>NC_090921.1:1345545300-1346891800 GCF_040938575.1 Ambystoma mexicanum
CTATTGATGCCTTGAGAGGTCCGAGCCCGACAGAGGGAGACCTACATGAACTTTTGTTGAACTGTGAAAGAAGTTTTGGAAAGCTGGAATACGTGATTTTGATGTGGAAAACCAAGCAGACCTTGACACACGTTTTGAACTGCCTTTTTTTGATAATCTGAGCCAGAGTATGTCATCCTGTTTACAGGGACCACCTTACTCTGTGCTGTCCAACGTGGGGAGGAGAGCTGACTCAGCCACCTTGATCCTTTATGTTATATAACACCGACTTTCCTTTGCATACACATTCCACTTTACACACTTTTTGTATAAGAGATAGGGCAGGTAATAGGTGTTGTTAGTAAAGGTCATTTTGATTTGACATAGACTGACTAGGACTGTGTTTTCTTTATGATTTGATGGTAGAGATTACTCCCAACATATCTATAGGTTAACGTAGGAGTTTTTCCAAACCCCACAAATCTAACTTTAGTGTCCGTGTCATACTTGTGATACCATGCCTCCCTTACAATAGGCAGAAACTGCAACACTAGTATTAGGCACACTTGCCTTTTATGGGCAGAGGAAAAGGAAAAAGCACTGAGAACCCTACTTCATTTTAGAATCCAGAAGTGAATACCACATCAGTGACAACCCCACATGTATTTGGTAGGCAGAGGAGGGCTTTAAAGCACTGAAAGCACTGCTTGCCACTTATATTTTGTAAGCCAAGGAGAAGGGCAAAGCACTAAGAACATGTCTGCATTTTGTAGGAGGAGGAGCATGCCAAACAATTAAGACTGCAGGCATATGTTGTAGGCAGAGAAGAAAGTCAGTGCACTTGGAATCACACGCACTTTGAGTATATAAAGGAAAAGACCAAAGCACCAAGAACCACACATCCATTTGATAGACAGAGGAGAAGGACACATCACCTAGAACCCCACATGTATTTAGTAGGCAGAAAAGAAGGTCTATGCCCTGAGATACCCATGTGCATTTAGTAGGAAGGGGAGAAGCCCAAAGATCTGAGAACCCCATCTTCATGTTGACTGAGGAGAAGGCCAAAGCACGGAGAACCCCACATATATTTTATCAGTAGAGCAGAACCCTATATAACTGAGAATCCCACATGCATTTATGTGTTAGGCATTAATGCATCATTTTGTGGCCAGGGGAAAAGGCCAAAGCAGTGTTAGGGACAGTTCTGTTTTGTAAGAGGCGAAGAAGGATAAAGCACTGAGAATCACACATGCATTTGGTAGGTGAAGGAGAGCAACAAAACACGGATAACCCCACATGCATTTGTGTAGCAGAGTACAAGGCCTAAGCACTGAGAAACCTACTCACATTTAATAGGAAGAGGAGAAATCCAAAAGAATGAGATTCCCATTCCCATATGTATTTAATAGGTGGAGGAGAAAGCCATAGCACTGAAACCACATATACATTTAGTTGGCGTAGGAGAAGACCAACGTACTGATTCATACTACCATTCCATGTGCATTTAATAGAAAAAGGCCAAGGCACTCAAAACCCAACAAGCCAGATGGAGGAGGAGGTGGCCAAAGCACTGAAACCACACATATGTTTAGTAGGCAGAGGAGAATGCCAAAGAACAAAGTAACCCAAGTACATTTAGCAGGCAGAGGAGAAGGCCAAACCACAACCCCATGTTCATTTAGTAGGCAGAGGAGATGGCCAAAGTACTGGGAACCCCACGTGCATTTTGTACACAGACAAGAAGGCTACAGCAGTGTTGGGCATGCATGCCTTTTAAGACATAGGAAAAGGTCACAGCAGTGTCAGGCTCAGTTATATATTGTAGGTGGCATTGAAGCACTGATAACCTTATGTGCATTTTGTAGGCTGGGGAAAAGGCCGAATGCACTGAGAACCACCTGTACATATAGCGGGTGGAGAGGGTCAATCACTGGGAGCCCCATATGCATTCTGTACGCAGAGGAGAGGGTCAAAACACTGAGAACCCTCAGGTGCTCTGCTCCGCTCTGCGGTGGTGCGTCCTGCCCTCTTCCTCTGTCTAAGTGTGGGACTGCGGTGTAGCTTCCTACCCTCCTCCACGGACTGAGCCTGCTGTGAGGCTTCCTGTCCCTTCCTGTCTGGGACACCCGTCTACCCTCTCCTCCGTCCTGTCCTGGGTCGGGACAGCTACTGGACCTGTGCCTGCTGTGAGGCTTCCTGTCCCCTCCTGTCTGGGACGCCCGTCTACCCTTTCCTCCGTCCTGTCATGGGACGGGACAGCTAATGGACCTCCTCCTCCCAGGCACTCGCTGGCCACGTGCCACAAAGTCCCTCCTACTGGACCGCCTCACGTATCCTCTTCAACGCGGGTCCAGCAAGGTCCACACTTGCCTACCTCCTGCTGCTCAGCCCCTGCTGCTAGTCCTCCTCCCGCTTCCTCATCTAAGCGTGATCATCCAAAACCACAGTCACAGGCCCGGTTCCAGTCCTGCCTACTCCTGCCTTTCACCCTACCACACAGTCTCTGCTGCCGAACCCCCACCCCCTTACCGGGTTTAACCTGGCACACGCAAACTGCTCCAGCTCTTGCCCTACCCTTTCCTTGCCTGCCACATACCACACAGTCTCCACGGCTGAGCCTCTTCCCACCTCCTTTCCAGCATTGGGCACAACCAATACTACCCGCTCCCTGCCTGCCACCTACCTACCCATCAGTCTCTGCAGCTGGGCCTTTCTCACCTCCTTCCTAGCTCGGCCCCTACCACTACTCATTGCCTGCCCCTGTTCTAGTGTGCCCTGACTCTCTGCCACCTTCCACACAGTCTGCAGCTGAGGCTCTTCCAACCTCCTTCCCAGCCTGGTCCCAACCACTTCTCAATGCTTGCTCCTGATCGTGCGTACCCTGACTCTCAGCTTACTACCTACCAAACTGAGTATCATACTGAGTAGCAAGCTAAGTACCAAACTGCGCCTCCTCTCTCTCCTACACCGGCGCGGACTCAACTAAGAGCTGCTACATTGGTCCCTGTTGTCACCATCATAAGTCTTAACAGCAACGGATCATCATAGCTCCTCGTTTCACTGATCCCTCTGTTATGTGGTCTGCCAAATCTCTTTTTCACCACCCTCTCTTCCCATCCCCCTTTCACTCACCCCACCTTCCCCTCTCCCTCCTACTCTCCTTTTCCCTCCTCCTCATGCCCAGTCCCCTCTTCAATCCCCTCCCCCACTCCTCCTATACCACACCTACCGTGTCTCACCGCCCTAATCTTGTTTACCCCCCCCCCACTGCTCATCATTCCAGCCTCATGAACATTGCGCTCTGGAATGCCAGATCCATCTGCAACAAGACTGCAGCAGTTTTAGACATGTTCATTCATCTCAACCTTCATTTCCTATGTCTAACTGAAACCTGAATCCCCCTCCACAACACTTCTGTCCCTGTTTCCCTAACTACCTCCTCATCCTCCTTCTCTCATATCTCTTGCGCTACTGGCCGTGGCGGAGGTATTGGCCGCCTCTACCACCCCAAATACCTTTCCTTACCTCCTCACCATCTCTTCCTTCTTTCCCTTCCTTCGAATTTCTTTACAAATCTTTCTCCTCTCCTCACCCCATCTCCTTTCTAATCATCTATCGACCCCCTGGCCCTCTTTCTTCCTTCTATGAAGATCTCGATCACCTCCTTTCGCTTATCTCTCCCTCCCTCTCTCCTCTAACTGTACTCGGTGATTTTAATCTTCACCTCCCTTCTCCCCCTCATTCCTCATCCCTCTTCTCCATCCTTGACTCCTACCCTCTTTCCCCCCTTCCTTCTTCCCCCACTCATTCCTCTGGCTCCACTCTAGACCTCATCTTCAATTCTTCCTACCCCTCTTCCCCTGTCTCTACTCTTCCTGTCTATCTCTCCGATCATGCCTTACTCTCCTTCTCCCTTACTCCCCTTCCACATTCCTCTTCTACTTGGCCCTCTCCTCCCATCTTCTCACGGCGTGACCTTCGCAACTTTGATCCTTCCCTCTTTACTGACACTTGCTCTTCTTCTCTCCCATCTCGCCAAGATTTCTCTTCACTGTCAGCCAATGATGCTCTATCCACTCTTTCCTCTTTTATTTCTTCTTCCCTTGATCAACTTTACCCCCTTTCTTTCTTCCGTCCAACCCGGAAACCCTCTCAACCGTGGCTCACTCCTCAACTTCTCTCTATGCGGTGTCTCCTCCGATGTCTTGAGAGACTCTGGCTCAAATCTCCTTCACTTTCCAACCAAACCTCATATTTCTCTTACCACACTCTCTTCGACTCTTGTCTTGCCTCGGCTAAACGCTCCTGCTACTCTAACCTTCTTCACTCCCAAGCCTCCCACCCTCGCTGAATCTTCCAAACTCTCTCTCGACATCTCTCCCCTCATACCTCTGATCCCTCCTCCTCTTCTACACTTTCTCCCTCTGACTTTGCTAGCTTCTTCTCCTCCAAGATTCTTACGCTTAGGCAAAAAATCAACTGCTCCTCGGATTCCCCCTCTTCTCCCTCCCCTCATCCTGCATGTCCAACTTCTCACCTATCGCCCCCTCTGATGTCTCCACCCTCCTTTCCAAAGCCCACCCCACATCCGCCCCAACCAACCCTCTCCCATCCCTTCTTATCCCTAAGATCTACCCTCTTCTTATTCCCTACCTTACTTCCTTCTTCAATACCTGTCTTTCCTCAGCCACCTTTCCCTCAGCTTTCAAGCACGCCACGATAATCCCTATTTTGAAGAAACCTTCTGTTGATCCCCTTCTCACCTCTAACTTCCGCCCTATCTCTCTTCTTCCATTCCTCTCTAAGCTTCTCGAGCGCCTCGCCTACTCTCAGCTCTCATCCTTTGTCTCCAATCTCTCTCTCCTACACCCCTCCTAATCTGGCTTCCATCTTTAACACTCTCCTGAAACTGCTCTCACCTACATCCTTAACTCCCTCCTCTCTGCTCGACACTCTAAGCAATCCTCTGTTTTTATTCTTCTTGACCTCTCTGCTGCCTTCGACACTGTTGATCACCCCCTTCTTCTCAACACTCTTTCTTCCTTTGGATTCAAAGGCTCTGTTCTTAACTGGCTATCCTCTTACCTCTCTTCCCGCTCTTTTACTGTTTCCTTGGGTGGCCGGTCCTTTCCAACCCAACCTCTAGAATACGGCATACCTCAAGGTTCGGTGCTTGGACCTTTCCTCTTCTCTCTCTACACCACCCTCCTTGGCCCTGTTATCTCCTCATTTGGCATCTCCCACCATTTCTATGCTGACGACACTCAACTCTTCCTTTCTTTCTCTTCCTTCTCGACCGACCTCCACCTAAAACTCTCTTCCTGTCTTAATGCCATAAAGAACTGGATGTCTTCCCGCTTCCTCTCCCTCAACACTGACAAGACTGAAGTCGTATTCTTTCCCTCCAACTCTCTTCCCCTCCCTCTCCTCCACCTTTCATTCACTTTCCTCCTACTAATCTCCCTATCTCTCTCCACGCTTGTAATTTAGGCATTCACTTTAATTCCTCTCTCTCTTTCTCCCACCATATTTCTCACACGTCTCGCGCCTGTCGCTACCACCTCTTTAATATTCGCGAATGCCGCCCCTCTCTCACCTTCCATGCTACCAAACGTTTAATCTCCTCACTTATCTTCTCCCGCCTCTTCTACTGCTCCTCCTTAGTCTTTGGACTACCTACTTCTAACATCGCCCCCCTCAAATCTATCTACCATTCTGCTGTCCGTACCCTCTGTCTCCTTACCTCCTGTGACTCCATCTCTGCTTCGCTCTCTTCCCTTGGCTGGCTTCCATTTCACTCCCAACTTAAATTTCACTTTCTCTGCCTTGTCTTCAAATGTCTCCATGGTCTTGCTCCACCTTATCCCTCCTCCCTCCTCTCTTTCTACTCTCCCTCCCGCTCCTTTCGTTCAGCTGACCATTTCCTTCTCACTGTATCTCCGTCCCCTTGTGCCCCCTCCTGTTTCCGCTCCTTCCAACTCCTAGCCCCCCTGCAATGGAACTCCCTACCTCTCTCAATCTGCTCTATCTCTACCTTCTACTCATTCCGCACCTCCCTTAAATCTCTCCTTCTCCATTCTCCGCCTTGAAACCCCTTCCCCTTCTTGCTTCCCCTCCCTTCTTTATCTTTCCCCTTGATTATCTCCCTCCCCTCCCCTACCACCCCACTCTCACCTTTTCCCCTTCCCTCCTCCTTCTCCTCCTCACCCCTCCCCCTCCGACACAGTCCTACTGCACTACTCTCCCTATTCCCTTCAGTTAATTGCTCTTCTTACTGTTTTGTTGACTGATTCATAATTTTAATTTGCTTCTACCGTTTTATTGTTTATGTTTTATGTATTAAGTTGTTCAATTGTGCAGCGCTTTGGTGTAAAGCGCTATATAAACAAATAATTACAAAATACAAATACAAACCCTAGTTGTTTTGTGGGTCGAGAGAAGGCCAAAGAATTGGGACCTCTAAGTCCTAGTACTGCACTCACAAACTGGATATTCTGACCACCTTTTTTGGCTCCATGTACCATCTGGGCCATTCATGCATTTTTTCTTCTACACGCTCCCAGTTTGCAATGCCTCTGTAAAGGAGCAACCAAATGCCTCTGCAGGAAGGCCTGCCCCCTTACTATCTGTATGTTTGAAGAATGAAACTTCACCATGCTTGAAACCAGTAGTTGTGACTATACCGCGACAAATGTTCGTGGAAAGGTATCCATAAAGAAAGCCATACCAGATGTATGCACGAAGAGATGATAGTCTCTTAGAAAAGGTCCCGGGTGCCGTCACAAGAAGTGAGGGTGACGCACTCAGAAGAGTGGCTGAAGAGGAGGATGAATGGGCATTATGGAAACTGATGACGAAATAAGGAATCGAGTAAACATCCTTATGCGGAAAAGAAGATTGCATGTGTGTATAATGCACTGCAGAAAAAGCAAGTCGTTTAATATCTTTACAGATGAAGCAACGCAAGTAAACCAAGTGATCATAGAAGCTGGCAATATATAGTAAATAGATTGTAGGCAAAGCCGTCATTGTACATATTGAAACTGGACATCAGTGTCACCATTTTTTGTAAGTTCAAACCCCCAGAGAAAGAAGGATCAAGAGGTGTGTGTGTCACAGCAAAGAATTAAATGGAGATTGCAGACTTGAAGGGCAAAGCTGTTTGGCCTGGTATCAAAGCTGAAGCTGGTTGTGAATTTACCCACGGCCTGCCGGAAGCATCTTTCTCTTCAACATCAAACAGATGCAAGCTGAAACTTTGCGTTTCTGATGCACTGAACGCCTCTGGCAGTATCGGCGAAAACACAGATGCGAGAATCCAATATCAGCGTGGCTGTAGGATTAACTGATAAACATTGAGAGAATAAAGAAATACCGGGTTGACATCTGTAATTCTCAGATGGCACGAAACGCCATTGAATGACTACCTGCGGTCATTGATATGAAATAAAATGAATCCTCACACGCCTGCAAAGAAGTTTAAGAGCTTGGTGATCAGATGACCTCCACGCATTGTGCTGATTTTTGACTAGCCTGTGCTTTCACACAGTGTCCTGAAGACGGGCTCAACAGACCACGAAAATTTGATTTAATCAATTACGTTGTTTAGTCTTGAGACCTAGAAACACAAATATGTGTCGACCAATTTAAAGATAAACAACATAGAGGGTTTTCTTTCTATTAAATATATCCCTCACGTCCTTACTAACCTCACATATTGGTTAAAATGCTTAAATTGAATTTAGACATACCTTTTGTCTTTGCTTTATCAATTGATGCTCGTTGGAAATGTCATATCATGCATTTTTAAGATATTTCTATGGTTTTGTATACATTTGGTGTATAAAGATTAAAATATGTTAACTTTTGAGTATTTTGTCTGTCTAAATTGAAAAATGGCAGCTCTTGATCGGTGTTAAATGTGGACTTTCACAGCTGGTGTTTGTGAAGGAGGGTAACTGCATTGTGGAACCTCGGTTATATACTGTTGTATCTTGGGTCCGCCCCGACAAAGCCCGCTAAAAAAGAGGACCTTTCAGCTCTGTACTCGTACACATATTGAAACTGGACATCAGTGTCACAATTTTTAGTAAGTTCAAACCCCCAGAGAAAGAAGGATCAGGAGGTGTGTGTGTCGCAGCAAAGAATTAAATGGAGATCGCAGACTTGAAGGGCGAAGCTGTTTGGCCTGGTATCAAAGCTGAAGCAAGCCATGGCCGGGTATCTGTCCATGAAGAGCAGTGAACGTAAGAAGCTGAATTATCCCTCATTAAGGTGCAAGGAAGGAACACCATAAATGCCAAGTGTATTAATTCAAGACAATTAAATGCTATAAAATGAGCCAAATTGTGGTCTCATGTCACGTGAGCCAATGATGGAAATAGGAGTTGGACATGCAGACTAGAACTGTGATAAACGTGTACCCATACTCCCTTTTATTCCCAAGAGAAGAGAATCTATTGCAAGGACGGGTTCAAAGAAAGTTTGCATGGCAGAAGGCATGGGCGATGAGGGATGTGGGGCTAATTGGGTGAGAAGCAAATTCATGTCCAGCTCCCGGCACCCGGGTATGAGCTTACATGCTGCTAGTGAGCCGAATATTTCAGACATGCTACGAGCGTGCCAACTAATTATAGAGGGCCATATAATGAAGGGCCTTATAGTTTAAGAACCAATAGTATTCTGTGTACTTCATAAGTGTTGAGGATGACTTGCACTAAAAGCAGGCTTAAGTTGTCCACCTGACAGTAGATGTCCTATCACAGCCCGCCCAGTATAGAAAGCATACTTAGATGTTACCCTTAAATCCAATCCCGATCCCTAGTATTTGCCACATTTGCTATATAAATGTATTTTTATGTGATTTACACTGAGAGCATGATCTAACATCCGTTGATGTCTGTTGTAACTCCCTGTTTTAGACAATTGATAATAAAACCGTCGGATGGGACTTTGCCAACTTCCGAGTCAGTCTGATTATTTGATGTAAGAGTTATTCTGCATCCCATCCTTTGCATGACATATTTCTGATTAAGGACCATATGTTCCCATCCCTCTTTACTATCCTATTGCCCAGCACCTAAAAGAGAGCAGTAACTTTGCACTGCAAAAATACACTTGGCACAGTTCCATGAATCAGGGTTCGTGTCGGCAGTGCAAAGTCACTTTGAAGCAGTGTAAGGTCACTTTGAACCATGCTAAAAATTCAATGAATCTGGCCTTAAAAGCTTTAAAAATCGATATGAACTTCCTGTCTTTACTCGAGTTGGATGCATAAGAGCAGAGTTTGCACTACCTCCTCTAGGTCTGGGGGTGAAGCAGGGGATGTCCAGTGCATACATCAGTATACTGCAGGCGAAACCAGGCACCTTATAGCAGCGCATTAAAGAATCAATAACAAATCAGGCACCATTGGCCAATAATACGAGGCTGGTGAAATATCGGAAAATATTGAACGAACGAACCACACAGTTTCAAATCAGTCCTATTGCATGTTCCGTCAGACATATAAAAACAATGAATGCCCAAGGACAAACTTTATTGATCTGTGCACTAAAATCTATTAATGGGACTATATACTCCTAGACTCAATATGGGCCCAAAATACATTTCGCAATTCGCAAGTCCCTGCATGAGTTGTGATTACATCCTCCCCAAATTCAAAGCCTTAGGAGCAAGGGCCTGTATACCGAGAAAAGATAAGGCATGCAGGATTTGCACAATTGGGGGGCACAGGTGAAACTATAAAGCATGTGTTATTGCAACGGGAAGGCTTAGCCTATGTTAGACCGAGATACATGGGTAACTTACAATTCAAAAATAACTACGCCACTTGACAAAAATGGCATGAAATATTGTCGGGAAATGATTAAGCAGCCATTAGGGCAGCTGTTAAAATGTGGTATGAGGTGGATAGATTCGTTTGAGATTTATGAATGAGGATCGTAATTTAATTTGTTAATTTGTATTTCTATATGTTTTATTTTGCAGTGCATGGCACAGAGTGTATAAAAATCATAATGACGGTTGGACATTTATCAAATAAAAGGCCAGATGTATGTTTGGGTGAAGCCGTCATGCCCAATAGTGGCTGCCCGAACGCACAGAATGCTCCGTTAGGGGGAGCTCTTGCCTTAGGATATACAGTGGTCCAATTCGCATAGTTTCGCCTGTTGTCAACGCTAGAGGGAGCTGGAGGCTTCGGATATATAGTGGTCCTACTCTATAAATGAAAACCATCACTTGGGCCCGTGTACACAGGCCTGTACACTAGCTTATAATACAAAAAGGTTCTCAGAATAATAATATCAAGCTTTAATATGGTGGATCATGCCAAACTCTTCCCACTTCTGAGTGCTGTAAGAGTAGGCGTAACTACTATGCCAAATGTTGTCATCAATGTATCGACCTTGGAGGATGATTGGCTGAGTCAGCCCACCCAGGATTCAAACTTGGAAATGCCGGATGCCCCGCATCCTAGGGGAGCATGTATCTCACTGAGCTGTCCTCTTGGATGTATTTGTGTTCCAAAGTATGGGTCCTAGCACTTTGTCACGTATTTGTCAGTTCAATTTTTCGGGACGAGGATCTGTGATTTGGAGTGCTCCATTGTTCACACTTTTTTCTAAGTGGCTCCGTTGTTTTTTCCAGAAGGTCTTGTGCCTGACGCAAATAATGTTTAACTTTGAATGCCACCAGTAGCCTTTGTAGGGATGTTAATGGTGGCTTAATGTGGATGAGATTATTTTCAGGTTGTGAGCCCCTCTTTTCATTTCTGAGGGAGCCAGAAGGGTGCCATGTTACAACACTGACGATATAGACCCTTTGATCGCCTCCCTGCACTGGATCTCTCCATCCATTGCGCCCCCTCGCTGCCTCCCTGAAAAAGGGGCCATCTCTGCACTGCTGCATCACTCACTGCACTGGATTCTCCCACTGCACTGTGCACTAGGCTCCCTCACTCACTGCAGTGAGGTACCCCATTCACTGCACCAGGCTCTCCCACTGCATAGTGGACTAGCACGGCATCACCACCTTCCCATAATGCACTTTGATTTTATGCAAAGCAGCCAGGAACTGGCATTGTACTTGTCCCTCTCCCCTTGCTCATAGGTGATCTATTTGCAAAATGAAGATTTTTTCCCTGATTGAATTGTTTATACACTGAGTGTTTTAGTGACAGACAGCAATGCATTTACAAAATAACCCAGAGAAATTTAGTTACAATATGAAAAATGAATGCAAACAAGACCACCTGGGACCATGCTGAGTGACCGGAAATACATGTTTGCAGGATCTCATGACTTATTGTTTCGGCTTCTCTCTCGCTGCACTGGGATTTTCCAGTACATTGACACTCTTCCTGGCTGCACTGGGCCTTAGGCGCAGTGGCGAAGCCAGTGGGGGAGGAGGAGAGGCGGCTGCCACCTCTAGCTCCCCCCTGGTACACAGTGCACCCCCAGCCTCCCGCTAGCACCCTATTACCCACCTCCCCTCCCCACAAGCAACAAACGCTGCATCTGATACTACTCAGGCGCTGGGCTTCAGTGGCGTACCGAGCGGGGGAGGGAGGGGCTTGCCCCACCCCCAGTCGCTCTTTTAAGAGCCAGACAGGAACAATGAGGATGCCGAGCAAGAACACAGAGTTCCTGCTCAGCACCCTCATTGTCCTGGCAGTTGGACACCTTTCCGGTTTCTGTGACAGTTTGAGTTCCGGGCAGCAGAGCATCTCTCCCAGGTAACTGGCACGTGCTCTGTGTCAATAGAGCATTTTAATTGGAGCCATTCGGCACTGATGGAAGGGAGAGGATCTATTAGGAGGGACTTTTGTCCCTTAACAAATGTGAATGGGGTGATCAGAAATGAGAAGGGTGCATAATGCTGCATGCTTTATGAAATAATGACTATGGCTTTAAAATTAAAAGCCAAGGGGGATTTGTTAGGCTCACATTAATCTCCATGATACTATTGCGATTTGCGTGCAGGATGGGGAGAATTAAACTAAAGTCCTACTCGTATTGAGCAACATATTTCTATGACTATGTATATAGTGTAAAGTGAGTTGATTATGAAAGGCTTGTTTATTATGTAATGTGGTATTTAAGGACATTGAATGTAAAGCAGAACCTTAATAAATATCTATATCAACTAAACCGGTGAAGATGGTAAATTTCCCACATCCCGGTTTCACCATTTAACCAAAGTGTGTGATCCTGGGCAAATCATTTAATCGCACTGTGTCTTATCTGCAGCTCTGTAAATGATTCACTTCATAGCTTATGTTAATATATCCTGCTATTATAAAAACATCCTAATAACTATAGAGTTGCTTCATATATAATAATAGTGCAATTTAGGTATTTTGCACCGCAAAGTTATTTACCACTTGGCTTACTTATGGCAACTTGTTCTAAAGTCACCTCCATGGTGCCTCTAAGTATCAGAGACTGACGATGCTCTTTACAATGTCCTTTTCTGTGAAGTCACGAGAACAGTAGAAAAAATATCTGCACGAGTTAAGTTGCAGTAAGACACCAGTACTCCAAACTTTGTCGAGTACTACCACTGCCCCAAGGCAGGTTGAGGACGACTTACTCAGTTCACTGTCTCCTGTCCATACAATTACTGTGAATTGTTCTAACGACCAGAATACCACATTTTCGGAACCTACGGATAAGGCTTCCTCACTGTCTTCTTTCAAAGACCTAGATACTAAATACTTACCAACCTTAGTGGACCAACACATAGAGGGTCTAGTGATAGACACAGTGAATCCGCTGATTTGCGAAGACCAGTCCCAAGAGTGCCATGTGCCTTCAATATCCTCGGCTGATAACACCATTAATACTCATCCGACTAAGATTAGGGGTACGCCCTTAAATTCCCCTGTCATTAAGATGTCAATCTTGAATAGGTTCACTTAACAGCCACGCTATTGACGTACATGATTACATCCAGGATCTGAATGTGATGTGCGTTACTGAAACGTGACTCAAGGACTCAAGTGGCCCTAAAATAAGCTTGCCCACTCCCCCAGGTTTTAGTTTCTTTGGTGAGGATCGCATTGATGGGAGACTGAAGGTGGAGTTACGCTTCTAGCAAAGACCAACATGCACTTTCTTAAAATTAGCCATTGAATGTGAAAGGTTGTGAGATTATACATCTAAAGTTCCTTCCCAATGACAACTGTTGTATAAACTTCATTCTGGTCTATCGGCCTCCTGAGAATATGCCTGATTTCAACGAAGAACTGGCACTTCTCCTTGTCCCTCTTGATAAACCCGATTGTTCTTCCAGCTTACTGGAAGACTTCAACCATTGGCTGAAGAACCCTGTAGATAAGGAAGCCCTAGAGCTAGAAAGACTTTTAAATAGCTTTGACTTTACTATCGATAACACCACGCCAACCCATTGTGGTGGAAACATTCTGGATTGGATTGCCTCTAGAAATGTCCCTATAAAGATTGTAAACACCAAGGCCTGTGCCTGGACTGACCACTCCTTTGTGGAATGTCTTATTTCTCTTCCCAGCAAACCATCCAAAGTCCACAATTTACCCAAAACAATTGTGAGTAGGAATCTGAAAATGATTACCCCAGAGGATCTGGAATGGTGCCTGGAAACCATTATGGACAATACCTCGGGTGGGGACTCACCTGAGTTAATCGTGGCCACATATAATACCCAAATTACACTCTCTCTAGATAAGGCGGCTCCTTTAACATCCCAAACGGTCAGAAATAAGACATTTTATCAGACTTGGTTTACTCCTGCCCTTTTTTCGATCTAAAGAAAAAAAAAAGACAGGCAGAACGATTATGGCTCCAAAAAGAATGCCTTACAAAAAAAGTATAAGAACCTCATTTACGAGGTAAAAAAGAACTTTTATAACAAGGAAATCGAGCTGGCAGGCAACCATACCAAGAAACCTTTTGAGATATACAAAGATCTTGAGAAACCCATGTCCAGGTTCCAGTCCTTTATTCCATCTAATGAAGACTGTAGTAGGGTGCAACATGGCTTTGCCAATAAGATCAAATCAGCTAGGCATAAAATATCTAATTCCTTGACCATCGGCTTCAACATCTTGTTCCCCGAATGTGGCCATGAAAACCACCTTGTTCACCTGATCAACCCTACCTTCTGATGTGTCTACTGTCCCTTTCCCGGGGATCCCCGGGGATACTGCGAATTGTGTATACCTTCAATGCATAATATGTATAACATCCATGCTGTCTAATGCCTGGAACGTGTACCTACTACTGTAACTAAGTCTCCTAAAAGTAACAACGCCACAATGCCCCAGGGCTGTCTGTGCGCTATAGAAATGTAAAAAAATAAAATTAATAAAATAAATCTTAGGTTTTTCCTTTAAACCAACATCTGAGGTAGAGATATGTACCTTTGTAAAGTCCATGCGCCCCACCTCTTGCCCTGGTGAGACCTTGCCTGCTAAACTCATTTTGTGTTACACGGAACTCTTTGCTACTTTCTTGACATGTTTTGTTAATGCTTCCTTCAGCTATGGCTCAGTCGCTGATACCATCAAACAGGTCGTTGTAGCACCTCTGCTGAAAAAACCTGGCCTGGACCCAAAATAACCCAGTAATCTGCGCCCCATCACGAACACGCTGTTTCAATTAAAAATTATAGATATGGTAACAACTTCCCAGCTTCAGCAACATCTTAAAGTTTGTGGTATTTTGCAACAATCTGGTTTCCGAGCAAATCACGGAACAGAGACTGCCCTATTAGACCTTCAGACGTTCATGCTTGAGGTGCTGGAAGAAACCAGGTCTGGGCTGCTGATCCTTTTAGATCTGTCGGCCGCCTTCGACCTGCTTGACCATCGGCACTTACTGGACTCCTTCAGTACTATTGGTGAGTGCTCAGAGGGGGCCAGAAACTGGATCAGCTCTTTCCGGAGGGACAGGAACTCACAAGTATGCTGGGGTGAGGCCTTCTCTGAAACTGAGTCAATATACTCTGGTGTTCCACAGAGTGCCTGTTTGTCGCCCACTCTGTTCAATCTTTACATAAAACCCCTCTGCGACCGCTTATCTTTTCAGGGTCTCCACTTTACGAACTATGCAGATGACACTCAACTCCTGATGGAGTTGATTGGTGGCTACAAGGTTGACTCAATCAGACTTGCTCATACCTATGACTTCATAAAAAGTTGGATGTTCAGTAATTGGATGTGTCCAAACAGTGCCAAGAAGGAGCTAATGATCTTTGGATCTTCCAAGGCTAGAGCCAAGTTGGGCTCAGAGTACACTCACATGTACATTGACAGTAATCACAAGACGCTGAGGGTGTATGCCGAAGCTTCTCTTGGCTCCGATGATCATGTGGATAGAGTGGTCAATGGCACAATGTACCACCTAAAGATGTTGAGGCACGCCAAACCTCTCTTGTCTCTTTAAAATCGGCACACTCTGGTTAGAGCCATTGTCATGCCCTGCTTAGATTATTGCAATGCCCTCTTGCTTGGGCTAGCAAAAACACCATATAAAGGTTCAAAATAGCCCAAAATGAAGCGGTCCGAATCATCTGCGACATTCCAAGGAGGGAGCACATCTTCCATGCTAGAAGAACCCTCCATTGGCTGAATGTGTCGGCAAGAATACATTTGAGGTCTCTTTCTTTGATCCACAAATGTATCAATGGTAGCGCACCTGTCTATCTCAAGGAACGAGCAATCCTATATGCCCATCTAAAATCACTTAACCGTACCAAGATGCAAAAGAACTAGAGGCTCAGGGAGATCCTTTCCTGTCCTGGCAGCACACGCTTGGAACATGCTGCCTATGGACTTGCGCCTGGAACCAGTATATCTTCCTTTCAGGAAATGTTTAAAAAAAATTCTATTTGAATAATCTTTTCCCCAGGCTGCTTGCTCCTCTGTCCCCTAGCTTCCATTCTTGGTAATTGCTTTATGCAATGATTTATGTTCTGTACTGTGATTTTTCTTGGTCTTCTGTGTTCTTGTAAGCACCCTGATGCGTGTGGGCTTTGGCACTCTATAAATAAATAAATAAATAAATAAATACATAAACAAAATGGGGGGCATAACAGAAACACGCTCTGTGCCCCACTCCAGGCCGTTGACTGCACTGCAGGCCCAATAATGGGCAGAGCCAGATGCAGAGCAGGAGCACACAGCTCCATCTCACACTCTTGTCTGAATGTTGCAGGGAGAAAGTATGGAGTCAAGTCATCATATGGGAGGCAGGAACAATTGTGTATTAGTTTAGCATGAATTTTCCAAGGTGCATTTGGGGGTAAAGGGGGGTAGCAGGAACTTTTTCGTAGCTTTCCCCACCCCCACTCTTGCAATGCTGTATACCCCCCTGCTGGGCTTCCTTATTACATAGCATATTGCATTGAACTGCGTTACTGCAATCAAATTGATGTCAAACTTGCTGAGCTGGACTCTCCAGGTAGACTGCCCCCTTGCTTATCTGGGCTCCCTCTTCCAATGCACTAGGTAATCTCACTGCACTATTATACCAGGTCACTAGACCTACCACCATGCCCTGGGTTCCCATACTATGCAGCATATTCACACTGAGCCGCATTACTGCAATCAAATGGCTTCCTCCCTCACTGTACTAGGCTTCCCTACTCTGATGCACTGGGCTTCCTCACTCCACTACGCACTGCGCTGAACTACTACACTTCAATCAGAAGGGCTACTCCCTTGCTACACTGGGTTCTCCCAGTACATTGACTACCTCACTGGCTTCACTGGGCTCAGTGGGCACTGGGTGTTCTTCTCACTGCACCCCATACTGCACCAAACCACATTACTGCAAACAAATTGGCTACTCCCTCACTGCACTTAGCATTCCCAGCGCACCGTCTCCTTCCCTCGCTGCACTTGCTCCCCCTGCATCCCCAGTGCACTGCGCTCCCTCACTGCACACCATTCTGTACTGAACCATTAGACTTCGATCAGAGGGCCGCTCCATCACCATGGTACACGTTCCCAGTGCTCTCTCTCTCTACTTTCATGCCCTGGGCTTCCTCACTATGCACTATACTTCACTAGACTGCATTACGGCAATCGAATTAGCTTCTCGATCGCTGCAATGGGCTCTCCAATTGCACTGCCGACCCCCTCACTGCACTACTCTCCCTTTCCCCCTCCAATGCACTGTGCTCCCTCACTATGCACCATTCTGCACTGAACAAGTGGCGCAACACCATTGAGCTGACCGGGCTTCAGCCCCCACATGGCTCCCTGAAATTTTGGGCTATGTTGACTCGACCTGGCTTACTGACCTACAGAGCAGTGGCCAGACAGAACAGGGCCAGATGTTAAACTGTGCCTAGGCTTCGGTGTTAACAAAAGGCTCTGCAATTACTAACGTAAAGCATTTCACTATGAGCACCTGCATTGGTATGCATACATTTTTAGGCAGTTGAAATCATCATGTGTGGTTAGCCTAGCATGCCAGGGAAGTGATTTGAAGAGCAGAGAGGGGACGGCAGGGGTGTCACGACCCTTGACCCAAAACCCCATTGGCATGCCCACATGCCAGGTAGGGCCAGGACTCGGGGTTCAATTGGGGCCTCAGGGGCCTTGCACTATCTTGCTGGACTCTCCTGGAGTCAGTCCTGGTGCCTTTGGCGCAAGGCTCATGTTCATAATCGAAATCCTCCTTGAAGGGACTACTTTTTCTGTGGGGGCCTGCAGCCAACATGGAGGCACCCACAAAGTCTAGTTCCTAGAACCAAACTGTGCGGGGCAGTGTTTTGGGGTGTAGTAGCCCGGACCACTTTACCTGGACTACTTTACAGAGGGCTATATAAACCACACCCAGGTTAGGTTACAGAACGTGCTTCGTGTTATTCTGCAGCTGGCAGCGTAACGCTCATCGTGTCCAGTGACCTATTAACCGCGCTCCTTGAACAACGGACCTACAGAGGAGCCAAAGAACATCATTATTAGGCTCTACTTACCTGCAAATTCCATCCCGTGTCTATTCGTCGTTTGTCCATCCTTCTGCTGCTCGGGGTCATTCATCCAGTCATCAGCAGCTTCGGGACACCACGAACGCCCCGGAACAAAGCAACCTGGAAGGAGAGAAAGACAACGGCAAAACAAGTCAATTACGGCGCTAGCCGCAGTCATCACGAGAACCTCACCTGGTTGGGCATTTCTCGGCCGGCATCATTCCGGGACACCTTGCACGCCAGAAAAGACCGTCGCGACCTGAAAAGGAAGAAAGAGTACAGGTTAGCAAGTAAAAGATAAAACAGCGCCGCACTTTACGCATCACCTACCAAAATTGTAGTACGCTCTTGCGTCCTCCATTCCGGCAAGAGCCCGATCCCAGCTGCGCACTCCCGAACCTCCGCTCACCTAAGGGGGGGATAAGAAAAGACATTAATCACAAAAAAGAAAGGCAAGGACATTTAACCCCTTAAGTGCCATGGGTATTTCTCCTTGTAACTGTTTTGTTACATGAGGAATCTCGGCCAAATTTGGCTCCTTTTTTTCCCACATGTAGGCGGTCGTAACGCCACCCAGGAATCCTAGGTGGCTGTAAGGGGGTGAGAGAAAATAAGCAAAAAGGGCGAAAATGTTGGGGTTTTTCAAAAAATGACAATAAAATGATGTACAAAGAAGCCTGTGTTTTTTTCCTTGTAAGAGCTAGGAACAAATGGTTTGCTGTGCTGAATTCCCCAATTTCCTGGCTTTCAAGAACAGGTTGAGTGGAAACGAAAACAAAATATTTTGATGTGGTTATCAACCGTTTTGTGAGAGGTAGGCGATTTTGGCCATTTTTGCCAATTGGACATGCATGGACGGAATGGAAGAAAAGGGTAGGAAAGCCAAATTGGAGGACAGAAAGGCAAGTATTTCTGAAAAAGTAGACAAAATTCCAAGTTTCGTAAAGGGTGATTTGCGTAGGTCAGGCAACAACTAGGTAGGGGAAACTGCCATAGATTGGGGGAAATGCAGTAAAATCATCGAAAAAAAAGGTATGTGTTGGACATGGTTGGCTTGGTACGGCAATGGCTTCTATGAATTTTGAGAAAAGCAATGCTCCGCTACATTCCGCCGACTCTTGCAGTTAGGAGAGCACACATTTTTTGTAGTGTTTTACAAAACAAGCAATACCACAAGCCAAACACTGAACCATGGTACACAGGAGTTTTACGCTCACGACCTGAATAGACGCCCTTAGCATGTGTAAATCAGGAAAACCAATGGGGTGAGGAATGGCAAGCACACATTTTTGAAAGAGCACAGGCAGACCTTTTCAAGGGTAGGTGATTTGTGCAGGTTACAAAAGTGTATGGTGCCTAAAGCAGCGACTAAATGTAGGTCACATTTGGGAAATTAAAGGGTTGTGTGACAAAGGCCACCAGCAAATGGGTCAAAACGTTATGAAAACCACACAAACACAGCGCATGGCCTACCATCCTGCGTGGGAATCTGCAGAGGTATGATATGCCCAAATCACCCCAGAATTTATTACCCAGACACCACCGCAAAGTCTGAAATGAGGGGAAAAAAACGCATTTTCTGCACACTTCGCTCGGCTCAACCATCGAAACACGTCCCCAACAACACATGGCCTACCGTCCTGCGTTCCCACAGGTGTCCCGATGAAAACGGTACCTCACATGTGTGGGTGCACCTACCTGGCCACCAAGGGGAAAGCCTAAAACACAAGCAACCCCAAGTCTGTTTTCAGACCGGAATCTGAGACGCTCTGCCGACCGGCACAACATACAGATATGGGCCTCGGGTGTCCAAGCCACCGGGGAAAACAGGGAACCCCATGCATTTCCGAAAAGAGGACACCCGTGGGAATCCGCAGAGGTATGATATGCGCAAATCGCCCCAGAATTTATTACCCAGACACCCATGCAAAGTCCGAAATGTGGGAAAAAAAACGCATTTTCCGCTCATTTCGCTCGGCTCACCCATCGAAACATGCCCCCAACAACACATGGCCTACCGTCCCGCGTTCCCACAGGTGTCCCGAAGAAAACGGTACCTCACATGTGTGGTTGCCCCTACCTGGCCACCAAGGGGAAAGCCTAAAACACAAGTAACCCCAAGTCTGTTTTCAGACCGGAATTTGAGACGCTCTGCCGACCGGCACAACATACAGATATGGCCCTCGGGTGTCCAAGCCACCGGGGAAAACAGCGAACCTCATGCATTTCCAAAAAGAGGACACCCGTGGGAATCCGCAGTGGTATGATAGGCCCAAATCGCCCCAGAATGTATTACCCAGACACCCCCGCAAAGTCTGAAATTTGGGGAAAAAAACACATTTTCCGCACATTTCGCTCGGCTCACCCATCGAAACACGCCCCCAACAACACATGGCCTACCGTCCCACGTTTCCACAGGTGTCTCGATGAAAACGGTACCTCACATGTGTGGGTGCACTTACCTGGCCGACAAAGGGGAAAGCCTAAAACACAAATAACCCCAAGTCTGTTTTCAGACTGGAATTTGAGATGCTCTGCCGACCGGCACAACATACAGATATGGGCCTCGGGTGTCCAAGCCACCGGGGAAAACAGGGAACCCCATGCATTTCCGAAAAGAGGACACCCGTGGGAATCCGCAGAGGTATGATATGCCCAAATCGGCCCAGAATTTATTACCCAGACACCCATGCAAAGTCCGAAATGTGGGAAAAAAATGCATTTTCCGCTCATTTCGCTCGGCTCACCCATCGAAACACGCCCCCAACAACACATGGCCTACTGTCCTGCGTTCCCACAGGTGTCCCGATGAAAACGGTACCTCACATGTGTGTGTGCATCCTACCTGGCCGCCAAGGGGAAAGCCTAAAACACAAGTAACCCCAAGTCTGTTTTCAGACCGGAATTTGAGACGCTCTGCCGACCGGCACAACATACAGATATGGGCCTCTGGTGTCCAAGCCACCGGGGAAAACAAGGAACACCATGCATTTCCCAAAAGAGGACACCCGTGGGAATCTGCAGAGGTATGATATGCCCAAATCGCCCCAGATTTTATTACCCAGACACCCCCGCAAAGTCCGAAATGTGGGGAAAAAAATGCATTTTCCGCACATTTCGCTCAGCTCACCCATTGAAACACGCCCCCAACAACACATGGCCTACTGTCCTGCGTTCCCACAGGTGTCCCGATGAAAACGGTACCTCACATGTGTGGCTGCACCTACCTGGCCGCCAAGGGGAAAGCCTAAAACACAAGTAACCCCAAGTCTGTTTTCAGACCGGAATTTGAGACGCTCTGCCGACCGGCACAACATACAGATATGGGCCTCGGGTGTCCAAGCCACCGGGGAAAACAGGGAGAACCATGCATTTCCCAAAAGAGGACACCCGTGGGAATCCGCAGAGGTATGATATGCCCAAATCGCCCCAGAATTTATTACCCAGACACCAACGCAAAGTCCGAAATGAGGGGAAAAAAACGCATTTTCTGCACATTTCGCTCGGCTCACCCATCGAAACACGCTCCCAACAACACATGGCCTACCGTCCCACGTTCCCACAGGTGTCCCGATGAAAACAGTACCTCACATGTGTGGGTGCACCTACCTGGCCGCCAAGGGGAAAGAATAAAACACAAGTAACCCCAACTCTGTTTTCAGACCGGAATTTGAGACGCTCTGCCGACCGGCACAACTTACAGATATGGGCCTCGGGTGTCCAAGACACACAGGAAAACAGGGAAACACATGCATTTCCGAAAAGAGGACACCCGTGGGAATCTGCAGAGGTATGATATGCCCAAATCGCCCCAGGATTTATTACCCAGACACTCCCGCAAAGTCCGAAATGTGGGGAAAGAAATGCATTTTCCGCACATTTCCCTCGGCCCACCCATCGAAACACGCCCCCAACAACACATGGCCTACCGTCCCGCGTTCCCACAGGTGTCCCGATGGAAACGGTACCTCACATGTGTGGGTGCACCTACCCGGCCACCAAGGGTAAAGCCTAAAACACAAGTAACCCCAAGTCTGTTTTCAGACTGGAATTTGAGACGCTCTGCCGACCGGCGCAACATACAGATATGGGCCTCGGGTGTCCAAGCCAGTGGGGAAAACAGAGAACCCCATACATTTCCGAAAAGAGGACACCCGTGGGAATCCGCAGAGGTATGATATGCCCAAATCGCTCCAGAATTTATTACCCAGACACCCCTGCAAAGTCAGAAATGTGGGGGAAAAAAAGCATTTTCCGCTCATTTCGCTCGGCTCACCCTTCGAAACATGCCCCCAACAACACATGGCCTACCGTCCTGCGTTCCCACACGTGTCCCGATGAAAAGGGTACCTCACATGTGTGGGTGCACCTACCTGGCCGCCAAGGGGAAAGCCTAAAACACAAGTAACCCCAAGTCTGTTTTCAGACCGGAATTTGAGACGCTCTGCCGACCGGCACAACATACAGATATGGGCCTCGGGTGTCCAAGCCACCGGGGAAAACAAGGAACAACATGCATTTCCCAAAAGAGGACACCCGTGGGAATCCGCAGAGGTATGATATGCCAAATCGCCCCAGAATTTATTACCCAGACACTACAGCAAAGTCCGAAATGTGGGGAAAAAAACGCATTTTCTGCACATTTCGCTCAGCTCACCCATCGAAACACGCTCCCAACAACACATGGCCTACCATCCCGCTTTCCCACAGGTGTCCCGATGAAAACGGGACCTCACATGTGTGGCTGCACCTACCTGGCCGCCAAGGGGAAAGCCTAAAACACAAGTAACCCCAACTCTGTTTTCAGACCGGAATTTCAGACGCTCTGCTGACCGGCACAACTTACAGATATGGGCCTCGGTTGTCCAAGACACAGAGGAAAACAGGCAAACACATGCATTTCCGAAAAGAGGACACCGGTGGGAATCTGCAGAGGTATGATATGCCCAAATCGCCCCAGAATTTATTACCCAGACACCCCCGCAAAAGTCTGAAATGTGGGGAAGAAAATACATTTTCCGCACATTTCGCTCGGCTCACCCATCGAAACACGCCCCCAAAAACACATGGCCTACCGTCCCGCGTTCCCACAGGTGTCACGATGAAAATGGTACCTCACATGTGTGGGTGCACCTACCTGTCCGCCAAGGGGAAAGCCTAAAACACAAGTAACCCCAAGTCTGTTTTCAGACCGGAATTTGAGACGCTCTGCCGACCGGCACAACATACAGATATGGGCCTCGGGTGTCCAAGCCATCGGGGAAAACAGGGAACCCCATACATTTCCAAAAAGAGGACACCCGTGGGAATCCGCAGAGGTATGATATGCCCAAATCGCTCCAGAATGTATTACCCAGACACCTCTGCAAAGTATAAAATGTGGGAAAAAAAATGCATTTTCCGCTCATTTCGCTCGGCTCACCCTTCGAAACACGCCCCCAACAACACATGGCCTACCGTCCCGCGTTCCCACAGGTGTCCCGATGAAAACGGTACCTCACATGTATGGGTGCACCTACCTGGCCGCCAAGGGGAAAGCCTAAAACACAAGTAACCCCAAGTCTGTTTTCAGACCGGAATTTGAAACGCTCTGCCGACCGGCACAACATACAGATATGGGCCTCGGGTGTCCAAGCCACCGGGGAAAACAGGGAACACCATGCATTTCCCAAAAGAGGACACCCGTGGGAATCTGCAGAGGCATGATATGCCTAAATCGCCCCAGAACTTATTACCCAGAAACCCCCGCAAAGTCCGAAATGTGGAGAATAAAATGCATTTTCCGCACATTTCGCTCGGCTCACCCATCGAAACACGCCCCCAACAACACATGGCCTACCGTCCCGCGTTCCCACAGGTGTCCCAATGAAAACAGTACCTCACATGTGTGGCTGCACCTACCTGGCCGCCAAGGGGAAAGCCTAAAACACAAGGAACCCCAAGTCTGTTTTCAGACCGGAATTTGAGACGCTCCGCCGACCAGCACAACATACAGATAAGGGCCTCGGGTGTCCAAGCCACCGGGGAAAACAGGGAACCCCATGCATTTCCGAAAAGAGGACGCCCGTGGGAATCTGCAGAGGTATGATATGCCCAAATCGCCCCAGAATTTATTACCCAGACACCCCCGCAAAGTCCGAAATGTGGGGAAAAAAATGCATTTTACGCACATTTCGCTCGGCTCACCCATCGAAACACACCCCCAACAACACATGGCCTACCGTCCCGCGTTCCCACAGGTGTCCCGATGAAAACGGTACCTCACATGTGTAGCTGCACCTACCTGGCCGCCAAGGGGAAAGCCTAAAACACAAGTAACCCCAAGTCTGTTTTCAGACCGGAATTTGAGACGCTCTGCCGACCGGCACAACATACAGATATGGGCCTCAGGTGTCCAAGCCACCGGGGAAAACAAGGAACACCATGCATTTCCCAAAAGAGGACACCCGTGGGAATCTGCAGAGGTATGATATGCCCAAATCGCCCCAGATTTTATTACCCAGACACCCCCGCAAAGTCCGAAATGTGGGGAAAAAAATGCATTTTCCGCACATTTCGCTCGGCTCACCCATCGAAACACGCCCCCAACAACACATGGCCTACTGTCCTGCGTTCCCACAGGTGTCCCGATGAAAACGGTACCTCACATGTGTGGCTGCACCTACCTGGCCGCCAAGGGGAAAGCCTAAAACACAAGTAACCCCAAGTCTGTTTTCAGACCGGAATTTGAGACGCTCTGCCGACCGGCACAACAAACAGATATGGGCCTCGGGTGTCCAAGCCACCGGGGAAAACAGGGAGAACCATGCATTTCCCAAAAGAGGACACCCGTGGGAATCCGCAGAGGTATGATATGCCCAAATCGCCCCAGAATTTATTACCCAGACACCAACGCAAAGTCCGAAATGAGGGGAAAAAAACGCATTTTCTGCACATTTCGCTCGGCTCACCCATCGAAACACGCTCCCAACAACACATGGCCTACCGTCCCACGTTCCCACAGGTGTCCCGATGAAAACAGTACCTCACATGTGTGGGTGCACCTACCTGGCCGCCAAGGGGAAAGAATAAAACACAAGTAACCCCAACTCTGTTTTCAGACCGGAATTTGAGACGCTCTGCCGACCGGCACAACTTACAGATATGGGCCTCGGGTGTCCAAGACACAGAGGAAAACAGGGAAACACATGCATTTCCGAAAAGAGGACACCCGTGGGAATCTGCAGAGGTATGATATGCCCAAATCGCCCCAGGATTTATTACCCAGACACCCCCGCAAAGTCCGAAATGTGGGGAAAGAAATGCATTTTCCGCACATTTCCCTCGGCCCACCCATCGAAACACGCCCCCAACAACACATGGCCTACCGTCCCGCGTTCCCACAGGTGTCCCGATGGAAACGGTACCTCACATGTGTGGGTGCACCTACCCGGCCACCAAGGGTAAAGCCTAAAACACAAGTAACCCCAAGTCTGTTTTCAGACTGGAATTTGAGACGCTCTGCCGACCGGCGCAACATACAGATATGGGCCTCGGGTGTCCAAGCCAGCGGGGAAAACAGAGAACCCCATACATTTCCGAAAAGAGGACACCCGTGGGAATCCGCAGAGGTATGATATGCCCAAATCGCTCCAGAATTTATTACCCAGACACCCCTGCAAAGTCAGAAATGTGGGGGGAAAAAAGCATTTTCCGCTCATTTCGCTCGGCTCACCCTTCGAAACATGCCCCCAACAACACATGGCCTACCGTCCTGCGTTCCCACACGTGTCCCGATGAAAAGGGTACCTCACATGTGTGGGTGCACCTACCTGGCCGCCAAGGGGAAAGCCTAAAACACAAGTAACCCCAAGTCTGTTTTCAGACCGGAATTTGAGACGCTCTGCCGACCGGCACAACATACAGATATGGGCCTCGGGTGTCCAAGCCACCGGGGAAAACAAGGAACAACATGCATTTCCCAAAAGAGGACACCCGTGGGAATCCGCAGAGGTATGATATGCCAAATCGCCCCAGAATTTATTACCCAGACACTACAGCAAAGTCCGAAATGTGGGGAAAAAAACGCATTTTCTGCACATTTCGCTCAGCTCACCCATCGAAACACGCTCCCAACAACACATGGCCTACCATCCCGCTTTCCCACAGGTGTCCCGATGAAAACGGGACCTCACATGTGTGGCTGCACCTACCTGGCCGCCAAGGGGAAAGCCTAAAACACAAGTAACCCCAACTCTGTTTTCAGACCGGAATTTCAGACGCTCTGCTGACCGGCACAACTTACAGATATGGGCCTCGGTTGTCCAAGACACAGAGGAAAACAGGCAAACACATGCATTTCCGAAAAGAGGACACCGGTGGGAATCTGCAGAGGTATGATATGCCCAAATCGCCCCAGAATTTATTACCCAGACACCCCCGCAAAAGTCTGAAATGTGGGGAAAAAAATACATTTTCCGCACATTTCGCTCGGCTCACCCATCGAAACACGCCCCCAACAACACATGGCCTACCGTCCCGCGTTCCCACAGGTGTCACGATGAAAATGGTACCTCACATGTGTGGGTGCACCTACCTGGCCGCCAAGGGGAAAGCCTAAAACACAAGTAACCCCAAGTCTGTTTTCAGACCGGAATTTGAGACGCTCTGCCGACCGGCACAACATACAGATATGGGCCTCGGGTGTCCAAGCCATCGGGGAAAACAGGGAACCCCATACATTTCCAAAAAGAGGACACCCGTGGGAATCCGCAGAGGTATGATATGCCCAAATCGCTCCAGAATGTATTACCCAGACACCTCTGCAAAGTATAAAATGTGGGAAAAAAAATGCATTTTCCGCTCATTTCGCTCGGCTCACCCTTCGAAACACGCCCCCAACAACACATGGCCTACCGTCCCGCGTTCCCACAGGTGTCCCGATGAAAACGGTACCTCACATGTATGGGTGCACCTACCTGGCCGCCAAGGGGAAAGCCTAAAACACAAGTAACCCCAAGTCTGTTTTCAGACCGGAATTTGAAACGCTCTGCCGACCGGCACAACATACAGATATGGGCCTCGGGTGTCTAAGCCACCGGGGAAAACAGGGAACACCATGCATTTCCCAAAAGAGGACACCCGTGGGAATCTGCAGAGGCATGATATGCCTAAATCGCCCCAGAACTTATTACCCAGAAACCCCCGCAAAGTCCGAAATGTGGAGAATAAAATGCATTTTCCGCACATTTCGCTCGGCTCACCCATCGAAACACGC
This sequence comes from Ambystoma mexicanum, assembly GCF_040938575.1. Taxonomy (NCBI): domain Eukaryota; kingdom Metazoa; phylum Chordata; class Amphibia; order Caudata; family Ambystomatidae; genus Ambystoma; species Ambystoma mexicanum. The sequence continues at coordinate 1,345,572,500 of NC_090921.1, forward strand.
CCCCAACAACACATGGCCTACCGTCCCGCGTTCCCACAGGTGTCCCAATGAAAACAGTACCTCACATGTGTGGCTGCACCTACCTGGCCGCCAAGGGGAAAGCCTAAAACACAAGGAACCCCAAGTCTGTTTTCAGACCGGAATTTGAGACGCTCCGCCGACCAGCACAACATACAGATAAGGGCCTCGGGTGTCCAAGCCACTGGGGAAAACAGGGAACCCCATGCATTTCCGAAAAGAGGACGCCCGTGGGAATCTGCAGAGGTATGATATGCCCAAATCGCCCCAGAATTTATTACCCAGACACCCCCGCAAAGTCCGAAATGTGGGGAAAAAAATGCATTTTACGCACATTTCGCTCGGCTCACCCATCGAAACACACCCCCAACAACACATGGCCTACCGTCCTGCGTTCCCACAGGTGTCCCGATGAAAACGGTACCTCACATGTGTAGCTGCACCTACCTGGCCGCCAAGGGGAAAGCATAAAACACAAGTAACCCCAAGTCTGTTTTCAGACCGGAATTTGAGACGCTCTGTGTAACGCTCACCTGGCTCCCACGGAGGCGCTGGTCTGGTCTGGGTTGCTGTGGCCTCTTCTATGTTGTTTTTTCTGTCCTTTATTTCAGGTGCAGAACAAAGGCGATGCGTTGAGGGGTTAAATTGCCGGTGGTAAAATCAGGTGAGTTAGTGATGAGGGCGACCCCTCTGAATGTCTTTATAATTCCCCAGTAATGTCTTTTGTCCTTTCCCCATAGGGGCCGGGGTGCGTTACCTGCCAAAGATGCGGCGCCGACCCGAGATGTGGAATGGTTCACCAAGAAAAGCCGGTAAGTAACATGGCTGAAAATTCGGCTTTCCTCTTGTGTTCCCTTGCTCACCTTTTGTCTCTTCTTCTCTCCCCTAGGTGCAGAGATGTGGCGACCGGTGCTGAGAGCCGCGATGGAGCCGGGCGGCGTCTCGGGAACAGGTGAGTGAAGCGCGGCACTGCAGCGAGCATCACAATGCTTTTAAATTGAAGTCTTCCTTCAGGAATGCTGGCGTGAAGATTCCGGATGCAGGTAAGAAAGTTGAATAAGTTCTTGGTTTTCACCTTTCTCTTCTCTTATTCCCTTACGGGTGTTCCAGGTTTGAGGCGGGCGTGGCTGGAGTCCAGGTGCAGGAGCAGACACGGTGAGCATTCAGCTGCTGGGATGCAGAACAACGCGAAGCACGTGTGGCTGTCCGGGCGTGGCTTAAATAGCCTTGGAAGAAGTTCCAGGTGAGTATTCTTCCACAGCCCCACCCAAGTAACAAAATAGTTCCTTCAGAAGAATAGTCCCTCCTAAGCCTCATTTGGCTTGGTTCTTCATGCAGCATGGTCTGCATCAGGTGAGTGTGCAGCATGGTCTGCTTCAGGTAAGTGCACCAAACACTTCCCCTTATGAGCCTGGCGCCTATGGCGCCAGGACTGATGTCCAACATGAGCCTGGCGCCAACATGAGCCTGGCGCCAACGGCGCCAGGACAGAGTCCAAAGAGCCCCTATAAAGGGCCTCTGGGCTTTTACCCGGGGGCGTGATGCCTGCTCCCGGGGGTGCTGGGCCTGGCCTGGTGCTCCGGGGGTAGGCATCATGACAGCACTCCCCCCCAAGGCCCCTCCCAAGGTCGTTTCCCCAGGAGGTTTCGGTTTGTTCGGGAAATTCCGATGGAACCTTTTTACTAGCCGAGGTGCATGTTCTTCACCTCGAATTCAGGCTCCCCATCTATCTGGATTGGTTCTGGTGGTTTTATTAATTGGTTCCTGGTTGCACTGGTTTCAAAAGCGACACATGAAAAACGGGGTGAATCCGCATGTTAGCTGGTAGATCTAGCTTGACTGCCACTGGGTTAATTATAGCTTTGATCGAGTAAGGGCCTAAATACCTTGGATTAAAAGTCCGAGGTCCCTTGAGCGATAAGTGTTTGGTAGCCAACCATACTTGATCCCCTATTTGGTATGGAGGCGCCTCCTTTCGATGCAGATCCGCATTCTTTTTGTATTTCCCTTTCGCATGTTGTAAGTGTGCAGTAGCATCCTTGAAGGCTTGAGTAATCGTAGAATGCAAATGGTCCACTGCGGGCATTTCGAGGCTCAAAGGTGAGTCCAAGTCTGAAGTACGAGGGTGATGTCCATATAGGGTATAAAAGGGGCTCTGACCAGTTCCAGAGTGTATCGAGTTATTGTATGCATATTCAGCCACCCATAAAATAAAATATCCTTCCAATTACCCTCCGATTGGTGCAACATACATCGTAGATATTGTTCAAGGGTCTGGTTCGTTCCCTCCGTCTGACCATCGGTCTGTGGGTGGTGGCTGGTTGAGAGTCTTACGTCAATTTGTGCCAGTTGACAACACTTTTTCCAAAAATGAGAAATAAACTGGCTTCCCCGATCGGAGATTAGTATGGATGGGAATCCATGCAAACGGATGATATTTTCGAGGAATTCCTTGGCAAGAACAAAAGCTGAAGGTAATCCTTTCAACGGAATAAAATGGGCCATCTTGGAAAATAAATCCACCACAACCGGAATAGTATTGTATCCATTACAAGAGGGCGGTCCGTGATAAAATCTAGTGACAAGGTGTGCCAAGGTGCTGGTGGAATGTCTAAGGGTTGAAGAAGACCGGCGGGTTTTGTTTTTTGACCTTTGTTTTGGGCGCAAACTCCACAGGACATCACGAAAGATTTAATATCCTTTCGCCAGGACGGCCACCAGAATTGTCGTTTAATTTTTTCCTCTGTTTTGGCAATGCCAGGATGTCCTTCCATCAGAGTATCGTGATGACGGGAAATAACCAGTTCTTGCAATTCCTTTTCTGGCAAAAATAAACGTCCTTGGAAGTAAGGTAAGCCATCGTTGATTGAAAAGGCAGACCCCCTTTTGATCCAATCCTGCAAGGCTGAAGAGTCCAGGAATAGTTTTACCCGTGCTTGAATGTCGTCAAGGGTTTGTAAAGTGATTATCCCCAAGATTCTTTGTTCGGGATTTATCGGCACAGGTTCTGAGTTTGTGTCCATTTCTCCCATTCCAATTCGAGATAGCGCGTCCGCTTTGCCATTCTTACAGCCGGGACGGTAGGTGATTACAAAATCAAACTCAGCAAAGAATAAAGCCCATCGGAGCTGTCGTGAAGACTGAGCCTTGGCAGTTTTTAAATATTGTAAATTTCGGTGATCAGTGATCACGGTGATGGTATGCCTGGCGCCAAGAAGATAATTCCGCCAAGCCTTAAAGGCGGACTTAATGGCTAATAATTCCTTATCGGGGATTGCATAATTTATCTCCGGCGGCGAGAACTTTCTGGACCAAAATGCTACAGGGTGCAGTTGGTTGGTTTTGGGGTCTCTCTGAGACAGGACAGCTCCCATGGCTAAGCTGGATGCGTCGGTTTCGACTATATATGGGAGATCAGGACGCGGGTGTTTCAAAATAGGTGCGGACGTAAATTTAGCTTTTAATTCCTGAAAGGCCTGTTCAGCTTCCTCGGTCCATTCAAAACGTTTATTCTTCCGCAAGAGTGCAGTGATGGGTTGCACCACCCGTGAAAATTCCGGGATAAACCTGCGATAAAAATTGGCAAAACCAAGCATGCTTTGGACACCTTTCACCGAACGAGGTGATGGCCATTTGAGGATGGCATCCACTTTCCGTGAGTCCATTCGGACCCCTTTAGGTGTCAGGATGAATCCAAGAAACTCAACCTCGGTGGTATGGAAAACGCATTTTTCCAGCTTTGCAAACAGTTTGTGCTGGCGCAATTTCTCAAGGACGGCCCTGACATGTTTCTGTGATCAGATTCCGAAGAAGAGTACACCAGAATGTCATCGATATACACGACAACACAGACATTGATGAGTTCCCGCAGGACATCGTTCATGAAGAATTGGAAGGCAGCTGGCGCGTTGCACAACCCGAAAGGCATCACCTGGTATTCGAATAGTCCATATTTTGTACGGAAGGCCGTTTTCCATTCGTCGCCTTCTTTTACTCGTACCAGATGATAATCCCCCCGGAGATCTAACTTGGTGTATATGCAAGCGTCCTTCTCCTGGTCAAGGAGTTCAGGGATCAAAGGCAGAGAGTAACGATTTTTAACGGTTATCTGGTTCAATGCGCGGTAATCGATACAAGTTCTAAGGTTGCCTTCTTTTTTTGGCACGAAGAACAAAGCCGAGGATGCCGGAGACTTTGAAGGGGGAATGAAACCATTGGCTAAGTATTGATCTAAATATTGTCTCAAATGCAGGTTCTCCGGCTCAGTAAGGGCATAAATCCTGCTCCAAGGGGGTTGTGCACCGGGCACCAGATCGATTTGGCAATCGTACGATCTGTGAGGAGGTAACGTGTTGGCCTGTTCCTTTTGGAAGACGTCTTGAAAGTCTTGGTATTCCGGAGGTAGTTGCATGGAGACAGAGGTTACTGATGCTAGACTGATCTTCAGATTTTCTGGGTAGCAGGTTCGTGCACACTCCGGAAAGGTTATTCTCTTCGCTCGCCAATCAATTCGAGGATTATGTGTCTCTAACCAAGGGATTCCGAGAATAACCTGAAACTGTGGAACCTTGATTACATCAAACACAACTGCCTCCCGATGGCCGTCCGGACCTACAAGTGTCACCTCAGCTGTGGAATGTGTTACCGGTCCCGAGGCAATTTCGGTTCCATCAACTGTGGTGATGACATCTTTTCTGGTTTTAGGATGCAGGGGGAGGTTAATCCTGGAGACCAATTCATGATCCACGTAGTTTCCTATAGCCCCACTATCAATGTATGCCTTTATTGCATGCAACCTCTTAGGCTGTTCCGGATCCACGAGGACCATTGGCACAGTGAAATGCGAGGTCTGAGAGTTTGTGTTCAAGCTCGGCAAGCGGACCCCTACGCTTGTCGGGCGGGGTCGTTTCCCGATACAGAGGTTTCATGGATTTTATCAGCGGCTCCTACCACCTTCCTGGGCGGCCTTGCCGGGCAATCTCGTAGAAAGTGTACAGAGGATCCACAATAAAGACTTAAGTGCATCTGCTGTCTTCTTTCACGTTCCTTTTGCGTTAAAGGTCCTTTAACTCCTCCGATTTGCATTGGCTCAGAGGCTTCAGCCCCTTTGAAGTTAGCGTGGGTCTTGACTAACACCCGGGTCTCAAACTTGGACCGATCTGCTTTTCTGTTTTGCAGTCTGTGATCTAATTGGACCACTAAGTCTATATATTCAGAGCATTCTTGGGGCGAATTTACAACTTGGGCCAGGACATCTTTAAGTTCTCCGCGTAGACCTCGATAAAATAACGTGATTCTTTTATCCTCTGGCCACCCTGTTTCCACAATTAGTCTATTAAAGGTTGCAATGTAGGAAAAGAGGTCTTGATTGCCCTGTCACAGAGATAGAAGTTCGTCATCTAGAGCCTGCCCCTGGGAGTGACGAGCAAATAACCTTTCCATGCTTGCTTGAAATCCTTGAAAATCACGAAGAATCGGGTCATCTTGAGTTACCAGTGGAACTGACCAATCGGCAGCACTGACGCTGAGATATGACAATACAAAGGCTACCTTGGTCTGGTCATTAGGGAAGGCCCCTAGGGCCTCATTACGACTCAGGCGGTAAGGGGTTTACGGCGGCGTAAACAGCGCCGACCCTTACCGCCTGATTCCGAGGTCCCTTAGCGCCATGGAGGTTTTAACACCTGCTTTTAGCAGGTGTTAAAATCCATGGCGCTAAGGGACCTTGATGTTAATTACGCCACCGTAATTTACGGTGGCGTAATTAACGCCTTCCCCACTCACATTATGCCCTATGGGGCAAAAATGGGAATGGGGAAGGGTAAATGGGGATTGGGGACTTACCGCCCCGCCAACCTCGGAATGGGGCGGTAAGTCCGCCAACCACCATGGCGTAAACGTAGTTTACGCCATGGTGGTAAAGGTACGACCCAGGCGGTAACTTACCGCCTGGGTCGTAATGAGGCCCCTAGTCTGCACAGGAAATGCAAACGACACTGATTCATGAATACGGCGAATCGTTTGGGGTCCCCAGCAAAGCGTTCGGGTGGGGCCAGCGGCATGTTTCCAGGTAAATTAATCTGCACCGGGTTACTGGAAAGCACAGGAGCGGGGTTCCCTCCGGAACCGGGTAAAGGAGTTTGTCCAGCTTGACCTTGCAAAAGCTGTCTAGCCAGGTCATCAGCTCTTTCCTTTGTTACAATCACTTCCCTCCTGAGAGCATTAGTCTCTTGACGAGCGGCGTGTACTTCGGCCCGTAATTCCCCCAGTAGTTGGGCCAACTGGTCAGTCTCGGAAGTTTCCATAGCACCTGGGTGGGAATTTGTAGGAAGGCTTCGCGTTCTGTAACGCTCACCTGGCTCCCACGGAGGCGCTGGTCTGGTCTGGGTTGCTGTGGCCTCTTCAAGCGTGATGCGCACAATTTGGACCACCGATTGAACAGGACCCCCAAATCTTGCTTGTCCGGCCCGTAGGAATATCCTTCTGCAGCTGAGAAAGGGGATTAACTGTCTGCTGAATAGTGTGCTTGCTCCCCCCTTTCCTCCTTCGTTCTTCTCTGACTTCCTCCAAAACCCCCGGTTTAAACTCACCTTATGGTTTGGAAGGATGAACTCTCCATCCTGCTTCTGGTGCAGGGGCGCGCGTTCGTCCAGTTACTTCACTGGTTTTCAGAATGGCGCTGGCAAATCCACTTGACTTTTCTGAGCGATACGCCGTAAGTTTGAAGATGCAAAAGTTCAAGTGTGAGCCTCCTTTTATGTTGTTTTTTCTGTCCTTTATTTCAGGTGCAGAACAAAGGCGATGCGCTGAGGGGTTAAATTGCCGGTGGTAAAATCAGGTGAGTTAGTGATGAGGGCGACCCCTCTGAATGCCTTTATAATTCCCCAGTAATGTCTTTTGTCCTTTCCCCATAGGGGCCGGGGTGCGGTACCTGCCAAAGATGCGGCGCCGACCCGAGATGTGGAATGGTTCACCAAGAAAAGCCGGTAAGTAATATGGCTGAAAATTCGGCTTTCCTCTTGTGTTCCCTTGCTCACCTTTTGTCTCTTCTTCTCTCCCCTAGGTGCAGAGATGTGGCGACCGGTGCTGAGAGCCGCGATGGAGCCGGGCGGCGTCTCGGGAACAGGTGAGTGAAGCGCGGCGCTGCAGCGAGCAACGCAGTGCTTTTAAATGGAAGTCTTCCTTCAGGAATGCTGGCGTGAAGATTCTGGATGCAGGTAAGAAAGTTGAATAAGTTCTTGGTTTTCACCTTTCTCTTCTCTTATTCCCTTACAGGTGTTCCAGGTTCGAGGCGGGCGTGGCTGGAGTCCAGGTGCAGGAGCAGACACGGTGAGCGTTCAGCTGCTGGGATGCAGAACAACGCGAAGCACATGTGGCTGTCCGGGCATGGCTTAAATAGCCTTGGAAGAAGTTCCAGGTGAGTATTCTTCCACAGCCCCACCCAAGTAACAAAATAGTTCCTTCAGAAAAATAGTCCCTCCTAAGCCTCATTTGGCTTGGTTCTTCATGCAGCATGGTCTGCATCAGGTGAGTGTGCAGCATGGTCTGCTTCAGGTAAGTGCACCAAACACTTCCCCTTATGAGCCTGGCGCCTATGGCGCCAGGACTGATGTCCAACATGAGCTTGGCGCCAACGGCGCCAGGACAGAGTCCAAAGAGCCCCTATAAAGGGCCGCTGGGCTTTTACCCGGGGACGTGATGCCTGCTCCCGGGGGTGCTGGGCCTGGCCTGGTGCTCCGGGGGTAGGCATCATGACACTCTGCGGACCAGCACAACATACAGATATGGGCCTCGGGTGTCCAAGCCACCGGGGAAAACAGGGAACCCCATACATTTCCAAAAAGAGGACACCCGTGGGAATCTGCAGAGGTATGATGTGCCCAAATCGCTCCCGAATTTATTACCCAGACACCCCTGCAAAGTCCAAAATGTGGGGAAAAAAACGCATTTTCCGCTCATTTCGCTCGGCTCACCCTTCGAAACACACCCCCAACAACACATGGCTTACCGTCCCGCGTTCCCACAGGTGTCCCGATGAAAACGGTACCTCACATGTGTGGGTGCACCTACCTGGCCGCCAAGGGGAAAGCCTAAAACAAAAGTAACCCCAAGTCTGTTTTCAGACCGGAATTTGAGACGCTCTGCCGACCGGCACAACATACAGATATGGGCCTCGGGTGTCCAAGCCACCGGGGAAAACAGGGAACACCATGCATTTCCCAAAAGAGGACACCCGTGGGAATCTGCAGAGGTATGATATGCCCAAATCGCCCCAGAATTTATTACCCAGACACCCCCGCAAAGTCTGAAATGTGGGGAAAAAAATGCATTTTCCGCATATTTCACTCGGCTCACCCATCGAAACACACCCCCAACAACACATGGCCTACCGTCCCGCGTTCCCACAGGTGTCCCGATGAAAACGGTACCTCACATTTGTGGCTGCACCTACCCGGCCGCCAAGGGGAAAGCCTAAAACACAAGTAACCCTAAGTCTGTTTTCAGACTGGAATTTGAGACGCTCTGCCGACCGGCACAACATACAGATATGGGCCTCGGGTGTCCAAGCCACCGGGGAAAACAGGGAACACCATGCATTTCCCAAAAGAGGACACCCGTGGGAATCCGCAGAGGTATGATATGCCCAAATCGCCCCAGAATTTATTACCCAGACACCACCGCAAAGTCCGAAATGTGGGGAAAAAATGCATTTTCTGCACATTTCGCTCGGCTCACCCATCGAAACACGCTCCCAACAACACATGGCCTACCGTCCCGCGTTCCCACAGGTGTCCAGATGAAAACAGTACCTCACATGTGTGGGTGCACCTACCTGGCCGCCAAAGGGAAAGCCTAAAACACAAGTAACCCCAACTCTGTTTTCAGACCGGAATTTGAGACGCTCTGCCGACCGGCACAACTTACAGATATGGGCCTCGGGTGTCCAAGACACAGAGGAAAACAGGGAAACACATGCATTTCCGAAAAGAGGACACCCATGAGAATCTGCAGAGGTATGATATGCCCAAATCGCCCCAGAATTTATTACCCAGACACCCCCGCAAAGTCCGAAATGTGGGGAAAAAAATACATTTTCCGCACATTTCGCTCGGCTCACCCATTGAAACACGCCCCCAACAACACACGGCCTACCGTCCCGCGTTCCCAAAGGTGTCCCGATGAAAACGGTACCTCACATATGTGGGTGCACCTACCTGGCCGCCAAGGGGAAAGCCTAAAACACAAGTAACCCCAAGTCTGTTTTCAGACCGGAATTTGAGACGCTCTGCCGACCGGCACAACTTACAGATATGGGCCTCGGGTGTCCAAGCCACCGGGGAAAACAGGGAACACCATGCATTTCCCAAAAGAGGACACCCGTGGGAATCTGCAGAGGTATGATATGCCCAAATCGCCCCATAATTTATTACCAGACACCCCCGCAAATTCCGAAATGTGGGGAAAAAAATGCATTTTCTGCACATTTCGCTCGGCTCACCCTTCGAAACACGCCCCCAACAACACATGGCCTACCGTCCCGCGTTCCCACAGGTGTCCCGATGAAAACGGTACCTCACATGTGTGTGTGCACCTACCTGGCCGCCAAGGGGAAAGCCTAAAACACAAGTAACCCCAAGTCTGTTTTCAGACCGGAATTTGAGACGCTCTGCCGACCGGCACAACATACAGATATGGGCCTCGGGTGTCCAAGCCACCGGGGAAAACAGGGAACACCATGCATTTCCCAAAAGAGGACACCCGTGGGAATCTGCAGAGGTATGATATGCCCAAATCGCCCCAGAATTTATTACCCAGACACCCCCGCAAAGTCTGAAATGTGGGGAAAAAAATGCATTTTCCGCATATTTCACTCGGCTCACCCATCGAAACACGCCCCCAACAACACATGGCTTACCGTCCCGCGTTCCCACAGGTGTCCCGATGAAAACGGTACCTCACATGTGTGGCTGCACCTACCCGGCCGCCAAGGGGAAAGCCTAAAACACAAGTAACCCCAAGTCTGTTTTCAGACTGGAATTTGAGACGCTCTGCCGACCGGCACAACATACAGATATGGGCCTCGGGTGTCCAAGCCACCGGGGAAAACAGGGAACACCATGCATTTCCCAAAAGAGGACACCCGTGGGAATCCGCAGAGGTATGATATGCCCAAATCGCCCCAGAATTTATTACCCAGACACCACCGCAAAGTCCGAAATGTGGGGAAAAAAACGCATTTTCTGCACATTTCGCTCGGCTCACCCATCGAAACACGCTCCCAACAACACATGGCCTACCGTCCCGCGTTCCCACAGGTGTCCAGATGAAAACAGTACCTCACATGTGTGGGTGCACCTACCTGGCCGCCAAAGGGAAAGCCTAAAACACAAGTAACCCCAACTCTGTTTTCAGACCGGAATTTGAGACGCTCTGCCGACCGGCACAACTTACAGATATGGGCCTCGGGTGTCCAAGACACAGGAAAACAGGGAAACACATGCATTTCCGAAAAGAGGACACCCATGGGAATCTGCAGAGGTATGATATGCCCAAATCGCCCCAGAATTTATTACCCAGACACCCCCGCAAAGTCCGAAATGTGGGGAAAAAAATGCATTTTCCGCACATTTCACTCGGCTCACCCATTGAAACACGCCCCCAACAACACACGGCCTACCGTCCCGCGTTCCCAAAGGTGTCCCGATGAAAACGGTACCTCACATATGTGGGTGCACCTACCTGGCCGCCAAGGGGAAAGCCTAAAACACAAGTAACCCCATGTCTGTTTTCAGACCGGAATTTGAGACGCTCTGCCGACCGGCACAACTTACAGATATGGGCCTCGGGTGTCCAAGCCACCGGGGAAAACAGGGAACACCATGCATTTCCCAAAAGAGGACACCCGTGGGAATCTGCAGAGGTATGATATGCCCAAATCGCCCCATAATTTATTACCAGACACCCCCGCAAATTCCGAAATGTGGGGAAAAAAATGCATTTTCTGCACATTTTGCTCGGCTCACCCTTCGAAACACGCCCCCAACAACACATGGCCTACCGTCCCACGTTCCCACAGGTGTCCCGATGAAAACGGTACCTCACATGTGTGGCTGCACCTACCTGGCCGCCAAGGGGAAAGCCTAAAACACAAGTAACCCCAAGTCTGTTTTCAGACCGAATTTGAGACGCTCCGCCGACCGGCACAACATACAGATATGGGCCTCGGGTGTCCAAGCCACTGGGGAAAACAGGGAACCCCATGCATTTCCGAAAAGAGGACACCCCTGGGAATCCGCAGAGGCATGATATGTCCAAATCGCCCCAGAATGTATTACCCAGACACCCCCGCAAAGTACGAAATGTGGGGAAAAAAACGCATTTTACGCACATTTCGCTCGGCTCACCCATCGAAACACGTCCCAATAATACATGGCCTACCGTCCCTTGTTGCCACAGGTGTCCCGATGAAAACAGTACCTCACATGTGTGGGTGCACCTACCTGGCCGCCAAGGGGAAAGCCTAAAACACAAGTAACCCCAAGTCTGTTTTCAGACTGGAATTTGAGACACTCTGCCGACCAGCACAACATACAGATATGGGCCTCGAGTGTCCAAGCCACCGGGGAAAACAGGGAACCCCATGCATTTCCGAAAAGAGGACACCCCCGGGAATCCACAGAGGTATAATAGGCCAAATCGCCCCAGAATTTATTACCCAGAGACTCCCGCAAAGTCCAAAATGTGGGAAAAAAACGCATTTTCCGCACATTTCGCTCGGCTCACCCATTGAAACACGTCCCCAACAACACATGGCCTACCGTCCCTTGTTGCCACAGGTGTCCCGATGAAAACGGTACCTCACATGTGTGGGTGCACCTACCTGGCCGCCAAGGGGAAAGCCTAAAACACAAGTAACCCCAAGTCTGCTTTCAGACCGGAATTTGAGACGCTCTGCCGACCGGCACAACATACAGATATGGGCCTCGGGTGTCCAAGCCACAGGGGAAAACAGGGAACCCCATGCATTTCCGAAAAGAGGACACCCATGGGAATCCGCAGAGGTATGATAGGCCCAAATCGCCCCAGAATTTATTACCCAGACACCCCCGCAAAGTCCGAAATGTGGGGAAAAAAACGCATTTTCCGCACATTTCGCTCGGCTCACCCATCGAAACACGCCCCCAACAACACATGGCCTACCGTCCCGCGTTCCCACAGGTGTCCTGATGAAAACAGTACCTCACATGTGTGGGGGCACCTACCTGGCCGCCAAGAGGAAAGCCTAAAACACAAGTAACCCCAAGTCTGTTTTCAGACCGGAATTTGAGACGCTCTGCCGACCGGCACAACATACAGATATGGGCTTCGGGTGTCCAAGCCACCGGGGAAAACAGGGAACCCCATGCATTTCCGGAAAGAGGACACCCGTGGGAATCCGCAGAGGTATTATATGCCCAAATCGCCCCATAATTTATTACCCAGACACCCCCGCAAAGTCCGAAAAGTGGGAAAAAAACGCATTTTCCGCACATTTCGCTCGGATCACCCATCGAAACACGCCCCCAACAACACATGGCCTACCGTCCCGCGTTCCCACAGGGGTCCCGATGAAAACGGTACCTCACATGTGTGGGTGCACCTACCTGGCCGCCAAGGGGAAAGCCTAAAACACAATTAACCCCAAGTCTGTTTTCAGACCGGAATTTGAGACGCTCTGCCGACCGGCATAACATACAGATATGGGCCTCGGGTGTCCAAGCCACAGGGGAAAACAGGGAACCCCGTGCATTTCCGAAAAGAGGACACCCATGGGAATCCGCAGAGGTATGATAGGCCCAAATCGCCCCAGAATTTATTACCCAGACACCCCCGCAAAGTCCGAAATGTGAGGAAAAAAACGCATTTTCCGCACATTTCGCTCGGATCACCCATCGAAACATGCCCCCAACAACACATGACCTACCGTCCCTCGTTCCCACAGGTGTCCAGATGAAAACGATACCTCACATGTGTGGGTGCACCTACCCGGCCGCCAAGGGGAAAGCCTAAAACACAAGTAACCCCAAGTCTGTTTTCAGATCGGAATTTGAGACGCTCTGCCGACCGGCACAACATACAGATATGGGCCTCGGGTGTCCAAGCCACCGGGGAAAACAGGGAACCCCATGCATTTCCGAAAAGAGGACACCCCTGGGAATCCGCAGAGGCATGATATGCCCAAATCGCCCCAGAATGTATTACGCAGACACCCCCGCAAAGTACGAAATGTGGGGAAAAAAATGCATTTTACGCACATTTCGCTCGGCTCACCCATCGAAACACGCCCCCAACAACACATGGCCTACCGTCCCGCGTTCCCACAGGGGTCCCGATGAAAACGGTACCTCACATGTGTGGGTGCACCTACCTGGCCGCCAAGGGGAAAGCCTAAAACACAATTAACCCCAAGTCTGTTTTCAGACCGGAATTTGAGACACTCTGCCGACCAGCACAACATACAGATATGGGCCTCGGTTGTCCAAGCCACCGGGGAAAACAGGGAACCCCATGCATTTCCGAAAAGAGGACACCCGTGGGAATCCACAGAGGTATTATAGGCCGAAATTGCCCCAGAATTTATTACCCAGACACCCCCACAAAGTCCGAAATGTGGGGAAAAAACGCATTTTCCGCACATTTCGCTCGGCTCACCCATCGAAACACGCCCCCAACAACACGTGGCCTACCGCCCCGCGCTCCCACAGGTGTCCCGATGAAAACGGTACCTCACATGTGTGGGTGCACCTACCGGGGGGCCAAAAGGAAAAGGGTAACCCACTGGGAACCCCAAGCCTTTCGCCACTGCCCATTTTGTTCATGTGGGAAACCTACAGATCTGGGCCTAGGGTGTCGAAGCCAGCAAGGAAAACAGGGAACTCCATGCATTTTCCAAAAGAGGACACCCGTGGGAATCCACATTCATTTTGTCTGGGGTTCTGGGTAATACATTCTGGGCCGCTTTGCGCAAGTCAGACCTCTGCGCATTCCCACGGGTGTCCTCTTTTGGGAAATGCATGGGGTTCCCTGTTTTACTTGCTGGCTTCGACACCCTAGGCCCAAATCTGTAGGTTGCCCACATGAACAAATTGTGCTGTGGCGAAAGGCTTGGGGTTACCAGCGGGTTACCCTTTTCCGTTTACGCCCCTGGTAGGTGCACCCACACATGTGAGGTACCTTTTTCGTCGGGACACCTGTGGGAACGCGAGAGGGTATGATATCTGTTGTTGGCGACGTGTTTCGGTGAGTGGACACAGAGAAACGTCTCTGAAATTGGCTGGAAATGCAGACAATTCTCAGACATTTCGCTCTGGCCACCCACCGAAACACACCGCCAACAACTCGTGGCCTACCTTCCCACGTCCCCTCACGTGTCCCGATGAAAACGGTACCTCACATGTGAGGGTGCACCTACAGGGGGCACAAAAGAAAAAGGGTAACCCACTGGTAACCCCAAGCCTTTCGCCACTACCCATTTTGTTCATGTGGGCAACCTACAGATTTGGGCCTAGGGTGTCAAAGCCAGCAAGGAAAACAGGCAACCCCATGCATTTTCCAAAAGCGGACACCCGTGGGAATCCACAGAGGTCTGCCTTGTGCAAATTGCCCCAGTTTTTATTAGCCACAATCCCCGACAAAATGTGATATTTGGTGGTGAAAAAAAAAATCTTCATTTTGTCTGGGGTTCTGGGTAACAAATTCTGGGCCGCTTTGTGCAAGTCAGACCTCTGCGCATTCCCACGGGTGTCCTCTTTTGGGAAATGCATGGGGTTCCCTGTTTTCCTTGCTGGCTTCGACACCCTAGGCCCAAATCTGTAGGTTGCCCACATGAACAAATTGTGCTGTGGCGAAAGGCTTGGAGTTACCAGCGGGTTACCCTTTTCATTTTGCACCCCCGGTAGGTGCACCCACACATGTGAGTTACCTTTTTCATCGGGGCACCTGTGGGAACGCAAGAAGGTATGACATCTGTTGTTAGCGACGTGTTTCGGTGAGTGGACACAGGGAAATGTCTCTGAAATTGGCTGGAAATGAAGACAATTCTCAGACATTTCTCTCTGGCCGCTCACCGAAACACACCGCCAACAACACATGGCCTACCTTCCCGCCTTCCCACAGGTGTCCCGATGAAAACGGTACCTCACATGTGTGGGTGCACCTACCGGGGGCGCAAAAGGAAAAGGGTAACCCACTTGTAACCCCAAGCCTTTCGCCACTGCCCATTTTGCTTATGTGGGCAAAATACAGATTTGGGCCTAGGGTGTCGTAGCCAGCAAGGATAACACGGAACCCCATGCATTTTCCAAAAGAGGACACCCGTGGGAATCCACAGAGGTCTGCCTTGCGCAAATTGCCCCAGTTTTTATTAGCCACAATCCCCGACAAAATTGTGATATTTGGTGGGGAAAAAACACAATGTTCATTTTGTCTGGGGTTCTGGGTAATAAATTCTGGGTCGCTTTGCGCAAGTCAGACCTCTGCGCATTCCCACGGGTGTCCTCTTTTGGGAAATGCATGGGGTTCCCTGTTTTCCTTGCTGGCTTCGACATCCTAGGGCTAAATCTGTAGGTTGCCCACATTAACAAATTGTGCTGTGGCGAAAGGCTTGGGGTTACCAACGGGTTACCCTTTTCTTTTTGCGCCCCCGGTATATGCACCCACACATGTGAGGTACCTTTTTCATTGGGACACCTGTGGGAATGCGAGAATGTATGATATCTGTTGTTGGCGACGTGTTTTGGTGAGTGGACACAGAGAAATGTCTCTGAAATTGGCTGGAAATGCAGACAATTCTCAGACATTTCGCTCTGGCCACCCACCGAAACACACCGCCAACAACACATGGCCTACCTTCCCGCATCCCCACACGTGTCCCGATGAAAACGGTACCTCACATGTGTGGGTGCACCTACCGGGGGCGCAAAAGGAAAAGGGTAACCCACTGGTAACCCCAAGACTTTCGCCACTGCCCATTTTGTTCATGTGGGCAACCTACAGATTTGGGCCAAGGGAGTCGAAGCCAGCAAGGAAAACAGGGAACCCCACACATTTTCCAAAAGAGGACACCCGTGGGAACCCACACATGGCCAAAATGGAGGGGCGGCCCATCTCATGTAGCCCTACCCAGGGGCAGATAATGGGGGGGGGCTGTCCTGCACTCCTCCCTGGGCTCAGGCGTCCGTTCCTAGGAGCAGATATCTGTTCCCAGGGAGGGCTGCATGACATGGCACCCACTCCATTGCGGCTGGTGGGGGAGGGGGTCAATGACCCATCCCATTAGAAACTTCCCAGACTCTTTGGGGTGCCCCACAGCCCCCCCTAAAACACGTTCCACCATTTTCCATTTTTATCTTTGTTTATGAAACTTGCCTTGGTGCAGAGGGGCACATTGGTGTGCCAATCTGGCCCCGGGTGCCCAAACCTTACTGCCCCACCCACTGGGAGGCCTGTCCCACCATTTTTGGGGGCTGTCTCCGCCCTCACCCCAAATGGGTGGCAGGGGCACCTCATGCAGGCCTCCCTGGACCTCCTACAAACAGCTGTGTGAGGTACACCCACCTTCCATTTGGGGTCAGGGGGAGAGAGCCCCCAAAAATGGTGGGCCAGGCCCCCCAATGCATGGAGCAGTAGGGTTTGGGCACCCTGGGGGCAGATTGGCAGACTAATGTGCCCATCTGCGCCAAGCAAAGTTGGGAAAACAAAGAAAATAATACAAAATCGTAGGCTGCTTTTTAGGGGGGGGCTGAGGGCCACCCTAAATTAGCAGCGAATGTTATACTGCAACGGGGGGTGACACTCACCCTCCCACCCCAAATGGAGGGCCCCACCTCATTCAACCCTCCCTGGGGGCAGATATCTGTTCCTAGGAAGGGGCATCTGACCCCAGGGAGGGATGCATCAGGTGGGGCCAACCATTTGGGGTGGGAGGGGAGAGGGCCATCCCCCGTTACAGTAGAACATTTGCCGGCAATGTAGGGTGCCCCTCAGCCCCCTTAAAAAGCAGCCTACAATTTTGTATTCTTTTCTTTGTTTACCCAACTTCGCTTGGCGCAGATGGCCACATTAGTGTGCCAGTATGCCCCCAGGGTGCCCAAACCCTACTGCCCCATCTATTGGGGTCCTGCCCCACCTTTTGCGGTGGCCCTCTCCTCACCCACACTGAACGGAGGGGGGAGCACATCATGCAGCCCTTCCTAGGAGGCTCAGGGAGGGCTGCATGAGGTGTCCCCCCGAGCAATTTGGGGTGGGGGGGAGAGGGCCACCAAAAAGGGGGGGCAGGACCCCCAATAGATGGGGCAGTAGGGTTTGGGCACCCTGGGGGCAGATTGGCACACTAATGTGGCCATCTGCGCCAAGCGAACTTGGGTAAACAAAAAAAATAATACAAAATTGTAGGCTGCATTTTAGGGTGGGCTGAGAGGCACCCTAAAATGGCAGCGAATGATGTACTGCAATGGGGGGTGGCCCTCACCCCAACCCCTCCCCAAATGGAGGGCCCCACCTCATGCAACCCTCCCTGGCGTCAGGTAGGGGAGGCCCCACCTCATGCATCCCTCCCAGGGGTCAGATGCCCCTTCCTAGAACCAGATATCTGCCCCCAGGGAGGGTTGCATGAGGTGGGGCCCTCCATTTGGGGTGGGGGGTGAGGGCCAACCCCATTGCAGTACATTATTCGCTGCCAATTTAGGGTGCCCCTCAGCCCCCCCTAAAATGCAGCCTACGATTTTGTATCGCGCCTTGAAACACTTGTGTATAGGCGCGTTACAAATACCATATCATATCATATCATATCATATCATATTACTTTTTTTGTTTACCCAAGTTCGCTTGGGGCAGATGGCCACATTAGTGTGCCAATCTGCCCCCAGGGTGCCCAAACCCTACTGCCCCATCTATTGGGGGTCCTGCCCCACCTTTTTTGGTGGCCCTCTCCTCACCCACATTGAACGGAGGGGGGGCACATCATGCAGTTCTTCCTAGGAGGCTCAGGGAGGGCTGCATGAGGTGTCCCCCTCCAGACATTTGGGGTGGGGGGGAGAGGGCCACCACAAAAAGTGGGGCAGGACCCCCAATAGATGGGGCAGTAGGGTTTGGGCAACCTGGGGCCAGATTGGCACACTAATGTGGCCATCTGCGCCAAGCGAAGGTGGGTAAACAAAGAAAATAATACAAAATCGTAGGCTGCTTTTTAGGGGGTCTGAGGGGCATCCTAAATTGGCAGTGAATGTTGTACTGCAACAGGGGGTGGCACTCTCCCCCACCACCCCAAATGGAGGTCCCCACCTCATGCATCCCTCCCTGGCGTCAGATGGGGAAGGCCGCACCTCATGCATACCTCCCAGGGGTCAGATGCCCCTTCCTAGAACCAGATATCTGCCACCAGGGAGGGTTTCATGATGTGGGGCCCTCCATTTGGGGTGGGGGGGTGAGTGCCACCCCCCGTTGCAGTACAGCATTCGCTGCTAATTTAGGGTACCCCTCAGCCCCCCCTAAAATGCAGCCTACGATTTTGGATTTTTTTTTTTTTAACCAAGTTCGCTTGGCGCAGATGGTCACATTGGTGTGCCAATCTGCCCCCAGGGTGCCCAAACCCTACTGCCCCATCTATTGGGGGTCCTTCCCCACCTTTTGTGGTGGCCCTCTCCTCACCCACACCGAACGGAGGGAGGGGGCACATCATGCAGTCCTTCCTAGGAGGCTCAGGGAGGGCTGCATGCGGTGTCCCCCCCAGCCATTTGGGGTAGGGGGGGAGAGGGCCACCACAAAAGGTGGGGCAGGACCCCCAATAGATGGATCATTACTGGCATTCTGGATAAAGTATTTTCCGATGTGAGATAAGTGGCATATATAGGTGCAACAGAATAGACATGTGTGTGCACAATCAATATGAAAATGCTTTTCACACTTGCACAGTACTGGCATATAGTGGGCAAAGGCATTATGAAAATGTGTTTAAAAATGCTCCTGTGCATTGTTGGTGGCGTGGCATCTAACATACCTTTTATGTCTAACCCCACAAAACCGATTGGCTTTTTACCTAATTTATCACAGAAAGTGCACTGTAAAATGCACTATTTTAACCCATTGGTTAAAAACTTTTCTCAAGGGGACAAAATGATTGGTTCACCCTCCCTCACTACTCTCTGTCACTCCTGTGCATTTGGCTGGGAGCAGAACACGTGCCCTTCCTTCTGCGGGCTCTTCTTAATGTGGGCCCTACTACATCAGCTCCAGGCCCCTCCCCTCTTGTACAATCATGGCCGGGCCTCAGGTGAGTTGGACTGAAAAGATGCATCTAACAGCCACCAAAGGACAGCGTAATATCTACTCAGCCTGCAGGGCTTGGAGAGGGGGCGGTAGAACAGGGGGGCGGGGGATTATAGCATGATAGGTTTAATGTCCTGTCTCACTAACAGTTTTGAAAACTGCCATGAAGCCCCCCTCTTCCCCAACATGTTGAGACTGGCTCTGCCCCTGTGGGACAGGAGACAGCTCATTCTCACAGCAGTCCAGAAGTGGGTGCTTTCAGGCTTGAAGTAGAGAGTAAACTGCTTAAAACAATGATGCTGCACTCGCATAATCTTACTAGAATGCTTGAATAAGTTACATGCCCCAAAACAAAATAATAACCCTCCCCCAATTTCTCTGAAGTTGTCACCACTCCCAACATTTGAAATGTTAGCACCCCCACCCCGAAATGTAGATTTGGTTGTGCCCCTGCCCAGAGGCCTGAGCCCTGGCACGTCAATCAGAAGGAGATACTCCACCGGTGCACGGTACACTAGCATCCCCCCTCGCTGCATTTGGTTCCCCAAGCCAAAGCACGCCGGCTCCATCATCACTGCGCTGCTGCATGGCGCACGGCACGTCAGAAGGGCAGCTACCGCGCTCGCGGCACTCGCTTCGCCCCTCGCCGGCTGCGCTGGGCGCTGTCACTGGACTCGGCTTGCCTGTGCCTCACAGAGACCCCCCTCCCACCCCACCACCCCGGAGATAACAGGGAGAGGTGTTCTGGGAGGTCTGCACCCGACAGCAGTGACAAATTGGTCTGACTGAACAGGGCAGTTTGGGAAACATAACTGACTTATTAGTGATTATTTATTCCATCGCCCGTGCGGCAGGCAGCACAAGGGCCTGAGCGAGAGCCTCTGCTGCCCCCTGCCTGTACTGGCTCAGACCTGCAGCCTAGACCGCCGGATCTGATGCAGCCTTATCCTGTTATCTCATTCAGTGCCTGCTCCATCTTTCTGTACAGCTGCTTCCTGCTGGTCTTCCACCTTTTTAAATGCATGTACCTTATACTTTTTAATTTCCCTTCCTTCCGTTTAGCCCTCCCCTTTTCCTTCCTTCCTTCCTTTCATCCTCCGTCCCTTCACCTCTCCTTCTAGCCTACCGTTCATTCCCTTTCCCCTCCCATCATACATGTTTTCCTTTCTTCTTTCCTTCCATCTCATCCATCGGTCTGCGTTTCCTTCTGCCCTGATTGTATTTCTCCCTTCCTTTACATCCTTCCTTCCTTCATTCCTCCCTCCCGTCCTTGCTTCCTTCTTCCTTTCTTCTTTCCTCCCTCCCTGCCTCCTCCACTCATTCTAGCCTGCCGTACCTTCCTTTCCTCCTCACTTTATACATTTCTTCTTTTATTCTCCCCCCCAGACCCCCATCAGCCCGTACTTCCTTCTGCCCTTATTTTATTTCTCCCTTCCTTTACATCCTTCCTTACATTTTTCTTTCCTCCATTCCTTACTTCCGACCACCCAAACCTCCCTTCCTTCATTCCTTCCTTCCTCCCAACCTCTGACCCACCCTGCCCTTCCTTGCTTCCTTTCTTAATCCTCCCTATCTTCCTTTTTTTCTCCCTTTTCCCCTTCCTTTTATCCATCCTCTCTTCCTTCCCCCTTCCCATCCTTTGCGCCGTCCTTACTTCCTCCTTAACTTCGGCTCTCTCCCTGCCTTTGCATCCTTCCTGTTCCTTCCCGTGCTTTCTGTACTCCTTCCTCACTGCCTCTGTCTCCCCTCATTTCTCTCGTTTTCTCCCTTCTCATCCTTCTGCGCTCATGTTGTTCGCGGTTTTTGGAATTCCGTCTCTTTTCTTCTTGGTCACAGCAGAGGACCGATCTACTGCCAATGCTCCTCCATTCTGAATCGGGGAGTTGTGGCTCTTGGGTGCCTGCAGCTCCACTCACAGCCAGGGTGATCTTCGGCGGTGGTGCCCTGCTGGCAGCATGAAATAATGTGCTAATAAAGTGGCTACGTTTGCGTTAGTTTTCATGGTGGGTCCAACGCGTGACTGACTTTGCCCCAGCCCTCTCATCCCTTCACAGACATGTCAGTGCATTTTCAGATCTCGCGATTGGTGTCAATGGCTCAAGTTAAAAAATGTCTCAAGACTGGGTGCGGAACTGAGTGCAACAAGTGGTGTGGAAATACAGCGCGTGCAGTTATTTCTGCACACTATGCCTGCAGCTCACCCACTGGAGAATACACAGAGCCGAGGGGAACTCTGTGCCCTTCGGACAACTGCAGTCATCACAACACAGTCTTTTTGAACGTAACAACCGTTTGCCTTAAAAAGTCTTTGCATTGCATTTAAACTAAGCTGTACACCGCTGTGTTATCCCTTTGAAGGCGATCAATATTGTCCGGAAGTGACGTGCTGGCACAAACGGTGCAAACATGTTCCAGGGTGGCCACCCTGTCCCACAACACTTATCACAGGCCTCCTGAGATTGGCCGGCATTAACCCTTGAAACATTGTAGCCCTACTGTGATGCAGCGCAGGACCCAAGTGGGGAGATGTGGGGGCAGTCAGTGGTCCCTTTTAGATCCTGATTAGTCGCCCCTGGTGCCCCCAAATAGTGACACGGTATTGACCAGTTGCGCATGGTGAGCGCTTCCCCCCACCTGGCACTAAACAATGGCAAGCACCATCCTTTCTTAGGAGAGCTGCAGTACATGTAATTAGACAGCTGACGGTCTTAGCACTTTTCGGCAATGCTGCAACACTTTTATTGCGAATTATGCACGTTTCATCCCCACCCAGGCAAGACTGCACTGTGCCATCGCAAGTATGGCAGCCCTGCTGAGTAATCCATTACAGGTATTGCAGCAATGCTGAAAAGTGCTCAACTGCCTCCTCAAATGCACTGCAGCGCTCACGAGAAATGCTGGTGCTGCACCTTCAGATACATTGAAGACCTGCCCAGGCTTGACAGCAGTATCTCAGCACATCTATTGGAGCTCTGCCGAGAAGTGCCCATAGTCTCCCATTAAAGGTAATGCTGCTGTGCTGAGAAGTGCCCAAACTGCTTCATTAGATGCACTGCTGCCCTGCTGAGAAATACTGATGCAGCCCCATTTTAAATCCAGCAGCCCCACCCAGACAAGACTGCACTGTACCATCACAGGTATGACAGCCCTGCTGAGAAATCCCATTACTGTACCATTAAAAGTATTGCAGCTATGCTATGCTATGACGTGCCCAAACTGCCCTGTTAAAGGTAATGCTGCTATGCTGAGAAGTGCCCAAACTGCTTCATTAGATGCACTGCTGCACTGCTGAGAAATACTGATGCATCCCCATCATAAATCCAACAGCCCCACTCAGTCAAGACTACCCTGTAGCATTGCCAGTATAACAGCCCTGCTGAGAAATCCCATTAATGTACCATTAAAGTATTGCAGCCATGATGAGAAGTGCCCAAACTGACTCATTAAATGTGCTGCAGCTCTGATGATAAATGCTGGTGCTGCCCTCTGGATACATTGCAGACCTACCTACGCTTGCCAGCAGTATCTCATCACATCTATTGGAGCTCTGCTGAGAAGTGCCCATAGTCTCCCATTAAATGTAATGCTGCTATGCTGAGAAGTGCCCAAACTGCCTCATTAGATGCACTGCTACACTGCTGAGAAATACTGATGCATCCCCATCATAAATCCACCGGCCCCACCCAGACAAGACTACCCTGTAGCATTGCAAGTATAACAGCCCTGCTGAGAAATCCCATTACTGTACATTACAGTATTGCAGCCATGTTGAGAAGTGGCCAAACTGCCTCGTTAAATGTGGTGCAGCTCTGATGATAAATGCTGGTGCTGCACTCTGGATACATTGCAGGCCTACCCAGGCTTGACAGCAGTATCTCAGCACATGTATGGGAGCTCTGCTGAGAAGTGTCCATACTCTCCCATTAAAGGTAATGCTGCTATGCTATGGCAGCTATGCTATGCCGAGAAGTGCCCAAACTCCCCCTTTTAATGCTGTGTAGCTCTGCTAAGAAATGCCGGTGCAGCCCCATTATATTTCCTGCAGCCCCACCCAGACAATGTTGCACTGCAAAAACACCAGTATGGCAGCCCTGTTAAAATCTATGTCTGTACCATTAAATGCATTGCAGCAAATGTGCAGGTCTGCCCCATTAAACACACTGCAGCCCCACTGAGAAAGTCTGGTGCGCCCTCATATTGCAGCTCAACCCAGACGTTAATGTACGTTCACATTCTAAGTGTCACAGCCCTACTGGGAAGAGATGGTACCCTCCCATTAAAAGCAGTGCAGCGATTCTGTGAAGTTCCGTGCACTGCACTCCTAGGACATGTTGCTGCTGCACCATTCTATTTGCTGCAGCCCTACTCCAAAGTGATGCTACTGTCCAAGTAAATGGATTGCAGCCCTGCTGAGAAGTGCAGTTACTGTCACATTAGAGTACTGTAGCCCCGCTGCTGCAGTCCCACTGAAAGTATTGCTACTCTGACAAAGAGCAGTGCCACTTTCCTTTCGTGGAAGTTAACGGAGGGTCCTCTTTAACTGCGCGGCATTATTTCACCCATCACGAGCACTGACGTGCTCTTGAGGCCTACACGTGCCGTGGAATCCCCACTGTTGTGGAATATCTCGGCAAGTAGCTTGCCACACTTGTTTGCGCATCGGTGTAGAGGCCGTGGTTAGTCCCCAGGCCCGTGTGATTTAGCATGTACTCCACACCTGGGCCTGCATGATGCCCTTATCTCGCGAGATGCTTCGCGTGCGTGTCACGCCTCAGGGATGAAAACTGCTGTGGAAAGGAAACTCCGTTTAGAGCAGATATGGCTCTGAAACCCCTGCAAGGGTGAAAACCTGATCTGCGTTTGACTGACTCGGCCCCAGCCCTATGTCCTGAGTCCCAGAGGCACACGTCTGTTGGAAAACGAGTTGATATTCCACGGGCAAGGCCAGCGCGCCCCTGTTACCCTCTTCCCAGACCATGCACATGTTTACCTGCTCTCTCTCTCTCTCGACTCTTCCCCCACCGGTAATAAAATATAAGTGTACGCTTGAAAAGAAACAGGGCAGTCAAAATATGAGCGGGATAACTGAAGAAAAGAGCACGAAGGCAGTAAAGAGCCGGCAGCATCGCCCCGAGAAGTGGCGAGGGGGGTGGAGGGGCTAAGCGTGACAGGGACGAGATAGGACCGTGTCCTCTCTGACCTCATCCGCTGCTCTCGCGGCCCCACGACCCCCCCGCCCAGAGTTTAAAGGGAGAGCAGAGAGACACTGACAGGCAAAGGAATTGCAAGAGAATGTGTCACAGTGTTTAATGCCGTGCCGCCCACTTTCAGGCAAATGTAAGTTTAAGGAAGGAGAGCTCTTTGGGCAAGGAGAGTTTTTTTTTTTTTCTCAATGGAAAAGATGTGACTCAAGATGTGTCATCTTTTAAAAAAACACACACATACACACACAGAGGACTTGCTTTCTTCTGGCACTTGTATATAAACCCCCAATATGTGGTGGTGTGAGTTCACATGCACACACACTCCCTGGCGAGAACACATTGGTTTGGCACTGGTGCCAGGGGTGGCTGCCTGTTTTTTTTGGGGGGTGCATTCATTCTACCTCAGAACCCAAACCTACTTAGGAAGGACCACAGGTGAAGCCAACCTGAACAGGCGGGAAAGTTGAACCAAGAGCCATCGAAAAGAGCAACTACCTCGTGCCCACCTACCCATCTATCGACCGACCACTCGCGGCTACCTTGGGGGTGACCACGAAATCCAAGGAGGTGTGCAGGCGAGCAGAGGGAGAGAAAACCAAACAAGAAGGAACCTCAGAGAAGCATCACATTTTTATATCCAAGGCATTACAGGAAAATATGAAAAGTAAGTTAAACTTTTTTCTTTTTTTCAAGAAATGTATCCCTTTCGTGTAAACACTTGCTCATTCACATGTTCGTGTCTTAGGTGATTTGCTTTCATTTCAAGACATGTGGCCACCCTTAGGGGTGTGTATAGCATTGGGGTTGGCTGAGCCCTCTAGGGGGAGGTGGGCCATGGTAGAGGGGTGCACGCATCCCAAATTGAGGGCGATACACCTTTTACCGTTTGGTCGATGCCTACATCTTATAGAATGGGGTATGAACCCCGAAAGCTCGGATTCTAAGGCCCACGGTAGATATCCATGCGCCCCTCTCCCCGCCCCCTCTCAGGTTCAAGTGGTAACATCAGTGACACTCGACGGGATTTTTTCCAAAAGTCCCGCCTCGGTGGTAAACTCCACTAAAGCCCTTTGGGCGGTGGGATGGGTGACAGGGGAAAGCGCGCCCCAAGGCGCGAGTCTCGCGCCCAACGAGCAAAGTGTGAGGTGACAGTCGCACTTCTCCCTCCAAGGCGTGCTGCTGCCAGAGATAAGCACGTGGGGGAGATACAGCACCCCCTGGCGTTCTAAGAAATCAAAATAAATAATATTTTCCACAAAGGGAGATAACGAGTGAATCAATAAAACCCCCATCCACCCCTCCCCCCCCCCGCCCCTGCCTCCCATCATCAACCCATATCACCGAGCAGGCTTTCTAGGGGGAATGTGTTTTCTAGCCCTGCATGTTATCACGAGCAGCGTTTTTTCAAAGTTTTTTTTTTTTTACTGTACTCGTGTGGGACCCACGCTGGTTTCCCATGACTCCGTGTGGTACTTCGATTCCCTTAAATGTGATACAGTGGCAGTAGATGTCTTCAGGAGGGCGAGGGGGGCTCTCATAAAACCAGCTCTCTTAACTGCATCTCGTAAACAGTGCCTGTTCCTCGCCCAGTAGGGTGCCAGGGAAGGGGGATGTTATTGTCCTTGGAACGCGTCGAAGGCAAATTGCAGCTTCTGTCTGTGTTTCCCTTCGTCTCTGAGCACACGCTGTTGCTACGAGCTCTATATTTTGGCAGATAAGGGAGCGAGGCACGTGGAGCGAGGCGCCGGCCCAGGATCACACAGTTTGGTCAAGAAGAAAAAAAAGGGATTGTAACTAAATTTTGCACAACTGAAACGTCGTCTGTTCTTTAAGAATATTTTCCAGAATTAAAATAGTCTTTATTTCGTTCCCACTTAAGGGGGGCATTCCAAGGGAATCACAAAGAATCGCCTGTTCCCGAAAGAATGTAGCAGGGGAGTGTTCAAGTAGAGGCTAATGGGAAGGGAAGGGTCTTGGGGCAGCGGTTGGTTCGTGGGAGGTGACTATTCTTATGCAAAGCAATGGTCTGATCCTAAGACCCTGAAAGGAGGAACGGTTTGATAATAAAACCTCATGAAAGGTGGTCTGATAAGAAGATCTCCTGGATTGGGGAATAGTCTGTTAGCTAGAACTGTTAAAAGGGACTTTTTTATATTAAGGACTCGTGGAAGGGGAATGATCTGAGAAGCAGGCATACATTAGGGAAATGCCTAATGATACAAACTCTTGGAAGGAGGGGAATACCTTGATCATATGAACTCATAGATTTAGGAATGGTATATAATAAAAGCTCTTGGAAGACACATGGTTCAATAATATGAACTCAGAGAGCGGGGAATTATCTGCCAATAAGAACTAATGGATTAGGCAATGGCATGATTGTAAGAATTTTAGGAAGGGTACAGTCCGATAACTTCTGATAATGGTCCGATAATAAGAACCCATATATTGGGAATGTTCCAGTAATGAGAACCTCTGAATGGGGGATGACAGATAATAAGAAACCCTGGATTGGGACTAATCAGATACTGTGAAAACATGGACAGGCGATGGTCAGATAATAAGAATCACTGGATTGGGAATGATCAGATACTGTGAACACATGGACAGGCGATGGTCAGATAATAAGAATCAGTGGATTGGGAATGATCAGATACTGTGAACACATGGACAGGCAATGGTCAGATAATAAGAATCAGTGGATTGGGAATGATCAGATACTGTGAACACATGGACAGGCAATGGTCAGATAATAAGAATCTGTGGATTGGGAATGATCAGATACTGTGAACACATGGACAGGCAATGGTCAGATAATAAGAATCAGTGGATTGGGAATGATCAGATACTGTGAACACATGGACAGGCAATGGTCAGATAATAAGAATCAGTGGATTGGGAATGATCAGATACTGTGAAAACGTGGACAGGCAATGGTCAGATAATAAGAATCAGTGGATTGGGAATGATCAGATACTGTGAACACGTGGACAGGCGATGGTCAGATAATAAGAATCAGTGGATTGGGAATGATCAGATACTGTGAACACATGGACAGGCAATGGTCAGATAATAAGAATCAGTGGATTGGGAATGATCAGATACTGTGAACACATGGACAGGCAATGGTCAGATAATAAGAATCAGTGGATTGGGAATGATCAGATACTGTGAAAACATGGACAGGCAATGTTCAGATAATAAGAATCTGTGGATTGGGAATGATCAGATACTGTGAACACGTGGACAGGCAATGGTCAGATAATAAGAATCAGTGGATTGGGAATGATCAGATACTGTGAACACGTGGACAGGCAATGGTCAGATAATAAGAATCTGTGGATTGGGAATGATCAGATACTGTGAACACATGGACAGGCAATGGTCAGATAATAAGAATCAGTGGATTGGGAATGATCAGATACTGTGAACACGTGGACAGGCAATGGTCAGATAATAAGAATCAGTAGATTGGGAATGATCAGATACTGTGAACACATGGACAGGCAATGGTCAGATAATAAGAATCAGTGTATTGGGAATGATCAGATACTGTGAACACATGGGCAGGCAATGGTCAGATAATAAGAATCAGTGGATTGGGAATGATCAGATACTGTGAACACATGGGCAGGCAATGGTCAGATAATAAGAATCTGTGGATTGGGAATGATCAGATACTGTGAACACATGGGCAGGCAATGGTCAGATAATAAGAATCTGTGGATTGGGAATGATCAGATACTGTGAACACATGGGCAGGCAATGGTCAGATAATAAGAATATGTGGATTGGAATGATCAGATACTGTGAACACATGGACAGGCAATGGTCAGATAATAAGAATATGTGGATTGGAATGATCAGATACTGTGAACACGTGGACAGGCAATGGTCAGATAATAAGAATCTGTGGATTGGGAATGATCAGATACTGTGAACACATGGGCAGGCAATGGTCAGATAATAAGAATATGTGGATTGGAATGATCAGATACTGTGAACACGTGGACAGGCAATGGTCAGATAATAAGAATCTGTGGATTGGAATGATCAGATACTGTGAACACATGGACAGGCAATGGTCAGATAATAAGAATCTGTGGATTTGGAATGATCAGATACTGTGAACACATGGGCAGGCAATGGTCAGATAATAGGAATCTGTGGATTGGGAATATCCTAACAGGGCCTCTTAAAAGAGGTGCTTTATTGAATGAGAGTTTACACGAGGGCGATCTTTCTGTAGCAAAACATCGCAAAAAGAATGTCCAACGGCAACCCTGTGAATGTTGTTCTTGCAAGAGACCCTAGAAGTGGAATGGGCTACCACAGGTCCACAGTGCCAAAATGTTCTGTTGGCAAGAGTGCTCCCGGGCAGAATGTTCTCAGGGTGAGAACTCTTGCAAGAGACCTGCTCTTGGGATTTGAGCGCTTGGTAGTGGTATTTTCTTCCGAGGGGTTATACAAGAAGATTCCGCTGACGCCAGTTCATAGGCTGGGACTGTGCTTATAGAAAGGCAGTTTAGAAGGAAAATATTCTCATCACAGAGCTGTTCTTAAAATACATGTTTACAGAAGATGATGTTTCTCCAGCAACAGCTCCTGCAAAGGTACTTTCATAATCGAGCAAGGCATAAAAGTCGACTGTTCTCGTAGAACTTTCGGAAAAGGACGCACTCACAACAGAAGCCTTTTTCGAAGAGTGTTGCCTCTGTAAATTTCAACACCCAAAAGTGGCGAGGGTTTCTAAATTCAGGTATTAAAGCAGCTTTTCTTTGCGGCTAGGCTGGCAAACCCGTGCACAGAGTGCAAGAAAAGAAAGCAGTTCAGGAAAACATTATTGGTCGAGGCGAAGCACGGCGCAGAGGAAAAGCTGGAGACCAATTGGGGTCTGTGGTCGAGGGCCACGTGCTTGGAGCCAGGCCTAGCCTTCTTCTTCGGCCGCTGGTTTATGTGCGTGGTTTTCTTTTTGCTCGCTGTGAAAAGGTTGCCGAACAAGAGTTCATTATAAGCGGGGTACCCTGAAAACAGATGCCCTTAACGAGGGGCCTAGTGTGTGAGAGAGATTTGTAATAAGGGTGAGGTTTTAATGGCAGGCTTTCACAGGGGATTGTTCTCCCGACAGTAGGGCTTAGAAAGGGAATGTTCTTATGAGAGGAGTTCGCACGAGGTCACCTTGCCCCTACAGGAGCCGCCATTGTGTGGGCCATGTTTTATTGCGTATGGTGTTAATAAGGGTAATCCCGCCATAACGTCAGTTTGAATTAGGGTGGAGAGTGTCAGAACACTGGAGACTGTTCCTCTGAGGGCGACGTCAGGTGACGCATTGAGCCTTGACGTCGCAGTCATTCGATGGCTTCAGGCACTAGGCAACTAACTTTGAGGCATGGCGCCCTACACGTTTGCTCCAGCATGCCACCCCGGAGACGAATGGGACTTTAATATGCATGTGTTAGCGAATTGATGTGGCCTTCATGAGCAATGCGAGCACGTTAGAGATATTTAGTTATTAACATTTATAAAGCGTGCAGCAGCCCTGAGACATCGTGGCAATCTTACAAAGATATTTGCTGGTTACAGAAGAAAAAAAGAAAACAAGATAAAGTCAATGGGCTTTAGTCTGCGGAAATCGCAGGAGTAACTGTTGAGTTTGACTTGCTGGAGTTTTCATTTGTGACCTGCCAATCACACACACGCACGCACGGACGCACATCAGTGTAACGGGTCCTCGGAGCCCTAAGAAGCCTTGCTTGACTTGGATGGAACGTGTGAGCTGCAGCGGGGTGCATGCAGCTCTTTGCATGAAGGCCTGAACACATTGACCAATCATTCATGCCGGGCTTGAAAACTGTGACCTACTGATTGGATACACACCACTGCCGTGTGCACTCAACGCACTGAATATATTACTGAAATCGAAACTTGTAATCAGAAATTTGTGCAACACAGACATGTGCTATAGGCACTCCAATGATAGTGACTTGCACGCGGGGCACACTCTTGTGCAGAGGTGTTGGGACTGAAGCCCGTGGACCTCACGTCAAATATCCCTGCAGCCGAGGGTGGGTTAAGCCGTGAATCACACCTTTCACCTGCAAGCTACACGCAGGCCTCTGCTGCGGGCACTCGGTGTGCTTCGCTATCACGGAGTCATCTCGCTCCCTTGGCAGCACCGCGGCATCTCGCCCCCTCTGCGTTGCTGCCTCACGCCTGGGCATGCCTCTTCAGGGGTGCCTGCACAGCTCCCAGACTCTCTGCTTCGCGTGGCCGGCCACTTTCTGCCGTGTACTGACGTCCCGCCCGGAGCCTTCAGTGTATCCGCGTGTGAGCTGCCTGCGCCCGCCCGACGTCTCCCAGCCCTGGCGGGGCCCAGTGGGCGGTGAGTGCGGTCATTTCTCCCGTGGTTGTCCTAGGAGACTGCAACATTGTCATTGTGGTTTCTCAAGGGTAAAAGTTCCCATACTGTAAGGCCTTTATTTCTGTTATGATGGTGGTGATGGAATTTGGCTGTTGTGGAGAAAAGGGAACCACCTCGGATTGTTTGCTTCTCTCCAACCCGTCGCTCCCTCCTCTGTCGCTCTCTCTCGCTCTCTCTCTCCAGCTCTCTCTCTGTCTCTCTCACCACCCCGCCTCTTTCGCTTTTCCGCTTTCCTCTCTCCATCGCTGTCTCCTTCTCTCAGACCCACTGAAAAAAGAGCGTTTATTTTTAAACACACCTTTATCTTCCTTCATTCCCCATTTCTCCTGTGCACTCTTCTCTTTCTTCCTGTTACTCTCAATCACCAACTCTCGCCTCCGGCCCGTCCCGACCCTCAGTCTACCAAATCAACTCACCCTCGGTCCGGGCCTCGGACCTTACTCGCCTCTAAAGCCCCCCCCCCCTCTCTCTCTCTCTCTCTCTCTCTCTCTCTCTCTCTCTCTCTCCACCTCCCTCTCTCTCTCTCTCTCTCTCTCTCTCTCTCTCTCCCTCTTTCTTTCTCTCTCTCTCTACCTCCCCCCTCTCTCTCTCTCTCTCCCTCCCTCTCTCTCTCTCTTTCTCTGTCGCATCTACTAGAATGATCTCCTTACACCAATTTCCCCCATCGCTTCTTGCTCCAGAACTTTGTAGGTTTAGGGGGCTGGCAAACTTGAAAAACTTTGCAGCCAAACAAATGTATGCATTCCCAATGACAGTCGACAACATCTGACTTCACCCCCTGCCTGCCCCCCCGCCCCCCAACTCCCGGAGAACCGGCAGCTTCAGAGGTGTGTCAGAATGTAGGAAAAGAGAGGGGGGTCTCTCCCTTGTTATAGTGCTGAGTGTGAGTGGTCTCCCCCTGGGTAGAGTCTATGAGAAGAGGGGGTGTAGGAGGCGACGGGTGGCTCCCTGGCTACAGTGTATGAGGTGAGGGCGTCTCACCCCGGTTATAGTGGAGATGAAAAGTCACTCCATGGGTTCAGTGTGTGCGGGGCAGCGTCTCTCCTTGATTACACTGTGTAAGGGGCAAGTTCGTACCTCCAATGACACCATCTACCTATTATAGTAGTGTGCGTGATCACATGGGGTCAAGTAAATACTAAGTATATGCAGTGCCAGACACTATTTACTAGCTGTGGGTAGAATGGGTAGGTTGGGTTCCATTTTCAGCCACTGTGTGTAGCCTGCCTCCCGCCGCCAGTGGTTCGCTTGTTTGCCAGTTCTACTGAGTTTTTACACCTCATGTAGGCAAGAGCTTTGGACCAAGGAAACGCCTGGGGAGCACAGCGGATGCTGGGGTACAAAGAGGTGCATATCTCCGAGGAGGAGGCATCATCTGGGGAATTGAGTGTAGTTCTAGAGTCTTGCTTCAATTTCTGGTAGTCATTTCTGGAGTATTTAGCACAGAGCTGGGGGGTTACGTCTCTAGTATTGTGTCAACTTCTGGAGGCCTTTTCTGGAGCTTTGTGCTTAGTCTTGGTGGGCACAGCTGGAGGACTGTGTCCAGTTCTGGAGGACTTCTCAGGGGTACGGTGCCCATTTCTGGACGCTACATCTGACATATGTTATCAATTCTTGGAAGTGTTTCTGGAGTCTTGTGTGAAGTTATGAGTGCCACACCACAAGTATTGGGTCAGTTCTGTGGGCACACCCGGAGTACTTTGTCAACTCCTGGAATTATAACCTGGAGTATTTTGTGTAATTCTGCCACAGCTGGAGCCCTGTGACCATTTCTGGATGCTAAATGTGCAGGTTTGTATTCGCTTCTAGAAGCTGATCTTGAGTACGGTGGCACATTTTTGGATCCACATTAGAGCCTGTGTAATGTACTGGAGGCCTTATTTGGAGTTCTGTGTGCACTTCTGGAGTATTGTGCCCATTCCCGAAGGCCACCTCTGGAGTATTGTGTCAACTTCAGGAGGCATTACCCTGGTTATTGTTTGCAGTAACAGGTGTGACACTTGGATTACCGTGTCACTTCTGGAGGCCACAGATGTATTTAGGCCAATTACTATATTTATTTATTTAGGTGGTTTGGTGAACACTGCATGGAATATGGCAGCCATACAAAGACGATCTCTGCGAGTCCAGCAAAGGGCGACCCGAATCACACATGGTTAAACAACCAGTCTTTGAGAAACGGACTCAAGAGTACCAGCATGAATGCACGGTGTCCAGCTAATGACAGGAGTTACGGGCTGGGAGAGCGATGGGAAAGAAACAGGGCTTTCAAATCACAAAGCTCCAGTAAACAAGCTGCAGTTTGTGCGGCCTCTTCCCCAGCCCTCCCAACACTTCGTAGACATTGGCCTACCCTGTGCTCTCCATTGGGAGGACAGCCCACCTCCATCCCGTGTACTCCCCGGAGGAGGCCATCCATCGCCTCAAAACAGTAGGATTCGTGATGTGATTGCTGTCAAGAATTGTAAGCTGAGTTTTATAGGAGTGTTAAAACTGGCAGTAGAGTTACGGCCGTGGCATGCGCATAGTAGCTTTTTTCTTGTACTGTTTTTACAGCCAGATGTAAAAATCCCAGATGTGCTTGTCCTGAGGCCGAGGTTCCAGTATTCTGCAATGGTTGCAACTTGGTGCCATTTTCAAAGCGCTTGTTTGCAGTGTTTTTGTGTACAGGGATCAGGCTGCCTCTTTGGTCAGCTTCGACTTTAGTAGATATTAGGCAGGTTCTAGTTCACGCTCCAGTCACGATTACTGGGTTCGCTGTTACAAGTTATAAACTCTTATTCAGGTGGCCACTGCTAGACGGCTCTCATAATGTTCCCAGCCTCGCTGTTATAATGTCCTCGCCCCTTATTCCGCTGGCCACTGTTTCAGGCCCCCCAAACTGTTCCTGGATTTGCAATTACAAGCGCCCCCCCCTCCCACCTTATTCCAGGGCTTACTGATGCAGATCACACATGCCTATCCAGGATTCACTGTTACAACACCTCCTCCCTCCCACCCCCACCCCCCCACACTTATCTGTTTTAGGTCTCCCATGCTGTTCCTGGGTTCACCAATACAACCCACTCCCCAAAATTCCAATGCTCACGGTTGCAGGTCTCCCACGCTCTACCTGTGCTCAGTATTATATACTTCTTTTTTTATTCCATTGCACATTGTTGCAGGTCCCCCATTCTGCTCCTGGGTTCACTGTTGCAAGGTTCCAGCCTTATTCTGGTGCACACTGGTGCAGGATTTTCATGTTGTTCCTGGAATCACTGTTACAAGGTTCCCTCTGTATACTGGTGCACACCGGTGCAGGATTTACATTTAGTTCCTGGGTTCATTGTTACAAGGTTTCACCCACTTATTCTGGTGCACACTGTTGCTAGATTTGCATAGTCTTACTAGGTTCACTGTTACAAGGTTCCTTCTTTATTCTAGTGCACAATGCTGCATGATTTGCATGCATTTCCTGGGTTCATTGTTACAAGTTTCCCTCCTTATTCTGGTGCGCACTGTTGCAGGTTTTGCATGCTGTTCCTGGGTTCACTGTTACAAGGATGGACCTACTTAATTTGGTGCATACTTTTGCAGGATGTGCATGTTGTTAAAAGGTTCCCCCTCCTTGTTCGTGTGCGCACTGGTGCAGGATTTGCATGCTGTTTGGGTACAGGGGTATAAGGAACCCTATTATTCCTGGTCTTGCATCTATCTACAGTAGTACCATGCTTTTCCTGGATTCACTATTACAAGGTTCCCCCTTATTCTGGTGCTTGTTGTTTCAGGGCTCACTTGATGTTTCTGTATTCACCATACCATGACGCCCCTTGTTCCGGTGCTCAGTCTGGCAAGGCTCCCATGCAATTTCTCTGTATTAGTGATGTACATTCCCCTCGCTATTCTTCTTGAACTATTACACTGTTCCGTCACTAGTGCAAAGTTCACTGTAACAAGAGCCCTCGTTGCACTAAGCTTAACGGCTATTTTTAATGTATGTCTATGACATGGTTTCTTAAACTCTTAAATACACGTAGTAATTATTCTGGCATCCCTCTGTTGGGGCGGGGGGCTGCTCATTATTGCAGTGTTGCTTCACTATTTCGGTTGCACTATTTTAAGGATCTCCTGTTATTGGCAGTGCTCACCTTCAACACCGTCCTCTGGATTACAGATCTCACTATAGCAGGATTCCTTCACCGCTCTTCCTAACTCCTGGGTTCACTATTGCACCCGCCCTTACTATTCAAGGTTTCACTATTATAAGGTCCCCTTGCTGTTACACTTCTACGATTACCAGGACCCTTACTACCCCATGATACACTGATTGTGAGTTTCACTATTTGGCCACTAGGTTAATACTTTAGAGTTCACTATTACAAAGTGCCCTCACACTGATCCAGAGTCCAACATTACAAACTTCCCCCACTCGTACACGGTTCACTATTCCAAACTCCCCCCACTGTTACAGAGTTCACTATTCCAAATTCCCCCCCACTGTTACAGAGTTCACTATTCCAAACTCCAACACTGTTACAAAGTTCCCGATTCCAAACTCCCCCCACTGTTACAGAGTTCCCTATTCCAAACTCCCCCCACTGTTACAGAGTTCACTATTCTAAACTCCCCCCACTGTTACAGAGTTCCCTATTCCAAAGTTGCCTCACTGTTACAGAGTCAAATATTACAATGTCCCCTCATTAATACAATGTCGCTTTGGGGACTCTTGGGTCAAGTCAACCAAACTGGGTAGGCCCTGCCAAAGGAAACGTACTGTCGCTTCCCACCGCACAAGGCATTTCAGCCTAAACACCAAACAATCTACGCAACATCAGCATAAGGATCCCCCTTCCCGATCATTAACCCGACTGAAACTCTCCATATTCGTGCAAACACACCACACACCTTCCAGGTGCAACCCCCATGCATGACTATCACAAAACCAACCCTAAAACCATACAGCAAAACGCACAACACCTCCAAGAACTCATGCACAGCATCAATTCCAACCCTACACCACCGGCACACAAAACAACCAATACACACTCACTCACACCCAAACGCCCTCCAACTCATACCACCTGGAGACAACCCCAACACCCAGCCACCGGTTTTCTTAGCTAAAACGACCAATAGAACAGCAACAGCGATCTTGTGCTCTCCCTCGACACCTACTAATAAACCAACTGCTCCCCTTCTTTCAGACCTTCCAGAGCGCCTGGAGAACATGAAAATGGCAGTGGTTGCGCTGTAAGTCACATTAACGCAACATAACGTGGCAATAGCTTCAGGATTTCAAAGCACCCTTTTGTCCAGAGTTTCTCTGTGTTGAGTGTCTCTCCCCTTCCAGGGTGTACTATGCTATAGCTGAATCATAGCTCAGTGTCCAGAAGGAGGCCTCGCCTCAATACTTTAGACTTTCATTCACACAGATTCACCCCACAGATCCGGCCATGTGCCACTACTGCAGGGTGGCCCCACGACCCCCACTGATGCAGCCCTTCTGAGACCATTCCCTGCCTCTCCATCTTCCCAGGGTCACAGTTAGGGGGCTTTTCACAGTGCTGTATTTACTCCCATAATGACTCTTACTATGAAATGACATTACCTCACTATGAGGACTAATAACACAATGCTGCCACTCTTTCCGCCTTCTACACATTATCTCTCAATTCTAAGGTGCGCTCCATCACGGCTAACCTACTATTCCAGGGTGAACCCCTAGAGCGTCTAGTGTTCAATGTTTCATAACACCTTAATAAAGGGACGGGCACACGTCTCGGCAAGTAGTCAGATTGCCCGTCAGCTCAGTGTATCGTGGGCAAAAGGCTGGTGGGCCACGCAGAGCCCCCCTTCGACATTGTAGGTCATGTCCTTGTTTCCCTGCAAGCCTGTCAAACATGACCAAGTAGGCGCAAACTCTTCCCCTTCCCTTCATCAGGACCCTCCGGGCCAGGGTCGTTATCTGATTTAACAAGGTTGTTGCAGCCATTACCGAGCTTAGAAGATATTATTTTCCTGCCTGCCTGCCCCCGTTTGTTTTTATGGCCGGGATTCTTTATGAGTGAAGGCCTCTCGTCACTCACTTTAACAGTGTCTACTGCTGCAGGATAAACAGCCGGAGGCTTTATATGAGGCCGAGCCCAGGCACCAGAATGGCCGACTCCCATAGAGCAGGCTCGTAACTGGAGACACATAGAGCCTCGTTTTTTGGATTTCAGTTGGAGGCATGTTTTATTGAGTCTCTCTGCTTAGGTTGCTGTCTCCAAGTTGGGGAACGCGTTCACGCATGCGCCTTGGCCAGATCCAACCTTGCTACTGAGCCAGTGGCATCTCAGGTCAACGCTGTTTAGAACAAGTGGTCGCTCAGCCTCCATCTCAAGTCTCCAGGATCCTGGCCACTGCCTCCTCGCATAGACTAGAATGAGAAACGTGTCACTACAACGTCTGAATTGCTAGGGGCTGAAGGCCGACCACCAAGAGATTCACTTGGTCACATAGTTCTCCCCAAACTCCCTCCTGATTTAGTGGTAAGTAAGGACACTATTTTATACTAAAAGACATTCAACCCCGTCCATCTTAACCTTTGGTGGATGGCATCCTGGCCCCCAACACCATGGCCCTCATTATAACGTAACCAGCACCTTTTCCGTATCGGCTCACTTCGAGTCTGCCGGTAGTGGCTGTGAACTACTGGTAGGCTGGACCTGCCGTTGTTCCAGCCCCTACCGGCAGATTGCTTACTGAAACACTGGCACAGTGCTTCAGGGTTCCCATTCCCATGTAGACGGGAATGGGAACTTACTGTTCCTTCACCGTCTGTGATATCCAGGTGGCTTTGGGATATCAGTCATAAGAAATGGTAAGACGAGTCTGCTGGTAACCCGCCGGTAACACCAGCAGGGTACGGGCAGACTCGTAATGAGGGCCCATGTCATAGAAAGGACATGTTCAGATAACCTAATAGCTGCCACACCACTGTCTATAGCAAGCGCTAATCCACCAGACCGATGCATCGAGTGCAGCAGACGTTCAGGTTTTTGAGAGTTCATTAATGGCGGCCTTTTTGGCAACTGCATAGGGGCGAACCAGGCCTATAGTCCCAGAATCATTATGATATGATAAGTCATTTATAAGGCGCCTGTACACATGTGCCTGTATTGGCTTTCATGGATCAGTGATATCTGACTCTTGGTGGCAAATTTCCCCAATTTAAGTGAAACAACATTACAACTCCAAGATGCACTCATTTTTTTATTGAACCCTCAGAACTGCACTCTAGTGATCTTATAGGCATTGAGTTCAACTGATAACCATGCACAGTGTATTTGCAGCAAGGCTTAAAACCAGCACAGGTGTGTTTTCTAAGGAGTAGATGGTTTACTACATGGAAGAAGAATAGCGCCCATTACTAGGCCTGCAATTGGGTGAAGCTTTTGCCTCTCTGAGCTCTGTGCACACCCAGTGTCCCCTGCACACTCATGCTGCACTCTTCTATGCTTTCCCCGGTACAGTGCACTTCTGCGGCGGGGTCGGCTCGGGACAAAAACATAGTCCTGCACATCTAAATAAAGCATCCCACATTCAGCAACTGCAATTTGTGACGTTTTGTGTCAGTATGAGTGGTACACAAAGGTCCATTATTGTGTAAAATGACCCACTGCGTAGAAATCAAAGTGGGCCACATTGGCTTAGACAACAGGCCCACACCAGTTCTTTCCGGGGCTTTGCCCTATGGCGGGAAAACCAAGTCTACTCTGCGAGAATACCCCCATGCACATGCACGCACACACACAACTTCTTTTCTGAGACAGGGGCTACACAACTGCCCACGCTTGCACCCCTTATTAGAAGTGCAAGGCTGGAACAGAGAGGTTCTGCTTCTCCCCGCCCCTGCATCCAGCCCTACAGATAAAGGGTGTATCGGCCACTTCTACTCCCTAAACATAGGTAAATACTCCCATAAAATAAAAATAGGGAGTAAAAATACTCCCAACAAAAAACAGGGGATAGATGTGTAGGACCTTGTGCCACTGCTTTTACCCAAACAGCTCCATGGACGTGTTTGGACCAGTTGTACATGCAGTACAAGGCTCTGAAACACTTGTGTACGAGCGCGATAGAAATAAAATGCCATTACTATTATTGCTGCCTGTTCGGAAGACGTAAACATGCATATTTTAATGTACATGCATACCTAGGTACAAAGGAATAATGATTACAGAAAAATGCTCTCTGTTAAAACATTTTTACTCGCTTATAAAATACTCCCATTGGGAAATGGACTTACATTTTTACTCCCCAAAAAAATCATTTTACTCCCAACTTTCAAAATTAGAGAATAAAATACTTCTGCTTTTTCTTATCTCGAGCACTGCCTGCATCAGTGCCCGGAATGCTCCGGATTGTGCAAAATAGTTCTGTACCTTTTCACCAGGCTCGGACTGGCCTATAGGGCAATAGGGCAATGACCGAAGTGCAGGCCCAACATGCTAGTGCGGGCCAGTATTGTTGGTTAAACTGGGCACTTTTTTTACAAAGTGGGCCAGTTTGATAAGTTACTACATTGTGCAACTAGTATTTTTGACTAGCATTATTGAACAAATATAGTCTTTAAAATTAAAATACACAATTTGCAACACATTTTACGAAAAAACTCTGCCTTGGTTGCCACTCAAACAGTCTGTCACAGAAGGACTTATTTGCCATTTGCGACCGCCAGCTTCTTTTTCATTGGTGCCCGAGGCAATGGTATGCCCCAGTCCGACCTTGCTCCTCACATCTACGTGGTGCAGTTCAGTCCACCATATGCACCAGTACAGCACCCTTCAGAGTATACAGGGGGCCACAGCAGCACCCTCGGAATGATCTGACTGGTGTGCTGTACGTAGTTCTGGTACTGCTCACATCTGGGCGATTGAATGAGGTCCTTAGCTCCGCACCCGTGCAGCAAACTTCTGCGTTTAGTGGGGGTGCGGGTTTATGGGGTAACGTGCTGGTCTTGGAAGCAAGACCATGCAGAGCAATAGCGGTTCGAGACCTGGATCCGTGCTTAGAAACCAAACTCCAGTATGGTATTAGGCGCGCTATAAAAAAAATGAATTAAATAAATAAATGAATGAAATCCTCCTGTGCAAGCAGTATCTGGCCGCCGGTCCAGTGGCAGCATGTGCAGGCTGGAAGAATGGTGCATTGAGCCTGGGCTGTCTCAGCCTTTCTCCTGCTCCGGCTCTTTCCATAAACCGTTTGACTTCATCCAGACTCGCCTCCCTGGAAAGCATGAGCACCAGTCTTTCCGAATTTCATTTTCCCTCTCTCACCTCCTCTGCAATTCACCCCTTTCATTCATCCGTGACGCCCTCTCATTCTGCACCACTTCCACCGGCTATTCATCTCTACCCACCTCTGTGCGTCCACTCTCATCAAATACTCCTGTCCTCCTTTACTGGCATGTTGCTATGTTATGCTGTGCCAGGGTATGCTCTTCAATGGCACATATTGCATATTATGCTTTGCTACAATATGCTATGTTATACTGTGCTGTGCCATGACATGCTGTATGGTGTAATTCTATGTCATGCCATGGCTGGCACTGCTATGCTTTGCTGCACTATGTTATACCGTGTTATGCCAATTCTATGTTATGCCATGGCTAGCCCTGCTATACTTTGCTGCACTATGCTATACCGTGCTAGGCCATGACATGATGTGTGGTGTAATTCTATGTTATGCCATGGCTGGCACTGCTTTGCTTTGCTACACTATGATATACCGTGCTAGGCCATGAGATGATGTGTGGTGTAATTCTATGTTATGCCATGGCTGGCACTGCTTTGCTTTGCTACACTATGATATACCGTGCTAGGCCATGACATGCTGTGTGGTGTAATTCTATGTTATGCCATGGCTGGCACTGCTATGCTTTGCTGCACTATGCTATACCGTGTTATGCCATGACATGCTTTGTGGTGTAATTCTATGTTATGCTATCTTACACTATGTTATACCGTGTTATGCCACAACATGGTGTGTGGTTCAATTCTATGTTATGCCATGGCCGGCACTGCTTTGCTTTGCTACACTATGATATACCGTGCTAGGCCATGATATGCTATGCAATGTAATTCTATGTTATGCAATACCTAGCAAGGTTAAGCTTTGCTATAGTATGCCATGTTATACCGTTATATGTTATGACAAGGTGCGTAATGTTATTCTCGGCTATGCCATGTGCACACCTTCACCTTTCCCTCCTTTTCCCTGGGTTTGTTCTTTCCCTTTCTCCCTCTCGCCGCCCCCATCTTCTCACATTACCTCTCCAGCCTTTCCACTTCCCCATCTTTTCCTGCTGCACTCTGTCCCCTCTGCACTCTGTTTCTCCCCTCTGACGCTGTGTCCTTCTCCTGCTTCCTTATCCTCGGCACTATCCCTCGCTCTCTCGCCCTCTCTCTACGACGCTCTCTCTTTCTGTCCGCCCCCAAGAACCCTCTCGCAGCGGCTTCGCTGGGTCCGCCTCCCTCTCTCGTTTCTGGGCGCTCCCAGCGAGGGCATCCTTTGTGCCTGCAGCCTGGGACTGTCGCTGAGGTCGCTTGAATGTTATCCCACGACTATGGCCATCTTGTGCTGTCTCCCACTACTGCTAGGCTACCCACCCTGCCCGATGACTCCCTCGTGGGCATTCCCACACTGGCAAGGGCATTGCATGCGTTGCTCGCAATGCCCCGCAGGCCGGAAGCGGTCTAAGGAGGAGGGCTGGCTGGTTGGGCCATGTGGGACCCGGGAGATGTCCTGACACGCTGAGAATGGCCGGAAGGGCCTGGGGCGAAGCCAATCACAAGTCAGGTAGAGCCTGCTGCGCCCGATCCTCGCCGTTTCCCTCTTCTTCACACGCAATCGCATGCACCCCAGCCCTATCAGCCCCCATGCCTCTCAGCAGACACCAGACAGCTCCCAAAGTAAAGCCAAACTCAGTGGTCCTCATTTTATCATCCTCACAAGGTTCCAGCTACCTGCATTCTTTGTTCAGCGGGCTGTTAAACACATCACAACCATGTCCAGTGGCTTTTCATGGTGAAGCACTATACGGAAACTGCTTGTGTTTAGTGCTGAACCTTGATTGTGATATGCAGGTGCCCTTATCTCTTATCTACGTCTGTTATTGAAGCTTTTTCTCGGTTACTCCTGGTACTGCATGCTTTTTTTGCTCTCTCTTGTGTGCAGGATTTATAGTGTGTGAACCTAGCTGGGAAGCTTCCGAGCGCTGTATATAGTATTCGTAATAATAATGTAATTACATGAAGTGCTAGAGTTTCATAGTGGCAATTGGTAAGATAGCTCGGTGAGTTGAGAGCTCACTGCTGAGATCTGTATGTGATTTGCAGGTTCGAATCCTGGCAAGGGCAAATCAGCCTTTCATCATTCCGAGGTCCATAAATGAGTACCAGCTCCAGTTGGGGATAATTGCATATAAATATGTTCCATGTACAGCACTTTGGCGAAAGCCCTATATAAACAACAAATCATTGTGAAAGATAAACTTCATTTCATTGATATAAGGCTGAGTTGGCCCAGACACACTTTCACCTATTACCTACAGCAGTGCTTTAAGTGGGCCGGGGCCTCGGCCCCGGCAGTCTCCAAAAAGTGAGGCTGAGCCGGGGCCCTGCCGGAGCCCTCCGGTCCCACCAATTGACGGCGGGTCATTGTTCCGCCACGGCTACAGCCTCGATGGGAGATGAGCCAGCTGTCATCAAGGCAGGCAGCTGTGACTGACAGAAGTGCAGGGCAGTCACAGCTTCGCTCAAACAAGTTTTTTGTTTACAGTTGTTACGCTTTTTCTAGACGAAAGAATCGAAAAAGCATCTCATGCACGTCACGCAATGACACATCAAGAGCGGGCACGCAGCCCCGCACCCTGCGGCACAGGCTTATCCGGGTTCAGACGTGGCCGAGGAATGTCCTCAGTGTCACCTGCGTCTTTACTCGGCAGTGGCTTCAACCCTCCTACAATGTGACCCCCGTCCCCTGGCAGACTTTTTGCATCCTCGCGCCTGCCTCGTGGCTTCCACAATACCCCCACAAATCAGCACTCGTGTTACAGAAACTTTACACCGGTACTAGAGCAAATAGCACAAATGCAAAAATGGCTCTGGTCCCAAAAACCTATTCTTTCAATGCACGTTTGCACCAGTGCAAAGGGCTACGACTAAGACAAACATTGCCCTAGTGCCCTATTGGTACTTTCACCAGTGCAAAATGTCTACTGTTGGAAGCCCGGATCCCGCAAACCTAAACATGAGAAGGGTAGAGATTTGTGTGTCTTGACTGAGAGGGGTGCAGGGTTTTGAAGGGAAATTGAGTGTGAAAAGTTACTCTGAAAAACGAAACTGTAGCAAAGCAAGAAAGAGCGACTGCAAAGAACACAAACTGCCTTCGGAATGAGGACAGCGCTCCCTGGTTTAAGCGCTTTTAGGGGGTTGCAGTGAGCAAATGTGATTCGAGACATCACAACAAGCTGTGAGCTCATTGAAGATCGAGCGCTAGCTCCGGTGAGAGGCAGTTGGTATCCCTGTGTCTGGTAAGCCACGTACGGAGGCGCCTAGATGCCGTCGGGCTTGGAGCGCTATATAAATGGCTAAATAAATAAATGTGTGACCTAGCTTCTTGTTGGCATTAGGATGTGTTTGGGCGACATCCACGGCTGGTGAATGGCGGCCTAGTCTACCATCAATGCCACAAATGACCGAAGGGTGAGCAGACCCCTGGGGCAACCCTACAGCTATGGTTCTTCACCTATGCAAGCATTCTCACTGCTACATGGTAGCCAAC
Organism: Ambystoma mexicanum; assembly: GCF_040938575.1. Classification (NCBI taxonomy): domain Eukaryota; kingdom Metazoa; phylum Chordata; class Amphibia; order Caudata; family Ambystomatidae; genus Ambystoma; species Ambystoma mexicanum. The sequence continues at coordinate 1,345,616,255 of NC_090921.1, forward strand.
AGTGGGCTCGGGAAAGAGATCACCGGGGAAAAACAGTCCAGAATATCGGTGCCAAACAAGGCTTTTCTAGCCTGGCTTCAATCCGTGGGTGTTACTTAAGGAGACACGGGGTAGCAATGGCTACCCTTATGACCGGTGCTGGCATTGGTCCAGATCTTCCTGGATCCAGCTCTCCAATCCAGGGAATTCAATTTGCACTCTAGATTTATTTTAGAATGCTTGGATTGCTTTAAGCTATCCTGCTGTACGCTCGGGTTTAATATGTGACCGGGGGCCGGATGTGATCCGTGGTCGCTAGGAGCAGGGGCCAGACACTGCCCCAAGACACCACTTGAAGGTGCACTGTACCGGACATATTGAAGTGCCTCTTTTTAGGTTTAAAGGGTGTGCACATTTTCTACTTTGCTGGCAATATCATAAGAAACGGGGCAATTTTCCAGGTGTTCACGATCAATCTTTGGAGGGGCTGAGAGGAAAAAATCCCCCTCCCTATGCCCCCCTCTCTACTGCCGCTGGTGCCTGGTGTGATCCCCAGGGGAAAAAATCAATTTCCAGCAGTGCTTTTGAGGAGCCCGCCTTCCCATTGGCAACTCTGCATCACTTCCCATTGGAACATTCTAGCTACTTGCAATTCAAAAGGAAAACACCTGTGAACTGGTTGTTTGAGCCTGTTACAAAGTAGCTTTAATGCATATGCGTCTGTCCTGAAGCGCACATGAAAGAAAAAGATTTTTTTTTTAAACGGCCCATAACAAATTATCAATAAAATTAAACAAATGATGAAATGGCCACACTTTAGTACCTGGATTAGAGGTGTTGTGACTGGTCTGAATGAGTCCTGCTGCACACCCTGGGCTGTCTCGGAGAGAGTGTTCTGCTTTGAGATTAGCTTTCACGATAAGTACCGACATCCTCTTATGCAACCCCACGTCACCTACAATGAAACAATATCTTACCTCTGCCAACCTGGCCAACCCTCTTTTAATTGGAGCCCGAGACCTTCCACAAGAGCCCACATCTTCCCATGAGTACACGGTTCTTCCCACACACTTCCTGTCACAAGGAGGCATTTGCTCCAACAGCACCTTTAGACCCAAGAGTGAGCGATCACCAGCAAGGTAGCACACATCCTTACACAAGGCCGCAATTCTTCGTACAAAAACACAGTAGACACTACATGCACAAAAGCACAATTACTCAGAAAAAAAGACTGGCTGTCTGTGCCCTGTGCAAAATGACTTGCGAGACTCGGCAACGCCGAGCTCTCGTGAGATCTCGTGAGAAGCACGGAAGGCGCCGGAAGTGGTAGCTGCGACAATACGGGCCAGAGAGCAACAGAGCAGAAGCAGCTGCCGGCGCTCATCCTGCTTTAGGCACTGGCCACCCCCCCACACCCCGTCCAGCACCCAGAGACTATATAAACCCAGGAGACTTGGACAGCTGAGACAGTGGAGTAAACTGTCACTGTGAAGTTACTGTATATATGCTGTTATGTGTTTACAACACTGAAGTCAAGATTACTACCCAGTTCAAGGCCTGATTACTTTAAAACACCATGGCACATTTATTCAGCATAAAAAGACTTTAAAAAAAGGAGAGCATTTAATCACAGAGGAGAATAATCTCGCAAGCCTCCTGCACAACAAGTACACTTCTTCCTTCAAAACACCCTTCCACGCACAGTTCGTCTCACAACAGTACCCTTCATAAAACGTCCCCTAGCAGACAGCACGAGCTACTGCGCACAGTCTCTTAAGGCTTCCCCCAAAGTGCACACAGCATCCCACAAGACTTCCTTCTGCAGAATATACTGACTCCCACAAGACTTCCTCCGACAAACTACACTCTGTAAAGTGCACACAGCATCCCACAAGACTTCCTCCTGCAGAATATACTGACTCCCACAATACTTCCTCCGACAAACTACACTCTGTAAAGTGCACACAGCATCCCACAAGACTTCCTCCTGCAGAATATACTGACTCCCACAAGACTTCCTCCGACAAACTACACTATGTAAAGTGCACACAGCATCTCACACGACCTCCTCCTGCAGAGCACACGGACTCCCACAAGAGTTCCTCCAACTAACCACACTCTATTAAGTGCACACTGCGCTCCATCAACTTCCACCTGCAAAGCACCGTGACTCCCACTAAACTTCCTCTAACAATCTACAATCTATTAAGTGCACACAAGACTTCCTGCTGCAGAGCATACTAGCTCACACAAGAATTCCTCCACACTCTATTAAGTGTGCAGAGCATCCCACATAGCCCCCTCCCGCAGAGCACACTGACTCAGACAAGTCTTTCTCGAAAAAACTACACTCTACTAAGTGCACACTGCAAAAACCACAACTTTCACCTTCAGAGCACACTTACTCCCACAAGACTTCCTTAAAAAAACTACAATCTATCTAGGGGTCTACAACCTAACAATTTTCCAGTTATTTTGGACTCCGACGCCCATGATCCATCTCCATTGATTAGACCGGCGAAGGCTGCTGAAAGTCGTAGTGAAAATATTTGGAGAGCCAACTGTTGCATACCCTTACTTAATAAGTGCACACTGCACGCCACACGACTTTAACCTGCAGAGCACCCTGAAGCTCCACAAGGGTTCCTTCAACAAACTACACTCACTCCTACTGACTTCCTTCACATTCTAAACTATTACGTTGACACAACATCTCACATAACTTCCTCCTAGAGAGCACACTGATTCCCACAAGAATTCCTCCAACAAACCCCAATCTATTAAGTGCACACTGCATAACGGCTTCCACCTGCAGGGCACATTGACTCCCATAAGACTTCCACAGACAAAGTGCACTCTCTTAAGTGCTGTGCACACTGCATCCCACACGACTTCCACTATACTTTTTTCAACAAACTGCCCTCTGGACAGTGTCCACAACCTGTGATTTTCTAAAGTTTTGGACTATGACTCCCATGATCCCACACCATTGACTTTACTGGCGAGGGCTGGTGAGAGTTGTAGTTCGAAACATCGTGAGAGCCAAAGATTGCTGACCTCTGCTCTATTAAGTGCACATTGCACCCCACACGACTTGCTCCTGCAGTGCACACTGACTACCAGAAAATTTCCACAACAGACTTTTCCTCCCACAAGTCTTAGTCTAAAAAGCACACTCACTGCAATTAGAATATCTTGTGCAGAAGGCATATGTTACTTCTATACCGTTCGCCACTCGACTCCCCTCATTGTCACCTCCAACCACTTCACTTATCCCACAGAGCAATATGTCATCTCTCTACATTTTCGGCCATCTAGTATGCCCCCCATTTAAAAACTTTCTGTCAGAAGAACACGCGTTAGGAATTGACGGTGCGCCCACAAAAATCCCCACCCAGAATCCCTAACTCATTCTGCGAGGCATGCTTTACTGCAAAATGGCAACATCTGATGGTCACCAAAGGGACAACCGGTTCCAAGGCTTTGCAGGAAGCCGCCTGCTCTGTGATACAATGTGTATTTTTGTTTCTGTGAGTGTGACAGCTCACCCAGCACTTCCCGTATCTCAGGTGCTGCTGGAGCACACGACCAACTGCAAACCTCAGAAAATGCAACTTTTTACAACGTGTTCCACGTGACGAAGAGCACCGTTGCGATTCACCAAGACATTATATTTTGGGGGCCTAGATGGCGAGCCTGTCGGTGTTGGCATGGACTCTTGTCACTTTGGGGCCTCAGAAAGTGGGATGCAGGGGTTTGTGCCGTAGAAGGAAGAGAGCAAAGTTGGAGTAATCATTAATACAGGGGTGCTGATGTGTGTGTTGCAGGGTGAGATCTCTGGGTGGTTGAGTTGCTTCCAACTCTGTAGAAATGTGAGGCCTAGCGATGTCGTTTATTTACCTCACCATTTTGTCCAGCTTGCCTTGCAGACTAAACTGGGACACATTATTAGTACATGGATGGTTATTGATCTCTCAGCCAATCAGAATGTTTGGAGTGCAGTCAATAACTATTGGTATTGACTGCATTCTGAACATTCGGTCTTCAGAAGCAGACAGGGAAACAATAATACAATTTCCAGGCAAGATTTTTTTCAAAAAATCTATCCCTCCATGGGAGGACCTTTTGTTGCTGCAACATGCTATTTAGCACACAAAAGAGAAAGCTAAAACATTGGAAAATGCTTTCCTTCCTTATAGAGAAACCTCGTACATGACATCTGATTCATGCTAATTTTAAACCTGTTCCAGGTTATCCAAGTTGCAATTAAAATGTTTCAATTATGAAGACAACCATGTTATTTAAATACCACAAAATAAAACCACAATTCATTTACTAACTCTTTCTATTGACTTTACTCACTCTTAATTACTGTAAGTAATTTTTAATTTCACCATCAAAACTCCAAAACATGGATTGCTACTACAACGGCTAATAGCCTTATGGACCGCGGGAGTTATCATTATCGCTTAGGATAATGGCCCTTTCCCGATTTAGGACCCTCGGCTTCACCTCGCCTATAACTTGGTGGCGGGTCATTATCCTTCGATAATGACCACTTCCTGGATCTAAGAGGCTGTAGTATTAGACATGGTCTATTACATTGACCATTTCATAGAAACAGACACTATGTGTCTCTTAACAATTAAATTAGGTGTGTTTCTCTATGTTACTCATTTGATCGCTTTCCTGAGGATGTGCAGTTTGAACCGGCCCTGCCACATTCTGAAGCTATAACCCTCGGGTTACCCATCTACCTAGTGGCCTCATGCGACACTCACACAGGCCAGCCTTACTGTAAAGTAGCATTGGCAAGATGGTGATTCGGTGTCACATACTTTACTGGGAAAGCAAAACTACAGGTCTCAGATCGCCACGTGGTGTAGACTAAAAAGAGAGGGCTGGAGGAATGGGTCACGTGTGGCAACGGACAAGACACATCCAACTGGGCAATGTAGTACCAGTCCCACTTGCCAATTCTGAGCCTTTCACAAAATAACAATAAAGAGGACCCTGAACCATGGCCTGCAGTAGAATTCTTGGGCCACTGACAAAGTTCTAGGTACGTGGCGGGATTCCCGAGAAGCTATGTTTAATCGTTTTGTGGCAATAATCGGTTTTATTCCTGGCTCATTTCCCTGCGAAAAAAACAAAAATACTGCTGCCCTTTTCTGTCTCCCTGCCAAGCCTTGTTGCGTTTTGCTGCCTGGAAGAAGTGTCAGAGGAGGGTGGGGTGGGGGAGGGCAGAGGGGAAGAATGGAGCCACGCGGACAAAGTGAAGTAAGCCCTCCCCACTCGCAGTGTGCTAGTTACTGTGCAAAAAGCGCGGGCCTTGCACAGGCTGGACCGTGTGATTTCCGTTCCGCGAGCACGCTTGTGGGAACCCCGCCATGTCCTGGCAGGGACCAGCTCGGCTCCGGCTAGGAATGGGGGAGGGGCTGTGAGACTCAGACATGAACATGAACCTGAGCTGAACTTATCCGACAATGATCCAGTGGCTGCAGAAAACGGGGACTACGCGCGGACCTGCGCAGGAGAAAACAGTAGTCTCGTTTCATTCCTTGACAACATTCTTTCACATTAAGAGCTGCCCAAACACTTCTTTTTGCGAAGGTAATAAGGGAGACTGGGAATTTTGGAGCACATCTTAGTGTCATCTCTTGCTATTTTCTGTGGGCGGGGGGGCAGACATAAAAAACTGTGGTCCTGCACCGTTAAGGAAAGCCTGTATTCGGTTCAGAGGTGAACAGGCTGACTGACGTCTTTGAAACGCAGGTTGGGCTGGGGCAATGTCAGATTTCTTTGCATTCAAATACCTCTTTTGGGGACGAAGAGTATTGTCTGACTTAGTGGGAGGATGGTACCTTTAAGCAGGGATGTCATTTCACCAAAAGGCCAGGGGTAGCGGAAGTGACACCAAATGACCCTTGACCTCTGACATCACAGGAAGTGATGTCATTTGTACCCACCCCAAAGTGACATCACAGGAAGCGATGGAACACAACCTTTTACCCCTCGACAAAACAGGAAGTGGCATCACATAGCATTGTTTCAAAGTACAGTACGAAAAATATGGTTACGATATCACTGTAAAGTGATATACATTTCATACAGGAATGGATCACCATATGTATCGTTAATATCAGTGCGTGTAGGCCCATATTACCAAATCACTTTGAATGCAAGCAGACGTCCAAGGCCAAACGATAGTGGTGTGTTATTATATAGCACTTATGCTTAAGCGCTTCATATAGAACAAATATACATATAATGTCACCCAACCTGTATTGGTACTCATTTATCAAACTCAGCAGGATGAAAGGCTGAGTTGACCTTGCTGGGAGTCGAGCCTGCCACCTGCAGATCACACACACATTGCAGCAGCCAGCACGCTACCCACTGAGCTATTTTACCGGCTGTAGCTATCAGAAAACCAGCCACTCCAGAAACAGAGTATCACGCTGCTGGCCAAAGCCCATGAGCCTCAATCTAAAAAAAAAGAAATCATTTTTATTTATTTTTTATGTTTAGGGGTAGCAAAGGAGACGACAGGGGTCGCAGTTGTGACCCCAGGCGAACCCTAAATGATGTCCATACCTCTAAGCCAGTAGGACTGGGGAGAATCAGTCAAGTCTCAGATAAACCAGACGCTTGACTGAATCTACATCTGACTTACCAGAGGGACGTACTGGAGCATAATATCTGTCCAGGCACCAATGAAAAAGTGGCCCACAATCGCATTGCAATTCATTGCTATCCGGAACAGACTGCTTCAGGAGGTGTTTTTGTAAAATATGTTGCAAATAATACATCTGAAAACATATTTGCTTAGTTACATTGATTAAACTGCAGTAACTTCTGAAAAAGGACCTCTTTGGCCAAAAAAGTGGTTCATTCTTCCCCCCAAAATCGAGCCCATAATAAAAGCATGGGCTGGCACTTCAAACATGGCCCAATTGCACTATGGGCCAGTCCGAGCGTGCTTGCCAGCCTCACAGCCCTCTCACCCTTTGGGGGAAATAGAACGAGCTGCCAAAGCACTATTCCATCTCTGGTCCAGCTGTCAATGATAGGGCTAGGAATTCAAATGTAGGCCATTGCATCTTCTAGGTTATTTGCAGAGTGTGTATACGCTGAACTCGGACTACTACAAAGTTCCGTCAGCCACTGTTTTCTAACAGGAAGCATTACCCATATGTCAGTTGCCCAACTGACTTCACATAACATTTCCAAAAGTTCAGAAAGTTGTCCAGTTCTTCTTATCCCGTCATAAAGCGATTACTTTAGTGTCTTCCAGACAGCAGCTGGCCACCATGCAGATGTCATGCTTATGGAAAAAGTGGAAATGGCTCACTATCACAGTATTTTAAAACCATGCACCCATTCTGTTTAGCAGAACTCTGCAAATGGCATGGAGATGGCGTCTGTAAAGCTGGGATGTGACTATTCAACAGGAAGGTGTACTTTGTGCATTCCGCTCCTCCTGAAAAGTATTCACTGCAGCACCAGAGCCCATGAAATGGGATGGGCTGAGGGCAGACAAAATACTCTCTAACAATTCGCTGGTAAAATAACTCAACGGGTTGATTGCTCGCTGCTGAGGTCTGTGTGTGATCTGCAAGTCGCAGGTCCAAAGCCACGCAAAGTTGACTCAGCCTTTCATCCTTCCGAGGTCGATAAAATTAATACAAATTTCGACTGGGTAGAACACATTTTATATAACATTGTTCCATGTAAAGTGTTTTTAATGCAGGCGCTATATAAATAACAAGATATAATTATAGTTCCAGAAACGATTTCATTTACAGAAGCATCTGCTTTGCTTCTCAGAGGACTCCCCAGGTGCAAACATTCTATAATTCCTAGAAAAGTGAAATAACCCCCTTCTTATCTACCACCACCTGCTTAAAATGCAGTTACATCTGCTTTACCCTCTTCATCGCCGTCTCTGATTTATACCACTGCTCTCTTAAGAACGACGACTAGGCACTACAATGGCCACATCTCCTACTGAAATCACAAGGAGAGGACTCCAACTTTTGTTCCTTTGTGGCTGGTAAATGAAGCACTGTAGCAACGCTAAGAGGTTAGCACCCTGTGAAACGGCTGGATTAGAGCTAGCACTATGCTTAGCTGCAGAAATGCAAAAAAAGAAGGAACTAGTGAACACGAATTCTGGATCTACGGTCGACGACTTAATCGCTCCCAAACTCAAGCATTTCAGAAAAGACACCAAGACCTTCCCTCCCCCACTTCCAGGAGCACCTTGTTTACATTCCGTAAGGTATAAACCCCCGTCAAATTCACCAGGCCCAGTATGCCTCCTGATACCCTGTGTACACTATTTTGTATGCCGATAATAAATGCTATGTTGTAAGACATTTTTCTTCCTGTAACATTAGCACCCTCTACCCGAGAATGTTGAATAAGAGAAACATGTCAGCCTAGGCGCCCTGATGCAAGGAACCGCTAGTTGTTACAACTACCCCAACCCTAACATCTGTTATGATGCTACCTGACGAGTCAAAAGGTGCAAGGAGACCACTGTAACTGATTTGTTGTTTGATTTGTTGTTTGCACTTTGTTTTTGTTTTGTTTCAAACTAAATTGTAAGAATAGACGAGGCGATAAAAGGCACTAAAGATTCAATGTCATTTTAAGAAATGCCAATAAAAACACTTTAAAATAAAAAATAAAATAAACATCTATTAGCACCTTCAGCGACGGGAGCCGGCCAGGTTTCTCCGAACCCTGGCAGAATCTACCGATGCATGCCTGGGTTCGGAGCGACCCGATTGCTCTGCGCACCTGCCCTCCAACGGCACTACTGTTTTCCCTCCTCCCCTGCCTCCACCCCAAAATCCAGCCGCTCAGCACCCCCCTTCACTCCACCAACTTCCCTTTAATGGGCTCCTCTGCCCAGTCACTCGGTCCGCTCCATCAGCTTGGCTTCCTGGTCGGGCAATGAAATGGAAGAGGGGTCCGACTGGAGCCCTGTCTTCCATTTCCATGGCGACCTGACTCCCCCCAGCCGCGGCTGGATATTTATTATATATTGCTATTATTAGCACCTCAAGGGTTTGTCTCGGGGATGCTAATAGCAATAATCCTGTGTTCTGCAGGCTTTAAAAGTAGCCCTGTGGCCCTTATCGATGGACAGGGCTCTGTTTTTTTCCCACTGCTATGTTCATGCTCAACAAACACCAAAAATAAAATAAAGTGTTTTTTTTTAAAAAAGTTAATTTTCTTTTTTGTGGGATTTATTTCCTCTGTCCAAAAATAAAAAGGCGAAGTGCTTAGCTTAGTGGGAATAATGTCAGCCATGGAAGTGGGTGTGCAAATGCATGGGTGGCCCAAGCGTGATGTCAGTCGGCCAAAGTATTACGTTTATTCTTGTTACCTAAAGAGCATCTTGCCTCCTCCTTACTGACACATCTGTCACCTCCTTTTCTCTAGACATTGGGTGTCAGCTGATCTTGGCACTGCTGAGTCTTTGGGAAGGACTGCAGGCAGCCCCCCTCTTGAAACCAAAACCTGTGGAACCTCGTGCCGAGTTGGACAGTATTCGGAAGATGACCAATCTGCTGTTGGTTGACACCAAGAAGCTCTACCACCACTTTGTAAGTGTTCGGCAGTGCGCACCGGGAGAGGTGGGAAGTTGGGTTCATTACGTCATCGACACCTGGACCTGTGGTCTTGGGTCAGGCAGGGACCTGAGCAGAATCCTGGAGTCTGCTGGTCCTCTTTGCGTTGTTGCATTCTATATTACATATAGAGAGCGTATGTGGTCATGGGACTTAGAAAGGCTCTGCAACAATGACAATACTTTTTGTTATCCTATAGTGCTTCATGCCAGGTTCCACCCACTTCTGAGCAATCTAACGGCAGGTGTTATGATCACACACTTTAATAGTTCTCAATAGTGACCTCAGAAAAATGAAGTGCTGAGATGACCCAGCCACTGCATTGGAACTTGCCAAGAGCAGTCTGACCCATGTCAGAGGCAAGTACATACATTGGGAACTGTGCACCCAGATAGTACATTGTCAATAAACGGAGGCACAGCTCTATGAGTAAATCAGGAACATTTCCAAAAGCTGGACCCAATCTGACACGTGACTGTTGCCACATCAGCCCTACTATACTTTTTGGAAGCAACGGCCTTTCAGGGCTTCTTTCAATTTATGAATAGACAAGGCTGCCAATGATAATACATTTGGTCAGCGATTGCAATGTATCAATCGAGAAATTGTTTTAGTATAATTTTCATTAATTGTTTGCTTGTGTCGCTGAGTAGCTGAGAATGGGATGCCAGAACTGGAATGGCAGGGATATTTCAAGCATGGTTAGATAGGGGTGGGTTGGTAGAGAATGTTTTCCTATAGTGGCTGGCATTGGGGGACGCCTTACTGGAAAAAGTAGAGGCTGGGTTGGCTGTGAAAAGAAAAAAGTGCTTTCAGTCCACAAAATGGCGCCAGGCTACGACTAAAGCATTGCTTACAGAAGATGAAGTTAGCAGCGGTTGATAACCAAGTTTGCTCACTCTCTTTCAGAAAGCCAAATACCCCGCCGAAGGAGAGCACAAACTCGAAACTCTGCCCACTCTGTCCATGAATGCTGTGGACCTAGCAAACATACAGGTAAGGAGCGGGGGAACCAGTTTTCTCCGTGAGATTGTGACTGTTTGTATGTAAACAAAGTTCTCAATGTATTGAGGGAATAGTAACAACCCACAACATCACCGGGTAAATGTAACCTCCTATGCCCTGCTCATGATCTCCTCTTATGCTCTGGAGGAAGCGGGTAGTGGGGCGTCTAGTAAGGTCCCCAAATCCTGGCCAACTCTACCATTGTACTCCAAGGCAACCCGTCGCCCCTCTTCTTGGAGTGAGCAGCAGAGCTTATAGGCAAAGAAGGACTCGTACAGTTGACTGCGGTGAGGGAACGTAGAATTCAAGGCTCCGAGTGGAAAACAGGCTCAAGTGAATAATACTAAAATTAGGCTTCTTTCCCTCTGCTCTGCCTTTACTGAGATTTGCTCTTCATCAAATCTTATCAGCATGGCTTCTCCCAATGCATGGGTCGTTCCTTTTTGGTGGCGCGTACCAGCAGAGGGGAACGTGCACCAATATTGTTCTTTTTCGTAGTTTAGGCGCATGCTGTTTGGAAGTAGTCTGCAATCAGCACCCTCAGCCGCCTCTACTTTCCACCACCAAACCAAGATATTCAGTACTGGGTGAGCAACCCATACTGCCAGCTTGGGGTCAGTCCTGATCGTACATTCGCAGTGCTATAGATCCGGCATCTCTACCGGCGGCACACGTATTGCAAACGTGGGGTCGGGAATACAGGTCTTACAGATAGTGGTTAAACATTAGCTTACACCTGCTTCTGACAAGGTACAGGCTGGGCCACCCCGCAGTTTGAGTTCCCTTAGGAAGCGCTCAGTAGTGCTAACATTTCACGGGAAACAGCAGTGTCAAAGTCCCTCGGGCAGCCTGAGCCACAGTCACATCTTCGGGGTCACCGGCGGAAGCCAGGGTCAGAAGAACGGACACAGGACAGAACATGACGCTCTAGCCAGGTGCCCCCCACAGTGGGAATTTAGGGATGGATGACACTTCTGTTAGTTGTATGTGACGTCAGAAAGGGAACTCGGGTCACATTCAGTTCAAGAAACATGACACAGGGGACTCTAGGTCACATACAGGGCACATGACATCACAAGCGGAAGCTGAGACGATTCCTAGCTGGGGTCCCATTCAAGGAGCATTACATCGTTGATGGCTGCCGGCTCAGTATTGCCCAGTCAGCATCACAGGCGCCTTAGTTGATGTTCAGTTGTCTCACTGGCTACCTTATAACACTTATGATTCTTGTGTTTTGCAACATGGATTCATGCATGTAAATATGTGTACAGGTAGATGAATATAACAATTGTATTGACATATATGTAATATATGCATATATAATGATAGTATATATTTGTAGATGAATCTATATTTGTTGAATTGGATTCGCCATAATAAGAATTCTTTGTCAGATGCCTATAACTTTGGTGCCTAAAAGTGTGGTAGGAAGGACAGCTGCATCTATCTATCTATCTATCTATCTATCTATCTATCTATCTATCTATCTATCTATCTATCTATCTATCTATCCATCCATCTATCTGTCTATCCATCTATCTATCTATTTAGTTCTTATATTGCGCCACTAGGCCGCAGTCCTCAGGGAGAATGCCCCAGAGTGATGGGGCACACGCAGATAGGACGAGGGGAATCTGATGCATAAGCTGTAGGTCTTACCAGCATGTCAAGGAGGTTTGTGGGATCCGAGGGAGAAAGGAGAGGGCGACATCAAATGTAAAGCTGAGGTTTTTGACCAAAAGAACAGCTAAAAGGTTGGAGCTGAGGCAGACGACCCAGAAAAGGGGGATCCAGGGAGGGAACAACAGTAACCTCTGACTTACCGGAGCTAATCATTAAAGGTTTCCAGCTCATTCAGAAAGAGAGGGCGGACATTCACGAATGAAGCTGAGAAGAAGTTGCCCCCCACTCTCTATATAAATGGGAGAGGTGCCGGGTGCCATCAGCAAACATGTAGAAAGTACAACCCATTCCCATTGTGTAGAGGGATACTGGCGGAGCCAACGTTTTCCTGCTGACTCAAATGATGGCCCTGTTTGATGCAACTATGGCACACTGAAGAATGTTGGAATATGTTCCCCTGCACCCCATTTCATTCTTCTTCTTTCTTTTCTTGTCTCGCAGGTGGCCAGTGGACTTGCCAAGCTCAGCGTGGACCTGCACATCTACCAGAGGCACTTTGACTGGCTTCGCAAGGCGGCCCACATTGTGCGGCCCCTGGACCACGAGTTTGGCACCATTCACAACGGCATTGAGAAGCTCAACAAAAGGATGGAGCACTTGGTGAGTGGCTGTCTGGGGTTGAGCACCTGGTGAGTGGCTGTCTAGAATGGAGCACCTGGTGAGTGGCTGTCTAGGTTGGAGCACTTGTGAGTGGCTGTCTAGGGTGGAGCCCCTGGCGAGTGGCTGTCTAGGGTGGAGCACCTGGTGAGTGGCTGTCTAGGGTGGAGCACTTAGTGAATGGCTGTCTAGGATGGAGCATCTGGCGAGTGGCTGTCTAGGATGGAGCACTTGGTGAGTGGCTGTCTAGGATGGAGCACCTGGCGAGTGGCTGTCTAGGGTGGAGCACCTGGCGAGTGGCTGTCTAGAGTGGAGCACCTGGCGAGTGGCTGTCTAGGGTGGAGCACTTGGCGAGTGGCTGTCTAGGATGGAGTACTTGGCGAGTGGTTGTCTAGGGTGGAGCACCTGGCGAGTGGCTGTCTAGGGTGGAGCACTTGGTGAGTGGCTGTCTAGGCTGGAGCACTTTGTGAGTGGCTGTCTAGTTGAGTTGCACTGATGATCCGTGCTTTGTGCCGCGGCTCGCTTGTCCACCGTGATCCCTTCACATTCTTGTGCATCCCATGGGCCTCTGCTTTGGCAGGAGGATACCGAATATTTATGTGCTGAAAAAAAAATTGTGATACACGTACAGTTTACTTATTTTGCCAATCCATTTTTAGTGAAATTCCTAGTCAATTTTTGGTGCATTTCCCAGTCCATTTTAGTGAATTTCCCACTCAATTTTTTGTGAATTTCTCAATGAGTTTTTGGTGAACCTCCTAGTTCATTTTACGCGTATAAAAAGTGAGGAAATTATGCCTTTTGGCCAGTTTCTCACTACACCTATCTGTTATGGTGAGAGAGCACTGGAAATGTGCCAATGGGATCTCTTACTGGGCCTCCAATCTTCCTGCTTCATCCATCAGAGTGTCAACAAAAAGTCAAGGGGACAGTTTCCTAAAAAAGCTGCTTTTGACCCATGGCATCCACTAACCAAGTGGCAGTTGTTTTTGCTCTGTTCCTTGTTTGTGCTTTTGCTCCAAAGCTTTGTGGGACCTGATCTGTGCTTGAGAAAAGAGATTCAATTCAGAAACGGTGGGAGGTATAACATGTACCACTCACTAACCCATAGCTGCCAGGTTTCCCGGTCCCATGCAGAATCTTAGTTCCAGACCTGCGTTTTTGCTGCTCTGTATGATGGGACTTGTAGGCACACCCTTGCAATAGGGAAAACTAAACTACAAGTTCCAGCATGCAATTGGAAGCAAAAAAACAGGACTGGCATGAGGTGTCATGCATGAAACTGGAAAACTTGGCAGGTAGGCTAATCAAGCTCTTTGTGATATAAAGGAAGTTTCAACCAGAGGGATCATGTAAAATGTCACAAAATAAAAAAAATAAAAATGTTGAAATAATATCAATATCCCAAAAGAAATATAACAATCAGACTTATGGGCAACCTTAGGAGAGCAATACATAAGTATATATAATATGTTACTTATATAGCGCATTAAGTGAAAGCACTTTACAGATAACATATTTACACTCACGTATCATCCCAACCGAAGTTAGGACTTATTTCTTGACCTCAGAAGGATGAAAGGCTGAGTTGGACTTGCCGGGATTCGAACCTGCGACCAGCAGATCACACATAGATCGCAGTAGGGAGCGCTCAACCCCCTGAGCTATCTGACCAGCAGTGTCGATTGGCATCGCTGTCAGGGGGTGAATGCCCACAGGAGGTACACCTTCTGGCGGGTGTAGCATAGTGAGCAGTGGTGTGACTCAACCCCTCACCATGAAACACGTAGTGCATTAACAAAATGGCAGATTTTGCCCAGTTATTTTACAGTATATGAACTCTGACTTCTTCTTGTATTTCAATATTAAGCACATCGGAAGGAATTGGGAGAATTTGCAATGCGCATGCGAAGAGCATGCCCATGTATTCAAAACGTTTGTTGTTATTTCAGTTTTCACAATCTGGGCCCTACCACGTACGCTTCTAACCCGGGTGCCTTTTTGTCTGTCGCTTTCAGATGACAAAGCTGAACTTGCAGCGGCCCAGTGACCCGGCGCTGCCACAGATGCCAACTTCTGTCACTCAATGGTCGGTGGTCCAGACCGGCCACGCCCTCTTTCACAATTTCCACCTCTTCTTGGACTGGGCGTCTCGCGTTTTGGTGGTGGTACAGGCCAGGATGTGAGAACTAGACCTTCGCCACCACTCCTCTTGACCTCTGGGAAACCTGTGCGACCCTTCAGCAAAGCCAAGTGTCTTCCATCGGTTCCCCCCCTTCCGTCCCTCGCACATAACCCTTATTAGGGTTGACTTAGGGGAGACGATGCGGGGGATCCAACACTCCATTTTTTTGTATAGATATATAATTAGTGCGCGAGAGAAATGTAGCGATTCTATACATTCTGTTAATATTTATTTATTTATTGTTTTTTTTAATTATTTCCTATGAAGTTGAACCCCATGGTGCTGAGTGTTCTGGTGTGCAAAGAGTTCCTCTGTTAGTTTGAGGAACGGGGATTAATAGGAATTGTGTTATCTTCCATTTTTTTTGTTCTGGGGAGAGACCTGGAGTGATATAAAGTGCCAAAACAAAATGTCTGACTGCTTAAACAGGAGGACAGCCTGGACAGTATAAAGTAAATCCACATCTTTATCTTTTTTCTGATCTCTTTGTCTTCCTCATACTTCCATTACCACATATTTTTCTACTCATATTCTACCGTCCCTATCTCTGTCACTCTGACCCTCTGCTCCCTCTCATGCTTTCGAGTTCTTTGCCTTTCGCTGCTCTCCTCCCTGTAATAGGACTCTGTGAAGACTTTACAAAGGTAACATCTCCCTCTAGCGGTAATTTGTGGAACTATTGACACGTGTAAAGACTAGTAGAGTTCCTGTTTGGCAAGTCCCCTATCTTGTTGCTTTTATAAGGCGAGTGCGGTTGAACCTGAGAATTCTCTGACTTGCTGGCCAAGTCTCAGATTGTTCTGGGCTGTTGCAGGGACTTTATTTTCCCGGTAATTATGTCAGGGATTCCCAATACGCTTCCCCTCATCTCACTATTTTTGTGTGATTTGCCTTAATTATCAAACCATACACAGGTAGAAATCCAAATAAAAACCAAAAAGTAAAAAAGCTGTACAGGACGTTACTTCATTATACTATGACCAATGTAAAATGTTTAAAATAAGTATATTTTTCATAAAAATCCTCAACAATTATACAAAATCAGTGATTTGGTAAAAATGTCAACCACATATCTTATAGTCGACTGAACTAAAGAGTTGATTCCCTTTGAGGATTCTCACCTCATTATTCTCACTAATTCTCAACCTAGTGTGAAGCGGACTTTCTACAACAACCAGCTGTCGCTCTCAACATAGGTGTCTGTCTTCAAAACTGTTAGCTGCTAGCCATTTGTATGTGGCGGTGCCTGTGTCTCTACCTGACGGCCAATCTACATGCCGACCTGCCTGTCAACTCGCTGGCTCACGATTTCTCTCTTCTTTGCTAATATCTTTCTCTGTCTACCTCGGCCCCCCCCCCTACATCCCCTCGTCAAGCTCTCAGTCTGCCTCCACTAGCTGTACCCTGCACCTCTCCTGTCAAGTGCCTTCATTTAGCATGTTTTCCTCTTGCCCGCCCTCCTCCCCGAATTCCCCTCACCGATCCCAGCCCCCTGGCCTTTGCACCCGGAATCTCGGCACTAAAGGGAGAAAAACACGCCAGCAGCATCGGGGTGTCTGCCCCTGAAGCCGAACATGACTGTTACAAGAGAAACTCCCCAAGATGGCTGCCTGGCTGTGTGATGTTTCATGATATTTTTTATATTGTTATTTATAATAATTTATTGAAATGTATAAAATAATGTTTTTTTTGTGTGGGTTGGTTGTGGGGAGTGTTCTTAAGAGGTGCAGTCATTTATCTCCACCACATTTCTTCCTTCGGTTTCCAAATTGGAGACTGGTGTTTGTGGGAACTGCGCACCTTCACTTTATCGCTCCCTTGCACCCCCTTATTAAGGATATGTTGATGTTCCCGCTCTTCGCATTTGAGTTCATGGGTGGAGCGATTGTTCGCAGGTATCGTCCAAACAATGACTGTAATCCAGAATCGATTTTTTTCTCACCGAGCCCTGCACGCCACCAGCTGCACCCCAATCGCCTGGCTTCAACTCGAGTCTGTTCAAGATGGCGGCGGAAGATGCTTCTCATGGATTTCTAGATGACTCCCTGGGCACTGCAATTCTTCTGACTTGAGAGGAGACATGTATACATTTTACCAGAAATGTGATGCTTCTTCAATTGACCCTCATCCCCCAAATGAAAACACCAATGGCCAGTGCTTGTCAGAGAGCGACCAAAGTATATTCAACAAGTGAATGTTTTTTTTCTAAATTCTCTCTCGAACAGGGCCGTGTCCTAATGCAATTTAAGAGACTATCACGAAAACTCCTCGCAGTAGAGGGATACACAAATCGCAGAATGTGTGCAGAAACAGGACTGTGTTGACTTCTCTTCTGTCCCTGGACTGAAAATGCACTGTGTTCATAGCAACAACTTTGCTCACCCAGTACAAAAATGAAGCGATTTTTGCTGTCGAATCTTCGACGGATTAAGGATTGGTGCTTTCCAGCCATGCCAATATTGATTCCTGACTGTTGGTATTTATAAGAGCGTTTTTTCTCCACCCTCAGTGTAAATTATTTTATTTATAAATGTTATAATTTGAAATGTAGGTATTTATTGTTAGAATGTAGGTAGGCCTCATTTTTTATATGAACAATTTGAATAAAAAAAATGGCTGAAACCTGGAATTTGTTTTTTGCTTCCTTTCACCTGGGCTTGGGAGGGAACTATTTGGGGCGGGGATGAACATTCTTCTGGTTACCTGTTTCCTACATAAAGTGATAATACACCTTATGAAGCTTTCTGTGCATCCAGTTCAGAAGTATGTTATGGCATGTTATGTTATAACTCTTGGTACATGTACCCCAGAGGGTGTTTCAGAGCCCATGCCCAGGCTTGAAGATGGCGCAAACGTGGAGTGAAGGAGTTCCATAGCAGGCTTATTGCTTACGTAAATTGCAGCTTTGTACATGGGGCCTGATAAACAGCATGGGGTTGAGGGGTTTTCCAACGGTTAAAGGTTCACCATTTTCCAGAAGGCCGCCGGTAGTTTATTCCAGAACTGGGCAATCAAAGTCATCAGTATTCAGCCTCCTTTTGTGTCGCTTTTGACTTTGACGGCACTGATCAGACTGGGCTTGTGTCATCTGAGTAGGGGGTTGTCTTCGGTATGGGGCAGACGCCATTATCCTAGGCTTGGCCTTTCCCCAATAGGCAGTATGTGCCGGATTAAAAACACCTTAAAATCGTCTCTGAGACAGTAGAGGTTGTTCACCTCTGCACGATGGATAGCCAGAGAAGTCAACGCACAGGGAGGTCGCACAATCAAACATCAATAGGATGATGGCCTTTGTTCATGATCATTTTTGTAATGTTCTTGCTGTTCTGCGGGTAATCATTTCACAGGTCATTGCACATTGCACAGGTTTCTCCAACTTGGGAGATCAGTTCCCTAAATGGTAAGTCTTCATAAAAACTCACTTGCATATGTTTGCCTCCTGAGGTCATGGAAAGGGCTGAGTCAATGTTGTATAGCCAGTTAAAAAGCATGTTTTAAGGAGCAAGGGTTTTAATTTGCACGACTACCGGTGTGTCCCACTGAGGGTCAATTTGCTTTGCAGAATCAAAGCAAGAGTGTGTTTAAAAAATACAAGATGGAGTTCTGCTAACTCTTATTCCGCCAGCTGCGGATCCACTGTCTAGATGGGACGCCCAGCAGAAGTGTCCTAATAATCCTCGCTAGAAGTGTATGTTCATCATGGAAGGGGAGAGCAAGCAGACCTGTGTGGGCCTCCAAAGTCAACATATTTTGTCACATAAAAATGCTTACCCTGGCCTGTGAAGTGTGATCTTTAAAGAAGTACTCAATATACTCCTTGGGCCTTCCCTCCGGAACTATTCTGCTGCGCACCCTTGCAGTAGAGAAACTGATCACTACGTCAAAGGTGGCCACACAATTAAAATGAATAGGGAACAAAGGGCTGCTAATTGATTTTAAACAATGGGCATTTTTTGTCATTTCTTTCAATATGATATATTTATATTCCATGTATTGCTTGTGGTGTCGAGAATGCTACTGTGTAATTATGATTTTCCCTTGAAAAGTAGCATTTGGACCAGTCAAATTTCCTTCTCCGTTCAGTCACACATCATACTGAAACCAAACCAACTAAGAGATCATTGCAACAGTTTGTTGCATCCCCCGGGGAAGAAGAGAATATTTGTATTTAAGTTTTTGATTTTGGTATTGCACTGCATGGCACCTCTTGAGTGCCTCAGAGCGATTACAGAGAGTGATACGCAAAGGAGACTGCGAGAGCAGATTAGCAGAGGTGCTCATTGGCCAGGTGTAATTACCCCAGGGCTTGAAGCCTCATCTTCATGTCAATCGCCTTGTTAGCAAAGCCTTCTTGTGGACGAATGCATGAAGTCTTAGCATGTGCCGCTTTGTGGAGGGTGGCGGAGTTACATTTGAGACATGAGCAGTGTCAGCATAAAGGGCTAGATTTGTAGGAAGGGCATAGCAGGGGCTTTGGGCAACGCAGCCAAGTCCCCAGACCTTTCTGAAACTCAAGGAAGAGGGTCCCACGTCTTGGATAAGTCATGAGGTATCTCAGGAGGAAGACGTGTCCTACTTCTCTTGCTGTAATGTGTGTCAAGTATATATAATAGTTGTTGTTTTAGCTGAGACATAATTAGGATCCTTCTAAAGATGCTGGCAGGTGGGATGTCACCACTGCAAAGACCGAATCAGTGTATGAGGAAGCTGCAGGAGCGGGGGAGCACCTGTGGAAAGACGTAGGTGGTAAAACCGTACTTGGGGTTTGCCTTCACTGGGGAAGTGTATGGGAGGGATTAGTCAAATAGCCCGGCCCAAGTGGCAAACTCTGTTTCTGGAACTGTGGGTGAACCCCGGGAGCCAGATCAGATGAATGGTGATGGTGCAGAGGTAGCAATGGGCACGTGAGCAGGATCTTAGTTTCCGGGCTGTTATAGCTGGACTTAATCAGCTGCATTCAGTGCTGGTTATGTTTCAGGCAATTATTTTCCACTGAGTGATGATCACTAAAAAAAAAAGACAGGTGCTCCAAAATAACCCGCACTTGTGATTCTAAATTACAAGAACTGTCTATGCAGCTATTGGGGTGCTAATTGCATTGCACCTGTTCTAATACTCAACAGTGTAAATAATTCCGCTCTTAGGCAAACCAATGCACTGATAAGTAACTGTTTTACCTGAAAAAACACAAAGGAATAAAGAAACCATAAATACAAAATAATTAATATCAATATTTCTTCCTCATTACACTTGATGTGTGAAGTAATTTTCGGTATTAGCAGCACCAAAATAAACAACACATACAAATGAAATTAGTGTGCCAATCAAAAATAAATAGATGGGGAAACAAATGTAAAAAAAATAAAATAAATAAATAAATAAGCACTAATCCGTGCTGTCAGCGCCACAATGCCCTTGGATTTTGTGTGCTTAATAAATATAATAAATAAATAAATAAATCATAATGTACTGAATGTATCTGCATAAAAATTATGGTTTACGGAAGCCGATAGCTCATACCTAATTACTCAGGACGTCTTTCCATAAACAAACATAGTTTTGATTTACACTCAATGGTTTACGTTCTCTCATTGTAACCCAAATGTTTAGATTCTCTCCACATAGCCAACACGTGTTTCGCACTTGGCGCAAAATAAAAGCTTTCCCCGGCGAGAGCTTCTTCAGGGCCTTCCAAAAATGAGCCAATAATATTTGATACAAGATTGTACTCCACTGAATTTACAGTTGCAGAGAAGATAATGTGATACCCGGCTCACTGCCTCGATGATCACTAAGTCTGATAATGAAAGTGGGTGCGACTGCTGCACATGCTCTCAATACTGTTGCAGATTTCAAGCAGGCCTGGCAGAGGAGCCATTTTCATACAGAAGATGGTCAGAGAAAGAGCTGACCCCTGGGGTATCCAACAGGTGGTTCTGGAAATTGTGGACCCCAGATTGATTTGGGATCTGGGGCTATGTAAAAAAAAAAAAGATGCAAACTATGTTATGACTGTCTCTCAGTTGCCCACAAACGTCTTGAGGTGGCTGAGCAGCAGTTTGTGGTGTATGGCATTTACAATGTCTGTCCAGTATAAATAGCACACATGTTCCGCTTTAATCTAGAGCATTAAGTAGCTATTCTGTGACTTTCACCAGTATAATAGTGACAAGTCCACTGTTTGCCTTCGTAGACGGAGCCAATGAGTAGCCCCTGGCGCCACTCTGAACAAAAGTACACATTTTGATTGAAAATTCAAGTTGCCATGGGAATATTCCCCATTGCTATGTGTATGAATATCCAGCCTTACTTTTCAGTGGTCTATTCTTTGACAGAAATGTCAAACCCTTTGCCAGAATATTCTGAGAAATTAGCATATTGCCACATGACTGAAAATGCTGATCAAATTGTGAAGTTCTATGCCATAGAATCTTAATTTATTTAGACATAATTCTGAATTGAATAGCTAGAGTTTGCAGGATAAATAAATTTGTACTCGTTCTAAATTCTAGGTGTAAGCGGAAATGTGAATGTATTCCAACAGGGCAAACTGACTCCCTTGTGCAGCCATTTCAGGCTGTGGTTCAACAACGCACCCTTACCTCTGGGATCATGGTTGAGTCTGTCACATAAGTATTAGGGAGTACAAAGAGCCACCTGGATCTAAGTCTTGTGAGAAATGCAAGGCGTCTTCCTCTCTCTTGACAGTTTTCATACAAGGAGACTTTAGATCAGAAAATAACCATCTTGTACACCCATCTACGACTCTGGTCTAGCTCTGTTTTGCCAAATGGCAACTTTGCCGAATTCGGTTTTGCTGCATTCTTTTTTAACCACAAACAGATATGCGGTATGTTGGGGTAAGGTATATAATGGGGTGGAGTAAGAGGGGGTATGAACCCCCTCCTCCGCCCACTGTTTGTGGTAAACAAAATTGGCAAACTGGGCAGAAACAAAATTTGACAGAATTGCATCAAACCTTCGTAGAACCAAGTCTCCTAGGTGCAAAGCCAAGCAGCACTGTCATCCCAGAATGGACCTCAGGCTCAATCAGTAAGCAGACTGTCTGTTATATCGGCTGTAAAGCCGGACAAGCTATGTTCAGCTTCAATGGGCCAAAGCAAAAGATCAGACCAATGCACACATTCTTCCAGGGGGCTGGCTCTGGGGGGACCATTCTGTGCTAGATGGTCAGTGGCAGTATATACTTCCCGCTATCAACTACAATGGATGTTGCTTTTCCATGTTGTCTTATTTCGCTTATTAAGATCTGTGTGCTGTAGTGCCGTGGCAAGACTTAAACGTTCCTGCAGAAAGAAAGATGGGAGGTTTGAAGGCAAATTATACAAAATGTTTAAAAGATCATTAAGGCATTGCAAATAGAAGACCACCAAGAATGTGTGCGTTGTGTCAGCTACCTTCCTGCTCTGTACTTTGAGGATGGTGGGTTGTAAAATAAGCAGAGTAGAGGTGGGTGGGACGAGGAGGGACTTTACCCCTCCAAAGGAATGGGACGGTTGCTTCAGTGGTTTGGGATAAGAGAGACAGGTGGTTTCTTCATCATAAAATTAGTTGACAATCTCTAGATGCCACCTGCAAAACTGAGCTTAAAGAGGGACAGAGCGGTGACACTTTCACCATTTACAGCATGTTACCACAGAGGTTAATTCGGAGAAGATATTGCAAGGGTTGAAAACGTGTTTCTCTGCAAAGGAGCCCAGGGGCCATTGACCCATATTATCTTACAGAAGATAATCAGGATTACCGCCTGATGGAGTTATACCAGCCAGTAGCCATGTTTACCACCTCCCATTACGTGATGGTTGGCAAAGGCTACCCAGTCTTTACTGCTGGGAAATCCAAACTGGCAGAGACTTTCTCTGTCGCCATCCAGTGGGGCTGGGGCATTTGCAAGAGGTTGCTCAGCTCAAAACCCCCATGGCACTCTGCTCAGCAGTTCTGTTACGGAAACTAGCATTATAATTCCAAAAGAGCTGGAAGAGAGTACTTCAAAGTTAACACCTGCCTGGAACAGCTCCTTATTTAGTAGGCGTTTCTGGCGTCTCCCTCAGACTGTGGCAACTGCCATAGCGTGGAGATGCCACAAGGTTCACAACCGTGGCCCATTTATTTCTGTCAGCTGGAAAATGATGTGCCAGATGGAGGAATGCTGAGCGGTATTCTTCTGTAACACGCCCTATATTCCATTGTTTGCAACACTTTCCACATTGCTCTTAACCAATGTATATATTAGGTAGAAGTGCTGGGGACATCAGGCATGATGGAATTTTCCCTTCCCACTGATAAGCGAGGATATGCCGCTAAGGTGTAGCCTAAAGCAGCAGACGGTGTGGAGGAAGATGACGAGCCTCCTACACCATCTTTGGAGGATCAAGGCTTTGGGGAGGATTAAGAGTTACAGCCAGAAACCGGCACGGATGAGCCAGTCTTCACTCGCCGCGTTGCACCTGTGCCATCAGAAGCCTCACTCCAGGCATCGTCTTGCTAAATTCTGGGATTCCCTCTCCAGTAACAGGGGCCCTTGGTCTGGTGGACACTCCTTCCTCATATCCAGTGAAGGCACACCTTGGAAGGTCCTAGTGGTGAGTTCCAGAGCTAGGCTACGACAGAGCAGGTTACTCACCCGAGTGTGCCTCTGTAAAGATCACAACACCGTCACTTTTTCAATCATAGGATAGTAATAAAAAAAGGGTTATTTTGGTTCCAAACCGTACTCAGCGATAATCAGGAAGGTCAGAGAAACAAGGTATTGCCTTTGAGTGCAGATGAAAGCAGGCAAGAGCAATCACGCATTTACACAGAATTAGAGAGCTTCATTAAGTGGGCATTGGCTTGAAAGGGAAGATAAACAGGTGTGAGGACCAGCACGCCCACTATGCAACTATTGATGTTGCAGGGTAGGGCACTAGTGGATGGTGCAGCTCTTTTTTGTAAGGTAGGTAGCAGCCCCTCTATTAACCTTGATTTGCGGCGGCGATTCCAAGACACCCCAGGGTTATCTGGTAGCATTCCCACTCAAGGTGCAAAGCCTTCCCTTTGCCCTCGCTCCACTCAAGTGGTGTCAGAGGATGGCCTGGTCGCAGGAGAGTCAAGCTTAATGGGCTCTCCTGCTTTTTCTCCATGACATGGAGATCTGCTGTCGCTGTCTCTAGTACCAATCTTGAGACCCCCCTATCAACGTTTGGGGAACATTTCAGCTTGGGGATGTGATTAATTACACTGCCACTAGGGCAAAAATCATACAAACAATTGGGGGGGGCATTAACACGAAATGGGAAGTGACATCACCGAAAGTAAACATATCTTAAAGGGAAATAGCAAAAGTTCATTCAGCTTGCCTTCCATAATCACAGTGAGTGCTTGTCCCGGGTAAGTGAGTACTTGCCCATCAGAAAACGAGTAATCAACACTCAAAATAACTGTAGGGAAGATGCTTTTATAGAACTTTGCTGGCAAAGAATAAAAAATAAAAGACAGGCATATTTTAAACCCAGTGATCTGCATGGTAATATTTCCTGCCGGGCAGAATCAGAATAAGAGGCATTACAACCTTCTACGAACAGTGCATCATGTGGTTTAGTGGCCGAGCTTCTGGCATGGGAACTTGAACATGCATTAACACAACACATAAGGGGAACACACTCCCTTTCATTTACTGACAGCCTCAAACACATCCAAAGGTGACATCATTCATCCTCATGTACCCTGAACTTGTGCACTCATTTCCAAAGGTCCATTTTACAGCAAGCCATCAAAGTGCTCACGACCACGTTTAGATTACAAGCTTTTGTAGAATGAAACACAGGATAATCTAGTATCATCAATATTATGGTGTGTTCATAAAAAAATGGAATAACATCGAAAAGATATATAACGAAATTGAAATAACGTTTCAAAAAGTAACGAGTTACATTTTTCATCGAGCCTAATATCTTGAAGCAGGACATTTTGCCATGACTGTTCTGGCGCTAGATGTTTCGGCGCCACTGTTTGGGTTCAGGCCCATGCTGGCATGCCCAGCTGGACACAGCTGAAAGGGCGCAGGGACTAATAGGCCCTGGCATGTTTTGGCTCAGCAAAGTAAGTCGTTTGGCACCCACATATGTTGACTTTAAGTAATGTACATAGTAATTAGCTAGTCCCATAGCACAGCGAGTAGAGCACTTGCTTTGACATCCTTGTAGAGCCTGCTGATGCAGGTTCGAATCCTGGCAGAGCAAAACTCATCCTTCTGAGATTGATAAATGAGCACCACAAACCGTGGGTAATAATAAGCAGCGCTCAGATATCTGAGGGTTTGTAGCGTGATATAAATGCTAAATTAATATTTACAAAAAATTAAACCATGTTCATGCAATACTTATTAAAAAATGAAACCATGTACATACCATACGCATCTATTGTCAAATACATGCAAACGCTGCATTTTATATCGCTAACACATGTTGCCAGGACAAACAGCAAATAACTATGTCCCACTTGATGTTTGAAAAGCTGTCAGCCTTAAAGCTCTCGACCCAGAAGACTCTTTTTTTCAATTTAAAGCACTGCCTGAAGCAACCGGGATCCCAGAAGTGCAATGCAGAAAGCAACCTGACTAACTGCAGGACAATGTGCAATGCAGAAAGCAACCTGACTAACTGGAGGACAATGCAGAAAGCAACCGGACTAACTGCAGGACAACGTGCAATGCAGAAAGCAACCTGACTAACTGGAGGACAATGCAGAACGCAGCCTGACTAACTGCAGGACAACGTGCAATGCAGAAAGCAACTTGGTTAACTGGAGGACAATGCAGAAAGCAACCGGACTAACTGCAGGACAACGTGCAATGCAGAAAGCAACCTGACTAACTGGAGGACAATGCAGAAAGCAACCGGACTAACTGCAGGACAACGTGCAATGCAGAAAGCAACCTGACTAACTGGAGGACAATGCAGAAAGCAACCGGACTAACTGCAGGACAACGTGCAATGCAGAAAGCAACCTGACTAACTGGAGGACAATGCAGAACGCAGCCTGACTAACTGCAGGACAACGTGCAATGCAGAAAGCAACTTGGCTAACTGGAGGACAACTACGTAGAAGGTTTTGGGTCAAAATCACCATCAATGTTGTGATGTTGTGCCCCTGCTCAATCTACGTGCTTTGAGTGCCCACCCCTCGGACACATAGAGACTGTATAGATGCAGACATTGTGTCAGTACCGCCGTGATGCCTGGCTTGGCTTGAATATGCTCTACCTTCTGGTTCTCTGGCTTCCCCTTCTGTAAGCCACATGAATAGAGCACACAAAACGCTGCTGAATATTGTGCCGCTCCCTTTCCTTTTCTCAGCGGATATGAATGAAATGAATTCGAAGGACACAGACTATCACCATCACTTTGCACTCTTAATAATCGCACTGGAAAACTAAGCTCAGCGTGTTTCTTGCACACAATTTCAAAATCCAGGCATACATCTTTGCATTTGTTCAGTGGAGATTGGAAAGGTTATAGCTGCTGAACACGGCTGTCCTGTCACTTCAGCTTCCCTGCAACGTCCCACCACTTAGCAGTGCGAGGGTCATTTAGAAATCAGCTGCTCAGCAGCACCTAAATGAATGTGTACCTGCACTTGCCTTATCAATACATTTTACGGAGGGATAACCCTGTACCTCCGGGACCTCTTCTACCCATGAACCCTCTATTTTCTCCTCCCATTTATACTATTTTTAATTAAAATCTAATTATACTTTTTTTTTACAACCAAAACGTCCACCTGTAATTCAACGCTCAGACCTTCATTTCGACCTTCATTCCTCTGTTAAATATTTTGTACCCTCTTTATTAACCAAAATTGATGTTTTTTACTCGTTGATTTTTTAATCTCTGTTTTTTTGGTTGACTATATCACTGGTTACCTTCTGAAGGCATGTAGGTTCTACTCTAAAGGAGTGTGACAGCATGTGCTTACTACTAAAGCACAGAGAGACACGATTTTGGGAAATTAGCAGGCCACCTTTTATTTATTTTTTATTTATTTTGCATTAATTTCAGCGCACAAAGCCCTGAGGCATCTAGGCGCTAATTACAGAAAGTGCATTAAATGTAAAATCACAATAGGTAAGCATATATATTCTGGCACAGCCTCACCTCATGGTGCGGGGGGCTGCTTCACGCATGCAGATAGACATAAGCAAGAAATTAAATTCGCAACACAGGCTGCCTGATTCATAGTAGGTGTGTTTCAGGATGATGAGTGTGGAGCAGATGATGAGTGTGGAGCGGAAGATGAGTGTGGAGCGGACGAAGAGTGTGGAACGGATGAAGAGTGTGGAGCGAATGATGAGTATGGAGCGGATGAAGTGTGTGGAGCGGATGTAGGGTGTGGAGCGCATGAAGTGTGTGGAACAGATGACGTGTGTGGAACTGATGTGTGTGGAGCGGATGATGTGTGTGGAGCAGATGACGTGTGTGGAGCGGATGACATGTCTGGAGCGGATGACGTGTGTGGAGCGGATGAAGTGTGTGGAGTGGATGAAATGGGTGGAACTCCATCAGATGGAGTACATGAAACTGATAGAGTGCATGGAAGAGATGAGTCCGGATGGAGTCCATGGAACGGATGGAGTCCATGGAAAGGATCTAGTGCATGGAAAAGATCGAGTGCATGGAACAGATCGAGTGCATGGAACGGATAAAATGCATGCTACCAATAAAGTGCATGGAACGGATAGAGTGCATGGAACGGATAGAGTGCATGGAACAGATAGAGTGCATAGAATGGATAGTGCGCATGGAATGATAGGAACAAATGGAGTGGATAGAACAGATGGAGTGGATTGAACGGATGGAATAGATGTTACAGATAGAACTGATGGAGTGCATAAAATGGAGGGAGATCATGGAATGGATGGAATGCATGAAACGTATAAAGTACATGGAAATGATGAGTTCATAGAACCGATGGAGTGTAGGTGAGGGATTAAGAGCATGGGGCGGATGGAATGCATGGGACATATGCAGTGCATGGAACTAATCGAGTTTATGGAACGGATGGAGTGGATGGAACGGATGGAGTGGATGGGACAGATGGAGTGGATGGAGCAGATGGAATGGATGGAATCGATGGAATGTATGTACAGATGAGTAAATGGAATGGAACGATCAAATCGAGATGGCGGAACGGATGGAGTGGAAAGAATAGATAGAATGGGCAGAATGGATAGAGTGGGCAGAACCGGATGGAGATGGCTGAACAGTTTATGTAGATGAACGATCGAATGATAGAATGAATGGAATGACTAATAAACCAAATAAAGTACCAGGCGAAATGTGTGAACAGACAAAGCCGATTGAACAGACTGGGTGAATAAAACGGATAGAATAAATGGTTCAGATGTGCGCTCGATCTCAAGCACCTACTGAAAACCACCATATCACATCACCACGCTTACTCTCTTCTATACACTACCACTCAACTAGAACACAGCAATACTAGGACACATTTGGTATAGCTTTTCTCATTCCAACACCTGCCACATACTTCCCACCATCCTAAATAAACACAACTGGCTGCACATGCGCCAGCCCAGGCGTTCTCCACAGGCCTAACGCGGCCAGAATCAGTCTCGTATTATCACCCTGCCAGAACGAACACATACTCCTGATCTCTCAACCCCCACACTTATCGCTAAGAAGCAGCTATCATACGATTGCCACACCAGCTGCACACATATCCGGTGCTCACACGCACCTTATGACTCTCTCTCTCTCTCTACTGACTTGAACTACGGTTCCCGAGGGTGTTCAACCTACCAGCGCCTTGAGATCATACCAATTGTACATAAGGCGCTATATAAATGCAAAGTAACATAACATAACATAACAGAACATATTCCATTCAGAGCACAAGGCTGAGTTGGTCGAAATAGGTAGGATGCAGGATATTACATTCATAGCACAAGGCTGAGTTAGTCATAGGTAAGATGCAGGATATGCACAAGACCGAGTGAGTCATAATAGGTAAGATGCAGGATATTACATTTGCAGCAGAAGGCTGAGTTGGTCATAGTAGGTAGGTTGCAGGAAAACACCTGAACCCTTATGGCCCTTTTAATTGAGGTAACACATCGTACAATGGAAGGAGATGCAGAATAACTCTTACACCAAATGATAAGACTGACACAGGAAGTTGTCGAAGTGTCTAGAAATACTGTTTTAATTTCAAGTTAGTTACAACGGACATCAACGGATGTCACAAAGCATATTCTCAAAGGATTTAATAAAAAAATCATATTTTAATAGCAAACATTCGCCATATGTGACATCATACTACATGGCAAACTAAGAAAACCTATATGGAATTGTATACTTTCTAAAAGGGATTGGATTGTGATTGGGTCTCTATAATGAGGTGGACAACATATGCCCTAACCTAGTGCAAGTCATCTTCATCAGTAATAAAGTACACAGCATCTCATTGGCTCTCAAATTATAAGGCCCTTCGCTATATGGCCCTCTACAATTGGTTGGCATGCTTGTACCCTTCTGGAATATTCATCTCACTAGCAGCAAGTAAGTTGGTACACCAGGTGCCATTGGGTGAACTTGACTGTGCCTCCCTACCCAATTAGCCCAACATCTCTCATCGCTCACGCCGTCTGCCATTCAATTTGTCTTTGAACTTGGCCTTGTAGTAGCTTCTCTTCTCTGGGAAAATATGGGAGTGTGACCATATGCTTATCAAAGTTCTGGTCTGCATGCCCACTTCTATTTCCATCCTGGACTCACGTGACAGGCGATTGTGAATTGGGCCATGTTATAGCATTAAATTGTCTGAATAAAGAAACTTGGCATTCATGGCGTTCTCGCTTTGCAACTTAACATCTCGACATCTCACATTCACTGTTCTTCAAGGACTGAAAACCAGTTTTTGCTGCTTCATCCTTTGACAACAGGCTAGACAGCCTCTCTAGGTCTACCTTCCGTCTTCAGCTTAGTTCTTTGCTACGACACATGCATAGTTATCATTTCCTCCTTTCTCCACAGGTTTGAGCTTACTAAAATTGTGACATCAAATATCCAGAATCTATATAATGGCGGCACGGCCTGCAGTTTACCCACTACGGATAGCCAGCCTTCATGATTACATAGTCTACTTGCGTTACATCATCTGTGCAGTTATAAAACGGCTTGCATTTTCTGCAGTGATCTTCACACAAGCAATCTTCATTTTGCATATGAAAGTCTTCTCGATTCTTTACTTCGTCATCAGATTCTATACTGTCTATGCATTCTCTTCTTCGATCTCTCTCCTCAGTGCGTCACGCTTGCTTCTTTCGTTGTCACTAATCTTCTCTTTCATTCATCTTCATACTTCTTCAGGGATCTCCTTTAAGAGATTGTCATCTTTACGGTGATACATCAGATAAGGTTTTCTCAATGGATACCTCGTGTCAAAGGTTCTTCAAGGTATAGGCATCATGGGGGTGGGACTTCTTGCAGAGGCATTCAGCTGATCCTCTACACTCCCCCCTCTGGTTGATTCATTGACCACTCCTTCACCAGTCTTCACATGTTGATATCTTCCTTTGAAGAAGTGTCTCTTCGGGGTCCAAATCTTCACTACTCTCTTCAGGGATCCTGCTGATTTTACATGTTCATCAACACTCCAGGTAATGTGGCTGCATTGTCCATTCAGATTACAATAAATCCATCGTCCCACGTACTTCCTGTGATTTCTTGGATGCAAGAACTTCATTCCCTCAGGTGCTAAAATGCTGGCCTCTATATATTTTCTGTTTTCTTCATTCGTCAGCTCCTTGGTCCCAAACCCTGATTCGTCATTGATCATGATCTTCATTCCTACTGCCATTTTTGCTGTCTTCTTACACTGTGTGATTATTATCCTGATCACACAGAATCCAAACATCACCATCACCAGTACTGCTGCTAGGAACTTAAAGATGTTCACCATCCATTGTGGAATCCATGAGAAGATAGACGCGAACCAGCTGTCATGTTACACATCGCCACAAGTGGTCTTTATGGGCACGGACCTACTTGTGCAGCGCTTTGATTCCTAACATCTCCAAGTTGGAAGCTGGTGATTCTCCCCGACCGGCTGGCAGCGGTCTAGTAGTTGCACGCTCCTCTTTATCCCCAAAAAGGACTCAGGTGAGCTCCGTCCCTGTATTGATTATCGTGGTCTCAACAAAATAACCATCACTGACAAATATCCCATGCCTCTCATCACGGACATTGTTGAAGCTGTTCAAGGGGCTTCTTGGTATACCAAGTTGGATCTTTGTGGTGCATACCATCTTATTCGTATTGGACCTGGAGACGAATGGAAGACTGTATTCCGGACTCCCTTTGGACATTATGAATATCACATAATGCCATTTGGCTTAGTGAATGCTCCTGCAATATTTCAGAGATTCATGGACCATCTATTTGCTGACATATTGTTCCGGTTCGTAATCATCTATCTCGACGATATCCTTGTTTACTCCAACAACCAAGAAGAGCATATTCATCATGTTAACACCGTGCTAGAACGCCTGCAATCCAACCATCTCTACTGTAAAGCATCCAAGTGTGAATTCCATCAGAAACAAGTTACCTATCTAGGCTTTGTCCTATCTTCCCAGGGTATTTCCATGGACCCCAAAAAGATATCCACAGTTGTGGATTGGCCTATTCCATCAGGGATAAAGGACATACAGAGGTTTTTGGGGTTCGCAAATTTTTATCGTAAATTTATTCCTTCCTTCTCAGAAATCATACTTCCCTTGACTCGAGTTCTCAAGAAAGGGGTCTCATTTGTTTGGAATGAATCAGCTCAGAAGGCATTCGATATTTTGAAGGAAATGTTTACTTCCTCAACCATTTTGATCAACCCTGACCAATCCAAACAATTCATTGTCGAGACAGACCCTTCTCAGAATGCTTTAGGAGCTGTGTTGTTACAGTCATCAGAACAAGGTGAAGAAAGACCGGTGGCATACTTATCCAAGACATTTACTTCGGCTGAGATAAATTATTCTGTACTCGAGAAGAAACTGATGGCTATCAAACGCGCCTTCGAGGAATGGAGACATTTGCTTTTGGGTTCCCCCTTTCCTGTCTTTGTGCGTACAGATCACCAAAATCTCAAGGTTCTTCAAAATGCTTACATCACAAATAGCAGACAAGCACGTTGGGCTTACTTCTTCTTACCTTTTCGGATAGAATTTATTTACTGGCCTGGCAGACATAATTTAAGAGCAGATGCTTTATCCCGTAAGGATTCTCCAACTTCTTCTTTTTGCCCAGAAAAGATGTTTCCCAATGCCCGGTTCATTGCAGTACTTACTGATTTCCTGCAAGAGGTACGAACAGCCACCACTCTTAATAAAACTTTCTGTGAAGACCTGGCATCTACTTATCATCTCTCCAAGGAAACAGAATACTACTTTCATGATACTTAAATTTTGATTCCCGTTCCTTCTTTACAACTGGAGGTGTTAAAAATCTGTCATGACTCACGAGCTGCAGGACATAGGGGTGTACTTCCCACATTGGAACTCATCCAACACCATTTCTGGTGGCCTTCCATGAGATCTGACGTCCGGGACTATGTTGCCGCCTGTAAGATCTGCGCTCTTGCCAAGTCTCCTCGCTCACCACCGTTAGGGTTATTAGCAAGAATGCCCATACCAGACCGTCCTTGGCAGATCATTTCCACTGATTTCGTATCTGATCTACCGCCATCAGCGAATATGACTACTATCATGGTAACAATCGATTATTTCACCAAGTTAGCACACTTTACTCCTTTGCGAAGATTACCCAATGCTCCTTCCATGTCCAAAATTTTTCTCTCTGAGGTGTTTTCTCGCCATGGTCTACCAGACACTATTGTGCGGGACAGAGGTCCCCAGTACACCGCTCTCTTTTGGCAACAGGTTTGTCGCATTCTGGGTATTAAACATGCCCTCTCTTCTGGATACCATCCCCAGACGAACGGTCAAACTGAGCGATTGAACCAAACCCTCGAGGGATACTTACGGTGCTTTATTTCTGCGGCTCAAGACAATTGGGTGGAACTGCTCCCATTTGCAGAATTTGCGTACAACAATTCTTTGCATTCTGCTCTTCAGCCCACTCCCTTCTTTTGTACCTATGGTTATCACCCTTCCTTTGCTCTGAATGTGTCTCCCTCCGATTCTGGCTGTCCGGGTGTGGATTCTCTGATTGCAGATATCCATGAGGGACAGAGACTGGCTAAGCAGTCGTTACAGAAAGCTCAGGATGGAGCGAAGAAGTACGCTGATCTTCGTCGTCGAGACTTTAAGGAACTGACCATCGGGGATTCGGTCTGGTTGGCTTCCAGATTTCTTCCTCGTCATTTGGTCTCGTCTAAGCTATCTCCCAGGTACTTTGGTCCCCTTCTAGTACTCTCCAAGATTGGGACTGCCACTGTCCGACTTGCCTTACCTGCTTCCTGGTCTCGGATTCACCCGGTTTTCCACCTGTCTCAGATTAAGCCAGTGGTGCGGGATCGTTTTCATCGCGATGGAGATTCTCTACCGCCTCTGATTCTCACTGACAGTGGTCCTGAATTTGAGGTAGCTGCTATCTGTGACTCACGATTCCATCGTGGTCGATTGCAGTTTCTGATTGACTCGAAGGGTTAATCTCCTGCTGAAAGAACTTGGGAGCCAGCTTCTGGGGTTCACGCACCCTGTCTTGTGCGGCGTTTTTTCCTGCTTCATCCGGGTAAACCAGGGGAGCCCTCCCGGAGGAGGGGGCATACTGTTACACATTGCCGCAAGTGGTCTTTATGGGCACGGACCCGCTTGTGCGGCGCTTTGATTCCTAACATCTCCAAGTTGGAAGCTGGTGATTCTCCCCGACCGGCTGGCAGCGGACTAGTAGTTGCACGCTCCCTTGATGTGCGGACGACCGATCACGTGATCCTTTATCCGGAAACGAAGCGGTCAGTGCTTTTCGTCGCTTCTGCCTTTGACGCTCCGTGAGTTCACTTCTGAATCCTCTCTCTCCATGCTCTCATTTCCCTCTGTGTTTGTGGTCCCGACTTACCCTGTGTTACTTTCTCTCTTCAGATCCTTCCCTCAGCTTTCACTGGTTTCGTTCTCAGTCAGCTTCGCGGATCAATCTTATTTGTCTCCCGTTCCGGCCAGTTCCCCATCTGAGTAAGTTCCCTTCCTCTAGGATTCCCTTGGGTATTTCTACCTGGTCCTCATCTCCTGTTATCCTTCCAGACTCTCCCAAAGCTTTTCTACTCAGCCAGGTTCCAGATCCGAACTCTCGTCCCCTTCCCTCAGTCCTTTTCGGGTGAGAGGATTTCCATTGTTCTCTCCTTTCCTTTCCCTTGTTTGGGCTCTCCTCTAACCTGCTCCCTATTTCTTCCCTTCTCATTCCTGCAGACAAGGTGTCTTGTGTGATTCCCGGGGGTTCCTGTCAGAGACGTCCAACCTTCCAGCATTAGCCTGATCTGCACGAGCTGGGATTTCGTCCAGGGTTTTCTTCCCATTGAGGGTTTCCCTGGGAGTCCTGCCCGCTCTCCTGGGTCACATTACCCTGGGCTGAGTGGCCAGGGCTGTCACTGGGAAATCTTCACTGCTGCTTTGATTCTCCCAGTTGGAGTCATCGATTGCCAAGGTGAGCTGTTGGTGAATTCTTACCTAAATTAGCACTACAACCGCTTATATTACATTTAAATATACAGTGGATTAACATGTCATCTGTAATGTCCTCTGTCTCATCTTCCATCTTTTTGTGTAAGGTCATCAGCAACGTTATGGCCTCTTTCAAGGTCCCATTCTCGTCATTGTGAGAAGGTATGAACGTGCAACATGATTCTCCGATTTTGGCACAAACACCTCCATCCATTGCTGTGATCGTGTCCAGGACATATCTATCGTGGAGGGTCATCAGTCTTATGGTCCTTAATTCTTCCTTGATCACATTGAATCCCTTTATAGTAGTGGTGATCATCTGAAGGAGCTCCCAGCAAGTGATTGGCAACCACTTTGCGTTCGCCATTGTCTGAATTCCAGGCATAAAGATAGTCGTGAATATTGTTGAAATCTGATTGAACAATCTGTGCTCATTCAGAATAGAATCAAAGGCTTCTATTGACTTAGCTGAAAAGTAATTCTCCCTCTTTGTTCGGTTGATAAATCCCAATGATCTTCTGTTTCTCAAATGATCATCGGCTTTTGGAAACTCTCCAATGTTCAGGTCACTTTTTGGAATCACCAATGCAGGAACATAAATAAGCACTACAGAGCACATCCTTCCCAAATCCTTGGGCAGCCTCATGTAGGCTCTGGATCCACAGGCCCAGTAGTGGTTCATTAGAACTACTGTTCCATCCTTCTTGCTGGTACATCAAAAATTCAGCCACACTGATGATTTACTCCAACTTTCCTAGTGCCATTGTTTCTAAAACAAAGTTATGCATTTGCTGGAGGTGCTATATGCAACAGACCTCCTTTATCATCGACCCATGTCAGAAACTTTGCAATTTTCCGCCAATGATGCTTGCATTCATTCTCTGCATGCCACACAATTGATTCCGGTTGCCCAGTTAGTGCTGGTGCCTTGCAGACAATCAGGCCTTCAGCCCATCCTTCTGTAGTCAGCACTGTTCCTTTAATTTGCAGTTGGCCTCTTTCCTTACATCTCTGTATCCCTTCTTGATTCTTACCTTGACAATTCGGCATCTTGTTTTCTTCTCTTCTGATTCCTGTTTTGCTTATTCCAGGCTGTTCATATCTTATCACTAGATTCAGTGTTTCTGCCTTCTCTCTTGTCTTCAAATCTTCTCTTGGAGAGGTCTTTTCAGTCACTGATACCAAGGATGCTGTTCGACCCTGCAACTGTCCTCTCGTTTGGCAGAGTGCGAGATGTGTCAGGCAATGAGCTTTTTTGCACTGCTACGTCTGTAGCTATGAATATCGTAGAGGTTCCCATCGCATAAGGTATGAGAGAACAAATATAGCAACTTTCCTTGGAAGTTCTCTCTCCAACCTTTTTCATGTGCTGATAACACATGTTATTACCGAAATGTGCTGTGCTGTCTAAATATGTGTTTATCGCATTATCGTCTTCCTCTGTACTTATCCTGTATCTCCCTCTCAATTTGTCAGCAACTCATGGAAATCACTCTAAAGCAGCTCTGCTGTTGGGGGGACAACACAAAAGGTATTGGCTTCACAGTAATAGGCAAATCTCCACAGGATACTGGAGTGGGGAGAATCAAAGGGACTTCTGCCTTCTTTGTATCAATAAAATAATAAATCAGAAGGAACAAAAGGCACAAAGCATAATAGTGCATATGTATATGGCAAACCAACATATTAATCCCCACCACTTGTGCCATTCTAGTGTATCTCGCGCTCACTCATTTTCTGAAACCATACCATTTTCAACATTCCTCTTGTACTATACTTCAATTTAAGGAAGGAAAAACACTACTCCGGCAATTGTAGTATATTTGGTACTTGCAGTAACTCCTCTACTATTGCTATAAGCAACCTCCTTATTACAGGGCCATTCTTAGGATCTTGTAGAAATGTGTGGATGTCCACATCCCTTCTAACAAGAGCAGGATAAGCTCGAAGAATAAATGCAAAGACAGCAAGTACTACACAATGCACTTCACTTTCGGGGAGAACCATAAACTCAATTGAACAAGTATTCAGTAAAAAAGGAATTGGGGTAATGCTTGCGTTACCAATAATCGAATCCAAACTCAAAATCCAGTTGAGGCATATTAGTAATGTATTAACAACTTTCTAAAGTTCATTTTCAAAGATTCCTGTGGCACAAGTAACTAGTTTGCATGCCTGCTTTAATATCTATAAGGAGTGTCCAGGGAGAGCCACAGTCCAAATGCAAACTTGCATTTATCACGCCTTTGCCTTATCGTCCTTCTTCCTTCTCATCGATAGAGTCTTCACATGCTGGAATTCTTCTTCTTGTCTTGCTTCTGGATCAATTGTTGGGGGTGTAACAGTCTCATCTCACCAGCTTTACGTTGTTGAGGCGAATCCACGCTGTCTGCGTTGAACCTTCACTGCTGAGGGAGTAACACCCTCCACCACATATGGTCCAATGAATCTCGGCTCATTCCACTTCCCAGTGAAGTTTCTAATCAGTACAGTGTCACCAGCAAACAGTTTCGGTGCTGATAATAGTTCTGAAGATCTGGCTGCTGAATGGTTTTCATCTGTGTTCTGAGACCGACTCCCCTAGCGCGTGAGTTGATCTGAAATGACAGAGATACTAGCTGTCATACATGTCAAATATGAATGTAGCTAATTTCCTAACAATTCTGCAGTTTTCTGGGCATCACTTCTACTCCTCAATGGAGGAGTTAAAGGCATTCTCATTCGCCTCCATGTCACTAGCTCATGGGGTGTGAGGTGGTGGTCCGAACCAGGCTGATTCCTAAGGGCATATAAAGCTAAGGGTAGGCAACATAGCCATCCTTTCTTCAGTGTTAACTTAAGCCTGGCGATCCTCGCTTTAAAAAGTCATTGAGTCTCTCACAGTTGCAGGTGATAAGTAGAAGAAAACTTGTGCTTAATGCTCAACAATAATCCTATTTGTTCAAATACTTCATTAACAAAATGTGGCCCATTATCAGATCTCAGCACCTCACACACTCCCCATCTTGGAAAGACTTCTCATACTAAATACCTTGCTGCGCAAGTGGCAGTGTGTTCAAGGACCTGCTTCAATCCACCTGGAGAAGGGACACACCACCATTATCAGATACCTGTAGCCATTACATACTTGCAGCATATCAACATAATCAATATGTAAATGATAAAATTGACCATTCGGTCGAGGAATTACTCATCCAATCATTTGCAGTGTATGCCCAGTGGTAAACATTTGACATACAATGCAGTTTACTACATAAACTGCAATGTGTTCTAAAGAATTTGGCACAAACCAGTCTTCTGCAATTGTTGTAGCAAGACTTTCCCAAGTTACATGCGCTGGGTAGTGCAGCTGTTCAAGCGCCGCCTTTAACAATGCTACTGGCATCACCGGCTTTCCAGTGCTGTACTGTTTCCATAATGCCTCTGTGGGAGATAAAGAACACCTCCTTCACTTCCATACTTCCAGCTCTTCCTGTGGTGCACTGCCTTGACTCTCCATTAATTGTGTTCTCAGTAAATGATTAAATCCTTCGTTCACTACCATAATCCTGACTACATTCTCCTTAACAACTGGATTGTCAAAATTTAAAGTACCTGATGAATACGCAAACCTTTTGGCTTCTGCGTCTGCGGCTTGATTTCCACAAGAGATAAAGGCAGTTCGCTTAGTATGCGCTGCGCATTTAACTATCGCTATGGCTCTTGGGAGTTG
Organism: Ambystoma mexicanum; assembly: GCF_040938575.1. Taxonomy (NCBI): domain Eukaryota; kingdom Metazoa; phylum Chordata; class Amphibia; order Caudata; family Ambystomatidae; genus Ambystoma; species Ambystoma mexicanum. The sequence goes on from NC_090921.1 coordinate 1,345,654,750, forward strand.
TAGTGCCTTAAAAAGTCTGTCCAACAAAAATGCGTGCTGCACTGGAGTGCCGTCCGCTCGGAGGTAGCCCCTCTGTTTCCAATGTGCTAGCCCTGCGTGTACGGTTGACGTCACGTAGGCGGAGTCACTATACACCATCACTTCCTGCCCTGCATGATTTCTGAGCACGACAATAAGTGCTGCCAATTCTACTGCTTGTGCCGAAAAGTGAGACAGTAGTCTTGCACTTGGTACAATCTCAAATTCACCATTTGCTCTATGCCTCACTACAGCTGCACCAGAATGCCTTTCTCCACTTCTTTGATCAATTTTCGAAGAACCATTAATAAAGAGAATCTCCCACCCAGACAGTTTTTTTTCCTTTACACACGGTATGTCATCATAAAACTCTGTGTAATCTGCACAGTCATGCACATGCTCACCCACTGCCACATGCTCAGCTACAAATGTGGCAAGGTTCACTATTTCACACCTGACAATTTTGATCGCTGGATTTGATATTATCACTTCATATACAGAAGCTCTCTGAGATGTCAATGTACCTTTGAATTTCTCTAAAATGGCAAACAAAACATGCTCCACAAAAAGGTCATAGAACAACTCATTATAATACTTGTAGATTTCTCAATTGCGAACGCGACTGCTGCCAATGACTGTTCGCAAGGGAAGTGTCCTTTCATAACTCTTAAAATCCTCCCTCCATTTCCTCAGTCCATTCTATTTTCCCTTTGTCCACCTGTGCTTTCTTTAGAGCCTGCAAAAGGGGTCTTGCTCTAACATAATTACATAGTCCCAAAAACGGTTGCATCTGCTTTATCGTGTGCGGTTTTGCAGTTTTCATGATCGCCTCAGCTCTCTCAGGCGTTACCCTTTTTCCCTCATGTGAGATCAACTGGCCTATGTACAACACCTCTTCTTGGCAGTACTGTAACTTCTCTTTGTCTACTAGGATAGTCATTAACTGAATCAATTCTTGCCTGCACTCATCTTCTGTCATGCTACAAATCAAAATATCATCTACGTACTGTATCACAACGCTCTTCAAATCAATATTGCCTAGGTCCATCTGTAGGACTCTGTTAAAGATCGATGCAGACTCATAGTACCCTTGAGGCAAACAAGTGTGTTTCAGTCGGATTTGGCAGAACGTAAATGAAGTCAAGTCTTGTGAGTCCTTGTGCAATGGGATTGAGAATTTTTTTTTTTTCAAATCGATCACCCTGAAATATCGTGCTTCTAGTGGGATACTGCATAGTATTGTCACAGGATTAGGAAATAAAGGAAACTCTGTCTCTACAATCAGGTTAATCAGTCTCATGTCCTGTATGAATCTCCTTGACCCTCTCTTTGATTTTTTTCACATGTTACACCGAAGTGTTGCACAATGATCCTGACGGATACCTTGTTCCATCAGTGCTGAAATAGTCTTAAAAATACCCTCATCTGCCTCTCGAGACATTGGGTACTGTCTTGCTCGAGGTAAAATCGGTTCTGGCTTCAGTTTTATCTTAACCTCGTGTACCTCCTTCAATAGGCCTACGTCATAAGGGCCTGTAGTCAATAAAGCGCTTGATACTTTTTCCAAGTCTTCATCAAAAAATGCTGGACGCTGCCGCATTATCGCCATTCGCAGTGGGATCTGCTTTTCTCTATTCTATTCCAATATGTAATGCTCATAAAGAACACTACTTTATCCTCTGATGGGTCATCTCTAAACATGTCATTGTCAGTGGTGTCAGTCAATCTGCACCCTTCCCCAATAGCAATCACTGTTCTCCACGGTCTACCCTCGTCATCTGTTCCTTCGAGCATTGCTATTTACCCTCTTACTAAAGCTGCATCTGATTCTAGGTGAATAGTCTGTGCCGCCTCTTCGTCCAAAGGTATCTGTGGTCTAAATAAAAATTCATCAGGTATTCTCACAGTCCTTCCCACTAAGCCAGGTAGCCATATTAAAAAAAATGCTCACCCCATAAAGAAAAACTTCTGGTTTCATTGGCACACCTCGCAGAACCATTTGCCCTGTAAATGCCAATATCAATTAGTCCACATTCATATAATGTATCTCAGGATACATTAGATGAATCGTGCCTTGAAACACTTGTGTAAAGGCGCGTTATAAATGCCATATCATATCATATCATATCAGGAGTGGAACACACTATACCTTTGTCAGTAAAAGAAATCGTAATGTTAAGCTTTGTCATTAAATCTCTTCCCAAAATATTAACTGGTGATAGCCCTGAATTCAACAACGGAACAGACATGTCACACTCTCCTATAGAGACTGGCAATTCATCAATAAAAGGAAATTGGCTTGTAGCTCCAGAGAATCCCTGAACATTTATGGTAATTCCCGACGGTGGATATTTCCCCTATCGTATACATGAACGAGTCGCACCAGTACCTACTAAAAACGAAAAAGATTTTCCTTCTATCGTCATATCAACCCTTGGTTTCTGGGGGTCTGGTGTCACTGATAGTACTGAACACATCAAGTTGCCCTGTGAGCTGTCCTATTGTGGATACATGCATACCCCTGTACCTGTGAAAGGATTCCCTCCACCACAGTGACACCTAGACACCGAGTATCCTGGGTGTCAATAATTGTCCTGTGTTTGCATTCTGCGGTATCTGCATGGGTGCATGCTGTGACTGTCCTTGCAGTGGATTCAATGGCGCTTGCTGTGGCTAGAGTGCCTACTGCATTTGCGGCAGTTGTGCCTGATACACCGCCTGATCTTGGGCGAAACCTTCCTAGCTTTTGAGCTATATGCTGGAGGATAAGCTGTCCCCCCTCTTGAGAATTGGCCATTCTGTACACATCCTTGGCTTCCGCATATGCATGCAATGTGCCCTGTCATCCCACATGTCCAACATATAGGAGGAGCCCTTCTGACTAGTCTACCTTGGTTAAACCCCTTTGCATATTCTGATTTCCAATTTGTGCGTTCTGAAACCCACCTTGGTTATTTTGGAATCCACTCCTTCCTCTGTAGCCCATGCCTCTACCTCGTGGTACAAACCCATTTCTTCCTTGGTCCATTAGGCGCTAATTATTCACCTGCGATGTACCCACTGCTTGCTGCACTCCCAATCCTTCTCTGTTCATCAATACCGCCCCTTCTATGGAATATTTTGACAATTTCGTCTGAACTAACTTAGCTCCTTCAAGTTTCCTAGCATCGTCTTTCTTCTTATTTTTCTCCTGTAACAGCCGACAGTGGTGCACTATAGTCAATTGTATTTCGGCCCATGGCTTCACTTCCATTCCCACTTGCTTCTTAAGTTGCTCTGAACCTGCTCAGGCAATCCCTGACATAAAATGTGGTAAAATACTGCCACCGTTTATCCCCATGGTTCGCGAGTTTCAAGGATCCACCATTCCTGAATGCCCTGAATGTAAGCAAGCGGATCCTCGTCTTCTTTCATCTTATGTGTCATGATTGTACCCATGTCTGATGTGTCAGGATACTGCACCCTGAGCTCTAGAGACATCTGCTCTACAATTATTAAACGACACTCCATCATGCTCCGTGTTCTGTGCCATGACACTTGAATAGCCTGCTCTCTTCCAAATGTCATCAGCTCTTTCCCCAAGAATGGCTGCTAGCAGTCCCTTAATGTCCCTTATTGACAAGGTTTATCGTCCTGTAATTTTGTCTAATTCATAAATCCATTTTCGTGCACCCACCATTAAACTGGGGAGTTTGCACCCTAAATTATCCTTATCCATCTGCGGCCATGCACTATACTGTGGTCTTACTCCTCCTATTGCCAATAAGGGAAACTGTGTAAATCCTAACCCGCAATCAGCTCCGATTGCCTGCCTGTCCATAGTGGGGACAATGGTTCCCGATTGCCTTCTTCCTGGCAATGATCTTAACCTGTTCACATACGGCGGTGATTCTCCATTCTCTCTATGCGATCGTCCTTTGGAATGCTCTGGATATGCTATAGGATCTGGTGTCCTATCCTTAGGTTGCTCTAGATCAGACCATCTTACTTCCTTGTCTGCCAACAGGCTTCCCTCGGGGGCGCATGCACCTCCTCCCTCTTGTCGAAGGAAGGATTCTGACCCTTCGTCTGACATATCTAGTCCCCAACTAGTGTGACTCCCGTCCCCTTAATCCATATCTAAGGCCAGTCTGCTTAATGATAAAGCTCGAGGCTGAATGGATTACTTTCTTTGCTTTGTGATTGGGAGACCAATGTTTGATCGCCCTTCCCTCTGCTTCCCAATTTGCTACCTTCTCTTAAGTCTTGGTAGGCTTTATCGATCCTATCTCCGATGCTTCCTATATCAAAGTCTTCTTCTAAGGTTACTCTAGACGGCCCTGATGTTGCTCCCTGTACTGGGACAAACTCTTCTATACTGCCCCATTGTATTACTGACTTGGTTCCATTAACTCCTTTTGAATGCAGTCAATGTCACACGACTGTTGTCTCCTTTTTTTTTCTATCTCTTTGTCTAACTCTCTTGGATTTTACGCTTCCCATCTAACCCTTTCCTCTTCTTGTCTTATCTCCTCTCTCCTTGCCCATGCTCTTTCTTCTTCTTTTCGTCTCTGTATTCTTTTGTCCCTTAATTTCTGCGCTTCCTCCTCTTCTCTTTTCCTTTCTTGCCTATCCCGTTCTTCAATTGCTCTCTGCCTATTATCATAATTTCTTTGCTCCTCTGCCCTTTCTTCCGTCTTTTGGTGCTCCTCCTGATACATCTGTTCTGCCCACTCTTTCTTTTGTGCTAATCCTCTATCAATCTCTTTTCTCATTACCTGCCTTTTCTATCCTGTTCGTCTTGATCTTCCCTTGCCTGACTTCATCAATGCTTTTCCCATCTAGCTTGAGTAATATCTGCCCTCCTATCCATTTGTTCTGTACGAGCGTTACCTCGTCAGCTTTATCCTTCTCTCCTTTCCATCTTTTAATCTCTTGCTCTGTGTCTGTCAATGTATTCGATCACTCACTTCTCTCCTTCTTGTTTTGCAAGATCTTAAAGATCTCCTCCTTTCTCTTGGTCGCCTCTGGACTATCGTCACTGCTATATGCAGGCTGTTCGTATATCGGATTACTATACCCCGTTGCTGCTTTCAGTTCCTTTAATGGATACAATCCTACGTCTTCTGTATTATCGCCGTTTACTTCAGGCGAGGCAAGGGGAGCAGAAGGCTGAACACCTTCCTCCCTGCACTGGTTAAGCATCCACTCCTCAGATGGCGGATCCTCGCTCTCTTCCTGGTACATTTTCCAAAGCTCTAAAATAGCTAGCTTTTTCTCCAATTTTTCCCTGTGTACGCAGCATGCAAGTATGTGGTCATGGGTTGCAATACCGCTTTTGACAGCAATCCCCCTTGTGGCCTTGGCATGAACATTTTATCTGCCATGCCCTTTACCCATTCTGAACTGTACTGTTTGAGCTTGGGCATTTGCTTTGGTAATTTCTTACATAAATGCATCAGAGGGGTAATATCTCCCATTTTGATGAGTCTCAAATGACTGTTAATACTTAGCAGCATTTACAAACAATACTTTTATGAAAACAACAAATATGAGCAAGCTCCAACACTTGCTGCTCAAAACCTCGATCTTTCAACAATCTCAATCTACTTCTGAGTCGGTACCGATAGTTTCAATAGGTAGACAATATGACTCCTCAACTTTCTCTTTCAATTCCTTTACATATGTCGCTCTTCGACACCTTAGTTTGACATAAATACACAAACAGACAGACTAGTCGACTCTTCACATTAAATCACGGTGATCACCCTCATTATCCTGCCCCTAATAATACCCTGATTACAGAGTGTAGATTATCTCCTTATACAGACCTGTCCTGTACGTAGCCTATTTTACTCTGATCAGAGTATGAGATAATCTCTTCTAGAACCCCTTTGGGTTAAGAGTTTCTGGATTTTCTTCTATCTCTCTCTCTCTCTCTCTCTCGTAACAAAAAAGAATCTCTCGTTACTTTGATTACTTTCTCATTACTTTCCTGTTACTTTCTAGATTACCACAATCCCATCCCCTCAGTTTGCCATTCCCCTTAGTCTACTCATCATTCGCTTGTTCAGCTCGAGGCCTTCGGTATCGGCTCCCCCTCCAATCGACCAGTTTCGCCTTCAGTCCGCAAAGTGCCCGTGGAAACCAGGTAGGGATTTTGTCAAAGAGGGACCCTGCCCACCGTCTCAATTTTCAAGTTTTCACTTCGGCCTCTTTCCACAGGAAACCTGCGGTCTTCCAGCTAAATGGTGGAAGGTGCTCAATCGTCCCAAACTCTAGAGTCAACAGGTCAATGGGTCTTACTTCACACAGCATAGCCACGAAGCATTTCATTAAAAATCATACTTTTATAGCAAACATTTGTCATATGTGACATCATACTACGTGACAAACTAAGAAAACCTACATGGGATTGTGGTAGGTTCAATGGGAACATCTAAGTATACTTTCTATAAGGGATTGGATTGTGATTGGGTCTCTATAATGAGGTGGACAACATATGCCCTAACCTAGTGCAAGTCATCTTCATCAGTAATAAAGTACACAGCATCTCATTGGCTCTCAAATTATAAGACCCTTCGCTATATGGCCCTCTACAATTGGTTGGCATGCTTGTACCCTTCTGGAATATTCATCTCACTAGCAGCAAGTGAGTTGGTACACCAGGTGCCATTGGGTGGACTTGACTGTGCCTCTCTACCCAATTAGCCCAACATCTCTCATCGCTCACGCCGTCTGCCATTCAATTTGTCTTTGAACTTGGCCTTGTAGTAGCTTCTCTTCTCTGGGAATATATGGGAGTGTGACCGTATGCTTATCAAAGTTCTGGTCTGCATGCCCACTTCTATTTCCATCCTGGACTCACGTGACAGGAGACTGTGAATTGGGCCATGTTATAGCATTAAATTGTCTGAATAAAGAAATTTGGCATTCATGGCGTTCTCGCTTTGCAACTTAACATCTCGACATCTCACATTCACTGTTCTTCAAGGACTTATAACCAGTTTTTGCTGCTTCATCCTTTGACAACAGGCTAGACAGCCTCTCTAGGGCTACCTTCGGGCTTCAGCTTACTTCTTTGCTACGACACATGCATAGTTATCATTTCCTCCTTTCTCCACTGGTTTGAGCTTACTAAAATTGTGACATCAAATATCCAGATTCTATATAATGGCGGCACGGCCTGCAGTTTACTCACTACGGATAGCCAGCCTTCATGATTACATAGTCTACTTGCGTTACATCATCTGTGCAGTTATAAAACGGCTTGCATTTTCTGCAGTGATCTTCACACAAGCAATCTTCATTTTGCATATGAAAGTCTTCTCGATTCTTTATTTCGTCATCAGATTCTATACTGTCTATGCATTCTCTTCTTCGATCTCTCTCCTCAGTGCGTCACGCCTGCTTCTTTCGATGTCACTAATCTTGTCTTTCATTCATCTTCATACTTCTTCAGGGATCTCCTTTAAGAGATTGTCATATCTACTGTGATACATCAGATAAGGTTTTCTCAATGGATACCTCGTGTCAAAGGTTCTTCAAGGTATAGGCATCATGGGGGTGGGACTTCTTGCAGAGGCATTCAGCTGCTCCTCTACACTCCCCCCTCTGGTTGATTCATTGACCACTCCTTCACCAGTCTTCACATGTTGATATCTTCCTTTGAAGAAGTGTCTCTTCGGGGTCCAAATCTTCACTACTCTCTTCAGGGATCCCGCTGATTTTACATGTTCATCAACACTCCAGGTAATGTGGCTGCATTGTCCATTCAGATTACAATAAATCCATCGTCCCACGTACTTCCTGTGATTTCTTGGATGCAAGAACTTCATTCCCTCAGGTGCCAAAATGCTGGCCTCTATATATTTTCTGTTTTCTTCATTCGTCAGCTCCTTGGTTCCAAACCCTGATTCGTCATTGATCATGATCTTCATTCCTACTGCCCTTTTTGCTGTCCTCTTACACTGTGTGATTATTATCCTGATCACACAGAATCCAAACATCACCATCACCAGTACTGCTGCTAGGAACTTAAAGATGTTCACCATCCATTGTGGAACCCATGAGAAGATAGACGCGAACCAGCTGTCATGTTACACATCGCCGCAAGTGGTCTTTATGGGCACGGACCCGCTTGTGCGGCGCTTTGATTTGGAAGCTGGTGATTCTCCCTGACCGGCTGGCAGCGGTCTAGTAGTTGCACGCTCCCTTGACGTGCGGACGACCGATCACGTGATCCTTTATCCGGAAACTAAGCGGCCAGTGCTTCGCGTCACTTCTGCCTTTGACACTCCGTGAGTTCGCTTCTGAATCCTCTCTCTCCATGCTCTCATTTCCCTCTGTGTTTGTGGTCCCGACTTACCCTGTGTTACTTTCTCTCTTCAGATCCTTCCCTCAGCTTTCACTGGTTTCGTTCTCAGTCAGCTCTGCGGATCAATCTTATTTGTCTCCGGCCAGTTCCCCATCTGAGTAAGTTCCCTTCCTCTAGGATTCCCTTGGGTATTTCTACCTGGTCCTCATCTCCTGTTATCCTTCCAGACTCTCCCAAAGCTTTTCTACTCAGCCAGGTTCCAGATCCGAACTCTCGTCCCCTTCCCTCAGTCCTTTTCGGGTGAGAGGATTTCCATTGTTCTCTCCTTTCCTTTCCCTTCTTTGGGCTCTCCTCTAACCTGCTCCCTATTTCTTCCCTTCTCATTCCTGCAGACAAGGTGTCTTGTGTGATTCCCAGGGGTTCCTGTCAGAGACGTCCAACCTTCCACCATTAGCCTGATCTGCACGAGCTGGGATTTCGTCCAGGGTTTTCTTCCCATTGAGGGTTTCCCTGGGAGTCCTGCCCGCTCTCCTGGGCCACATTACCCTGGGCTGAGTGGCCAGGGCTGTCACTGGGAAATCTTCACTGCTGCTTTGATTCTCCCAGTTGGAGTCATCGATTGCCAAGGTGAGCTGTTGGTGAATTCTTACCTAAATTAGCACTACAACCGCTTATATTACATTTAAATATACAGTGGATTAACATGTCAACTGTAATGTCCTCTGTCTCATCTTCCATCTTTTTGTGTAAGTTCATCAGCAACGTTATGGCCTCTGTCAAGGTCCCATTCTCGTCATTGTGAGAAGGTATGAACGTGCAACATGATTCTCCGATTTTGGCACAAATACCTCCATCCATTGCTGTGATCGTGTCCAGGACATATCTATCCTGGAGGGTCATCAGTCTTATGGTCCTTAATTCTTCCTTGATCACATTGAATCCCTTTATAGTAGTGGTGATCATCTGAAGGAGCTCCCTGCAAGTGATTGGCAACCACTTTGCGTTCGCCATTGTCTGAATTCCTGGCATAAAGATAGACGTGAATATTGCTGAAATCTGATTGAACAATCTGTGCTCATTCAGAATAGAATCAAAGGCTTCTATTGACTTAGCTGAAAAGTAATTCTCTGTTATGATGTAAGTGTAAGTTAAAACAAGTTCATAAAAATGTATTACCAGATCCTAGTTAAACATTGAGCTGCACTCTGAGCTCATTAAGTTCTAAGAAGGTTATTCTAAGAATGTGGATGACAGACAGTAGAGACTGCAGGGAGAGAGCCATGTTGGCACTCGGCTCTCATAGGCCGCTGTCGCTGTAATGAAATAAATTACTGTTTCTTCATCACTGCTGCCTGTAGCCCTTATTTCCTCATTGGCGATGAGGATGGCTCTCAGCAGTGTCTCCCTACTCCTTTGAAGTCTCGTCATAGCGCGGCCTGCATTATTCCACACTCTCGTGCGACAGCGGACGCTGCAGGAAGGTCAGGAGGAGCGGAACAACAGGTCAGCAGGCGCGTCCCCTGGGGGGTAATCTTGCCTTCCCCATTAATGTATTGACTCTGTCTCAAAGCAACAGTGTTTACTTTCAAGGATCCCTAGCATTGACATTATCATTGCTGAGCAACCTGCCCATGCAGTTCTGGCAAGTTTCAGGAGCCAGCCATTATGACATGTATCCATTCTGTGGATGAGCAGCCATCATGTTCCAATTCAGACTGATGTAAGGAGGATTGTGACATCATACACAAGGGATTGTACTCATACAAGACTGATCCCTTTGTCTGCATAACACAGCACTGTCACTGCTCAGTCTGTGCATCCACTGGGCATACTTGAACTGATCCAGAGTCTATTGGTTGCATCCTGCAAGCCCACTCTTTACCACCTTTTTAACGCTTAAGACATGGCAGCTTCAATACCTCCGCCAATGTCTTTTTTGAATGAACCTGGACGCCCCCAAGTTAGGTGGGACAGATGGAAAGACATGTTTGAAAACTACCTGGTGGCAATTGGAGGAGAGAGATTCAGCTCAACTCGCAAAAAGGCATTATTACTTCACAATCTTGGTGTGGAAGGCCGTGCAGTGTTTGATGGGTTAGGCAGTGCACAAGCTGGTGAAGCGGAGGACACAGATGAATATGCCCTTGTGATTAAACAACTCAAGGATCATTTTGAGCCTAAGAAAAATGTTACATTCGAGAGGCACAAGTTCTTTCAGCGTACGCAGGAGTCCTCAGAATCCGTGGAATCGTATATAGCCTCATTGAGAACATTAAGCCACTCCTGTGAATTCGAACATCTATCTGACTCGTTAATTAGAGATCAGTTAGTGAGGTGCACAAATAATATTAGGATACAGGAGAAATTGTTGGCAAAAGACATGAAGTTGGATGAAGCAGTGGACCTAGCCAGAAGCATAGAACAAACCTCACAATATGTCAAAGAACTGAATTCTGACAAACAGAGTACCCAAGATGTGTGCGCAGTTGATCACAGGAAGAGACTTAATGTCAATACAAGCAGGAAAGGAACATGGGGTGCGAAGTGTACCAGATGTGGCAGTGTCAAGCATGGTCCGAATTACCCTTCGTGCCCAGCAAGGAATGCTGAATGTTTCAAGTGTAGGACCAGAGGACATTTCGCTAATGTATGCAAGAGGTCATCAATAAATCTCTTAGAAACCAGAGACAACCAAGAAGAAGGTGCTCACTCAGCTTACAACATACAGGAGGTGTACTCCTCGCAAGACAACCCCAGACATGTCTTCGAGATTTCGACCATTGGAGGAGGAGACAGCAAAGGTCCAACAGATGTTTTTGTAATTGATGGTCAAGAAATACTCATGAAAGTTGACACATGTTCCCCATGGACCATCATTTCTAAAGAGACATTTAAAGATGTTCTAAAAAAAGATGAATCAATGCTGGATCCACCAAGAATTCGGCCCTGCGGCTATGCGGAATCCCCTATTGAGATGCTGGGACAGTTTACTGCAAGTGTGCAATACAGAGGTGGAGAATGCATAGCTGACATTTTGGTTGCAAGAAAGGGAGCCTCCCTTTTAGGTTGGGAGGAACAAAGGAAGTTGAGAGTCAGGGTGCAAGCTAGCGCCACTAAGCCTGTCACCATTGCCGAGATTGATGATATGTGGTCAAGAGAGTTCCCAGAGGTCTTCACCGAAGGTCTGGGCAGACTCAAGAACTTCGAACACCATATTAGACTAAAGAAAGAATCTCAGCCTATTGTTCATAAAGTGAGACATGTGCCGTTAAACATGAGAGCGCAACTACGCAGTGAACTCAATAACTTAGTAGATAAGGGTGTCATTGAACCTGTTGAGGCCACAGAGTGATTGTCCCCCATTGTTTTAGTGGCCAAAATAATGGTAAATTAAGAGTGTGTGTAGATTTGCGCAGTCTTAATCACAATATTCTGGTGGAGAGACATCTCCTACCCAACATTTCCGAGACACTCTCCACTCTTGGCGAACCCAAATTGTTCTCTGTCATTGATCTCTCTGCTGCCTATCACCAAGTTCCCCTTTCCCGAGAATCGCAACATCTCACTGCCTTTATCACACCTGAAGGCACTTATAAATACAATCGCATGCCATTTGGGTTGGCCTCGGCCGCATCTGTGTTGCAAAAGGTGATGGAGGAAGTGTTAAAAGGGTTGGAAAATGTTAAGGTGTTTCAAGATGATATTCTGATTTTTGCAAGTAATGAGCATGACAGAGTACTTAGGGCAGTACTATTCAGACTGAAAGAGGCTGGGTTAACGGTCCAAAGAAGCAAATGTAAAATAAGTGTTGAGGAAGTGGAGTATCTGGGACACAAAGTTTCGAAAGAAGGTATTTCTCCCAAAAAGTCACTCATAGAAAGCATTAGTAATACTCCTCAGCCCCAAGACAAGGACCAACTACGTTCTTTCATGGGACCAGCGGAATATTACCATACATTTGTGAATGGCTTTGCATCCATCTCATCTCCATTGAGGGAGTTACTAAAAAAGAATGTGAAGTACACATGGTCCAAAGAGTGCCAGGAAGCATTCTTGCAAATCAAAGATTATATAGTCAAGGCCCCATCCTTAAGTGGATTCATGTTTGGCAGGAAAACGTTGCTTTCAGTTGATGCTAGTACCCTTGGCTTAGGAGCAGTTTTGACTCAGTTTGACTCAGGTAAAACTGAATACACAATTGCATTTGCATCCAGGCCACTTAGAGGAGCAGAAAAAAATTACTCGGTCATTGAAAGAGAGGCACTAGCAGTATTTTGGGCAGTCACGCACTTCAAGTTCTTTCTATGGGGTCGACCTTTTATTGTCAGATCAGATCACAAGCCTTTGGTTCAATTGATGAACGGTTCTGAGTGGGCCAAAGGGTCTCCAAGAGTTTCGAGGTGGATGGTAGAACTCTTGGGTTATAATTTCAAGGTCTGTTACATTCCCTGGAGGGAGAATGTGGTACCAGATTGTTTATCCAGATTACCTGTGTGTGATGGTGAATTGGAGGGAGCACCTGAATTTCAAGATGTGAGCATTGCAGAAATTAAGCATGATGCCATTGATAAAGAGATGTGGATAAGAGCTGGTGAGGAGGATTTAATATTGAATCAAGTTATGATTTGGACCAGAGAAGGATGGCCTCACAAGAATATTGTGGGAAAAGAGTTTGACAGATATTTTGGTGCGAAGGACGAGTTAAGTATGTCTGAGGGCGGATGTAAACTTAGAAAAGGAAATAGGATAATACCCCCCAGTGGAGTCAGATCTCATTTAGTGAATATAGCACATCAAGGTCACCTGGGCATGGGAGGAACAAAGAGATATTTGCGGCAATATTTCTGGTGGCCCGGGATTGACAGCGATGCAGAGAAGTGTGTTAGGGGTTGTAGAGAGTGTGGTAAGAGTGACAAGACCAAGATGGTTAGAGAAGTACCAATAAATCCTGTCAAAGTACCGAGTGCACCATGGCAAAAAGTTGCAGTTGATTTGATGGGACCATTACAAAACCATGACAATGGGTATAAATACATTGTTGTGTTAGTAGACTACCATTCCAAATGGATTGAATGGAAGGCTTTGCGTGAGGCAACCACTGCAGAGATGGTGTTATTCTTCGAGGAAGTGTTTTACAGGGAGGGTTTCCCGGCAGAATTAATCACTGATAACGGAGTACAATTCTGTTCTGAAAGGATGTTAACTTTCTTGAAGAAATTTTGCATCAACCACACTAGAACTGCTTTATATCATCCAAGGGCCAACGGCCTCGTTGAGAGAGCCAATAGGTTCATAAAGGGTGGTTTGCAATTGGCCATGGCTTCTAATCTAAGATGGTTTGGTGTAGTAAGAGAAATGATATGGAACTACTGTACCACACCACACTCAGTTACAAATGTATCTCCGTTCATGTCATTGAAAGGGAGACAACTTGGAACAAAGCTATGTCCAGGGTGGATGGACTTAGCAAAGAGTTCCAACATTGATCGCGAGAGAATTATGACTCTCATCAAAGAAGCACAGGATGTGTACAAAGAAAGATTTGATGAGGACAAGAGTGTCAAAAGTAATACCTGGAAAGTGGGAGACTGTATTCTCATAAAGAACCCTAGATTCACTCCCAAATATGTTGAAAGCAAATACATTGGTCCCAAGAAAATATCTGCGGTAAGAAACAATGTAGTAATTGTAGAAGGGGGGGAGTGTTGGTCAATGTCCAGAATTGTGAAATGTCCAGAATGCATGAAGGACAATGCACATGATAAACATGACAATGGTGAACATGACAATGGTGAGTTTGCTAATAACAGTATCAGAGACTCTAGTGTCATAGATAAGTGCTCCAAGGATGACAACAATTTAAGGTCTGCAGCAGAGACAAATTCAAATAGAGTCAAGAAGAAACCCGGCTGGTTTAAGGATTATTATGTGGAGTAAACAGCTGTATGCACATAAGGGATGAGATGTGTTATGATGTAAGTTTAAGTTAAAACAAGTTCATAAAAATGTATTACCAGATCCTAGTTAAACATTGAGCTGCACTATGAGCTCATTAAGTTCTAAGAATGTTATTCTAAGAATGTGGATGAGAGACAGTAGAGACTGCAGGGAGAGAGCCATGTTGGCACTAGGCTCTCATAGGCCGCTGTCGCTGTAATGAAATAAATTACTGTTTCTTCATCACTGCTGCCTGGAGCCCTTATTTCCTCATTCTCCCTCTTTGTTCGGTTGATAAATCCCAATGATCTTCTGTTTCTCAAATGATCATCGGCTTTTGGAAACTCTCCAATGTTCAGGTCACTTTTTGGAATCACCAATGCAGGAACATAAATAAGCACTACAGAGCACTTCCTTCCCAAATCCTTGGGCAGCCTCATGTAGGCTCTGGATCCACAGGCCCAGTAGTGGTTCATTAGAAATACTGTTCCATCCTTCTTGCTGGTACATCAAAAATTCGGCCACACGGCAAATCCTCCTTTCTCCACGGGTTTGAGCTTACTAAAATTGTGACATTGAATAGCCAGATTCTATATAATGGCGGCACCGCCTGCAGTCTACTCAATACGTATAGCCAGCCTTCATTATTACTAAGTCTACTTGCAATACAGCATCTGTACAGTTATAAAATGGCTTGCATTTTCTACAGTGCCCTTCACACGTGGAATATTCGTTTCACATATGAAAGTCTTCTCGATTCTTTACTTCGTCATCAGATTCTATACAGTCTATGCATTGCCTTCTTCGATCTCTCTCCTCAGTGTGTCACACTTGCTTCTTGAGACTTCACCAATCATCTCTTTCATTCATCTTCATACTTCTTTCGGGGATCTCCTTCAAGAGATTATCATCTCTACGGCGATAAATCAGATAAGGTTTTCTCAATGGAAATCCCCGTCGCAAAGGATCTTCGTGGTATAGGCATCATTACTGGTGTTGCACATGTCGCAATTTCCGGTTTCCAACATATAGGCAAAATGGGGACTGGACTTCCTACAGAGGCATTCAGCTACTCCGCTCTTCATACCTATCAGCAGAGGCTGCACAAGTCGTAATAGATCAATTGCAGGAAATTACTTTGGCAGCACACAGTTGTGTTAGAAATGAATTAATTGACTCAATGGCAGAGAGCCACAGCATTCTCAGCATATGCATTAATACATACCGAACGGAGCAAGAAAGGCTGCACTAGTGGCATTAGCTCCTGGCAGTGTAGACAGAGTTAGACGGTGTATCCAAAGTCAATCTTAGTCCGAGTGAGTGTTCTATAGTCATGATAAAGGCAACTGGTATATTTCTGGGGAGCTGGTCACTAGAGACAATGATGTGCTGGCCAGCCCCTGTGCATGCTTTAGTGCTAGGAATGAGCTCCCAGGCGCAAATACAGGATAGACTCCTAGCATCCACATCAGTGATGGGTCATTACAGGGCCTGTTGTTTTAATCGTGCCCCCGCTCCACCTCACAAATACACCAAAAGAAGGCAAAAAACGTGGCTAAAACTTGTCTCATGTGCTTTAGTCTACGTGCACAAGAACTGCTGTGTCCACTATGATCCCCAAAACGCAATGACTCAAAGAGGGGAGGGGAGCCTAGAGGAGGGGTAGAGTTAATTGTTGGATATGTAGTGGGTAGAAGGAGGGCCTGTGGAAGTTAAAGAAGGTTTGTTATTGATAGAGCCAGAAAAGGACAGAAAAGGTATGGCGTCTTCTATTAGTTGCTTCCATATAACAATGGCAACTGCACTTCAACTTTCATTTCCTCACTCCCAGGCACTCTGTTCACACCATGTATCAGGCAGCATATAGATCTGGAGGCATTGTAGTTTCTCATCTTCACACTATGCAAACACTCATTCCTTAAATACACAGATACATGTATCGTGTGGGCAACCAGTGCAGCTTTCCTCTAAGGCTGCAACTGCTTTATGCACCTCATTTCCATTCCACTGCACCTCACCCTTAAGCAGTACTTGGTGGGGTGACAAAACCTTGTTTGGTGAGGGTGCTGGCAGTTATGGTGGTCCAGTATTTGGTACTCTTGCTAATTGTTGAAAGTTAATGACAGTTCAGTCTTGAGTTGTTATGCATGGTGTTTTTTATTTTTCTAATACAGCATGACAATTGTGGCAACTTGTGCCAGGAGAGGAGAAATAGGTAGAGAAAATGCCCTAACTGCAACCACACGGCAGTGGAAGAACAATGGCACAGAATGCAACTAGAGCTTAGCTTGCTGGGCTACGGGGCTCTGCATTGCTCCGTTATGCCCCCTACTTATTTGGCTGGATGAATCTCTCCATGGGAACTCTGGCTCCTCTCACCGAGGGGAATTGAATGCTGCTGCTTTCTCATCGAATTTTGAAGCTCATGCAATGATCTTGGGTGTAGTTCGGTCTTGTAGGCACCATGGAAGGTGGCAGCTGACACCAGCATTCCGACTTCTGGGGCTTTTAGTCATAAGTGTAATTTTAGGGGAGGGACAAGGGTGTTTGTCCCCCCATTCTTCATGACACACCATCTTGTCCCCCTCGTTTGGCAGGGGCCCCTTTCCTTCAGATGTCATGTCTCCCCAAACATTTGGGCAGCGTTGCCTCACTACCCTAAGTCCCAAGCCCACTCTATTTCCCTCTAAGCTAGTCTGTGAACCTCCCAGCCCACCACACAGTGCAGGAAACAGGTGTCAATGTGGGGCCATTGCCCAAACATGATGTTCTATGGATCAGGCTGTTTAGGGATTGGCAGTGGGTCTTTTCTCTGGCAGTGGAGCACCAACACAGGTGTTGGAAACTGTGCTGGCTGTGGTAGCAAGCATTTTGAAAAACAGCACAACTGCAATACGTTACTACAGTTAGGTAGTGATGTAATTTATTGTAGACGAGTTGTGATGTCACAATAGTGGATCATATAAGATAGACAGCTGGGCTCCACCATAAGGTCTCAGGACTCAGAGGGGACTTGCAGTACACTTTTCAGTGTATGTTAGAGGATATTTTACTTCTTATAATACATGCTGACACCATCATCCGCTTTAACCCGTAGCCTGTTCCTCACTGTGATGAGATAGATCGCCCTATTGCGTAGATGTGGAACACATATAGAATCTGTGCGTGCGGCTTGAAATGTGTAGCAGACATATATTATAACTAGTTTGATACAAATGCATTCTGTAGCTCAATGTATGGCTTACAACAAGCGATGACATGAAGACTGATTCCTTCTCTCCGTTTATAATCTCTGCAGTGCACTAAAGACAAATACTAGCATGAAGGTCTCCTTATCATCTAATGACCAGGAATTGTCAGAGAGAAAAAGCTCAGAAGAGAAGAATCTGGAAAGCAAGTCATCCCTTCAAATACGCTTTGATGACATCTGGATTTCGGCTCACACCGTTGATGTCCACGCTGTATGGTGCCTAGAGAAGAAGCCATTGTTACATCACAAACCAACTACAAAAAGTAATTACACTTCAATAGGGATGTAAATGCTTTTTTTTCGTTGAACATCATGGTTAGAGGCCTCAGCTAAAAAGTTGTTTGAGAAAAATAATCTTTTAAATATTGTAATGGAAATTCCTTCCGGCACAGACTATATCAGAAGTGCTAGATTGGAATATAATAAGACTCTGTAGCAGATGAAAAATGATATGGACAATCAAATATGGAAGGGTTTGCACATGGCGGCCCTATCTAACGAATCACAAGATTTTTGGAGAGTGGCCTCGAATGGAACCTTGGAAAATAAACTGACTGATGGTCTTCATAATCCCAGCTCAGCCCAGTCCTAGACAGATCACTTCTCAACATCAGACATTGGCATCAACCTCTGCAAACTGGTTCCAAGTTCTCACTGTATCCGACATGTTCTAGTGTGCCCATCGGCTTTCGACTATGACAACAGTGCAAGATTGTGGATAACACTGAAGTGGATGGGACTGCTCAAGGCACCCTAGGTCTGCTTCTTGAACTACATAATAACCACATGGTACATCCAAGGTATGGATACAATAGGGTGCAGGCATCTCGACTCCCCTCATTTAGAGGCGTCATAAAGAGGTATGTGGTGGCACCTCTCAGGTTTTCTGAATAAACCAGCTCACTTACAAAAACTCTGTAAGCAGTCCCATCTAACGTGCCTCACCTGGGAAATTGCAGACAGGCACTATTTCTGTAGGCTTGTGGTGTGGTCCTGATGTCACACTTAGGGGTCACCCCGGCATGCAGGGGATGATTTGGCAGAGAGAGGATTATGTATTACCCTGGATGTGTATTAATAGAGGGAAGATGGAACTGCTTCTTCGGTTCTTCCCAGGCTAGGGGTAAGCTTATTGCGAAATATGCCAATTTCACCATCAATAACATCAACATTGCAGCCCAACATAAAATCAAAACTCTGGGCATCACTTTGGAAGCATCACTCAACTCTGATGAGCACACCAATCTGGTTTATAGAAACAGCAACTACCATCTCCGACTTCTCAGAAATCTGAGACCTTTTCTGACTGAAAAGAATGCTGCCACCATTGGTTGTGCCACTTATTTAGGCTGGACTACTGTAATGCACAGCTTCGTGGGGCTAATAACACCAGTCTAAAAAGATGTCAGCAAATCTAAAATGATGCGGTTCGAATGATAAAAAAAATCAATGGAAGGAACACATCAGAAAACATCGGAAAGACCTACATTGGCTGGCCATTCAGGATCGCATTAAATTCAATACCTGTACCATCGTACACTGCTGCCTCTTTGGGAAGGCGCCTTCTTATCTCAAATCTGCTATGACCCCTTACACTCCCGGAAGACGCCTCCGCTCCTCCGACCTGGCTATGGTCTAATGCCCATAATTTAAAAAGAAAAGGATCTTGGTCACTCTTTTCCTGTCCGGGCCGCCCATCTGTGGAATTCCCTTCCCTGCGAACTGAGACGAGAGAACAACCTGCCGAGTTTCAGGAAAAAACTCAAGACTACACTCTTCAAGTAGTAAATCCAAGAACTCCATGATCGCCCTGTCGCCCTCACACTGTGCCGTCTATCTTTTATTGTCTTTGTGTGCATGTGCACCCTGATGCTTGCAGGCTCCCCGGCGCATTATAAATAAATAGATAATGTATAATCCTATAAAATCAAATGTCATGCATATGGGACCAGATTCGTGGTGAGCAACAGAGATGGCTTCCATGGACAGTAGCCTATTAACGTATAAGGGCCTGATTTACAAAGCAGTTTTCAATGGGGTAGTCAATATGTCTCTTGGACAGGCTACATTGATGAAGTATTATTAGAATATCACAGCTGAATGGGGCAAAATTGAAATTAGCAGAAACTATTGGCAGACAGCAAAACCGTGTTTCCCATCTCGAAAAGCATGGGCTTGAAGCAAAGCAAGCTGACTTTGTTTTATCTATACATGTTTCTGGATACAGCTGTTTGCAGATGATGCAAAAAACCTTGGGCTCGACTGGTAGTCGTATTCTTTCCTATTACCTTCCTGTCGTTACAGACACAACGTTATAGCACAACAAAACAGACTTAGGAGAAATTATATAAAACAAGACAATGCTCCTATCAAGTTCACAAAACACATGTAGACAGTGCCTAATCGGAAGAGCAAAGTTCTCCCTAGGTGTGGTGTGCTGCCTATCTGATAGGGATAGTGAGAGGACTCTTCCTCATCATAGCATATATAAACGCATATATCACTTACATTCAATAAAAAGACCAGAATTAAGTATAAATACGACAGTAACCATTAAATCCTATCTCTGCTGTATGTAACGATAGGCTCCTGTTACCTGGAATTTCTGTGTATGTTTAATCACCAACTGGGTAGTGGCCTATCACACATCAAACCTTGTTCTGGACTGTTAAAACATATAGCCCACAAAGTTAGGGCAAACCTAGAGGGCTACTGCCTATCTAGGGGTAGTAGTTGGTCTGGCGTGTTCAACCTAAATGAAGGAAACATCATCATTTTCATGAGAAGAACTCATGATCTAAAAGTCGACCGGTTTCGATGACTGAGGTAATTAGGGTCATCTTCTGCAGGACCTACATTTCTTCAAAGATGGGCTTTCCTACATCAGTAGTCCACGGTAGCGGACAAGGTGGCATCTCCGTCCCCCAATCCTGGACATGTATATCTGGTCCTAGGAGAAGGTGGCAGAGTGTTCATCGGATCTGGGCATTGTTCTCGGCTCGAGATGAAGTGAATCACTCCGTCTCAAATAGAGGCGTGGATTGTCATACGCTGGAGTTACTCTGTGTTGCTATGACTCTAGCTGGGGCCTGTTGCTCCATGCAGAAAAAGGTCCTAGTCCTCCGCTTGTCTCCGCCAGCGGCAATCTCTTCTCAGTCGCTGTGGCGTGCATCCAAATTTGCCCGGCCACACTCCCTTCTATTCTCAGGTGCAGTAATACTTGCAAGGCCAAGCTCAAAAGAGTAATTGAATGGCAGACAAAAGGAGTGATGATGATGTTGGGCTAATTGGGTGGAGATTCATGCCCAAGTCCAACCTTCCAGCACCTGGGGCACCAGCTTGCATGCTGCTAGCCAGTGGAATATTCCAGAAGGGTACCAGCGTGCCAACCAATCATAGAGGGCCCCATAGTGAGGAGCCCTATAGTTTGAAAGCCAATGAAATGTTGTGTATTTTTATGATGCAGAAGATTACTTGCACTAGGGGTGGGCATAGCTGTCCCCCTGACCTTAGAGGCCCAATCCCAGTCCAGTCCCCCATAGAAAGTATACTTAGATGTTCCTATAAGCCAACCACAATCCAGCTTAGGTTTTCTTATTTTGCCACGTAGTATGATGTCAGTGATGACGAGGTTTTGTTATAAAAGAACTGTTTTTCATGAAATGTGTTGAGAGACTCGAGTGAATGTCCGTTGGATGTCCGTTGTGCTCCCTCTTTTAGATAATTGTTAATAAAACAGCTTAAGTTTTGCCAACCTCCTGAGTAGGTCTGATTATTGATGTACAAGTAAGATCTGCATCCCCATCCATCCCAGATAGCGTTACCTCGTCTTAAAGGACCTGCAGGTTCAGTTGGTAGCA
Organism: Ambystoma mexicanum; assembly: GCF_040938575.1. Lineage (NCBI taxonomy): Eukaryota > Metazoa > Chordata > Amphibia > Caudata > Ambystomatidae > Ambystoma > Ambystoma mexicanum. Next base: position 1,345,676,111 of record NC_090921.1, read on the forward strand.
GAGGATGGTTCCGGCCCGTCGGTTAGTAGCTCTTTAGTGTTTTTCGGATAGTCTGACACCCTCTGCCATTTAGCTGGAGGATCGCAAGGTTTCCTGTGGAGAGCGGCCAATATAGAAGTATTGCAAGAAAAACGATACAGGTGGGATGGGTCCCTCTTTCACGAAATCCATCCTGGTTTCCACAGGCGCTGAGCGGACTAAACGCGACGGTGGCCGATTGGAGGAGGGGTTGATACCGAGAATCTTGAGCTGAAAAACGAATGGTGATTAGATTGAGGGGACTGGCAAAATAAAGGGGATGGAATTGTGGTAATGAAGAAAAGTAACGGTGGGTTGGTTTAGTGTATGAACGAAGAGCGTTCTGTAGAGCCCCGTTTCCTACCTCAAGGCAGGTCTAGAAGGAGTAATGTCGAAATCCCAAGGGTATAATTAGGCGGCACACAAACAGGTGTATGAGAGGGAATGACTCAAACTCCAATCAGGGTATTTTAGGGGCTAGGAGAAAAGGAGCACCATGGTGTTTTTGTGAAGAGTCGACTAGTTTGTCTGTTTGTGTATTTTGTAATTGAAAAGAGGTGTTGACGAGTGACAAGAGTAAAACAGTGAGGTTAAGGAAGAGAAAAAAGTTGTTATCTATCTTTTAGACATTGTCGGTGCTGACTGGACAGGTAGATTGAAATAATTGAGAAGTAGAGGCTTTGAGCCGCGAGTGTTGGAGAGCGCTCATATTTGTTGTATTTCTGAAACGTATTTGTGTAACTAACGGTAAGTATTGACAGACAATAGAGACTTGTCACAATGGGGGGGTACTCCACTGATGCACCTGTACAAGACACTGCCAAAACACGCACCCAAGCTCAAACAGTATAGTGCGGAGTGGGTCAAGGGCACAGCAGACAAGATGTTCATGCCATGGCCACAAGGGGGATCAGTGTCAAAGGCGGTTTTGCAACACATGACCACATACTTGCATGCTGCGTACACAGGGAAGAAATTGGAAAAGAGGTTAGCTAGTTTAGAGCTTTGGAAAATGTACTAGGAGAAGCGTGAGGATCTGCATCCTGAGGATTGGATGCTTAATGAGTGTAGGGGGGAAGGTGCTGAGCCTTCTGCTCCCCTTACCTTGCCCGAAGTAAATGGCGATAGTACAAACGATGAAGGATTGTACCCATTAAGGGAATTGAAAGCAGCAACAGGATATAGTAATCAAATACATGAACCACCTGCTTACAGCAGTGAGAATAGATAATCAAAAGGGCACCTGGTTGATGCCTTGCTCTACCCAGGTAGGTAGCATTATATATAGAACAAAAGTGAGCAAGGTTATGTGAAACTCACTGCTGAAGGAAGAACGGACAAACTCCTGAATTGGTCTCACCGTGACGTGGTGGACACAGTATCATACATATAAGTTCCTGACAAATTTTGACAGGAGAATTCTGTACACTGCAGTTAAGATTTTAATTTGTTTGCAGTAAGTGTTTCAGATACACTTGGTTTGCTACAACATAAGATACCTCAACATTTATACATTTTCATGGTATAGTACCCAAATTAAGCTCATTTAGCTGACCCTTTGGCTGAAATACTGTCGTGTGACTTGTTTTCTGTGTGTTGTTGTTGTTCAACCCTACATTGTTTTTCACGCATGCATGCTGTTTATCAGGCTACTACTGGACTAAGTTCTCTAGTTTCCTTCCCAAGGAATCCATAGAGGACGTAGAAGCTATAGAATTGTGTTTTAAAAATATTCAACATTTGTTCCATATAATTTGGGTACTATACCATAAAAATGGTATAGTACCCAATGGTCACGGTGAGACCAATTCAGGAGTTTGTCCGTTCTTCCTTCAGCAGTGAGTTTCACATGACCTTGCTCCGCAGTGAGGATAGACCAGAAAAGACTAAAGGAAAGGAGGAGATCTTTAACGTCTCACAAGACAAGGAGGATAAAAGCGAACAACCAAATATATCAGCAGATATAGAATGAGAGATTAAGAGATAGAAAGGAGAAAAGGATAAAGCCGACGAGGTAACGCTCGTACAAAACAAATGGATGGGTGGACAGATATTGCTCAAACTTGATGGGAAATGTATCAAGTAAGTAAGGCAAAGGGAAGATCAAGACGAACAGGATAGAAAAGAAAGAGAATGAGAGAAACGATTGAGAGAAGATGGGCACAAAAGAAAGAGCAGGGGGAAACGAGAGCAGATGTATCAGGAAGATCAGTAGAGAAAGGAAGAAAGGACAGAGGAGCAAAGGAATTATAACAACAGACAGAGAGCAATCAAAGAACAATGATAGGCCAGAAAAAAGAGAGAAGAAGGAAAGAGGAAGGAGTTAAATGAGAAATAAAGCGAACGTTATTAGAAGAAGAAATCGATCGAAAAAAGAGACAAAGAGAACACGATATCGATCGCATTCAGAAAGAGCTGATGGAACCAAGTCCAGCAATATCATGGTGCGACATAGAGGAGTTTCTCCCGTTATAGGGAGCAACATCAAGACCATCTAGGGTAAACCTAGATGAGCACTTTGAGATAGGGAGCATCAGAGATAGGATCAATAAAGCTTATCAGGAGATGAGAGCAAGAGGTGAATCTGGAAGCAAAGGAAAAGAGGATCGGTCTATAATCACCCAGTCACGAGGCAAAGAGGGAAGCCCGGTCAGTCTCGAGCATAGAGCTTTGTCCTTAGACAGGCTGACTTTAAATAAGGGTGATGGGGACGAAAGCCATACTAGTTGGGGACTAGATATGCCAATTAAAGACAGGGAAACCTTTTGTGGGGAGCAGGGATGTCTGCAGACAGACAAGGAAGTGAGATGGTCTGATCTAGAGCAGCCTAAGGACATGATGTCAGATCCCATGGCATATCCAGAGCGATCCAAAGGACGATCGCATAGCGAGAAGGGAGACTTGCCACCAGATTTGGGTTAACGCAGTTGCCTTTATTGGATAAAGGAGGGGCCAGACCGCAGTATATCCCCTGGCCACAGATAGATAAGGATCATTTAAGATGTAAACTTCCCAGCTTAACGGCAGGGGTGGTAAAATGTGTTTATGAGCTAGAGAAGATGACAGGAGGAAATACTCGAGCGATAGGGGACAATAGGGTCTCTGAGCAGCCATTCTTTGGGAAAGAGCTCATGACATTTGGACGAGAGCAGGTTACTCAAGTGTCACAGCACAAAACACAGCTGATGATGGAGCGTCATTTAATAATTGGAGAGCACACAGGGTACAGATATGGGTGCAATTATGGCACATAAAATGAAAGATGACAAAGATCTGCTTGCTTATATTAAAAGTATTCAGGAACGGTCACCTTTGGAAACGAGGGAGCTGTGGGGCAAAATCGGTGACAGGATTTTACCACATTTTGTTTCAGGGATTACTGGAGCAAGTGCAGAGACAACTCAAGAAATTTGTGGGAATGGACGCGAAGCCATGGGGAGAGATACAGTTGATTATAGCGCATCACTGTCGGCCGTTACAAGAGAAAAATAAGCAGAAGAAAGATGCTCGAAAACTTGAGGAAGCTAAGTTAGTTCAGAAGAAAATGTCGAAGTACACCATGGAAGGGGTGGTACGGAAGAGTGAAGAAGGATTGGGAATGCAGCAAGCAGTTGGTGCATCACAGGCAAATAATCACCATCATATGGACCAAGGAGGGAATCGGTTTAAGCTGCGAGGCAGAGAAATGGGTTACAGAGGAAGAGGTGGTTTTTAAAATAACCAAGGAGGGTTTCAGAACATGCAGAATGACAATCAAAATGTGCAAGGAGGGTTTAATGAAAAGGGGGCTAGTCAGAAGATTCCCTACTGTATGTTGGAATGACAGGGCACATTGTGGGAACATGTGGGAGCCAAGGGTATGTACAGAATGGGCAATTCTCAAGAGGGGGGACAGCTCATCCTCCAGAATATAGCTCACACGCTAGGGATGGGTTCACCCAAGTTCAGACAGTGTATCAAGCACAAGTGCCGCAAATGCAACAGGCATTGCAACCACTGCAAGCACCATTGAATCCGCTGCAAGGGCAGTCACAGCAGGCACCCATGCAGATACAGCAGAATGCAAACACGAGACAGTTATGGACACCTAGAGTAGGGGGTATCACTGTGGTGGGAGGAAGTCCTTTCACAGGTACCAGGATAAGTATGTATCAACAATAGGACAGCTCACAGGCCGACTTGATGTGTTCAGTACTATTGGTGACACCAGACCCCCAAGAGGAACCAAGGGTTGATGTGACCATAGGAGGCAAATCTTTTTCTTTTTTAGTAGACACTGGGGCTACTCGTTCGTGTATACGAGAGGGCAAATATCCAATGTCGGGAAAAGCCATGATTGCGCAAGTTTTCACTGGAGCTACAAGAAGAGATCCTTTTATTAATGGATTACCAGTCTCCATAGGAGAATGTGACATGTCTGTTCCATTATTGTATTCATGGTAGACACCAGTTAATATTCTAGGCCGACATTTAATGACGCAGCTTAATATGACAATGGGCCTCATTACGAGTATGGAGGCAGCCATGGTGCTATTAGCGCCATGGTTGCCTCCATACCGGGCTTCAATACCGGGTTCTGTGAATGAGGAATTACTGGGTCATTCCGACCCTGGAGTACCCGGTAATTCCTCATGCACAGAACCATTCCCCATTCCCATTTGAGCCCTCATAGGGCTCAATGGGAATGGGGATGGAGCTAATAACGGGCCTGTGAATAACGGGCCCGTTATTATCTCCTTGGTCCCCTTGTGGGACCCGGAAAGGACATCTGGTTTGACCAGACGTCTGTTCCGGGTCCTGCGAGGAAACCTCGTAATTGCGCATCCCGTAATGAACGGTGCCGGTCCCGTACCAGCACCCTTCATTACAGGAGCGCGAGCCTCGTAATGAGCACCAATTTCTTTTACCGATGATGTCATAGTGTGTTCTACTCCAGGGATACACTATAGGAATGTGGGCAAATTTATATTGGCGTTTACAGGGCAGATAGCTCTGTGAGGAATGCCATTAGAGCCACAAGTCTTTCTTTATGGGGTATGCATCTTATTGACATGGCTACCCGGCTTAGTGGGAAAGATTATGAGAATACCTGTTGAGTTTTTGTTCAGGCCTCAGATACCCATGGACGAAGAGGGGGGACAGACTATTCCCCTAGAGTTAGAGGCAGCCATAGTGTGAGGGGAACTGGCCATGCTTGAAGGCATGAATGATGCGGACAGGCCATGGAGAAAAGTGATCGCCATTGGGGAAGGGTATAGACTGACTGATGTCACAGATGATGACATGTTCAGAGATGATCCATCAGATGAAGTAGTATTCAAGATGAGTATTACATATTGGATCAGAAAAGAGAGAAGAGTATTAGTTTGCCCCATGGGTACTGTGAGTCTCCCTCGATCTTTTGTATTTGTATTTTATTTATAATGCGCACCTAACCCGGGGGTAGCCAGGCGCAGAGGCAGCAAGAGGGTTGCAAAACTTAGTTACATACATACAGTAGGGTGAATTCTAGCTGCGGTTACAGTGCCGGACGTATCACGCAGAGTAGGAAGGGTATACCATATACACTATAGGCAATGCTATATATATATTTACATGCAATGAGGTAAGGAGCCATGTGACGCATTTGGGCATTAGAAAGGTCGTTATGAGTCAAGAGTTTTAAGCCAGTGGGTAGTCCTGGCTCTGAACTGGTGGTAGGGTAGGTCCTCCCTGCAGGTAGGAGGAAGGGAGTTCCAGAATTGCGCTGCTTTTACTGGAAAGCTGTTGCCTCCTGACATTGTACGTTTGAACCTGGGCACAAGAAGAAGGTTGGAGTTGGCCGTTCTCGAGGGGCGAGAGAGGGTGGGTCTAGTGAATCTGGAGATGAGGTATTGAGGGGCTGCTTGTGGAGGCATTTATGAATAAGAGACACCGATTTGAGGAATATCTTGTCCTTGGTGGATAGCCAGTTGACCGATCTTCTGGAATCAGAGATATGGGCTTTCTTCGGGATACTAAGGGCCGCTCTGAGGGAATTATTTTGGAGGATTTGGATTTTGTTTGAGATTTATTTATTACAGCCTACATATAGAGCGTTGCAATAGTCCAACTTGGACAGGATCAGCGCCCTGGCCAAGGTGGTACAGTTGGTGGGGGAAAGAAAGGGTTTGGCTGCCCTAATGAGTTTGCAAGTGTAAGAGGTGGCGGAGGCCATTGCATTCACTTGTTTGTTGAAGGTAAGGGTGGAATCTAGATAAAACCCGAGGGTTTTAACCTCCTTAGCTACCTTGATCTTGTTATCGTCAATTATGAACGCTGAATATTTGTGGTCCAGCTTGTTGAGGTAGTGTGTAGATCCTAGAATAAGGAGTTCCGTCTTGTCATCATTCAGGCATAGACCGTGTGAGGCCATCCATGCCTGGATGATGAGGTACACTCTATTAACGAAGGCCAAATCCTTGTCATAATCCCCCGACAACGGGATGAGGATCTGGGTATCATCGGCATAGTTAGTGTAGGTGATACCCAGGTCATCTAGATCATCGAAAAGGGGCTTCGTGAAGATATTATAAAGTGTAGGGGAGACGCAAGATCCTTGAGGCACGCCGCAAGTGATAGGTGTAGGGTCGGCTGATGCTGACAGTGAGAAGACTCTCATTGTACGGTTGTTAAGGAAGGATTGGATCCAGTTGGTTGCTTCTTGAGAGAAGTGGGCAGCTATTTGTAGGTGGTTGCACAAGATCTCATGGTCGACCAGATCGAAGGCCGCCGAGAGATCAAGGAGTAGGAATAGTGCTGTCTTACCCTGGTCTCTCAATTCGTCTATCTGTGCCTTGAGATCTATAAGTGCAGTTTCGGTTCCATGCTGTGGCCTGAAGCCCGATTGTCTGACGCCTAGGAGATGGAAGTGCTCAGGGCAGTTTTGGATCTGTTGGTATGCTATTTTGTCGAGAATTTTAAGAAGGAACAGAACTGTGGTAATGGGGCGATAGTTAGTTGGAGTGGATGGGTCTAGGTTCGGTTTTAAAGCAGAGGGAGGAGCCAGGACTGTTTTAGATTATTAGGTACTGTGCCTGATGTGAAAGACGCATTTATTAGTTTGGTAATAAATGGTGCGAGATCACGGGCTGCATCCTTGATCAGTTGCGCAGGGCATAGGTCTCCGTGACAGTTTGAAGGTTTGAGGGTGAGAATAGTATTTTCTACCTCTTTGGTAGATACTTTATGGAAATTAAAAGGGGGGTTGTGCGCTGGGGGGGGTGATTGAGTCGGGTGAACCTTTTTATGGGTGACGTTGCTTGGCTTAGTGGAGGAGAGCAGAGATTCTTTTTTGATGCTTATCTTAGTCTTAATGGAGGAGATTTTGTTCGCTAGGGCATTTTGTATGCCTGTGCACCAGTTTTTATCTTTGATGCACGAGTCGGGCACTTGGATCCGGGATTCAATCTCATTGAGTATTGTGAAAAGCTCTCTAGTGTTAGATTTAGCTTGTGAGATTCGCGTACTATAAGACTTTTGTTTGGCTAAATAATTTCTTTTTTGTATTGGGAAGCTAGCCTGCTCAAGTTTTTTTTTTTCAAGTGTATGCATAAAGAAATTCATTATATAGTCAGTAATGATGGAAACATATGTTTTTCATGCTGTTACTGGCATTCACATGCACTCATCCTCTTACTAAGGTGGGATTTTAGGCATTTTCTGAAAGGGGGAAACTAAGTTAAAATATTATGTTAGTTTTTAACCACTTAATTAATGCAACATTTGTCCTACCTTTAATGGCTGTCTGCCTCGCTGAGTTCCCATTGCTTCAGTTTCTCAAAGTTGCAACACGTGGCATGCACAGGTCTCAGAAATAGCACATACATATTACATGGAGAAAAACGCAACAGAAATAGTTTACTAAGTTTATTATGTTGAGTGCTTTATTATCAACCAACAACCATAACATCAAAACATACTTCACATTTCTCACTGTCCTGTCAAATAGATCACTGCAACCTTACACAAAATCCTAACATACATAAGGCCATTGAAACAAATAATTCAAGGTAACCCACAAAATAACTGCAAATAGCTTGTTTGTAACAGAACATTCACTGGTCAATCATTTTGAAAGTTTGTACACAAATTGTGCACGTCTATTTTTTAGAGAGGCAAATTTATCAATAGTCCGTTTATTGAAGTCAGGGATCTCTTGAATTAGTTATTTTTCCATGGACAGCATGTCCAAAGCATTCAGACGATCCTCAGTCATTGTGTTTCTCAAGAATGTTTTAATTCGCTTCAGGGTGGAGAAACAGCGCTCACACTCAGCTGTTGTCATGGGTGTAGTAATCAGAATTTTTAATAACTGCATTGTCTCACTAAATGCTTCTTCGAGATTGTTTTCAACAAACTCTTTTAATAAAGAAATTGCCCCACTTGAACTACAGAATTCTGGTCTCTCATAAACAATTGAAAGCTCAGTGCGCAGACTTTCCTTGTTTAACATGGGGTACGCTTGGACAGTTGCATTCAGTGCATCATTGGGAAAAGATTGTCCATGTGTTTGAAATAGGTCACTCTGCAACAATTTGGCCCCCTCCAAGTGGTTAGTAAATGCAAAGCGTTCTTGGGCTTGTGTAATTATAATATCACATACTTCTTTAGCCAAACGATTCAAAGTGTTCATATTTACATTGCGACCTGAAAAAGTTGCCTCTGATGGAAGTTTAGCTTCCAGATTGTCAGTGCTTTCACATACTCTGCCAATGCACTTGATAAAAGTTGCAGTAGCTTTCTGCACATACACAGAGTCAATGTCTCGCTTCTGAAGCTGGTTATATAGAATGTCAACATGGGGCATTATGTCATTGAACAAAAAAGGAAGAAAAGGAACTCCTGCTCTTTCAGAGTTCGAATGAATCCCTGGGCCTCATGCACAGTAACCCCCTCAAAATCAGTCTGTCTTTCAATAATGGTCTCAAAGCATGTACGGAGTGCTTCCCTGTGCTGATATATGGCTTCCACTACCCAAATATGGTAGCTTCAGTGAGTGTGAGATGGTTTTGGAAGTCTTTGATCTGATGCCTCATCTAGAACTGCAGTTCTTTTTGGAGAACGAGAAAAAAATGTACAGAAGCCAAAGATATCACAAAAGAAAACTCGAGCTTCTGAGATTTTTGAAACAGCCTGTTCAACGGTGAGGTTAAGCTGGTGTGCATAACAATGTACATAATGTGCATTTGGATACACTTCAGCTACTTTCTTTTGGACTCCACCAAACACCCCCCTCATTACACTCGCACCATCATATGTTTGCGCAATTACTTTTTTTTGTGCCAATCTTCAGGGAATACTTTGTCAAATTTCTCCCTTATGCAGTAGCAATGGTCTGCGCACTAGAGTCTTTCAGATGAGAGAATCCATAAAACCTTTCAACAATTCTGTATCGTTCATCAATGTAGCGATAGACTAGCACAGACTGAGTCTTAGTGGAAATATCAGTTGTATCGTCTGCCTGAATAGCCACATAATCTGTGCATTTTAACAGCTCTACAATGATTTATCTGGTGATCGTGAGCATGCAGTCCAGCAGTTCATTCTGAATTGTTTTTGAAGTGCCCTTGAATACTGTTGCATTTTTTAAGTGTAGTTCCATTGCACTGTCTATGCTGGATACAAAATCCACCAGGCCTCTAAATACACCAGGATTTAAAGAGTATTCAGTCTCATCATGGCCACGTAAAGCCAATTCAAACGCACCACAAAAACGCACACAGTCTATTAACTTTGACAAGATGTATCGGTTTTTATCCACATCCTCATTATGCCTCATCACGCTCCGGCGATAGGCATCATCCAACTGTGTTGCAATTTGCAATATTTACACTTCCCAACATGCGCAGCTGTAATATATTCTCAATATGAGATTTGCACGATTCATGTCTCTTGCTTTTTTCTGACAAATGCTTTAAATCAGTGACTCCTATTTTTGTCCAGGCCATTTCACCTCCAAACAGCAGGCAAGGGAAGCAGAACAAAGACCGCTTAGCAATGCTACCAGTGAGCCATGTCTTCTTTTCATACCACACCATGGAAAATGTGCGTGTGTAAGCCTTTCCCCTATCTTTTGCGGACTGTTCAATTTTTACATCTGGCTGATGAGGCCCTAGTCTTTTCACCTCCAGTTTTTCACTCTGTGCGAGTCCGGAAAATGTTTTTTAGAGTAATTGGTCCACTGAATTCATTTTCGGCAACAGTGAGCCCTGTTAATAAGTAGAATGATTATGTAAATGTATATGTAGATGGGATCATGTAGTCATTGTAAGGTATGCTCTTCAATAACACATAAGTATAATTAGTCAGTACTAGACACAGATAGCGTCTGCAATTATACACAACTCTGCTGTACTTATCATCGACCAGTACAGTTGAGTATAATTGCCGATGTTATCTATGCATCCTTTAACACACATGCCCATTAGCAAATGTGACACCAGCCAAACAGTACGCATTGCAGCTTGTTTGGCAAATGAGTACTTATGGAAGAAATGAGGTAAGTTTGTTCTATTAATACTGTTCTAAAAAAACATTGTTTAGAATGTGGGGAGATTTTTCTGACTGCATGACACAACCCCAACCCCTCCCAAGCACTGTGGGAGCAATGGTGAAGATTAGAAAGAAAGTATTCTGATGTTTGAAAGACTGTGGGATTTTACAGCAGTAAAACAAATTACTGTATACCATTCAACTGGAAGATACCAGGACATCATGAGGTAAGTGGGAACCACCACCCAATCCTATCCTTCGAAAAACAGTTTCCAAATGGACAGGTTTGCTTCCATTGAACCATAAGCAGGCCTTTTTGCATTCTATGTATGACTTTCCATTTTCACATGCCACCCTCTCAGCTAGTCATAGATGCCATTCTTTAGTCTGTACTGTTCATCAGATTTTCCCCCACCTCATTGATCCCCACAAACATGGGCTTCTTTTCAAAAGACATTTACACAAGATAGCTGTGTGACTTCTTTACTACAGATGAACACAAACAGAGTTAGAGTGCCCTGAGCACCAAACCCTACAAAAGACTCATGCTAGCTCACCTCGTTCTGTGGTCACTGCAATGAACTCCTTCGCAGGGTATGGGAAATCCAAATCCCGGAAGGTGCACTGTGGAGGTTGAAGTCCGATGTTTTTAGTTGCACAATTGCCCTGAACTGGTTAGATTTGTTCATGTAAGGTGTTGCTGATTGTCTGTAAAGAGAAAGCGAGAGACTGATCTGAGAAAGGGCAACATAGGCTCAGAGCAGTATTAAAATGGTTTTCACACATGAAGGAGAGAGAGTTAACTGCTTGTAACATTGAAGCTGCACCAGAATAATCATTAGTACGATGTGTAAAGAAAGTACCAGCAACTACCACCATGTGCCAGTCATCAGCTGTATAACGCTGCAATATATACATTTTTGTAATGTTTTCGTTCTGGGGCTTTAAAAGTACGCTTTGCGGAGCTCACATTACAAAATTAATTTGCTGCAGCCCTTCAGGCACCCAATTTATAAGCACTCTGTGTGTCCTTCGCTGGAGTCCTGTCAAAAACAGCATTAAAGTCCTGTTAAAAACAGCATTGGCAAAGCCACTGAGATCCTGTTCAAACACAAGCATTGACAAAGCCAACATTTTGGCCTTGTGCATACGGTGTAAGCTTCTGCCAGGCACTGCTATTAGATCCTGATGCCCAGGAACTTGCACCATGTTTCTGCTTCTACAAGAACGGGTAGTTAATTCTGCTACAGCTGTGCCTGGCAAGTGGCACTGTGCCTGGCAAGTATCTGGCAAGTGTAGCTGTGCTACAGCTGTGCCTGGCCACAACAAGGGATGAAGGGGTGAAGGTAGACAGATCAAGCACAACACAAGGCAGTGAGCCGAGGTCAAAGGGGAAGGTGGGTAAACAGCAAGAAGAAGAAGCACAGACTGACAGTTAAATACCAGGGGTGCAGATAAGCAAGAAGGAGAAACGGCAAGTCAGAGAACTGGTTGTAGATCAGAGTGAAGAGGGGCAAAGGGGTAACAAAGAACGTGGAGGACAGAAGGCAGAGAAGGGGGGAAATCAAGGAAAGCGGTGCAAAAGTCAGATCAATGGATGCAAGTAGGTGCAACATTGCACAGCCCAGGAGGCAAAGTATCAACCAGATGGTAAACAGCAGAAAGGGCAGTCAGCTAAGTAGGGTGAAGGGGTAGTAAAGCGCAGGGTTGGGAAATCAGCGTTTTTCATGACCCTTGAATGACAGCATCAAGCACCTGTTAAGTAGATGGATACTTCTATCACTCCAGATATCAGGGTGGCGTAGGACAGGCCAATTTAAAGCACTGCCAATGAAGATGTATACATCGGAGGGAATGATTTTGTGATTAAGTGATGTACTCCATAATGCATGCACTGGGATGAAACTAGACAAAATGTAGGGACCAGTGGTCGAAGTGTACAAAATGAATTAGTGGAACTATGTTCCCAGCTAGCCTGCCCCTGCTCACCACAAACCCCATCGCCACCCCACCCCCTCCTGCGCAAAATACAAACTCCAAACCACATGTGCCTGCTGTTTAGGGAAACGTTCAGTGCAGTGCACTGAAAGTGCAAGTTTCAACGTCTTCCTACACTTTTATTTGAAAACAAAAAAATCGTAAAACGTTTAAAAAAAGGTATATGATTTTTAAAGTATAGGACCACAGCCCCCAACCGCTTCTGCTCACTTCACCATTGGTAGGGGCAAACTTCAGAGACTATACGGTAGGGCAAATCTCTTTACATATTCTAATGAAACTATTCTGGTGGTGCAGCTTTAATATAGAAGCAGAGTTAACTCTCTCTTTCAAGTCTGATACAACACGCGTATGGACTGCTGTGAGAATGAGCTGTCTCATCCCCCCTCCGACCGGGCCAATCACTCCCCTGACATGCAAGCTCTAACACCCCACACCATGATTTCAATTGCCCAAAAATGTATGCCCGACTAATGGGGTTGCTCACAATGAAGTGAACATTAGTAATTGCCAGGCCTATGTTAACTGCGCAGCCGCAGCAGCGTTTAATGTCTTGTTCTACTTCTATCCTGTCCTGACACGGCTCTGTACTGTAGGTCAGCCTCAGCCAGGTCGAGTGAGCAAAACCGATACTTTTGGTGAGGGTTGGGGCCGGGGGTAAAGCCCAATCTGCTCAATGGCTGTTGCGCCACTGGACACGGGCACCTCTCTTGGCACTTAGGTTTGTATGTTTGTTGTCGAAGCTGAATGCATAGAAACAGAGAGATGTCTGCATGGTACCACTGTTGCATGTATTATGTCAGAATTGCATGCATAATATCGACATTGTTTGCCTAGAGTCTGAGTTCTGTGTATAACCATATGCATCATTTTGGAATTGTAGGAGCAGTGTCACTGGAGCTGTATGCATGTCGGCAGGTTTGTACGTGACCTGTCAGCATTGTATGCATAGTGTGAAAGTCGTATGCATAGCGCTGCTAGCTAGTATTAGAGCTGGCAGCGGAGCTTATGGCATTGGAGGACACTTTAAAGAACAATTTATTCTTGATGGTCCATACGTGAAATACTTTCCCAACATCTCTACCTTCTTTTCTAGTGAGAAAGAAATGCCATTTTATCTAGACATGAAAATTGGAACAAAAAATGTAAGCGATCGCCCTGAAATACTATGCGTTCTTTGGTAGCCGAGGTCTTCTTCTCCGAGCAACAACTGCACAGGGACTCCCACCTCCTCCATATATCTTCCGTTGCCACGGATATAAGGCAAGGCCTACTGCAGAAGGCCTAATATTCACAATTCTGCACCAGGTACCTGTACCCACCCCTGTGTCTTTCCCCTGTACTCGGAAATTGCCAAATCGACCGACAGCCCCTTTGGAGAAAAAAACGCTTTGGGGGGGGGGGATACACTGAAAATTCGGTTCTGTCCTTATCTTTGTTATGCTTCCAGAATCTTCCACAAGGCTGACTCATAAGAAGTTCCTGACAGAGTAAATGCACCCTTCTCGTCAGGATGACCCAGAGGAACGTCGCACTAGTCGGCGAGATGCTTCGGTGGGCTCTGGACCCTACTGCAGATATAGGGCGAGGGATGGGGGGCTGCATTACATAAACAGTGCCGCCTGTGTAATTTTAAGTGTCCTTTGCAAGAGGGCAATGACAGTTCCGAGGATCATCTGAGGCCTCCAGGGGCTGTCATTTTAGCATTCACTCCTTAGGGTGCTTCCCCTCGCACAGATGGCATGTGTGAAGATTGCGGTCTGGTGGCTGTTGTCGTTTTGAGTTGACACATTCAAGCCGTGCACCCTTGGCAGCTGTGATTTGATGCGCCCCAGTGCACGCGCCTGGCACTAAACCCTCCCATTATTCCACTCCCTGTGCTATGAGGATGACATTCAAAACACTATGGGCCTGTTTTACAAATCCTTTTCAATGGGAGATTCCCATTCAAAAGTGTTTTTTTTGTAAACCAGGCCCCATGTCTTTGCCCAAAGCCATCTGGAAATGCTCCCAATACACCAGCATAAGAAATCTCAGTTTCAGCCTTCACCATCACCCAAACAAAATGTGCTAACCCTGGGGGCATGGATCTCAAAGGTTTCTCCAACTCTGGAATGCTCTACAACCATCCCAAAAGCAGTGGTAGAAGTGTACCGAAAAAGGTAGTGGCACTGTGGTTTTGGCAGGGTAGAGGGGTAGGCGGAAGCATGGTGCAACATGTAAGAAGGTATTGCGGCTGGCGCATTGCAATACTATAAGTGACTAGTAACTAAGGCTCCTACTACAACTTTACACTTGCACAAGGACCTGAATGGACTCATCCTCTATAGATAATGGTGAATATGGTCATAAAAAGTAGAGGAATGGTAAACAGAAAAAAATAAAAGTAGCACACTGCTCCCGACCGTTCCTGCTCACTTCGATCACTGCCTGAAAGCTTTCCAGAACTATCAAACCTCAAAGTAGCATCGTGGGGAGGATGACCTCATTCAACCTCTGGGTCTGGAGTCCTTGTCCTCCCAAAAGACAGGTCTATCTATTCAAATGATGGGTCATGCACCTGGCAGTGACTCCTGCTCTCCTTCCATTTAACATTAACTCTAGGCTCTCCAGTCCTGAAAAATGTATTCATTTGGGTGACATCGAGCCGAGGAACACAGGTGCCTCTCGTCTGACACTGTGGGGGAAGAACTAGCAAAGTGGATGCACCCTATTTGACTGTGCTCCTTAACTTAAATTTTTTTTGGAAAAATGGTGAAAATATAAAACGGCACAATTAGCATGATGCGGGAGTGGTCGCGGGCCGCGGCCAGCAGCAGCGCACGCCTGCCTGCCCTGGGCCTTGCGTACCGGTCCAGCGTGGCCCAAGGCAAGGTCCTTGGGCCACGGCACAGACCGGGGGTAAAACAAAGTAGGCCCAGGCCAGCGAGCCTTGGTGGTAGTCAGCTCGGCAGCAACACTGAACGACGTCGTTCAGTGTTGACTGGGCCTGGGACGTGGTGGACCACATAGTTTGGGCCCGGGGACTGGGGCCCAAACAGAGAAGAAAGTAGTTAAACAATTAACATGGGCCATGTTTGTATGGGGATAGGGTGCTACTTACCGCGGTAACGCTGGGGCCTGGGCTGGTGTGCAGCAGCACTCGAGTCGTGTCGTTCACTCGACGTCGTAACTCATACTCCTGAAAAAGAAAGAGAAACACAGACGTGTGAAGGGGGCGCAGGCGCACGTACACACCCTGCGCTGCCAGTCATAGATACAGTAATGTCATTGACTGTTTGCCAGCCAATGACATTACTGTATCCATGGCAGGGGAGGGGAGGGAATCCGAATAAGTGCGCTGTTTGCACACATTCTATACTGGCGGGGCCACCCCTGAAGCGCCCTGCCAGGTTTCTAATTAAAGGGGCTACATAGAGTGCGTGGAGCTATGCGCGCCAGACACTCTAATATAGAAAAAATATACTACATTAGGACGTGCCCCGCTGTGAAAGCCGGGCCGGCCTACACACTATTGTTTCCTTGCCATAGCGTCCCCGCGCTGATGGCAAAGGAAATGCAGCACTAGAAGAAGCTAAAAGAGATTCAATCAGAGAAGTTCTCTGATTGAATCTCTTTTAGCTTCTCTCTTTTTTCTGGGGGGGCGGCGCCTGGCCGCCCTATCACAGCAGCTGCCACTGGCAAAACCACACACGATAAAACAAACGCAGCAGTTTCTGGGATTGTGCAACTATGTTAAAGCATTGGTATTTGATTATAGTTCATAACCAAGACCCTTTTTGCAGGCTCTGAACAAAGCACGAGTGAATAAGGAAATAGAATGGACTGAGGAAAATAACCTAAAATATTTATTGGAGATCCAATCCTAGTGCACAACTTCACAAGGAAGTGGCACGAGCCACGTTTTAGTGGACACTTTATCTCCCTCAGCAGTTAAAATGCAAGAAAGACACACTTGGATACACCTGGGCGATGTCAAACCGTATGCTGGTGAGACCGATGCACCCCAACCATTGATTCAGAAGCAAGACAAGAAGAAGTTCCGCACATACAGACTCGATTGATGAAGAGGAAGAAGGACGCTAACATTGCTGATTAAATAAATGCAATTGTGCATTTGGACTGTGGCTCACCCCAGACACTCTTTATAGATATTTTAGCAGGAGTGAAAAACAAAAGTTCTTGAGCCGCAGGAATCTTTGAATTGGACCATAAAAAGTGTTGATGTGCTAAAAATGCCAAATCTAGAATTGAGTTTGATGACTGGAAGTGCAAACAGTTTCCAGATTCCTTCCTCACTGAGTTTCTCTTTGGATAAGCCCCATGGTTCTGTCAGATGTCAATGCCCATAGACTACTTCTTGCTATCTTTGTATACACCTGGTGCCTTCCTGGTTGCCGCTCCTTTGGCCATAGCCCCGCCCACCTGATGACTTCCTAGTTGCCATTCTTTTGGCCTTAGCCCCGCCCACCTGGTGCCTTCCTGGTTGCTGCTCTTTTTCCCTACTTAAGCAGCCCTCCAGCCTCTTTTCCTTTGCAGATGGGGAGCAGGTGCAAGTGGATCTAGGTCACTTAACCTAAGCCCTGCCCACCTGATGCCTTCGTGGTTGCCTCTCTTTTGGCCTTAGCCACGCCCACCTGGTGCCTTCCTGGTTGCCGCTCTTTAAGGCCTTAGCCCTGCCCATCTGATGCCTTCCTGGTTGCTGCTATTTTGGCCTTAGCCCCACCCAGCAGATGCCTTCTTGGTTGCCGCTCTTTTGGCCTTAGCCCTACCCACCTGGTGCCTTCCTGGCTGCTGCTCTTTTTCCCCTTCTTAAGCAGCCCTCCAGCCTCTTTTCATTTGCAGATGGGGAGCAGGTGTAAGTGGATCTAGGTCACCTGGCCTAAGGCCCGCCCACCTAATGCCTTCCTGGTTGCCTCTATTTTGGCCTTAGCCCCGCCCACCTGGTACCTTCCTGGTTGCTGCTCTTTTGGCCTTAGCCCCACCCAGCTGATGCCTTCTTGGTTGCCGCTATTTTGGCCTTAGCCCTACCCACCTGGTGCCTTCCTGGCTGCTGCTCTTTTTCCCCTTCTTAAGCAGCCCTCCAGCCTCTTTTCATTTGCAGATGGGGATCAGGTGCAAGTGGATCTAGGTCACCTGGCCTAAGCCCTCCCCACCTTCATAGCCCTGCCTCTTCTTTTTGCTCTTAACTCTTAGATCAAGGGCGCCTCTTGCCTGGGCTTCTGAAGCAAAGCGCAGGTGAAGAAATGGGCAATTCCTGTTTGGACCTGTTCATACCAGAAGGACCCAGGGTCTGAACCCCTGCCCAGACAGCAGGTAAGCATGCACCAACATGAGTTTACTCCCTCTGTCCCTCCCAGCCATCCCCACGATATTCCGTTGTGCCCCCCCTTCTCGCATAGAGGAGTTGCCTGTTTTTCTTGATTCTTCTACCCTGCTTCTCCTCCCTGCCCCCTACATCTTGCAGAAGTCTGGCCTGATACATTCTGGTTCACCATCAACTCCTTTTGCCAATGCGTGGATTTGACTTTTATGGACTTCATTGACTTACGTTGTGTCACGCTCTCTCAACTCTAATGCTGGACTTCACCTGCATCTTGTACTCCTGGTGGCCCTGAATCATGCTGTTTCCATTTTCATCTTGAATCCTGGTTTGTATTTGCTGTTCTCTCACAACATTATGTGTTACTACTGACTTCTGCAATTGTATTCACTCTCCCCTCTTGCTTCTCCACTTTTTCACTGTTCTCTCTCTGTTATAATAATAATAATAATAATTTAGCATTTATATAGCGCTACGAACCCTCAGGTAACTGAGCGCTGCTTATTATTAGCCACAGTGTGTGGTGCTCATTTATCGACCTCGGAAGGAGGAAAGGCTGAGTTTGGCCCTGCCGGGATTCGAACCTGCATCAGCAAGATCTGCACAGATGTCAAAGTGAGCGCTCTACTCGCTGTGCTATCGGAACAGCTGTTCTCGCCTGCTCTCCCTTTTCCTATATCCTCCTCTTACTTACTTTCTTCTATGCGCTTACTCTATCAGAATTGTCCTTGACCTAGTATGATAGCAACCTTGTTTGTCTCCTCCCCCTCCCTTACAGGTTTTCTCCCCAACCTCCAGCACTATCTGAAATGTCGTCAAGTCTAGTACCTTAGTCGCTTGTTTTGTTCCTCCCCTCCCTTTCTGCACCTCACCTTTTGTTAATCTCCGGCTCTCCCAAAAATGTCGTCAAGCCTAGTATGGTAGTCGGCTGTCTGTTTCCATTTCCTTCCCACTCTCCCCCTCGCTTCCTTATTTATGTCTTAGCTCTTGCACTATCTGAAATGTCGCCAGGCCGAGGACGACAGTTAATTTCACATTCTTATTGTTCAAGGCCTGTAAGAATGTCATTTTATTTTCCCTTGTTCCCTCCATTGCCTTGAAGCGCTTTGAAACACATTGTGTATAGGCGCCATATAAATAAAATATTATTTCATATCATATCATACATACATACTCCAAGCCTATCCTGCTCTTATTTGGCATAATACTAATAAACGTGTGTTTTTACTAGATCCTAAAAAATGGCGCTGCAATTAGGAGGTTACTTATGGAGATAATTGAGTAGATCCGGCAGCTACCTGAGCATTTTACGAGGTTGCCTGATTAAAAAGCTTTTTTCCTTCCTTAAAGTAGTACACAGGCACAATGTGGACTGTCGAAAAGGGAGTAGTTTCTTACCTGTAACTACATTTCTCCAGCGTTGGTATCTTTCATGGATTCATGCTGTGAATATTCCCCGTCGTCAGGCTGGGAACCTCGGTCATTTTTAAAATTGCGTTTTCCCGTGGAAAACTTCAACACTTTAGTGTCCTATCAATGTCTTTTTGGGTGCTTTAGCCACAACCAATAGAACGTAAGGTATAAATAGCCCCATACCCGCGGCTTCCCTTCAGATTTTAACCTCCAAAGTAGAGGCAACCCTAACCAGGTTTGCATGTAGGGGCAGCTGGCGGGCGCATGTGAATCCATGAAAGATACCAACGCTAGAGAAATGGAGTTACAGGTAAGAAACTAATCCCTTCTCCAGCATTGGATCTTTCATGGATTCACATGCTGTGAATAGATTACATAGCAGTATCAATCATGCATGGAGGTGTGCAATGCAAACCAATACATCACAGAATTACATACATGAGACCAGAAAAACCAGCAGTGATAACGTTCAAATAGATACCCCGAAGCTGCGGGGCTTACCTTATTGAAACAGGCGTTGCAGGACTGCATGTGTCACTTGTAGATGCGCACCCTGCTGCTGTTCTAGACAGTAATGTTGAGTAAAGGTATGCGGCACCAACCAGGAGGCCGCCTGGCAAATGTCCACCAGCGGAATCCCTGACCATAATGCTGCTGAAGAAGCCGTAGACCTCGTCGAGTGTGCCTTGGGACTTCTCTCCAGAGGCTTTCCCGTCTTAGTGCGGCAGAGTGAGATAGCCAATGACACCCAGCGAGCCAGTCCCTGCTTGGATATTGCCCATCCCTTGACCAAGGATCCATAAGCCACAAACAGCTGTTCAGAAAGTCTGAACTCCTGAGTACGACTCAGGTAAAATTTCAATGCTCTTTTCACATCCAGCGTATGCAACGCTCTCTCTGCTGACGTGGGGCGCATTATTTATTCTGGGTACTCGTGTAGCACAAAGGCTTTGAACTATTTTTTAACTAGTTACCAACTACCAGGCATTAAGTCAACTCCCGGAAATGGCGGAAGCGCCATCAAGAGACCAATAATTAAGAAGTCACATAAGGATGGCTAAATGACTACACATACATCTAAGCAGTCTGACTATGGACAGCCAAAGATCACAGTGGCCCTCCATATATATGTGTACCTGAAATCGCAGACACACATACACAATCATCTAAATGATCCTATTGTTTAAATTACAGGAACGAACTCCAAGGAGCATAACCCTTATGACAGTGAACTTGATCCTGCATTTCCCCTTAAAGAGACGGAGCAAATAAAACAGGTGAATCAATGTATTGGATTCATTGTGTGACAGTCTGTTCTGCATGTACTCCCTTAGGGGAATAATGACTGAGGGTGAAAAAAGAACAAGACACTAGTATCTATTACCCACTTACTTTCAGATCCCAACAAGAAAGATCTCCAGCTGAACTCAAGTTCCGCTCACCAAAAGGAAGAAATCAGACTATCCTGTATAGAGCACAGGTAATTTGTAATCTTTCTCCAGACTCTACGGATAAACATCCCACTATGGAAGCACTATAAGACTGATGTTAGTTCCACCTTGTCTTTCTTGTCTTACCTTTTAGGTCTTAGAGATTGAATCAACAAGCCCATTGGATACCAGAAAATATCCTTATAACCTGCGAAGATTTGAAGACCGCATAGAGAATACCTTAGTTACAAGTATTCGCCCTGAAGAAAGCAGCCACTAAAGAATCCCGCTGAAACTGGTTGACCATTTATTTAGCAGTACTGGCTTGATAACCCAGACTCTGATACCCTACATACACAGATGAAAGGGCTCGCATAAAAGAGAATTATCATAGCTACTTACCTCTATCCCCTTACGAGGCAAAGAGAGAACTAGCTTTTTTTTAATCATTCTTTGACCTATGGTCTTTGAATTTCTTTGTGATAAGACACACAGAGTGGAGGTGGCAACATTGAACAGATATACCGACCCCCAAAAGGTGTGCACTTATTTTTAGAAATCAGGAAAGTAGTGAGAGAGGAAAGGGCCAGGACCTCCACACCCCATTTGTAGTCGGCACATCAGCACCTACTAGGGCTGATATCGGCACTGTAGGAGGTTCTTTAACACAGGGCTAATAAAATTATTGCTAGGGACCCAGCTGTAGGAATAACTTTCCAAATATCAAATTCAATACAAGCCTTTGCCATCATGGCATGGAATGCCCCCACATCATCAGGAGGAGACGGTTGTGCTGGACTACGAGGCGTTTCCATTTCCACATCTGAATCCCATGTCGGATCTCTCGGTAGCGACGAAGAGACATTAGACATAGTGTCCCTAGACACACAGTCCGAATCAGAGTCCGGCAGCTCACACTCTTCAGGATAGGAACAAGGGCATTCTTCGCTCATTGGCCCGAGGTGTCGGCAACTCAGCAGCATCCGTGGAAAGCAGAGGGACACCTGCCGCGTCGATGATAGGGGCGACCGGGGCCACACTTAGAAGAGGCAATCTTGAATCTGGTTGACCCAACAAGGACTGTAGTGTAGACAGGACCTGGAGCGACAGCATCACCTACGGGTTCACCAGAGGGTAACTGGATGGACCAGACCCCACTCCCATCGACGTCGAAGGGCCAACACACTGCAAGCCGAGGCCCGTCGGATTCACCACGGCTCCCGTTTATCCTCCACCGATGAAACTGAAAGGGCCGCCTCATGCTGTAAAAGAGTGTCAGGCAGAAGGGCGTCAGAAGCAGAAGGCTGCCACGCCCCATCTGTTAGCAACAAGTTGTCAGTCGACGACGAGAACCTCGGGCCTTTTTCAATAGCAGCCGACGGAACCAAAGACACAATCGTGGAGGCAGGCACTGTAGCTGGCAGCGAAACCATTGACGACGGAACTCCCGTCGACGATGACGTAGCTGGAACCGCCACCTGTGCCATCATTTTTTCAGGCGATCCCGCTTGTTTTTTCCCACTTGTTCGATGCTTCAATGACTCTCTACTGGAGGATGACCTACGATGGTCTCCTGAAGAGGAGCGTTTTGAATAGTCCTTCTTGTCTTCCACCAATGAAGATGTTTTTATCGGGCCTTCCCTCCGACCCACGGGACTGGCCCGAACGATCATGCTTGGAAGACGATGGCGCCCCCTTCGGCAAGTGTTTGCCCGAAGAGTCGCGACCACTCTTCTCCGTACCAGAAGGCTGAGACTTCTTAGCCGGTGGTTCAGCTGACACCGACCGGCAAGGAACTGTTTGAACAGGTCTCTCAGATGCCAGGCTACGAACCGATCCCACCTCAGATGAAGGGTAGGTACCCTCATTCAGCCAACACACCAACCGCCGATTGCGGTCCTTAAGCGTTTTCTAAGAGAATCCTTTACAGATGTCGCAGGATTCGACGGAGTGATGAGGGTAGAGGCAATATAGGCAGTCCATGTGCCCGTCCCCCTCATACACCTTCTTCAGCCCGCAAGTTGCGCAGGGCCGAAACAAAGCTTTTCCCGAAGACATTGAGAAAAAACAACCAGAACACACCACACGTGTAGAATCAGAACGAACATGAGATGATCTCAACACTTTGGAGACGGTTGAAATCTGAAGGGAAGGCGCAGGGGTGGGCTATTTATACCTTACGTCCTATTGGTGCTGGCTAAAGCACCCAAAAAGACGTTGATAGGGCACTAAAGTGTTGAAGTGTTCCAGGGGAAAGCACTATTTTAAAAATGACCGAGGTTCCCAGCCTGACGACGGGGAATATTCACAGCATGTGAATCCATGAAAGATTCAATGCTGGAGAATGATGCAGTCCCGGAAAATGAGCAAACTCAACGAGGAATAGCGAATTGAAAATGGTGGGGTCTCGTGTATTCGTGCATGATATATTCTTGCTCATCATTTATTATTGTTTTTTCTGATTTTACTGATCCATACTATCTACTTCATTGGCCCAAGCAAGATAGAAGTCCCTTTGATTCTTCCCACTCCAGTGACCCTCATCGATTTGTCTATTACTGAAAGGCCAAGGCCATATGTGATTATCCCAACACCAGTAACACGAGTAAGGTCACCCATTTCTTTGACAAGTGTTCCTATGATTCCCCTTGTAGGATGGTCTGTTTCTGATATATTACACGATCATTAGGTACGAGCTCACTTGGCAAAAGGGAGACCCAAGAGAAGCACAAGGAAAGATAATTATGAGTTAAATAATTATCTAGACAGTACAGCACATTCGGGGAATAACATGTGGTATTAGCACATAAAAGAGGTGGGAAAAAGAACTTCTAAGGGGAGCTGCTCCGTGTGTGCTCTCCTATCTTATGCTATGGGGAGCTCCAAGATACTCATAGCTATAGAAATAGCAGTCCAGACAGCTCATTGCCTGACACACCTTGCTCTCTGCCATGCGAGAGGTCAGTTCCAGGGTCGAAAAGCATCCTTGGTATGGGTGACTGAATGGACAGCTCCAGAAGAAGATGATTATGTGCACGATTTAAGGGCAAGAGAGAGACCACACACCAGAGATAATGTGATAAGATACAAAATGCCTGGAATGAAGGGAACAGGAATCCGATGGGAAATAAATAAGAAGCTCAATTATCAAGGAAAGAATGATGAAGAAATACAAAGATGCAAGGAGAGAGGCCAGATGCAAATCAGGGAAACAGTACTTTTCTCCAGATGGTTGGGAGGAAGGCATAGTTGTATGCCGAGCAGTGGCAGTAACAGGACATTAGGAGCCAGTTATAGATCATGTGGAGAAGGGATGTAAACCTCTCTGGCTGAAGCTTGCGAAGCTGCAGACATGGGTCGATGACAAAGGAGGCACGTTCCAGATAGTGCCTCTAGTCAACGCAGAGCTATGCTTCAGAAACAATAGCACAAGAAGAGTTGGAAAGAATCAGCAGTGCAGCCGAATTTTCGATGTACCAGGAATGAAGGATGGAACAGTAGTAATAATGGACCACTACTGGGCCTGTGGATCCAGAGCTTACATAAATCTGCCCAAGGACTGCGGAGGGCTGTGTTCTATAGTGATTGTACATGTTCCAGCGTTGGTGATTCCGAAGAGTGACCTGAACATTGAAGAGTTTCCAAAAGCAGATGCACACCTGAGAAGAACTAGTTACTCTTACCTTGTAACGTTCTTTCGATGGGATGTTCCTCCGACGTATTCCTTATCTTAGATATAAATCCTTCAGCTTTGCTGGCCTCGGAAAATTTTTTCGCCAGAGGGCGCTGCGCGTCGATGATCGCCGAGTCGATGACCCTCGACGGCCTCCGTGCCGACGTCGACGTCATCCTGCCTATAAAGGCCGCGCGCAGCGTCCGTTGCTCAGTTCCGTTTTGTAGTCCCCAGTAATGTTTTTGGATTAGACTAATCACCTTGAAGGAGCATAGGCTGCAAACCCACAGGAAGTCATACTGCGGGGATGGATGGGAGGGTCGATAAGGAATACGTCGGAGGAACATCCCATCGAAAGAACGTTACAAGGTAAGAGTAACTAGTTCTTCGAAGGGATTGTGTCCTCCGACGTATTCCTTATCTTAGATAGACTCCCATAGCAGTGGTATTGTGACTGGAGGCGGGAGTAATAAAAGTTATGTTACCCTTCCAGAATGGACAGAGTGTAACACAGCCTTGCCGAATCTAGTTTCTTGACTAGAGGAGGAATCCAGGCTATAGAATTTGGTAAATGTATGTGCGGACGACCATGTGGCAGCCGCACATATATCTCGAATTGGCACCCCTCTTTGAAGGGCTGAGGATGTTGCGATACCCCTGGTAGAATGAGCCCTTAGATTTTGAGGAGGCTCCTTTCCTGCCAATTTGTAGCATTCCAGAATGGCTAAAATAATCCATCTGGAGATGGTTTGTTTTGTTATTGGAAGGCCCAACTTATGTCCTGCATAACCTACAAAGAGTTGGTCTGCTTGTCTGATCTTAGCCAATCTGCTGATATAGAAGCTCAAGGCTCGCTTAGGGTCCAGCCTGTGCAGTCTCTCTTCCTCCTTCCCCGGATGAGGAGGAGGGTAGAAAGAAGGTAATATAATCTTCTGAGTGATGTGAAACTCCGAGACTACCTTCGGGAGGAAGTTAGGCTTCACCTGAAGAACAACTTTGTCCTTGTAAAAGATTGTATGTGGAGGTTTACACGATAAGGCTTGCAACTCGCTAACCCTTCTAGCAGATGTCAATGCTATTAGCAAAACAGTTTTGAGGGTGAGAAGCTTCAATGAACAAGAGTGTAGTGGTTCAAAAGGGGCACCCTTTAGGAAGTTTAAAATTAGGTTTAAATCCCATAAGGGAACTTGAAAAGGTTTCGGGGGATAAACATTAGTTAATCCTTTTAGGTATTGTATTACCAATGGAATTTTGAAGTATGAAGGCTCCTCTGCAGTGCGCTTAAAGATTGATAGCGCTGCGAGATAGCCCTTAATTGTGCCAACCTGTAGGCCTGAATTAGCCAGGTAAAGTAAGAATGACAACACCATAGGTGTACCACAAGAAAAGGGTTCAATATTCTTTTCTCTGCACCAGCTGCAAAATTTGTTCCAACGGCAGCGGTATAGAGTTTTAGTTGCCGGCCTTCTGGCCGAAAGCAACACCTCCATAACATCATCCGGAAGGTCCCAATCCTTGTACCTCAACCTTTCAGACACCAAGCGTGAAGGTTGAGGGTCTTGATGGCTGGATGGAGAACCTGACCTTCCTTCTGCGAGAGAAGATCCTCTCTGTATGGCAGTCGAATTGGAGGGCAGATGGACATGTCTAGAAGGTCCGGGTACCACGTTCTCCTGGCCCAATCCGGGGCAATTAGGATCATGGTCTTCCGAAACCTTCTCAACCTCCTGATCATTTGAGGAATGACAGGGACCGGAGGGAACGCGTACAGAAGTGGGAACTCCCAGTCCACTACGAACGCATCTCCTAGAGCTCCTCTCGGGGGAAATTCCCTTGAGCAAAATCTGTCGCACTTCCTGTTGATACTGGTGGCGAACAGATCCACTTGAGGGGTTCCCCAAAGGGCGAAGATCTCTTGAAGGACTTCCTGAGCTATCTCCCACTCGTGAGAGACTGTGCTCTGCCTGCTCAGAGCGTCCGCTGTCAAGTTCTTCTCTCCGGCTAGGTGAATTGCCGATAGAGAGATTCCTTCCTGAATTGCCCAAAACCAGAGCTGCATCGCCTCTCTGCACAGTGGTAGTGAGCCTACGCCTCCTCTTTTGTTGAGGTAGTGCATGGCCACTGTATTGTCCGTCATTATTAGGACGTTTCTTCCCCGTACAGACGGCAGAAAAGCCTTCAGCGCTAGTCTGATGGCTCTCAGCTCCAACAGGTTGATATGTAGTCTGGACTCCGATGGAGACCAACGACCGCTGATGGTCAAGTCGTTGGCGTGAGCTCCCCACCCCGTGAGTGAGGCATCCGTGACTACTGTTATCTCCGGCCATGGTTGCCAAAACATTTCTCCTTTCAGGATGTTCTCCCGACAGGCCCACCACTGAAGGTCTCGGGCTACTTTGACCGGGATCCGAAGGAGATCTGTCATCCTTCCTGAGAACTGTGACCACTGAGTTCTCAGTGCCCACTGGAGGGATCTCATTCTCAGGCGAGCCTCCGGCACGAGGAATATGCAGGATGCCATGAGGCCTAGCAACCTCAGAAAGTCGTAGGCTGGGAGATATTGGGCATTCTGAAATCTGATGACCATCTGCAGAATATCTCGAGCCCTCACCTCTGGTGGCAAGGCTTTTCCCAGGGAAGTGTCCAGGACTGCTCCAATGAATTGGAGTCTCTGTGATGGTATCATCTGTGACTTCTTTAAATTGAGGGAGAAGCCCAGCTTGTGAAGGAAGTGGCAAACATAATCTAGTTGTCTCTGAGCCTGTTCCGAAGATACAGCTCTGATCAACCAATCGTCTAGGTAAGGGTAGACATGAATCCCTTCCCTCCTTAGACTTGCAGCCACAACCGACATTAGCTTGGTAAAGACCCTCGGGGCGGAGGTTAGCCCAAATGGCAGAACTCGAAATTGATAATGAGAGCTGCCAATTGCGAACCTCAGGTATCTCCTGTGCCTGGGATGGATCGGCACATGGAAATAAGCGTCCTGGAGGTCTAGAGATACCAACCAGTCCTGAAGCTGGAGGGCCTGAAGGATCTGAGAGAGAGTCACCATCTTGAACTTGTCCTTTCGGAGGAATTTGTTCAATTCCCGTAAGTCTAAGATGGGTCTCAGTCCTCCGTCCTTCTTCGGTATTATGAAGTAGGGGGAGTACCAACCCTTGTTCCTTTCCGCTACAGGTACCAGTTCTATGGCACCTTTCTCTAGCAGGTCTAAAACCTCCTGCAAGAGGAGCGGATCTGGAAGCTTCAAAGGGTTGTTCCCCGGTGGATGACTCTGAGGGATATGTAGGAAGGGCAGGCAGTAACCTTGGGCTACTGTCTCCAGAGCCCAAGCATCTGACGTAATAGCCTGCCATTCCGTCAGATGGTGAGTTAACCTGCCCCCTACTGGTGTTCTGTGAGGGGAGACCTCAGAGTGGTTTTGAAGCGGCTGATGCAGTTGCCGAAGGTAAAGTGGCTCCTGCTCCTGCGGGTGCGGCTTTCTTTCCCCTACCCCGTCCACCACGGGTAAATCTTCCTTGGCCTCTTTGAGCCGGTCGTCCCCTGCCCCTTCCATATGAGGAATAGTAACGAAAGGATCGTCCTCTCCACGATGATCCCGAAGGACGAAAGGTATTCTGACGGATAGCAGCTCCCAATGACTTGGCTGCTGCCTTGGACGTTTGCAGTTTCTCCAAACTGTCATCCGCCTTCTTTCCAAAGAGGGTAGAACCGTCAAAGGGCATATTCAAAAGCCTGGTCTGCACGTCAGAGGCAAAACCAGACTTCCTCAACCACGCATGCCTGCGGATTGTGGTACTTGCCGCCATGGCCCTGCTGATACTGTCAGCAGAATCTAGGCCAGTTTGTAGGGTCTCGCACATCGCATCTTTACCATCCCTGATGATGTTTAAAAATGCGTCCCTTTCCTCTCCTTCTTGGAGGCAGTCAGCCGCTGATGAAGCGCACTCCCAAAGGGTGTGGCTGAACCTAGCGAGCGTACAGGTCGCGTTAATAGACTTTAACGCCATGCTACAGGCAGAAAAAACCTTCTTAGCCATGGCATCATATTTTTTGTCATCCCTATCCTGCGGAGCAGTGGGGTATGCAGATGTGCTGCCTGATGAGGTTGCAGCCTGTACAACCAAGCTCTCAGGAGTAGGGTGTTTTGACAAATATTCAGGGTCAGAACTAGCCACCCTGTATTTTGTTGACAGTTTTTTATTTACTGCCGGGATAATTTCTGGCGTTTCCCAGTTTGTCAAAATCCTTCTCTGTAGAGCAGAGTGAAATGGAACCACAGGATCCTCCTGTGGGCCCTTGTCCAGTATGTCAGTGAGATCATCCTGCTGAAAGGCAGGAGAAGGTGCAGACCAACCCATAAATTCTATGATTCTAGACATCAGAGCTCTATATGGAGTCTCCGCATGTTCTCCTGGGTCTGGTTTGATAAATTCTGCTTCAGGAGAAGTGTCCAAGCCACTAGCTTCCTGAAGTGCATCCTGAAGATTTTTTAATCTTCCTTCCTCAGAGGCGAAAGTCTCTGGCTCTGGTGATGTGGTCCTCTGTAAATCAATATCTTGGTCTGAATCCTCCCTTTCCTCAAAAATCGAGGTTAAAGGGGGATACATTGGTTTTTGGAATGGTATAAACCCCATTTCCAATGCAGAAGGAGCCATCATCACAGGCCTTGAAAACGTCGATGTCGTCGACACCGACGTGAAAGTACTCGAAGGCGCCGTGAAAAGCGTCGAGAAATGTGTACTAGGCCTCGAAGAACTCGAAAGGATCGGAGTCTTGCTCGAGAACGACGTCGACGTTCTCGGCGTCGAGTCGGAGGTCTTTTGTCTAACCGTTGGCTGTGGAGTAGCCGTGGTTCTTTCCTTCACCGGCGTCGATATCGGCGTCGACGTCGGCGTCGACTCGATCGACTGATGCGCCGATGAATCCTTCGACAACGGCGTCGATGGCGCCGACCTCTGTTTCGAAGGAGTTTTCGACGATGGCGTCGATGATGCTTTATCTCCCGATGGCTCGAGGCGCTTTCGGGTTGACTTTTCCGCCGGGTACTGCGACTCGCGGCGTTTAGATTTTTTGGGTTTTTTACCCGGGGTATCACCCTCAGCTGTCTTCGAGGGGGACGAGGCCGCTTTCTCGAAGACGCTTAGCATCTTTTTCCTGAATTCCTCCCACTCAGCTTGCGAGCTGCGTTTTGTGGGGCAATGAACTCTCTCAGGAGAACTCGACGAAGATGACGAAGGGGATCTCCTACGTCTCTTCTTCGAGTGTCTCGATGTCGACGAGTGGTGGGAGCCACTTCGTGATCTAGATCGAGAGTGTTTTTTATGGTGAGGAGACGAACGTCTCGACTCTACCGAAGAAGCTTTCGAGGAAGTTAAAGTTGACCTACCTCTCTCGAGCTTCCCCCTACGCTCCTTCAAGGCTTTCGCCGTCATGGAAAGGCATTCCTCACACTCCGAACTCTGGTGCGTGATTCCCAGACACCACAAACAGACCCTGTGAGGGTCCGTCAACGACATTTTCTTCCCGCAGTCTCGGCACTTTTTGAAACCGGACCGAGGGGTCGTCGGGTCGGAGGAGGATGCCATCGATATCGAGGTAAATAGTAGTTATTATATACGTTATCTTGACGAGAACTGAGCAACGGTGTTCCGAGGCACAACGAAGCGCGGAAAAACGGAACTGAGCAACGGACGCTGCGCGCGGCCTTTATAGGCAGGATGACGTCGACGTCGGCACGGAGGCCGTCGAGGGTCATCGACTCGGCGATCATCGACGCGCAGCGCCCTCTGGCGAAAAAATTTTCCGAGGCCAGCAAAGCTGAAGGATTTATATCTAAGATAAGGAATACGTCGGAGGACACAATCCCTTCGAAAGAGGAGATCAGTTGAATTTCTCAATCGAACAAAGCGAGAGAACAACTTTTCAGCTAAATCGATAGAAGCTTTCGATGCTATTCCATATAAACACAGATTTTACATCCAGCAGTATTCGCGACAATCTTCATGCCAGGGATCCAGACAATGGCAAATGCCAAATGGTTGCAGATTACCAGATGAGAGCTCCTGTAGGCAATCAACACTACCATAAAGGGATTCAACGCTATTAAAGAAGAGCTGAGAGCCATTAGACTGATGACTCTTCAGAATAGATATGCCTTGGACATGATTACAGCCATGGATGGAGGTGTTTGTGCCAAAATCGGAGAATCATGTTGCACATTCATACCTTCTCACAATGACGAGAATGGGACCTTCAAAGAGGCCATAACGATGCTGATGAACTTACATGTCAAAATGGAAGACGAAGTAGAAGATATTGCAGATGACAGTTGGTTTGCATCAATCTTTTCATGGGTTCCACAATGGATGGCAAATATCTTCATGTTGCTTGGGGCATTGTTGGTGATGATCATGTTTGGATTCTGTGTGATCAGAATAATAATCACACAGTGCAAGAAGACAACAAAGAAAGCAGTAGGAATGAAGATCATGATCGATATTGAGTCAGGGATTGGACCCAAACAGCTGACAGATGAAAAAAAATTAGAGACTATATAAAGGTCAGTATCTTAGCACCCAGGGGAACCAAAAGAAGTATGTGGGAAGATGGATATACTGCAGCCCGAATGTATAATGTAGTCTTGTGACCTGGAGTGTTGATGACCATGTGAAATCAGCAGGATCTCTGAAAGGAGTAATGAAGATATGGACTCCAAAGAAGCACCTTTTCAGATGAGGACGTCTAGATGTGAAGACTGATGGGAGAGTGGTCAATGAATCAACCGAGGGTGGGAGTACAGAGGTGGGGCCAAGTCCCTCTATGGGAAGTCCTGCCCCCATTTTGCCTATATGTTGGAAACCAGAAATTGCAACATGCACAACACCAGTAATGGTCCCTATACCGCGAAGAGTCCTCGAAACAAGGTATCCATTAAGTAAGACTTACATGCTGTACCCACAGAAAAATGACAGTCTTCTAAGGGAAGTCTTGGAAGAAGTTTGAAGATGAATGAAAGAGAAGGCTGGTGACGTCACATGAAGCAGAAGTGACACACCCAGAGGAGATGCTGAAGAAGAAAGTATATGGACCTAGAATCTGATGGCGAAGTGAAGAATTGAGCAACACTTTGTGAGCAAAATGAAGACTGCTCGTGTGGAGAGCACTGAAGAAAATGCAAAGCCATTTTATAACTGTACCGATGCTGAAACGCATGTAGACTAAGTAATCATGAGGCTGGCTATACGTAGTGAATGGCGGTGTCGCCAATATTGATATGTGTGTATGGAATCTGGATGTTCCATGACGCATTTTAGCAAATTGGGATCCCATGAACAGAAGGGCTGAAAGTGTGGCACAGTACTAGAAAACAGCTGATGCCCAATGAAGATTTGAGAAGGGTTGTCTGGACCAGTGTCAAGAGTTGGGGCCGCTAAGACCCTAGTTATCTATTTGCGAAGATACAATGAATGTGAGGAGCGAGACAAGCTTCTGTTGAGTTGTAATGGAAAAACATTAGAAGTGCCAGGTTTTATTCATTTAATAGTATTAAATATGAAGAAGGATCTCAAAACATGGTTTCCTGTCACATGCATGGTCAAGATGAGAATAGGTTTGGGGCGAGCTGCACCGAGACCAGAAGATAAGGCCATGCTCACACTCCCTTCTATTCTCAGGCTCAGTAATACTTGCAAGGCCGAGTTCAA
This sequence comes from Ambystoma mexicanum, assembly GCF_040938575.1. NCBI lineage: Eukaryota > Metazoa > Chordata > Amphibia > Caudata > Ambystomatidae > Ambystoma > Ambystoma mexicanum. Next base: position 1,345,708,187 of record NC_090921.1, read on the forward strand.
AAGACTAATTGAATGGCAGACAGTAGGAGTGAGGATGGATGTTGCGCTAATTGGGTTGGGACGCATGACCACGTCCAACCCTCCAGCACCTGGGGTACCAGCTTATGTGCTGCTAGCGAGTGGAATATTCCAGAAGTGTACAAGCGTGCCAACCAATCATAGTGGGCCACATAGTGAGGAGCCCTATAGTTTGCACTAAGGGTGGGCATAGCTGTCCACCTGACCTTTGAGACCCAATCCCAGTCCAGTCCCAAAGAAAGAAAGAAAGTATACTTAGATGTTTCTTTAAGCCTACCACAATCTAGCTTAGGTTTTCTTATTTTGCAACATAGTATGACATCAGTGATGATGAGTTTTTGTTATAAAAGAACTGTTTTTTATTTAATGTGTTGAAAGACTCGAGGGAACGTCCATTGATGTCCGTTGTACTCCCTGTTTTAGATAATTGTTAATAAAAAAGCTCAAGTTTTGCCAACTTCCTGAGTCAGTTTGATTATTGATGTATGATTAAGATCTGCATCCCCATCCATCCCAGATAGTGCTACCTCGTCTTAAAGGACCTACGGGTTCAAAGGAAAAGGGATGCACTCTGGATACTGACAGGAGGGTGGTCGGTACAGTAAATAATTGCAACAGTTCAAGAATACTTGGCTTCAGCACAAAGGGAGCAATGTGCCTTTGCAGGCTTCTGTGACAGTGTTAAATACAGGAGTCAGCTGCAGGTATCAGGCGGCAAGACAGTTCGGCGAGCAAACCTCAATGAACACCTGCAGGCTGGCCTATACAGTGGCTTGGGGTCAGGAATCGTTGTCTAAGTGCTAGTCAGTGGTTCTGAAGCTCTGGTTGAGAGGTCTTGGATGTCTTTAAGCGACTGCAGCTTGACAACGGTCAGCATTGCAGTTGGTTGCAGCTCGAGGAACTCGATTGGCTTGAAAAATTGTCCTGTAAGGCAGATGGCGGTAGATGCTTGTCAGGGCATTTCTCCCATCTTCTGCAATGGGCTTGTGTCGTCCTTTAAGGTGGACGGCCCAAGCTGAGGAGTGTGTTGCAGGCAGCTGCCTTTTCCTTGGTTGTAGGTTCAGAGACTCTCTGGCACTTCCGACCTAGAAAGCCTGCTGTTGATCCTAGCAGGGTATGCTGTGTGCAGGCTGGGTACCAGTTATGGAGCTGCTGGAGGGTCCTCTGGATTTGGGATCTACCTCTGTTCCCTGGGAGATGTTTAGTGGAGGGATCTTGCTTACCTCTTTGGAGGTTCTGGCTTTCCTTCACTTTCAGAAGATCTAAAGCAGACTGTACCTTCAGCCAGGGTCCAATGATGTGTTCTTCTGGCTACTCCTTGCAAAGTCTTCAGATGATCTGCCGAAAGAGGGGCTCGGACCTTTTTTAAGCCAAATGGACCACAGTGATTAGTGTAGGCTAAGCCTACCTTAATGGACCAATCCTGGTGTCCCTACCAACAATCTCTTGTATGTGTGAGCTCATAACCAGAGTGCTTTGCAACAGAAAAGGTAAAGGGGTGAAAACATGTAATACTATGTCCCACCCATCTTCCTGTTGTGGATCAAAGGGTCTCTCTGGTTAATTGAGCTCTCTGTGGTTCCTGATTAAAGAAGCAGGTCTCCCTTGAAGCTGTGGTGAGACCAGACATTCTGGCTCCAGCAAACCACACACTTGTACCTTATGACTACTGTAAACATGCAGTCCCAGACATGACAGTTCACTGTCAATCGATACTGATAGGTGGGAGCTGGCTTCAAGAGGACACTGTGTATATGAAAAGTTGTTGGGGTTTCCTGATTCCTTTGTTAGTCTCTGAAGCAGGCACCATGTGGGCCTGTTTGAAGTACACTCTATTAGTGTGTTCATTATGTTGATTGCTGCCACCAGGTGCAGGGCGCATAAAAAAGAGCAGGGAGGATCCATGGAGTCTTTGTTAGTTAATCAGGCCGGCCATGGCAGAGGGAAAGTTTGGCCCTCCTCCTTCTTGAGATGCATCGTGTACACCTACTGATATAGCCCCACTAGATTTGACAAGAGGGACTTTGCCTGTAGGCTGTGTCCACCCAGAGTACACAGGTCGATGTGTATGTCGTGCGGTGAACATAGGAAAATGTGTGTGGATTAGCCCCACACATTTTCCGGAGGTTGATCTACCATCATTCAATTTCATATCAAAATGTCAAAAAAGCCCAGGCGAGAGCAAACCCACCGTGCAGATGGTAGAATTCCTCACAATCATTCGTCTGGATTTGTGACTGTATGAGTTTGGTTGACCAGGCTGGCCACTTTATGCCATAGCTCCGTCTGTCCCACCTAAGACCCATAGGCTATTTATTTTGTTCAGAACATTGGACGCCATCATCTTATGTAAGGGACAAGATGGATGCCCAGCAGGGAGCAACTGAGCAGGTGACTACTGCTTTGATTGCCCTCTTGAATAAGGTCTGTCCAGTGGCACATTTGGTGGCAGGCCATTTCCAAGGCAGCCAGGTACAGAGGAGGTGACTGTTATTTGCCCTGATAATTAACTCTGCATCTGATCAAACAGGCCTGGCAGAGGGAGGTGGGTTGCCTGGGATGTTTCCACCCAGCAGAACCTTGTGCTTGTGGCTATCTCATTTGATGCCATTTGATTGCTGAGGAGTAAGAAGGTGTCTGTTGCTGCTCTTCAGTGGCCTCCTGCCATGCAAGTATGGGTTCATTTTATGCTAAGACTGCTTTAGTTGCTGTTGGGTGGAGTTTAATTCACATGAGGGTCAGAGCTCGGAAAGTGTTCTCTGTTTGGTGGCATCCCTGGCCTGATAACCTACTTGTGTCCGAGTGTTTCCATGGCCGGATGATTTGGTTAATGGTGTTTATGCAACGATCAAGGGTTATAATTACACAGTACACTTTGAATAAACCCTATGTCACTGTTTGTTATATAGTGAATCGTTTTTGTTCCCCAACACAGCTTTTAAGGTGGAAAAACTGGGGTCTTCAAGGCCTCACAGTAGGATTATCAACTGGAATTGAATATAATTATAACCATTGAGACATTCATAAAGCATTCTCATTGAACAATCCTTGGGCTACATGAATTGATTTTTCAGAACGCCACATTCTAAGCATAGCAGCAATGTAGGGAGTACTCAACAGCCAAATCTCCATGAAGGCCCAGGCAGATATCTGCGCTATCAACAGGAGCATGAATACCAAACATTACCCCCTGGAAGCAAGGAGTGCTAAACTATCTGCTATACAGGCATATCAAGGAATTGCTTCCATCTAGCATTTATACCCTTTTGACTTTTTTCTTGTGAAAGAGTGACGGCGGTCATAATAGCTTTATAGACATCCCCACTCCGGCCTATTGAGTATTATGGATGTGTACAAAACGTGTATAAAAACGTGTTAAACACCCTTGCTAGTCATTGGTCTTTAAATCAGTCATCAGGGCCCATAACGCCTGGTACGGCACTCGGAACAGATCTATCAAGCTTAATTACAGCATTGACATGTTGGCGGTTGCATTGCAAACAATGTAGAGATAGATAGTTATAATGACTGATACAAGTCTTCTCCCAAGAGTCCAATGTTTCTCCATTCTATGACAAGACCGGAGGCGAGCATTATCCTTAAATCTTTTATTGCCACTTCCCACAGCAGCCAAAATTTCGAAACTCTGAACTTCAAATATTCAACCTTCTTCTCTTTTTGCAAACCACAACGCCAAAAATAGAAAGAAAACAGTCCACATGACCAGATCCACTTAGAACTACAAGTCCCCACAATCCTTTAAGGCCCTTGCAGTCTTGACCTCCACCACAGCACCAATCCGAGGTCGGCACAGTCCATGCCTCACTTCCTGTCCCAAACTCCTTCCTCTTTCTTTGCTGCTTCCTGAGCAGATAAATCATGTTTCTTGAGTTCCCTAATGTTACGTGAAGTTGAGTGTCTATTAAGGTGTGAGCGAGATTGTAGTGCGGTTTATTGGTGTCCCCAAGGGGCGGTAGGGTTGTGTACCTTTTAGTTTGTTAGGCTTTATTTGTCCGCTCGGGACACCGCGCGAAGACAGGGAGATCTGTAGAAGCAGGAGAGCACCGGGGCCGCGAGTCACCTTGCTTGCCTTTGGTGACGGGGGCTCCCCCGCATAGATTTGAGTGTCCGGGAGCGGAGAAAGCCTTAGAGGAGAGCACCCGTGTTTTGGGGGCGGTCACGTGATCAGCGCGTCATCGCGCATGCGCGGATCACTTATTCAAAGCGATTTCGGCACCGGAGGAGTTTAGTAAACCCTGTTGTCCACGGAGCCTCCAATTATAGGATTTTTGGATTGTTTTTGGGGTTTGTGCAGTGAGCTCTCATCCTGACTGCCCTCTGCAAGGCATTGGCACACGAAAAACATAAAAATTATAATAATAATAATAAAAAGAGAGGATAGTGTTCTATTTTGATAAAGGGACCTAATATAAAAAAAAGACAAAGAGAAAAGGCAAAAGGAGTGAGATAAGAGAGCAGGTCTCCGTGATGAGGAAGCCAGTTCTAATCCGGAATACAGTGAGTAGGAATGGAAGGCGGACAAGGACTTGTCCCTCAGTTTCAACAGGGTCCTTGGAGATTCGCTGGCAGTAGCAGTATCTCAAGGTATTAGACCCACCCAGGAGCATCTAGGGGTGCTGGAATCCCTCCTCACAACTACAGTCCCTAAACGAAAAGCGAGAGAGCTCGGCCCTGGAGAGGGCACATCTCGAGGTCCGCCGGAGAAGCGGGCGGCTGCACAGAAGGGGGTGGACAAGAGCCCCCACTCTTCTACCCCCCCGGGTCACACATCAGGGGTTCAGTCGAAGCCCCGGGAGGTTGCCGACCCATTTGACAAGCTGAAAGCAGCCTTTTTGGGGAAGACGGCCGTGCCAAACCTCGGACCCCCTACCTCAGCAGTGCTAAATACCGGGGCTGCCGAAGAAGGCAGAGAATCATCACAGGAAGAGGAGGAAGAGGCCGAAGAGGGTCTCGGAGAAAAGGACAAGGTGGACAGTGAGGGCAGAGTGTACCAAGACACGGAGGAAGCGGAAATGTAGATGACATGTTCAACCCGGATAGTATAAGACAACCCTTCCCCCAGGGTGGGCCAGTATATGGCCGCTAGGATTCGCAAACCCCTGGAGAGGGAGGTACGCTTCCGCATGAGGGCTGAGTGCCCGAGGCCTGAGCTTCCGAATAAGGTAATGGAAACACCTGAGCTGGACACTAAGGTGGTCACTTTTGTGACTAAGGTGACGAAGGATGCGAGACGAGGTGTCGATCACACCTGGAGGTCCTGCCATGACAAGGTATTGGATATGGCTGGTCCCCTGGCCAAGATCATGGAACTGGTCAAGAGGGCAAGGGACACAGGAGTGCTGGTGGACCCAGGTACGCTCCCAACTGGGCATAGAGAGCGGTCTGTTTCCGAGGAAACGCCAGCAGTGCTCTTTCAGCAGAGAGGTGACGGAGCTTGTTGCTGAAGATTGACAGCAAGTTAGGGGACCTCACCAATTATGAGGCAGACCAGGCAGCTAAAGGGCTGTTGTTAGTCGAGGTGTTTGTTAAGGATTTGTCCCGTTTTGTAGGTACATACACAGCGATAGTGAAAGCGCAATCCTCCATTTGCAAGATCTTTCCGGGGCGAGTTTTCGCTGGGACCGGCCGCTACAGGGGTCGCGCGGCCGGTCGTTCATTTACAAGTCGACCCCAAGGGCCCAAGTCACAGTACTGGGAGAGCAGGCAGCACGACGCCTTCTTCCCCGCCAGAGGGAGAAGTTTTCGTGGGAGAAGAGGCAGAGAAAATTTCAGACAACAGAGTCCTGCCGGAGGTAAGAGTACAAAGAGAGGGCTACCCCAAAGTTGGGGGGCGCACAGCGTTATGTATAGACAGGTGGCGTGCGATATCAGGCGATGCTTGGGTTTTGCAAGCCGTAGTGGGGCTAAGGCTGGAGTTTGTGAGTGTACCGCGTCAGACCAGGCTTCCACAAAGGATGAGGATGTCGAGAGAGGAGGAGTTTGAGAGAGAGAGCTGTGTGCGCTAGCAGAAAAAGGGGCAATAGAGAAATGTTCAGACAAAATTGTCAGGTTTTACAGCAATATGTTCCTGGTTCACAGGAAAGGGAAGTCAAGGCCGGTGATAAACTTGAAGAGTTGAATGGGTGGCTGGTTTACAGGCATTTCAAGATGGAAGGGACCCATCTTCTGAGAGATTTACTTCACAAGGGAGACTGGTTAGCAAGGCTAGATTTGAAGGACACCTACCTTACCATCCCCATAGAGCAAGGATTCAGGGATTATCTCAGATTCTTTTGGAAGAAGCAAAGCTGGCTCTTTGCATGTCTCCGTTTCGGGCTAGCCTCAGCGCCCTGGGCTTTCACGAAAGTGATGAAGCCGGTTGCAGAAGCCATCAGGAGTAGGGGTATCAGAATTATTGTTTACTTAGACGATATCTTGATACTGGCCCAGAGCAAATGGATTCTGAAGGAGCAATAAACTGGGTCAGAAACCTGCTGTCTTCTCTAGGATTCTTGATCTATCAGGAGAAATCGGAGCTCGATCCGCCTATCCCCCTCCGGCCTACTGAGTATTATGGACGTGTACAAAACATGTATAAAAACGTGTTAAACACCCTTTCTGGTCATTGGTGTTTAAATCAGTCATCAGGGCCCATAACGCCTGGTACGGCACTCGGAACAGATCTATCATGCTTAATTACAGCATTGACATGTTGGCGGTTGCATTGCAAACAATCGGTCATAATGACTGATACAAGTCTTCTCTCAACCGTCCAATGTTTCTCCATTGTCTTCCTTGTTTAAATGGAACATTCTACTTGCTTCGGATGGGAGGTTCTAATAGCAATAATGACCCTTTTTTCGGCAATTACCCAGTGGTAACTTGCCTTCGCCCTCATGAAAGTCCTTCGTTTCCCTCAGGTCTATTAAATTGCAGCATTATTGCATAATTAGCCTACTGTAATGCCACAACTCGCTTCTACACAGGCAGTCCTGTGTATCCCCCATACAGGAGGTCCAAACGACTGCGATTAGATCACGGGGTTTACTTTTCCAAAGTTATCAGAACTTCACCCTAACGCAAGAAATACACACTTTTCCTTTATCAGAATCCTTTGAGTTTCATGAGAGTGATGTGGGCTTATTTTCGTTTGAAATGCTGTAGTCCACAAAAAACCGCAATGCAAATTACTTTTTGGTGTTTGATCCGGGCTACAACTCATAAAGATGCCCGGGCGAAAAGGGCACCAAACATGCAGGATTACTGGAGCACATGCTTGAGCCCCTCATGCATCCAACATTACATTGTGTACTAACAATTCTCCAAATCTGCCTTGGAAACACAAACTAATGACCACAACACATTCTTCCCCCGCAACATTCTTCCCTTCCTTTGTTTCTAGGATAGCCTACTAACATAACATTACATTTGGTGAAATATAGCCTTCTAACCTAACATAACATTTGGTGCAGTATTAAAGATGCACAACAAAAAATATGACATTATATTTCATTCTATTCCATGCAGGGATCCCTGTGGCTAACCGGGTATCTGGACCACAGACAGCTGGTCAAGGGTATCAGCCCTTCTCAGGGTTCCCTCGGAGCCCTGCGACTCGAGCACAGTCCCTGGGGTGCACTAAGGACTCTTTTGTCTGATGCAGAATTCTGAACTGTGTGTTTTCATTTTGATAAATGTCTTTATCTTTCCGAGGCTTTTCAATAACATACAGTGCCTCAAACAACTTTATAAGCAAATATAAGGAAGCAAGGCAGCACTATAAAAAATGTCAAAACTAGTTAAAAATTCCATTTAATGGAATCCGCTGCTTCTTCCAAATGAAGAGACATGCCTCAGATGTCAAAAAGTGCAGAAATGTTTCTTCCTGTGGCCAGGAGATAACACCTCTCAGTGAAATGAAGGGTTAATTTGCTGCAGGGCTGAAGAAAGGTGTGATGGGCAGGGGCCTCCTGCCTTTAATTCTAAACCTTGTGTATAACCCACGCAAATATCTCACTCTGGCCCTCATGCAACGTGTGGCTGTTATGCTGGGATATATTATTATTTGTTTGGTAGGATATATCCTGTTTCTTCTTTGTGGCTGTGCTGTGGTAGCCCATGCCATCTTTTCTGTCCTCTGCCCTGCTTTGAAATGCTATTCTGCCTCAGGTTTGGTAGGCTATGCTGTGTTATATGCTATGCTATGCCATGTCATTTTTACGCTGCAGGGACATTTAAAGGTTGGTTTCTTGGCATCGGTGTGCTTTGATCCCAAATATAAATGCATGCGAACTTGAAATTATTATTTTTTGTACACTTTACTTTTGCATATAGCTGGGTCCCCTTCCTCACAACCCTATACACCACTGTTTGGACCTCCACTTCCTCCCTCTTTGCCTCAAAACCTAATACTGCTGCGTCCTTGTGGTTTAGCTTTTTTAATTGTCACTTCTCAATTGCAATCATGTGACCACATTTGATTTTCTTTTTGTTTTTAAGGGAGATTTGCTGATTATTCACACAGGGGAAAATGCATTTATTCATTTATATACTCCTTCCCATTATTTGGGACAGTTTTGTTATACTAGCTGGTTCGGTCATGTTATGTCAGGTTATATTATGTAATGTATTGTTATGTTGCTTCACATTAAGTTCAATGTTGATTGTCAAGTGCTTTGAAGCAGCCATAAGGTTGCAGGTAGCACTCCACAAAATCAAGAAATAATCCATGGAAGCAGTGCTCAGTTCATGAAAAGGGCCATGACTCCAAAAGTAGACCTGCAAATGTATGCTGGCACAAAGGTTTACCACACTGTATGAACCTGCGATCCCAATGCTGCCCTCTATTAACAGGATATGATGACTGCAGCCCAGGCTGAGAAGGGTAGACAAGGCTGGTACTTAGCCTCTGCCCAAGAAAAATCCTGCTTCCCAATTCACTAAAACCATCCCCCAAAATTCCTAGAAGGCCGTAAGAACTCACAGGATGTCCGGTTTATGGTTTTGTTACAGAAGAGCTACAGGTCAAAACCCACCGTCTGTTAAAAGTGCCTGCAGCTCCTCCAAGCTTTCCTGTCTCATGGAGCCTGGCTGTTTGGGGCCTAGGGAACACATTGAGGATCATTTTGTTCTCCACTTCCTTGTTAATAGTTTCAACACACACAGGCTCACAACGATACTCTGGTGTTGTGAAAGGCTTAATGTCTGAACACCTCTGAGCCAAATATATACATCATAACATGTTTTCACTCAGAAAGGTGTCAGACTGTATACAGAAAGACAGCGATTGAAAACACTGCATGCAATGTGAACTGAGGTTAGGTTTTCTCACTATAGATGGCTGTGTATTACCATAATTTGAAAGCCTGCTTCCAGACAAAGCACCCCCCTTAGTCTGACAATGAACTACAATACAGTCTAGCATGACATGACACAGAGGAAAGTCTTAATGATAACCTTTTCGCATCAAAGTGGCAGATTTTTTAAATTCTACTGTACTCGTTTGACCACTCCATTACCTACATGTCTGTTAGCAACAACATTCACCTTTATACACGGTCTGTCTTTGACTATACCTTTCTTGGTTCAGGCTTCGGAACCCCAGAATGAATACAGCAAATTACAATGCCTGGCCAAATAAGCCACTAAACCTCCAGGATTTCCTGTGCCCACTCTCACAGCCCTCATCCATCCAACATTACTTTGAGTATTAACTTGCAGTTCTCCATATCTGCCCTCGAAACTTAACCCAATTATCACAACACTTTAGGATATATCCGTCCATCCCTTTGGAAGAACTATGGTTAACCTAACTGGACAGGCATGCATCCAAGCTATCATAAAATACTCTTCCCCTGCTGTATCCCCCCCATCACTTTGTTTGTGGCATCTATTTCCCACTTTATCATGCTCTTTTCTTCCTGTTTCTCATTTTTTTTCCTCTAGCAGACTAAGGTGTGAATACCTCTGGCGGGGACACTGTATGCCTCTCCATGGAGAAGCCTAGGCATTTTAAAGCTATTGCTGTGGTGATTTGGTACAGGAGAAAAGCCTATTAACATATCATATCTCAGCGGAATCACTGCAGGGTATCCCATTGTTTTCACCAAGTAAATGACTTTCAAGTACTTTACGAAATTTGTAGCAGTAATTTAGTTTTAGGGGGAATAAACAGGTTGGGAAGGCGTTGAGGGTAGGGATCATAGCGAAGGGGGAAGGGAGGGAAGTGGGGGGACCCCAAATAATTGTTGTATTAACGTAGAACCACCTGCAGAGTTTTGGAGCTTTGAATGCTGCAGTTTGTGTTTTCCATTCCACACCTGTTCCTTGGTCAAATGAAATACCCCAAAGGCAAGAGCCCACTATGTACCCCCTCCCACCTCCAAAGTAGCATGCTGGCAGCAATTGTGCATACCATTCAGAGAGGTCTCTTCTGGCAGTGTCAACCCAAGACTATGGGAGGTTTTAGTAGGAGAAATGTAGAGAATGACTGGATTACTTGCTGGTCATCCTCATTACTCAAAGTCCAACTCTTCCTCGTCTCAGTCCTTACTGAAATGTGTCATCCCGTCCTCAGAGACAAGCACGTTGCTGCTGAAATATACAAAGAAAAATAAATTGTTCTTGACTCAGCACTCATGGACCCTCATTACAGAACCTCTGTACCAGTGAAAGTGCATTATCATTAGGGCATAGAAATACCCTACTGCAAATACGTTGTCTTTCAATGCATTTTTGCGCCATGACAATATTTGCTTGTATGCTAATACCATGCAGTTAGCACTGGCACAACATTGACCTGGAGCAAATAATGCATTGAAGGTATTTCTTTTGCACTGGCGTATTCTTTACCACACTGCTAATAATGCCAGTGCAAAGATTCTGTAATGGGGAAAGTGCCCTCCTAAGGGGTAGCAAAGGATAATGTTTGAAGAGCGTTGTGTGCCTCTCGTGATACGCTAATGACTACAAAGTGCATGTGAGATGTACTAATCCGACTTCCGGGTCTCTGGCCCTTTCTTATGTCAACGATTTAATGTGTTTTTCACTTTGTAGCAAGATATGCCTGATTGACTTGTTGCACTGCAGAGCTTGGCCACTCTCTAGTGTGTCCTTCTGGTGAGCTCCAGGTACTGCTGGTTATATCCGCAACAGAGGAAGGACTCGGACGAGGAAGATTGTGGAGGAGGAGGTAATGCCTAAATAACTTTCTGGTATTCCGTGCTATACAATATTTGCAGAGTCTGCTATGATGCGGCAAGCTTGCTTCCCATATTTGAATAGGACAATTTGATCAAAGGTTTGAAAGGAGTACTCAAAGACTTTGTCATTCTTTCACCTCAAACAATTTTGAAAAATTATTGAATGTTGGATATTTTTTCTATAAAACTATTGTACTCATTAACATACGAAAAATAAGGTTCTCATGAATAACCATTGACTTCAATACAAAAAGAATTTAAAACACTCAACATTAAGGCAATACAATTTCCATTGAGAGGACAAGTACTGTTTTTCAAATTTAGGGAATTTCGGGAAAATATATTAGAGAGAAGAAATTATTAAATCTTAAAATATGTCTACTAGAATAAATCAAAGTTTGTGGACCTAGAAAGAATCTATACAAATAGCACAGATGAAAACAAGGCGGTTTTTACAAAGCGTATGTTTAAGGTGTTACATTTAACCCAATAGTCACAAAACATGTATTGGCCAGTGTGTTCTAATTTTTGCTTTAATCTACCTGCAAGCATGGGACCAATCATCCCAGGGACTAGTTAAGATGCAAACCTTATCATTTGTTTGCTAGTCCGTAAAGCAGGTACACAGAAAGTATTTCCTTTTCCAAAATTGCTTCTCAGATGAAAGAATACAAGCTTTTTGAGGATGTCTTTCAACCTTAGAACAAATGTTCCTGTTTAAATTATTGGAAAGCAAGATTGGTGCGTCATTATAGACTCTGCAAATATTAGATTTTAGTTGGCTATATCAGTGGTGGTGGGACACGCAGAGCCAGACTGCCACACAGCCAATGCACATTAAATATTTTAGAGTAACAGTGCGGATTCCTGGACACACACACACATTCCTGTCACTTTTGTCCATTATGCAGTAAGCTTAGTAACTCTGAGTAGTACTCTTCTTCGTCCCAGTCCCTCAACCTCTTCTTCCCTCTGAGGATTGAATATTGCCAGTGGAGGGTGTACTGGTAGAGCCACATTCACGGGTCCTCATTTACACTCCTCTCATAGAAGAGGAGTGGCCCGGGGGGGGGGGGAGTACAGTCAAGTAATTATGTCTTTCTTTATACATGTTAACTGTCACGCGCCTGCCATCCTGGTGCTTGTGGAAGCCTTGGAAATTCGGGCACCATTGAATCAGCACATCACGTTCCGCAGCAACAGGCACTAGCGGTCTAGTCTTTGGCTGTCATGGCCGCCGCAAGGCTGCTCTTACCCACTCCGGACCCAGAGTCCTGTGCGTTGAAAACTTTCAGACCGCTCAGTTTCTTTTGGGCTGCAACGCTGTTTTCCTTGGCTGTCCCTGCAGCTTGCTTTCTCCTGATTCCTGCCGTGAGTTCTCCCCTGGAAATTCCTGTTCGCAGTTCGCCACTCTTTCTCTTCCTTTTGTCTGGGTAGCTTCTCCGCACCTGCTCCTGCTCCTTTTCTTCAGCGGCTCCTCTGAGCTCTGCTTCTGTCGGTTCTGGTCTTCCCGCGAGCCGTTCGCTCTCCTTTCTCTCGGACCTTACGGTTCTTGCATCTCTGGCCTGCCTCTCATTCCTTCTCGGATTCGCTGCTGGACATCATTAGGGTTCCTGGGTGGCTAAGCCAGCATATTGGTACTCCTGCTACCTGCCCTTCCTGTCTTGTACAGTATTCCTACCTGAGCTTGTCCTGGGATATCCGACTCTGTGGTTCTTGCATCACTGGAAGCTACCGATCTCTACCAGGTGGTTCCTTAAGAACCATTCCACTCACTTTTCTCTACTTACAGTGGACTTTTCTGCTCTTAGTGAGGGGGTCCTCGCTTATGACACTGGAGTGTCTTCCAGCATTCTTTGCCTTGGACCTAAACCTTACATCTCCACGTTACAAGAGGACAACATCATTGGAAGAGGTTTTTTGTGCCAACCGGCTTTTTCCTTTTATTGGCTTCCTCGGTAAGGGGTCCCTAGCCGACCTCTCTTCTGAAGGCAGGCATAGTGGCTTCTCTTCGAGGGAGGCCATAACTCTTCAAGAAAAAGTGGAACACTCAAAGAAAGAAAGGAGGCCAGAATCTTCCGAACAGTTCAGATGAATCAGGTGAGAAGGAGGGGAAATGATCTGAATTGAGTGACGTTCAGGAGGATTCTGAAATTAGCAGCAGAGTACCTGCCACTGGGGACAGGACAATGCCTCAGTTGAGTGAGGACATGGTCGAGGAAGATGGGCGGGGAGGTAATGGTAATTCACTCGTCCAAATCCCTGCACTCATAAATAGAGTGATCCTCTGGGATAAGTTTGTTCTATGGCTTAAGAGAGTTTATTCCAAGAGAGTGTCGTCAAGAGAAAAGGCTACCATTGCTTCTATTTAAACCGTTAACAGTTTATAATTAGTTAAAGAAATCAAAAAATCTGTTCTCTAACATTTGTCATTGTATTGGAGTATGTCTTACACTACCAATAGTCTGTAATAGTGTGGTACTGCTGCCATTAGGCCCCAAACACAGAGAGCATGACACCTCAGCAAGCGCAAGCCTTCTAATATCTCACTCGCCACCCTCATTCTCACATGTTATTTTCTACCATCCTCCATTACTCTCTCATGTCGGATAATCTGTACAGAAATTCTGTCCATGATGCTTGGCATATAGATCGATACAAGCATGGATGAGATAGCTGTGGGCCCTGCATGTAGCTCTCTGCACATTGAGTCTGGTCTGTTCACAGAAGCTGAAGATCTTTGAAGGATCCTTAAACTGGGCCCAGTAGGATGGGTGATGGGTCCCTTTCCCTGCAACCAGCATCTTCTATAGGAATTGGGACTTCTGGGAAAAAACGCTGTGTACATTTTTCAACATTCTCAGTCAAGAGGAAGACGTCTTATGAAGAAGCTCCTGACAATGTTGCAAGATATGTACCAAAAAGCGATGGAAAGAAGGTTTGAATTCATCCTAACCAGTGGTGTTGGTCCGAACAAACCGTGTGGAGCTATTTTTCCCTTTTGTGTCTTTTAGAACGGGATTCTTTAGTGCCAACCGGTCTTGGTCCTTCCACCAGTTGGGGCAATCCATTTCTCTATGCCAGGGATCAAGCAAACCCAGTCTTGTTTTGGCCTTCTGGGGCCTCATCTGTGAGGTGTCACTTAGTTCACTAAGACAAAGCAGAAATTGATCCAAAACATGGAGTACCATTTCACCAGTAAGGAGTTAAAAAACAAAATGCAATGTATGGGAGGTCAGAATTCATCCTAACCAGTGGTGTTGCTCTGGACAGCCTCGCACAAGCTATTTTTTGCCATTCGGTCACATTCGGCATGGCACCCTTTAGTGCAAACCGGTTGTGGTCCATCGACAAATTGGCGCAATCCATTCCTCACTGCAAGGGAACTCAAGTTAGCAAACTCAGACTTGCTTGGGCCGTATGGGGCCTCACCAGAGGTGTCTTTTTTTTTATTTTTATTTGTATTTGGTTAAAGAAACGTCAAACTTTACAAAAAAGAAGAAAAGCAAATCGGCACGACATATTCAATACCTTTCATAAAATCTTCAGATACAAAACATTCCTAAAAACGTTAGTTCATCATTTCAAAATTATTTGAAGTACAATACAATTTTCCCATCTATCACTTCTAAAACAGAATTACATTTCATAACATATCTTTCATTTTATACACAGATTCAAACTTCTTAAAAACCAATCACTGCCATACATATTGATGTAGAGGAGCCACCCAAGCAGTACTTGCAGAACAAATCGTCATCCATAAAAAACACTTCATCCAAAATGGTGTTAAAAAATAAAGTGCGCTGTGCAGTCAAAGCTTTGCAAAAGACCAATATATGCTTCAACGTTTCAATGTTTCCAATTTTGTTGGGTCCTTACAAAAGTGACATGAAGCATCCTCTTCTTTTATCAAAGATCGACGTAGAGAGGGGTCAGTTCACTAAGGAACACCAAGAAATGGAGCCACGTCTGGGAACACCCTTTTACATTAAGGCCCTGATTCACCGAACGTTTTCCAAAGGGGTTTTGCCATTATAAAACGCTTCTCTGAATTAGGGCCCTAGGGAGTTAAACTAAAACCAAAAGGTGATGGATGATGATTATCAATGTCAGTAACTGCAGTGGTTTGGGCAACCTTCCAAATCATTATTTTTTTAACACGCCTCCAACATTACGGAAGGGAACCAACTATATGCAGATTAGTCCTGGCCCTGCCACCAATGTCATCAGTTTAGGACACACTTCTAGGCCATATCCCCAGGGAATGAGCACATAAGCAACCCCAGGCCTGTTTAGACCTTAAGCGCCTCATCAATGTGGTTCCATTTGGTTCCTTAAGATAGAGGCATTTATTATGGTCTTGGGATTATTACATAAAATGAGGATAAATGTGTCTAACACCATTTTTCTCATCCAGAGGCTAGATTGACAAACGTGTGTTGCCTGCACAAATGGCGCGTTGTGCCATTTGACAGGCCAGAGTTGCAATTTGCCTTGAGGCCCCTTCTTTCATGCCTTCTGACTTCATAGTTATGCATTGCAATGTGCACTTTCACTAGGGTGACAAGACGTCCTGGTTTTCCCGGGACAGTCCGGGGAAATCACCTGACGTCCCGGGGTCCCGGGAGTTTTTTTTATTTGATGAACCCCATCTGGGGTTTCGCCTATGGTCGCCTTTTTTGCCGGGACCCGATTTCGAAATCCTAATATCGGGTCCAGCCAACTCTTCCTGTGTGATTCACGCCCCCATTTCCTCCCCATTACCCTCCCCGGTGCTCTCCTCCAATGAGAGGAGTGTGCCTGTTAGCAGACTCCATCCCCGCACCCCGCAACGGGCCAGCGACATAGAAGTAGGACTAAAGTTGTATGTGTATTTACTCTCGTCCTACTTCGATGTCCATGGCCCGTCCCGTTGTTTTTAAATAATCTGGTCACACTAACTCATAACAAGAGAACATCTCTTTTGCCCGTGCATGTGTTTTGTGTTCATAATCAAACAAGAACACGCCCAGAGTGCCCTTTCGAAAGCCTAAAGGAGCGTTTAATAGACCTCACTTTGGAGGAAGCAGGGGAATCCTGGTCCCCTTCAAAGGAGACCCAATGCCCTTAAACAAACAGCTCAGCTCGTTCCTTATTGTCAGTGATAGTGTGGCATCGCCACTCGATCACAGTTTTGCTCCTACCGCAGCCTGGAAGCACGTCGGTTCATCACTCGCATAAGTTTCAGAGCAGAAGATTTGCACCTACCACAGCCTGGGTGCAGTGGGTGGGCACACACTGAAGCATTATCAATCCGGCCCCTGATCTAGTGTAGTTATATGGTGATGTACTCTCGGCATCCAGATACACCCTCTACTCAGGTTGCACAACTAGTTACAACCAAATGCTACTACCAAATGGCCAGGGCTGTAGAATCGCCACCAAGTTAGGGTGCAAGTCACCTCTGGGCATCAAGGTCACTTCTAAAGCAAAGACCGTCAAGCGCAAAGCCGTTTCTCTCACATCCCTGAGTGCCTTCCGCTCTCTGGCCTGGACCGAAATGTGGTGTATTTCAATTTAATTGTTTCACAGCTAGCAGCTAATTATTCTTATTACTTGGGCGGTGGCATCTAGAGAGAGCCTTGTGTGTAACAACATATCTAACATACTTTCTACTTCCAAGCCATCCAGAGCGCTAGGTAAACTCCCCTCGTGGTTCCATAAGGACTGCAAGCAGTTTCTGTGCTTAGAAAGGCATAAAAAGATGTTATAAAATGCTGCAAAAAGAATTACAAGTCAAAGCACGGAACAACCTGCAAATTAGCCTAATGCCTGTGTGTTTTGGGAAATGTGGCACTTGGGTCATTTTACAAACATATGCCTAACGTGTAACCTAATCTCCACGGTTCTACATGGCACCATCATTTCGAAATGGCCTATATAGGGTCCCACCTATCCAACACATTCTATATGGGGAGTGAAACACTCCCTCAGCAAGATATATTCTATCAAGAGTCCCCCTTTCTTTACTTTTTTGGAGGTCCGAGAGGCTTACTGTCCACTAAACTAGTCAAATACAATGACACCGATTCTCTTTCTTCAGCTCCTTATAAAGCGTGACACGTTGATATCGGGGGCTCCCTTACTTATGAGAGTCTTCAATATTACATTCAATAGACACATTTCCAGGCTACTTGGAAATAACCAACCATCAGTGTGATGTTTAAAAGAGAGGATGAGGATAGCCCAAGCAGCTGTAGGCCGATTGTCCTGTTAGACAACTTCTCCACGATATTTGGGAACATTGTTCTTGATAGGCTTTAGTGTTGGGTTAAAGATAATAATGTCCTTTCACCCACGCAATTAGTCGGTGTGGGCACTGATCTGAAAGTGCTTAATTTATATTTAGTGGCACCTGACTCAATGTTTGCGAGAAAATAAAAGCTGTATGTTGCTTTCCTGGATATAGCAGAGGTCTTTGCTTCGTTAAGCTACTCCAAAACTCAGGCCCACACTTCCTTCCCTGGGAATTCCTAGAGGTAAGAAGCACCAGAGATGGCAAGATGACAGTTTTTATACTGATCAAGAGGGTAGTTTGCCAAGGCTGCGTTCTAGCACCCCCCTTATTCAGCTTATTCACTAAGTACCTCCTTAGTCATCTATGCAGCATACGGGCTGAGATCCCCCGAGTCGTTAATTTTCGGCATTCCTGTGTTGTCTTTTGCAGAGAATAGCAACGCGCCTGCAAGGACGCACTATTCTTTGCAAAAATTGAAAGACATGTTACTTGCCTATATGAATTACCTAACACTATCGATGAATGCATCAAAATTAGCAGTCTTAATTATATATTTATTGTGTTATAGTTTCAAACAAAAGAAAACAGACTTAAATGAAACTTTTCACACATTACTAGAGATTAGAAATAGTCAATTAAACACGGCAATGGCATAAGATAAGAAACAATAAACAGAAATGTGCAATAAAATACTATAGTATAAATATTGGAATAATAATGAAAACACAATAAAAGATACGGACAAGAGAAGCAGTGAGAAACCAGGAAAATTAGCAGCAATCCATGTATAATACAATAATTGTGTCAAAAACTCAAGTTAATATTCATATGAAAGGACAAATGCATATGCCAATCTTAAAATGTAAAATGCAGCATGTCTAAAGCTCACTCCATGTCTACGTTTCATAAAAAAATCAGTTAATCAAATTTCATTACAGCGATAGACAGATCACCTGGTGGTTCTGATTTTAAACAGTACCACATCCAATACCAAGGTCGAGTACCTGTTTTTAGCATGTGATTCCTAAAAATAGCTAAGCAGAGATCTAAAAGGGCAGGGCATTCTATAAATGTTTTAATGACTCGTTATGTGCTGTACAAAAGCGGCATATACGATCTTGCTTAGGAATCTTTAATCGTGCACCCAACACATCATTTGTGGGGAAGAGGCTGGATTTTATCCTAATTAGAACTTTGCTGCTTTTTCTAGATACATTTCCTAAGATATGGTTGCAGGATATTAGCGGTTTAATATTGTATAAAAAATTATCAGAGAGCTTATACTCGGTCAGCATTTGTGTGTTATATATCCAGTCATATTCAAAAATATTTTTTCTCCACTCTCAATGGGGACTGTACTAAAATGATCTCAGATAAGTCCCCATCTGTGAGAGCATTTAGACGAGATTCCATTCATTCATTTAAAATTGTACATGAGTGATTTAAATGAATACAAAATTTGCTTTCGGGTGGAATTAGAATGGGTCAAAATAGCTGCAACTTCTGCCATTCAATCGGCGCATTTAGGAAAATTAGACCTAATTCATGCCATATTGCAGGCAATGGAGTTCCCAATGGTAATGTCAGAACCTTTTTCCATACTCTGGACTCAAACTTAGACCATTCTATTCCCTCATCCCTTTTCTCCATACCATGAATAACTCTGGGCACAATCTTCTGATTAAACTTTCTAATGACCGGACTTAATGAAAAACATCCATATTTTTGTCAAACATACAAATCTGAACTACAGCAGTCAAGGCGTCTCTTTTAAGTGTGAAAGTTAAATCGCGTTTCGAGAGTTTGGAGTAAATTGGAACCCCAAATATTTAAAACTGGTTACTAGTTCCAATTTTTAATTAGATATTTTCAAATTGTACGAATTGCACTTTTCCCTTTGAGTTATTCAGAATTAAGATTTTTGAGTTTGGGATACTTAGATCCAGATGAAGATTCTGAAAATAAACATTCACCGTCTTTAGGGATCGCTGCAGCCCAAGTTGGTTGCATATAATCAAATAAGACCAAGTCGTCTCCATACAGAAGATAATGTATTATCACAGAACACAGTTCTGGGGGATGGACCCAATTCCTGTAAAACAATGACAACACTCAGAAATACACATGTTAAAAAGAAACAGGGCCAAAAGGCAGCCCTGGCGTAGGCCTCGCTTACTGTGAATCCAATAAGAAAATGAACCAGATTGATCTAACGTCACTTTCAGCCTAGTATCTTTATAAAGTACCTCCAGCACCGATAGCAGGGCCTCTAGGCATCCCTGGATACACATTTTACTAATCTAATGACACAGTCGAATGCCTTACTGATGTGCAGGAATGCCAGGTAAAGGTACCTTTTAGCCACTGCCGCTTGTTTGGCTAAAAGTTGTATTATAAAACAATTCAGTGAAGTATTAGTGCCACTCCTAAAACATGATTGGTACTAAACAAAAGACGTGGATTGCCTAGCCCAAGTGCTAAGTGACCTTAAAATAAAAGTTGAGAATATTTTATAGGACGCATCCAAAAGTGAAATGGGTCGGTAATTAATAGGATCTGCCCTCTCACCTTTCTTAAACATTTATATTATAGTAGCATCCTTCCGTAATGGTGGAAATTGATGAAAGCGAAAAATATTTTGATATAACTTAGCAGAATATTTGCCCACAAAAGTGGAGCTGATTTCAAAGTAAAATTGGAGAGGTATCAGGTCCTGGAGCATTTGTGAGCTTTGTCTTTGAAATCACTCAAATAATTCCATTTAAATCCACATCAAGAATGTTCCAAGAATCGTTTGCGCAAGAGGAATCTAGTGTTTCAGAAATCATATTTTGATATGCCTTGACTTCCGCATAGAGACTAGTAAAGTACAGAACCCATTGTGCCCCAGTTATCAGCTGCACTTACGGGTAATTATGTTTTGTGGTTGATTTTAATAGTGACCAAAATAGAGAGGCGTCCCTAGAATAAAGACATTTCAGCATTGCCTCTACGTCTCTTTGCTACTTTAAATGTCTTCGACCTTTCACCCAATTAACATGAGATTGTCTCGGTTTTTTTAACTTTTCGGTGACCTGCACGGCCCAAATTAAGAGCTGTTATAATCTCCCCCCTCAATAGTTTTTTCTATACTGCATCTGTTTATCAAACATATGAAGATGTAATAGATTTGTGAGCCCCATCTTTAAAGATTTGACCGGTACAAAGCCCTTCAACAGATTTGGAAGCAGTGGCACAAAACCATCAGGAGTACCTATCGCAAACCAGCCTTCTCTAAGACAATAATCAATTTTGGAGTTAAACCTCATAGCCATTGAGGGATGCCATAAGACTGCATGGCCTCTAGAGCTAATTTCAATTTAGGGATTAGCTAAAACCTTGGGCTCTGATTGAATTAGCCACGCTAGAGTCAGGATTGCCTGACAATGGTTGCTACCCTCTTGGTCAGCAACTTCCAACCTTAACCATTGAGTCTCAATATCACACAAAACAAATACGTAATCAATAGTTGATTGGGCAACAGCACTAAACCAAGTACATTTTGGCGGTATATCGTCCAATAGGTTACCATTTAGAATACACATTCTTCATGCTTCATGCATTGATCTAACAGATCTTACTCTAACTCTAGATGCTACAGAAACCTCCCTGCCATCATCGGCATTTTAATATTGCTCATCCAATCATTCACTGTTGAAATCACCCAAAAGGATTATCCCAGTGTCAGTGGTGGGTGTATAAAACTCAAGTACATCTGATATTGCTCTAAAAAAAGACAAAAAATCAGCTGACGAGGGATTATAATAGACATTCAATACGATACACGTTCTCCAAATAGAAGATGAGTAATCCCACCAAACTATTCTAACCCCCAGTAGGTCAGCTCTACGAAAAGACACATTTTCCAATGAAGTTCCAGGAGCCAGGTGCCAAGCACATAGCAAACCGCCATATGGCTGAGCCCGAACACCCCTTATAGCAGGCTCATGAACAATTGCAAATTCTTCTAATACAGGGATTTCAAACATCAGTGTTTCCTGTAAACAAATCAAGTCAGACTTTCATCAAACATCGCAGTTTGCTGTATGATGGTGAAAGACAGGCATATTCCATAGCACCACCATTATACCCGGTTTCAATTATGAGTGAGTCTTGAATTCCCCTAATTGTGCAAGGAGTTTAAAATGAAAACCCAGTCATAAGACACCGAGTTTTCCAAAGTTTGGCTGGGGATGTCATCTACACACTGTGAGAACCCCGTTTTTATTTTGACTACCAACGGGTCTTGTGGAATAGGCAAGTGCTTGCTTAGCAATAGTTCTCTAGTTATAGTTGATTTAATGACCTCTTCAAAATCTGAAATTACATAGCTCATGTTCCTCAGGTGAAGCGCTTCTAGCAGGACCATATTTTGAATCAACTGTGAACAGAAACCTAATTTCACCACGTCATCCATAAACTCAACACGAGCTAAATCCTTTGATGAAAAATGTTTTAAACTAGGAACGTCTCTGAATAGGGCCAATATGTATTGCCGATTCAGTGGGAATGGACCTCTAAGAGTAAAGGCCCGTTCAACGTATACATATATTAGTCTATCCACTTCCTGAGACCCAGCCAATTGGACCTGTGATTTGCTGTATCAGAAGTCAAATTCCCTAATCTAGACAACTAAAATAAATTGGATAGCTTACCACAGCACTTGTCGCCCCCAAATTGGGGAGGCCAACAGCCGGGAGAGATTGAGACAAATAATGTATACGCCTATCCTCTAAAGAGAGGAAGGCAGGAAATGCATTATCAACTGAGTGCATAGGACGGGAAGCTGGCACAAAAACTGGTGCTGTTGACGTCATGGTGGATAGAACTGGCACTACTTCAGATGTTAAACATAAACAAATGGGAGCAAACACAACCCAGTTGTTGCCAACTGCTCAACTCGTATGCACTCCTGTTGCAAAACGATTTCCCTAGCCAACTCAATACATCATCACACACTTTTCATTTTGTAAATTCAATAATATTCAATAAAGTACAAATTGAAACAAATAATTCCCACAAAGTTGTAAATATATTTTTAGCTTCCCTGATTGGTAAAGCTAAGTACATCAAATGTAAATTAAGTCACTTCAGATGTTACCAACTCCACAGCTGAATTGACACGCAGGTCACAATTTCTTTCTTTATATGGCCCATTAATTTATTCAAGTGTTCAGCTGACCCATCCGAATAGGTTGTGAGTACGCTGGAGTCAAGTAGGTCAATGGTAACAGCTGACTCCCGTGAGGCAGACACAAACTACAGATTCAACGTGTAACAAAAGGTTTTATTAAAGAAAATGTCAGGATGGCGTAAGACCTAACTTGCCCTATGCTACGGTGGGCCTTCCCTACCTAAGGAAAATAAGGAAAGTCTGGGTCAGTAAGTTCAACTAAAAAGTCTGTATGTGTCGAAAGCCTATGCTTGCCCTCACAAGTAAGACAAAACAATGTGTAGGGCTATCAACCATAAACTAAACCGTGTTCCAAAAGTAAATTTCAGAGCTATTTCCAGCTCAGGCATACTCTTGAGCCTCTTTTCCCCAAATGTCAACCAGTTTATCACAATGTTCAATTTAATTTCTTCTGGACTTGAATTAACAAAGTTCCATACACCTTTGTAAATGTCGAGGTGCCCTTCGCCAAGTTCCATATAGTTTCAGGACAGCATGTCTCAGTGTTCTCTTCCCCAAGATCAATGTCAAAAAAAGGTCACAAAAAAGTATCTTGAAGATTTCTGTATTTCTTTACAGCTAAGGGTTCCCTTCCTCAAGTCTTATATGTCTCACTGGTAGTTTTCCTGTTTACACAACAGCAACTTTCCTTGTTAATATATAGGGTTTCTCTGGTCTTGGCACAGTTGCTAGACCAACCGGTTCATCCATTACAGGTCACGCAACCGCGGAACTATGCATTCACTTTCAACAGTTCTTTATTCATCAAGTAGTAGTTCTATAGTCGTGACGCAGTTGTTGTATCACACGATCCACCCATTACTGCTCACACAACCCAGAACTTCAAGCTCTCTTTGAGTAGTTCAATATTGCAGCTGAACCAATGGTGTCTTAAATGCAATTTCACAACTTTACCAAGCAAGTGGTTTCTTAAATACAGCTCCACAACAAGCACTTATTCAGCCTTTACCACAACTCTGCAATCAGGGTCTTATATTCAGCTTGCTTCCCAATTATCTTTCAATTCAAAGTTCAATCTTAGCAAGTTAGTTATTTGCATACACTTTAAGGTTCAATGTTAGCAGTTGTGCTGTTTCACATAACTCCCTATTCAAAATTAATAGTCTGTGCCTTCTTTTCACTTCACTATTTAATATCTGTAAGTTTGACTTGTTTCCTTCTATTCAGTATTTTAATAATGTAACTTTGTTTGTTTCATCAATTCGGTATTCAAATAGTTCAACTTTTCTTGTTTCATTCAATTCGGTATTCAATAACTTCAACTTTGCTTGTTTCATTCAATTTGGTAGTCAATAAGTTCAACTTTGTTTGTTTCCTTCAATTCGGTATTCAATAAGTTCAACTTTGTGTAATTCATTCAGTTAAATTTTGCATAATTCATTCAGTTCGGTATTTAATAAGTGTAAATTTCTTACTTCCATGGACCGCTACTCCATTCACGGTCTCTTGGAGCGTCCACGTAACTCCAGTGTCCCAGACACCCTTCAGGACCTGGCAGCTCCTTTTGCCGGCTTCTCCCCGAGCGGGAAAGCCTTTCACCGGGTGCTTCATTCAGCACTCGCTGGCGCTCGTGTGTAGCTCTGCCTCTGCTCCACAGCAGTGCCTGCTGCCCGCCTTCTCATCTGAGGGTTCTCCCTCCTGTAGAGTCCCATTAGGAAACTCAGCTTCTCGCGCTCCCACACAGCTCCTTCCCTGGCTGCTTCCTCTTCTCCGGCACTCTCTGCTGTTGCTTTCTCCGCTGCTGCTTCTCCCATATGCATTTGCAGGCCACCTTTTCTACACCTGTAGTCCTTCAAGGGTCTCCAGGTATAGTCCATTAATTAAGGTTGCCTGACCCTGATTACCATGTCATGCCTGACCTTCATGCAACTTATTTGTCCCAGTACCAAAGTGGTGAGAGCAGGTGGTGTCTATTACTCTTGGTTGCCTTTTCCTCGTCTCAGTACTAGAGTGGGGAAAGTGTGTGATGTTCATAACACTCAGTTGTTCTTCTCAGTACTGTTAGGTACCCCAAGAAGGAAATAAAGGGGAACTTCTCTATATTGAGCCATAAAGGTCAGGGAAGGTTTAGGTTGGTTCTCACGAGGATAAGGAGATACTGGGCCTCATTACGAGTCAGGCAGTAGCCGTGCCGGTAAAAGGGGCCGGCTGCCGCCGGACTCGTGATGATTTACTGCTGCCTGACATGCCGGAATAACCAGGGCATTACAGACCGGGAGTCCGGTAAGTCAGGCGGCAGCAATTGTTACTTCCCATTCCCATTTGAGTCCCTTAGAACTCAATAGGAATGGGGAGGATGGAAGCACAGGCACTGTGCGCAACAGTGCCGGTGCTTCTGTCAAAGTCTGCGAGCGGGTACCGTCCGGCCTGCCAGGTCTTACCTGGCGGGCGGGACGGCACCTGCCCACAGAACACATAGTTTGCCAGTCCGGAAACAACAGTGTTGGTAAGCTTACCAGCACCGTTGTTTCCGGACCGGCAAACTTGTAATGAGGCCCATTGTGTTTTGTCCAAAGGTGCCTCATCCCCAATCCTTCTCCTCCTTTTACTACCATGTCTGGAATGATAATATCTACTACCTTTCTCAGAGCTAAGGGAACATGGTGAACAATATCCAATAACTACTTCTGGGATAGGGGTTCCTTCCTGGAATCAGGTTGTGGAATACAGTGTCTTACCTAAAGAGATCCCACCTCCAATCCCAGATGACCCTCATCCGGGTGATCCTGCCTTGCTTGTCCACCCACAGGGGCAGGACCCAAAAGCTATGGGCTTTCGCTGGCCACCTGCATAAAGGATCCAAGGAGAGTAGATTTGAGAATGCCCTCAGGTTTCTCACACTCCTTAGATTTCAGACAGGTTGAGATCAAGGCTTTCCCACTGGGCTTTTTTCTTTGACGGTTAGGGATTTAATTGCCTGTACCATAATGTTAGGCAAGAATTGATGTAGTAACCCTGTGGGAGACTACACAAACCTTGTCCTCTTGGTATTAGGTTTGTAGTTAAAATAATTATTTATTTATTCAAATATAGTTTTTAAATAAGCATCCTTTAAAAACGGCGTTATATGTAGCAATCAAATACACTTCAAAATACTTTCTCAGAATCAATACAAAGCAAGTAGATACTCTTTAGAGATGCTTCATACACACTTCCAACACCCTATGGTGACTTCACTAACTAGAAATATATTTGCATTTAAATATCACTTTTTATACCGTTCAAATTCAGGGGATGGTAGAAAGGAAAGGTTAAAGGAAGGAAAAAGGTTAAACAGATTCTCAGAGCATGTGAGCACTTTTAAATCTCCCAATGAAGTCTAGATAAAAACCTTTCCAGCAATATTAGTTAAAAACCAAGATTTATGGTCTTTGCATCGAAAAGATTATGCATCGAAATGACAATCCATCGAAAAAAATCCAACAAAAGTAAATGCATCGAAATGCTATCTTTTGAATTAAAAGTACATATTCATCGAAACTTGTCCTTTGAAAATAGGAATGGCCAAGTTTCAATGGATATGTACTTTTATACGATGCATTTATTTTGCGTGTTATAACATTACATGGAGCTGTCCAGCCCTAAAATCCTTTAAGTATTTCGGCACTGGCCAGCTTCATGTAACGTTTTAGTGCTTATTGTTTATTGGGGGTGGAGGGGTTCCCCATCATCTCCCCCAACCCCCTAACTCTAACCCAACCCTAACCCTAAATCTAACCCTTAATGTAACCCTTAATCTAACCCTAAATCTAACCCTAACCCTTATTCTAACCCCAGCCCTAACCCTAACCATAAAACGAATCCTAGCCCTAACCCTAACCCAACCCTAAATCTAACCCTTAATGTAACCCTTAATCTAATCCTGAATCTAACCCTAACCCTTAATCTAACCCTAGCCCTAACCCTAACTCTAAAACTAATCCTAGCCCTAACGCTAAATCTAACCCTTAATGTAACCCTTAATCTAACCCTAAACCTAACCCTAAATCTAACCCTTAATGTAACCCTTAATGAAACCCTTAATCTAACCCTAACCCTAACCATAACCCAACCTTAGCCCTAAATCTAACCCTAACCCTAGCCCTAATTATCCATCGAAATTCATTCAATTAATATGCTTTTTGATGGAAAAGCAATTCAAGGAATACATTTCCATGGATATGTATTTGACGAATACATTTTCGATGGAAAGTCCAGATACCAAACACCAATGTATCACCTATGAGGGTGAGTAAGAATCAAAGTCAATGTACGAGAAGAGTCTGCAGGGAGCTAGGACAGCCAAGGTCAATTGGAGCAAAGTCTATGGAGCTGAGGCACTTCTTAGATAGCAAAAAGTATTTCACAAAATTAGAGAGTTTGTTGTAGAAAAATCACTGTAGGGTCACAAGCTGTTACACCTGTAAAAGATATAGCTGCGATCATCTCTAGAAAAGCAGCTACTGCAAGTCTCAACTGTGAAAAGCAAGCTACAGACAAAGACGTATGTACCCCTTAGTCAGCACAGTACCTTAGATTAGAAGAAGATTAGTGAGCACTTGTCGTCCCCAAATTGGGGAGGCCAACAGCCGGGAGAGATTGAGCCAAAGAATGTATACGCCTATCCTCTAGAGAGAGGAAGGCATGAAATGCATTATCAACTGAGTGCATAGGACGGGAAGCTGGCACAAAAACTGGTGCTGTTGACGTCATGGTGGATAGAACTGGCACTACTTCAGATGTTAAACATAAACAAATGGAAGCTTCGCTGTGGTAATAGCCAATTACATATGAAACAAATCAAAAGCTCAAAACATCTGTGAAAAAACGTGACACAATTTCAGGTGCATCCGGGTGGGGCCTCCTGACCCAATGGGTCTCCAAACAAGCAAAACCAAACACAACCCAGGCCAACAGCCGGGAGAGATTGGGCAAAATAATTTATACGCCTATCCTTATCAACTGAGTGCATAGGACGGGAAGCTGGCACAAAAACGGGTGCCGTTGACGTCATGGTGGAGAGAACTGGCACTACTCCAGATTTGAAACATAAACAAATGGAAGCTTCACTGTGGTAATAGTCAATTCCATATGAAAAAATTCAAAAGCGCAAAACATCTGTGAAAAAACTTGACACAATTTCAGGTGCAACCGGGTGGGGCCTCCTGACCCAATGGGACTCCAAACAAGCAAAACCAAACGCAACCCAGTTGTTGCCAACTGCTCAACCCGTATGCACTCCTGTTGCAAAACGATTTCCCTAGCCAACTCAATACATCATCACACACTTTTCATTTTGTAAATTCAATAATATTCAATAAAGTACAAATTGAAACAAATAATTTCCACAAAGTTGTAAATATATTTTTAGCTTCCCTGATTGGTAAAGCTAAGTACATCAAATGTAAATTAAGTCACTTCAGATGTTACCAACTCCACAGCTGAATTGACACGCAGGTCACAATTTCTCTCTTTATATGGCCCATTAATTTATTCAAGTGTTCAGCTGACCCATCCAAATAGGTTGTGAGTACACTGGAGTCAAGAAGGTCAATGGTAACAGCTGACTCCTGTGAGGTAGACACAAACTACAGATTCAACGTGTAACAAAAGGTTTTATTAAAGAAAATGTCAGGATGGCGTAAGACCTAACTTGCCCTATGCTACAGTGGGCCTTCCCTAACTAAGGAAAATAAGGAAAGTCTGGGTCAGTAAGTTCAACTAAAAAGTCTGTATGTGTCGAAAGCCTATGCTTTCCCTCACAAGTAAGACAAAACAATGTGTAGGGCTATCAACCATAAACTAAACCGTGTTCCAAAAGTAAATTTCAGAGCTATTTCCAGCTCAGGCATACTCTTCAGCCTCTTTTCCCCAAATGTCAACCAGTTTATCACAATGTTCAATTTAATTTCTTCTGGACTTGAATTAACAAAGTTCCACACCATTATAAATGTCGAGGTGCCCTTCGCCAAGTTCCATATAGTTACAGGACAGCACGTCTCAGTGTTCTCTAACCCAAGAACAATGTCAAAAAGAGGTCACAAAAAAGTATCTTGAAGATTTCTGTATTTCTTTACAGCTAAGGGTTCCCTTCCCCAAGTCTTATATGCCTCACTGGTAGTTTTCCTGTTTACACAACAGCAACCATCCTTGTTAATATATAGGGTTTCTCTGGTCTTGGCACAGTTGCTAGACCAACCGGTTCATCCATTACAGGTCACGCAACCAAGGAACCATGCATTCACTTTCAACAGTTCGTTATTCATCAAGTAGTAGTTCTATAGTCTTGACGCAGTTGTTGTATCACACGATCCACCCATTACTGCTCACACAACCCAGAACTTCAAGCTCTCTTTGAGTAGTTCAATATTGCAGCTGAACCAATGATGTCTTAAATGCAACTTCACAACTTTACCAAGCAAGTGGTTTCTTAAATACAGCTCCACAACAAGCACTTATTCAGCCTTTACCACAATTCTGCAATCAGGGTCTTACATTCAGCTTGGTTCCCAATTATCTTTCAATTCAAAGTTCAATCTTAGCAAGTTAGTTATTTGCATACACTTTAAGGTTCAATGTTAGCAGTTGTGCTGTTTCACATAACTCCCTATTCAAAATGAATCGTCTGTGCCTTCTTTTCACTTAACTATTTAATATCTGCAGGTTTTACTTGTTTCCTTCTATTCAGTATTTTAATAATGTAACTTTGTTTGTTTCATTCAATTCGGTATTCAAATAGTTCAACTTTTCTTGTTTCATTCAACTCAGTATTCAATAAGTTCAACTTTGCTTGTTTCATTCAATTTGGTAGTCAATAAATTCAACTTTGTTTGTTTTCTTCAATTTGGTATTCAATAAGTTCAACTTTGTGCAATTCATTCAGTTAAATTTTGCATAATTCATTCAGTTCAGAATTTAATAAGTGTAACTTTTCTTACTTCCATGGACCGCTACTCCATTCACGGTCTCTTGGAGCGTCCACGTAACTCCAGTGTCCCAGACACCCTTCAGGACCTGGCAGCTCCTTTTGCCGGCTTCTTCCCGAGCGGGAAAGCCTTTCACCGGGTGCTTCATTCAGCACTCGCTGGCGCTCCTGTGTAACTCTGCCTCTGTTCCCCAGCAGTGCCTGCTGCCCGCCTTCTCATCTGAGGGTTCTCCCTCCTGTAGAGTCCCATTAGGAAACTCAGCTTCTCGCGGTCCCACACAGCTCCTTCCCTGCTTCCTCTTCTCCGGCACTCTCTGCTGTTGCTTTCTCCGCGGCTGCTTCTCCCATATGCATTTGCAGGCCACCTTTTCTACAGCTGGAGTCCTTCAAGGGTCTCCAGGTGTAGTCCATTAATTAAGGTTGCCTGACCCTGATTACCATGACATGCCTGACCTTCATGCAACTTATTTGTCCCAGTACCAAAGTGGTGAGAGCAGGGGTGTCTATTACTCTCGGTTGCCTCTTCCTCGTCTCAGTACTAGAGTGGGGAAAGTGTGTGATGTTCATAACACTCAATTGTTCTTCTCAGTACTGTTAGGTACCCCAAGAGGGAAATAAAGGGGAACTTCTCTATATTGAGCCATAATGGTCAGGGAAGGTTTAGGTTGGTTCTCACGAAGATAAGGAGATACTGGGCCTCATTACGAGTCAGGCGGTAGCCGTGCCGGTAAAACTGGCCGGCTGCCGCCAGACTCATGATGATTTACTGCTGCCTGACTTGCCAGAATAACCAGGGCATTACAGCCCGGCAGTCCGGTCAGTCAGGCGGCGGCAATTGTTACTTCCCATTCTCATTTGAGTCCCATAGAACTCAATGGGAATGGGGAGGATGGAAGCACAGGCACTGTGCGCAACAGTGCCGGTGCTTCTGTCAAAGTCTGCGAGCGGGTACCGTCCGGCCTGCCAGGTCTTACCTGGCGGGTGGGACGGCACCCGCCCACAGAACACGTAGTTTGCCAGTCTGGAAACAACAGTGTTGGTAAGCTTACCAGCACCGTTGTTTCCGGACCGGCAAACTTGTAATGAGGCCCATTGTGTTTTGTCCAAAGGTGCCTCATCCCCAATCCTTCTCCTCCTTTTACTACCATGTCTGGAATGATAATATCTACTACCTTTCTCAGAGCTAAGGGAACATGGTGAACAATATCCAATAACTACTTCTGGGATAGGGGTTCCTTCCTGGAATCAGGTTGTGGAATATAGTGTCTTACCTAAAGAGATCCCACCTCCAGTCCAGATGACCCTCCATCCGGGTGATCCTGCCTTGCTTGTCCACCAACAGGGGCAGGACCCAAAAGCTATGGCCTTTCGCTGGCCACCTGCATAAAGGATCCAAGGAGAGTAGATTTGAGAATGCCCTCAGGTTTCTCACACTCCTTAGATTTCAGACAGGTTGAGATCAAGGCTTTCCCACTGGGCTTTTTTCTATGACGGTTAGGAATTTAATTGCCTGTATCATAATGTTAGGCAAGAATTGATGTAGTAACCCTGTGGGAGACTACACAACCCTTGTCCTCTTGGTATTGGGTTTGTAGTTAAAATAATTATTTATTTATTCAAAAATAGTTTTTAAATAAGCATCCTTTAAAAACGGCGTTATATGTAGCAATCAAATACACTTCAAAATACTTTCTCAGAATCAATACAAAGCAAGTAGATACTCTTTAGAGATGCTTCATACACACTTCCTACACCCTAAGGTGACTTTACTAACTAGGACTATATTTGCATTTATATATCACTTTTTATACTTTGCAAATTCAGGGGATGGTAGAAAGGAAAGGTTAAAGGAAGGAAAAAGGTTAAACAGATTCTCAGAGTATGTGAGCACTTTTAAATCTCCCAATGAAGTCTAGATAAAAATCTTTCCAGCAATATTATTTAAAAAACAAGATTTATGGTCTTTGCATCGAAAAAATGATGCATCGAAATGACAATCCATCGAAAAAAATCCAACAAATGTAAATGCATTGAAATGCTATCTTTTGAATTAAAAGTACATATTCATCGAAACTTGTCCTTTGAAAATAGGAATGGACACGTTTCAATGGATCTGTACTTTTAAATATTAAAGATAGCATTACGATGCATTTATTTTGCACGTTATAACATTACATGGAGCTGTCCAGCCCTGAAATCTTTTAAGTATTTCGGCACTGGCCAGCTTCATGTAACATTTTAGTGCTTATTGTTTATTGGGGTGGGGGGTTCCCCACCATCTCTCCCAACCCCCTAACTCTAACCCAACCCTAACCCTAAATCTAACCCTTAATGTAACCCTTAATCTAACCCTTATTCTAACCCTAAATCTAACCCTAACCCTTATTCTAACCCTAGCCCTAACCCTAACCATAAAACGAATCCTAGCCCTAACCCTAACCCAACCCTAAATCTAACCCTTAATGTAACCCTTAATCTAACCCTTAATCTAACCCTAACCCTTTTTCTAACCCTAGCCCTAACCCTAACCATAAAACGAATCCTAGCCATAACCCTAACCCAACCCTAAATCTAACCCTTAATGTAACCCTTAATCTAATCCTAAATCTAACCCTAACCCTTAATCTAACCCCAGCCCTAACCCTAACTCTAAAACTAATCCTAGCCCTAACCCTAAATCTAACCCTTAATGTAACCCTTAATGTAACCCTAAACCTAACCCTAAATCTAACTCTGAATGAAACCCATAATCTAACCCTTAATCTAACCCTTAATCTAACCCTAACCCTAACCATAACCCAACCTTAGCCCTAAATCTAACCCTAACCCTAGCCCTAATTATCCATCGAAATTATCCATCGAAATTCATTCAATTAATATGCTTTTTGATGGAAAAGCTATTCAAGGAATACATTTCCATGGATATGTATTTGATGAATACATTTTCGATGGAAAGTCCAGATACCAAACACCAATGTATCACCTATGAGGGTCAGTAAGAATCAAGGTCAATGTACGAGAAGAGTCTGCAGGGAGCTAGGACAGCCAAGGTCAATTGGATCAAAGTCTATGGAGCTGAGGCACTTCTTAGATAGCAAAAAGTATTTCACAAAATTAGAGAGTTTAATTCATGTAACATTTTAGTGCTTATTGTTTATTGGGGTGGGGGGTTCCCCACCATCTCTCCCAACCCCCTAACTCTAACCCAACCCTAACCCTAAATCTAACCCTTAATGTAACCCTTAATCTAACCCTTATTCTAACCCTAAATCTAACCCTAACCCTTATTCTAACCCTAGCCCTAACCCTAACCATAAAACGAATCCTAGCCCTAACCCTAACCCAACCCTAAATCTAACCCTTAATGTAACCCTTAATCTAACCCTTAATCTAACCCTAACCCTTTTTCTAACCCTAGCCCTAACCCTAACCATAAAACGAATCCTAGCCATAACCCTAACCCAACCCTAAATCTAACCCTTAATGTAACCCTTAATCTAATCCTAAATCTAACCCTAACCCTTAATCTAACCCCAGCCCTAACCCTAACTCTAAAACTAATCCTAGCCCTAACCCTAAATCTAACCCTTAATGTAACCCTTAATGTAACCCTAAACCTAACCCTAAATCTAACTCTGAATGAAACCCATAATCTAACCCTTAATCTAACCCTTAATCTAACCCTAACCCTAACCATAACCCAACCTTAGCCCTAAATCTAACCCTAACCCTAGCCCTAATTATCCATCGAAATTATCCATCGAAATTCATTCAATTAATATGCTTTTTGATGGAAAAGCTATTCAAGGAATACATTTCCATGGATATGTATTTGATGAATACATTTTCGATGGAAAGTCCAGATACCAAACACCAATGTATCACCTATGAGGGTCAGTAAGAATCAAGGTCAATGTACGAGAAGAGTCTGCAGGGAGCTAGGACAGCCAAGGTCAATTGGATCAAAGTCTATGGAGCTGAGGCACTTCTTAGATAGCAAAAAGTATTTCACAAAATTAGAGAGTTTGTTGTAGAAAAATCACTGTAGGGTCACAAGCTGTTACACTTGTAAAAGATAGAGCTGAGATCATCTCTAGAAAAGCAGCTACTGCAAGTCTCAACTGAGAAAAGCAAGCTACAGACAAAGAGGTATGTACCCCTTAGTCAGCACAGTACCTTAGATTAGAAGAAGATTGATCCAGCTGGCTTCTGTCTTGGTTGCAGTGTTGCAGATCCGGTGTTCCTGGGCCTCAGTCGTGGGGACAAGAGGGAGGATGTCTAGAGAACCCCTGCACAGCAATTCGGAGGTCGGCAGCAGCTACAGGCTCTTTTCAGTTCAGCTGCACTTTTTGCGTTTTCCGCGCGCTGTATACAGCATACCCCACAATTCTTGGACACCAGTTGGGCTTCCTTCACACCTTGAGTACTGCACTTTGGTAAGGGGACTCGAGCGCTGGTTGTCCTGCTTCTGGAGGGTCCTGGGGGGACTCCTGGAGCTTCTGGCTGGCTTACAGACGTTGCACTTGACTACGGATTTCTTGACCCCTAGAACTCGGTTCCTGCAGGAGCAAAGAAGTACATCCAGTTGGGGAAAGTCTTCCAGCAGAGTTTGTCTCAAGGTTAGTTGTCCCCACTAACCCAGGGGAAGAAGTCATCCTTTCCGGAGCTTCTCTTGTCGAGCAGAAAGAGGAGTTTCAGCACAGCAGCAGGACTTCACCAGGCAGTACAAAGGTCCAGCAGGATGCAGCAGGCTTCTGTCATGGTTTCTTCGTCGGGTTGTTCTTTCCAGTGGTCGACTCTGTCTTCAGTCCAAGAAGCCTTGCCTTTTAAGCAGGTTTCTCCCATCCATGCACAGCCTATGTCACACTCAACCCCCGATTCTTCCTGTTTGTCCTTCGCCGCTCTCTTCTTTGTGGGTTTCTCTGATTTCCGAGAAGTCCTGGACTTGAACAGATAGGGCCAGTGGTCCTCTATATCCAGCGTGGAACGTGGATGGAGACAGAGGAAGAGTTCAGGATTCCAGGAAGCAAGGGTAAACTACGTTCAGGAATAAGCGCGGAACCAGGAAGGAAGTTTCTGTTCGCAAGCTAAACAAGCAGGGTGTATGCATGGAGCTAGGAAGGGAGCCAGGAAGGAAAGAATGAGTGGCCTGGAAGAGGAGTAACCACTCCAGGGTCCGGGAATGAAGTGGAGAAAGGATTGAAGTATCGGAACAGCGATACGAGGAAGCAACGCAAGGCACAGTAGCAGCTAACTAGTATAGGAGCGTTGAGACGCGGAGGGCAGCAGGGGCGTGTCCTTTTTGTAGGAGTCCATCGCTCCGGCGTAAACGCTGGAGCGTAGCATGACTGATGCGGCGGCCATGTTGAGAGGAACACCGCCCGGTGGTACGATGCATCATGGACCAGGAAGTCCAGAAGGGGCGCCATTGGTGGTTCATGACAGCCTAGCCGTCACTCACACAGCAGGGTGGCTGTTCTGCAAGGACAGACAGCCAGCCAATCTGGACTGGGGGTATTCAGGTTTCCCTGGAGACTAAGGACAAGGGAGTTTTGGGCACCTCCCTCACTTCCTGCCCTGCCAGACACACTGGAGCCAGAGGCGGGTTTCAGCACTGAAGCCCGCCAAGGGCAAAATCAACAAAGGGGTTAAACCTGGCTTGGTGTGCAGAGTACAGCCCAAAAAAGACCTCACAAACAAGAAATGGTGAAAAAAGAAGACTGGGGCCATTTTGACACAATCGACACCCATGGGTGCTATACTGCAGCTGGGGATTCAGCCTGCGGTAGAAAAGCAAAATGGTAGGAAAATTAAACCACTGCCACCAGCCATTTAAAGTAGTGAGGGTAACATAAAAAATGTTACATGAGTAGGTAGGAAAAGGGGCTACTAAGTAAGGCCCCAGCACTCCACATAAGATGGGGTGTGCTGGACCTACAAAGAGAAAAGGTAAGTAAAGACAATTTCACTTTACTATTTTGGGGAACAGTAGTTCACCCAAAAAAAGGTATTTAAACCTTATGAGAAATCTAAAGGATTTCTCTGTGACACTGCACTGGGGGTGCTGTGTGTCACCATACAAAAAGTAGATGCCTATGGAGTTTGTCAGACTCCAAAAAAAAGGAAACACATAATCCAAATCAGGTAAAAAATACATGAGAGAGTGAGGAAAAGGGCTCACTCGCTCCAGGGTTGAAATTAAAGTTCAAAAAAAGAGATGGAGGTCTCTAAGTTTGAAGGGAATCAGCCCAGAAATGATAATTCTCCCTAACAAATAGGCACTAAATGAGCCTGTAGTGGTGAAGACAAAACAACGTTGTGTGTGATGTGTTTCAAGCCTTCTGATAAAGATATAATTGTTGAGAGTGTAAGTGGTATAGAATTCAAGGGTGCAGGCTTGCTATTAAGGATCGCAAGAACTTGCTGAGCCCTTCTGACCTTGTTTGGGTTATTTTTCATATTCTTTTATTTATTCTTCTTCCTTTCATAGGACTGTATAACTGGCTCTACAACCTCTTGTGCTTCAACTTGGTCTTCGTCCCGCACAGAAAACCCCAGATCTGTGGGGGAATCAATAGCCACTAATGGCACTGCTTCCACTCAACTCAATGACGCCTGAAAAGTTTGAAAAATCTAATTTGCATTTGAAGCAGACTGTATCACAGGCGCCAATAGCTGTAGGAGGTTGCATATCATGGCACGCAATAAAATGAGGCAATGGACCTAGTCCTTCTAAGATTGTAGGTTTCAGCAAGGGTGTACTGCAGGCCATAGTGGAGCCTTCAATTAAATTCAGCTTTGCACACAACTCTTTTAGTGTGTATTGTACTTCACAGATTTCATATTGTGGCATGACATCAAAGAGAGTACCAGAAATGAAAGAGCATTGAATGTTTGGTCTCCACGTGATGTATCATGGCTAATTGCTGTTGTGTGTTGAGTCTCTGGTGCCATAGCAGATTCGTTTAGAGAACTTGATGCCCCCAAAAAACCCAATGGGACCTATAACTTCCCAAATTTCGTTGGCGAGTATGCCACTGATGTTATTGGCAAATGTGTTAAATTTTTCAATGGTGATATTGGAGTTGGCCTACGTATAAGGACTTCGTCCCTGCCATCCCACAATGGAGTGTGTAGTGGGTGAAGATCCAGTGACAGGCGTACCCTTTTGGCCAACTCTTGGTGAATAACTGGTGCCAATAAGGACACGTCAGAAACAAAATGTGTGCCCAAACAAGTCAACAAATCCTCCGGGTCTACATGACTCAGAAGGCAGCATGCACCAGAGTCTTCATGATTCCCTAGTGGGTTTCCCTGCAGGCAATATCCAGCGGCATCATCAGGGCAGAGCTCAGGGTTTAGCAGTGAGTTTAACAGTCCCCGCTCTTTTAGCAGTGGCTTAGCCCACTTTACAGCCCCCGCCACTACCTATGCCAGGGTTCTTGTGTCCTTCAAATTGTTTTTCAAAATACACACTTATAACGCCTTTATTGTTTGCGTGTTTAGAATGAAACTTTCGCATATCTTCCTTACTCTTTGATGGCTTGTTGTGCTTGTTTGCTGCTTCTAAGTCTGTACACCATGAGTGGAAGACCACTCACGCTATCCCTGAGGTGGTTACCCTTGAAGTCAACTACATGGGGAAAAAAAACAAAATAAGTGTCACTTGCAACAGTAAGTTCGGTCTTGAATCTTCCGACAGCCGTCAGCCTCACTGCCAGACTGCCCCTCTCATTTGCCTCACTTGTCTGCATGGACTATATGCTGGAAAGGGGATTTTATCTCCCACAGACAAGCAGCAGGCAAGGAGCAGGAATCAGAGTAGATCACCAAAAAACGAACAGGAGCAGCCTCGGGTTATCAATCCCAGATAGGCAGATAGTCTTCACTGCCTCCCTTACTTGCCTCACTTGTCCGTGGTCTTAACTTTTGGCACTAAAAAGATACCACAGGAATGCTGCCTTAATGCAGGGAAGGACCTGATCGCAAATGTAAATCAGTTTAATTATTTACGCATCCATTTACCTGTGCCCTATATCGCATAGGCCATCTGGATAAACAAGCAACCCGCATGGCACAAGCCATTGGCAGAAATTTCACTTTTACTGCTAATTTTAGGGTTCAACCTCCCTCTTATATGATTAGGGTATACAAGGCTAGTCTTAACACAGTTGGTCTGTAAATTCTGTAGACGGCTGCTAGGACTTCTCCAATCGTCTTCAATACATGCCACGCATTCGTAGATCGGCTTAGGGTATTTGGATGATGAGATTTCCCTTGCACCTATTTCTCTTTTCCTGAGTGTTATCTCCAATGAAAAGGCTTGGTAATTGAAGTGGCTGGTGTGAAATTTAAGAGCTTGGAACCATACAGCAAAACTTTCTTGGCTAAACTTTGTGTTAGTCTCACTTGATAAGGAAAGGTTAACAAACCAGCTATCAGCTTTGATGGCTGGCAGAAAGAACCTGCAATTTGAGTTAATACAGACTCAAAGCACAACTTGTTTTATTTAATATTATTAGGGTATTAACTGAGTGTGCACATAGCTCCGGAAGCAACAGAGCGCTTTACAAGTCATAGTAGGAAGGACACGGAGTGGACAGCAAAGTGTAGAGCTAACAACGGGGAAGGGGAGGGCAGGCAATTTGGCAGCACAGTATCTACAAGAGACCAGGGGAGAACTATAAAAAAGCAAAGAACCCCGCAAAATGGTTAAGCCTCTTAGCCAGGCTCTACGGGCAACATCTACTCATCCCAGCCGACAGTACTATCTGATGCGTAACCCTTAACTGAGAGATAGAAGCCTAATAACTAAGCGCAGATCCAACTGTCTTTTCACAAGAAGTAACTCTTATTAGGAAGGCGACTCAGGTTTGTAGCCCCTTTGCCCATTTTGTGCCAACACACCCAAGTCTGTTTTTGACACCATTTTTGTCGGAAGCAAATAAAGGGTGCCTACGGACGAAGTATCTTATCCCACTCTTAAAAGTGAGTGGTATTAGATAGCGTAGTCCGGCCTTTATCTATCTCTTGTGGGCAAACTCTAGGTTTCTTGGTCTCCGCAACAATTCTTGTGGAAGATGATGCTAATAACGAGGACCTTTTACTTAAAACTGATAATAACATGTAGGTATTCCAGATTATCTAGGGCCCTTCAATAAAAATCTAAGGGTGTTTGGCTCATTTCTATTGAAGTTGTAATGTACTCATTCTGATGCCTGTACTATGTATGAAGACAAATGTGTGTTTGTTAAGCGTCCTATGTTTTAGCTATTCAGTATTATACATATTTTGACTGGCTGACTGAGAGGGTTTTGGGCTAGCAAAAGACAATACAACTATGGTATATTTATTCGGCCACTATACTCATGACATAGTAATAGTAGCCCAGTGTCCAGGGACATTTCTTTTGGTAGGACATGTTTGTCCTTACACAATCTTCTGGTGGAATATTTATTCCTGCCCTTCACAGAGTCATTGGTCTCTTGGATGTGCTACTACTCGCGGATACCATCACTCCTGGAACGTGCGCAGATCACATCACTCCTGGAACGTGCTGTTGTAGATTTGACATCTGTATTGCCCATTCATTTCAGCCTTGAAGCGCTATGACTCACCATGAGCACTTGACAAGTAACAGGAACTACAGTCAACACTTTAGGGTTCTTCCAGACCCAGAGAAAAGATGTGTCTATATCAATCAATTTCCATCTCAACACCTAAAGAGGAAAGGGATGCAGTTCAGATTTACCATCATGGGAGACTGGTGGAATTGTGGAAGACTGGTTGAAAATTCCACTTAGAGGAAGATACTGTCGACTGCGTGTAATTTCAACATCGGTTGAAACCTTAAGGCATCTCTCTGTATATTGTGTTGCATTGCAAGATGTCCTTTTCAGATATTTTTCGAAAATGTGTGAAAAAAGGTATTTGATTACTAAAGTGTTCTGCTTAAAAATAATATGGCGAGAACAGAACTTGCTGGTAACAGCGATTGTGGCATAACAGACATTTACTAAGAAAAGATTTAATTTATGAATGTTTTTATTGAAACAAAGGGAATTGATTAAAATATTGTACATTGAGAAAGGGAATATCTAATGTTTCTATTTGTTATCTAATGTTTGGTTTCTGTTGTTAATGCGTCAATGCTAATATCTCTTTAATGTTTGAATTATGAACATCACATTTAAATATATGGAAGGGTTTTATAAACCATTGAATACAGAAATACAGAAAAGAAATAGAGTTGTAAATAGCCGGTCCCACAAGTCTCCAAGCGCAGTCTGATCAATTTATGGTGCCCTGACAGGATTAAAAAGCGGTGCCTGGTGTGACGAATCAACTTCCCGGGGCACCAGTGGTCCCGGGATGAATATCGGTTTCTAACCCATCAATCAGCCCTACACCTCTAGTACACGAGAAGGGATCCAAACAGATTGGAAATGCAAGCAAATTATAAAGCTCCTTTTCCAATGTTGGACAGAACGGCAGGTTAGTTGCAGCACTAGGACCATCCAAGGTGGTGGATCATAGGTTAGCTTCAACACAGCGAAAATACAATTATTACCCAACGATAAAAGGGACTGTCCAATCAATGTTCTATAAAAATATCTACTTTATTAGTATTCAGCAGACAGTTAAGCACACTACAAAATACAACCCACCCTGTAGAAGAATGCAGAGGACAGACAGTTTCACAAAGGAAAAGGGATGCACTTTGGATACTGATAGGTTGTAAAATGTCACTAGGGGCCTTCGGAGAAGGACCAGGTGGACAGAACCGCAATGTACCTTGTGCTTGTAGAAGTTCTTGATTCTTGACAGTGTAGAGTTGGTTTCAGGGTGCTTTTCAGTTTCTGCAACAGAGTTTAAGACGGGAGACAGCTGTGGGTATCAGGCGCCATGCAGCTCGGCGAGGCTGGATGGACGGCTGCAGGCTGGCCTACACGGCGGCTCTGGGTTAGGAATTGTTGTCTCAGTGTTGGATGGTGGGTCTGAAGCATTGGTCGAGGCATCTTGGATGGCGTGAGCGACTGCAGTGTAACAACAGTCAGCAGGGCAGTCGGTTGCAGCTTGAGGGGCTTGACTGGTGTGAAAGACATGCATTACTTACCGTAATAGCATTTCTGATGATTGTATCTGCTTAGATTCACATGCTGTGCATATGGTCCAACATCCAGTGGTAACCACGGAGTATTGCATCTTGTGTTTCGGGGACCAAAAGGGGACGTCGGCATAGGCGTGTCCGTAACACTATCCCTATCGGGACGTGTAGTGTATCCAAAATCCCTCATGCGCCGAGGTCCCTCTGATTGTATTTTTTCTGCCATACATAAAGCGAGAAAGTAGTAAGACGTCTATGTTCCTTCCACCCCGAGCGGGGAGGCAGGGAGGGCGCAAGTGAATCTAAGCAGATACAATCATCAGAAATGCTATTACGGTAAGTAATGCATGTCTTCTGATGCTTGTTAATCTGCTTAGAATCACACGCTGCGCATAGACTGGCGAGCAGTACCCGGAGTTGGAGGTGGGTTGGGAGAAGGAACAGTAGAGAAAAGATGTCTTAGTACTGCTTGTCCAACCTGAGAATCAGACCTAGAATGAGTGTCTAGGCAATAGTGTTTTGTAAAGGTGTGTACAGAACTCCAGGTTGCCGCTTTGCAAATGGACTCAAGGGGAACATTTGCAATGAATGCTATGGATGCCCCAGTGCCTCGAGTAGAATGTGCCGTAGGCTTGAAGGGCAGTTCTGTCTTAGCAAGAGTGTAACATAGTGTGATGCATTTGACAATCCACCTTGAGATAGCTGACTTAGAGACAGGATCCCCTTCTCTGCCAGCTGCTACTGAAACAAAGAATTGTTTAGTCTTCCTCAGTGGTTTAGTTCTTTCCAGGTAGAACATGACTGCTCTGCGCACATCCAATGTATGTAGGCTTTTTTCGGCCATGTTAGTAGGGTTCTGGAAGAAAGTGGGTAGTTCGATTGATTGGTTCACATGGAACTTTGAGATGAATTTAGGCGCAAATCTGGGATGTGTGCGCAGAACTACCTTCTCTTTGTGGACTGTAACGAAGGGGTCTAGAACAGAAAGAGCCTGTAGTTCGCTAACCCTTCTGATAGAAGTGATAGGCACTAGGAAGGTTGTTTTATAAGTCAGGTCTTTCAGACTTGCTTTATGCATTGGCTCAAAGGGAGCTCCCATGAGCCTGGTCAAAACCACATTCAGATCCCATCGAGGGGCTGGGTGAGAAATGGGAGGATAAATCCTCTTAACCCCTTCCATAAAGGCTTTAATCACTGGTATTTTCCACCACAACACCTTTTGTTGTGAAGTGGTGTAGGCTGACAGAGCAGCCAGATGAACCTTTAGGGAATTGAAGACTAACCCAGTGTCCAACAGATGGGTTAGATGCAGCACAATGTGAGTGGGTGAGCAATCGATGGGATTGACGCCCTTGGAGTGGCACCAGATGAGAAAACGTTTCCATTTTCTGGCATAGCAATAACGTGTATTCAGTTTTCTCGCTTCCCTGAGTATGTCCATCCACCTCTGGGGGAGTTGTATGCGTCCAAACTCTATGATCTCAGGAGCCAAGCTGCTAAATTCAGGGTTTTTGGGCATGGGTGTAGAGTCTCCCTCCTGTCCCGAGACAAAATATTGTACGGGCAGGGTAGTTTTACTGGTGGGGAGAGGTTCATTTCCATCTGGTGAGCGAACCAGGATGTGTGGGCCCACCAGTATCATGATAACTGGTTCCTGATGCATCTTGTGCACTATCCTGTTGAGAAGGGGAGTCAGGGGGAAAAGCGTAAACAAATTTCCCCGACCATGTTATCCAGAGACCGTTCCCCTTGGATCGGTTCTGGGGGTACCTGGAGGCATAGTCTTGGCACTGGGCGTTCTCCTGAGTTGCGAACAAGTCGATCTCTGGGAAGCCCCATTCTGCGAAGACGTTGAATACAATGTCTTTGTGTAGTCGCCATTCGTAT
Organism: Ambystoma mexicanum; assembly: GCF_040938575.1. NCBI lineage: Eukaryota > Metazoa > Chordata > Amphibia > Caudata > Ambystomatidae > Ambystoma > Ambystoma mexicanum. The sequence continues at coordinate 1,345,750,817 of NC_090921.1, forward strand.
TCTTCTGGCAGACGAAAATCTCTGCTGAGTACGTCTGCCAGAAGATTGAGTTCCCCTGGAACATGTTAGGACAACAACAACATCTTGTGTTTGAGAGCCCATATCCAAATGTTTTGGGACAGCTTGGATAGCCCTGGAGAGTGAGTGCCCCCCCGTCTGTTCAGGTAATACATTGCTGTAGTGCTGTCCGTTAGGATAAGCATTGTCTTCCCTTGCAGTTGCATCTGAAAGGCCTTCAATGCTTTGAACACCGCTAATAGCTCCAGTAAGTTTATATGGTTGGACGCTACTTGAGGGGACCACACACCGTGCGCTGTCTGCTGAAGCAGGTGAGCCCCCCACCCCGTGAGAGATGCGTCTATCGTGAGAGTGGCTTCCACTTGCAGGGGTGGTGAAGGTCTTCGCCTTGAAGAGGTTTTCTCTTGACCACCACTGCAGAGAGAGAACGAGGGATGGTGAGACAACTACCAGATCTTCCCATTATCCGCTGGCCTGACACCACTGTCAGTTGAGCCACTCTTGCATGGGACGCATGCGCAGACTCACGTTGGGAACCAAGTATATGCATGACGCCATCATTCCTAGCAAGCGCATGGCTTTGCGCACCGTCACCTCCCGACTGGCTACATATTGAGGGATCTGAAAAAGCATGTTCTGAACCCTCTCGTTGGAGGGGAAGACAAGACCGCCCTTCGCCTGAATTAGAGCTCCGAGACGATAATCCTCCCCAGCTGATCCATACACCCTTCGAACTTCTCTGTAGTCCATTTAGAGGACCCAAACGGGCCTGCGGGTGGAGAAACAACGCTTTCCGCCCTGTGTCATCGAAAAGAGTCTCTTAGGGTGTCGGTGAGAGGCTCTTGGCTATCTTCGTAAGCGTTGTAAGAATCGGGATCCCAATCCGCATCTGAAACTTTTTCTGCGGCTTGTCCCATAACTTTAGGCGGAACCGGGGTAAGGCCCACCGCCGCTGTAATTCTTTCGATGCTGCTTTCGAAAGTCGCCGAATCGGCCTGAGACAGTGGCTCCGATGGTTTACCGGCAGGTAAACTACCTTCCATGGTGCTAGAGGGCCTAGCGGTTGGTTTTTCGGGTAGAGACCTAGCCGTAGTTTTCGGGCCTACCGTGGCCTTTGAGACCGTCGAAGCGTTGGATTTCCACGCTTCAACGTTTGCAGTTTTGGGAGTAGCGCCCTTGTTTGATTTGGACTGCCCAGTCTCAAGACGCTGCTGCGGATGCGGGGAAGGCTTTGGATCAGAATGATCCGAGGAAACCGGCGAAGTTTTTGGCGGCCCTGTTGGTGCTTTCACCTTTTTCGACGAAGATGTCGAAACCGGTATAGGGGTTGTGTGCTTAGTGCGATGCGCATGCACGCCCCTGTCGCCGGATGTTGTCCCTGTAGCGAGACCAGAATCAGGCCTTAAAGGGTCAGGGGCGGGCGTGGCGTCCGCCTCAAGGTCTATAACATCCGCAACAGATGTTTGGTCATCCGAAGTACCCCCGTCACTCTCAGCGGGTGTGCCGGTGAGGGAAGGGGGTTCCACCCGCGACATACCGTATGCTTAACACAGCGCTCCTTAAGGGTTTTAGGCAAAAGGAGTTTGCAGGCGGCACACCGTTTCTCGTCGTGCTCTAGGGGGAGATAGGCGTTACATGTCCTGTGTTCGTCCTTCCAAGGATATCTAACCCTACACTTAGGGAAGAATCTAAAAGGAGTCCTTTCTATAGCTAAAGGGAAGGATGACCAGACCAAAAGGGAAAAGAGGGGAAAGGAGGAAAGACATACTGATAATATCGCCACCCCGACCCCACTCTCCCTACTGTATAGGTCGGCCACAGGGCCCGACCACGTGGAAAATCCAGCCGCCGGATCTTAGGCGCGGAAATCCACAGCCGTAGACGAATCCCCCATAGTCTTCGTCGAAGATGTTCTTGTGGCCGAAGTGACTTAACGGGGAATAACCGACAATTCGGTAATGATAAACAATGTCTCTAGTAAGATCTCCGCTATAGGGCGACCAGTTATCTAGGTGGAAAAAAACAATCTGAGGGACCTCGGCGCGTGAGGGATTTTGGGTACACTACACGTCACGATAGGGATAGTGTTACGGACACGCTTATGCCAACATCCCCTTTTGGTCCCCGAAAGACAAGATGCAATACTCTGCGGTTACCATTGGATGTCGGACCATATGCACAGCATGTGATTCTAAGCAGATTAACAAGCATCAGAAATGTCCTTTAAGGTGGACGCTGGTAGATGCTTGTCGATGCACTCTTCCTAGCTTCTTCACTGGGCTCGTGTTGTCCTTCAAGGTTGATGGCCCAAAGCTGAGGAGAGTGTTTCAGGCAACGGCCTTGTCCTTGCTTTGGTTCAGAGACACTATGGCACTTCCTACCTAGGAAGCTTGCTTGCAGAGCCTAGCAGGGCACGCTGTGTGCTGGCTGTGTACCGGTTTTGGAGCTGATGGAGGGTCCTCTGGATTCAGTATCTCCCTCTGTTCCCTGGGAGATGTTTAGGGGAGGGATCTTGCTTCCCTCTTTGGAAATCCTGGCCTTCCTTCACTGGCGGAAGCTGTATGGAAGACTGTACTTTCAGCCAGGGTCAAAACATTTTCTCCTTGTTACTCCTTGCAAAGTCTTCAGATGATTTGCCAAAAGAGGGGCTCAGCCCTCTTTTAAAGCCAAATGGGCCACAGTGATTGGTGTAGGCTAATCCTACCTTATTGAACCAATCCTGGGTCGCCACCAACAATCTCCTGTATGCGTGAGGTCATAACCAGAGTGCTTTGCGACAGAAAAGGTAAAGTGGTGAAAATATGTAATACGAAGTCCAACCCATCTTCCTGTCTGTTTTGGATCAAAGGGTCTCTCTGGTTAATTGAGCTCTCTGTGGTTCCTGATTAAAGCAGCAGGTGTCCCTTGAAGCTGTGGTGAGACCAGACTTTTGGTCACCGCCAAACCACATATTCGTGCCTTCTGAATGGGGTCCCCCTGTGGGGATGACTACTGTAAATACATAGTCCCAGACATGACAGGTTACTCTCCTTGATACTGAGAGGCGGGGGGTGACTTCAGGTTGACACAGTGCATATCAAAGGTTGTTGGGGTTTTCTGTCTCTTTTGTTTTAGCCTCTGCAGCCAGGCCCCATGTGGGCCTGTTTGAAGTATACACTATTAGTATATTAATTATTTGAATTGCTGCCACCATCTGCAGAGGGTAAACAAAAGGACAGGGCGGATCGATGGAGCCTTTGATAGTTAATTAGGCTGTCCATGACAGGAGGCAGGTTTTAGCCATCCCCCTTCTGAGATGCATTGTGCACCCCACCTGTCAGATCCCAGCTAAGGGCCCGATTCATGGAATTATATGCACAGAAAACAGGGTACTTGCGTGAGCTACTGCGTGAAAATCCGCCTTCGTCGATTCATGTAATCGAATGCGCAGTACTTTTCTTGGACTTGCATGCAGTTCGCGCTGGCTCAGCATGTCTGTGTGAGCCATCGAGGGCCTTGCGCGAGACTCTACGCAGGGCGTGGGTGTGGCTTGACAGAGTTCTGGGAAGGGCCAGAACACCAAAATTGGCAAGGACTTGCAAAAAATTGAGCGTTCCAAGGGACGTCCTGCAAACAGTCCCTCGCACATCCACCATTGCGCGGCACGAAACATATTTATGGATTCAATCGTGCAACTTCTTGGCTGGGAAATGGCTACGCAAGTCCTCCAGACGATCCACCATCCGAAGGCAGGCGTAAGTACACTTGCGCGTAGGATATGCAACGCAGAGGTGGGGTTGAATGTCAGGTTTCTGGGTGCGTGTACTCAACTGGGGTTCCGATGTAACTTAGGAGTGCGCGTAAGCAGTGCATCGGGGTGCAGGAACGGTTTACGGGGGTTGTCACACAGATTTTCTGAGTTTAGACCGAGTTACGATTTTTCATACGCAGGTTGTTGGCGTGCCAGGAACAGTTACAGGGACCGTGCGTGTAGTTGCTGAGATGCAGGTCTGCTTGCACGGGACCCTATGGACTGTTCGAAGGGTGTGTGCATTTGCACCCAGGATAGTGCAAAGGTAGCTGTTCTGGACGTTTTTGCTTTGCACGTGGGCGTGCCAGGGTGTTCCGGCCGTGACTTGCAAATACAGTTACTTTGCACAATCAATTGGCGTGCGGCCCTTGCGGAATTTCTGCACACATTTCCATGAATCGGGTCCTAAATAGGAAAGCGAGGACTGCGCCTGTAGGCTGGGTCCACCCAGAGTACACAGGTCTATGTGCGTGTTGTGCAGTGAGCATCGTAAAGTGTGTGCGGATTAGCCCCACTCATTTTCCAGAGGTTGATCTACCATCATTCAATTTCATATGAAATTTCAAAAAGCCCAGATAAGCGCAGACCCACCGTGCGGATGGAAGAATTCCTCACACCTGGCCACAAGGATCTTTGGAGCAAGCGCATAAACCTTCTCAGTTTTCTCACCGGCTGTTGACAACACTAAACGTGCAGTGAGTCAGAAGGCATGGGCATGTACTTTCCCGCTGTGAAATGTAATTGTAAAATCTCGAATGATGTTGCAAAAACACTGCGTGTGTACCCATTTCACCATTGTACATTGCAAGTGACATTTCAAATCCCTACTGTCTACATGGGGTTATATGTGTTTGTAGTAAACGTTGCTTTGTCACTGTAACTTCCTCACAGTTTTTCTGTGCGTTTCGAGGTATCGTGCCTTGCATGCCAGCTTCCGCGGCCCATCATGTGCTCTTTATTGCTGTATTTAGTCTGCCAAGCACAGTAATTAGGTTCCAATAACAAGACTTCCCTTCATCTCCGCCGCCCTTTCATCCTCAGGTGAACGTGTTTCCTACCTTTTAACAAGTCATAAGTGCGGCACTTTCAGAGTAACCGCACTTGCATCTGGCGGCTGTTATGCAGCGCACAAATATGCAGCCCAGCGCATGCACGAAGCCCGGGATGGTGGTGGCACGGAAAGGGGGGAGGCGTCTGGGCGCTGTTGGCACGGATAGGTAGCGCTTTAAGGGAAACGAGAAATCGACAAGGAGGGCATGATCAGGGCCATAGGATTTGGGGGGCGATAGGCTGAAAAGTGTGTTTGGGTCCGCCCTTTATATGCATAAATAGTAACATCAGTGAAATTACAGACAATATTATAGATTTCGCCTTCCATACACAACGTATCGTGGCAAGTTAGATTAAAAACAAGTTTCCATGAGTAAGGCAGGAGAGAAATAAACTGATTTCCAGTATATGAATTGTCAATATTTAGCTATGTGGAAATATCAGCAGACTTTTTTGAAGTAGCAGACAGTGTGAGTTAAATAGACTATTACATTTGGCAGATACGGGATAGTGAGATAAAAGGATTTCGCCAGGAGCACACAGTTTGGTTAATTGGAGAAGCTGGGATTTGTGTACAGTCTGCAATTCTGGAACTTGATCACATATTTTCCCAGATGTAATTGGTAGAAATACTGTTTGTAAAAGGTATTTTTAAAACTTTTGTTTGAGAACACCATCTGATTGTGGAAAGCATAGCAAAAATAGGGTGATTGTATTTTGCCAAGTGAAGTTAACTGCTGTTTTTGCAGGCGTTTCCCAATGGTTTTTATTTCCATTTTGGATACAATTGGCTATATTGTCCAAAGTAGCAATATGCTTTTATTTTAGAAGCTACAGATAAGGATTATTTTGGCTGTCAAAAGAAATAAACTCCAAACAAGTTCCAAGGATGTTATGTCAAGGCAGGGATTGGCCCTGGGGCAGTCAGCGCAGGTTGTGTCTACAGCAGGATTGCCTTATAGCGCGATAGACCCTATTTACATGGGAAGTCTTGAGGCAGGAAAGTAAGCATTTTTCAGGTCTTCAAATGTTAACAAAATAAAAAGGGCTCAAGTCCTAAAAAAATTAAACAGTGGGGCATGGAGAGGGTGGCTGAATAATATATGTATAGGCGTTAAGTACATGGGGTGGGGGCGAGGGCATAGGTGCACGCCTCATGCTCAGCTAAATCATTGGTTTTGGGAGGGTTTTTTTTTCGTCTCCTGCTGGGTTCAGGCTTGGTGACATGTTACCATACATCTTGCAAAGTTAGCAAGGGCTGCTCACTTAAAAATTGGAAAGGAAGTTCATTGATGGACTACCTGACCCTTGGAGGGGGTGGGCAAGCAAATCTGCGTTATGGGTGCAGGAGTACCAGGGGATCCTATAGCAGAATGCTGAAAAGACAACTTATCAGGTTAGGTAACTGTTGCTGAGATTTCATATGTTTAGGCCTTCCTGTAAATCATATGGCTTTCTGTCTATTCCTGCTGCAAAATGTGCTGTAAAATGTGTTTCGAACTGGGGATGGCAACAGCTCCCACACGTCTCTCAGTGTGGGAACCTCTGCACCCGTAACAAAAATTAAAAGATGCCACCCATTATAAAATGCACAGTAAGTGAACATATCTTAAAGTGAAATATACAAATTGAGTTCCCGTTAGAAGAAAGTGCATGAGAGAAATGAGCATTTGCCTTTCAAAAAATGTAATACACACTGGAAAAATAACCTGAGAGAGGACAATTTCTAATAACTATGCTGGCAAAGTATAAAAGGTGCCCACCACTTAAACCCAACATTTTATAATGAAATATTCCAAGGAAAACAAAATCCAAACAGGAGACATGTGCTTTGATGACCCTTTTTATGTGGTCTTCTGGGTAAGAATGTGCACTGGAAACATGACAACCTGGGATGAAATGCTAGTAGCGAAACATTTGAGCGAGCAAACTTTATTTTAATGTTGGCACCAAAAACACTTAACAGGAGATGAGGCTGCCCCTCAAAAAAGTGAGGGAATGCTGTCCACCCTCATGTATCCTGGATTTGTGCCCTGAAAATCAGCACAGGGCCAGAACCATAGAAAATAACCCTGGCAGTCTCCAGGTTTGCAACCTCTCTTGCCACATTCTGGACATATAGTCATGACTCACTTGCCCTCTCATCCTTGCCCTTCTCACCCCCACGTTCGGCTTTCAACAATATTTTGCATATTATTCCCCCCACCTTGAATGGAAGACTATAAAAGCCAGAAAGCAATTCAGCAGAAGGCAAAAAATGGCCTGTGGACTTTGAAAACATACTTTTTCAAGACTTAAACAGTCATAATAAAAGGTAAGGTGTGAAAAGGTTACCTGTTTGTGTTTCAATGTTTGGCAAAAGCATGCTTCATATATAATGTGAGGAAAATGTTACATTTGACCTAAAATAAACGTTTTTGACATGGTAAACATGAACATGTGCAAATAAGGCAGATGGTTTATAACAGTTTTATGTGATATGTTTAATTATCCTTGAGGAAGGCACAGATTGTAAGCAGCTAACTGGTGCTTTGCATGTGCTTTCAAAATAAAAATGTCCCTTTGCAGTTTTTAACATGTAAACGTTAAGAACGTCTTGGCCATTGTTTTGAACATCACTTGTAAATCGCTTCCACTTTAAATGCTCTAATTTAAGAAAGAATGTTATAAGCAGTGCTTACTAGGCCCGCAGAGTGCAGTGGGCCTCTGGAAGGGGGTATTTGTCCCAAGAGCATCGCAGCAGGAGGTTGAGAGGATACATTGAGGCAGGACAGCCGCTTTTGAAAACAAGAATTGGCAATGCCAATAGTTTTGTGTTTAATGTTGTTCTTTGCATTATGCATTTATTGGCACCAGGGTGCAAAGAGGTGAGTGCAAAGTTTTAAAGGAGGATGCGATAATGGGCACAGTGGTGCCATCGATGATGAGCAAGAAGAAATATGAGTGAGAAAGGTTGAGAGTGAGAGGGTAAGAAATAAAGCAAGTGTGTGTGAGGAAGAATGAGAGGTGGTAGAGAGTGGAGTTGAGGTGAGTGAGTGGGTTATGGAGTGTTGGGTGGGTGGTGGTATAAAGAGTGGGTGTAGGGTCGGTGGGGGTACAGAGAGTGGATGAGGTTGGGAGGGGGTAGAGGGAGTGTGGGTGGCTTTAATGGGGGTAAAGAGAATGGGTTGGAGAGAGTGGGGGGTAGGGTGGGTGGGTGGGGGTAGGGTGTAGAGAGATTAGAGGTAGGGTGGGTGGTTGGGGGTAGAAAGAGTGGAGGTAGGGTGGGTGGTTGGGGTAGAGAGAGGGGTTGGGGCGGGTTGCTGGGTGTAGAGAGAGTAGAGGTAGGGTTGGTGTTTGGGGGTAAAGAGAGAGGAGGTAGGGTGGGTGGTTGGTATAGGGAGGGTTTAGGGTGACTGGGTGGGGATAGAGAGAGTGGGGGTCGGTGGGGAAGAGAGAGAGGGGATAGGGTGGATGGGGGTATTAGAGAAAGTCAGGGTAGGGTGGGTGGGGATAGAGTGCAAAACAACCAGTTTTGAGACTGGCAAATATCGAGATCCAGTAGTGTATGCAGGTGCTGAAATAGGTGGGGCCAATTTCCAGCTTAAGTTAGTCAAGTGGACTCTACTCCTGTCCCTCTGTTCACCATCTAAACCTCAATGCTTTGGAAAGAGCAAAGCCTTCGTGGATTTTTTTTTTGCTACTGTACATCTAATCTTCCCGGATAATATATACTTACAATACATTGCAATGCCAGTTCATTAAAATTAGCTCCTCTTCTCGCTTTCCTGCACTCAATCTTAAAGACTATTTTGAAAGTCAAGAAAGAGCACTGCCAAAGCTTTGGTTACAAAAGATACTCGCAAGTGTTTAAACAAAACACAAATAGAGTTCAGGGCATGAAAAGGGGAAGCAAAGAGGTTCACATGATTACACACAAAGCACATTCCGTCAAAACAACTGCATCTAATGCTCCTAGTCCATTGTAAAACAACATGCACATATTCACCGGCATTTACATGTATACCGTGTGGTAATGCGACGGGCCCGGCCGCTATAAAACACACCAAGGAAATGCTGCCATAAAAAATGATGTAACTGTGTGTGAAAAAAGATTTAAGTGCGAAAAAAAAGATGTAACAGTAGAAAATGTTGTGGCTGCCCGACATATCTCCCGCCGGCCAACCCGTTACGCTGTCGAAATATTTTACAAAATTCCTACTGCTGTATTGGGCTGCTGTGCACACAGAGGCCCGTGAGTAGCTCTCACGCTGTAATGGCTTCAAATAAACTGCTCGTACCGATGCACTTTCAAATCAAGTCACATGCTTGCAATAAAACTTGAAATATCCTGCTGCACAACCACTGCAGATACCAAACGAAGCAAACTTTAGTATCGTGCCATCATGAACCCTCTTAGGATGCGCCTGAAAATCTACTTGTGGTAGTGATACGAACCATGCATCTGCAAATACGCGCCTTTTTTTATTCCAATTTGATCTCCCCTTCATGGTATGGCAGCTTCCCCCCCCCCCCAACTACTGCCGATATGTCATAATCTGGTATGGCTATTGTGCCAAGTATATTACCTGGGTCTGTGTTTATCAGCTTGCCTGGGCTGTGTGGTCATGTGGAACCTTCTAGCTTCATGGAAGGTTGGCAGGGTCAGGGTTCGGAGATTCTAGGGATGACAGTTGGCAATTGCTCTGGATGGGTATGGATGTCCCGGTATCTTTCCTCTGTTACTACAATACTTAAAGAAATCCACTATCTAACTCACCTGACTGTGGTTATTTCACGATATTCTTGTACCTGCTAGTCATTCATACATGCCCAATTAAACTGACAGGACCCGATTAATAGAATATTTGCACGGCTCAAAGCGACTTTGCACTTTCCGAGGCATGTCATAAACAACATCCCTTAAGGTGAGATTCTAAGATTGAAAATAAATTGCAGCACAACAACTACTTACCAAGAAAACCTAGAGAAAACAGTGACACAATTCCAACAAAGAGGATACGATTTAAAGATTCTAAAAGAAGCAGGGCGCAAAACGGAACATGTCTGAAGGGAATTCCTCTTTACAGACAAACCAAAAATGGCTACCAAAGTAACAAAACCAAAGTTCATTACAACGTACAACACGGAAGTATCGAAAATCAGAATAATTCTCAAAAAACACTGGAAAATTCTCCAAACAGACCCAATTGTAAAAACAATACTTGGAAGATTATCCAAGCATATGTTATCGTTGTTTGCACCTTTATGAATCATGGCATGAAGGGAATTCAGCTCCCAAATGGACACAAAAAACAATCAATCAATTAATTAATGGTAACACTAAGAACGTCATCTATGGGATCAAATGTACCTGTGAAAAAATGTAGGTTGAAAGCACGATCAGGGCCATCAAAATCAGAATTGTTTAGCACCTCAGGGCTATCTGAAACAAAGACCTAAAATATGCTCTTTCAGTACATGTACTAACAGATCATCAAAACTTTGTCATTGAAAATCTTCAAACTTTTGGCTTGGAAAAAGTAAAACAGACACCAAGAGGAGGAAACAAAGAAATTCTCCTGCGCCAAAAAGAAGCCAACTGGATATGTATTATGGACACATGTATTACTGGTCTTAATTGCAATACAGAAATGTATCATTGGCTCTAAGTAAATGCAACAATGATACTGCCAAAGACCATTTATATATACCTCACTTTATTATTATTTTTATTTTTATCTTTGAATTCGAGTATGTAGGGGCTTAGCAGAGTCACCTCTCTTGTCTCATTTATTTCTTCTTTTTTCTTTTTCCCATTCTCACCCTTCTCCAACTTTTAAAATTCTTTCTTGAATAAGAACCACAACCTTAAAGTACAACTTAAATAAACTTAAAGATATTGCATACACAATAGCATAATAACTCCAATATATTTTTCCACAGATAGATACAACCTTTCTAGGACCTGTTATGTTATTTTAAGAACCCTTTTCCTCAACGTTATCTAAACATGTGGGTATATCCACATACAAACACCTAAAACATCAACATCAGTTATTTTAAACAGCGCACTGCCAAACATGCAGATCGGCACACTTTCTCTAATTCAAAATGGCAGCGAATGCGTGTGTGGTGATGTCATGATGCTGCTGCACAGTGTACGCGGCAGCGAATGAGGTCATCACGTACACCGCATCTATCGGGCTACAAATAGCGTGATTTTTCATTTAGAGCCTGTGCCTCCTACAGGAAGCAACACGACACCGGAAGCCTTACCATAGCCTTCTCCTTTCTTCAAAAAGACTCACAAGATAAGCATAACTATGACCCTAGCTTTGCCTGCTATTAAGATTATCCCAAAATGGTTAAACTTTTCAGATACTACTCTTTTTCAACAAAAATCTATCTTAAATATAATCTTTTTGTTAACATCTTCTCTGCCTTCTCCCACTTCCCATCCTTCTTGGGCACCCATCCACACTCTGCCAGTGTGAAGATTGAACTAACAGAGGAGCAAATACAACAACTGTGACCATACTGTTGTTTTAAGAAATACCTTACCATGATTAAAAGATGTTTCGGTGAGTCATCCCTCAAAATTTGAATACAACTACCACATTTGTCATTTAAGCAAAAATCTCATTGAATGAAGCAATGAAATTTCAAACTCTGATTTAAGAAAAAAACAAAAATGTACTTTTAAAATGAAGAGTAATCTACACAACTGTGACAATATTGTTCTATTATAAAACACTGCTAAATTCACAGACTTAATAAATGTTTATATTTATATTTTTTGTTAATTTTAGAACAATTTATCCATATCTCTCCTGATGAATCATTGAGTATAAAATGGTGAAACACGTGTCGAGAGATTAATACCGAGAGCTTAATACCAGATTGATAAACAGAGAGATTCAGCATCAGTTTTGAAACCATTTTCTTCTTTTTTTCTGAAGAATAGAATACTCTTTGAAATAAAAATGTACGTTTTTGGCAACAGAATATTGTCAGAATGTCATTGGGACTTTGACTCAACACTCAATGTCATCAATACTCCTCAAGTCAACAAGAACTGTGAGATACTGGTTGGCGCATTAGAGCATCATCCCTCCTCTATCAGCAGTTCACTTTACTGTGTGACAGCCACACAAAGCATGATCAACCTCTGCCAGACAACCAGAGAATTTAAACACAACATTTGTGGAATCGCCAAGGGTAAGCTTTGGTAGGCTGCAAACTCCCTTATTTGCTGAAAAGTGACTTTGCACTGCCGACACAAACGCTGATTCATGGAACTGTGCAAAGTGTATTTTTGCAGTGCAAAGTCAGTGCAAGTGGTCATATGTGCAGTACAAAATTACTCTACTGTCTCATTTTTCAGCAGTGCAAAGTCACTTTGAACCATGCAAAAATTCCATGAATCAGGCCTGCAGTGCGCCAACTCACTGCAGCCTTTTTTTAGTGTAATTTCTATGGGGTGAAATTTGCCCCTCTCCTCGCTATACGCCCCTCTATACCTTTCCCCTCACCAACCATTAAATTAAAAAAATATACACCCCACTCCCCTCTAAAAATGCCATGAACTAATGCAGCAAAACTGCTACGGTTTTTATGGGCACTAAAAGCGAGTCGGTCCCAAGTTTACCGTGCCACCATTCTTTATTAGAAAGTCTAACTGCAACACAGGACGTTCAGAGAGGGGTTGGGCCATGCATATGATCGTCAATGGAGCCTGACACCAAGCTCAGAAGGACACGGGCTCTGTATGTCTTATAATAGAGCGCAGGTGCTGTCGGGCAGCCAGAATCACAATGTCCACACTCATTTGAAAGAGTCTCTATTCTATCTGCACACATGGCCAGCAGGGTTAGTGAAGCCCAGTGGCAACGGACAGGTGTGGACACTAATTTGCATGGATGGGGAAATCCCCAGAAATAATATCCTAGAAAATGCACCATGAATCTTTGATACTTGAGGTTATGCATACCGGCATGCCCCATTTCATTCGAAAGATGATCACCCAGTGCTGTTTTTTGTCTGCATTCTGGAATTTAAAGTGCAGGATTATGATGAGTGCAACAAAAGAACAAGTTACTTCTTACCTTGTAACGTTCTTTCGACGGGATGTTCCTCCGACGTATTCCTCATCTTAGATATCTCCTTCCAGCTCTGCTGGCCTCGGAAAATTTTTTCTCTAGCGGGCGCTGCGCGTCGACGTCCTCCGAGTCGATGTCCTTCGACAGCCGCCGTATCGACGTCGACGTCATCCTGCCTATAAAGGCCGCGCGCAGCGTCCGTTGCTCAGTTCCGTTTTGTAGCCCACAATAATACTTTCTAGACTAACTAATCACCCTGAAGGAGCGTAAGCTGCAACAACAAGGGAAGTAGAACTGCGGGGATGGATGGGAGGGTCGATGAGGAATACGTCGGAGGAACATCCCGTCGAAAGAACGTTACAAGGTAAGAAGTAACTTGTTCTTCGAAGGGATTGTGTCCTCCGACGTATTCCTCATCTTAGATAGGCTCCCATAGCAGTATTCTATTATCGGATTAGGGAGTACTGACTTCACACTGTCTTCTATTGATGAATAGAATGCAGTACAGCCCTTCCAAACCTAGTCTCTTGACTGGAGGAGGAATCCAGATTGTAAAAACGTGTAAAGGTATGGACAGACGACCATGTAGCGGCCGCACATATGTCTTTAACCGGCACGCCTATTTTGAGGGCCGATGAAGCTGCAATACCTCTGGTCGAGTGAGCCCTAAGGTTTTGAGGGGGCTCCTTACCTGCCAGTTTATAACATTCCAGAATGGCTAGAATAATCCATCTGGAAATGGTCTGCTTAGTTATTGGTAACCCCAGCTTGTGACCTGTGTAACCTACAAACAGCTGGTCTGCCTGTCTTATCCTGGCTAGTCTACTAATGTAAAAACTTAAAGCCCTCCTAGGGTCTAGCCTGTGTAACCTCTCTTCCTCTTTCCCCGGGTGAGGAGGAGGATAGAAAGATGGTAGGGTAATCTTCTGAGTGATATGGAATTCAGAAACCACCTTTGGGAGGAAATTAGGCTTCACTTGCAGGACAACTTTGTCTTTGTGAAATATAGTATGAGGGGGTTTACAAGAAAGAGCTTGTAATTCGCTCACCCTTCTAGCAGATGTAAGTGCTATCAATAAAACAGTTTTAAGGGTAAGGAATCGTAACAAACAAGAATGGAGAGGTTCGAAAGGTGTACCCATCAGGAAAGTTAGTACTAAGTTTAAATCCCATAGGGGAACTTGGAATGGTCTTGGGGGATAAACATTGGTTAACCCCTTTAGAAACTGTATTACCAAGGGTAATTTGAAATAGGATGGTTCTTCCGCAGTACGCTTAAAGATGGATAGCGCTGCGAGATAGCCCTTAATGGTGCCAACTTGAAGGCCTGAATTTGCCAAATATAGTAGGAAGGACAGAACCATTGGTGTACCACATAAAAAAGGATCAATATTCTGTTCTCTACACCAGCTGCAAAATCTGTTCCAACGGCAGCGGTATAAAGACTTTGTTGCTGGCCTCCTTGCCGAAAGCAACACCTCCATAACATCATCAGGGAGGTCCCAATCCTTGTACCTCAGCCTTTCAGAAGCCAAGCGTGAAGGTTGAGGGTTTTGATGTCTGGATGGAGAACCTGACCTCCCTTCTGTGAGAGTAGGTTCTCTCTGAGTGGAAGTCGAATTGGAGGGCAGATGGACAAGTCTAGAAGGTCCGGGTACCACATTCTCCTGGCCCAATCCGGGGCAATTAGGATCATGGTTCGCCGGAATCTTCTCAACCTCCTGATCATTTGAGGAATGACAGGGACCGGTGGGAACGCGTACAGAAGCGGAAACTCCCAGTCCACTATGAACTCGTCTCCCAGAGCTTCTCTCGGGGGAAATTCCCTTGAGCAGAACAGGTCGCATTTCCTGTTTAGGCTGGTGGCGAACAGATCTACCTGAGGGGTTCCCCAAAGGGCGAAGATCTCTTGAAGGACTTCCTGAGCTAGCTCCCACTCGTGGGAGACTGTGTTCTGCCTGCTCAGAGCGTCCGCTGTCAAGTTCTTCTCTCCGGCTAGGTGAACTGCCGATAGAGAGATTCCTTCTTGGATTGCCCAAAACCAGAGCTGCATCGCCTCTCTGCACAGGGGTAGTGATCCTACGCCTCCTCTTTTGTTGAGGTAATGTATGGCCACCGTGTTGTCCGTCATTATCAGGACGTTCTTCCCTTGTACAGCTGGCAGGAACGCCTTCAGCGCAAGTCTGATGGCTCTCAGCTCTAACAGGTTGATGTGTAGTCTGGACTCCGATGGAGACCAACGACCGCTGATGGTCAAGTCGTTGGCGTGGGCTCCCCACCCCGTGAGTGAGGCATCCGTGACTACTGTTATCTCCGGCCAGGGTTGCCAAAACTGTTCTCCTTTCAGAATGTTCTCCTGACAGGCCCACCACTGAAGGTCTCGAGCCACCCTGCCGGGAACCTGAAGAAGATCTGTCATTCTCCCTGAGAATTGTGACCACTGAGTCCTCAGTGCCCACTGGAGGGATCTCATTCTCAGGCGAGCCTCTGGCACTAGGAAAATGCAGGATGCCATGAGGCCTAGCAACCTCAAAAAGTCGAAGGCTGGGAGACGTTGGGCATGCTGGAACTTGGTAACCATCTGTAGAATATCTTGAGCCCTCACCTCTGGTGGCGAGGCTTTTCCCAGGGAAGTATCCAGGATCGCTCCTATGAACTGGAGTCTCTGCGATGGTATCATTTGTGACTTCTTTAAATTGAGGGAGAAGCCCAGTCTGTGAAGGAAGTGGCACACGTGATGTAGCTGGATCTGAGCTTGTTCCGGAGAAACAGCCCTGATCAACCAATCGTCCAGGTAGGGGTAGACGTGAATCCCTTCCCTCCTTAGACTTGCAGCCACTACCGACATTAACTTGGTGAAGACCCTCGGGGCGGAGGTCAGCCCAAATGGCAGCACTCAAAATTGATAGTGAGAGTTGCCAATTGCGAACCTCAGGTATTTCCTGTGTTTGAGATGGATAGGCACATGGAAATAAGCGTCCTGAAGGTCCAGAGATACCAACCAGTCCTGGAACTGAAGGGCCTGGAGGATCTGAGAAAGAGTGACCATCTTGAATTTGTCTTTCCTGAGGAATTTGTTCAATTCTCGCAAGTCCAAGATGGGTCTCATTCCTCCGTCTTTCTTTGGAATGAGAATGTAAGGGGAGTACCAGCCCTTGTTCCTCTCCGCTACAGGTACCGGTTCTATGGCACCTTTCTCTAGCAGGTCCAAAATTTCCTGCAAGAGGAGCGGATCTGGAGCTTTCTGAGAGCTGATCCCCGGTGGATGACTCTGAGGTATATGTAGGAAAGGCAGGCAGTAACCCTGGGCAACTGTTTCCAATGCCCAAGCATCTGACGTGATAGCCTGCCATACCGTCAGATGTTGAGTCAACCTGCCTCCTACAGGTGTCCTGTGAGGGAAGTCCTCAGAGTGGTTTTGGGGCGGCTGATGCAGATGCCGATGGTAAAGAGGCACCTGCTGTTGCTGCGGCTTTTGAATATCTACCCCGCCCACCTCGGGTAGTTCTTGTTTGACCCCTTTGAGCCGGTCGTCCTCTACCTCTTCCGAATGCGGAGTAGAAGCGAAAGGACTTGCCCCTCGCAGAGGTTCCTGTGGGACGAAAAGGAGTCTGATGGATTGCAGCTCCTAGGGATTTTGCTGCGTCTTTTGAAGTTTGCAGTTTCTCTAAACTGTCATCCGCCTTTTTCCCGAACAAAGAAGAGCCATCGAATGGCATGTTCAAGAGCCTGGCTTGCACATCTGGGGCAAAACCCGACTTTCTCAACCAAGCGAATCTCCTGGTTGATGTACTTGCCGCCATTGCTCTGCTGATACTGTCAGCCGAATCAATGCCCGTCTGGAGGGATTCGCACATAGCGTCTTTACCGTCTTGTATAATATTCAGGAAAGCATCCCTTTCTTCTCCCTCCGGGATGCAGTCAGCCGGTGTAGAAGCACACTCCCAACCTAGCAAGGGTGCAAGTAGCATTAACAGAGTTTAACGCCATGCTACATGCTGAAAAGACTTTCTTTGCCATAGCATCAGATTTTTTATCGTCCCTGTCCTGTGGGACGGTAGGATAAGCCGTCTTGACATCGGTAGAGGATGCTGCCTGTACCACCAGACTTTCTGGGGATGGGTGTTTAGACAAAACTCTGGGTCTGTAGAAGATACCCTGTACTTTGTAGACAGTTTTTTATTTACTGCTGGTACTACATCTGGGGTTTCCCAGTTTGTCATGATCTTTCTCTGAAGAGCTTTATGAAAAGGCACCACAGGATCCTCCTGTGGGCCTTTGTCAAGAATATCCGTGAGGTCATCTTGTTGGAAAGATTGTGAAGGTGCAGACCACCCCATGAACTCTGTAATCCTGGCCATTAAGGCTCTGTAGGGGGTTTCAGCATGCTCCCCCGGGTCTGGTTTAGCAAACTCCACCTCAGGGGAAGTGTCTAACCCACTTGCCTCATGTAAAGAATCATGAAGATCCTTTAATCTGCGCTCTTCAGAGGAAAATTCCTCTCTAACTGGGGTTACAGGTCCCTGTAACTCAAATGTGTCTTCCTGTTCAGACAAATCACCCTCTTCTAAAATTGAGGATATAGTTCTCAATTGTTCTGAACTCATAAAGGGAGTAAATCCCATTTCCAAGGCAGAGGGTGCCAAACTTGTCATTATTGGCCTCGAAAACGTCGATGTCGTCGACGCCGACGTCGAAGGCTTCGAGCGTGGCGTTGAAAACAGAGGCGGAGGCCTCGAAGACCTCGACAGAATTGGAATTCTACTCGACAATATCGAAGCCATCGACGTCGAGGGCCTGGGGATAGTCACTGGATGTGTGGTAACCGTGACTTTTCTTGGCGTCGACGCCGGTGTCGAAGCCGGCGTCGAGTCGACAGACCCGTGTGTCGAAGGTCCCTTCGACAAAGGCGTCGAAGACATCGACCTCGACATCGACGGAACCCTCGTCGACGGCGTCGACGGAACCTTTGAGGAAGGTTTGGAGGTCATAGTCCTGCTCGAGGGTTCGAGACGCGCTCGAGAGGTTTCTTTCGCCGGGTACTGCGACTCGCTGCGTTTTTGACCTTCGGGTCTTTCGACCAGGGCATCGCTCTCGGCAGTCTTCGAGGGGGTCGAGGTCGCCTTCTCGAAGACGCTCATCATATTTTTTCGGAATTCCTCCCATTCAGCCCGGGAACTATGTTTCGTGGGGCAAGGGATTCTTTTTGGCGAAACAGAGGAAGAGGAAGACGGAGAAGGGGATCTTCGACGTCTCCTCTTCGAGTGCTTCGATCTCGAGGAGTGATGAGACCCACTCCGAGACCTGGAGCGCGAATGGTGACGAGGAGACGAATGTCTCGACTTCGTCGACGAAGAAGAAGCTTTAAAAGTCTTACCTTTCTCCAGCTTCCCCCTACGCTCCTTCAGGGCCTTAGCTGTCATGGACATACAGTCCTCGCACTCCGAACAATGGTGTTCAGCTCCCAAACACCACAGATAAATTCTGTGAGGATCGGTCAAAGACATCTTTTTCCCACAATCTCGACATTTCTTGAAGCCGGATCGAGGAGTTGTCGGTTCCGACGAGGAAGCCATCGAGTACGGATCGAATAACTCGAGGTAAATAGGATTAATCTGACTAAGAACTGAGCAACGGTATTCCGAGGCACTGAGTAAGCGCGGAAAAACGGAACTGAGCAACGGACGCTGCGCGCGGCCTTTATAGGCAGGATGACGTCGAAGTCGATACGGAGGCTGTCGAAGGACATCGACTCGGAGGACGTCGACGCGCAGCGCCCTCTAGAGAAAACATTTTCCGAGGCCAGCAGAGCTGGAAGGAGATATCTAAGATGAGGAATACGTCGGAGGACACAATCCCTTCGTACTACACTTCTGCAATTGGAAAAAATAAATCAAGACCAGATGAGCATCTGCACAATGACGCGGGGCATCCTGGCATGTGAGTGCAGTATGGGAAGCGCCTTCACTAGAATTGCTGTCACAGCAAAGGTCAATCAGTAAAATGGAGTCCAACGTTTTTCATGATAACAGTGAATTTTAAGTTTCAGTGTTGTTGCACTTGCAACATATGTGCACGCCCTGGTCCGTTATCTTCTATTTGTGTCCACTGCTCTGCATGTACACAAGCATATGTTGAATGCATGTAGCATTACAAATCTACTTAGTAACAGCTCAGTGTGTTCAACAGATGCCTTTCGGTGGCTGCTTTTAGTCCTTACTGGCTCAGCCTTTCACCCGCCCATTGTTGGAAAGTGAGTATCGACATGGAGGTTAATCACCACGTGCAGACAATTCTCTGTTTGTGGCGTGCACAACAAATAGTCCCCCTCACCCATAAACTTTGATAAATGGTGGTTCTCCTTCCTTGGTGCTCAGGGGTCCCCTGTCCAACATCCATAGATATTAGGCCCTGGGGTTCACGTCCTAACAACGTAGCCCATCAAGCCACCATCAAGAAATAGTCACCTTCCGACCCACCTAGCCATAGTAATGCCAGGGGTACAGAAGAGGAAGCAAAACAAAGTCGGTTACTATCACCAGTAAGGGCAACACCACAGAGTAGCGAATACTTATTCTCAAGAATGCATGCATCTAAAAGCAAAGTGCTACTACATTGTTTTTAAGTGGTGTCATGAGTGAGACAAAAGACCAAATCATGTGTGTTATGCAGTACATGAATGGTCATAATGATTACATGTGGATCGTTTTTATATATATTGCCAGGTTGTTCATCATGTAATTTCTACACTTTGCACCATTATAGGCATCGAAACCACGAGTCAGGATTATTTTGAATAATGCAATATGTGAACTAAATGATCTATCTAAAGGTTCTTCCAGTTTTGTCAGAAAGGGCAGACTAGGGCTCCTTTAACTATATGCACCCATGTGCACTGCAGTCCCCTCCGAGCAATTTTCATTCTTTGCACTGCGAAGTGCAAAAACTGCACATAAATCCGGGCGGACACAGGTTTCTTAGCTTTATTTGCAATTCATAGTGCAAACAAGTGCAAATGCCTCCTGCCATCGCTGCATGGCAAGAAGGGTTCACTTGAAATTCTGCGGGTGCCGCCAGCTTTTAGCAGTAGCATAAACATGGCGGATTCCATGGGAATGCAATGCAGTTACACCACCATGAACATAATATACTGGTTTAAAACATTCGTTTTTGCTGTTCGAGTGAAGAGGGTGGTGGGAACATACATTTCAATCCGTGGCCCGCTTTACCTCTCAAAAATCTGATAATTGCTTTGTGTGCTAAATCAGGTGTAAGCACGTTCAAGCAACTTTTATGCGTGGCATTTATGCCCAATTTTGCAGTCGGGGGTTTGGGAAGTGATTCCCCAGTGAGATTTAAAGATTTTCCCAGGATTAACTATTGGGTTAACTGGTGAAACTGGGACCTCAGCGCATTGTGAAGTATAGACACATGGCCATGTTTCTTTCCAACTCCAGTTGTATAGTAAAGTACAACACTTCTTTTGAAAAATGTGGCTTCCATGAGGTACTTTGTTTTGCATTGACGGGCAAAGTCTAGAAATCACATGATGAAACAACTTGGCAATATATATATAAAAACTTGATAGAAGGGGGCGTGGCTTGGAGCGCCATCGATGTGGTCGCTCCCTTGAGGCCGCCAGTGGGATGTCCGCCGCCACCGCCAAATTCAAGTGGTTCTGACCGAGTATCCAAGTCGCCAATGCCATCTACGGCGATCGGAACCGATGAGGCACAACCTGGCTTACAATGACCTCCGAACGCTGGAGCGTTCTCCTAGAACTTAGCGACCGAACCGCTCCCCCGTCGCCATTCGAAGAAACCAAGATGGCGGCCGCGCCGGAACTCAACAACATACTGCGAACCTGATGGCGACGGGCTTCAGGGGGACCGAAGAGGAGCAGCAGACGGACCCGCCAACACGGATCCAGCCAGATCGTGCCGGGGTTGCCCGGTGAACATGTGAGAACTTCATCGGGGGCTGCACTCGGCCAGGTCGACAGGGGAAACACAGAGGCCACGAGATAAGCCCCGAGAGCCATCCAGAGAAGCCCGACCTCACGGGCCCTCACTTCACGCACCACTCAGCGCTTCCTGGGGCGCCCCGGCCCACCCATCCAGCTAGCGACCCAGTCTACTGCGGAATCACACCTACTCCGACGTCTCACTCGCACTCCCATGCTTGAACTCTCCTAGGCGGCTGGCACACAGCTTTGGCCTCGCCGCAACCCTTCCAGCCAAGACCGCCAAACACGATCATCATGTCTAGGCAAACAAAGGTTGGCAAGGGCGCAGATATCTCCACCATGCTCACTACGCTAGATAAAAGCAAGAAGCAAGAGCCTCCCAAACTCACTCCACAGAAACAACAAGAGGATGGGGGAGCCCTCGCTACCAAAGGGGACCTGATAGCCTTCATGGCGGACATCAAGTCGGAGTTCTGCTCATGCCTATCAGAACTCACCACCAAAATCGAACAGACAGACCAAAGGGTCACGGAGGCCGAACAGAGGCTCGGAGAAATCGAAGACCACTCGCGGGACCACGCCACCACTCTAGGGGAAATGCGAAGAGCCATTGACTCCCTGCATCAGAAATGCGAGATCCTGGAGTTTAAACATGAGGACCTTGAAAATAGGGCACGCCGCAATAATCTCCGCATTCGGGCGGTCCCAACCACTGTCCCCGACAACAAGCTAGCGGACTACGTGGGACGCTTCTTTGAGGCCCTCCTCCCAGACCTGGATAAATCTCAGCTCTTGCTAGATCGCACCCACAGACTTCACCCGCGTCGTGGGGCTGTCTCTGACCCCCCCCCCAGATGTCATTACGAGGGTCGACTTCTTTACAACCAAGGAAGCGATTTCGGCGATCAGCCGCCAAGGGGAGGAAATTACATTTCAGAGCACGCCACTCCAAATATATCAGGACCTCTCACCACTCACCCTCCAGAAAAGAAGAGCACCCCGACCCCTAGCACTGTTCCTTCAGGAGCAGCAAGTCCGCTACAGATGGCTGTTTCCAGCGGCTCTACAATTCACATACAAAGGCACCCTACGCCGGATCAGTCACTCGGAGGATGCGGAGAGGATCATGCATCCATCTTCGCCCCACGAACTCTCCACACCAACCCCGGAGGGAGCTGAGGACTCCGGGCCGCTTTCCTCCCCGAAACCTAAACGTATGCCATGGTCATCAACCCAGCGGATCATCAAAAAGAGATGAACAATGCGCCCCCCGCACCTCCAGGTTCCAACTACATCTCTGCCTGGTCTCCTCTGACCCGGCCTGAATTCGGATCCGCCACATAATGCTTAATCTGACAAGCTTCGAGGGCGGAGACGGCGGACCATACCCACGGTTCATACCCACTCCAAGGACACTTTCCAACTTTCGTTCCTTGGAAACCCACAGTACTTGATACACGATGGGACAACCGGCCCCGTTGGCCAAGGGTAGGCCCATACCTACAATGTCGGTCTACCCACCAGTTAAAGTTGCGGCCCCCCGTTGGGGCCCCGCGTTAAAACCCCAAGTGCAGGATGGTACTACAAGATCCCATGACAAACATGGCAGCTAAACCATCGACCCGGACTCCCCCCCAACTCAAGAGATAGAGAATGGGACACCTCTGGACCACCAGGTTCTGCGAATCCTCTCCCTAAATGTTAACGGACTGAACTCCCCTAACAAACGAAAGGCAATTTTATTAAAGCTCCAGGACGAAAACGCTGCGATAGCAATGCTCCAAGAGACCCACTTGCTGCCGGCAGACGTGACCCGGCTTCGTTCTCGATCATTCCCGCTTCAATTTTTTGCCTCCGGCCCAAGCAAAAAGGGGGGCACGGCGATTCTCTTTAGAAAAGACTTGAACCCACAAATCCTGGAAACAAAAACATGCCCGGAAGGCCGATACACAGCAGTCTAATGCCTCCTGTTGGGAGACCTATACACCCTCATCTCGGTATATGCCCCTAACACGGGACAATCACTCTTCTACGACTCCTTGGGCACGACCCTCGCTAGTTTTGTGGAGGGCCAAACAATTGTCGGAGGGGACTTCAACGGCGCTCCCGACCCCACTAAAGACCGGTCACACCCCCCGACTCCAAGCGATTTCGCCCAAGCACTCAGCCTCCTCCGGCTGTTCAGGTCTCTGGAGATAATAGACTCGTGGCGGGTGTTTCACCCCGACGAAAGAGACTACTCCTTCTACTCGTTCGTACACCACACTTTCTCAAGGATTGACTTATTCCTGATCTCCCCGCACACCTTCCCCTCAGTCAAAGAGGTCTTCATCGGCACGAGAGCCATATCCGACCACGCTCCAGTGTTCTTGGAACTCCGGGTTCAGGACCCCAATCTCAATAACCCACGCAAATGGTCTCTATATGACCCGATTCTCAATGACATGGCTACGAGAGACAAGATCGCGACAGGAATTAAAAACTTCTTTGACGAAAACCCAGCCTCGGACACCTCACTGGCAAATAACTGGGACGCCATGAAGGCAGTAATCAGGGGCTCCCTCATCGCTCAGGGAGCGCCCTACCACCGGAACAGACGCCAGACCCTAATAGCTTTAGAGGACGAGCTAAGAGAGGCTGAGGCAATCCACAAAGAAAAAGGCTGGTCCCCTAAGACGCAACGGATCATGCGAACAGCGAGGAAAAAGCTTGAAGCCCACTACGCGGAACAAACCGCCCTAATGATGGCAAAAGCCAAACAATCATATTACGCGAAGGGCAACAAGGCAAACAGGTTCCTGGTGGCCAAACTAGCCAAACGGAGACGCGTCAACACGATTGCAGGTCTGGGTGATCCTGAGGGGGTCACCCGATACTCGGAGCCCGAAAAACAACAGCTCGCGACAGACTACATGACCCAAATCATGAAGGCAACCCCTCGGAACCGACCGCAACAGGTGGAATATCTACAGAAGGCAGCGGTTCCCCGTCTCGCCAACACAACGAGAGACGAATTGGAGGATCCCATCACGGGGGAGGAGGTCGAGGAGGCCATCAAGTTGCTTAAAACACGAGCCCCAGGCCCGGACGGCTTTTCGACCAGATTCTATAAACTTTTCAGGCCACAACTGACCCCCCCTCTGGTGACCCTGTTCAACTCCTTCAGAGACACAGGCGTGGTCACCCCATCGATGCAGGAATCAACCACCATCCTCCTGCCCAAACCAGGAAAGGACCCAAGGAGTCTAGCCTCTTACAGACCGATAGCACTCTTAAACATTGATGCAAATACATATTCAAAAATCCTGGCAAACCGCCTGAATCGCGTTCTCCCGAAGATCATTCATCCCGAGCAAGCAGGCTTCATCCTCCATCGATCAGCGGGAGACAACATACGGAGAACCCTGAACCTGGTGGACATCGCCTCCTAGAACTCCCAAAAACTGGTCTTAGTGGCTCTGGACGCAGCCAAGGCATTTGATCGAGTAGATTGGCCCTTTATGAAACTTACCCTAGAGGCCTTCGGCTTCGGGTCATCTTTTCAGACAATGGTGCTGGCCAACTATAAGAGCCCAAGTACGAGTCTAAGAATTAATGGACACAACTCAGCTCCGATCCCCCTATCATGCGGAACCCGGCAGGGCTGCCCGCTATCACCCTTACTCTTCGCTCTCACCATGGAGCCTTTGGCCCAAAGGATTAGGGGAAACGATCAAATTAAAGGGCTGCAGGTCGGCCCCAACCAACATAAAATCACCCTATACGCGGACGATGTCCTACTCACGATCTCAGAAGCCCAATCATCATTGAAACAGGCAATACGAGAATTTACCACCTATGGTGAAGTCTCAGGCTTCACTATAAACTTTGACAAATCCTCGGCCATGGGCATCGGGCTCACTCCAGCAGAACGGGAGCCACTGACGACGATGTGCCCGATGACATGGGTGAAGAAGGCCATTCCCTACCTAGGGGTCCACATCCCGGCTAACCCAAGAGACACATACAAAGCCAACTTCCCCCAGCTACTGAAAGAACTGGAAGGCGACTTGAAACGATGGGAGACCCAAGAGATCTCACTGCTGGGGCGCATCAAAGCATGCAAGATGAACCTACTGCCGAGGTTCCTATATGCCTGCGCTCCCTCCCAGTAGCGATCCCCACACCAACCCTCAAGGACATCCAAAGGAAAATGCTGAAATTCATCTGGAAAGGTAAGAGAGCGAGAATTCCTCTCAAAATGATGCTGGGGGGCTCCAAGCTAGGAGGTCTGGGGGTCCCAGACTTTAGGGCCTATAGTGTGGCAGCACAACTAGCACAGTTTCAGGCATGGCATACCATAACAAACCGCCCCAGGTGGGTAGAGCTGGAACAATCACAAACACCTTTACCCTTGCGATTTCTGCCACACATTCCGCCCCCCCTTAGAACACACTGGGGAGACCTCCTCCTATCAAATAAACACACCCTTAGCTCCTGGGACTGGGCTCTAAAGCAGAAGGGAGTGCCCAGATGACTGAGCCCATGCTCCCCGGTCTTCCATAACCCATCCTTCTCACCCGGAGCAGACCCCCGCAATTTCCGGAACTGGATAAAGGGCGGGCTGGAGACCATAGACCAGCTATATATGGGAGGGACACCCCTCACCTTCGCCCAATGCAAGGAGAAGTTCCAACTCCAGGAAAGGGACAGATTCACCTATATCCAGCTACGCCACTGGTGCTCGCACCCCCAGACTCTGCAGGCAGCAACTGGCCCGCCCACCGCCCTGGAGCTGACACTGGGGGACCTTCCAACTCGGGGCAGGGTATCCACCCTATATAGGCGCTTCTTAAGGGACTTCCTGTCCACAAAGACCCGCTGCATGGCTCAATGGGAGGCGGACCTGGGCCATCCGGTCGAGGACCAAACCTGGGTGGACATCTGGACCAGAACACATACCTCCTCCACCTGCGTTACCAATAGGGAATGTGCGTACAAGGTGCTCCTCCGGTGGTATTACCCGCCCCTTCGACTTCACCACATGAACCCACATGTGGATCATACCTGCTGGAGGGGATGTGGTCACCCAGGCTCTTTCTTCCATATGTGGTGGGCTTGCCCAAAGATACGACAGTTCTGGAGGACATGCCTAGAGACCATCGCACAAATTACGGGAACGGCGATTCCTCTGGAACCTGAACCAGTCTTGCTGGGAGCCCCGATCCCCGCGATCTACCCGCGCTCCGGGACCAAGTCTAAACTATTGACACACTGCCTTCTGGCGGGGAAACCACGGTGTTGGCCAGGGCCTGGAAATCCCCAGAAGGACCTCACATAGCCCAATGCAATGGTGGTCTAAACTCTGGGACATCCTGATCGCGGAGAAGGTCACGGCAGCACAGGCGGGAACGCTCCACCGCTTTCAGAATGTTTGGAGCCCAGTGCTGGAATATGACCAGCGCTTCCCCCCCAGACCTACAAACCGACCAGGGCCCGATGGATCTTCAAACACCAAGAGGACCCTGGAGAAGACACATAGACGTTAAGGGGCGAACTGGACAATCCAGAAAGAAAATTCCGCCTCCAAACATGAGTGGGGGGGAGAGGCCGAAGGGAGGTTGGAGGGAGGAAGCCTGATGGGGGAAATGAGGACTGGGGATCGAAGTACCTGAATACGCATTGCTTGTGATATGTCATGATTTGTATATTTGCCATCCTGCCTTGATTTAAAATAAAGTTAAAAAAAAAATAAACTTGATAGCAACATGCTAAGAAAAAAGGATGTAGTTAAAAGAACACTAAAGAAAATATATATATATATATATATATATATATATATATATATATATATATATATATATATATATATATATATATATATATACATTAAAGGGCAATTTTGCCAATTGCTTGGTTTAAAACATTTGCATATGTTCACTTACATTAACTTCTCAAAAATATGAAAACAACACGGCATTTGCATGATTCTCTGTAGTTTATCGCACTCATGTCATTTGCATTCCCGTACCGTACTTGTACCTTTATATTTCCCCACCATAAATGAAAGACTATGAGTACTAGAATACAAGTGATCAGAGGTCAACAAACCTCCTTTGGGTTGACTACAGTACTTACAATACACGTATTGAAATAAACTGTGAAAAGATCACCTGATTGTAGTAATTGTTTGATGCAGATTGTCGCCATGTAAGATGTTCCATGTCTAAAAACAAAGTAGAAATTATTTTAAAAAAGTGGGTTATTTGGGTAATTTAGTTAGCCATGTTGGCACATTGTGTATTTGACTGGGGGTGTGTGGGGCATTGATATGCAGATGTAACCTTTGCCATGTAAGGCATACAGTATTCAGACATATTACAAGGACTTGACAAAGGCAATGTCCACTCCAATGATTCATTCTCAGCTCATGTAGGTGTGTCTCCTGTGGTCTCTCTGCTCTGCTTAAAACTAAGAGATATATTTAAAAGCCTTGCTAAGTGTGCTGCCGGATCTGAGATACTGCACCCACCCTCTTACCCCACATGTTCTGTAGTTGGTGTGCACTAGCACAGAGGGTGAAGGGAGGGTGAGCAAACGCCCCATATTTTCTGGCACTGTCCCATTCTATCTATCTAGCCCAACTTTCCCTCAGCTGTGCTGTCCCTACATAATCGAATCCTCAACATCAATAAACTGGGCTAGGTCTTGTTTCTATGCCCATCTCTCCTCTGATATTTATACCAGATCTGTGGACGGGCACTGGCATCCGCCTGACCTCACTCAACCAGAGTTTTGAGAGTCTTTTAACTCTTTCCCAACAGACCAGAGCTCCACATATAACATGCTCAACTAAGACAGCCACATTTTGTGCGGCCAATTTCGTTTAAAGGTTGAACTGATCACATCTGCTGTAATGCGGGGAAAAACAGTAACATTTTACAAATACTTCAAGAAAGGTAGCAGGCGCTCCTCTCCAGAAAGAACATGGCATGATAACCTGCTCTGAGATGAGCGTTTGCAGCACACTCTTTTTGCTCACTGTACCTTTCACAGATGGGAAATATCCATTTGCATATCAGGCTTTGTCCCGCCCACACGGGCAGTCCAGCACCGAAATGCTATGGCAATTCCTCTCTGAACAAGAGTACCAACAGCAACCCCATACACGTGTTTCAGCCTTGTTGGGCCTCATTAGTGAGGTGAAGCTGCACCTCTCTGGGCACAGTGAGCAGGGAGTCCACGTCTGGTTTCCCCCAGGTAGCTCAGGGTGACCAACCACAAGTTCCTTGCAAATACTTCAAAAAAGGTAGCAGGCGCTCCTCTCCAGAAAGAACATTGCATGATAACCTGCTCTGAGATGAGAGTTTGCAGCACACGCCTTTTGCTCACTGTACCTTTCACAGATGGGAAATATCCATTTGCATATCAATCTTTGTCCCGCCCACATGGTCAGTCCAGCACCGAAATGCTATGGCAATTCCTCTCTGAACAAGAGTACCAACAGCAACCCCATACACGTGCTTCAGCCTTGTTGGGCCTCATCAGTTAGGTGAAGCTGCGCCTCTCTGGGCACAGTGAGCAGAGAGTCCACGTCTGGTGGCCCCCAGGTAGCTCAGGGTGACCAACCCCAAATTTGGGTGAGGAACGGATTGTAGGATTTTGGAGTGCATACCGTTTACTGAGGATGTTTTTATGCCTTGGTAAACAATGGCACAGCATTCATAATAGACTTATGTCTTACACTCGTGTGTTTGTGTCTGTGTGTTGTGTGTGTATAGGGCATGTGACCTCTCCATCTAACTGGTGGTTAGATAGCGCAGCAAATAGAGTGCTTGCTTTGACATCCGTGCAGAGCCTGCCGATGCAGGTTTGAATCCCAGCAGGGTCAAACTCATACTTTCGAGGTTGATAAATGAGCACCACACACGGTGGGTAATAAGAAGCGCTCAGAGACCTGAGGGTTCATAGCGCTATATAAATCTGAATTATTATTATTGTTACTTGGATTTGGGCCACAGTGAGAATTGTGTTGCTCACTTCTGGTTTAGAGGGAACTGGGTGTTAGAGTTTAGGGCAGAGCCATGGGAGAAGAGGTTGAATGGTTCCATGCTCATTGGATATGAGCGCAGGTGAGAGCGCTGACTGTTGTTTAGATCTATTCATTGTGATTTAGCCTTTATTCAGCAGGTATGTTGTTGTAAGCAAGGCCTGATATTGTGGGGGAAATTGAGGTTGGGGTATGATGCGCCCTAACTCGTGGCATTAGATGGTTTGTTTCCCAAGATGGTGAGATTAAGTGTTAGTTAGGATGGTTCCTGCTGAGACACCATACCCGGAGGCTGGTTGGTTCACACCAACCCTTTTAGTGTAGGGCCTCTACATCTGATTTTTGGCAATGTAGTAATGTGTTTGTCTTGCTCACCGAAGTATGACAATATGGGTTTGAGTCTGGATGGCACCACGCAAGGGCTGCGATTGAATTTTGTGTGCTTCTCTTGAGTAGGAAATGGAGGGAATATGTGCATAGTTGGTGTTGTCTTTCCTCTTACATGAGTGTCTGAGTGAGTCAGTGGTCAGGATGTACCTCTGATGTGTATGTGTGTTGTGGAAGGGACGGAGGTGTGTTATATTGAGCATGAGTCTGGCGTTAATGAGGTTTGTGGTGGTGCTTATCACTGGTCCTCCTTGCCTGTTTCCCTGCTGGTAGAATGTTGTTGCATTTGGATGAATGACAGCTCAGAGACTGTTGGGAGAAAGTGATGTGTGGGTATGGTTCAATAGTTTCAGCTAGACCTCAGCTGTGAGAGCCTGATGATGGACCAGTGTGTATCTTTCCCAATCTGTTTTAAGAGTAACTGGAACCCTAGAACTGGATGAAATAAAGAAGCTGAAACGTACCTGCGGACTTCAGAAGTTATTATATGTGTCATGAGAAACATTGATCCCTTTCTGCAGTATAATATATTCTTTGGGGAGAAAAAGTGTCAATTAGTATATACATATGGTTGATATGCACGGGAATGGACAGTAGTGAGGCAGTTATGGTAAGACAGAAGGGAGCAAGGGATGAAGGAATAGGGATAAGTGGGGGAGTTGCGAAAGAGGTGGGTGAGCGCAGAGGGCAGTTAGCGTGTCACGGGTCATTGATATCATGAAAAAGAAGTAAAGGGCAACATCATTAGCAGACAGGCAAGAAGAAATAGAGCGACAATGGGGGCAGTTTGGCCTCAACTGTCGTAGAGGGTTTGCAGCATTGAGAGCATAGAAGGAAGTTGGTGAATCGGTTGAGTCAGGACAGAAAGAGCGCACTTGTAAGAGATCAGCTGTACATGGAGACTCATGTCAGTTTCTAGGTGGCGACATTGAGGACTAGCAGGAGTAAAGAACTGAGATGGGTAGTGGTATTACATGGGAGATCCAAGGGCCTAGTAGAAAGTGAGGAAGGCATGGGGCATGGGGCGGTGAAAGAGCAAATAGAGAAAACCTAATTTCAGCTCGATAGGGATCCAGGGCATCAGGTATAAACATTTGTTTAGTTAATGGGGTACATGGAGGCAAAGGAAAGCGTAGGGGAACCATGTCATTTAAGGGAATACAGGAAGGGTCAGACGAAAAGGGATCACCAGACAGGATAGCAGGATGAGTGAGGAAGATGGAAAGGCCAGGATAAGGAGGTTGTCATAAATGTACCTTGCTTGCCCATAATGGTCAGTTAATAAGTGACCAAAAAGAACAGATTTGAGTTCTTGTTTGTCGGAGAGGGAGATGTTTGAAAGTTGACGTCTACAAAGAAAAGGCAGTAGGACCCTGCGAGGGATTGGCGTCATGAAGCAGGTCAAGATTTGGCAGGATGGTGTTAAGTGGTCCCAGAGTGCAAGAGAGCAGATGGATAGTGAAGGTGGCAGGGCAAAGAGCTGGTTAACTGTTCTTCAAAGGAGACAGAGAGACATTTAAATGGAGGAAGAGTGTGGATAATGTTTTTATTTTTCATTAGTCCAACCCTTCTACCCTTATTCAGGTAGGGAAAAGGAGGAAGACAGGGAAGCAGCAGCAAAGGTAAGAGCGCTAAGCGTGACTGTGTCATAAGGGGTGACCCACACTCAGTGACAGCCATCACTCCAAGTGGGTACTTTCAGAGTAAAAATGATAAGTGAGGAAGAAGTCTTGTAATAAAGAGAGGGGGAATTCCAGTGTTCAAGAGTGAGTGAGGAAGACAGTGAGGAAGACAAGGGGATGGCGGAGAGAGGGAGTTACTGCGAGTGCGGGGTAGATCACATTCGAGGGAGAGGAATGATAAGAGTGCCTTCTGCGGAAGGTACAGCGTTTTGGTATGAGATAGGAGAGGGAAAGGGAGGAAGCAAGGAGCAGAGGGAAGGTAGGTAGTGGCGAGCATGGAATCCCATGAGAAGTAATAGGAGAGGATAGTGAGTAAGCGGTTGACAGAGTGGAAGTACATGGTAATGGAGGGGCTGACAGCCAAGGTCTAGTTATACAGGACCATGTAGTTAAATAAGATAAAAATGCAGTTGCACAGGGTAAAGATGCATTTACTTAGGATCAAAATGCATTTGTACAGTGCCACGATGCATGGATATAGTGCCAAAATGCAACTGTGCAGGGTCAACATGCAATTTCGTGAGGGTCAAGATTAATTACTCAGGCTCATTAATAGGGCTGTTCGTAACAAGCATTAAAATAGGATTAAGATCGAATTGCACAGAGCCCAGGTGCAGTAGTAGAGGCTCATACTGTAGATGCATAGAGTTAAGATGCAGTCATACAGGGTTGGGGACAAGGCTTAAGAAAAACATTATGAATTTACTGGGCCATGGAGAAGCGGAGTCCCTGGGAGGAGATAGTGCTTCTGTCTTGATTAAGGGGAGCACAGGATTATCCAAGTGAGAGGGCTGGATGCCTTGGTGTGATAGGCTTTCAGGTGGGGCCAACGTGGGCACACCAGGGGCCATTCTGATGTACTTGTTCTTAGTACTGGGTTATTCTGGGTTGATATTCGGAAGGAAGGTTGGTGGCAAGTCGATAATAGTGCTTAAGGTGTTTGCAAAGTTGGATTTGCTTCCAATTCCTAAATCCCAGTCATGTGGGTAGGCCAGGACGAATCCACTGTGCTTGATCTCATTCCAGGGTGCTTATTGTTATCCTTAAAGTGATTCTCCTTCTGCTGCCGACTAACATCCTCCTGTACTCTTTCCTCATATATCCTCTAACTCATGTTCACCACCCTATGGCAATGTAGAATAATTGAACTTTAGACTATTTTACCATTCAGAATGTAAATCACCCTTTCTCCAAAACTATGGGACCGATTCATGGAATAATCTGCGCTGAAAAAAGGGTACTTGCGCGCAAAATTGCACACTAGTTCTCGTTAGTCTATTCATGGAAAACAATGCGCGGGGCTTACCCGTGACATGCAACAAATCTGCACCGGTCCACCACGTCACTGCGACCCGACAAACCCCTTGCGTGAGACTTTAAGAGGAGGGTGGGCCTCCACAGCCACCTAAAAAGGGGTTGGAACATGCAGAATGAGGAAGAACAAGTTTAAATGTGGGCGTTACGAGGGACGTTCCATAGTCAAACAATCGCGCCATCCATAGGCGCACAACACAAATGTATTCATGGCATTGAACAGGGAACGTCGCTTCGCGAACAAGCATGGGCAAATCCTGAAAAAAGTATGCCACGAGTTAGCAGTTGTAAACGTCAACGCGTACACTAACAAATGCATAAAAAGCATGTGCGCACAACAAATGCACGGATACAGCCACAATTAATGCCCATTTGTTGAAACAATCATCCAGGGGCACTGCAGGAGGAGGACGAGGATGGCCAGGGCCCAGATCTTCCACCCACAGACCAGCCTATTTGGGATGCCTGATGACCAGGTCTGTGGCAGGAGTGGGAAGATTACCACACATCACCCATCATCTGCTCCCAAGCAATGAGCCACTTGCAAAAGGTGCTCACTGCTCTGCATTTTCTGACCACTAGGTCATTCCAGCGGACTGCCGGCATAGTAGGTGGCATCTCCCAGACCACACAGTCTTGCTGCTTACACCAGTTGTTGGTAATCATAACTGCACGTCCTTCAGTCCGCCGGCATATCTATATGCCCAGAACACTGGCAGAAAGGCAAGCAGTGGTCCAGGATTTTTATGGGGTGGCGCACTTTTCAAAAGTGCTAGGAGCTATTGATTGCACCCATGTTGCCACACGTGCAACCGGAAACATCGGTACTCCATCAATGTTCAGATTGTGTGTGATGCCAAGGGCATCATTGCTGAAGTGTAAGCCATCTATCCTGGTAGGACACATGATTGTTACATCTTCAGGATGTTCCTGCTACACTGGGCCCTGGAAGCTGTGAAGCATGGCAACACATGGCTCATTGTGAGTACGAATGGCCATGCATATGCATGCATGTTGCTCAAAGACCAATAGACACTGTCAACAGATGCAACCCCAACACACCTGCCGAGGTAATGTACAACACTGCCCCTATTGCGACTCGGGACATAGTGGAGTGCACATTCAGAGTGCTCAAGTCACGTTTCTACTCCCTTGACCACTCTGGTGGTGTGTTGCTATATCCACCACCAGTAGTCTGCAGGATCATTGTGGCAGCATGTGTCCTGCACAATGTAGCAACATGGCATGGCGTCCCGGTGGATATGGTGGTGGCACACCATTCACACCCACAGGCACACTGCTTGCGTGTGGCTGGGCAAAGGGCACGTCAGGAGGCTGCACGTACCCAGCTTGTGCAATCTTTTTACACCTAAAATCCTTCCCCTGTGGAGTGCACACGATCCCGCCAAATTCCAGGTGCCATCCAATGATGACAATGGGCCTGTGCCCACAAAACCACCCTGAGAAAATTCCCTTGGAAGTTACAAATTTGTGTGCATCCCTTACAACTAAATAGACATTCCATTTTTTTGTCTCAAAAAGAAACACGTTGAAGAGGGAGGACACACTACCACCATGCCAACTATTCAGTGAAATCACCCCTTTGGCACCAAAACCATCCCATCTGACTAACTAACATACCTGTCAAAGGTGTAAACTGCGATAAATCCAGAAAAATGTCTAACATCATGCCTGAGCTGCAAGCCATACATGGCCTACGAAAGTAACATGTCCACAAATTACAAGAAGCACAATGGCATATTGCTGCACACATGTCCTAAAAAGTGCATGATGCACACAAACATGTCCCTATTGTTGGGTGTTAAAAAGAACTATAGTAACGATCCACATGAGACAGAATCTGGCAACATGAACACAATAAACCCCATCCCAAAAGAACAAATGACAAAGAGGTAATTGACAATTGTGACAGAGAGGGCGACACACTAGAATGGCCACATCCAGACATGCAGCAACTAATGTAGCCATTCCATAAGGATCAAGATAAATGCACATTTTACCTATCCCCTTGGCAGGCAGTCGACAGTCAAAATTCATCCAAGGAAATAGCCATCATTCCCCGATGGAATGATCTGCAGAAAATGAAAAAAATGAAACAGAGTGCAGCCAACACATCCATGCATCCAAAAACTTCAGACCCACATGCCCCACACAGCGACATACAACACATGCAAACAACAACTCACAAGACAACCATCAACATATGTTCCAGCACACATGCAGCAACACCTGTACACTGCATGCAATTCAAACACACAAAACACATAGATTGAGAAACAATAACAACCCACACACTGTCTGCCCCCCTGGACGACCTGCAGCAAATGTGCATGTCACATATCCCCATTCCCAAGCTGATGGCACATACACAACACATGCATCAGTCAACATGCTACATGACAATGAGAAGACATCAGATATTCAGACAATTGAGCACGGAAAAAAGCAGGTACACCCCTGGAATACAAGCAATGACATGACAAGGCATGCCACCACCAGCATAGTACTGGAACAGTGCAGTGAGCACACTCATGGGAGCACATGATGCAAAGCACAAGACGGCCAGTACACAAATACTCACCTCTTGCACTCCAGGGAGGACCGTGCTTGAGGCAGCATTTTACGGAGTCCGATGTCAGATGGGAAGGCTGGCCACAGAGGCAACTGCCATGGAAGACATAAGCAGACACGACCAAGCAATGTGGTACTGCAAGAAAGGATAAATGCAAGCAACAGGTAGGAGGCAATGGAAAAGTGCAAGGTAAATGCACACTTCATTGTGAGAGCATAAAATTGGTCCAATTGTGCATTCAATTCAATGCATCTGAACCATGCACCCAGCCGCGATCAACTTGAAGCTGCAAACACCATGGTGCAGCAAGCATGTGAAAACACCAACACAGCACAACCTAGTTTGCCGGTTTACAACATAGCATCCAAAAAAAGTACATCAATGGTTCCATGGTTGTGTATTATAACTGGGGCTGCCCACCATAATTGGGGAACCCTGACCAAGAGAGGCCAAATGTGCTGTTGAACCATTACCCCACAAACATTGCAAGGGATGTGTAGTGTTACTCCGTACATATGTGCAAAGTGCAATGAGACACACACCAGCACAACCATCAACACCTGTCAGAGGCCACACACAGCTGGCCCTGGCACCCACACCCAACCACCCAAAAAAGGCCCACACAGTTGGAATTCCCACAATTTGGAATCTGAGACCTGTGGCCCAACCAATCCATAGAAACAACACCATGCGCAGACCTATGACCAGAACCACACAATGTGACACATGCACCCATGACGAAGTACCAGTTCCCCACAAGACCAGTCAATCCTAAATGATCACACACAATGCCGGACTCCCAGCCAATCACCATACAAGTGTCTGCAAATGCCCTTCACTTACCTGCACAGGGTACCAATCTGCCTTCCATACAATGCAACCCACCGGGAGACACATACCCTAAATGCAATGGCATGCATAGTAACAACATAAAGAACATGCACATACATGACAACAAATGAACGGTGCATGAAAATATGCTGAGACCAACCACTGCAGAAGGACCACATGGTGCAAGAGGGTGACAGGACATAGATTGTGATCTGCCTATGAGTGCAGTGTAGCACGACAGAGAGAGAGGGAGTGACAGTGAGAGGGAATGCCAAGTTAAAAACACATCAAGGAATACACAGCTTGGATTTGAGATGGTCAATGACATGCACTACACCACAGTAGGTGCAGGCATAGTTGAGTTGATTGAAGAAGGAAGATAGTGACATGAGTACAACTTAAAAAACCATTCTGGCATGGTAGCATGCAAAACCCATATATAGGAAACTTCCAAATGCAGCAAACACTAGGACCAATGACGCATGCTGAACATGCAAGACATTGCTCATGCTTATCCGCTGATTTAGCTGGCATGGTGTGAATCCCGCTTCACCTTCACCCTGCAAATGAGTGACAGGAGGGCCAGTGCCTAGCAGAGGGCATGTGGCGCATGGATGACAAAGGGTGCAGGGCGTCTCCCCCGGGACAGCAGTCACTGCCTCATTATGAATTACTGCAACAACATGGGACAGACATTACAACATGCATAGTTAAGTACCATTCACACAGCATACATGTGTGATTATACACTGAAAACATAGATACTTGCACATGCCATCCTGAGCCCCACCATGCAAAACATGCAAGGTGACCTCACTCTGCATGCCTGCATGTCCACCATTGCAAACGTCATGGCCTTGAGAGGGCAACTACACAACTCAAGTAAAAAATGAAAAACAAAAAAAAAACCTGGAAAGGGCAACTCATAAATAACATGCCAACATCCGGGCCTGGGGACTACACAAGGGGGGAAACAATCAAAAATGTCCATCATGCACAGGGGGTGAGGAGGCCACCCAGGAGGCGGGAGGGACAGGGTGCATGTCAACGTCCCAAAAAAAAAGAGTAAAATAAATCCCCTCCATGGGCTCACGAACTGCACAGCGACAGGGGACCGGAAGTCATGGCTGTGCTGGCACCCCCACCCTGCCTTGAATCTGCAGGTGGAAGTGGTGCTGGAGGCTCACCACGCAGTGCCCTGGACTGGTCCTCAGTGGCAGCCACCATGCGTGACACTGAAGAATGCACCAGCAGACTGAGGGCTTGGAGGACACTATGCACAACCTCATGGGTTACACAGAGTTCCTATGAGATTGTCTGCCTTAATGCTACCACCTCCTGGCAGAATAGTCTTCTGCTGGCTGCATGTTCTTCACGGATTGCAGCCCTCTGGGCCAACAACTCACACCTCAGGGCATCCCTGTGTGGCCAATCCTCTGCAAGCAGGGATGCCTGCAGACACTGCAGCTCTGCCTGTCAGCCCCTGATGTTGGCCTCCATGCGCAGCCTGTGGGAGCGGCATGTGGACTGCATGACCTGCAGTTGTTGCTCCACCTGTTTTGCTGGGGGGATCATGGAAGTGGCCACCCTATTCATGCCCTCAGCCAAACTCTCAAAGGCAGCACCCTGTCGGTGTGCGGAACTCAACATCTGCTGCTCCCACTCTGTCTGCCCAGCATGCACACGTCCCCAACATGGGCAGGGACCACGCCTGCCTGATGCAAGGGTGCATGGCCCTTACTGTGATGCCCTTGTCCTTGGCCTCATGACTGCAACACTCCTTTGACATCTGTCTCAGGACCACAAACCAATACATGGGAGTGTGGCCTTGCAACCGTAATCACCACAGATGGGTGTGACACCACTGACTGGCCTTGTGAAGGCACCTGTCATGGGCACCAGACTAGGGGACATTATCAAGTCGTCCTCACATACAGTTCATGGTAGGCAGAAGGGAAGACAGACAGGTGCATTGTGGGTGAAAGCATGGAGAGCAAAAACAGGGTTAATATCCATGTCAGCCAATGAAAACCCCTGCGGCCATAGAATAACATGAGACTTCCTGTTCCACTAGCATGGACCCCTTTTTGGCCAATCCAGAACTAATACAATGCTCTAGTCTTTGGGCGAGGCTCCCTATAAAAGCCACGCCCAAAGAACAAGACTTGCTTTGTGTATTCCTCTGTTGTATCAAGCACGCGCTTACCTGATCCCAATCCCTGGAGTCTTCTACGGCTTACCTGTAGTTCCGGCGCCGCGCTGGGCCTCCATCTTCGCTACTACGAGCTCCGCATCTGAAAGAGAAAGGAACAGAAGCATTAGTACAGTGCCAGTCTCTACTCACCTTTCCACGGCTTTCCGACGGCATCGGCAGCTACATTCTTCACTCGCGGTCCATCTGATCATCACCGCCCGTCCGAGCTACGGGTCTTCTGATCTTCACCAACCGTTGGACCTTCCTTTGGCAATCTGCAAGGAAAAGAAAACACAAGAGAAAGACAGGTTAGTCTTTATAGACACTCGGTGAGCAAGATCCACAAAGACAATACAAACCTGCACATCTTCCTTTCGAACCCAGTGAAGCAACTGGGAAATCCGAGGACATTGGACATTATACGCACTAAGGGTCAGTGATGTAACTGGCCCTGGAACTTTATTCAGGACTTTGAACGTTTTCCAGCCACACATAAGGGGAACGGCTGAGCCATTCTTTTCAGCAGCATCACCAGAACAAGCAAGGAAAACAGCTTCTAGCCAGCACGTCAACCATCTGGCCCACACCATAGCGCCCCTGCAGATCCAGGACGGAGAGCCCACCTTCCTAAAACAAGAGGTGAGCCCTCCCCGCTAGACACTGCACTTGAACCAACAGGGAGTCTCAAGGGAGGGTCTCTGGGTCTGGGCACTATTCTAAACCCATTCTTTGTCTCACAGATAGAACCCAGTTGAAGGGAGAAAGAGCTGGTTTCCGGGTGAGAGCAGAGCAGAGGTCTAGGAATCCATCGCTCCTGCAGAGATTCAGGTGAGCGTGACAGCCCCTGACCCCCTGCAGACTCACAGGCCTCAACTGCTCCATCCACTGGTGCACTCACCTCGGCCTGCATTGAGGACTACACATCTGGTTCAGCATCAGAGCCAGTTGAGTTCAAAGAGTCAGAAGTGTTTGCAGCATGGCTCAGGATGGTCTGTAGCAGCAGTGGGTTCTCTCGGCCTGCAACGCCAGGTCCTCCACTGGTGGTCTGAAGCAGCATAGACCCTTCTTCATCCTCCTCCTCCTCTGCATCTGGTGTATCCTCACCTGCACATGGACAGAAAAAGACATGTGGAGTCATGTGCAACGTGTCTATAGTAAACATGTGTATCACATTGCTGTCATTCAACAAAATGCAGGGCATGTCGCCATAAGAAATACAGCATTCACACACTATGGACAACAAGCTATCTGAGCATGGCATATGCAGACTGGCAACAACATTCCCTGCTCAGGGACATACTGCCAGTGGACACATTGCCAACCAACAGTGTTGTTAAGAAGCACTTTTTGGCCCATGGTACCACAAACTGTTGACTAATACCAGTGAAATGGGCTTGGACATGTGTCTCTGTGATGTGCAATTACATCACATGGCAACAGGCAGACACACATATCCACATCCAAGTTCGCATCCATCACATGCCACACCAGTGTTGTCTTGGTACAGGGACTCTACACAATGGGAACATACCGTACGTCTGGGAAAAAGAAAATAGTCCCATGCGATGTATGGCTGTAAGGGCAAAGTCTGTGAAGTGGAGAGAGTAAGTCAATGGAGTTGTAGATAGGAACAAGGTACAGTGACATGTGTATGTGCTTGTTGCTATGGCATGCTCACATGTGCATGTGCAACTGATGCATGTGTGCAAAGCATACACAATAGATTGGTTGTGACAGTGGCTTGTAGTTTGATGTGATCATTTGGAGTGATGGCTAGGCAGGTGTCTGCATGGATGTGGATTGCATGTCCATGTGTATGGGTGTGGAGGTTTATGGTTGTTCCTTTAACCTTGTTCCCTTGTTCATGTGAATGTTGGTGATGCCACGTTGGCTATGGTGTAGTACACTGAGGCTGTTGTTCTGTGTCTCCTTTTCCACAGTTGCATCTGATGAAGAGGGTGGAAGCAGTGCTGTGGAGCATGGATGCCTCCACCAGGCAGAGGCGCAGGCCACAGCCACGCACCTGTGACAGCCCATCTTCGAGGAGCGATGTGGCTGGGCAGCGCCAGTGACATTGGGAATGGATGCTGGGGTAAGTCCAAGAGGGCGTAGGTGGGAGTGGACTCCTCAGCAGCGGTGGGGCTAGGTGATACCACACAGCGGCCGATCATGGCGGAATACGCTCTGGAGTCATCTAGGTTGGCGGAGGGGGTGTGGAGGAGGTGGCTGTTGAAGCCCAGCCCATGGGGTCAGGTGGGGGTGTTGAGGTGGGCGAAAATACTGCAATCCTGTCCCAGGGGAATGAGGCTGTGCATGGCACCGTGGAGGTGCCGCTGCAAAATCCTGTCCTATGGCCATCGAATGCAGTAGTGAGTGTGCACCTACTGGGATGCCTCCGCCCAGACCCATCCCCCGTTGTCAGCAGGTGTGTCCACCCAGACCGACACCCCCTTGCCATCTTATGTGTACATCCGGGATTATGTG
This sequence comes from Ambystoma mexicanum, assembly GCF_040938575.1. Classification (NCBI taxonomy): domain Eukaryota; kingdom Metazoa; phylum Chordata; class Amphibia; order Caudata; family Ambystomatidae; genus Ambystoma; species Ambystoma mexicanum. Next base: position 1,345,791,236 of record NC_090921.1, read on the forward strand.
CTGCCCCAGCTGGCTGGGTTGACGAGGCGGACAGGGGTCATTCGTGATGATGTGCAGGATACTTGTATTCTGCTTGCACATCATTACAGTGAGCTATACCGCCTTGTGTCCTGGCTTGCGGCATGCCTGTTCCATGCTGTACTCCATGGGATGTTCCCTGCTGCAACCACCTCGTCTTCCTCCTCTGTGCGCCAGGGTGCCTTTTGGCCCAGATATCAGCAGGGCCCCCTGTGCACCAGTCCCACCCAGAACGCCCTGTCTGGTGGAGATCACATCCCTGCCCACGTTGGGAGTCCAAGGTACAGCAGCTGAGGTGGCCACCGTGCCTACCCAGGCAGTGACAGGGGCATGGGCAATGGAGGGACAGCAGGCATCTATGAGCAGTGCCGGTGCTGTACGCCAGGGGATCGTCATCAGCTCAGAGGGGGTGCAACATAGCAGGCACCGGGCTCTGGGGCAGCAGGTGGCACTGAGGAGGAGGCGATTTTTGGCAGGGCAGACCACCCAAAGGAGGCAGGGGGCACACGTGGACCTGCGTCACAGATTGTCTTTCCTCTTTGCAGCCTTATGAAGGGCAGATCATGGCCGAGAGGCAGCAGGCACAGGAAGCAGGAGTAGTGATGCCCATGGCTGGGATTGCGCTGCGTCATGCAAGGAGGCGGGCTGCCATCCTGGAGGCCACTTGCAGGGAAGCGCAAGTGATAGAGACACGGATGCTGGACAACCTGCAAGCCCTCCAGGCAAGAACGAAGGCCCGCCTAATGGGGGGGGGGGGTGGCGTGGGACCCAGCCCTGGGTGAAAGGCTGATTGAGATTGTTGAGGAGGACTAGCCTGCTGCCTTTGTAAATAGTTATTTAGATGTAGGGTTCCTTTTTTTATTTATTATTTTCCCCGGACTTGGCAGACATTCCTTCCCAGTTTTTAATGTATATAGTTAGTTAGGCGTAGGGTTTTTATTTCTTTTCTTATTTTCCCTTGGGCTGCTTTGACCTTTAATCCCCGTTTTAATTGTAAATATTTATATGCAATACATATTTGATTTTGTTACATTCCACGCTTCATGCAGTTCATTTGTGTGTCGGCAACTTTGACAGTTCACTTTTCTGCAAGTGCATCCCTCTATTGCAAGTCATGTGTTGTGTGGCGTGCATGCATGTGTTTTGTTGTTGCTGTGATGGTTGCAGCTGGAAGGATGCACATGTGCCTGACATGTGGGGGTGAATCCATCAGACGGCTGGGTCTGCACTGTATGTTTTCATTTGCTTTTAGTTGTGCAGCATCACTGTGTGTTTGCTATCAGTGTGGTTGGGGTGGAGGGATGTGGGCTCACGGTGGAGGTTTTCCATGGTCCCGTTAATGTCACTTTTATTTGTCGTTGCTGTGTTAAACCCATGTCATGCAGACACGCCCACCAGCATGTGCAGTCACACACTGCCTTCTCTCATGTGTTGCTCCACCTCGGACAGTGGAATGCAGTAGTGAGCCATGTTTGCTCTTTCTGAGTGGCAGCAAAATTCTCCGGTCTCTGTGACTCATGTACTCTCTGACTGTCCTCCCATCACCAATGCATGGCCCTGTCATGTTATTGTTCCCTGTCAGGTAATTTGACACCCTTTTCGACCCAGGTCACTGATGCTCAGGTGGTGACGATCCTGGCCATTGTTTGTTAATATTTCATATTTATTAGAAGGTTTACTTCTGTCGTGGGCACACATTCAGTTAGTGTGCTTTGATGCCTTGGCAATGTGCCATGGCCCACATGCACATGCCACTTGCCATTGCATTCACTTGTCACATGAGTATGGGGTGGGCTAGTTAAGGTCTTGAGGGGTGTGTCAGCAGATGCTCCAGTCCTGAACGGATCCGTGATGCTGCCTGTTGATCGTGTTTGAGATATTGGTGTTCCACTTCATGGTGCTGGAAGACCACGGAGGTTCAGGTAAGCTGCAGACATACATTCCACTGGTATTGTGGCAGACAGTCATGGGGCTACCTGGGGGGGTGTCCAGTCTGGAGGGGGCTGGCTGGGGGGGGTGGCACAGGTGAGGGGGGTTGAGGGGTGGTGTCCAGACTTGAAGGGGCTGCCTGGGGGGTTGTCACGGGTGAGGAGTCTGGGGGGTGGTGTCCAGACTAGAGGGGGCTGGGGTTGGTGTACAGTCTTGAGGGTGCAGCCTGAGCTTGTGAGGGAGGGCACATGTTTTCGCTGGGGTGCAGCCTGGGCTTGCGAGGTGAAGTGCGCAATTTCGCTGGGCTGCAGTCTGGCTTTGCGAGGGAGGGCATGCATTTTCACAGGGGTGCATCCTGGGCTCGAGAGGGAGCACCTGCAGTTTTGCTGGGGTGCAGCCTGGGCTTGCAAGGTGAGGCACGCGATTTCACTGGGGTGCAGTCTGGCTTTGCGAGGTAGGGCCTGCGTTTTTGCTAAGGTGCAGCCTGGGCTTGCGAGGTGAGGCGCACAATTTCTCTGGGGGTGCAGTCTGGCTTTGGGAGGGAGGGCACGTGTTTTTACAGGGGTCAAGTCTCGGCTTGTGGGGCAGGGTGCACCTTCTCACAGGGGTACTGGATAGTGGTGCACAGGTTGACACGAAGGCTTCTGCCTAATCTGGCCTTTAGCTTGCTTTTTGGTGTGTGTGGGGGCATGCTGTGGGTGTTCCTCACACAGCTGGTTTTTATTTGGGCGACGGCTAGTAATGCGCCTTTGAATACATGAATACACGGGGAACGCAATTATTTTTCTGCCCCATGGCTCGCACAGGGTCTTCCTCGGCGCATGACACTTGCGCCATTTCTGCGCCCAATTCCATGAAGCAGGCTATATGTGTCCTCCTGCCCTTTTTGTAAAATGATCGTCTTAATTTAAACAATATGTGTCAATCCTCAGTTTGCCCCCTCTAGCCTCATGAACTCAGGTTGCTATATATTTGTAGAACTCATTTTTAGTTTTCAAACTGTTGTGTTTTCGAACTTGTTTTTTTAAACATTAGTATTTCTAACATTTACCACCAGATGGCCAAACTACAAAACGTCACCAAGAGGCCTGTGTACGTAAAATTATCTAGCAAGTTTTCCACCCCAGGGTAAGGTGAAGGCTACTAGGTCACCAAGAGCACAGGTGTGACGAAATGACTAGTGCTCTGCAGGAGTGCAGGGATTTATTTTACATTTTTGTATTTTATTTATGTGTACATCTATAGCAGAGCACAAAGCTCTGATGCATCTAGGCGCTAGGCAGGTTATGCGTAATGTGGTGGCAAAACAGTTATAGGTAAGGTTGTAAGGTGTCCGGTTGTACGACGGTTACAAGTGAAGAGCGGAAGAGCAGTTGCAATGTGGTACAACAAGACGATTTGGGACATGCCCTATTGCTGGGTCCTTATTCAAGCATGATGAGCATGCATGGTCACATCAAGCATATGTATGGTGAATATTTAAACAATGAGTTGCACGTAAGCAAAACCACACCCAGCAGGGTTGGGGGCTACATCGGCTGTGCGAGGCATTCGAGTCAGGAATCGGTAGAGTATGATGTCACAATAGCAATTTCAGTTACAGGGTTGGCATACATATGAGGAGCAATAAAAATGGCCCTGTGCAAGACACAGGACGAATACAAGCTATAAAGATGCAAGACAATGACAGTAAGGTGAATGACACTGAGATTAGAGCCTGCAGGTAAATCATAGAGGGATGTCCCAATTACTGGGTCCATATTGAAGCACGATGGGAGTGCAGGATGACAGCAAAGCATAGAGGGGTACAGCAATACGGTAGGACGCTGGGTCTATGCTGGCAAAACTGCACCCAGAAGGCTGGGGGCTATGCGAGGCATAGATCAGATAGCTGTTTGATGAGTAATGACTAAAGTGTCCATTCAGCCCCACACTACTACTAAACCAGCAGTGATCCCAATCATAAAGGCGAAACAGACACAACCTAAATGGCATAACTCCCTGTCGAGGGCAGATTAAAATCTCCAGTAGGAATGTGAGCTGCAACAGAAGTAAAACAAATAACAATAGTACTGGAGTACCAAAATACGAGAAATGTCAAATCAAGATTTTATAATAAAAAACTTTAATGAATCTAATAAAAGACACAATAAATAAAAACACTAATGACCCACCCCTGCTGCCCTTTAAAGTGGACTAGGGGAATGGAACCACTACCATTACCTTTAGTCTTGCTTTGCAGGTTTTTTGTCATTGATCCAGGAGTCTACGCAATGTTGGAACTCAACCAAGGTTGAGTCAGGGACCTGCATCGACAAGATGCACTGACGTGGTGTGGTTTGGCAGTGTCGATGACTGGTGGGTTGGAGGTACTGGGAAACAGTGGGCGGCATTGAGGCAGTGACGCTGAAAGACTCAGCAGCCCCGTTTACAGAGAAGTGAAGACTAGTCTTCTGAGGCTGGTGGTCTCAGCTGGCTCAGCAACGTATTGTGCTACTGTTGCAGTGATGGCTTGGCACTCGAAGAAGCTAGTAACCAAGCAGATGGTGTTGAGTTGAGGATGCTACAAAACTTGTTAGGTCTCGGATGTGGAGCATCATCATCGTCTTCCCTTGTAAAACAGGGATTTGGTGCCATTCTACCCGCAAAGCCCTGTTTGACGAATGGGGATTTGCAGTCAGAATGGCATGTGAATAATTCCATGAATCAGGGCCCTTGCCTCTTCCTTGGAAATCTCAGTCTTCACTTCTATTGCAGAGGACTTTGGAGCATGTAGTGCTCCCAATCCGATTCCAGATGAATCTTCCTTCTTCAAGTGTCCAAAGATGAATCAATTAAGGGGAGGGTCTCCTGGTCATATAGGCAAAATGCCACATCTCCTTTGCCTTCTGATGTCTTACCCAGAGTGCTTGTCTGCAGGAAGTGGAGAGGGGATGTGGAGGTTTAGGAGCCCTAGAAAATCCCAAGACTGTGGAACCCTTCTCCCTCTGTAAAGTCCTCTACTGGGCTACATTCACTCCACCCCTTCCTCTGTCTGCCTACATGACAGTTTCCAATGGTCATCACCCTGGATGTCTTTTGTACAGCTAGGGTTGCCTTTGAGGTGCTGGTTACCAGTTAATAGTTGTTTTGAGTGAAACTCATCCCAGACAACTGAACTCACTTAAGGCTGTGTCAGGAATTAGTCCATGTCCAACAAGCTGACAATAAAATGACAGGAAAGGCTTTTGGCCTTTATAATTGTATGGGCCCAGGAGCCACCATGTCAAACCAGGCAATGCTTATATTTAGATATTAATCTGCCACCAGTCCCTGGGACAACACATTAATATATAATTTAGGTTAACGTTTCCCACAGCTAAAGGCAGATGCCTGTTTGTTACAACATAGGTTCCAGCAGGCTGTTTACTGCAATGTACATGTAATCCCTGCCATGTTGCCAAAGTACATGGCAGCTATAGCGTTTGTCAGTAGATACATGTGTGCACACATTCTTTTTCATCATTATGTGTAAACAGAGAGTGCTGTCTCAAAGTGTGACTGCTCAGCAGGTCTGACTTTCATGACATAATTCATAACCGGAGCTTCTAAAAGTAGTGAAAATCTAGGAGATTCCTCCTTGCAGATGGTAATCTGCCACAATGGGTCAATGTGCCACTGTGCTGTCTGGCCACGACGAGCCCTGTCCCTGACTCTACAGTTATAATGGTGACAGGCAGAGAAAGTGGTGATTGTTTAAACTTAACTCATGTTACTGTTGCTTTTCCAAAGTCAACTCATCTCATAGTCCCTTTCCGCTCACCAGGTAAACCTTGGGGTATGTAAGTGAGCCATGTAAGGTTCTTGAGGTGGGGAGAGGGGTTGGGGTAGATCAAAAGACAGAATGTTGTTCTTGGGCATACGGGCAAACTGTGGAGAACATTGGCAGGTGAATAGACAATGTGGAGCATGGGGCTCATGGGCAGACTGGGTGCAGTGTTTGGGGCGTGATGACAGACCAAATGAGGTAATGTTATAACGAAGGCCTGACTGTAGGATGACATAGGTGAGTGGACAGACAGGGTGACAAGTTGGAGCACATGTCCAAACATTTTGAGTAGCTTGGACTGCACAAGTAGTGTGAAACATGGGGACATGTGGAATGACAGTGTGAGCTGTCTTGGAACACACAGTGTGATGTTGTCGTTAGGTCTGGGTTCAAAGTCAATTATTCAGAGCTAGGGTTTGGCACATGAACAGAGAGTCAGTTTATTAAAAGTGTAACTGGCATGTGGGAGACCTCAAAGGTTAGCACTTATATACTGGTGCCACTGGTAGAAATCTACACCTTTTGCAAAATGGAGTGCAAAAGTAAAGAGTAAAAATAGCTGAAATTACCTTTAGATCCTGCTTTTAAGCTCCATTTTTCAAAAAAAATGTCAATGCTGTCTGCACTTTGGCATTTACCATGGATTCCCATGGGATCTACTTGCTTGTAGCAAGTACTAACTATAGCCGGTTAGAATCCATTAGTTTAACGCCAGCATGGAAATACATGTGCGTTCTAGGGCCAGTGCAATATTGACTGTTTATGCGCACGTCTATAATTCCAGCATGGAAATCTAGGAAGACCTGTGTTTTATCAGAAAAATTTCCATCAGATAAAAAACGTCGGCAAACGAGCATAAAACTGTGCATTCGTTTGAGAAAACGGGAATGGAGCCCCATGCAAGTACATTTGCTGTGCTGCCCACACAGTCCCTGAAAGTAGGCCCTCCGCTACCATGTGACACGTCATCCGCACCTCCTACCCCGTCCCCACCCCCGAAAATACGGTTTTGTTGTGCCCTGCATGAACAGTCTGAGATGGCTTGGGGCACATGGAGAGACTTTGTGAGTTAGGCCACAGAACATGGGAAGTATGTAAAAAGTGTTAGGTAACATGGAGACTGTCGCGTGTGACCAGAATACTCCTCTGGCCCCCGTGAACCCTCTCAGTCACAGAGCACACACAGAGACGTGTTTGCTGTCTGGGCTCCATGGTCGGTCTGCCGCGGCCGTGGCAACGCCCCGTTTATTCCAAGCACACGTGGCAGAGATGCGTCACTACGCCGCATGGGTGCCCTTAAAGGGGCAGGCACCACACTCCTCCTTTTTCAAATCAAACAACAAAAGAAGGCAAATACAAACATATCAAAACTAATACACTGCACACAAGATAAATACCCCTTTATTAGCTTCCCTTAGAGTCCCGCAAATCACTATCCGGCCTGTGGGCTGGGCCCACCAGTTCAGGGGTCTAGTACATAGTCATTGAGATGGGCAGACTCCCCCCCCCCGACCCTTTGAGGATATCTCCTGTCCGCCTCCCGGATCAGGCCTTCCTCAACTGTGTCCTCTCAACCTAGGGGGCTCGGCGAATGGGCCAGGCCACCGTCCTCGTCCGGTATCTCACCACAGTCTCTTCTCAGGATCGCCTCCGGCCTGGTCTCACCCACCTTCTTGAAGAAACTGGCATTGCGTGCATCTTCGGCAATCCCATCCTCGTTGCCACTGTTGCGTGTGGCCAGAATACTCCTCTGGCCCCTGTGAACCCCCCCAGCCACAGAGCACACACAGATACGTGCTTGCTGTGCAAGCTCCACACTTGCTCTGCCGTGGCCATGCCCCATTTATTCCAAGCACACGCAGCAGACTTGCGTCACACTGCCGCGTGTGTGCCCTTAAAGGGGTAGGCACCACAGAGATCATAAATAATGACAGTGTTAGGAGCTTGTGAAACATTTACATGCAGAGTGTATGGTATCTAGGGGAATAAAAGCAGACACTTTGGGGCTTTGGGGAGCTTGTTTGCTGTACAGGAGGCAGGTGCGCAACGCAATTGAGCTTATCGGGCTTCAGCCCCCCCAAATGTGAGCTAAGGGGCGGGGCTGAAGCCCGATCAGCTCAATGTCATTGCACGCCATACTTTTCTGTTAGTCAGAGAGGGGAAAGAAGCCTTTGCTGAAACAGGCGACTTTAAAGTTTTACTGTGTTTGTGCAGAGTATTTGTACAAACGCAGCAAAACTTTAAAACTGCTAGTTTCAAGAAAGGCTTCCCTCACCTCTCTGCCTAACAAAAATCAAATGGACACATCAGCCCGCTCCCCGCGGATGTGTGCGAACATTATAAGTTCTTTAACATCTGAGGGAAAGGGGCTGATGTACACACTTGCTTTTTGTTAGGCAGAGACGCAAGGAAAGCCTTTTCTGAAACTAGCAGTGCATATTAGCTCATTGTGTATGTATGCGTGCAAGAAGTGTGTATGTAATGTATGTGTGAATGAGCGAGAGTGTGTGAATGAGTGTAAGATGTATGGGGGGCTGTGTGTGCATGTAAATCAGCGAGTGTATGGTAAATGGGATGTTTAAATGAGGTAGTGAATGTGTAATTGTGTGTGTGCCTACGTGTAATGCCGGGCTGCTACCATTTGATAATTGGGCCCCATGCCAGACAACCCATGGGGTAGAACAGAGTGGGCGGAACCTCCAAGTTTGTCTTGCCCATTTTCTAAAGTGGCCCCTCCCTTCATCAGTTACCCCCCTACCCTCCGAAATGTAGGTTTCGTTGTGCCCCTGACAGGTGGCCAATCTATAATAGAAGAATTTGGTCCTGGGTGCCCTGCATCTAGCACATTTTGCTGAAACTAAAGCCAAACCCTCTTTACATAATCCAACAGTTGTTTCCTACTTGCCAAATTAAGTTGCGTCACTCACGCATGTTCAAATGTAAAATCGATTCAAAAACGAACATTTATTCTCAGTTAAAAAAAATAATTGTACAATTTCGGTTTGGCACATCAATACCCTTGCGTTCAGTCTGTGTTATCAAAACCTTAACGATAAAATGAAAAGAGCTAAGAAAGTAATATACTTTTGAGCAATGCTGAGCAATTGATCTGATTTAATTCGCCATAGGCAGACTGCTGCCCTGTAGAGAAATCATTTCCTGACAGTCTGGTGCGTTTTAAGGACCAGTTAGGTTCCGGAAGTCAGACATCACACTTGACAAACATCACACCTGACTAATGCTGACCCCACGCAAACAGGGGCAAATAGAGTCACTGCAGCTCTCAATTTTCTCATCCCTCACATTTTGTCGACCACAGACTGTACTTTCTGCCGAATCACTGTTTCAAATTCTGCATGAGACTATTCCGCCATCTAGCGATAATTTGAGAGAAGCCACATATTTAAGAACAGCTAGAATCTTTTTAAATTGATCAATGCCAACGGCAATATAAGCTGTCAAATGCATAAATATTATATTCGTTTATAATAACGTATCTTTAAACCTAACCTTCAAATCACTGGCAGTTTCCTTCACGGCGGTACCCAGAAAACACAGATACTTGCCATTTTACACAATGCTCAATTTTGAAATTTTGAAATTACTCTATGCCCACTAGAGAGATCATTGCCAGTTTCTGGAAAACACATTTTGCGACAATTGCCAGTTTTTGTTAGATTTTACACCATTACTGATTTCCAATATGTTTACTTAACCAGTGGATAGCATAAAATTGGGGGTGGAGGGTGGGGAACTTGTGTAACTTTCTAGTTAGAGTGACAAATCTATCTTAGTGGCTGGTGGCAGTGGATGGTTTTCTACTCTGTTTGTGAAACTTACAAAGCAGGCTGTATTCGCAGCAGCGGTAAGGGACACAGGGGACCCAATTTTTCCAAAACCATTCCTGTCTTCTTTTTTCGCCAACTCACAATAGTTTGTTCTTTCTTGGGCCTTCTTCTACCATGCTGGGTGGGGGAGGTCCTGGTTTGTCTTTGCCGGGATCCCCTTGTGAGGCCTGCCTGAAGGCACCAGTGTGTCTGGGAGTACAGGAAACTGGGAGGGCTCTGAAACTCCACAGGTCTTTGTCTTCCAGTGTGCATTCCTAGATCCAGTTCTAACTGAGAGGTTGGCTGTTCTACGAGGACAGCCTTCCACCAAGTATGAATGAAATCATGTATTCTGAATGGCTAGGCCCCTGCATAAAAGACCAGGGTCTTGATGCTGAAGCCAGAGTCAACCACTGGAAGAACCATTCGGAAGAGGAGAAGAAGAAGGACATCTGTCGCAACCTCCGGTGACCGCCAGAGCCATCTGAGTGACATCTGGTGCCCCAGCCCTCTTTTCCAAGCAACAGAGAAGCTCCGATGCGAATGACTTACTCCCATAGGCTGGTGGGTCCAACCTGTCTGAAGACGACCTGCATTTCATTCCACAGCGAGCTGAAAACTTCCTAGGCTGCAAACCGCCAATACCCTGGGACCCGTGGCCAGTTCACAGTGCATCACCTTTTGAAGATTGAATCCTCCCGAAACTTTGTTGGACTCATTCCGGACCTCCAGAGGCAAGATTCCACGCCTTGAAGTCCCCTCACCAGAAGGTTGGACCGAGAAAGCAAGCTGAATCGACCGGGTGGTAACTGTTCTTCAGTGGTGTTGTGAAAAGGGTGACAAAACCACAGAACCATAAAGAATCCTTTGCTAAGAGCCTCGCCACTTGACTGCTGCTGCAGGATCCCTCCTGTGTCCCTTCTTCAGTCTGACTGACCAAGAATCGGGTGACCGGGTCTGCTGCTGCTGCACTGTGGGTGCACTGTGCTGCATCTTCTTCTTTACACTCAAGGTACTGTGGGACTCTTGGTAGAACTTACTGAGAATTGCTTTGTTGATCCTGTGTTGCTGGAGTGCTGATTTGTGTGTTTTGGAGTTTGCTCAAACACGTTCGCCCAGGCCTAATGCCTGTGTGTCTCCAGGGAGCCTTCTCCAAAGCCACTGAACCGTTTTACCAACAACTTAATACATAGGACTCATGACAAGGAGAAAGTAGGACTAGTGATTACAGAATAGTGAGAAAAACATAGGCATTCACACAGGAGCTAGTTACAACAGCACATCACACCTAATAATAAATAGGAAACAAATGGAGAAATGCAAGGGAAAACCTGGAATACATTCCAAAAGAAAGTAAAGGAACAGGAGCAGGGAAAACGAAATTACAAAGGCAAAACCACCCCCTCCCCATCCAGGGGAAAAAGGCAAAATGCTAAATCTATAAACGAGGAGAGACTAAAGGATCAAGGTTTCACAGCAGAATAGGGCAAAGTTAAAGAAATATAGAACACAGGCAAACTGGGCTGCACAGGGAAGTGCTACCCAAAAAACAGAGGAAGACAGATCGGGAATCCAGGAAGCAGAAGTCCCCAATGAACACATTAAATTCGATATCCAAGGAAAAGGAACAAGAAAATAGAAACTTGGAACAAGACACTAAGGTAAGAACCAGGAACAAGGGACCAGTCACAAACAGGAACACTGCATCAATGACCAGCGCTGGACTGAAGCAAACAGAGGCTTTCAAAGCTGCTTAACGAGCACACGTCTCAGGTGTGCTGCTTGCAGCACCTGCCAGTCACAGGTGTTTCTTATCCTCCACCCAACCTTGTCCTGCAAGGGTGGAGATGAAACAGTGGGCTAGGCATTCTGGGAAGCATAGTATTTTGATTAAAGCAGCATGCTGGCTACCAAAAACCTGGAATGTATCCGGAAGGGAAGTAGCATGGAAAATAAGGATTTAGCACTCCCAATGCATCACAGCACTGTAGCATAATGTTTGGAAGGTCCAGTAGGGAATAAACCCCAAATCATGCCCCCAAGTGGTGGGAACGGGAGCGAAGGGAGCGAATCGTGACAGTCAGTAACTGAAAAAATGTCCTTGTGTCCAAAACGTCCTATCCTGACCATAATACTACAAACAAGACAAAAAAGGGGTGCAAGGAAATATCTTTAACTTGATGTTGGCAAACATGTTCAAAATCCAAAGTATACAAATTACTTCAACAAAAATGTTCTCCAAGGTAAAGACCCTTGGCTCCAGAGGGTGGCCCCCTTCCCCTGGATTCCTAGATAGGATGGCAAAGATAATGTCTCTTTAGTTAACAGTTCTACTGTGTCTTCACTGGACTTAAAACAATAAGTTCTTGTAACAGTCTTTATGTAGTATTTCTTGCATCTTTGTAGATCACTTGGTATACTCTCCATGCCAGGGATCCCTATACAATTTCAGCTGCCTGGTGTACTCGCCTGCCAGGACTTCTCTTATGATTTCACAGCTATTTGGCTATACCACAAAAGCATATACTGTGAGGTGCTTTGTATATCTTGTCTCTGGTATCTACTTTGCCTTATTTGCATTCAAACATTCTTCTTATTTGCTGTGAATGTGTACTTTGCCTTGACTGCATTCAAACATTCGTCTTATTGGGTGTTGAATATGTACTTTGCCATGACTGCATTCAAACAAACTTCGGTTATTTTTTGCATAGGCAACTTTGTACCATTCAAACATTTGTTAGCGCGCTTGTCGGAACCCTCTGGGGTCCTCAGCTGCTTTGGGCAGACTCACCAGTTCCTCCGGAGTCTGCGACTCTACTCGTGTTTCTGCGGTGTTGTGCCTTCATCCGCTTTCCAATTTGGAGTGTGCAAAAGTTCTTCCAGCGTCCTGCAGTCACACGCCGGCTTTCCTTTTCAGCCCGGACTGGAGAACAGGGTCTCTTCGAGCAGTCCAACATGATGTCATTGGATTAATCACATTACCCTATCACACAGGGTGAATTTAAATTCATGTTGATCTGCAATGATGAATCTTCTATTTATTTGTGTTAAATCAGAGATCCAAGTACAATCTGGGACATGGCATTATTTTCAGAGGTTTCCATTTCCATGAAGTGAGTTCAACAAAAATAAATAAACATTACAAATATGTCTAAAAATGTAAGCATGAGTAAACCCAAATTCTACTGTATCCTGCAACAATGCAGACAGACCTGCACATCAGTCAGAGGGAAGTGCGATTGGCTGTACTAATATGAATGCTACAACATGTGGTTTGTATTTTGTTCTTATAATGGTTATTTTTTATAATGAACTGTTGATAAACCGGAGTCAAAACATAGAACCCCCAATACATAGCCTATCAAGATCATAGTAATAGGGGTACTAAATAGGCATAAAAAAGTCATTTAACCCCTCTGTTACCACATATACAGGGATTAAAATTAAGATTGGATTATGTGAGGGGTCAGAAATGTGAGACACCTTTGTAAAATGTTGCCAACAAACAGCATTTTATTTGCAAATTAGTTTGGATGAAAGCCTCACTATCTCTACCCGGACGAGGAATTACCTGCCTAAAAGAAACTAAAGGAAACACTATAATAAAGGATATCTGTCCCTCACACTTGTACATCTAGAAAATAAACAAGGAAATGTATAACAATTCTCAACAAACAATAATGATTGAATTTGAAATGTAACTACAGTCTTGTTTTGTAACTTGGGCGGATTCCCCTTTCCCAAGTTTAAACATGGTCTTTGTTTCACAGTTCAGGAAATTAAAACAAGGTAATCCTGAGTTACAATAATGTTCAACCACAGTACGTTTCCACTTCAATGTGTCTTTTTCAAGAACCAAAGTCAGTTTGGTATAGTTTCACTTTGTTAACAAAAGTTTCAACTCCACTTGGTTTGACTTCACTTCATCAACAGAGAACTTCAACTCAGAAAATAGAAGGTTTCTTTCATTCTTTGAACAATACTTCAATGGATAAATGGCCACAATAATGATCTTGGTCAGGATGACTTGCCACAACCTCTTTAGTAGTTTATAACTTGTGAACAGATCTCAACTTGGGATATCTTTACCAGCTTTAACTGATTGATTAACAGTTCCAAATCACTTTGATATACCTTTAGTATCACAACCAACATAGATTGTATCTCAGGCAAGATGATTTGCCACAATTATATATAGAAAGTGTTGGTCAACACCCCCTTTTAAGCACTTATTCAACGTCGACCTGGTATGCTCCCACGTCAGGCCCACTTCTTCAATAGTTTGCAGTTCAGGTTTACTCCCCTGCTCAAACAGCAATTCACAACCACTATTGCTTTTGGGGTTCAATATCATCTGATGAATGTTTTACCAGAACTTTCAAATTGTTCAGCAAATTGCAACTTGCAACAACTCTGGGGAATACAAAACTTATTTTTAGTGCTTTGCAACATTTTTCTCACAATATGTTAAATCCTTGTCCCCCCTCCCTTCTTCCTCCTCACCTGTGTCACTAGTATCGGGGCTGCTTGTAGTTAAATGCAGTCTGGATTTGTAGTCCTTTTCTTTTTTGAGAAGTGGGTTCCTACCTCGAAAGTAAGCCACAGTGGCTGCCTGCAAACAGCAGCCGTATGGCCCCTTTCCCGAAGGACTGATACGGGGAAACAGCCGAGTTGGCACAAAAAACCCTGAGGTAGTAGAGTCTTGCTGTAGGAGGCTTGAATCCTAGCAGTCGTGTTCCGGTTCCAGGAACAGGTATCACGATTCCGGTGGAATGTGGCAGTAATTGAAAACAATAGTCCATGAAACAAACGTGGAGCAGAAAGGTACGTGGCAAGTATACCCTGTAGCAAATGATGTAGGCAGGAATGTGAAAATCACGAACAACAGGGAAATAGTCCTGAGTGGCAGCGGACTGTGTGAGGAAGGGGCCAGGTCTCCCTCAGAAGCGAGATGGCAAGCTAAATTGGAATCGGAGGACAGAAGAGAGGACTCTGAGAAAGGCAAACTTATTTTTTTTTTTATTGGTTTAATCAAACCTTTAAAAAGAAATGACATTACATTTAACTAATCACACATATAAATAACATAATTAGCAAATAGAAACAGAGAAGCAAAAACATCATAAAGTAAATAATTTAGACAATTAAAAAGAAATCAAATGAACACTGAATTGGGCAAAATACTTCATAAATCGCAAACAAAATTTAAGTCCATTTTTTCGTTCGATTTAGATAATTCTTCATCAATATTTTTGAGGAGGAATGTCAGGGCATATGTTAGTTTGTTATTTGCCTCCGTAAAGCATTCCTCCCACCATTCTTCCATGGTGCGATAAGGCTTATTTGCCACAATTGATTCAAACTGTGTCATTCTTATCGTGGAGAAAGCTTTACAGGTAAGAATCAGATGTTTGATGTTTTCTTCGCAGTGGTCACAGAATCTGCATTTTGGATTCAGCTTCTCATATTTACACCATCGCATAATTACTTCTTTGGTCTTGAATTGATTCAGCCTGAATTTCATGAGCAGAGTTCTTTTTTGTTTGTCTGGACATTTTTCAAGATATTTATACGTGGAATTATAGGCTTTTCCTTCAGGAGGAACATTCTTCATGAGAGAGTATTTAGCTCTGTTTGTGCCTGTACTTATCCAATCGTGTTCCCACAACTTTTTCTTTACGGCGTCCGGGTTTTCTATCAGTGTGAGTATGTCACTATTTATGTCTTGTAGAATTTGATGACATTGGTTTATCCGGGCCGAGAAGACTGTATTTGATTGTTTGTCTGCCAAATTATGAAGAATTTTCATTTGCGGGGTGCCATTGGGCAAAATTATCTTGCGAAAGATTGCCAGAGTATTCCATGTGACCTTTGCAATTATTGAGATTAGCCCCAATTTCTATCTCACCACTGCTGCCGGTATCCTCCTAGCAACTTTCAAGATTCTACCCCAAAAGATGTTTTCAAGATTATCCCACAAACCTGAGGGACATCCAAAGGTGGTTGCTGCACCATAGATTAAAGCTGGCACAGCTTTTTGTTTGTAAAACTTTAATGTGGGAACCAATGAGAACTTGCCATATTTTTTGTCTAAAGCTGTGGCTTGGGCACTTAATTGACGACATTTGGCTTTAATTTTCTCAACCCAAGTATGATCATTTATATTGGAATTCAACCACATATCTAGGTATTTTACCTGTTTTACCTGTTGCAGTGGCTCGCCGTCAAGGTGCCAGTTGAATTTCTTAGATGCACATTTGGTAAGATTTTGTAATGTAAAACGACAGATTTACTTGGATTTATATGCAACTCATTGTCGCAAACATATTGCTCCAGCACATGAAGTTTTCGTTGTAATCCAATGGGTATAAGATCCATTAATACAAGGTCGTCTGCGTAAAGGATCCCATTCAGAGCAGAATCAACTATTTTAGGATTGAATCCTTTAGCATTCCCAAGTGCTTCACCGATGTCAGAGATGAAAGCATTGAAAATGATGGCCGCAAGAGGACACCCATGTTTGACTCCACAATGGGTGCGAATGGGTTTCGACAGAGTACCACATGCATCCAAACGAATGTGGATTTCAGTGTCAGTATGCAAGTCTTTGATCGCACATAAAAGGCTATCCGGACAATTCCAAGTTTTTAATTTCGTCCAAAGGATTTCTCTGTCTATGCTATCAAAAGCATGAGACAGATCGACAAATGCAAGGTACACTTTTGATCCTTTCATAATCGCATCCATTTTCATTAAATTAATGAGTATTAAATTTAGGCAACAACCAACACCTTTCACAAACCCACTTTGTCTAACATCTATATGTTTAGTTAGAACTAGCCTTCCATCATTTTTTGCTGGAGTTGAGTTGCATAAATCTTGCCTATTACATCTAACAAGGCAATAAGCCTATAGTCCATTGGGTTTGATCGGTTGCCTTTCTTAAAAATCGGAACAACAATTGCTTTCTTCCACGACATAGGAGTAGCACCTTCGGTGGCAATTTTGTCAAATAGGACCTTGTAAAACTCTGCCCAGGCTTCCGGATCGGATTTTAACATAGCATTGGTTATGCCATCCGGACCTGGTGCACGGGACTTCAAATGTTTTTTAATGTTTATCAAGATTTCATCCTGATCAAACTGGATATCCCAATGTGAGAGAACTGGCATCAGAGGGTCAGGAGTATTACCCTTTTTTGAGAACAACGTAGAGAAATGCTCAATCCATTTTTTTTCAGTGACCATATTTTTTTTCGAAGCCAACTGCATTCCTGATTCGTTGTTAATAATTGACCAGAAATCTGAAGAGTTTTTTTCTTTTAGACACTTCATTATTTTTTCTGCGTCATGTTGTTCCGCCAGGGCACGATGTGCTATCATCCAATTCTTATAGTTTTGTTTGATCTTTTTCTTCATCTTAACCTGATCCACTTTACTTTAATTTTTATTTAGCTGTCGCAGGGCCCTGCGCCTTTCTCTTTTTCTCACGACAATTTCAGGATTGTAAATATATGTGTTCTTATGAGACTGAGTACCATTTGGATTTCTCGAGATCTTGAATTGTTCTAACAATGGAGTGTAATCTACATCCAACACGTTGATGTGCTTCTCATATTCATTTTTCAAGATGTTCACTTGCTGTGAATTAAGTTTTAGTCTATTTCCACTGCAGTTCAGTATTATATTCCAATTCCATTTCATTGAAGAAGATTGCTGAGGCATTTCGAAATGTGCTAATACCGGGTAATGGTTGCTTACTTGTGTGTTAAGAACTTCAAAATTTAAGATCCGTAGCGATAGATTTTCAGATACAAAGATGTAATCCAATATGGATTTTTGATTGTTCCTTTGCCAGGTTGATTTGGTGGGTATGTCACCCTCTACCATTTAGCCTAAACATTCTCCATAAGGTTAATTCTTCAGACCCCTTTTGGACCAAATTCTGTTTCCTTAAAGGTTCGTTCTTGTCTCTCTCTATAAGATCTAAGTTTAGATCTCCACATAAGATTAAGCCGGCACAGCTGTCCTTGATCATTAATTCATCAATTAGGTCCATTTAGGTCCATAATCTGTTCGACAAACGCCAGGATACCTGCCTTGCAATGATGCCAATACAGCTTTATGATGAAGAATGTCAGATGTTTATTTTCATCATTATGACTCCTTGTTATGGTAATAACTTGAATATATGATGATATATTTTTATACTCCATTACTCTGTATCCCGATGTTTTTTTTTACAATAGCGAGTAGACCTGCACTTGGGCGACCTTTATTTCATTTGATGGCAGGATTAAATGATATTTCATAATTCTCCGCAATGGGACAAATGTCCAGCCAAGTTTCTTGCAGACATATCAAGTCTACCTCACTAGCCCACTTTTCTTTACAATTAAACAAATGAGAAAAACCTCTTGTATTCCACGAGCCAATGGCTAGACGGTCTTTCTTTGGCTTCAGTAGACATTAACTCTGAGTGTTATTTGCTAAAGTTGCTGCCAGCCAGTTCCACTCGCTATGAGGTACTTGGTTTACCTCTCTTCCATTTGTTTGTGTAATTTGATGAGTATTTTTTACTGTGATTCGGGTTTGATCAGCTTGTTTTGTTTTTTGATTGCCAGACTGTTCTTGTCGGAACAAGTTGAATTGCTTATAATCCGATTTCCAGCTCTCATCTACCAACGTTTGTATTTCCGGCTGAGTTTCATTGAAAAGTTGTTTCGGCAGAGATTTAGTCGCAGAGACCACATTATTTGCTTCTTTGATCTTGATAGTAGTATCTATTTCGACAATGTCGAAACCACAGAGTAGTAACGCTGAGGCGCCCTGCAATAAGGTTTCGCACACTAGTCTGGAATTTACATATAGAAACACTCTATCCAAAGCAATGTCATCCTTAACTTCTACGGCCTGAATATCGCTGGACTCGATAGTACGTAACACGGGAACATGATGAAACAAACTTAATACATTTTTCCTGTTCATTATGAGTCCATCTCGGATATTTAGGATTCTTTCTAAACTTAGGCAATACTTTGCTTTTATTCTGTTGGTATTACTTTTCTCACCATTTGTGCTACCATTATTTCCTTGAGCTTTGGAAAGATTTCCCTTCCCTTTACGGTCTAAGGGCACATTGTTGATCACAGATTTTCTTGTACCAAACAGATTCTCTTCTTCCAGTGTTTTCTCTTCATCTACTGGTTTGTCGTTAGCAATCGTGTTCCCCATCGGGGATATATTCTCTTGGTTCATCGTCCTTAATATGAATTATTTTCTTTTTTGGTCTAATGTTTTAAAGGGACTCTCTGTTTGTTCATGAGAGTCAGAGATGGCCATTTTCGGTTCAGTCACCCATTTGCAAAGACGTCCTGTCGGTGGTACATCGCCTTTTCTCATTGGCTCAAATGGCCCCATCGGGTTCTTACTAGGAACCAGCTCAGTAGACACATTTTCGTTGTCGCAACCCATTTACTTGACTTCCTGGGGGTCTTCATATGTTGAGAGATTCATTAATGTCTCAATATCAGCTACGTCAGACTCTATTACTGATTCTTGATCCAAAAAGGAGGACATGGGTGTTTCCTTTTGCGTATCATTGGCTTTCAAGGTAGTTTTTTTTGTTTTTCTTTATTTGAGCAACCATCCAAATTATTTTGTAGTGTGCCATAGCTCTTAGCCAATACATTAACAGTAACTGATTTGAGATTTCTTTAAAATGCTCGAGCCCCGTTTGTTATTTTTCCTTTTTTCTGATTTTTTTATTTCTTTTTTTGCAGAACTCCTTGTGTATCTTGTTTTGTTCTGTCTTTTGCAAATATATCAAACACACCCTTTGGTGCTTGTGCATTTTTTTCCTGCAGATTTTCGATCTCGCTTGAAGTATCTCTAGACATTTTTTTGCTTTCTCATTTGTCATATTTTCTGAACCTTGAACTTCATTTGCGCTTTCATTCGCGCTTGCTTTTATTTGATCTTCATTGTCATTTTGTGCATCTTTTATTTCAATTATTTCAATTATTTCTTCCGCTTGAGGCCCCTCAAGGCTTTCAATATTTAATAATTTGACTCAGTTTAGATTTTGTATCACAAACACACTCTTTTGCTGATTCGTTCTTATCACTTTTAGATATATCCCACCTTTTTTCTTGCAGACCATCCACTAAAATCTCGCGCTCAGCCTTAGGTGCAGTAAAAGATTCCTCTGAAAGTGGGAGGCACCCTTGCCAAGCTTTTTCCTTCTCATTTTGTGCGAGCGGGATAGAGTTCTCTTTTGCTATTTCCAATAGTGGATGATCTTTCGTTTTCAATGTCAAATTGTTATTTCTGTGCTCAAATGTTTGCTGAGCTGTTGGCAGTTTGTTTTTTCCCATGGTAGAAGCATTGCAACTGCTGTCTGGATTATCACAGCCATTTGCACCATCCTTTGTAGCATTCAAGTGAGGTTTACTAAAAAGCTTTAGTGCTTCTCAAACAATTTTGGCTATCAGTTTTTTATCCTCACGTGAATTTCGATTAGAGTCCAAAATGATATTCAAGAAATTGTCATTTTGAGTTTTTTCCTGTCTCAAATTATCATGATTTTTTTGTTGTTCAAGATCCATAATAGCAACTTTGGTATTTAGCAAAGCTATTAGCGTTGTCAGATCTTTAATGTTGCCGTCCATTTATTCATATAATTTGAAATAAGGGGAAAGTGCAATATTCATAGTAGACATGATCAATGCTTGTAAATCCGATATATTTGTTTCTGGTATGGCAGATTTTTTCTGTGAGTAAAACGTTTTCTTTTTCCAATGCGCACGTCTTATTTTTTGGGAAAGGTCTTTCAATTATAGACGAATCATCAATATCAGAGATGGAAGAGGACGATGTAGAAGATGTGCTGTTTTTTCTCTCATTAGCAGATGTTGAGGTTTCATTGAGTCCTTTACAATGTGACTGGTCTTTAGTTTCAATCGCTGTAAATCTTACTGGCGAACGCAGCATATATTGCTGCTTTTGAATTCTTGCCTGGGAGCAAGCGATTTCGCCCAAGGGACTATTTCTGCTTCTTTTCCTTTTGCGTGCAGGGCTGTATATTGTTTTGGTTGTGCTAGCGTCTGCCAAGAGGTTCTTTTCGGCATCAACATTTTCAGCATGTACATCTTCGTGAGGCAACAACCGTGTCACAGCGCTTCCTTTATTTATAGTCGATACGCTCTTTAGTTTGTTATTTGCTCAGTTGTTAAATTCAGATTTCATTTTTAGTAGATCTTTTAGAAGTTTGTCTGCAACACTAAGAGAATCCCTTCTTTCATTATTCGATTTTTCATTGTTACGGATAGGAGGTTGCAGTTCTGATATATTACAGTCACAAAATCGAGGCTGTTTGTCATCTCTCATTTGCGCTGCAATTTTTTCAATTGTGTGTTCTATTCTGTGTCCCATGTGCCCCTGCTCAACACATGCAAATTCATCAGGAGGCCGCTTGGCGGTCCATTTGCTCTCTCCATTTATCCGTTGGACATTTTTTGCAGCCGGAACACGCAGTTGAGGAAAGGTATCCAATGATGTCGACTTCTTGGCATCTGTATTGAAATCACTCTGGAATTCGGAGCACAAGTAGTATTTACAACCTTGGGCTCCATTGTTAATGGCGGTGCTAGAAGGAGATACGATGCCAGCAGTGTATGGAGTTTTGTTTGATTCAGTTTCAATTTCAGTTTCGGTAATAAAGCAATCATTGTCGCTTTCATTAATCGTACTCTTGGCCAGATCAGCACCATTCTCATTCTGCTCATGCTCATCACACTCGCCACACTCATCACACTCGTCATGTTCACTAGACTCACTAGCCTCGCCATACTTGCAGCACTCCTGCATACAGTCCTGTATACAAATCACGGTGCTACCATCCCCTAAAGATTGTATTTTAGGAGCAATTGTCAAATCAGCAGTACTTCTGTCAATTGAGTTGGTGGTTAAGTTAGTTATATCAGTGCTTATTATAGAAGCAAATGTTTTTCTCCTTACTGCAGATTTTGTAGGTGCGCAGGCTCCACGTCGCAGACCAGACCGGGTCTGCGGCGGTTCCAGCGCTTCACTCATTCCCGTCAAGGTGACAGAAAACCCTGCGTTCGCTCTGTGAGCACGCGGGAAGACAGGAAACAAAAGCACCCGCGGGATCCGTGGCACCAGGGCACCAAAGACACACAAGACTCTATGCCGACTCTGCGCCGCTCTGCGGGTGCACTAGGTATTTGTATATGTCGGCTCTGCCTCCTGGCAGCGAGCTGAAAAAAAGACTCGAATCCAGGAACCAAAACGAAATTTAATGCGCCTCTCTCCAAGACACTCAAGACTCTGTGCCGACTCCGGGGAAATGGAGAAGAAGTGAGAGACAGAGCCGGAAGGACCCGGGGGCAAGCCAGGACGGGGTGGACCTCATAAAGCAGAAACAAGGTACTGAGAGAAACCGTACGAGAGAGAGAGAGAGCAATACCAGGGGAAAGAACAGAGAGAGCGCGAGAGCGAGCACGCAAGAAGAATATAGAGAAAGAGTTCCGGCAAAAGGAACGGAAAAGAAAACAAGTGTATGACCGCACAGAGCGCGAGCAGCAGTCAGCGGTTGCAACGTGCCGACCGCCAGGAGAGAAACAGCTAAGAACCTTCCGGCGGTGGCCATGATGAAAAAAGACTAGACCTGCAAGCTATGTATAGGAAATAATGTGGAGGAACAATCTAATGGCAGCCCAACCTCCACCTATGCCATAAGCGCCAAGATCCTGCGCACATGACCGTAAGCCCCCTCCGGTGCCCTGGTTTGCCAGGATGGGTCCTCTAAAATCTATTCACCACGGAGGATGCATGCACGAAGGAAGCGGGTTCCCACAAGTCCTCCGACCGAGGGCACCCCTTCCACCTGGCCAGGTATTCTAGCCAACCCCAGTAATAACGGGAATCACTGATCTGTGAGACCTCAAATTCAGCTTCTGAGTCGTCATGTGCATCGGGAATAACTGGTATCAGTCTACTGGCCACATCAGATACAAAGGGATTGAGAAGAGAAGAGTGAAAGACTGGATGAGTGTGATGTAGAGCGGGGGGTAAAGTAAGTCTAAAAGCCACAGGGTTGATTTTAGCGGATATAGTGAAAGGACCCAAGAAGCAAGGAGAAAGTTTAGAAGGATGCACCCAAAGGAGCAGGAACTTAGTCGAAAGCCAGACCTTTGAACCGACCTTCCAGTCTGGCAAGCCTTGCAGTGTTTATCGACTTGGATCTTGGAGGTCTTTTGGCTGGCCTCTAGACTAAGTTTGGCAGATTGATGTGCTTCCATAATCTTGGTCAATGTAGATTCTATGGCAGGCACTTTGGTAGGTCCAGAGTGTGAGGGAAAAATGCTGCGGGGATGAAGGTCATAGTTGCAGTAGAACGGGGAGAGTCCAGTAACGGAGTGTTTGGCATTATTGTAGGCGAATTCTAGTGTAGGAAGTAAAGGCACCCAGTCATTCTGCTGCTGATTGAAATAGCAACAGAGGTACTGCTGAAGTGTAGCATTGAGCCTCTCCGTCTCGCTGTTTGTCTGGGGATGGAACCCTGATGACAACGCCCTGTGGATGCCCAAAAGCTGACATAAGGCCTTCCAGAAGTTAGAAGTGTACTGGCTTCCTCGGTCAGAAAGAATCTTATCCGGAAGTCCATGAATCCTGAAAATGTCCGAACAAACACCTCCACCATGACTGTAGCAGCGGGAATACCAGGAAGGGGAGAAAAGTGAGCCATCTTGGTTAGAGAGTCAACCGTTAGCATGATACAAGAACAGGAACGAGACATGGGTAGGTCCACAATGTAGTCAGTTGTAATATGGCTTCATGGTTGAGATGGAAGAGGCCCTTGCTCTAATAGGCCTATGGATTTTCAAGGGACGTTTTTACTCTTGGCACAGATTGGGCAGGAGCTGACGTACTTAACATCCCTGCTAAGGTTAGGCCAGTAGAAGGAGCATTGGATGAGGTCAAGAGTGCCTGACTGTCCTCCATGCCCAGCGGTCCTGTTGTCATGACATCCCTTCAAGACCAAACGACGTAGGAAGTCAGTGGGTAGACACAGGGAGTGTCCTCGAAACATAAGACCGTCCCTTTCCTTAAGAACGTCTGCCATTCCTTGAGGAATGGCAGTTTGGACAGTAGCTTCCTTGACCTGTTGTAAGAACAAATTATGGTGAGCAATGATCTTATCCATAGGGAATAGGCGGTCCGGTGGATGGTTGGTAGAGCGGTCTGAAGAGTCTTTACGGGAGAGAGCGTCAGCCACAGTGTTCTGACTTCCTGGCAGGTATATTATATGAAAATCGTACTGGGAGAAGAAGTGTGCCCACCGAGCCTGCCGAGAATTGACGCACTCCATAGATTGTAGGACTTGGAGATTCTTATGATCTGCTCTTATGAGAAAAGGATGTGTCCCGCCTTGCAGGAGATCGCACCACTCTTCACAAGCCACTTTCATGGCTTACAGTTCCTTATCCAAAACTGAGTAATTGCGTTGGCTCACCGACTGTCATGCCTGTCAACCCTGTCAACCCCAGCACATCTGCTTCGACACAGAAATCTCCCAAACAGGTGATGCTACCTGCCCACACGGCCCATAGAACTGCCAGGCCGTTCTATACACAGTGGAGACTGTTTGGGAAGTTGCAGGGGAAACGCTTTCATTAGAAGACTTCATGTCTTCACGCGCATTGTAACGTTCCTTTCATTCTACATGCGCATTGGAATGGAATCATTCTAAATACTCACTTTCATTTGATACACTCGCAGGCTCCCATCACGTGATAATGCTCTGGGAGCGTTCTCATCACATGCTGTGTTAATGGTCACGTGTCATGAAGCGAGTGGTCACGTGATACGTATAAAACACGGCATATCAAGTCCAACGGTGCTTCTGATCGTACTTTGTTACCTGGCGTTCCGGAGCTTCGGAGATTCACGGTGGACTTCCTTCGTGGCTCCTGCATGAAGACGCGTTCCACAGCGATACGTCTGACTAGTCCGCTCCAATTCCACTTGGAGCGGCCGTCTGTTCTGTCAGTCGGCAATTTTGCTTTTTGCTTCTTCTTTGGCGGTCACCCGCTAGTCTATTCCCGATAGCGGTATTCCCGCTACCCTTTCATCCACAGCGGCACTACTCACTCTCACCCGCTAGTCTATTCCTGATAGCGGTATTCCCGCTATCCCTTCAACTGCAGCAGCTCCACTAACTCTAATTACATTGGGGCTACTTTCAATTGGTTTTGTCTGGGAGTTTATTACGGGCAGGGAACGTTACTCCATACCTGCCTAACCAGCCTATACCCAAACATTCATAAGCTTAGGGTGCTCATTCAAGTCATCCTTACAAGAGCATTTCTTAGTCATCATAGACTTGGAACAACTATCACCAACTCCACTACACTTTGGGGTTTTTCCAGTTCAAGACTTGTGCACTGGACATAATGGACGCTATCCTGTGTGCACCAACTCGGCTCTAGTGTGGCCCTCGTTCCGTTCGGGTTAGTTCCCTCTACTAACATCCATCCTTGTTGTTGTTTCCTTGGAATTCCTGCTGCCATTTTGGATTCTACCTGTGACTGTCCTGATCAACATGTTAGTGTACCTCAAAAAGGTTCATAGCTGCTTGCTTTGGTAGTGGTCCAGTTTCTAATGTATATCTATGTTTCTATCAACAGTCTGGTGGTTATTGTTCCTTACATGCCCTTTCCACTGATTACTCCCTTTGGCTGTCGACTTTAACAAGCCAGAGAGTGACATTAGTTGGAAGGTCTAACCTTGACGGACGTCGTTCTACCTCAGTTCACTCCTTAACATCAGGAACAACTCCAAGTGTATCCTTTATTGAATTACAGCCTGTATCCTTTGATTGGTGTACTAGTGGTACATTCTGGTTTATAACAAAATCAGTAGCCGTAGAATGGAGGGCACAGATCCCTTGACTGTCCTAACTCAGCTAGTGGCAGATTTGAGACAGGAGATGATTACGGCCCAGGATGCATTGCGCCATCGCATGGATGTGCTGCAAGTTGCCATGCATGCATCCCCTCAAGGGGTGGTGAACCCAGATCCTGTTGCCTCTAGTTCGGGTTTCGCAGCACCACAACAGGAATCAGTTCAGGTGGTGATGCCAACTCAGTTCCCTTTTGCTCCGCCAGAGAGGTTCACGGGAGACCCCAAGGCTTATCGCACATTTGTGAATCAGTGTCGCTGCCACTTCCTATGCAGGCCCAGTTCCTTTCCGGACTTGACTACAAAGGCAGCGTTTGTACTGTCACATCTAGGAGGCACTGTTGCAGCGTGGGCAAATCCATTATTCGAGTCCAACAGCCCATTATTGTATGATTGTGATGAGCTGCTGTCAGCGATGAGTAAAGTGTTCGATATGCGATATGCAACTCAGGCAACAGAGTTGGAACTGTTGAATCTACAACAAGGTAATCAGTCCTTGTTGGCTTATCTCACTCGATTCAACCAGCCGACGGCAGAAACTCAATGGCCAGAAGATAAGAAGACGGCTGTTTTCTATCTGAGGAATTGAAAGACGCCTTGTCTACGGTTCCCGTAGTTCCTGCAGGTTTTACATAACTATTGGACCTTGTCCTTCAAATAGATGCACGGAGATCCACTACAAAGGGCGAAAAGAAACCCTTCTTATCAGCACATGGTCGTGCTGAAGTTCCCCAGACCGCCTCCAGTGAACCCAAACCAATGCAAATAGGAGCTATTCGCGGTCGCTTATCCGCTGCTGAGCGAGAAAACCGTTGCAAAAACAACCTATGCATGTATTGTGGTTCTGCTGATCATTTATTGGTTTCATGTCCAAAGAAACCAGTTAAAAAGGTGGGAAACGCCAAAGCTCAGCAATAGTGGGGGTCCCTCTGTCGAGTGCAAAACTGGACTCCACCTTGCAATTGACCTCTTCCATAGCGGTAGCTGTATCTTTGGGTTTCAATGGCATTGCAGTCCAAACCAAGGCTATGGTAGATTCCGGTGCTTCCAATAGCTAAATTGATGTTACCTTTGCCAAACAATCAGCTATTCCCACGGTAACCAAACCAGTTCCTGAATCGGTCAATACTGTCGATGGTTCAGCCTTGTCTTCTGGCTTGGTAACGGAAGAAACAATACCCATTAGGGTGTCTCTACCTGATGGTCACACAGAGAATATGGTTTTTGATGTGGTTGCAGCACCTCAATACCAGTTGATACTGGATCTCTCTTGGCTTAAGTTACACAATCCAGTCATAGATTGGGTAACAGGCCATATACCATATCCTTCTGACTATTGTAATGAAAAATGTTTCCTGGAACCAGAAGTGGTCCACCACACACCTGTCCTGGCTTTTCTTGACGGGGTTCCAAAAATAGGTGCACTCGCTCCAATCAAAGCGTCAGTGCCTAAGGAATATATCGATTAGGCAGATGTATTTGACAAGGGCAAGGCAGAACTTTTACCACCACATAGACAATATGGTTGTCCAATCGAACAGGTTGTTGGAGCTAAGACACCAACCGGTCGTGTGTATTCACTCACTCAACAGGAGGATGCAGTCCTGAAGGAGTATATCGACAAAGCCCTCAAGATAGGCTTCATACGTCCTTCACAATCCCCAGGGGCATCTCCTTTGTTTTTTTCCCCAAAGAAGAAGGTGACCTGAGGCCCTGCATTGATTACAGGGCACTCAATACTATAACTGTAAAAAATCAGTATCATTTGCCCTTAATGAATGTCCTATTGGATCAGTTGGGCACTTATGTCATTTTCACCAAACTGGATTTGCGGGGGCATACAATCTTGTAAGCATTAGGCAAGGTGTCGAGTGGAAGACTGCTTTCAAGACACAGTATAGTCTTTTCGAGTACCTCGTCATGCCTTTTGGGTTGTGCAATGCCCCCGCGACTTTCCAGTATTTTATGAATGACATCTTTGGAGATTACATTGATCAGTTCATTGTTATCTACCTAGACGACATACTGATTTATTCAGCATCAATTGAAGACCATATTAAACATGTATCCAAGGTCCTTTAAAGGCTGAGAGAGAATCATCTTTTCGTGAAGGCAGGGAAATATGTGTGTTTCACACTCAAGAAGTAGAGTTTTTGGGTTATGACATTACTAGTCATGGAGTGAGAATGAGCCATTCTAAAGTTAAGGACATTCTCGATTGGCCTGTGCCTGGCTCCATCAAATCCTTGCAATCATTTCTTAGGTTTGCAAACTTTTGTAGGAGGTTTATTCATTCTTTTTCTAAGGTGGTGGCACCTCTTACAGCATTGACGAGTTCAAAGACATTGTTTCACTGGACGCAAGAGGCTCAGGCGGCATTCGATCTGCTTAAAGAGGCTTTTACCATGGCCCTGACGATAAAACGGAGATACTAATTTTAGGCTCTGAAGCTAACATCCAAAAATTAAGTCCACACTGAACATCCTTCAGCATTGATAACAACCCAATCAAGGTGATGCCTATGGTTAAAACCCTTGGATTCTACTTAGACTCCTCCCTCACTCTTAAGAAGCAAGTTAACTCCCTTGCCTCCTCCACTACATACACTTGCAAACTCATCCGTGCTTCTCGACCTTAACTCTCCACCACTAGTTGTACCTCCTAAACCAATGCTCTCATCTTGTCCAGGCTAGATTACTGTAACACCCTGTACTCAGGAGTCAATAAATACATCACAGACAAAATTCAAAGATTGCAGAACAATGCCCTAAGAGCAGCAATAGACATCACTCACAGAGAGCACATTACTAAATTCAGGAAGGAGGTTGACTGGTTGAAGATAACAGACAGAATCCTCCTCAAAACAGCCTCCCTCACATCGAAGTGCCTTAACAACCTAGCCCCACCATATCTGGTGGGAAAAATTAACAGGAAAACATCCACCCGCCCCATGAGATTCACCAACACCTTCAAATTAGAGACTCCCAGGTTCAAACGCTCAACTGCGGGAGGAACCAGCTTTCCTGTCAAAGCTGCTCAATGCTGGAACAATTTACCTCTTGACCTCAGATTTGAACAACCTTACCCTATATTCAGACACAAAATACTCAAATGGTTACGCACAAACGACACATAACCCGACTTACACTAAGCCCTCAACACTTGGCCCACTTCGAACCCTCTGCATCCATGAAAAGCTCTGCTCTCTAGGTCACTGAGCATGCACCACCACCTACCAGGCCCTTATGACACACAGACTTACTAGACTGAGTCATAAACCTGCTAATTTACGGCCTATGTTGATAAACTTGCTAGTGTGCCTTGGACATCCTAAAATATGCCCTGAATCTGTATATATTTTTCCTTTGTATTTATCGCTGTACATATTCTTGCCTATATGTGATATCTATTTTTGCCAAACAATGTAATTTAAGCTTAAGACTTCTTGTGTATACTGTTGCGCCCGGCTACCTAAGGGTTTGGCGCACATTACCAAATAAATAAACAAACAAACAAACAACATCCTGATCCGGACATACCATACATAGTAGAAGCGGACGCTTCAAGTTTGGCAATCGGTGCTATCCTTTCACAGGAATGTAAAGACACTGGGGTGGAACATCCTGTGGCATTTTTTTTCGTAAACTGGCCCCCTACGAGAGGAACTACTACAGAGAAAGAATTATTGGCAATAAAAGATGCATTCCTTAGATGCTCTCCTTGGAGCAAAGCATCTGGTGTTTGTTTATTCAGATCACCGTAATCTTCAAGCCATCAAAACAATGAAGTGTCTTACTGCACGCCAAGCTCGATGGCATTCATTTTTTGCCAAATTCGATTTCCGCATCTCGTATCGGCCTTCTAGAGACCATACTAAAGCGGATGCACTGTCCCGTCTCCATAGTGGTGTTGACGATGTATGCACAAATAAACCTCCAATCATGGTGGACAATGTGATTTGCAGTTGTTCTGCACAACCGTCTCTGAAGCAGGATGCTCAAGATTGGCTTTCACCGAACCCTCAGGAGGTGCATAACCTCAATTTGGAAACCAGAAATGGTCTCCCTTTCATAAATGGTGTTTTGTATTTACCCATAAGGAAACCCATAATAAAGCATTGCGTTGGGGTCATGACTCCCTGGTAGCTGCCCATCTGGGCCAAAAAAGGACTTTGGACCTACTTCAAAGATGGTGTTGGTGGCCCAAGATGTCACGGGATGTTGTAGACTATGTCTCTTCCTGTGCCCTATGCACACAGTGCAATAATTCACCAAGCAAACCTATGGGGCTGTTGCGTCCTCTACCAGTGCCACATAAACCATGGTACATGGTATCCATGGACTTCGTAATCCAATTGCCTCCCGTCCATGGATACGATACCGTATGGGTTGTGATTGATTACTTCACCAAGGTGGCCTTATTTATACCATGTCAGGGCATCCCCACTGCAATTGTCCTGGCTGATTTGTTTCTGAAGCATGTCTTTCGATTCTTTGGATTGCCTTCTATGGTGACTACCGATAGGGGGTC
Organism: Ambystoma mexicanum; assembly: GCF_040938575.1. Classification (NCBI taxonomy): domain Eukaryota; kingdom Metazoa; phylum Chordata; class Amphibia; order Caudata; family Ambystomatidae; genus Ambystoma; species Ambystoma mexicanum. The sequence continues at coordinate 1,345,821,331 of NC_090921.1, forward strand.
GCAATTCACGTCCCATTTTTGGAAGGCATTAACTTCAGCCCTTCTTATGGATGATCGAATGTCCAGTTCCTACCATCCACAGACCGATGGACAAACGGAACCGGTCAATGGAGCTATGGAACAATATTTACGTTGTCTGTGTCTGCAATACCAGGCTACGTGGTATTCGGTATTGCCAGCAGCTGAGATTGCATGTAACAACTCGTTACATTCCTCAACTGGTACCTCTCCGTTCTATGCCCTATATGGACAACATCCAAGATCCATTCCAGTGGACTTAGAGCCTTTTAGGACTGTTCCTGGTGCGGCCAACAAATTGACAGCTCTAGCTGCGTTACATACCAGAATTAAAAAGCATCTGCTGAGAGCTCAAACTCGCTCCAAATACTATGCGGAAAGACATAGGACTGCCGCTCCGGTCTATAAAACGGGCATGTCTGTCTGGATATCTACCAGAAACCTGACAATTCCCGGAAAAAAGGAAACTCCTGCCACGTTTCATTGGGCTGTACAGAATCACTGAAATGCTCAATCCTGCAGTAATTCTTCTGGATCTGCCCTCACGTTGGCGGGTACACCTCGTTTTCCACGTTTCTCTTGTGAAGCCTTGTATTTCCGGGACTCGGTTGCCCGTCTGGCCTTTGGCGGTTTCTGTGAAAGGCTCCGACGAGTATGAAGTCCGGACCATTCTGGATATGAAAATGCGTGCGGGTATTCCCCACTACCTCATAGATTGGAAGGGGTACAGCCCTGAAGACCGGTCGTGGGAACCTTTGGCTAATATACATGCTCCGATACTGTTGCGCCGCTTCCATGCCGCCACAGGGGTGGGGAGCTCTTTGGGGGATGGCACTGTCATGCCTGTCAACCCTGTTAACCCCGGCACATCTGCTTCCACACAGAAATCTCCCAAACAGGTGATGCTACCTGCCCACACGGCCCATAGAACTGCCAGGCCGTTCTATACACAGTGGAGACTGTTTGGGAAGTTGCCGGGACTTCACGTCTTCACGCGCATTGTAACGTTCCTTTCATTCTACATGCGCATTGGAATGGAATCATTCTAAATACTCACTTTCATTTGATACACTCTGTTTGTGCCCTCCCTGTCTCACACGTGCAAGTAAATAAAACAGACACTCCCCGGACAGGGAATAAGGCAAAAGAGAGCAGGCTGCAAGAGTTCAAGGAAATGTTTATCTAGATCTCTGAGAGCGCTATGACAAAGTTAATGTTAGATCACATTATATAGGCACATTGTCATATCTAACATGTGATGCTACGTTGGACCCGGATTGGTCAGCCAGGGTGGTGTCTTAGGTGTGGGCTCCGGTTGGGTGAAGGTCAGGTCGCCGTGAAGCAGGGTGGTCACTATCTAAGCTAATGAATACGTTCTAAATAATGCATGCACTAAATAATGGTTGATCAAAAGACCCTCAATAGTCTCTCATGTCATTATACAAATCACACAGGTGTCTGTATCATTTATGACATTTGGGTTATACAGGTCACAGTTTTAAGGGTCTTGACCACTATAATACTCTCATTGAACTGTGGGGTTAGTCTCACAAGAATCTCAGGTATGTGGCATTTGTTAATATCAGGCACGATATACTGCAGCAGGGGTCTAACGTTAGTTGGGGGTCTGTTGGGTGGTCCTCATAGCATGGTCAGCGGTCTGGCACATGAAAGGAATATCTTGCAGGGACAGAGGGTCAGAATGGCAGTAAGTTTCCATTGGCGAGGGCGCGGGGGCAAGGACACGTTTGTGGAGATGAACAAGCTATGTGCTTAGTTCATGCTGGTTCACATGCAGGACAGTGATCTCAGAGGAAGACTGATGCGATACATTTATTAGTTGTTGCAAATACCTCCAGCTTCAGTGTGAGAATGGAGCTGCAGAGTTTTCCAGTCAGAGTGGGAACGAGGGTGGGGGCCATGTGCTCTGAGCCTGGCTGCTGCGGGGAAAGGGAGAGAAGCATTCCGTACTATCGTAGTGAGGCCTGGTCGCCAAGATGGAGATGAAAGGGGGTACAAAAATGGATGCCCTGTGTCCTGCTCAGTGGTCCCATCTACGCGAATGTCAAAGTTAAATTTTGCATAAGGGCAAGGGGCGAACCCACCACTGGAGGCACTTGGTCCAAGCTCTGTACTGAGAAGTGAAGGCAGAGAGGGGCCTCCTGGACCCTCGCTCCCACACATTCCCCCCTTTCTTTACATCTAAAGTAACAAATATTTTATTTTTTAATCTTTTCATTCTCCCTTCGGTAGTACTCAGCCTCCGCAACTGCTTCGTCCCACACGGGGGTGCCTTTTATTGGCATCCACACCCTGCACACACTTCATATGCTATTCCGTCTTCTGGCATATTCGTCTGGTGTACACATTAAGTAGATCCCACCATCTCCATCTAAGTCCACCCTAAGTGTAAATTATCAACCCTGTCCCCATATTGCCTGTAAATGGCTGTCATCCGGTATTGTGGTGTGGTGTATTCCCCTGTTTGTATTTGTGCATCTATCATGGTAGCTACCGTTGGCGGTCGGCCCATTGTTACCATCATCATAGCTGAGGTAGGCATGCTTTTTTCACAACACCGGAGTCCCAGTTGGCACACACAGAAGAATAGGAGCGCAAAGACGATGATGCGGACGAGTATTTTCATTGCCACGTTTACCCATGATGGTATCCAGCTGAACAGATTGTCGAACCATGTGCTTTCCTCTGCGCGTCCTTCTGTTCTCATCCTCTCTCCTAGATTGTGTACTGCTGTTATCACATGTGAGAGTGTCACGTTATCAGCATCTTCAGTTGGCACGAACGTGCAACACGCCTCCCCAATTTTTCAGCAAACACCACCATCCATTGCCGTGAGGAGATCTAGAACATATCTGTTTTGCATTGTCATTAGGTGCAGTGCACGGAGCTCTATTTTTATAACGTTGAACCCTTCTCCAATGTCGTTATACAGTTGGATGAGCTCCCAGCTCACTATCTGCAACCATTTGGCGTTTGTTCGTGCTTGGAGTCACGGGACAAGAAGTGAGGCGAAAAATGTCTCTGCTGATGAAAAGAGCTTCTGCGGGATCTCAGCAAGGAGTTTCGATGATTCGGTTGAGATGTAATTGGAGGACCTTTTACTTTGTGTAAGTTTTTTCTTCAGTTCATATTCTGACAATAGTTCGTAAGTTGGAGCTTCTGTTATCCTTGGTTGGGGCGCTGTCGATGGTTCAGCCGATTGCCCTGCTGCCGATATGCCAACCGATTCTCCTTCTTTTCCGTGTATATGACTCTCTGGTATTACCATCAGGGCTGTTGGAGGGTGGCCAGGGCACATGTACCTTTCCATGCTGTTGGGAGGTGTAGATAGGCTTGTTTGCCGCAAATCCAGTACATGTCCATGAGTGCAGCAGTGCCTTTCTTCATGTCAGGTATGATTACCGTCTTGTTGCATCTCTGTGTCTCCCCCATGTTCACTCTTCCTTCCCCATGGAAACACAGTTCATGTGGTATCTCTTTCTGTATTTTGATAGATTTTTCACGGCTGTCACCCATGATAGCTTTGTGACATGTTGCGACCAGATGGGGGCACATACTTCTTTTATCCATTGGAAGGAGTTGTTGGATAGCCATCGGGGCGCCTCTGCTTTACATTCGATAGTTTCCTCGTGCCATTTATTTTCTGCATACCTCGTCCCCTTGATAACAAGAAACGGTTCCTTAAGGCAAACAACTCCTTGGCGCTTGCTGGTGCATGTTCTCTCATTTTCCAGTTTTTCCATTGTGACGGTGTCCGCTTGGAAGGTGCTTTTTATCCTCCACAGAACCAGATTAATTAAACATTGGGCCTCCGACAAGGGCACTTCCTGGGGTATTAACATTTTCGGTGTTCCTGATGCATGCGGAATGAGTGAACAGACGTAGCAGCTTTCATTTGTTGCCTGCTTCGCTGTGGCACTCATGTCCAAATACCACTTATTTGATTGATCAGGGTGGCGGGGATCTTCTATTTCGTCTAGCCCTAGGTCATGATAAATGTCGTATCTTTTCTCTCCTCCCCCCTTTTTCTTCTCTTTCTTCCTTTTTCCCCATTCGTTCTCCCCTTTTTGTAATGTTTTGGGAACATTCCATCCCAGGCTGTGTCATTGTTGTTCGAGATGGCATGTATATACTCATTAGCAGCAGCAGCGTAATATGAGGTAGGGGGTATGGTTGTCTGTGCATATGTATTTGTGTAAGTTACATCGTTTGGCCAATAATAATCGTCATCATATTCATTAAGTTCATAATCATTACTCATATTCATATTTGGAAGTAGCAAGGAGACACTTGTTGGGCCTGCGGTGGCGTTTTCTGGAGGTTGTATTACAATTGTAACATTAGCATTAATGTCATATGTTTCTTTCCACATCGTCTTTACCCCAGTCCATATCAAGTGCAACCCTTCTTGTATCAAGTTAGCCCCGCTCCCCCCCTTGTGCATGTCATTAACCAAAATAGAAGGGTGTAGTACCAGGCCGTAAAAAACAACATTACTGACAACAAAACTGCAGCGCATTTTAAAACACATTCAACATTACTGATTCTATTAGCCCTAATGGCATCCCTATTGCTATATAACATTAATTGGTTCTCCGCGATTATTGTTCGTTGAGCCATGTGTCACCTGGAGGGGCGATACAAATTTGTTAAGTCACCACAATATATACATGTATTTACATTTCTATTTCAACGTCATATTTAATCATGATTTTTATTCATGTTTGCTCATTTCTCCATTACACATTTATTTTGACTATGGAGAGAAGGAGAGTGAAAGAGTGATGGAGAAAAGCGGGAAACAATAATCGAGAGGAAGACGAGAGAGAGAGAGTTGAGGAAGGGGAGAAAAAATAAAAACACATGTCATAACTTTTTCCTTTTGCAGATACCTTTTCATCAGACATTCTAGGCACTACTTTTCAATTTCACTTGTAGTATTACTAGCGTGTTCTTGTTCGCTCTGTGTGATTGCGCTATCGCGCGCCCTTCTCACATCTGAGAGGTACATCCAATATTTCAACCTTTTAACCTTCACCGCAGTGGGTGTACTATATATAACCTCGTAAGGGCTGTGGAACCTGGGTGAATTCCATCTCCTCACAAAGCTACTAACAAAAATTTGTGCTCTTGGCATCAGTGGCCCGCTTGGGCTATCTGCAGCTGGCATGGTAGTATCAGTTGCTGCATTCTCAGTAAATGGTGGTGCAATTTGTCGCGCTATGCTGCGTACTACGCGCGTAAGTTGGGCCAGGTATTCCTTAAATTCCTCCCCCAGCACTGTGGCAGCTCTGTGTGCATCTGATGCTCTCCTAATTGGGGAGAGCAGTGTGTCTATTCGCCTCCCAGTCACAATCTCCTGGGGGCTCAGATGGTGGTCCTTGCATGGTTGCGTTCTGAGTTGAAACAGTGCTAGGGGTAAGCAATACACCCAATTCTTTTTCAGCGTATTACACATTTTTGATAGTTTACTCTTTAGTAATCTGTTGATCTTTTCCACCACCCCATTCGCCATTGGATGATAAATGGAACACAGTTTGGTTTGTGTTTCACCCCCAAGAGTGACGTCACTTCCTTAAAAAGTTCATTCACAAAGTGTGTGCCGTTGTCTGATCTTATCACATCACATATTCCCCAACGAGAAAAGACCTCTTGCACCAGGAACTTTGCCGCACACCTTGTGTCTGGGTGGGGACATGGACCGCTTCCACCCACGTTGAAAAGGGACATACCACTACAATTAAATACCTTGCTCCGTTACATCGCTCTCCCATGTCAGCGTAATCTATGTGTAGTTCTCTAAATGGTCCTACTGGTCGTGGCAGGGTGCCGCGCAGTGTTCTCAATGTCATCCCTGAATTGTTTGTTTGGCATGTTGTGCATTCTACTACAAATTTTGACAAATGTTCCTGTAAATTGGGGACAAACCAATGTTCCTGGATGTCTGCGGAAATATGTTGTTTTGCTACGTGGGCTGGGAAGTGCAGCTGTTGGAATGCTACCTCTAGCAATTCCACTGGCATCACTACCTTTCCTGTTGTCTCCTGTCTCCAAATTAGGTCTGTGGCTGATTGTATGCACCCCGTTTGCTCCACAACTCTTGCTCCTCCTGTGGTGCTCTCCTTTGTAGCTCTATTATCTGTGCTATTGGTGTGTTACTGAACGCCTCTTCGGAGGGCTCTGTAATGGCTGATTTTACAACGCACTCGACTGTTGGTCTTGTATTGAAATACGAGCACTCCTTCGCTGCTGCGTCGGCTGCCGCGTTTCCCAATGAGACTGCATCTGTGTTGTTGGTATGGGCTTGGCATTTCACCACTGCCACTACCGATGGTTCTGCTAATGCATCTATCAGTTCAGTCAATAATGCGGCCTGCTGTACTGGTGAGCCATCCGCTCTTCTGAACCCCCTCCTATGCCAGTGGGATAGGCCTGAATGGACTGTGATTGTTGCGTATGCTGAGTCTGAGTATATTGTTACAGTGCATCCTTTGGCTGAATGCAGTGCCTCAATCAATGCAGTTAGTTCTGCTGCTTGTGCGGAGTAATGGGACGGGAGGCACTTCTGGACAATTGTTTCATAGCCATCTTCCTCCATGCGTACTGCAGACATTCCTACATGCTTCTCCCCCGTTTCAGGGTTTATCGATGCTGACCCATCTATGAAATATATCTCTCCTTCCTTCAGGGCGTTTTCGCTCGCTTTGGGAATGTCATCGCCCTCCCCTTCATAGATGGCGCAGTCGTTTTCTTGCATGTCTTCTGTGGTGCATGGTTCTGTAATAAATGTTGCTGGGTTTACTGTTTTGCACCTGACAACATGTACATTGGGGCTCGAAATTATTATCTCATATGCTGTTGCTATCTGTGTTGTTAATGTTGATTTTGACCTTTCAAGAATCGCAAATAGGGAGTGTTCTGCATATAGTGTTACCGAACATCCCATCACAATTGTGGCGCTTTTTTCAATGGCGAAAGCTGCTGCATCGAGGGACTGTTCGCACGCGAAGTGTCCTTGCATCACTGCATCTAATGTTCCGCTGTTATAGGCCAATGGTTTGTGTCCTAATGATGTTTTCTGTGTGAGCACTGCTGTCATCAGTGTTCCATTACAGTGTGAAAATAAGAAAAATTCCCTCTCATAATCTGGGTTCGAGAGTACTGGAGCATCTGCAATGAGGTCTTTTAATCTAAAGTACTGTGCCATCATGTCATGTGTCCATTTTATTGGGGCCCTACTCTTCTGTGCTTCTTTCATTGCTTGTAGCAATGGGCGTGTGTATGCTGCGTAATAATAATGCTCGGCAATAATTACATATACCGAGGAATTTTTGCATTTCTTTAACTGTTTTAGGTATGATCATGTTGCGTATAGCAGCTGCCCTGTCTGGGAGTATCCGTTTCCCATCTTTTGATATTAGCTGTCCAAGGTATACAACGTCAGCCAGGCAGTATTGCAATTTTCCTTTGTCCACTTTATACCCCTTGGCAGCCAACACGTTTAATAGTGTTATGGAGTCTTCTCTGCACTTTTCTTCTGTGGGGCTGCAGACGAGTAAATCGTCCATGTCAGGAGTAGGGTCTGGGGCAAGCCCAGGAGACAGTATACGAGCAAATGAGGAAGACACTATGACTGCCAGCATGCTTAAGGGGCGAGTTGTAGTCTATGCACTATGCGCCATTGAACAGCTGAGCCATTAAGAGAGTATTTAGCCGTTGACCGCCCGGCCACAGGTGCTGATAATTAAGGTTATGCAGCACGGTCGGTCATGACGGCGTTTGAGGAGCCTTGGACGAGCTTATGGCGAGCGGGGAAGAAGCGTTCACGGAGGCGAACTGAACAGAAGGCAACACGACAGGGAGAGCGAACGTTGCTGGTTCGTACTCGCGGACCATTGCGGTCTGACTCTAGTGTTCACGTGAGTCCCGCAGCAACCTCCTGCAAGTTTGTTTTCTACGCGGGCCGCGGCGGTGACTTCATTCCTATCGCTGCCTGCAGACTATGCGCGGCAGTAGCACGCGGAGGCTACGGCGCTTCACGGCGACGCTAAGATAAGTACCTCCTAGTATTCATGTGAATCTTGAGAACACTATATGGTGTGCTAAGTTTGAGAGACTTATGAGTTAATGTAAACCAATGCAAGTTACACGGGTTACACTGGGAGTATGAGGCAATACTTTCAGTGCAGAGAAGATTCTCTATCAATGAGAAGGGGCAAGGTGGTCCAGTCCTATTATGACAAGAATGTCACGATTTATGTGCTTTGCTTCTGTTTGCTTATGTTAAATGTCAGCCCACGGGGCCATATGTCATGTTGAATTCATGTAGGGAGTATTCCCTGGTGTGTACCATACAGTTGGTGTTGCTTTATGTCTGCTATATATGATATCTCCATGGTCAGAGTCATGGGTATGGTCAGGGGTATGGTGTAGGGTAATTAAGAGCCCAAGTTCCTACTTTAGTACATTCAGACAGTAGACAGGTATACAGGGGTTTCCGTATTTAGTATTCTGTGTTATATATATATATATATATGCATGTTCTCTATTCCCTACCTTCCCTTTGTCATTCCACCCCTTTTCCCTAACTCCGTCTTCCCCCCATTGGCTGCCACGTGGTTATCTGTGTTCTTACATTCAGATGCCCGTGCCAACCACGGTGGGAGGGTCTATCTATTCGGCTTCTGTGGTTCGGGAGAGGGGGTTGAAACCCTTTCATCCCTTCTTAGACTTGTCAGTCTACGTATTGTATAATGGTGCTATCTACATCTATGTTTCCAATGTCTTCACGCAATACTCGGTTGAAAATGCTGGGGCTTTCGCAATACCCCTGTGGGAGTCTGCGATGTTCATACCTGTTGTTTCCTAGTGTGAATAATGTCAGGTACTGCGAGCCTGGGTCAAGTGGTATGGAGAAGAAAGCATTCTTCAAATCCACCACAGTAAAACATGTAGATTCTTTGGGTATGCTACACAGTATTGATGCCGGGTTAGGCACTAATGGGAACTCTTTTTGGATGATGTCATTGAGTGGCGGAGATCTTGGATCATCCTCCATGCCCCTCCCTTTGCTTTTTTGATCGGGAAGATAGCCGTGTTACAGGGGGAGTTTGATGGTACTATAATACCTTGTTTTAGGAGTGCATTTATTGTTTCCCTAATCCCTTCTTCTGCTTCTCTGGATATGGGGTATTGTTTCACTCGTGCCGGTATGGCGCCTGGTTTTAGTTTTATCTTTATTGGTGTCACCTCATGGAGTAATCCTACATTGTGGGGGCCTGTAGTCCAAATTACAGGCGCCACTTTTGCCATATCTTTCTCAAATATTGTCGGCGAGGCATTAATGCTAGCCATAAGTGGGTTGTGTACCTCTCTGTACTGAATCATGATGTCACATGGTATGCTTATTTCCATTATTATCTCTCCGTCATCTTCGTTATCAGTGAATAATTCCTCATCAGTTATGTCTCTCAGCATTATGTTGGGGTCTATGCATAACACAGTTCTCCACTCACACCCATGCGTTTCCAATCCTATGACCACAATGCGTTTGCTTGATACCTGAACTGCCTTGATGTCTATGGACATGATCGTGCCTGGCACAACATCTTTGTGTGCAATTGGGCGGAATATAAAATCTGATGGTGTTCTCCATTCCTTTCTCGTTATCTCTGGTACCACTCAGGCTAATACCTTGATGCCATAAATAAATATGTCTATGTCAATGGGTATTCCTCGCACCACAACTTCATTCATCACTGTGCTAATCATCAACATTGCTCGTCCTGGGGTGGAGCACACTATTCCCCGCTCAGTAAACGAAATGGTCATGTCCAGTTTACTTACCAAATCTCTGCCCAGTAAATTGATTGGCACGTCTTCGTGGTACAGTAAGGGTACGCACACAATTTTTCCCCCACCGTTATATCAAGATCTTTAGTGTAAGGAACTTTTAAAATAGCCCCAGAGAACCCCTGCGTCTCCAAATTCCTGCCTGAGAGCGGAAACCGCCCTTCCATAAGACATGATTTTTCTGCTCCCGAATCTACCATGAAGATAAACTGCTTATTTCCTATCTGTGGCCCCACTAGTGGTTTCTCTTCTGCACGTAGGGTGGTGGATAGGACTGGACACGCAAGTGTTCCCTGTGGGCTGTCCTAGTCTACATACCTTTCTTGCTCTGGTACTGAAAAGACATTGTCTTCGACCACGGTCACGCCGCGGAATGGCGCAGGTGCGCCATTTGCAGCCTTTGCGAAACAGTTACTTTTTGCATTGCCTACAGCGGTTTGTCTCGCCATGGGTTGCTGTGTGCTGTGATGCGGTTGTGGGGGTGGCTGTCTTTGCTGCATTTGGGGTTCGTTATAGCACTAGTCTTGTTGTCTTCCCCCTCCCCTTGGCAACCCATAGGGGCTACCTTGGTGTGGGCATCCCCATCCTTGTTCATTTTCCATGGGCTGCTGCCCTTGGAAATACCCTGAAGGCCGCATTGTGCAATCCCTCGAATAATGTCCCCATCTCCCACAGATCCAACAAGACCCTTGCGGTCATCCTCTCATCCCCTGCCCAACAGATCCTCTATTCTCCATACCCCCAAATCCTCCTCTCTGGCCACAGTACCCACCTCTTCCTCTTGCTGGTCTTTCTTGCCACTGTGGTCCACTGTATGAATCCTCTCCGCTCCACGGTCCTTGTTCTCCTGCCGTCCGCAACGCTGCTATTGTCACTGGCCTACTTCCCGCTCCTTCATCCCCCTTGTTTTCTCTGTCTGCTGCTACGCTGGTGTTTATGGCGGCGACCTTCACCAATTTGTTCTGCACCAGTTTTGCTTCGTCTGCCAGCCTTTTCTGTGCTATCTCCTTTTCCCTCTCTTTCATCCTCCTGCAGTGGTGTACAATTATACTCTGAATCTCAGGCCAACCCTTGGCTTCTATCCCAGCTATTTTGTCCAAGGCCTTCTGTACCTCCTTCGTGAGCCCTTTTTTGATGATAAATTAAAACAAGGCGGTCGACTGGTTCCACGCCGTGCCAGTTTCGCTTCTCCACAAATCTTGTACCCGTAGTATGAATTGCGTAGGATCCTCGTTTTCCTCCATTGTACATTGCATCACTAAATGTAACTCTGGAATGTCCGGAAACGTGCGCCGCAATGCATCCCATACTTGCACTCGAACATTGTTGAACGGTGATCCGTCATACCGGTCGCAACTCATTGTTACTCCTGGGAATCCTGCCTTCTCCGATACTGCGTCTGCCTGATAACCGACTGCCAATACTAACAAACTTTTTACATCGCCTATTGCTAATGGCAACCCTGCCGTGTGTTTTTCGTACGCGTGTATCCATTTCCCAGCTCCTCCCGATAGTGGGAGGAGAACTTTCAACAAGTTATTTTTATCCATTTGGGCCCATGGAATGTTTTACTTACCGTCCCTTTCTTTACCTTACTTACCAACATAATCCCTGTTCGCTGTCTTAATCTACCCGGCCATCGTGTGGGTGATCGCGGATCCATGTCATTGAAATGATGTGGCAGTGGGGACCCTACGGCCGCCACTCCTTCTTCATATTCATCTAGATCACTCCACACCTCTTCCATCTCTGTTTCTTGTTCGTAATTCTCCTCCTGTCCTTCCCCTTGCTGACTTTCTGGGGTGGATGGACGTATAATCCTCACTGGTTTGTCATTTAGATGAAACAGGAACTCTCCTGATTGCCATTCTTTTTCTCACCCTTTTGGTATGTGTGTCCCCTGTGATGCTATTGATCGTGCCGGCTCTGAGATTGTTGGCGCCATCTCCCCTGCTGTGTTTATTGAAGGTGTGAGATCTGCCGTAGACAATGGTGGTATCTCCCCTCCCCCCGGCAGCATTTGTCCTCTGTCGCACAATGCTCTCAGCCGTGTTATTTCCATCTGCGCATGTGCTAGCTGGCGGTCTAACTCTCCGGTTAAGTGTGCTAAATTCACGGGGGTGCACTTGTCGGGCCATACAAACCTCCTTTATCATAGGGCGATGGTGCTGTAGCTACTGCTCCGTTTGAGGGTGTGGGGATGAGACATGCCGGTACGTATAGAGGCTTGCTGTACCCTACTGCTGGTCTTGACATTAAGGGATATATTTTAGTTGTGTCACCTTCAGCTGTAGTGGTTGTGCACTCGCCCTTTGGCGTTCCGCTTGCTTCTTCCTGCGTTTTCGGGTTTTCACTAGTTCTTTCTTTACCTACCTCTGCTGTGGGTGTAACTTCCTCGAACATTCTCCACAGGTCCAGTACTTCTCTTCTATTTTGTAACTGTTTCCCCGTATATCTTGCTAACAAGTGTGTGGACACTAAATTCAACACCCGTTTATCGAATGACCCACCTTCTGGCCAAATCGGCATCACACTATCTCTTTTTATCTCCGTCAACCATTGATCGTGGTACTTTTGTATCTTTTCACTGTATAGCGGAAGGTGTTGACAAATATGGGCTAGTGGTGTTATTCCCACCATGATGATGGTTCTCCTTCTGTCTGTGTGTATGGTTGAATCTCAGTCTCCTTCTACTCACCCCTCCACCCACTCGTACTTCCTTCTAGATCAACAATACATTATGGGTCTTTCAATTACTGATAGTTTCTACGTGCACATATATCTATCAACACACTAATGTGATTATCGCCTTTCCAAATTCAACAGTTCACTTTTGCATGTATACAATTTTATCAACAAATCAATTACAATACCTTGATATTCTTGAAAACAAATAGACGGAACATGAAAAATATATAACACATATCATGCACATGCACTACCTGCGCGCTTTTATTTCCCCTTTGTTCCCGTTACCACTCCGTCCCCATTTCACCTATTCTCCTCATTCACTCACCACCTCTTACACCTTCTTACTCGTTCCCAAGGATTCTCACTTACACGGAAAAAGAATATTCTAAATAACTACTCCGAGTCTACCCAATATACGAGCCTCCTACTATTTTCTCTTTATCTTCACTTATTTATTCTGCACTGGACGAGACAATGCTACCTGTTCCCCTGTTCCCTCCTATTTCCCCCTTACCTTTGCTTGGTAACCTTCTCAACCGGCACTCACGTGTTCAGCCAGGTGATCCGAGGGTCACCGTTCGCGGTCCGACCCCAGTTGGGTCCGCACCCCAACCAAGCCGTGGCCCGCCTCGGCGAGCAGCTATTCAGTCGGGTATTTGTCAACCGGGAACCCTTGACCCTTTCTTGTAGTGCGTACAGGCTTGTCGGCCGCGGAGGCAATGGTTTTGCTGGGGGGCATCCCGGATCTCGCCACACGGCGCAGGCCTCGAGGCACCTCTCCAAATCACGTCGCACGGGGTCACCAAATGTTTGTGCCCTCCCTGTCTCACACGTGCAAGAAAATAAAACAGACACTCCCCGGACAGGGAATAAGGCAAAAGAGAGCAGGCTGCGAGAGTTCAAGGAAATGTTTATCTAGATCTCTGAGAGCACTCTGACAAAGTTAATGTTACATCACATTATATAGGCACATTGTCATATCTAACATATGATGCTATGTTGGACCGGGATTGGTCAGCCAGGGTGGTGTCTTAGGTGTGGGCATCATCTCTTCCTCCTGGTTGGTTGCTTGGTTGGCGGGAAGATGGACGTCAGATATCTGTGCTCCGGTTGGGTGAAGGTCAGGTCGCCGTGAAGGAGGGTGGTCACTATCTAAGCTAATGAATACATTCTAAATAATGCATGCACTAAATAATGGTTGATCAAAAGACCCTCAGTAGTCTATCATGTCATTATACAAATCACACAGGTGTCTATATCATTTATGACATTTGGGTTATACAGGTCACAGTTTTAAGGGTCTTGACCACTATAATACTCTCATTGAACTGTGGGGTTAGTCTCACAAGAATCTCAGGTATGTGGCATTTGTTAGTATTAGGCACGATATACTGCAGCAGGGGTCTAACGTTAGTTGGGGGTCTGTTGGGTGGGCCTCATAGCATGGTCAGTGGTCTGGCACATGAAAGGAATATCTTGCAGCGACAGAGGGTCAGAATGGCAGTAAGTTTCTATTGGCGAGGGCGCGGGGGCAAGGACACATTTGTGGAGATGAACGAGCTATGTGCTTAGTTCATGCTGGTTCACATGCAGGACAGTGATCTCAGAGGAAGACTAATGTGATACATTTATTAGTTGTTGCAAATACCTCCGGCTTCAGTGTGAGAATGGTGCTGCGGAGTTTTCCAGTCAGAGTGGGAACGAGGGTGGGGGCCGTGTGCTCTGAGCCTGGCTGCTGCGGGGAAAGGGATAGAAGCATTACGTACTATCGCAGTGAGGCCTGGTCACCAAGATGGAGACGAAAGGGGGTACAAAAATGGATGCCCTGTGTCCTGCTCAGTGGTCCCATCTAAGCGAATGTCAACGTAAGTTAAATTTCGATTAAGGGCAAAGGACGAACCCACCACTGGAGGTACTTGGTCCAAGCTCTGTACTGAGAAGTGAAGGCAGAGAGGGGCCTCCTGGCCCCTCGCTCCCACACAACTCGCAGGCTCCCATCACCTCAATGCTCCGGGAGCATTGTCATCACATGCTGTGCTAATGGTCACATGTCAGGACGCGAGTGGTCACATGATACATATAAGACACGGCGTATCAAGGCAAACGGTGCTTCTGATCGTTCTTTGTTACCTGCCGTTCCGGAGCTTCGGAGATTCACGGTGGACTTCCTTAGTGGCTACTGCCTGAAGCCGCGTTCCACAGCGATACGCCTGACAACTAGTCCGCTCCAATTCCACTCGGAGCGGCTGTCTGTTCTGGCAGTTGGCAATTTTGCCTTTTGCTTCTTCTTTGGCGGTAACCCGCTAGTCTATTCCCAATAGCGGTATTCCCGCTACCCTTTCATCCACAGTGGCACTACTCACTCTCACCCGCTAGTCTATTCCTGATAGAGGTATTCCCGCTATCCCTTCAACTGCAGCAGCTCCACTAACTCTAATTACATTGGGTCTACTTTCAATTGGTTTTGTCTGGGAGTTTATTACGGGCGGGGAACGTTACTCCATGCCTGCCGAACCAGCCTATACCCAAACATTCATAAGCTTATGGTGCTCATTCAAGTCGTCCTTACAAGGGCATTTCTTAGTCATCACAGACTTGGAACAACTATCACCAACTCCACTACACCTTGGGGTTTTTCCAGTTCAGGGCTTGTGCACTGGACATAATGGACGCTATCCTGTGTGCACCAACCCGATTCTAGTGTGGCCCTCGTTCTGTTCGGGTTAGTTCCCTCTACTAACATCCTTCCTTGTCGTTGTTTCATCGGAATTCCTGCTGCCATTTTGGATTCTACCTGTGACTGTCCTGATCAACATGTTCATGTACCTCAGAAAGGTTCATAGCTGCTCGCTTTGGTAGTGGTCCAGTTTCTAATGTATATCTATGTTTCTATCAACAGTCTGGTGGTTATTGTTCCTTACACGCCCTTTCCACTGATTACTCACTTTGGCTGTCGACTTTAACATGCCAGAGAGTGACATTAGTTGGAAGGTCTAACCTTGACAGACGTCGTTCTACCTCAGGTCACTCCTTAACATCAGGAACAACTCCAAGTGTATCCTTTATTGAATTCCAGCCTGAATCCATTGATTGGTGTACTAGTGGTACATTCTGGTTTATAACACCGACAGGGTTTTGGAGAGGTATGCCATTGGATGCTCTATGCCGTGATCTTCTTGAAGCAGAACAGCACCGATGGCGGCTGCAGATGCGTCTGACTCGACTATAAAGGGTCGTCGTTGATCAGGCTGGCGTCCGATGGGAGCAGAGCAAAAAAGGTTCTTACAGTTTTTGAAGCTGTCCTCAGCTGATGTTGACCACTGAAACCGACCAGAGGCTTTCTTGAGAAGAGTGGTGATGGATAGCACTACCTCCGAGAACCGCGGTATGAAACAGCGATAAAAATTTGCCAAATCCCAAAACCGCTGTACTTCCTTTACGGAAGATGGGACTGGACAATCTAGGATGGCCGATACCTTTCTCGGGTCCATCGTAATACCTTGTCCAGAGAGGATGTACCCCAGATACTGGATCGATGACGCCTTGAAGGTACATTTCTCTGGTTTGGCAAGAAGGTGATTTGCTTGTAGGCAGTTGAGTACTTCTCTGAGATAGGTGGTATGCTCTTGTTGTGAGGATGAGAAAACCAGTATATCGTCGAGATACACAATTACGCTAATGAACATGAGATCTGAGAAAATCCTGACATTAAAGCGTTGGAATTCCGCTGGGGCGTTTACTAGGCCAAAAGGCATCACCTCCTCAAAGAGACCAAACGGAGTGCGGAATGCTGTTTTCCAGTCATCCCCGGAGCATATCCGGAGGAGGTGGTAGGCACTCCTTGTCAATCTGGAAAAGTGAATACCCTTCATTTGAATGACAGACGTAACTTGATAGCCGTAGGCCAACCGTCTTATGCACCGAATTATAGAAATATAGACTGCCATGCTTGACCAAGAAGCGGCCATTTTAAACGTAGCAAGAATCGCCATTTTGCTTGTTAACCATTGCTCATTGCTTTCTGTCTAAACTGCTTTGCAGCTTGCAATTCTTGCAAATTCTGCTTACTCTGCTCGACTGTTAACATTGTTGTCTCAATATGAAGGGACAAGGTCGTTGAAACTCCTCATGAGTAGCTCAGAAAGGAATGCCCACGCTCCCTCTCTGTAGCCTTGGGAGGGAGCTGCATGGCATTTAATCACTTCACAGCTGCCAGCCAGTCTTGTACAATGGTAGAATATGTAGAATAAAACAGCTAAAGGCTTGAATTATGCTCTTCCTACGGCCCCCCTTCGCAAAACCCTTTAGAGCGTGTCGGCTCCCAGGACACGAATAGTACCTCATAGATAGCAAAGTTTGGAATGTGGCTCTTCCCCCGTGTGCAGCTTGCTTCCAAGAACAGAACCACCGTGTTCTGTTCAACAACTAAAAGATGCCTCTGCACTTTCTAATTGCACATTGTTACTAGAATAGACATCGAAAGTGTCATAATTGTCATACTCGTCGGATATGTCCATCATCATCCCGAGTTCAAAGAAACTTAATAAAGAGGGGTGTTAAACATGACATTGCTGATTGTATGATATGCATTTTGTATATATGTAACTGATGTACGAAATTCGCTCTCTTGCGTCCCTCGAGGTCTAGGAAACTCACGTTGCAATAAACCCTAGCATTGGGAATTTGAACCTCGTGTCTGGCGCATCTTTTTGTGTATGGTTATTGCCTTGTTTCCATAGCACGAGGGACCCCTAGGGGCCCCTTTCAAGATGGCGCCCGAATAGGGACCCTCCCCCACTTGCCCCATCGTATACGTTGTAACGGAGTAAAGGCGGAAGAACGGCGAGGATGGGACGATCGAGCCGGGATCAAGAAGTGTACGGGGCGCCCTGTAGAAGTGAGGAGAGATTCCTTCCGCAGATCTGCACACATCTGATCCCTGATCGACGTACCGGGCCAGAGGGCAAAGGAGGCGAGGGTCCCGAGACGAGGCAGAAGCCAGAGAAGCGCAGACACGACGTTGGGAGAGGTTGCGTTAGGACAGGCGACTTGTTTTATCAGGTGAGTCATTCCCCGATTCAAAGAAAAACCTGATTTTTGGTAGAGTGTTGATTTTGCAAATTCAAACGTCCAGGTAAAAGTTAGCTAACCAGAGGGGAAGGTTAAAGAAACATGCCTGGAGTACTGTGCACTTTAGCGGGGCTTTTCAGCTGCGGTAGACAGTCCTTGGAATATGGCCAAAGTGCACCGCCTGGGGGAACGCCGGCTTATGATATGTATGCAAAATATGGTGTGGGTGCGATAATATTTTGTGAAATTTGGCATAGGCAAACTAGAAAGCAACCCGACCATCGGTGGCCGATTAATGGTAGTTTTGAGATTGGGAGGATAGATAACCTAGAAAGGGTGCTAATTAGGAAAAAAGCGCGACCCGCAGCTTTTGAGACTGTCAAAGATTGGAGGCGGGAAGCAATGCTCCCACTTAGGAGTAGAGAGAAGCATGCGCGTAGGCACAAAACGAAGCTTGAGGTAGCAGAAGAAAAGGAGGAGGAGGAGTGGACGGCAAGTCTAAGACGGGAAGGGAGACGTGACCAAATGAACATAGAAAGAATATACCCGCAGCGGGAACTACACATAGCAGACGAATTCATGGAACATTTGCGAACTAACACGAGTCGAGGCCCAAAACCAGAATCGAAACCAAACACGCCAGCAGTGACTGCGCAGGCCCAACCAGTAGCTCTCATACCCCCTCCCATAGCCCAAGCACTTCCCCTCACCGAAGCATTAACCCAAGCCCCACCCACAGCGTGAGCACTCCCACAAGCGCAGACCGCGGACACACAATTTCCCAGCACCCAGGAAGGCCCTTCACAGATGCCACCTGTGTCACTTGTCCCATTCGCACCTCCCGCTCCAGAGACAGATTCAGCACCATCCGCCCCTCGCGAAGTCGAAATTGAGACCGGGGAGGCGAGAGGCGGGGCTGAAGGAACAGGATTTGGAAGGGTAACACGCAGCGCGATCAGCAAAGAAAGAAAGATTGAATTACGGCAAGATGCAGAAATGGACAAAGAAGGAAACAATGGGACAGCAGCATTGGCCTCATTGTATGGGTACCGAAGAAGCGACGAGAGACAGGTAGTGTTGGAATGTATGGGGGAAATTTTGGTGGGAGAATGGAGAAACATACTTGGGAATTTACCCCCACAGCGATTGTTAGATTTGAATAAGTTAGCACGCAGTGATCAAAGAGATGAGGATGTAAGAAAACATGTGCACAAACTCATTGAAGTAAAAAATGAAATGGAAGACAGATATGCTGAGATGTTTGCTACACCTGAATATAGTAGTGAGTATATTAAGAAAGGTAGGAAGGAGGCGTCGAGGTTGAATATGCAAAAACCGTGGCCGAGAGTTTTTTCAGGTGGTACGAAGCATTTGCCGGTACCGGGACAAATAGGTGATAAACAAAGATTGCAGGTATGGGTGGGGGAAACAATGCGATGGATGTCGAACAAAAGAACGTCAGTAAAGGAAGTAAGTGAGATATGTAATGGGTACCCATTGGAGATGAGAAAAGAAGCGATGCAAACGATATTAGGGGTGTTACTGCAGCAGGTCATTGGATAAAATAGAGGTAGAGGAAATGCACAAGGCAGAGGAAATTTGAATAATATGCACAGGGTGTCATTGGGAGTAAATCAATGTGCGTACTGTAAGGAGGAAGGACACTGGCGAGCGCAATGCCCGCACCTACAGAATAGAGGTGGGTTTGGTCAGTGAAGGCCTCATAGAGGACATCAGGGGTCAAACGACCCAAGCAGAAATAGCATGCAGCAGCAGCAGGGATATACCAATGGAGGTACTCAAACCCAATCCTATGGTCAAAACCAAGCGCAACAGAACCAGGCATTGAACCAAAGTGTTTCGAACGAAAATAGGGGCGGGCAGGGCCAACAGAGAAATGATCAGAGTGGAGGACATCGAGGGGGAAATGGGAATATTTTTGATACACAGCCAAACACATATTATAGCAGCAGCGGTGACTACACATCGGACGATGTGTTATTTTCGCGATAGGACAGCCCACGACAGGGGTCGGAACCAGTGTCTATTCCCGTGAATCAGAGAGGACCCTACGTAGAAATGAGAGTCGGGAATAAGGAGCATCGTTTCCTTGTGAATACAGGGGCACAGAAGTGCTCGATAGACCACCACTTGGTTCCGGAGATACCACTGTCGGGGCAGAAGAATGTTTCTGTAGGGTTTGCAGGTACACCAGTAATTAACCTCATGTCCGAAGCTGTCCCAATTACAAAAGGACCATTTACAGAACAGTGTCCATTTCTTTTGACAGAAAATTGTGGAGAGAACTTGCTAGGATTAAATTTGTTGAGAAAATTGGGGGCAGTCATACATTGTACGGCAGACAGGGTGTTCCTCACAATGTGGCCTCACGATACACCGGTGGCGGAATTTATGTCAAAAGCGTTACCAGAAGAGCTAAGTAGAGTACCAACCTGTCTGTGGGCAATGCATAATAACGATGTAGGATGCTTGAAAATAGAGCCAGCAAAAATAACTTTGAAAGAAGGTGTTACACTACCACGAATTCCCCAGTATAAAATTTCTGTTGAAGGTGAGAAGGGATTAAAAAGTATTGTTACTGACCTGGTGAGATTGGGGGTGGTTGAACAAATTGCAGGTAGCACGTGTACCAGCCCGATTCTTCCAGTTTACAAGAAAGGAGGCAATGAGGTACCCTCTCGTTTCATAATTGATCTGCGCGCATTAAACAAAGTGGTAGACCCACAATTCCCTTTGGTCTCAGATGTCACAACGATACTGACAATGATACCGGCCACTGCAGAATGCTTTAGTGTAGTTGATCTGAAGAACATGTTCTTTAGCATTCCAGTGGATAAAAGCAGTAGATATCTGTTCGCGTTCACTCTAGGAGGTTGATCATTCACATTCACACGCATTCCACAAGGATATACAGAAAGCCCGAGCATTTACAGCAGAGCGCTAAAAGAGCAGCTAGACATGTTAGAATTACCCGAAGGTTGCATACTCTTGCAGTACATAGATGACTTGTTATTAGCTGCTGACACAGAAGAGATCTGCAAAGAAAGTACTATATTACTATTGAAACACTTAGCGACCCATGGTCACAAGGCAAGTTTGAAGAAATTCCAGTATAATCAGAAGGAGGTGTCTTATTTGGGTTACCTACTTTCAAAAGAAGGGAGAAGATTAACACCAGAACGCATAGAAAGTATTTCTAGTATGCCTATTCCAAAAACTCAAAAAGGAGTGAGAGCTGTTATAGGCATGGCCTCTTATTGTCGGTAGTGGATCAGTAATTTTGCGTTGATTGTGAAGCCGATGATAAAGTTGACTAAAAAGGATGCAGAGATGCCTTTACAGTGGGATGAGGAATGTCAGAAAGCGTTTGAGCAATGGAAAGCTGCATTGTGTGCTGCGCTAGTTTTAGGCACTCCTAACTATAAAAAGATCTTTAGACTATTTGTGAGTGAGAGTGAAGAATGTGCATTGGCGGTTTTGACACAGGAACAAGGTGGAAGAAATAGGCAGTGCGGCTATTTTTCTTGCGCGTTGGACCCTGAGGCGCGCGCACTACCACGATGTTTGTGATCTGTCTCAGCGGCTGCTGTGTCAGTGAAACAAACGGAAGGAATGGTATTGGGGCACACTTTAATTCTGATGGTGCCACATGCTATAGACGTTCTATTAAATAGGACACAGACGCAACACCTTACCTCAGCTAGACTGACAAGATATGAGCTCAACTTGTTTGCACCCCACATCCAAATTATGAGGTGTAGCGCATTGAATCCTGCAGAATTAATGCCACTGCCCATAGCAGAAATTGGTGACAACAAATCACCACCCCATGATTGTTTAATGGTCACTGAAGAAGAAACAAAGGGAAGGATTGATTTGAGCGACATCCCACAGAAAGAGCCAGATGGGGAGTTATTTTGTGATGGCTCTTGTTTTAAATTACCTGATGGCACATCAATGTCCGCATATGCAATTACTACCCTAGAGAGTGTTGTAGAAAGCAGAAGAATCCCCTACAATTCGGCGCAAGCCGCAGAAATAATAGCACTGACCCGAGCCTGTGAACTCTCTGAGAATTTGAACGTGAATATTTGTAATGATGCCTGCCTCTAAGGAGCCAAACCAGGCCCGGCACCCTCAGAAACAGACACCATGCATTCAAGGGAAGTCCCAGCAGCCCCAGATGGGGGCCCTTTGGACTCAGTCCTGGCGCCGTTGGCGTCAGGCTCATAGGGGACATCAGTCCTGGCGCCATCGGCGCCAGGCTCATACAGAAGTAGGTTGGGAGTAGTGCTTGGTGTAAACTTACCTGTGCAGACCATGCTGCAACTTCCAAGACTGGAATGAACTATTTTTCTAGGGACTACTTGATCTATAGGGTGTGACCGGTGGAGGAATACATATTTCTGGGGGAAGAATACATACCTGGAACTACTTGAAAGGCTATTTAAGCCACACCCAAGCAGCAGACCACGCTTCCCGTTGTTCTGCACTTAGCAGCTGGACGCTCACCGTGCCTGCTCCTGCCTTGGTCCTCCATCACGCCTGCCAGCATCCTGGAAACACCTAAAGAAGAAAAGGGAAGAGAACAGGTGAAAACAAGAACCTTACATGATACATCTGCACTCCGGATTCTGCACGCCGACGATCCTGCAAAGGCGGCAAACATTTTAAACGCGCATCGCGTCGCGCGCAGCACGCTGCATTTCACTCACCTGCACGTGGCGTTTTCGAGTCCTGCGACGTCCATCCGGAGCTTTCACCGCCATCCAGCACCTATTGGAAGGAAGGAGAAAGAGAGGTGAGAAGGGAAACACGAATCTAAGTAGAACTTACCTGTGGTTCAATTCCCTCTCCGCCTTTGGGTTTGTGCCATACCTTCGGCATCTCAGCACCCCGGCCCCTAAGAGGAAAAGAAACAAACATTGTATTAGTGAGAGCATGTGAGAACATTAGCAATACGCTCACTCAAGACTTACCCATTTGCAAGAGAGACACAGCAGCTCTTTTCGGGTCGGCGCCTTATCTCCGGCATTGCCGTACCCCAGCCCCTATGGGGAAAAAGACATTGGACATTAAAGGAGATACTTAAAACTGCAAAGGAATCTCTCATCGGAATTCTTACCAGAATTTGGCTTCATCCAAATCGCCTGCAGCCCGGAATCTTCTCCAGCACCTGCGAAAGAAAAGAACAGATGAGTGAATATAAACCCAAACTTGCCATAAACATTTGCGGTACAACGGGAATGGACAAACTAGTTTAAACTCATCAATCCAGTGAAGTAACTGGAATCACAACGCGCTCCTGCATCAGAAGCAGGATGGAGAGCTCGTCATTTTGGTCCCTAAGGTGAGTCTTCGCAGGGAATCCCAAAAGGGTTTCACGGAGGGAGAGAAGGGAAGTGGGAGGTCGGAACATCACCCGCAGACTATTAACCCTTCCTTTTCACACACAGTGGCATATTCCTCCGAGCCAGAAAAGCCAGGTTGGGGAATCCAGTCCAGTCCATCTTCTGGGTCTTACGCATCTCTGCAGAAGAGGTCACAGCAGTCCCAGCCACGCCCGCGCCTCCGTGGGAGCCAGGTGAGCGTCACAGAACGCGAAGCCAACCCATAATTTCCCACCCAGGTGCCATGGAGACTTCTGAGACAGACCAACTGGCCCAATTATTGGGGGAATTACGGGCAGAAGTGCATGCCGCCCGCCAGGAAACTAACGCCCTTAGAAGGGAACTAATCTTATCCAAAGAACAAACTGATGATTTGGCTAAACAGCTTTTGCAGAGTCAGGCAGGACAAACGCCTTTACCCGGCTCCGGGATGAATTCCACTTCGATGGTTTCAACCAACCCGGTGCAAATTAACCTGCCAGGAAATATGCCTCTGGTCCCCCCTGAGCGTTTTACTGGGGATCCCAAGAAATACGCTGTTTTCATGAATCAATGTTGTTTACATTTCATATGCAGACCTGGGGCCTTCCCTAATGACCAAACCAAGGTGGCTTTTGTGCTATCTTATCTCAGCGGCAGTGCTGCCGATTGGTCGATTCCGTTGGTAAATCAAGACGACCCAATCCTTCAGAACTTTCAAGGCTTCCAGGCAAGCATGGAAAGATTATTCGCTCGACACGCTCAGGGTGAGGCCTTGGATAACGAACTTCTGTCCTTGCGGCAAGGAAACCAAGATCTCCTATCTTATATAGCCACATTTAACAGATTGGTCGTAGAGACTGGTTGGCCTGAGAATAAAAGAATTACATTATTCCACCGAGGTCTGCGCGGAGAACTAAAAGACGTTCTTGCTCAAATAGTGAACCCGCCTCAACTCTGCGCAGAATACATTGACTTAGTGGTCCAACTTGATCATAGACTCCAGAAAAGAAAAGCGGATCGGTCCAGATTTGAAACCCGAGTTCTGATCAAAACCCACACAAGCCCCAAGGGTACCGACGCTTCAGAGCCAATGCAAATTGGGGGAGTTAAGGGACCACTAACTCAGAAAGAACGAGAAAGAAGAAGACAAAAACAATTATATTTTTACTGTGGAGCTTCTGGACACTTCCTGCGGGATTGCCCAGTAAAACCACCTAAGAAGGTGGTTGGAGCCACAGACAATAATCTTCCAGAACCTGATTCGGGAAACGACCAAGCCCGACAAGCGTAGAGGTCCGCTTGCCGAGCGTGAAGACAGACTCTTTGACCTCGCATTTCATCATGCCTATGGTCCTCATAGATCCAAAACAGCCTCAACGGTTGCACAGAATAAAAGCCTACCTCGACAGTGGGGCTATTGGAAATTATGTTGACCTTGAATTGGCTTCCAGGATTGGTCTCCCTCTCCGTCCAAAAACCACCAAGGATGTCATTACCACGGTTGATGGAACCGAAATTGCCTCCGGGCCGGTAACACACTCTACCACGGAAATGACACTGGTTGGCCAAGATGGCCATCGGGAAACCATAGTGTTTGACGTAATCAAGGCTCCACAATTTCAGGTAATTTTAGGGATCCCTTGGTTAGAAACACATAATCCTCGAATTGACTGGCGAGCAAAGAGCATAACCTTCCCTGATTGTGCACAAAAGTGTTATCCAGGAAATCCACAGATGGGTCTAGCCTCAGTAACCTCCACAAGAGTACCATTACCTTTTGAGTATCAAGACTTTCAAGACGTCTTCCAAAAGGAACAGGCCAACACCTTACCTCCTCACCGGCCATATGATTGTCAGATCGACCTGGTACGCAATGCTCAACCGCCTTGTAGTAGAACTATGCCCTTACTGAACCGGAGAACCTTCATTTGCAACAGTATTTGGATCAGTACCTTGCCAATGGTTTTATTCGCCCGTCAAAGTCACCTGCTTCCTCAGCTCTATTCTTCGTACCGAAAAAAGAAGGCGACCTTAGAACTTGCATTGACTACCGCGCCTTAAATCAGATAACGGTCAAGAATCATTATCCTCTGCCCTTGATCCCTGAGCTCCTTGACCAGGTAAAAGATGCTTGTATCTATACTAAGTTAGATTTAAGGGGAGCTTAATGCGCGTCAGAGGTGACGAATGGAAAACTGCCTTCCGCACCAAATATGGACTCTTTGAGTACCAGGTAATGCCTTTCGGGTTGTGCAACGCACCTGCTGCCTTTCAATATTTTATGAATGACGTTTTTCGAGAACTCATCGATGTTTGTGTCATTGTATATATTGATGACATCCTGGTGTACTCCTCCTCGGAATCCGATCACCGAAAACATGTTAGAACTGTCTTGGAGAAACTGCGCCAGCACAAACTGTTTGCAAAACTTGAAAAATGCCTTTTTCATGTTACGGAAGTTGAGTTTCTCGGATTCGTCCTAACACCTAAAGGAGTCCGAATGGACTCACGGAAAGTGGATGCGATCCTCAAATGGCCGTCTCCTAGTTCTGTGAAAGGAGTTCAAAGTATGCTAGGTTTTGCCAATTTTTACAGAAGGTTTATCCCGGAATTTTCTCGAGTGGTTCAACCCATCACGGCGCTCCTACGAAAAAACAGACGCTTCGAGTGGTCTAAGCAGGCAGAACAAGCCTTTCAGGAACTAAAAACCAAATTCACCTCCGCACCTGTGTTAAAACATCCTCGTCCGGACCTCCCTTACGTTGTGGAAACCGACGCTTCTAGTTTAGCCATGGGGGCTGTCTTTTCTCAAAGGGATCCAGTTTCAAATCAACTACATCCTGTAGCCTTTTGGTCCAGGAAATTCTCGGCTCCTGAAGTGAACTACGGAATCACAGACAAGGAACTGTTGGCTATTAAGTCAGCTTTCAAAGCTTGGTTTCACTACCTGCTCGGCGCAAGACACACCGTTACAGTGATTACAGATCACAGGAACTTGCAATACTTGAAAACGGCCAAAGCTCAATCTTCTTGTCAACTCCGTTGGGCTCTGTTCTTTGCAGAATTTGACTTTATAATCACATATCGCCCAGGTTGCAAGAATGGCAAGGCAGACGCTCTATCTTGAATTGGAATGGGTGACATTGCCTCAAGTCTAGAGCCAGTTCCGATTATTCCCGAACAGAGGATTTTGGGTGTAATCTCTTCTCAAACTATTGAGGATGTTCAAGGTAGAGTTAAATTGCTTTTCGACGCTACAGCTTTACAAGAATGGAGCCAGAAAGGCTCAAACTATTCCATTAATAATGATTTACCCTATTTCCAAGGGCGGTTATTTCTGCCTCACAAGGAATTGCAAGAACTCGTTATAGCACATTATCATGATACACTAATGGAAGGACACCCGGGCATCGCTAAAACAGAGGAAAAGATCAAATGGCATTTCTGGTGGCCATCCTGGCGAAAGGATATTAAATCCTTTGTGATGACCTGCGGAGTGTGCACCCAAAATAAAAGTCAGAAGCAAAAACCAGCCGGTCCTTTACGGCCCCTGGACATCCCTCCGGCACCGTGGCACACCTTATCGATGGACTTTATTACTGACCTGCCTCCTAGTCATGGGTATAATACTATCCTGGTGATTGTAGACCTCTTCTCCAAGATGGCTCATTTTATCCCATTGAAGGGGTTGCCTTCAGCCCCACCTTAGCAAAGGAATTTCTTGAAAATGTTGTTTGTTTACATGGCTTCCCATCCATAGTGGTTTCTGTTCGGGGAAGTCAATTTATTTCTCATTTCTGGAAAAGGTGTTGCCAAATGGCCCAAGTTGATGTGCGATTATCCACCAGCCACCATCCTCAAACCGATGGTCAAACCGAAAGAACAAACCAGACCCTGGAACAGTATCTGCGGTGTATGTTACCTCAATCTGAGGGTAATTGGAAGGACATTCTATGGATTGCCGAGTACGCGTACAACAATTCTGTGCATTCTGGAACGGGTCAGACTCCTTTCTATACCCTATTCGGCCATCATCCCAGGACTTCGGACCTTGAATCCCCTCAAAGCCTTGAAATGCCCGCCGTGGATCATTTACATGCCACAATAACCCAAGCCTTCAAGGAAGCAAAGACTCATTTACAACAAGCCAAAGAAAGGTACAAGGAAAATGCTGAAGTAAAGTACCTCCTTACAAAGTAGGAGACCAAGTGTGGCTTGCAACTAGACATTTACCGCTTAAAGGTCCACAAACTTTTAACCCAAGATATATAGGGCCTTATCCAATCAAAGCTATCATTAACCCAGTAGCCTTCAAACTCGATCTGCCACCTAATATGCAAATCCATCCCGTTTTTCACATATCACTGTTGAAACCAGTACCACCCGGAACCAAGTTATGCAAACCACCAGAACCAATTCCAATAGATGGAGAATTGGAATTCGAAGTTAAGGACATATTGGATTCTAAGATGTCCAAGTCAAAACTCTTTTATCTGATTGATTGGAAAGGATATGGACCTCAGGAAAGATCTTGGGAACCAAGTGAGAATGTACATGCACCTCGACTAATACGGAATTTTCACCGGAAGTTCCCAAATAAACTGAGGCCTCCAGGTTGGACACCCTTGGGAGGGGCCTTGGGGGGAGGTACTGTCATGATGCCTGCCTCCAAGGAGCCAAACCAGGCCCGGTACCCTCAGAGACAGACACCATGCATTCAAGGGAAGTCCCAGCAGCCCCAGATGGGGGCCCTTTAGACTCAGTCCTGGCGCCGTTGGCGTCAGGCTCATAGGGGACATCAGTCCTGGCGCCATCGGCACCAGGCTCATACAGAAGTAGGTTGGGAGTAGTGCTTGGTGTAAACTTACCTGTGCAGACCATGCTGCAACTTCCAAGACTGGAAGGAACTATTTTTCTAGGGACTACTTGATCTCTAGGGTGTGACCAGTGGAGGAATACATATTTCTGGGGGAAGAATACATACCTGGAACTACTTGAAAGGCTATTTAAGCCACACCCAAGCAGCAGACCTCGCTTTGCGTTGTTCTGCACTTAGCAGCTGGACGCTCACCGTGCCTGCTCCTGCCTTGGTCCTCCATCACGCCTGCCAGCATCCTGGAAACACCTAAAGAAGAAAAGGGAAGAGAACAGGTGAAAACAAGAACCTTACCTGATACATCTGCACTCCGGATTCTGCACGCCGACGATCCTGCAAAGAAGGCAAACATTTAAAACGCGCATCGTGTCGCGCGCAGCACGCTGCATTTCACTCACCTGCACGTGGCGTTTTCGAGTCCTGCGACGTCCATCCGGAGCTTTCACCGCCATCCAGCACCTATTGGAAGGAAGGAGAAGGAGAGGTGAGAAGGGAAACACGAATCTAAGTAGAACTTACCTGTGGTTCAATTCCCTCTCCGCCTTCGAGTTTGTGCCATACCTTCGGCATCTCAGCACCCCGGCCCCTAAGGGGAAAAGAAACAGACATTGTATTAGTGAGAGCATGTGAGAACATTAGCAATACGCTCACTCAAGACTTACCCATTTGCAAGAGAGACACAGCAGCTCTTTTCGGGTCGGCGCCTTATCTCCGGCATTGCCGTACCCCGGCCCCTATGGGGAAAAAGACATTGGACATTAAAGGAGATACTTAAAACTGCAAAGGAATCTCTC
This sequence comes from Ambystoma mexicanum, assembly GCF_040938575.1. Taxonomy (NCBI): domain Eukaryota; kingdom Metazoa; phylum Chordata; class Amphibia; order Caudata; family Ambystomatidae; genus Ambystoma; species Ambystoma mexicanum. The sequence continues at coordinate 1,345,850,046 of NC_090921.1, forward strand.
ATCGGAATTCTTACCAGAATTTGGCTTCGTCCAAATCGCCTGCAGCCCGGAATCTTCTCCAGCACCTGCGAAAGAAAAGAACAGATGAGTGAATATAAACCCAAACTTGCCATAAACATTTGCGGTACGACGGGAATGGACAAACTAGTTTAAACTCATCAATCCAGTGAAGTAACTGGAATCACAACGCGCCCCTGCATCAGAAGCAGGATGGAGAGCTCGTCATTTTGGTCCCTAGGGTGAGTCTTCGCAGGGAATCCCAAAAGGGTTTCACGGAGGGAGAGAAGGGAAGTGGGAGGTCGGAACATCACCCGCAGACTATTAACCCTTCCTTTTCACACACAGTGGGATATTCCTCCGAGCCAGAAAAGCCAGGTTGGGGAATCCAGTCCAGTCCATATTCCGGGTCTCACGCATCTCTGCAGAAGAGGTCACAGCAGTCCCAGCCACGCCCGCCCCTCCGTGGGAGCCAGGTGAGCGTCACAATATTTATACTGACAGCCAGTACGCCTTTGGCGTGGTTTATAACTTTGGCCGACTTTGGGCTGAGAGGGGTTTCTTGACATCACATGGGGCCAGGATTCAGCATGGCCCTTTGATTGTGCGATTGTTGTCTGCACTCATGTTTCCAAAGCGCCTAGCTATAGTGAAGTGCGATGCGCATAAAAAAGTAACATGTAAAGTGGGAGAGGGAAACGCATTTGCAGACAGGATTGCAAAGCAAACAGCCACAGATTTGGGAAATAAAATGATGACAGTACAGACTGAGGAAGTACCTTGTATGATAGAGAATGGAGTTGCCACAGTCAAAGAAATGCAGGCTGAGGCCACGACCGAAGAGATTCAGGGGTGGGCTGAGGGCTCTGCTGAGTTAGATTTGGAAGGATGTTGGGTGGACAAGGAAACAAAGAACTGGATGTTGCCAAATTGTTACGGGACTGCAATGGTTATAATGGCGCATAGTCCTACCCACATTTGCGCGAAGAAGATGGTACAGCATTTATCCACAGTATGGAAAAATGAGCACATAAAAAAGAATGCAGAAAGGCTAGTGCAGAATGGTATTACGTGTCTGCAACACAATGTAGGGAAGGGAACCGTGACTCCAGCAGGTAGTTTCGGCCCAACCTCTATGCCATTTGAGGTGGTCCATTTTGATTTCATAGAAATGGAAAGATGCCAGAACTACAAATATGTGTTAGTGGGGATTTGTGCATTTAGCAAGTGGGTGGAGGCATATCCTTTAAAAGACTGTACTGCCATGTCAACGGCGAAAGTAATGTTAAAGGAGTATTTCTCCCGGTTTGGGTTGCCCCGTATCCTGTGGTCAGACAACGGCCCACACTTTGTGGGCGCAGTAGTGCTACAGATCTGTGCAGGTCTGAAGATAGAGAAGAGATTCCACAGTTCCAGGCATCCCAGTTCTGCCGGGCTTGTGGAGAGACATAACGGAATCTTAAAGTCAAAGCTAGCTAAAATCTGCGCTGGGAGCAAGTTGAGTTGGGTGGATGCATTACCCCTAGCGCTATTATTCATGCGCACGTCTGTGCAGACTAAGACTGGGCTCTCCCCCTATGAGATTATAATGGGGAGACCGGCAAATGTGTGGTGCGCACCGCAGCCCAAAAGATTATGTGAGGTCGAGCATCCTATGTTAAGCACGTACTGTGGACTTTTAATACAGAAGTTGCGTTTGATTCATCAGCAGGTGCAGGAGGCGTTACCAGTGCGATATACCGGACCGGTGCACTCGCTGGAGCCTGGAGGTTGGGTCTTAATAAAGAACTTTGAACGGAAGACAGCATTAGCACCCAGGTGGCGCGGCCCCTACCAAGTACTTTTGGCGACGCAAACGGCCATCCGAGTAGACGGACGGAAGGCATGGATCCATGCAACACATGCAAAAAGATTCCCAGGACTGCTGACAACTTCCGACAACCAGAGAAAGGAAACGGTCTCGGAAACTAAAGAAACTGTTGCCAGTCCATTGCCACAGCATCAGCCTGAGCGAGAAGTGAAAGTTGAAACAAAGCCCAAGCGAGAAGTGAAACTCGAAACAGAGCCTGAGGAGGCTGCCAGTAAGGGGAGAGGGCGAAAAGTGCCCCAACGTTGCTCAGCAGAAACAACATCACTGCCGAGCGACACAAACCTTGCATTGCAAACACGAGCAGAAACAACGCGTGTACCCTTTTGGCGGCCACCAGATTCTGCAAATAGACCAAAGCCAAAGAAAGAAACTACATCATTGCCACGGCGCTCATCGCTACCCATCATTCTGCCACAGGCTGACACTGAGCCTGATACTGGAAGTGCAACGGCACTATTCACGGATCATACAATACCAGGAGTGAATCGGTATAATTTGCGGCCTCGACAGCCAAAGTGATCCACAGATCTTTGGTGCTTTTCTTTTGCCTTCGGTTCCACTCACGGACGGAGTAGGAGCCAGGGGCGTAGAGGAGAGATGTGTGAGAATTGTGCAAGTCGGACAATACAAGACTCACGGCTCCTCAGTGCGCTTATAAAAGTACATGTGTCAGGAGCCAGAGCAGGACAAGCTGGACGCACATAAGTACTAAGGCTGATAGAGTACGTGTGTCCTAAGCCAGAGCGGGACAAGCTGGATTCACATAGTACTCTATCAATAAAGAACTGTTCAGAAATTGTCTGAGCAGTGGGAGAAAGAACAACTAATCTTGCACGGAGTGGATAAGTGATCGAGGCTGTGAAAAGGCTGGCAGAATTGAACTGTGACATTTTTCGTTGAACTTTTCTGGCATCGAGAACGAGAGACATTTGCAACGAACTTTGCCAGCAAGAAGAAGGACGATGAAGAACAAGTCAAGACCGGTTTCAGCCTCCTCCTGCACCCTTGCTGAAAAGATGATAGATTTAGAGACTGTAAATTTAGGGAAAAAGCATGGTAAAAGGAATAAGGTACTGATTTGGACATTTGTCCTGTCTTTCTTTAGTATGGTAATACCAACAATAACAGTTATTACACTATGGTTCCTGAAGTACGTGCACCCATTAGAAACACTTGCCAAAAGCAGCTACTGAAAGCCCGGTTCATGTAATCACTGGTACTTTGCGCCCAATGGAGGAAAGACATAGAGAAGGATACGGCAACAATACATTGTTGCTCATCATGAACATGACCCATGCGGTTTTAAAGAAAAAAGATTGCTGGGTTTGCGCCCATTTACCACAACCCGGTGGGAAAGGGATAGGCTGGTATGTACAACCGTTACCATTGATTTATTCATGTGAAGTAACATTGAGTGCAATGTTCTTTGGGAAATGGAACAAGAGTAGTACGGGTCAGCTAGATGAGACCAATATGAATGAATTTGAGGAAGTGATCATGAGACCTGTGGGTTGTTCCATATTCCAAAAAGCTTGCCTGTTTTCACTACAACCCATGAGGAAGAATACACGAAAGATAACAAGACTAGATAGATTACATAGGCAAAATAGACCAACCGCGCCAGCAGAAAAACATCAGTAATGACATTTCGAATGAGGGATGAATGGAATAAAGATGCTGTGCCCCCTGCCTATATAGTGGATCACAGCCCCAAAACTGCTCCCCTATGTTTACAGAAAAAGGGTTCCTATAAAGTAGGAATGTTTAGCAACTGCCTGAACACAGTGGTTTTAAAACACGAAATAGAACCCGTGTACGTAGGAGACCCTGTTTACTATATATGTGGGGAAAAAGCATATCCATGGTTACCTAGGAACTGGGGAGGTACATGCTACCTAGGTCTACTGTTTCCAGGAGTGTTCCTCTTGGAGACAGCAGAAGTAGCCACACGAACAAAAGGTAGAACTCAAAGGAGTAGCGAGGATGGAATGATAGCAATGGATATAGCCAAGTCATTTATACCATTCTTGTCCCAAACAGAAAATTCTTACAATATAAGAAAACTGTCTGGAATATTAAAAAAAACAATAGATTCAACAACGGATATTTTATTGAATATGATGTTAGAAGAAAAAGGAATAAGACTAATGGCACTCCAAAACAGGATGGCTCTCAATATAATATTAGTTGATCGTGGGGGAGTTTGCAAACTCGTAAAAACTGCATGCTGTGTGTATAAAGATGATTACTCCCCTACGATATTTAAAGCAATCCGGAAATTACATGTCATAAGTTCCACACTCTCTACTGGAGAAGGGGGTTGGAGGATAGGATCCTGGTTTTGGGGATTATTGCGGTCTTGGGGATGGAAGTTAATTTCGATACTAATGATGGTACTTGGTATATTCATAACATGTTGCTGTTGCATACAATGCTTACCAATAGTTTGCACTGAAATAACTGATGGATGTACTAAAGGATGTATGCACATCTCGATGTGTCGAGAGGAAAACAAACGCATGGCCAAATTAACAGAGACACTGATGAAACAAAAACAGTAAAACAATTCATGGCTATAGACATTAATGATGAAGATGGTTCAGACATGATACCCCAGACATAGATACCCCAGACTCAGGGACGTCATTTCACCAAAATGCCAGGGGTAGCGGAAGTGACATCACAGTGCCACGCCCCCAAGAGTTACATCACAGGAAGTGATGTCATTTGACACACCCACACATGAAGTGATGTCATTTGACCACACACCCCACTGGAAGTGATGTCATTTGACCATGCCGCCACATGACATCACAGGAAGTGCCCTCATAAAGCATTTTCCCTCAGTACACTAAGAAAAATATTGTTACGATATCAGTGTATTGTGAAATTTCTTACAAGAATGGACCATCATATGTAGCAGTGTCAAGGTCCATGTTGCCACGCAAAGTGCATGAACCCAAATCCCCTCTTTCTGTGGATCTGCCTTGTTATTTCAACAGGACTACAAAGCGAAATCACATTTGGGGGGGACAGGGATGGATAGGCGGGCATGGGGATAGGGGAAAGCCAGGATAAAAGAGGAGAGGGAGAATATTTCACCAGAAAACATTTATGGCATCCACAGTCTTTAATGATTTTGGCACTTACCCCATTTTCTTCTGATTCCACAAGTTACCTTCAGCTCTGTGTTGTACTGTTTGCAGTTGTTTCATGGACTTCATTACTCCTGCACCAAACAGCCAGAAATCTCTGACTTGCATCTCCTTTAGAATCTAGAGCCAAGTTTAAAATGGGTTTGATTAGTGCATTGGCAAATACTGCTACCTGATAATCTTCCAGTATCTCCTCAAATACTTGCATAAGTCAAGAGGAAAAAACATTTCTCAAGTTCTTGTTTCCATACATTACTACCATCGCACTCACTTTCAAAACAAATATAATTTGTTTGTTTCAGGTACAGAAAGGTGGTCCTACCTGTGGGGGAGTAACAAAATGGAGTTATGCTGTGCTGTTGCAGAGTTTTCGAAAGCACACACATCCCTGTAGGATTCATGGACTGTAGAAGTGGAGACAGAGTGTCTCTAGGCCATCAGCTGAATAGACGGATACTGAGCCTGATTTACAAAAGCATTTTTCAATAGAAAACGCTGTTAAAAAAATGCCTTGCAAGCTTCATTCAGTGAGGCAAAGTAAGTGGTGCAGAATCCAGCAGCGTGATTGGCCGAAGGGCAGCGTGGACAGCCCGGGTATAGCACTTCCGAGGGGCTCTGCTGGGAGGATGTGCTCTATATGACAGGCCGGGCACTGCAGTAGCCCCATATCCTATAGGAACCCCCGCCCTCCCCATCCAGCTGTGTGCAGGTCTTCCAGCTACTGTTTTGGCAAAGGGTGTCTTTTGAAAGCATGTAAAATAGCGAGAAGAAAACAAGTCTTGGAAGCAGGGCTATTATGGAAATATAAAAAGTCAAATAAATAAAAAATCATTTGTCTCATTTTTCACAATGAACAGCTTGATTGCCTCCATCATCTAAGCCTGTAACCACTTGTCCTTGTCCAGTTATTTGAACATCAGTTTTCACTCAAACATGAATCCTCGCATTGAAATGTGCAAGGTGCATGCATCATGTGTGCAGTCTGTCTACCCGGAGCATGGACACAATTGTAACAGCAGTATGGTTGTATGTGTCATCTGGTGCCCTCGTATACAACTGTACATTGGTAAAACCAAAAGTAAATTTACAAAGCTTGAATATATGAACACCACACCTGCATGTGCAAAAAAGCAGCGCACAGACCAAACCTCAGCCTGGGGCCAAAGCATTCTTGTAGCCATTACTTAAGAAAGTGTCCCAGTTCTTACCAAAGCAGAATGGATTAAACACCAGGTGCTTAGGGAAGCACGCAGGCCGAGCTTTGACAGTGATATGATGACAGAGCTTAAACAAGTCAGGCACTCAAAAAGTGCGCCAAATGTTGTGCTCGACCAGATCAAGTGCAAAGAAATAAAGATTCATGAAATCCAAACCCTATCTGAGCAAACAATTAATTTTCTTATGTCAACAAAAGGACTGTCTCTCAAGAATATTTTGTGTGAGAGTTGAATATTCTTGTTCTGTGCGGTGGGTATTGCTTACATTTAGATAGTAATTTATAGATGACACCAGCTCTGTCCACCGCAACTTTATAGCCTGCACACTAATGGCATGCGCAGTACAGAACCAGAGGCAACACACGCCCTCGCCTTTTCTAGAGCACCATTGCGATATGCTATTAACCAATGTCTTGCTGCTCTGTATATTAAACTTGCAAGAATGAGGGGCTTCTAGGACTAAAACCTGGGACTGCAGCCATCCCACAGTAAGCACTTCACTCGCTGAGCATCGATTTTACGGAATGGAGGCAACAATTTAAAAATGTGTGAGCGCAATACAAACATTTTAGATGCAGCAAACGTAGAGACATGGGTGCATATCACAGGTGCTCGTGCTCTTGGCAGCAGATGAGTAACCATTGAAATGTTCTCACCATCACAATTGGAGGAAAGTGCTCAGCCATGCCTCCGTCCGTTTACCTTGCTGGAAGCGAGTTTGTCCTGTCCCTCCCTCGACTTATTTGACAACATTAATACTCTGCCCCGACACAGGATCACTTCCTTTTGGGGGGAAACTTTGCAGTCCAAACCTAAGCGCCAGAACCCCGCCCTCCCCTACCCCCCAACGAGCATGGGAGATACTGACTGCATGGCAACTTAAAATTATGCGAAACCGAATTGGAGCTCTGGTCGGAAAGGGACGTTATTTCCAAGCCAAGCTCACCAAGTTACCTTTTAAAATAGTGTTCTGTCTAAACTTCAATTATCAAAGGGCGGGTGTGCAAAATCTGGCCTGCCCAGGGAACGATATGAATGGGCAAATTCCACACATTATGGCAACTCTTTCACACTTGTCTGTACTTCCATGACAGGGTGACTGGGAGTACAATTTCGTAGTGAGCAAAATCGCACGTCACAGGAGTTTAATCGTATACACAATTGTCTGAGAAACTACTAAGAAAACAGCAGCAAAGGGAATTTAAGTGGTTGATCTTGGACAAGGGGCCAGGGATAGTTCCTTGTCCACGATCAAACACTTAAACTGTGCATCGAGGCCCAGGTCTAGCAGCAGCGCCGCAGACGAGGGCGGTAACCCCCCACACACACTGGCAAAAAAGAAAACACCCAGCAGGGAGCGCACACACTGAACACACACGACATCAGGCTCAACCTGGGTCCTCCGGCAGTGCCACGACTGCAGGGCAGGCCGGGCACACACAACAACACACACGCCAGCAACAAAAAACCCCACCCATCAGGCAGCGCACACTGACTGCGCACACACCCCCCACACCACCTCAACCTGTGGCCTGCATGGCGCCGCAGGCACCCGTGAACCACAAACACACACGCCGCCTAAATAAATTAACCCTAAACCCATCCAACAGGCAGCGCACACACACCCTCCCATGCCCGCCCCCCGACCTCAGTCACAGATAGACTCGAGAGACAGAGACTCACCTGTTAGGCCATGTTAGGCGGGTTGGAAGAAGGAAAACACCAAACTGTTGGCTGCTAGTGACAAAATGGAGGACCACCAGCACGCGGCACTGCTTGAGGATAGCGGTGGTCACGCCCCCTCATCCTCTGATTGGAGGATAAGCCAGAGGTCGCAAGAGAGTGACAGAGGTCGCTCGCCAATCGGCAGCGGTCGCTCTTGCGACCTCTGGCGACCCCCAAAAGACGTCCCTGCCAGACTTATCCTCATTGGAGGAGGATACAATTAATGAATAAGGCGTTTGGCATACGGCCAAAAGGAGGGTTTGTCAATCTGGAAAAGTGAATACCCTTCATTTGAATGACAGACGTAACTTGATGGCCGTAGGCCAACGGTCTTATGCACCAAATTATAGAAATATAGACTGCCATACTTGACCAAGAAGCGGCCATTTTAAACATAGCAAGAATCGCCATTTTGCTTGTTAACCATTGCTCATTGCTTTCTGTCTAAAGTGCTTTCCAGCTTGCAATTCTTGCGAATTCTGCTTACTCTGCTCAACTGTTAAAATTGTTGTCTGAATATGAAAGGACAAGGTAGTTGAAACTCCTCATGAGTAGCTCAGAAAGGAATGCCCACGCTCCCTCTCTGTAGCCTTGGGAGGGAGCTGCAGGGCATTTAATCACTTCACAGCTGCTAGTCAGCCTCGTACGATGGTAGAATATGTAGAATAAAAGAGCTAAAGGCTTGAATTATGCTCTTCCTACGGCCCCCCTTCGCAAAACCCTTTAGAGCGTGTTGGCTCCCAGGACACGAATAGTACCTCATAGATAGCAAAGTTTGGAATGTGGCTCTTCCCCCGTGTGCAGCTTGCTTCCAAGAACAGAACCACCGTGTTCAACAACTAAAAGATGCCTCCGCACTTTCTAATTGCACAATGTTACTAGAATAGACATCAAAAGTGTCATAATTGTCATACTCGTCGGATATGTGCATCGTCATCCCGAGTTCAAAGAAACTTAATAAAGAGGGGTGTTAAACATGACATTGCTGATTGTATGATATGCATTTTGTATATATCGAACTGATGTACGAAATTCGCTCTCTTGCGCCCCTCGAGGTCTAGGAAACTCACGTCACGGGGTGTGAGATCAGAATTGGCCAATTGAGACTATTTTTGCTTGCAATAAACCCTAGCATTGGGAATTTGAACCTCGTGTCTGGCGCATCTTTTTGTGTATGGTTATTGCCTTGTTTCCATAGCACGAGGGACCCCTAGGGGCCCCTTTCATCCTAAGATCCAATTTTGTGAACGTCTTAGCTACCTGGAGGGCCTCTATAATGTCAGATATCAGGGGCACAGGATAGCGGTCTCGTATTGTGACCTTATTGAGACCGCTATAATCTATGCAAGGTCTTAAATCCTCTGAGTCCCGTTTGGGAATGAAGAAGACTGATGCCCCAGCGGGAGATTTGGAGGGTTGGATGAGGCTGTTTTGGAGATTGGCATCCAAGTATCGACGTAGCGCTGTCTTCTCAGCTTGAGACAGGGGGAACATCCTACTGAACGGCACTAAAGCATAGGGTATCAGTTCGATAGCACAATCCTCTGGATAATGTGGGGGCAAGGCCACTGGGACTTGTTCAGCAAAAACCTCCTGGTAACCAGCCAGATCGCTGCATAGAGCGTGCACCACCACGGTGTGTTCTGTGGAGTTAATAGTGGTTTGTGCTTCAGCATAGGCTGAGGAAGGAAGGCAATGTTGTTTGCAGAAAAGCGAATCCAATCATAACTGGTTCTTAGACCAGTCAATGCACGGATTGCATTTCCTGAGCCAGGAGGTGCCCAGGATTATGGGAAAATGCGCAGCCTGTATAATGTCAAATTGGATGGATTCCATGCTGCATGATGGTAAATTGTAGACTTTCGGTGGTCTGTGTTATGGGACCTGAAGTGAGGGTATTACCATCTACTCCGTCCACCTTTTTGATCTTCCTTGCGCTCTAACTTCTGAGGCCCATTTCCTTGGCCCAGATGTTATAAAGTTACCTGCAACCCCACAGTCCAGGAGCGCTAGGGTTTCAATTGGTTTTTGGTTGACCCACAGCTGAACAGTAACCATCATGAGGCGTGAGCCCTCCTGGATGTTGGTGGATGACACCGAAATGGAAACATAGGGACTGGAATTAGAACCGTACCCTCGGAAACCCATCCCTCCTCGGACCGAGGGCATCTGTTTCCCAGATGGCGAGGTGGTACTTCTGGGCAGTCACGTAGTGTTTATCAGAACCACAATATGCGCAAAAACCCTTCTCTCTGTGCCTTCTTCGATCCTCCTGGGTGAGTGGTGAGTGAGCCGCTCCAATCTACACAGGGTCCTCCCGAGACACAGAAGGTGAGGAGGTGGAAATGGATGGTGGTCCACTGTAGGTAAAGCTTACCCGGTGTCTTCTCCTTTCGTTACGTCTTTCTTGCAATCTGAACTCGATCTGGAGAACAATGGATAATAGGTCTGACACCACGATGAAAAATGGCATATTGAGCCTGTTCTGGCCATCCTGCTTCGGAGGCAAGTCTTTTGAAGGTTGTTATATAAGGCAAAATGTCCATGGACCCTTGATGGACATCTAGCAACTCTTTGCAGGTGGAAAATGATATTTTGGGGCATTCAAACGTCTGTTTAAAGAGTGTGGTGAAGCCTCTGAAATCATGTAGGATTGGATTGGCATTGGTAACTAGCGGTGGGGCCCAGGCTAATGCATTGCCAGTCGTATTCGAGATCATAAATCAAACCCGTGAGTGGTCGGTGGTGAAAGTTACAGGTTTGTATGTGAAATGAACATGACACGCGTCCAAAAACTCCTTAACCTTCTTAGGTGTCCCGGCGAATTTCCCAGATGGCAGAGCTATAGGGGGTAGCTCAGTGTGCTGATGTTCACAAGCGGATACTAATTGCCTTAAAACCGCATTCTCATTCTTGAGGGTTTGCAGTTCCTGGGATAAGCCCTGGACGGCACCCAAGAGCTCCTGGACTTGCTCCGCCGTTGCCATGCTTGTAGTTAATTGTTGGCATTGCAATCTGTTAAATCCTTGTCCCTCCTCCCCCAAGCCAATGCTCCCTTCTTCCTCCTCACCTGTGTCACTGGTGTTGGGGCTGCTTCTAGTTAAATGCCATCTGGATTTGTAGTCCTTTTCATTGTTAAGAAGTGGGTTCCTACCTTGAGAGGAAGCCACAGTGGCTGCCTGCAAACAGCAGCCCTGTGGCCCCTTTCCCGAAGAAGGACTGATACGGGGCAAAAGCCCAGTTGGCACAAAAAACCCAGCGGTAGTAGAGTCTTGCTGTAGGAGGCTTGAATCCTAGCAGTTTTGTTCCGGTTCCAGGAACAGGTATCACGATTGCGGCAGAATGTTGCAGTTCTTGAAAACAATAGTCCATGAAACAAACGTGGAGCAGAAAGGTACGTGGCAAGTATAACCTGTAGCAAATGATGTAGGCAGGAATGTGAAAATCATGAACAACAGGGAAATAGTCCTGAGTGGCAGTGTACCGCGTGAGGAAGGGTGCAGGTCCCCCTCGGCAGCAAAATGGCAAGGTAAGTTGAAATCGGAGGACAGAAGAGAGGACTCTGATAAAGGGGAAATGGAAAAGAAGGGAGAGACAGAGTGGGAAGGACCCATGGGCGGACCCAGGACGGGGTGGACCGCACGAAGCAGAAACAAGGTATGGAAAGAAACCGTACGAGAGAGAGAGAGCAATAACAGGGGAAAGAACAGAGAGGGTGCGAGAGCCAGCATGCAAGAAGAATATAGAGAAAGAGTTCCAGCAAAAGGAACGGAAAAGAAAACAAGCGTATGACCGCACAGGGAGCGAGCAGCAGTCAGCGGGTGCAAGGCGCCGACCGCTGGGAGTGAAACAGCTAAGAACCTCCCGGTGGCGGCCATGATGAAAAAAGACTAGACCTGCAAGCTATGTACGGAAAAGAACGTGGAGGAACAATCTAATGGCGACCCAACCTCCACCTATGCCATAAGCGCCACGATCTTGCGCGCATGACACAATAATGCTCCTCTCCCTCTGGATCTTTCTCTCTCTCAGAATGGCAGCTGTTTTGACACTCTTGTTCTCCCACTGCACAAGTTACCAATGACTGATATGAAAGGGGTTTTGTACTTCCCTTCCTTTGACTTGTATAAAGTGAGTTCACACCAGCTTTCACTAGTATACAGTCTTTATAATGAAAAAGAAATAAAAAATGAAAATATAATGAAAAATAAATAACAAAAAAATAACAAAAATGTATGTGAGGGTGGGGTAAAGGGTTAAACCTTGTGGGGAAGTGGTTGGGGTGGGGTTTTAGGCAGGGGAAACATGGGTTTGGTGGGGGCCCAAAAAAGAAGAAAAAGAAAATATTTATTTTTTGTCGTTATTTATTTTTCATTATATGTTCATTCATTATTCATTAATTCGTTATAGACACATGTAACCCTTTTACCACAGGTTGGATAACATATGAGCAACACTTGCCACTGTTTCTCAATCTTTCAATGGCCCTTTTCTGCAATTGGCAATATTGGTTATTTGGTAATTGCCTGATTTTAGCTTTCCTTTGGCTTGGGCAATGATTGTTTCCTTTTTGCGATGTTGCCCAGTTATAGTGTTGGGGTTTCCATAAACTCCCATTTATAACATCACAGTCTGTTGGCTTTTGTCTGATGCGGTATCGCTGCTTTTTAGAACTTTGTTATTCAAAAGTACTTTGTAAGGCTTTCTCGTTCGCTTGCATGTACAGCTTTCGCTTGGATTTGATAGTGTGAGTTTTAAAAATGCTCTTCCAGTCTCTTTCAATCACACACAAGCGTCTCTGAAACGCTGAACACTTTCCTTGCATACGCGTACGAGGAAGGAGAGCTTTGGGGTCACACGCAAGCTGTGAACTCACCGGGTAAGGCAGGCTCTCCTCTTCCTCTCGCCGCTTTCAGGATTCTTCTTCGTTTGGCTTCTCTAATGACGGTAAACCTTTTGAGTTTGTCGCTGCATACGCCTTCGGTAAATTGAGCCTTCACTGCTCCAGAGGAAGTTTGGTGCACGCCAGCCACCAGAAAACTTGAGGCCCTCAGGTGCATACCAACCACCTCTGATGGCCTTCAGGAAGGGACAACTTCCCTTGTCTCTGCTTCCCGCTGAGCAGCCTCTGCAGACTTGATTGCCAGAGGGCAAGCTCCCATCACAAATTCTTCCTGCTGCGTGACCTCTGCAATTTCACTGCCTGCATGCACCACGCTGCTTTTGCTTCCTGCTACTGCTCTCTCCTTCTCTTCTGCCACTCCTGCTACGCTCTCCCTGGCATGCGCCAGAGGTTTTTTTTTAAGCCTCTCAGTCTCCCTCAGGTGTGGGCCATTTACATTAATGAGCTGATCACTCCTATAATACTGCGCCTCTTCAGTCATCTTCCTCGTCCCAGTACTTAGAGGATTATGGGACTAATAATAACATTATGTTTTCTTATTTGATTTTCAATTTCACACTTCGATTTGTTCTTGATAACAGATTATGTAGGAATAGCATGAAGATTGGTTACTAAACCTGATTGAAAATGAAAAGGCAACTCCTTTAGGTTGTTTTTCTCTATGAATTCCCTTTCACTGTACCTTTGGGTGTAACAAAGGTCTTGAGATGTACAAGTCTCTGGGATTTTAAGAGGTCTTTTATTTCCTTTATGGTCTAGGGTTTCGTGAGTGGTTTTACCCCTGGTTACATGTGAATCCTTTGACAGAGTAAGTTGGTTTTTACAACAAGCCTTTACATACCTTGGCACTGCATTGTCACCCTCTCTAGAGGAGGATAAGTACTGTGTCTCATCCCATGAAATCTTCTCACTTCCCCAAACCTTTTCTCTACCCAGATAATCCTCCTTCAGAACACCAGCCCCAAGGTTAGGAACAGGAAGAGGCTGCCTTTCCCTGGCCACCTGGGAGGAGACGTTAGGCAGGGCTTTAGTGAGGGATCCATATGATTCATCACAATAAGCAGGACGTAAAGGAGATAAAAATAGCTCCTTGGTATCTAGCATTAACCAATGACAGGAGCTACCACTGGTGAATAAGGAGCTAATACCTAAGGTTCGACAAATCTAACTTCCACATAAGTTGCAACCATACCATGTTGTGCATTATTTATGACCTGTGGTAAGTCAGACTCTGGTAATGGACAAGGGGCCATTTTTCATACAGTGATTTATTAAAAAGAAGTTAAATCCTCCTAGCTCTAAGGAGTTTTCAACCTAGTCAATAACTAAAACAATAAACAGTGCTTGTCAGGATGTCTTACCAACATAAAATGGCCCTTTGTCCAAAGCCCAAATTTCTCATGAGTTCTGTCCCTACCACTAACAAATGGATTATCACAAACTCAACCAAGAAAGGTCTGGTAAGGAGTTTCTTCTCAACCTATGAAGTACTGGGTGTCTTCTGACCAACACCCAAATGTGTCTCTGTTTTCTTCCAGACTACTTGCCCAGTTGTACAGTTCAAAGTTCGGGACTGCACAATGTTTCTTTATTCTTCCTCTTCTCCTTATATAATAGTCTATAAATCTTGAAGTCAGACTGTAGCTTCTAAGCGCTGGAATATCGCTTCTCTTACCCCACATTGGGGTTGTGTGCCTCTCTCCCCATCTTGGGGTATTGCTGCTCTCACCCCGCCCTGGAATATTGGTTCTTTCTCCCTGCCATTGGGTCTTGTTTCTCCCACATAGTCGAAGGTTATTACTTCTCACCCACTGCCTTGGGTTCTTGCTTCTCACACCTGCCTTGGTATCTCTTCACTCTGCACCGCCTTGGGGTCTTGCTTCTCACACCCTGCCTTAGGATCTCTTGTTGTTCAACCCGCCTTGAGTAATCTTGTCTTGCACCCCACAACGGGGTATTGTTCCTCGCACTGCACATTGGGTAATGTTTCTTACCCCCGCCTTGGGATCTTGTTTCTCCCACCCAGTCTTGGGGTATTACTACACACTCTCTGTGATGGGGTCTTGCTTCTTGCAACCGGCCTTGCGATATCTTGTCTCTTACCCTGTCTTGGGATATCTTCTCTCTCAACCGGCCTTGGCATATCTTGTCTCAACCGGCCTTGGGGTATTGTCCTCTCACCCCACCTTTGGGTATTGTTTCTTTCTTCCTGCTATGCGATCTTGTTTCTCCCACCCCACCTTGAGGTATTGCTTCCCACACCATGACTTGGGGTCTTGCTTCTCGTCTTGCTGCTCTCACCCAACCTTGGGGTTTGGCAGGGCCTCTCCACCATCCTTCCGGTTCCCTGGCACCAACGTGTATCTTGTTCCTTGTGGCGGTGATCCTTGGGAGACGCTATCTACTCACCCGGCACGGAACAGCGGCTCCAGTTTACCTCCGGTCTTCCGCATCTGTTCAGCTGGCTCTGCTCTTCCCTTCAAGCTCAACGGGACTTTGGCATTAGTTCCAGCAAGCGCTGGTCGACCACTTTCTGTGCAGCTGGCATTGTTCATCTTTCGGCAGCCCTGAGCCTCACTAGTTCCCGGCTCTGCAGGAAACAACAGCGCTCTACTGACTCTGTGGCTTCTCCACGCTGTAAGCATGGTACCGCGTCTCTTCAAAAGCACCTAATATGATGTCGTCATGGCCTCACCGGATGGATGATCCACATTTCCTGCTGGGCCCACTACTAACCTCCCAGCACTAACATTCTCAACCTAGATGCTCAACTACCAACTAAGCCACTCGCACAAGGCAATTGAATAACTGTCCCAAAGGACATCAAACACCAGAACGCTATACCTCTACAATAAAGTAAGATGCCACAGTTCAGGTCAATGCATCTTGGCACAATGAATATGCAAGGCTCCCATGTAGACAAAAATGCCTCTATGGTCATGCATTTTCCTCTCCCTCATTCAATTATACTCCATTTCTTTCATATCTGCCAGAGCACCTGGACACCATGCAAATAGCAGCTCTATGAGGTTTACCACACTGATTAGCCACACCCACCAGAGGCTTTATCAATGCCGTTCCGGGGGCCTAAAGTCACTTACCACCACCAACAGCACCAGGAGCAAGGTATAGGGCACATACACTTTCTTCCTGCCTCATAGCCTCCTGCCACTGGTGCTCCGGCATTCTCAGCTTTGCCCACCTGAGGCATTAATAACAGTTTTCACTAGGCATCCTCAGTAAAGGAAATACAAAGACAAGGATGTTGCCTCTTTTTGCCAGGGCACAGATACTTTGTTCCTCTTCCTAGGAGGTCATCACCATGCATCTCCTTTCACCCAGGCTCATCCCTACACTCTCCAGGAACTGCCCATTCAAACACTTGCACCCCCAATAGTTACCCAACCCAGCTATCCTCCTCAAAATACCTGTTTGTCACCCCAAAGCCCACACACTCTCTAAGCACACACACTGTCATGCTGATCAATGGCCAATCATCAGTCGCACATGCAAACAAAATGTCTGACCGCATCACTACCACAAACTAGCTGCAATCATCATCACCAAAACCTGGCTGACTCCAACCCCCTCCCATACCTTTAATGTACTTATACCACCTGGATATAGCATTCAACATGCAGTCCAATCAAGTTAAACAGGGGGGCGGCAACCATATACAAAAGTGACTGGCCATGTTTGGTTCAAAGCTAAGCACCCGTTAACACAATGGGAAATATTACATACAAATTCCCCATCTCCCATAAAGATTCAACCACTTTGCACCACATCTATACACCAGCTCAAAGGTGTAGTACCTTCTGAGATGAGATCACAGACTTAATCTTGACAGCCTCAAACTTGAGAGAAAATAACGTCTTTTGCGGAGGTCTCGTCACTTCTCCCCAGAGGGGAGCCGCTTCCTATGAGGCCAGGGAGGTGAGGCCACTACCCAATAGCCCCTGTAGGGGTGGTAATATGAGGCAGAATCACATAGGAGGGGACCCCCCTTCTGGGGATAAGGATGACCACCTGGGTCAATGCCTGCACAACCCTACAGTTACCAGATAGCCCCCACCACCTTCTACTTCCACTCTTGATAGCACAGCCATGTACTATTCTGATTCACTGACTGTACCCTATGGAAGCTCTACTGAGATGAAGAAGAGTACAAGGACTGGGAACATTACACAACCAACAAGTACTGACACAAGGTGGCTTGCCGGGGGTATGGAGAGTGCCAAGGAGTCATTTACAACAGGTGTTTACATTATGCTCGAGCGGAAACCGTCCTATTATACAGAAAGAGAATAAGGACTCAATGGGGCTAACACAAGGTGGCTCACCGGAGGTATGATGAGTGCCAGAAAAAGTCATTTACAATAGGTGTTAATGTTACATTGGAGCGGAAACAGCCATATTATAAAGGAAGACAATAAGGACTCAATGGCCTCATCAGAAGTTGGGCGGTAATGCAGCGCAATTACCGCTGGGTACTAATAGCGTTACTGCTGGGTTGTGCAGTGGAATTAGCGCTGCATCACAAACTGGCCTGAACGTACCCCGACTCCTGCGGTAATGCTATTAGCGCCTGGCGCTAATAGCACTGGAATTAGCGCTGGTGGAAATTGCATCACCGCCGGAACAGGAAGCATCGTGGGGGACATTTTGAAAAACACAATCCAATACCAATACATATCTCCACTTCCTGCAGCCATCCAGCACTGCAAACCATCAAGAATGTCTCAGGAGAGGCCAAGAGGCAAGGGGGCCTAACATCCCATAAGAAAGCCCAAATTTAGTGAGGATGAGCTTGTGGTCCTCATAGATGAAGCAGTGGACCACTGTGAGGAGCTGTATGGAGCCTGGCAAAGAAA
The DNA here is from genome assembly GCF_040938575.1 of Ambystoma mexicanum. Taxonomy (NCBI): domain Eukaryota; kingdom Metazoa; phylum Chordata; class Amphibia; order Caudata; family Ambystomatidae; genus Ambystoma; species Ambystoma mexicanum. Next base: position 1,345,867,787 of record NC_090921.1, read on the forward strand.
GACCAGTGGGCAGCGGTGGACAGAAATATGGCACAACATCGCCCAGAAGGTCAGAGCAGTTGCCACTGTACCCTGTGATGGTGAGGACTGCTGGAAAAGGTGGTACGACCTGAGGATAAGGGTGCAGGGAGGCACTGCCGAACCACTGGTCCTCACTGCATGGGAGGAGAAATGCAGTATGGTGCTTGATCTTGAGGGGATAGAGGGAGTCGGCAGTGCAGAGGCAGGAGCCATCAACCAAGTGGTGAGTGAACCCCTCCCCCCAATGCATGCACACATGACAACCCAGTATAAGAAGCCCCAGTGGACAGGGACACAAGCCAGCAGACCCTGAAGTTGGGCATGCCGACAGGGTAGAATGACGGGCGGCACATCAGCTACCCCCAGAGCGACCATGGGGCAGGGCACCAAGGGGACCCCTGAGATCACAGCAGCGGGAAGGGTAGGCAAGCTAACCAAACAAAGGCCATGCGCACCACACCCCTACTGGCGCACCCTGTGCCAGGGTATTGAGGTGCATGAGCAACCATGGCACAGTGCAGCAGTCACCGCTATGTAGTGGACCAAGTAGGCCTGCCCCATGAGGGCCTGACAGACAAGCCACGGGGAAGCACACGCCCCACACACAGACATGTTCCAGCCTGCCAATCACTGTGCACCACAGAACAGCCCTGCTGACTGCGCATCAGCACCCCATGGAGCCATGACGGTGCCATGGAACAAGCCACCCCTAACCCCACAATGTTACTGCCACACAGGGAGGGGATGCTGGGCCAAGAAGGACCCCAAGCATGCATGTCTGACTACAAAACCACCCTAGCATGGACATCCTGCCCTACCCAACACAGGCCAATGGCCAACAGGCCATGCGCCACACATCATTGCCTCATGCTACACCATGACAGTGATCCCACATGCAAAGGCTGGCTGTGATGGAGCACAGGCAGCGTGAGATGGAAGCAATCAGGCGCACTCACTCTGCACATCTGCAGGCCATCAGGGACTGTATCCAGGAGGCAACCTGCAGGGTAGTGCGTTAGATGGTGCAGAACAGGGCCAAGATCAGTGCTAACACGTCCGCCCTGACAGACTATGCGCACCGTGTCTGTGAAATGACAGAGGGTGTCTCTGCCCTAGCGGAAGCTATACAGCACGGCAACGAATTTCAGCAGAACCTTGTGGAGGAGTCGTCCCATCCACCTCCACCACACCCATGGAGGGTTCACAGCACGGCACGCCACGACAACAGTCACATTGACTACTGTGCCCAAGGTCACCTGGGGCCAGCAGGGGTGGGGGAGAGGCCCAGACAGTGAATGACACTGGGACACCGGCCACCATGAGTGGCCATGCCAAGAAGTTGGTGATGGGAGGGGAGACGGTGGATAGTGTGCTGGGGAGTTGGCGGTGTGAGGGGAGAGGCGGGCTGAGCCCTGCCAAGGTACAGGAAAGGACAATGAGTGCCAAGTTTAATTCGTTTTAAAACCATTAAAGACAGCAAAGAAGCTCGAAACGTGGTCTCCAGTGATGTGACCTAGATGAAAATAGACTTGGGCAGATGACACAGAGGCGAGAAGATGCACTTATACCCATACTCCCTTTTATTCCCAGGAGTTGCGCAGTGTACAAGGCCATGTTCAAAGGCTAATTGGATGACAGAAAGTAAGAGTGATAATGGATGTTGGGTTAATTGGGTGGGGAGGGATGGTCAAGCCCTACCCAAACACACCTGGGGTACCAGCTTGTGTGCTGCTAGCAAGTGGAATATTCCAGAAGGGTACAAGTGTGCCAACCAATTATAGAGGGCCACGTATCAAAGAGCCCTATAGTTTGTCAACCAATAAATCGTCGTGTATTTTATGACGATGAAGATGTCTTGCACTAGAGTAGGGCTTGGTTGCCCACCAGACAATAGAGACCCTATAACAACCCCACACCCCACAGAAAGTATATACAGATGTTTCACATAGACCTACCACAATCCAGTTTAAGTTTTATAGTTTGCCACGTACTGTGACATCACTGATGACGAATATTTATTATATAAATCTGTTTTTTATGAAAATCGGTGAGACCTTGCCATGAGACGTCCATCGATGTCCGTTGTACTCCCTGTTTTAGATCATTGTTAATAAAACAGCATACCCTTTGCCAACTTTCTGAGTCTATCTTTTTACTGATGTTTGAGCAACTTCTGCATCCCCATCCTTCCCATAAGAGCGCCACCTCGTCTTAGAGGGCCCTATCGGGGTTCACTGAAACTAGCGTGAGCAGTGGGTGCACAGCTGTACGGATGTTTATCCTTCTCCCTATGTCCTCATGTATTGTACTGAGCAGCTCAGTAATGGTCTCCCTGTTGAGACGGTACAGGTTCACCAACTGGGTTTCAGCGAGGATCCAGGGTGAGGGCCTGTCCCTGGGGATGGGTGCAAGCATTGCTTGTGCTCTTCTCCTTCTCCTCGTCCTCCTCATCTCCCCCCAACATCCTCCCTGTGCCCTGGCCTGCTCCTTCTGCCTCTCTGCTTCCAGACACAGCATGAGCAATTGTCTGTCCCAGATCACAGTGGCTAATGGCAACATGGCGTGGAAAACAGTGTTTGTGGTAAGGGTGTGCCTTATGTAGCCATGTGGAGTGCATTGGTTGCACCTGTGCCTTGATTTCTGCCTTCTGTGTCCATTTACCTCTGGCTGGATGTAACTGCGCAATGTTTTCGGCGCTAATACTGCCAAATATGGACTTGTGATGCGGCTGTGTTTGCTCCTTGTGTGGGAGGCTGCAATAGCGCCGGCTGTATTGGCGACGGCTGTAATAGCGCCGGCTGTAATATCACTGTCTCTTGTACAGTCTGCTGTATTTACGCCGGCTCATGATCCAGTGGAACAGTATTGGCGGCGCTTTTGATGAGGCCCAATGTCTTAGAAAAGATCAGGCGGTGCAGTGGACACCGGTAAGAGGATGTGGGAGTCCGTTGGGGATCCATCAGGAGCAGACCCCACTGTCAAGCCTTAAGAGAGAAGCAGTGGCATGACCTTGGAAAGGTGGACCATTCGTTCTGAGAAAAGCGCAGAGAACGTGAAGAGAAAAGGCCTGCGGAAGCTCTGTGGGGTCGCCAAAGAGGAAAAGATTTGTGGAAGCCACCGAGGTGAAGCCCCATCCCAAGAAGAACCTTTACGATACCCGATCATGCAGGTAGGTAAAGGGAGGCACAGGAGGCCTAGTAGGGATACAGGGATGGCAGAAAGCAAAGAGTGCTTCAGAGGATTGTTTCCTCATCATAGTGGCAGTCATAAGACCATTGCCCCAAACCAAAGTGCATCAGATGAGTGTTTCCTCATCACAGCGGCAGTCATAAAACCACTGACCCAAACCCAAGTGAAGAGTGCATCAGATGAGTGTTTCCTTGTCGCAGTGGCAGCCATAAAACGACTGACCAAAACCAAAGTGAAGAGTGCATCAGAGGAGGGTCTCCCCATGGCAGTCAAAAGACCACTGACCCAAAGTCAAATGAACTGTGTATCGGGAGGAATCCTCCCATCCCAGCGGCAACAACAAAGCTACTGGGGAAAGAAGTGGAACTCGTAACCTCAGGAGCAATCTCTCTCAGCCCTGTAAGAGTAGCAAGGCTGCTGAAGAAATAAATCTGACAAGAGTAAGCATGCAAGGGATTCTCAAAGATCTACAGAATCGTTTCTTCAACGAGAGGGGCTGAACCAGGAGAAGGGGGGCATGCTCGTAGTGATCCAAGGACTGCCTATGTAGGCAAGAACGGTTGTGTGCCAGGAGAAGGGAGGAATTCTCCTGGACATTTAACCCTACACGATACCAGGAGAAGAACAAGTTACTTATGCCTGGCAAAGTTTTTTCGACTGGATGTTCCTCTCACGTATTCCTCATCTTTGATATATGATATCCAGCTTCAGCTGCTTCGGAAAAAATTTCGTCAGAGGGCGCTGTGCATCGATGGCGTAGACTCGATGTCCCTCAAGGGCCGCTGTCTCCAATGTAATCAAAGGCATATATAGCACGCACAGCACCCGTTGGCTTCAGTTCTGTTTTTTCCCTTACACCAGAAATACCTGCATAACCATAGGAATGACCATACTCAGCCCTGAAGGAACTAAAGCTGTAATAGCATGGGAAAATCGATTTGGGGTTGTTTGATTGAGGTAGAAATGTTCAAAGGAGAAATGACCGAAGTTTATTTGGTCTTTTCTCCCCTGAACATTCCCGATGTGGCCAAACCCCTACTCACCCCACACCCCAACATCTCCACCCCCCAACACACCCTCACTCCCCTACTTACCTTCAATTCTGTCTTGCCGGTCCCTGCAATGCCAGTTCCCGTTCACTTCTGTGATCGGGAACGAGCGCTGCAGGATCCTTTCCTTTTGTTTCCTTTCTTCGGGTCAGCTGTGGGGGTGTCCCGCACAACCCCCGCTAACTATACTGTATAGTATAGTGAGCGGAGTGTTGCGGGGGACACCTCCCGCAGCATTTTTATTTTGGACTGTGGGACAGCTGCTGAGGACATCCCTGCAACCCTTGCTCACAGTATAGTAAGCAGCGGTTAGGGGGACACCCTTGCAGCTCCTACAGCCCTAAGCCAAATCCAAATAACTTACCCAACCAAAAGTCTGAAAGAAGGTCCAACCTTTGGTGGTACCTTCTTTCGGACTTTTGGTTGGTTAGGTAATTTGGATTCGGTCATTTTGGCCGAAACCAGAAATTCTACTGTGGGGTAGGCTGGGAGGGTGATGAGGAATACGTGGGAGGAACATCCAGTTGAAAGAACGTTACATGGGGTAAGTAACTTGTTCTTCGAATGGATTGGGTCCTCCCATGTATTCCTCATCTTTTTTTTTACATTTTTTTTAAACTTTATTTCCATTTTCGACAATAAAGAAAACATTACATATGTATAAACAGCAGATGGATCAGTAATACACTATCAAATACATTTCATTAAAAGCTTCGATCAAAGAAACAATCACATATCCGTTAAAGCCTATTCACATATAACAACCCCACATTCACAACCATAAAAACAACATAGAACAAAACACAAACACACACCCCCACTATATAATTCTCGAGACTAGACACAACCTCCACAGACCCCATCAACCCAAACTTCCTTCACCCATAAAGATCATTGAAATTCCCCCATTGTTCATCATAACATGTTTCTTCGTCCAATCTACTGAACATAGTCTTTTCGTAGGCAGAAAGAACTTGCACATCAAAAATCCAGTCCTCTACCAAAGGTTTCGTCCTCGTCTTCCATACTTTCAATATCTGTTTTGTAGCCACCAACAAGACCTTGACGATCCAACTCGATGTTACCCAATCAATTTTATAACCAGTGGTCAATAATTGCAAAATAATTGCGGATGAGTTCCTTGGATAATTAATGTCCCAGTCCCGATCAATCCTATCAACCACATCACACCAAAAGGTCTTAACTCTCTCGCAGCTCCATAACATATGGATTAACGTACCCTTCTCCTTCCCACAACCCCAACAACTATCACTATCAATCATACCCAGAGCATACATACGAGACGGAGTCCAATAGATTCTACCCAAAATCCTCTGATGAATGTATCTCAGTTGCATATCTACTTTAGCCCTAATCAAGACCTTCCAAACCCTTTCCCATTCAACTGAGGTCAATTCTCTGCCCAATTCCTCTGTCCATGCTAACCTCAATTTATCCCACGAATCAGTCCACTGTACATCTAACTTCATAAACTTCAAATTATCAGACACCTTACACAGTCCACAGACCAATAGGTTAAGAATCTCAGGCTCCTGCAACATCGGCGCTTCCAACATTCGAACCTTTTCCGATACAAAGTCCACCAATATATCATATCTCCTTAACTCTCTAATTTGCAACCCAAACTTTTCCACCAGTCTCTCAAATGCGACTATTCCAGTCTCCCCCCAAACATCTCCAACCTTCAAAAGGCCCCTACTAATCCTCATCTTGATAGACTCCCAAAGCAATTTGATTTTGTGGAGGGAGCAGAATTTTATCTTAATTGTTTTCATGAATCGAGTGCAGGACTGCTTTATCAAAGCTACCATCCTGACCGAGGGATGATTCCAGGCAGTAGTGCTGTGTGAACATGTGGGTAGTAGACCACGTTGCTGCTTCACAAATATTTTTTTAGGTACATCCTTTACAGGGCTGTAGAGGTAGCCATGCCCCTGGTGGAATGGGCCCTCAAACCTTCAGGAAGATCCTTCCCTACCAGCCTCTAACATTCTGAAATGGCCAGAATGATCCATCTGGATAAGGTCTGCTTAGAGACAGCCTGACCCAGTGTGCGGCCCGTATAGTCAATGAAAAGCTGATCATCAATACAGAGTTTTGACAGTCTAGGGGCCTCATTACGAGAAGTGCGGGATGGGTTTAACGGCGCCGGTAATCTTGCCGGCACCGTCAAACCCTCTCCGCACTATTACAAGGTCCCCTCGCAGGACCCGCTCTGGACGTCTGGTTTTTCCACACGTCCATAGCGGGTCCCGCAAGGGGACCAGGGAGCTAACAACGGGCCCGTTCGTAATGGGCCCGTTGTTAGCTCCCTCCCCATTCCCATTGAGCCCTATGAGGGCTCAATGGGAATGGGGAAGGACTGGGCCCGGGTTCCCTGAAGGAGGAAATACCGGGCCCCCCATACTCGGAATGGCCTGGTATTTCCCCATTCAGGGAACCCGGAACCGATTTTGGAGGCAGCCATGCCCTTATTAAGGGCATGGCTGCCTCCAAAGTCGTAATGAGGCCCTAGATATATAAAAGCTTAAAGCTCTATGGCTGTCTAACCTATGTAATCCCTCCTCCTCCCTGGTAGGATGAGGGGGGATAGAAAAATGGCAAAACTATTTTTTGTCCTATGTGGAAATTCGAAATGATTTTGGGTAAAAATGAAGGTTTAACCCTTAGAACAACCCTATCCTTGTGGAAGATAGTAAAGGATGGCTTGGACGAAAGTGCCTGCAACCCGCTCACTCTACGGGCTGATGTCAGAGCTACCAATACAATGGTTTTAAAGGTTAACAACCTTAAAGCACATGAATGAAAAGGTTCAAAAGGAGCACACATTACACATTTTAGAACCAAATTAACCTGCAACGGAGATGGGGGCAACACATTGGTGAGCCCCTTTAGAAATTGTGTCACCAGTGAAATTTTGAAGTATGAACATTCCTCTGGCGAGCGCTTAAAGATGGAGAGCGCCGCCAAATAGCCTTTAATAGTACTAATCTGGAGCCCCAGATTGGCTAAAGATAGCAGAAAGGATAAAACATCCTGTGTTTTACATAGACAAGGATCTACATTCTTTTCTCTGCACAGTTGCAGAATGTATTCCAGCGGCAACGGTACAAAGACTGTTGCTGGCCTTCTGGCCGAAAGCAAAATCTCCATTATGTCATCCACATCATCCGGGAAGTCCCAATCCTTGTATCTCAGCCTTTCAGAAACCAAGCGTGAAGGTTGAGTGTTTCGACCTCTGGATGGAAAACCCGACAAATCCTCTCGCGAGAGAAGGTCCTCTCTTTGTGAAAGATGTATTGGAGGACAGATGGACATGTCCAGAAGGTCCCGTTACCACATCCTCCTGGCCCAATCCGAGGCAATTAGGACCATGTGCTTCCTGAACTTTCTCAACCTCCTGATCACGTGACGAATGACAAGGACTGGAGGAAATGCATACAGGAGTGGAAATTCCCAGTCCACCACAAACGCATCTCCTAGAGCTCCTATTAGGGGAAATTCCCTGGAGCAATACAGTTTGCAGTTCCGGTTGACACCAGTCGCAAACAGATCCACTTGGATCCACAGATCCAAAGGGTGAAGATCTCTTGAAGGACTTCCTGAGCTAGTTCCCACTCGTGGGATACTGCGCTCTGCTTGCTCAGAGCGTTCCGCCGCCGCATTCTCCTCTTGGGCTAGGTGAACTGCTGATAGGGAGATTGCTTCTTGAATTGTCCAGTACCAGAGCTGCATTGCCTCTCTGCACAGTGGTAGTGACCCTACACTGCCTCTGTTGTTGAGGTAGTACATGGCCACTTTGTTGTCTGTCATTATCAGGACATTCTTTCCCTGTACAAAGGGCAGAAAAGCCGTCAGCGCTAGTCTGATTGCCCTCAGCTCCAAAAGATTAATATGTAGTTTGGACTCTGATGGAGACCAACGACCGCTGACTTTTACATTGTAGATGTGGGCTCTTCACCCTGCGAGTGAGGTGTCACCACTTCTGTTATCTCCGGCCATGGTTGCCAAAAGGGTTCTCCCTTCAGAATGTTGTCCTTGCAGGCCCACAACAGAAGATCCTGTGCTACCCTGTTGAGAACCTGAAGTAGGCCCGACATCTTTCCTGAGAACTGGGACCATTGAGTTCTTCGAGCCCATAGAAGGGATCTCATTCTCAGGAGGGCCCCTTGTCTTGATATGGGCAAAATCTTCCTCGGGGCCAGCCCTTTGAGAGCAAAAATACCCAATTCAGCCCAAAATACAGGTTCTATTGTGCTGAGCAGTGATCTCATGCTAGTGACAAATGACACCCTCAAAGTTTTAGCATATTTATTCTAAGCAGTGAATTTCATATACATTTGGGATTCAAGTTAAAGAATATTACAAAGCATAAAACTTAGAGCAATGCAAAATATAGTGAAACATGGAACTTAGATAAACATAGAGAAACATAGAGAAATATAGAGAAACATAGAGAAACACAGTCTTACGTCCCTTTAATCAGCACTGGGAGACCCTGGGCTCTCATAAGCTAGCTGTAAACAAGCTGTAAACAAGCCCCGCTCAGAGAAACAGTGCTGCAGGACGCCGTAAGAGCCAATTCCGGGCACTTGTTTCTGCACGAATCAAGTCCACAGGACGATCTCCCACCGAGTCATGTGTGCATGGATATTTTATAATCTCGTGCTGTCAGTCACCATGACGCACAGTTCCAGAACTTTCCCTGTGCAACTGGCTCATGGAAAAAACCCAACTCTCTCTGAGAGGCTCCCTGCTCGCTCCTACCCCTCCCTTGGAGCACTCTCCGCGAAAACATTGGAATGTCCTTATCAGCGTGTGGGCAAGGCCGTACCAGGCCTTCTCAGGGGAACATGATTTGTTTACGAAGCCAAGCAGGGCTACAGTTAGAAAGGCAGAATATTCAGATGGAAGCAGGGATGTATTAACCCCATCTGCAAGCTCTAAAAGGCATGCACTCATAGCTTAGTGTTTATAGCGCTTAAGACTGGCTATCTAAGCGCTATATAGGTGCCATGATGTTCCAAACACTCCAAAAATACCTATTAGCTACAGAGCTAGGGGCCCTCTCCCTGCCTGTCTATCAACAATGCATAATGTGACCTATTTCATACTAGGCCTGCATATTCCTTGTAGCTCACTACTGCATAATGGAAGTGCTACAACAGACTACTGTCAGCATTTTTAGCACATACTTTGAATACACTATTGGCTTTCAGCGGCTAATGCTGTCATCTAAAGCCCTGATTGGCAAGGTTGCAATTTCGTGTATCACTACATTCCACCCCTATTCAACGTTTGTGCGACAAATGCTGACTAATACCTATCAATATAGTATTTAGTGCAGTGATAAAGACCTTGGGGCTTTGCAAGAGGTTTAAGCAAACTATCTTCTAGCGGTTAGTTAGCGTGGCATGCAAGGTAAAACACTACCTAAACAAAAATGTACACAAAGTGAACAGTGACATATACCCTTGTCAAAACCTGGCCTACACAAAAAGAAATACCTACACCAAGTGAACATGGACATTTACTCTAGCCAAAACCTGGCCTACACAAAAATACCTACACAAAGTGAACATGGACATTTACTCTAGCCAAAACCTGGCCTACACAAAAAATACCTAAATCAATTTTGTATAACTGATTGGCCCTCATTACGACCCTGGCGGAAAGCGACTGACCGGAGCGCCACAGCGTAAATAGCGTTTCCGCCATTGCACGAAGGAGCAAAGTGCGGCCCATTCCGACCCATCGGGCACGAGCACCACGCCACGGCGGAAGTGCAAAGTCCGCGATGGCGGAAATGACCCCAAAACGGCCCACACCGCCGCCGTACGGCGCCCTAGGTGCAATACCGCCACCCCTCTTAGCGGTCACCGCAGTGTGCGCCTACCGGAAAGTACGGTGACCGGAAATATACGGAAACGGAAGTTAAAACATTGGCCCGGAACGGGAAACATCCCGGCGTACACCTATAAAAACACTAAAACCACACAACCACTAAAATCACTACCCTGAAACACACCCCAACCCGTCAACCACCCTAGCGAAACCAAGAAAAATGGGAAAAGTAGCGAAGAAAGCGTGCGACCGCAAGCGGCAGGTCCACTTCTCCCGTGAGGAACTCACCGTGCTAACAGAGACCCTCCAGGAGAATGCTGCCGTCGTCTTCTGCACGCAAATGACCAGGACGGCACTTGCAAACAAGAAGGCCATATGGGCTCTGGTGGCACAGCGGGTAAGTGCGGTGGGGACCGCACCCCGCACCCCACAGCAATGCCGCAAGCGATGGGACGACCTGCGGATACGCGTCCGCAGCATACTCTCTGCCAACCGCAACATTGCCACAGCCACCGGGGGAGGTCCTGAATCACCCATCAAGTTGACCCCCTGGGAAGAAATCTGTGCCTCCACCATCGGAATGGAGAGCATAGAGGGAGTCGGAGGGATGGAGAAAGGAGTGCAGACATCCGAAGATTCAGGTAGGTGGGCCAGATAAAACAATGCCAAATCCACACAGTCCATCCATGTGAAGTACCATGCGTCCACATAGTGCAACAGAAACACATGTCCAGGAGAACGTCCACACACATCGGCCTGATAGCGCACGTTAAAACCCACAATAAATACATAAATAATTAAAAACCCCTAATACACGCACTACACGTGCAGCAGGCACACCCTAACTGCAGGCTGCCAAACAACTGCACCCTCACTCCACACACAAATCAAAGCACCTCCAAGGCCCCGACCCAAATCACCCTCAGGTACCACCCCAAAGCATGTGATACAATGCCATTCCAATTCCCACAGACCCATCAATAACCCTCGCCCTCCTTTACTCCACCACAGGGTCCGATCCAAACGACGAGCTACAGGACACCCCTACCAGCACACCTGCAAAGAGGGCCAAGACCAACGGCCAGAGACCCTCCACCTCAGCTGCACGCATCAAGACACGGCAGCAGCACAAATCAGGTGGCAGCACAGAGGAGGGAACATCAACAGGCACCCCAGCAGCCAGCATGCCCACAACACCACCACCACAGGTCCCCCCAATGGATGCCACAGAAGGCACTGCCTCTGGTGGCAGCAGCACCATAGGTGACACCCCATTGATGGCAGCATGCTCGGACACAGAAAACGGGGATGCCGAAGTCAGATCCATCCATGACCTGTCCCAATCCCCCTGTCTGTCCCATCCCGTACAACATGAGGATACCACGCAGGGGCACCCACAAGACGACGACTGGCCATCCCCCACAAGCCCTGTGGCAAGGCAACATGAGGACAACAGCCCCTCTGTGACACCCCCGCAAATGGCCATGGCCCAGCAGAGGCAACAGTCCCTCGACCAGTTGATCGAACAACAGCAGCAACTGGCCACACTCCTCAAGGACCATGCCGATGAATGTGGGGGCACTAAGGCAGACATAGAAACATCAACTGAGACACTTAGGGCAGAAATGGAGAGAGGTACAGAGACGCTAAGGGCACAAATTGAGAGAAGCACCGAGAGCCTGAGGGGGGAACTGCATGCGACGTCCAAAGACGTATGTGCCGAACTTGCCGCAGTGCGCCGTGTGCTCACTGAGCTCTCGCAAACCCTTAGGGACATGCATGGACGTGAGCAGGCAGACACATCATCCGTTGCAAGTTCCGTCCAGGGCAGCCCCCAACGTAGATCTGGAAGGAACCTGCGCTCCACAGGCAGGGGTGCCCCTGATACCCGCAGAGGGGGCATGCAATAGCGACAGCCCACTGACAATGAGCATCTTTGGACACTGGTGTTCGGGGGGGAGGTAGGAGGGTGGAGGGGGTGTGTTGGGCTCACTTGGGTGGCGGGTCGATAGGGTGTTCAACATGATATCACATATGCCATAAAAAGTGCACGATCAACCAATGAGAAGTGTGGACATTGATCTTTGTGTACTAGGCCATCATAGGCGTACAGTCCATATTGTGCATGTCCCAGACACACGCAGTGCCACGAGTCCCGTGTCCATGTATCAGCCACCAGGCGTGAGTGCTAGAAGCATACATCAATGAGATGCTGACGAATGTCACGGGCCTCCGGTGCCTCGCAGACTCCATGAGGTGCTGCCACATCCCCACCCTCATCATGACCATCATCAGGTGCTTGCAGTTCTGCGTCAGGGGGCATGGGCACATTTCTACGTACGCACATGTTGTGGAGCATGACACATGCCATCACCATCTTTGCAACCTTCTCATGGCGGTACAGGAGTGCCCCGCCAGACCTGCTGAGGCAGCGGAAACGAGTCTTCAGTAGGCCGAATGCCTGTTCAATGACTACACGGGTACGTGAGTGGGCATGGTTGTAGTCCTCCTCATGCTGGTCCCGTGGGTTCCGGACTGGTGTGAGGAGCCATCTCTTCAGTGGATATCCAGCATCACCTGTATGTGGACGAGAAACGTATGATGTGGAATGCCATTGATACGTACGCACACCCCCCCCCCCCTTCCTGGCAGGTCATTGCCAATTCACATACCTCACATCATCATGCATGTAATGAGACTCACCGAGTAGCCAGGATCTGTTCCCTGCGTGTCGCTCCATGTAGCGTGGTATTGTAGAGTTCCTCAAGACCATAGAATCATGGGTTTATCCAGGGAATCGGGCACAACAATGTGTAATGATCCTGTTGGAGTCACACACCATCTGTACATTCAGGGAATGAAATTGTTTTCGGTTGCGGTACTGGGCCTCCATGGCATGTGGGACGACCAATTCAACATGGGTGCAGTCGATGGCACCAATGCAACCCGGTATGCCGGCAAGTGCATGGAATCCCACTTTTGTGTTGGTTATTTCCTGCTCCGAGCGTGGTAGAGAGATGTAGTCGTCTGCGTGCTGCAGGAGGGCATCGAGCACTTGCAATAGTGTCCGTGAGAACAGTGGCTGAGAAATGCCATGCAACTGTCCGACTGTGTGCTGGTAGGTGCCTGTGGCCAGGAAGTGTAGTACAGACACCACCTTCAGTAGGGGTGGGATGGCGGTTGGGCTATCTATCATGCTGACAAGGTCAGCCTGTGTCATGTCCACAATGGCGGCTATGGTGTCCCGGTCCAGACGGTAGAGGGTGTGGATCTGCTCATCAGTGAGGTTGAACGGATGTGCTCGGAGGCGTGGTATTGCGGGCTGCCTGCGTGGTGGTAGTGGCTGTGCTGGTGGGCCTTGCTGGCCCTGCCTTGGCCTCCTCCTCCTCCTGCGTCTCCTCCGTGCGGCTGGTTGTAGTTGGTGTTCGTCTTCTTCTTGGAGTCGGAGCACTTGCAGTGCTATCAGGTCCCCCAGGGCCAACATCGCGAGTCCTGCCGGTAGCATTTCGGTGTGGTTGTGGGAGGAGACTGGCTGTGCAATTTATGTGTTTTCAGGCTGTATGGCCTCCACCTGTGGTGATTGATTCCACCTGTGCAAACTGCTCTCCCCTTTGGCCGAGCACGTCCCGCGCACAACGCTGCAATTCGGGGAATTGTATCTTGCCATTGCAATCATGTATTTGTACCCGATGGCCGTGTAAGATTGGTTGATATGTTCATTCTGCTGTGGTCCCATTGTTTCACATACTATCTGTGCAGTCGCGAACAGACTTGTGAGGGGTCAGTGGAACGTAGTACTCGAGTAACGGTGGGCCCTCATGCATCACTGTACCGAGTTGCAACGACGGGTGGGGCGTCCCATTCGTGGGTGAAGGCAGTTGCCATTTTCACACACAGCCGCACTCGATGGAATAATTAGTGATTTCAAACGGCCACAGATGCCTTTTCGACGTGATGTTGCAAATGAGGAATTCGAAGGGCGGCGCTTTCGGTTTCCAGCTAGCGGCGAGGAGATGCCCACAGGTCTGACTGCAAATATAACGTTCTATTGTTCTATGTCCTTGAGACAGGGCCCATGGCGAGGGAGCAATGATTGATATGAATAGTTTGGGATGCGCAATGGCTACGTGGGCGATGAGGCCGTCCGTTCCCAAATACATGTTACTTCACAACACTGGAATTACGGGCTGGGGCACTGTGGATTTAGCAGGCTGCATAACGCACAGACTCAATGGATGTTTCTAATGTTATGTGAGTAATTATTCAGGCATTTTGATCCCGGGATGAGGGAATGATGGATGGATGCATGGGCAGGTGATTTGATACAGAGTTTGCCATGTACAGGGCTTCTTGGGATCTATCCGCCTCCCCTACGCTATGTGATGCAGGGCTGCCATAGTGGGACCATCGTCCATCTGGCCTTGTTGAGCCCTCCCTGTCTCGAGGCGCCCTCAGACACTTGTGTCCATGCACGTTAACATTCCCATCTGATGGAATCTGTTTTGACAGACGCATGCACAGGTACACTCGTTTGTGATGGTGTTTGCACCTCGATATAGATGGTTATGAGTCGCAAGTGGTTTTGGGGTGGTGATGATCCTTTTGATTGGGCTAGCATGCATATGGCTGTGGATTTCGTGTGATCATTGAAGTGAGTTGTTGGAATGTAGTTCTGATGGCCATTCTGTTCTTTTTCTTTTCTTTTGGTTGACAGGTATCTCCTCCCCTTTTGCCACTGCCATCTGTATGCCACTCCTGCAGATGGATTTTACTCCCGACACCTGCTGCTTCGTGTTAATCAGTGGAGCAGCATTACGATCTTATGGGACGATCGCCAATGGCCCACATGCCCTTACGCAGTACTGGTGGCTCGGAGCAACATTTCGGCCTTTCAGCTGGACTAGTGCCTCCCCATTGGGACGGCCCTGCGGTTCTGTGCGCTTCCATGTTGCCTTTTCGTACGTGAATGTGGCTCTGTGTACCATGGGGGAACAGGGCGACACACAGGTAGTGGCTGGTCATTTCTTGCGGAAGCAGCCCACAATGGTGATTAGTGTTTTGGAGTTCATGGCCTGATGGCTGTATGGGCTTGGTGATTTTGATGTGCATTAAATTTCTATTCTGATTTGGCCCGTGTAGCGTTTTTCTTTGCAAGTGATGTGGCATATGCCTATTTGGGGGGCGATGTATTGTGAGGAGATCTGCATTGGGTTCCAGCTTCGGGGTTTAGTTGCGTGGTACTGTGCTGGGCGCGTTTGCCTACGAAGCCCAGT
This sequence comes from Ambystoma mexicanum, assembly GCF_040938575.1. Taxonomy (NCBI): domain Eukaryota; kingdom Metazoa; phylum Chordata; class Amphibia; order Caudata; family Ambystomatidae; genus Ambystoma; species Ambystoma mexicanum. The sequence continues at coordinate 1,345,883,184 of NC_090921.1, forward strand.
GAGGTCAGGGATGGGGGCTGCCAATATGACAGTTTGAATGTTGTCATGCTCAGGGGCGGGGGATTGGGTTTTGTGTAACAGATGCCGGTCAGCCAGGTGGACTGGTGGAATGATGTGATTTTCGGAATATTGCTGGTCACAGGTGCCTGTGTTTGCGTGCGTTTCTTGGTGGGGGACTGTGGTCATGTCCATTGGGATGGCTTCTGTATTCGTGCCATCTGTGCCCTGCAGCTCCCATTGGCCCCTCTTGTGTTTCTTTTGTTCGTTGCCATGCATGGGTGACTTGTACATTTCAATGGTTGCATTGTGGCTTCATTGCACCTACGGGGAGTTGTACTTTGTGGGCAGGGAGCGGTGTACAGACACTCAGTGGGGCCGTTTACGGTTGATTCGCGATGCCGTACTTCTCGCCATGGCGGAATGGTACATTACGCCATGCCTGATGGCGTTAGGTACATGTCCGCTAGGGTCGGAATTGGCGTACCGTTGCGCCATGGTGGTGTTTGCGGTTTGGCATGGCGCGCGCGCGCGTGCTTGGTGCAGTTAGCGTTGGCGTTCACTACGGTGTCGCTAATGGCTTCGTACTTTGCGGTGACGGGTCATAGTCGCACCGAGCGCTATTCGATGGCGGTATTGCATTTCCGCCATCGTTTTTCGATTTCCGCCAGGGTCGTAATGAGGGCCATTGTCAGTTAAAAAGCAGCATGCAGTTAAAATGTCAAGGCAATCCAGTGTAGTCTAATCTACAATGCACTATTGCATTTATGTATGGTTACCAATTCTAAAACCTGGCAGCCTTTCACTCTAAGGGCCTACCTCCCCCTGATCCCAGGGCATTCAAGCGTGACTATGGGCTGTGTGACTAGACACTTCCCCCATGTATGTGGAACCCAACCAGAAACCATCTAATTTCGTGAACAAGGTGAACCCATGGGCACCAGGTTATCTAAATAAAAACAATTCTACTAATTTACATCAAAGCATGGCATGTGTTATTCATGCAATCAAAAGCAAGCAATTCAATCCATATGTATGCTGGTAACTGTAGCTCTGCGTGCCAGTGTGTGGAGGATGGTCGCCCCCACCCAGTAAAAAGCCAACACCTGCTGATTTAACAATGTTTGCCATACAATGCATCGTGTGTATTTAGCAGTCTTGTTGACCTGCCCTATGGCAGACAAAAATGTCTTCATACCTAAAATTCTGCCATCTTCAGTGGTTGTCAATACTTGTAGCAGTGTTGGGCGTATCAATGGGCCCCACTAGGCCAGAGGTTCTATAGCAGAGCTGGCATCAGAACCCATAGCAGCTAGCTTATTGTGCACAGTTTCTATGTCACAAGCATATAAAGCTCCTGCAATTAATGAATCTAGCTCCCTAGCTATGCGCACTCTAGTGATGGGCCATAGAAATGGACTCCATTTGTAGCAGCTTGGTAGTACTAAGGAAACATTGCCTCATGATAAATCTATGTCTAAGTGTATCACTGTAATAATGGAGGTGTGCATTACCAGTCTACAATTTACATGTTGCCTTACTACTGGAAAATCTAACAGGTTCACAGTGTCTACCTTCTGTGACTTGGAGAATACCCTTCTTCAAGTGGGATATCTACCATATACAATATTAGTTTTAGCCACAAACACCATACTACTATCCGGCAGTGGCTGTTTCATCACACCATGGTATAAAAATGCATTTAGTCAAGTTATAGTCCATAAAATCTTGGCGAGAACACTCGCTGCAGTTCTTGGTCAGAAAAACATCACATTAGACAAATTAAACAAATCGTATCCATTCAGTGACAAAAGATGCCCGACAATGTGCCAGGCCAGTACGCTAGCAATTCCATGTGGATACTCATTTGTAGCGCTTTTCCAAAGAATTATTCCAAATGTCTACAATCAAAAGGTGACTCTTTGCATTAGTGTGCTGGAGACAGCTGTCCCCACAAAAACATGAAACTGGTTGGTTTAACAAAAACCGTGTCACACTCTGTGTCATAAAATCAAACATCAAGTCAGTCATGGTTTCATTTACCTGCCTTAAGCTGGCTGTAAAAGTATCCAGTGTTTCAAAGATTACCATTTCAAATTATAGCTCACACACTTGGCAGCATTACTTCAATTAAGAATCTTAACCTACGCACAGGTGACTTTGATGTGCGCACTCATCTTATTTCAAAATAAATTACACTCCTGCTTGCATAATCCTGCTGCCCCAACAATTCATAAATCATTCTCCTGCCTACGTGTAACGTAGAAGTTTTTTTTTCAAAGCAAAACATCTCTGGTTAAAGCCATTCAGTTGGAAGAGTAAAACCATTTCGTTTTTTCAGATTCATCTCAACAGTGCATTTAGAAATCATTTTTCAATGTGTTAGCATTCAATTGCTGTGTCACACAGCTGTTTGTGGTGCATGATGTTACAGTCCACAACTCATTGTCCATAGTCCTTTAAACAAGAAAGGGCAAGCCATGTCAATTAAGTTATTTCCAGCAACTGAATCATTTGAATGTGTAGCATCAAATATTTGATAATTAGCCAAGTCTGCACCGTGCCAGTTCAGCAGAGGTTATTACTCTGTTGGACACTTTTCGCAGGTTGCAGCAGCATTGAGTGCGGTGCAGGGCACGTTTAAAGTTGAAATAGCATGTCGCAGTGGCTCGCTTTCTCTGAGAATGCGTCTGTTTCCTTGATCAGTGTCACCCGGCATTTGCACACGTCTACCCCCCAATCTATTTCTTGGTTATTTGCCTAGGCAAAATACAAACAGAAATGTTAGGATTTCATCAAAACTTCAATATCAGCGTTATCCACCCCTTCCCATAATACCACCCCCATCTTCAAAAAGTCTCATCAGGTAACTACACACTTTGTCATTGCTACTGCAATTATTTATCACCCTTCTGCATGTTTCTGGGGGCTTATTTACACTCAACCATACGGGGTGTAACTGCCTAATCACAAACTCATTTGTGCAATGCGATCATAGTTGGTCAATGGTACCTCAGACTGATCTGTGCTTTTACAAAGCCATATAATAAGTACCCAGGTCGCACAATGCTTTTCTTTTTCACCAAAGCGATCACAAATGCCAGGCGTAAACTTGCTTCCAGTGTCTCATGATCTTGATTTAGCTTGCCCTGCTGGCATCACTCCATTTTTCAAAGGTAAAGTCTTTCAGTCCAATACCGCTTGCAGTTGCACAAGCAGCTTTGTTTATGTTTTTTTTTTCTCCATACAGGCAGTGTCTTTCAAGCCTCTGGTTTTTTCACTTGTCATTTTTTCAAAGGGGGTTTGCTGTTTCTTGGACTACCCCTTTGAGTGCAACAGTCTAAGTCAGTTTCTTTTGTTGCTTCAACAAATCATTCATTCTTGCACTAAGCCATGAGGCTTCTGGATCATGGCTAATGTGCAGTGTTCATGTTATACTTCAAAGCCCCGCTCTGCATGTTGTCTTTTGCAAAACGGCTAAGCACTTTTGTCAGTTCTGCTTCCATCTGGAATGCCATAATGTCTTTGTCAGTTACTCCATCCCTGGCAATGTAGCTTGCAGTTTGCCAGATGTGTATTTTCTCTTCTCAAAGCGCCTAGAGGTTTCTTCTCCAGTGCACAGCGCTTTACTTCAGTTCACATCACATGGAGCATGGGAATGCAGCTTGCACAGCAATAGCGTTTCACTTCACATCACATGGGAATGCGGTTTGTACAGTAATGTCTGTTGGAATGGGCAGCTGTCTTTTCTTGGCCCATTCACAGATGCATAGGTAAATGTTCAGATGTGATGTGCCCGTCTGCCATCCTGCATGCCTTTGTTTCCTACCACAGTGTCACTGGGCAAATTCTTTACTTCTGAACAGCTCTCTGTCTTTGCACCCCCTTCCTCAGGAATGCAGGCATTGTTTATCTTTCGTGTGCACCTGGCAGCGCCATGAGCACGCAGCAAGCTTATCTCTTTTTGCCTATAATTCTTACACTGTGGCGGCTTCAATGGAAAGGCACTCGTTTCAGACAGTTCATCCAGATTAACTCTTTCTTGTACTGTTTCTGTCCAGTAACTCAGAAAAGCATCATTTCACTAAACAGAAGTGCAGTATTCTGCTTTTGTTTGCCTTCCTTTCGCGCACCTCGCCCAAGACAGCTTCAAGGCACAAGCTCTGCACACACAGCAAGACTCTTATTTTCAAAAGAGGCACTTTCCTTGTCATCAGATTCTACTCCATGTAATTTTTGCAAAATGTTAAAGCGTCTTTTTGCCTGTTTTAAACTGATTAATGTCCCATTTAAAAGCATACGTTTTTTTTTTTTTTTTCCTCCTCGTAACCTTGTAGTTTTGGCTTCACGAGCTGAATCCAAAGTAATGTGCGATCTTTCAAGAGAACTCACAACCCACTAAATCTTTGTGCTATCTTATCACACACAGATTTTTCATTCTGTTGTACCATTGCCAAAATATAACCACTTATTTCAGTGCATTTAAAAAATAAAAATGCCATGTTTAGTTTAGTGCAGCTCTCTGCACTGTTTTCCTGCAAGAGCAACCCACACTATATATATTGCTTGTGGGCTGTTTAATGTGTCAACAACATTTTTTCACCATGTATCACAGTCAACAGGACACTATTTCCAAATCATACATCACTTATAAGGCAACAGCACAAATCCATGGCATAGCGTGGGAAAAGTCAAAAATACTCCAGGGGCAATTTAGAAAAATATAAATTGTTTTTCCCCCCAAACCATTGCAAACTGATTCTGCAAATTCAAATCAATACACAAAAATCGAAAATCCAAATAACATTCACTCACTTTCTTTTTAAGTGAGTCTCTCACCCATTATAAGCATGGCACAGCTTAAAATGCAATATAACCATTTTAGTGTGTTTCCTTTAAAACAGAATTTGCCACCACCAGCACATGGAATTTTACAGTTGCCAAAAGAAAAACACAAACCCTTTAGGCTCTCAGCACAGATATTACTCTTTCTCCTAAGCATGGCTCATTCCCCTCATTATTCAGGAATGCCAACACTTCAAAAGCATACATCAAAAAAGCGAACCTTCGCCTCCGAACATTACAGCCCCCACTCGCTAGCACACTGGGGCTGAGTCAATGTTTAAATCACTATTCACAATTTGCATGTCAAATCCTTGCAATAATTTTTCCCTGCCCTCATGACAGAATAGAGATGAGAACTCCGTCTCACTATGCATTTCAAATTACAACTTTAAACTGGGGAAACCGCATGATAAAATTATTTTCTAATTGAGCATACATCTTTCTTGACCATTCATCGGAGTGCTTTAAACAAAGCCATTTCCCGCTTGTTTATCGCCTTGTACTCCCTGGCACCAATCCCAAGCAATAAGTCAGTCACGACTGATTTACTGAAGGGAGTCTTAACCACACAAGCTATCGGCCACGGCAAGCCGACACAACATTGCTGCCTTTTGAAGTCTCAGAGCTGCAGTGAGACCACCAAGGAAATGCGACAGCCTGCTCCCCACTCTACACTGTGTTCTCTCACACAATTTGTCATGTCACAGCACGGCACTGCTCTTCACAAATCCCACAAAGCTGCCACCAAATGTCTTGATATGGGCAAAATCTTCCTCGGGGCCAGCCCTTTGAGAGCAAAAATACCCAATTCAGCCCAAAATACAGGTTCTATTGTGCTGAGCAGTGATCTCATGCTAGTGACAAATGACACCCTCAAAGTTTTAGCATATTTATTCTAAGCAGTGAATTTCATATACATTTGGGATTCAAGTTAAAGAATATTACAGAGCATAAAACTTAGAGCAATGCAAAATATAGTGAAACATGGAACTTAGATAAACATAGAGAAACATAGAGAAATATAGAGAAACATAGAGAAACACAGTCTTACGTCCCTTTAATCAGCACTGGGAGACCCTGGGCTCTCATAAGCTAGCTGTAAACAAGCTGTAAACAAGCCCCGCTCAGAGAAACAGTGCTGCAGGACGCCGTAAGAGCCAATTCCGGGCACTTGTTTCTGCACGAATCAAGTCCACAGGACGATCTCCCACCGAGTCATGTGTGCATGGATATTTTATAATCTCGTGCTGTCAGTCACCATGACGCACAGTTCCAGAACTTTCCCTGTGCAACTGGCTCATGGAAAAAACCCAACTCTCTCTGAGAGGCTCCCTGCTCGCTCCTACCCCTCCCTTGGAGCACTCTCCGCGAAAACATTGGAATGTCCTTATCAGCGTGTGGGCAAGGCCGTACCAGGCCTTCTCAGGGGAACATGATTTGTTTACGAAGCCAAGCAGGGCTACAGTTAGAAAGGCAGAATATTCAGATGGAAGCAGGGATGTATTAACCCCATCTGCAAGCTCTAAAAGGCATGCACTCATAGCTTAGTGTTTATAGCGCTTAAGACTGGCTATCTAAGCGCTACATAGGTGCCATGATGTTCCAAACACTCCAAAAATACCTATTAGCTACAGAGCTAGGGGCCCTCTCCCTGCCTGTCTATCAACAATGCATAATGTGACCTATTTCATACTAGGCCTGCATATTCCTTGTAGCTCACTACTGCATAATGGAAGTGCTACAACAGACTACTGTCAGCATTTTTAGCACATACTTTGAATACACTATTGGCTTTCAGCGGCTAATGCTGTCATCTAAAGCCCTGATTGGCAAGGTTGCAATTTCGTGTATCACTACACCCCTAGCACCAGAAAAATGCAGGATGTCATGAGGCTGAGCAAGCTCAAAAAAATCAAAGGCCGGGAGATGCTGGGCACTCGGAAACTTGGTGACCAACTGAAGAATGTCTTGAGACCTCACCTCGGGTGGCGAGCTCTTTCCCAAGGATGTATCCAGAACAGCTCAGATGAATTGGAGTTTCTGACAAGGTGTCATATTGAGGAAAAAGCCCAGTCTGTGAAGGGAGTGGCAGGTGATGTTGAGATTATCCAGGACTTGTTTGGGAGAATGCACCCTGATCAGCCAATCGTCCAGGTAAGGGTAGATAGGCATGAATCCCCTCTCCTGAGGCTCGCTGCCACTACCGCCATCAGTTTGGTGAAAACCCTCGGCAGAGGTCAGCACGAATGGCAGAACTCGAAATTGATAATGAGAACCGCCAACTGCGAACCTCATGTATTTTCTGTGCTTGAGATGGCTTAGCACATGAAAAAAAGCATGCTAAAGGTCCAATGACACCATCCAATCCTGTAGTTGGAGGGCCTGAAGGATCTGAGAAAGTGTGACCATGTCGAACTTGTCCTTCCTGAGGAACTTGTTCAAGTATCTCAAATCCAAGATGGGTCTCAGTCCTCCATCCTTCTTGGGTATTAGGAAATAAGGGGACTACCAACCCTTGTTCCTGTCCGCTACAGGCACTGGTTCTATACCGCCTTTCTCTAGCAGGGTTAAAATCTCCTGCAGAAGGAGCGGATCCGGAATCCTCAAAGAGTGGTTCTACGGTGGATTGTTCTGAGGTCTCTGTAAAAAAGGAACGCAGTATCTGTGGGCTACAGTTTCCAAAGCCCAAGCATCCGAAGTAATTTCTCGCCATTCTTCTAGATGCTGAGACAGTCTAGCTCCAACCGGTGATTTGTGACTCAAGACCTCAGAGAGGTTTTGAGGTGGCTGATGCAGTGGCAGATGGTAAAGATGCCCCTGCTTGAGCTGAATTGGCACCCCTTCCTCATCCACCATGAGGAAATCTTCTTTGGCTCTTTTGACTGGCCATTCCTCTTGCCCTTCCAACTGAGGAGTAGTAGCGAAAAGATCTACCCCTCAAATGTTGTCCGCTAGGTCGAAAAAGGCTGAGGTTGCCTAATAGCAGTGCGCATAGATTTGGCTGCCGCCTTCGAGGTCTGCAACTCTCGTCAGCCTTGTTGACAAAAAGGTTAGACCCGTCAAAGGGCATGTTGAGAAGTCTGGATTGCAGATCCGGTGCAAAACCAAACTTCCAGAACCACGTCAACCTGCACATAACGGTGCTAGTAGCCATGGCTCTGCTGATGCTATCAGCAGAATCCAAACCTGAGTGACGAGACTCACACATGGCTTCTTTGCCGTCTCTAACTACGGCTAAGACCACGTCTCTTTCATCCCCTTCGGGAATGTGCTCTGCCGCCGTGGAGTTGCAGTCCCATAGAGTGAATGTACATTTTGCAAGTGGACATGTGGAGTTGGCAGATTTGAGTGCCATACCCCCTGCTGAAAAAACCTTCCTTGCCCGTCCATCTACTCCTTTGTCATCCCTATCTCGAGGGATGGTAGGGTAAGCCGCTTGCTTAGATGTTGCAGTAGCTGCCTGCACCACCAGACTCTCTGGAGTGGGGTGTTTCGACAGGTAGTCAAAGTCACTACTGGATGGGCGGTACTTCTTGGTCAAGTTTTTATTTACAGCCGGATTGGTTTCCAGTGTTTCCCAGTTCGCCAGCACCCTTTTCTGCAAAGCAATGTGAAACAGTAATATGGGATCTGACCGAGGACCCTTATTTAAAAATATCTGTTAGATCATCTTGATTGAATGGCAATGGAGGTCTACTCCACCCCATGTAGTCCACTACCTTGGACATAAGTTATCTGTAGGATGCATCTGTATGCTCCCCAGCCTCTGGTCTCCTAAACTCCAACTCAGGTGAAGTATCCGCCACACTTGCAGTCTGCAGGTTGTCATAGAGGTCTCTCAACCTCGACTCCTATGCAATAAAACTCTCTGGTACAAGCACCATTATCTCCAGAACCATAATATTATCTAGACTGGACTACGGGAATGCACTGCTTATGGGGGCTAATAAAAAATGCATCAAACAATGCCAGATCATACAGAACAATGCAGTGAGGACAATTACTCAGGAAAAAAGGGGGGAACATATCACAGAGGACAGAAAGTCCTTTCTTTGGTTAGACCTGGAAGACAGGATCACCTTCAAAGCAATTCCCATTGTCCATCACTGTATATTTGGATCCGCCCTTGCTTACCTAAAAAAACAAATAACCACATACGAACCATGCCACTCCTTAAGATCCAAGGCGCAACGGTTTGTGAAAGTAACTCACTCCAAAATAGCCAATGGACTTGGTCGAGCCTTCCCTACCAAAGCGGCATCCAAGTGGAATGAGCTCCCAAACAGCCTAAGGCTAGAATCTAATTACCTATCCTTTAGGAAGAATCTGAAGACACTATTGTTCAAATAAAAGACCTGTATAAATGCTAAAGACCATGGCCCTCATTACGACCCTTGCGGAATACGAAAAACGATGGCGGAAATGTAATACCGCCATCGAATACCGCCCGTTGCGATCATGACCCGTCACCGTAAAGTACGATGCCATTAGCGACACCGTAGCGAACGCCAACGCTAACTGCACCAAGTACGCGCACGCGCGCCCTGCAAAACCGCAATATCCGCCATGGCGCAACGGTACGCGAATGCTGACCCCAGCGGACATTCACCTAACGCCATCAAGCATGGCGGAAAGTACCATTCCGCCATGGCGAGAACTACGGCATCGCGAACCATCCGTAATGGCCCTACTGAGTGCCTGTACTCCACTCCCTGGCCACATTGCACAACTCCTCGTAGGCGCAATGCAGTCACACCATGCAACCAGCGAAATGTACAAGTCACCCATGCATGCCAACGAACAAATGCATGCAGGGGCCCCAAGTGCCCTGTGAGTGGCCATCCACAATTGGCAACACACCATTGCCGTACTGATGCAGCACAGGCATCTGAAGGTGCAAGTACACCAAAATGAACTGAAAATTCCATGACACAAAACAACAACAGTCCCCCATCGCTTGCCACCAGTGCAAATCAACATCCAAAGCAGTAACCTGAGGGAGACTGCACCAGCCCTGTACACATGCCAGTAGTCAAACCAACCATCAGCATAAGGACGTACCACACAACTGTACCCAGAAGCCGGAACCCAATGCAGAACACCTCACAATACATCGCGCCACAAATCGGAATATGCCACATTACTAGCAAAGAATAACGCTACACGGTTAATATCTGAATATAAATTTAATGCACATCAAAATCACCAAGCCCATACAGCCATTTGAACATAAACTCACAAATGATCAGCATTACTGTGGGCTGCATCCGCAATAAATGACCAGCTTCCCCATGTGTGACGCCCTGTACCTTCATGGCACACAGGGGCTACATCAACGTCCAAAAAGGCAACATGGAAGCGCCTAGGACCGCAGGGCCGTCCCATGAAGTAGGCACTAGTCCAGCTGGAAGCTAGGTATGCTGCACCTAGCCACTAGTACTGCGTAAGGGCATGCGGGCCATTGGCGATCGTCCCATAAGATCGTAATGGTGCTCCACTGATTAACTCGAAGCTGCAGGTGTCGACTGTAGAAGCCATCTGCAGGAGTGGCGTACAGATGGCAGCGGCAGAAGGGGAGGAGATACCTGTCACCCAAATGAAAAAAATGATAGTATGGGCATCCGAACTCCATATGCATTACTCACTTCATTCAACACACCAAACCTACAACCATATGCATGCTAGCCCACTCATAAGGATCAATTGCACCCAAAAATCACTTGCGAATCATTACGACAAAAATCAAGGTGAATACACTATTTCAAACGAGTGTCTGTGTGCATGCGCCTGTCAGAACAGGATCCATCAGATGGGATCATCAACGTGCATAGACACAAGTGATTGAAGGCGCGTCGAGACAGGGAGGGTTCAACAAGGGCAGACAGACGATGGTCCCACTATGGCAGCCTTGCATCACATAGCGCAGGGGAAGGGGATAGATTCCAAATAGCCATGTACATGGCAGACTCCCAATTAAATCATCTTTCCATGCATCCATTCATCATTCCCTCATCCCGTTATGAAAACGCCAGAATATTCACTCACATAACATTCGAAATTTCCATTGAGTCTGTGCGTAATGCAGCCTTCAAAATCCACTGTGCTCCTGCCCGGATTCCTTGTGTAGTGAAGTCACATGTATTTGGGAACGTCCTGCCTTATCGTCCACTACGCTATGGCGCATCCCATTCAAACCATATCAATCATTGCATTCCCGTCATGGGCCCTGTCCCAAGGACATTCAACAATAGAACGTTACATTTCCAGTCAGACCTGTGGGCGTCTCCACGCCGCTAGTTGAAAACCGAAAGCGCTGTCCTTCGAATTCCTCATTTGCAACATCACGTTGAAAAGGCATCTGTGAACGCTTGGATTCACAAATACATCTATGCAGTGCGGCTGTGTGTGAAAATGGTAACTGGCCTCAATCACTGATGGGACTCCCCGCCGTCGGTGAACGTCGGTACAGTGCTGCATGAGGGTCCACCGTTGATCGAGCACTACATTCCACTGACCCTTCACAAGTCTGCTCGCGAATGCAAATATAGTATGTGCAACAATGGGACCATAGCAGAATTAACATATAAACCAATATTCCACAGCCATCGGGATTAAGAACATGATTGCAAATGCAAGATGCCATGCGTCGAATTGCAGCGTCGTGTGCGGGACGTGCTTGCACGAAAGGCATTGCAGCTGACACAGGTGGAATGAATCACCACAGGTGAAGACTATACACCCTGAAGACACATAAATTGCACACCCAAACCCCTCCCCCAACCACACCCACTCCAGAATGCTACCGGCAGGACTAGCGATGTTGGGCCTGGGGGACCTGATTGCACAGCAAGTCCTCCAACTTCAAGAAGAAGACGAACGCCAACCACTACAACAACCGGCCGCACAGAGGAGACGCAGGAGGAGGAGGAGGAGGAGGGCAAGGCATGGCCAGCAAGCCCCACCAGCACAGCCACTACCACCACGCAGGCAGCCCGCAATCCCACGCCTCCGAGCTAATCCGTTCAACCTCACAGCTGAGCAGATCCACACCCTCTACCGTTTGGACCGGGACACCATAACCGCCATTGTCGACATGACACACGCTGACCTTGTCAGCATGATAGATAGCCCAACCGCCATCCCACCCCTACTGAAGGTGGTGTCTGTACTCCACTTCCTGGCCACAGGCACCTACCAGCACACAGTCGGACAGTTGCATGGCATTTCACAGCCACTATTCTCACGGACACTATTCCAAGTGCTTGATGCCCTCCTGAAGCACTCAGACGACTACATCACTTTACCACGCTCAGAGCAGGAGCTTACAAACACAAAAGTGGGATTCCATGCACTTGGCGGCATACCGGGTTGCATTGGTGCCATCGACTGCACCCATGTGGAATTGGTTGTCCCACATGCCATGGAGGCCCAGTACCGCAACCGGAAACAATATCATTCAATCAATGTGCAAATGGTGTGTGACTCCAACAGGATCTTTACACATTGTTCTGCCCGATTTCCGGGATCAACACATAATTCTATGGTCTTGCGGAACTCTACAATACCACGCTACATGGAGGGACACGCAGGGCAACGATCATGGCTACTCGGTGAGTCTCATTTAATGCATGAGTATGTGGGGTAGGTGATGCGTGAATGACCTGGCAGGAAGGGGGGGGTGCGTACGTAGCAATGACATTCCACAAACATCCTTTGTTGTCCATATACAGGTGATTGCGGGTATCCACTGAAGAGATGGCTCCTTACACCAATCCGGAACCCACAGGACCAGCATGAGGAGGACTACAACCATGCCCACTCACGTACCCGTGTGGTCATAGAACAGGCATTCGGCCTACTGAAGGCTCGTTTCCGCTGCCTCAGCAGGTCTGGCGGGGCACTCCTGTACCGCCATGAGAAGGTGGCAAAGATGGTCATGGCATGTGTCATGCTACACAACATGTGCGTACGTAGGAATGTGGCCATGCCCCCCGACGCAGTACTGCTTGCACCTGAAGATGGTCATGATGAGGGCGGGGATGTGGCAGCACCTCAAGGGGTCCGCGAGGCACAGGAGGCCCGTGAATTACGGCAGAATCTCATAGATGCATGCTTCTAGCACTCACGCCTGGTGGCTGTTACATGGACACGGGACTTGTGGCACTGTGTGTGTCTGGGACATGCACAATATGGACTGTACGCCAAGATAGGCCTCGTACACAGAGATCAATGTCCACACATCTCATAGGATGAATATGAAGAATTGTATTGCAGATGTGAAAAGACATTACACACCCAATCGACCCGCCACCCAAAGAAGCCCAACACACCCCCTCCACCCTCCTACCTCCCCCCCGAACACCAGTGTCCAATGACGCTCATTGTCAGTGGGCAGACGCTATTGCAAGCCCCCTCTCCGGGTATCAGGGGCACCCCGCCTGTGGAGCGCCGGGTCCTCCCAGATCTACGTTGGGGGCTGCCCTGGACGGAACTTGCAACGGATGATGTCTCTGCCTGCTCACGTCCATGCATGTCCCTAAGGGTTTGTGAGAGCTCAGTGAGCACACGGCGCACAGCGGCAAGTTCACCACATACGTCTTTGGACGTTGCATGCAGTTCACCCCTCAGGCTCTCGGTACTTCTCTCCATTTGTGCCCTTAGTGTCTCTGTACTTCGCTCCATTTCTGCCCTAAGTGTCTCAGTAGATGTTTCAATGGCTGCCTTAGAACCCCCACATTCATCAGCATGCTCCTTGAGGAGCGTGGCTAGTTGCTGCTGTTGCACTATCATCTGCTCGAGGGACTGTTGCCTCTGCTGGGCCATGCCCATTTGCGGTGGTGTCACAGAGGGGCTGGACGCCTCATGTTGCCTTGCAACAGGCCTTGTGGGGGTTGGCCAGTCGTCGTCTTGTGGGTGCCCCTGCGTGGTTTCCTCATGGTGTACGGGATGAAACATGCAGGGGGATTGGGACAGGTCATGGATGTGTCCTACTTCGGCAGCACCGTTTTCTGTGTCGGAGCATGCTGGCATGAATGCAGTGTCACCTAGGGTGCTGCTGCCACCAGAAGCAGTGCCTTCTGTGGCATCCATTGGGGGGACCTGTGGTGCTGCTGTTGTGGACATGCTGGCTGCTGGGGTGCCTGTTGATGTCCCCGCCAGTGTGCTGCCACTCGATTTGTGCAGCTGCCGTGCCTTGATCCGTGCAGCTGAGGTGGAGGGTCTTTGGCCGTTGGTCTTGGCCCTCTTTGCAGGTGTGCTGGTAGGGGTGTCCTGAAGCTCGTCGTTGGAATCGGACCCTGTGGTGGAGTAAAGGAGGGTGAGCGTTATTCATGGGTCTGTGGTAATTGTAATGGCAATTGTATCACATGCATTGGGGTGGTACCTGGGGGTGATTTGGGTCAGGGCCTTGGAGGTGGTCTCATTTTTGTGTGCATTGGGGATGCAGTTGTTTTGCAGTCTGCAGTTAGGGTGTGCATGCTGCACATGTAGAGTGTGTTTTTTGGTTTTTTAAATATTTATTTATTTGATCTGACTTTTAAGGGGCGCTGTCATGGCATTGTATGTGGTCGTTCTCCTGAACATGTGTTTCTATTGCACTATGGGGACACATGGTACTTCACACGGTTGGTAATTGGGGATTTGGCATAGTTTTATTTGGGCCACCTACCTGATTCTTCTGATGTCTGCACTCCTTTCTCCATCCCTCCGATTCCCTCTATGCTCTCCATTCCAATGGTGGAGGCACAGATTTCTTCCCAGGGGGTCAACTTGATGGGTGATTCCGATCCTCCCCCGGTAGCTGTGGCAATGTTCCGGTTGGCAGAGAGTATGCTCCGGACGCGTATCCGTAGGTCGTCCCATCGCTTTCTGCATTGCTGTGGGTTGCGGGGTGCGGTCCCCACCGCACTTACCCGCTGTGCCACCAGCGCCCATATGGCCTTCTTGTTCGCAAGTGCCGTCCTGGTCATTTGCGTGGAGAAGACGACGGCAGCATTCTCCTGGAGGGTCTCTGTGAGCACGGTGAGTTCCACGTGGGAGAAGTGGACCTGCCGCTTGCGGTCGCACGCTTTTTTAGCAACTTTTCCCATATTGATTTTTTGGACTGGGGTGGCTAACGGGTTGGGATGTGTCTCAGGGTCGGATTTTTAATGGTTGTGTTGGGATTCTGCTTTTATAGGTGTACGGCGTGCTGTTTCCCGTTCCGGCCCCATGTTTTTACTTCCGTTTCCGTATATTTACGGTGACTGTAGTTTGCGCTGACCGCTCATTACGGTGACCGCTAAGATGGGTGGCGGAATTGCACCTAGGGCGACGTACGACGGCGGTAAGGGGCGTTTTGGGGTCATTTCCGCCATCGCGGACTTTGCACTTCCGCCATGGCGTAATGCTCGTGCCCGATGGGTCAGAATTAGCCGCACTTTCCTCCATCGTGCAGTGGCGGAAACGCTATTTACGCTATGGCGGTCATGTCAGTTGATTTCCGCCAGGGTCGTAATGAGGGCCCATGTAAAGCAAACCATTCAGAACCAGTAATTTTGATCTGATGTCCCGTCCCTTTTCTGTTGTCCTTGTCTTTATGTAATGCGCCCTGATGCCTGCAGGCTTCGGTGCTATAGAAATAAATATATAAATAAATCAAATAGTCTTTCCTCGGTAGTGGCACATAGGTTTTCTCAGGTATGAGAGTATGAGAGGTTTTATAAATAATGGATTCAACGCTGGAGGAGCCGTTGAAACCTATTTCATAGGCGCCATAGGTTTTACCGGGGCTTGCAGCGTCGATGGCGCAGCCAGTAATGCTGGCGCAGCTGGCGTCGATGCCTTTGGCGTCGAAGTCGACGTCAAACGTTTGGCAGGCGTTGAAAGCACCGCCGGCGTCGAAGGTGTCAATGGCGCCGACGACCGCGACTTATGCTTTCGGCTTGAATAATCCTTTGATGTTACTTAATCGGATCGAGGCCTCAACGGCTCTCGATGTGGATCAGTCCTTCGTCCCGGGCTCAAGGGTCCGCGAGATTTAGGTCAAGCCCTTCCTTTCCTGGCATGGAAGCTTCTGTTTTTAAAATATTTTGAGCATCTCTGCTCTGAAGCCTTCCCACTCGGCCGGAGTGGATTTTTTTGTTGGGCAAGAAACTCTCTCAGGGGAAGCGGACAACGATGAAGTCGACAAGGACGACCTATGGTGCCTTCTCTAGGACTTCTTCAAGGACGAAGAATGGTGAGAGCCACTCCTCGATCTCGACCGCTTAGCCTTCTTCCTCTGAGGAGAGTCGCCTCGTGCCTCATCGGTCAAAGGTTTCTTGGCCGGGGTAGGAGATTTAGGGATTCGACCTACCTTCAATTTCCCCTTTTGTTCCTTCAAGGCCTTTCCAGTCATCGACTGGCACTTGGAGCAGTCAGAGGTGTTATGGTCTGCCCCGAGGCACCACAAACAAATACGATGGGGATCAGTCAAAGATATTTTCGACCCACAATCATGACACTTTTTGAACCCGGTCTTCAGGGTTCTCGGTGTTGACAAAAAAGACATTTTCTCTATTCTCTCTCGAAATAACAAAGTCATCAAGAAAGTGAAGAAGACTGCCGTATTTCTCAAAGCTAAAGCTGTCGCAGAAAAACTGAACTGAAGCCAACGGGCACTGCGCTTGCTATATATCCCTTAGATGACATCATTTTTTTTGAGACAGAGGCCCTCGATGGACATTGAGTCGAAGCCATCAACGCACAGCGCACTCTGCCATAAAAAAGAATTCCAAAGCAGCACAAGCGGGATTTCATATATCAAAGATGAGAAATATGTGGGAGGACACAATCCATTCGAAGGGAGCATTCTCCTGGTGGACGAATTGTATTTTTGCATAGAACTTTCTGAGTTTAAGTGTTGGGGATAAGAGTAGGGTTTTGGCAAGGAGGGGGAACTTTATCATATGATGCACATTTTGACACTTCCATTGTTACCTAAGTTGAGGCAGGGAAACCCCTCATAGGAATAGGGATTCTTTTGTATTTAATATAAGTTTATAGCAATCAACATGACCCCTCCTTGTCAGCCTCCTTCTTCTATACACTACACCACCAACCAAGCGTGAAGAACTCTTATCCATAGCTGAATCGGCAGGCTTACCTAAACATGTGCTCTCCCCCACTCACATCTCACATTAACGGGAATACAGTAGTTCTAATCCTCTCCTCCACATCTCTCCTAAACTGTGCTGACCCATTAGCCTGGAGTGGCCGGATCACACGGACACACCCCGTGCCCAATTCACACAGCAGCCCATAAGGGCTAGGATAAATGCCCTTTGTTAACATAACGATCATTCAAAACCTTCCCGGTACACACTGTGGAAGAAATATTTTGCAACGTCCATTCCTTGTAGAAGGTTCCCTCCCCCCTTTTTTTTAACATGATTTTTTATTGAGCATTTCAACATACAAAGAAAGCCAGTTGACAACTGGCAGCAACCATGAAAAGAAAACCAGTAGGAGAATGCTAAACTTTGACTCGCCCTCCCCCTTCCCTCCCCTCCCCCAGCACATAACCTTATCAAGCCCAAACGGGTGTTGGGTACAGATAGCATTAAGAAGAGACAAGGCACGGAGCAAGACCATCTAGGACGACTGACTTAGTGAGGTTGAAAATGAAGACAAGAAACAAGGCGAGTTACAATAAATAAACAGCTCAGGTAAAGAAGCCATGGCTCCGTCAACGCAGGAAAGTTACAGTCTCAAAGCACTACATTCATCACTCAGGAGAACAGCGGACCAGTTCAGCACGAAGGAGTCCATTTCGTTGTTGGCTATAGCTGATAGTTTATCGTAGGTAAAAATGGCCCATAATTTAGTGAGCCATTCAGCTTTGGAGGGGGTGGAGGAGCTCTTCCATTTTTGAGCGAGGGCCAGTCTCCCCACTCTCAGCATTGCCTCGACCACATTAGGAAAGGCGTACACTTCAGAGTCAGGAGTAGGTGTGCTCAGGAGAACCTCCAACGGGTGTAGGGAAGGTCCCGTGTCCCCAACATCCTTAATCCAACTAAGTTACTCGGTCCAATAGACCCGGGCCACTGGGCAATCCCACCACATGTGGTACCAAGTTCCCCGTTGTAAGCACTTCCTAGGACAGAGCGGAGACGTGCCCTCAAACATCTTGGACATGGTAACTGGGGGGCGGTGCCAAGAGTGTAACATCTTGAAACCATGCTTCATCGACAAGGTGTACAGAGACCCTGAAAAAATAGACCTAAAGATCGCTCTCCACGTTGGCTCCTCAAGGGTCATTCCCAATCGCTCCTCGCACCCTCGCTTGAAAGGCTGTTTACCCTCTAGGTTGGCCGTGATTAGAGTTCTATAGATCCTAGAGAGGGAGCCCCTCCTAGTTGTAGATTCCACCATAATTCTCTCAAAGGGTATAAGAGGACAGGTCAAGGCAGCCAATCATCTGGGATGAGTAAGTATCCCTTTAAAACGCAGATATTCAAACACAGTAAGTGGATGGTCCCCCATTCCGTTGGCCAATTGGTCATATTCAATAAAGGCACCGTGGCGGAAGAGCTGGGCTGCCCTCTCCAACCCCATGTCTGACCATGACTGGGAATCGCGGAATCCCTTAGCTCCTAGATTAAAGGGGGGTCCCCACAGGGAGGTCAAGGGGGGCGGCCAGGAAGATAACAACTTATTATCCTTGTTTGCCCTCCAGGACACACCCACAAAGTGGCCAGGGTCGGGTGAGTTTGGAGATGTGCAGGGAGGGATTTGGGGGAGGCCCATAAGAGATCCCTAAGTTTCTTGGGTTGGGAGTGATTAACTTCCATACAGGTCCAGTAGGTGCCCATGTCGTCCCTCATGTGCTCCAACATCACTCGAAGCTGGGCTGCCTTATGGTATAACCTAAAGTCGGGAAGTCCAAAACCTCCACAGGATTTCAGTAAGGTTAAAATTGAGTGTTTAATTCTTGTCCTTTTGCCACCTCAACTAAATTGTTGAACACAGGAATGTAGTGTCTTAAAGAATAATTCCGGGATGAAAATGGGAAGAGCCGAGAAGAGGTAGAGAAGGCGGGGGAAAATATACATTTTAACCGTGACCATACGGCCAAACCATGAGAGGGTTAGAGGCGCCCAACGTACGAGGTCATTACTGATCTTTGCCATAATCGGGCGAAAGTTAGATTCAAATAGCTTTCCTAAGTCTCTAGGGATGGGTATTCCCAAATATGGGGTAGCCCCACATTCCTCTCTCATATCCTCCAGCTCGGATTTTCCATTGGTTTCGAGGTCCTTATCGCCAATAGGCATTATGCACGATTTAGATAGGTTAACATTGAAACCAGAGAAGGTCCCAAACGAACGAAATAAGATCGAGCAGGTGCATAAGGGAGTCACAAAGATTGGTCAAGTAGGCCAGGATGTCATCAGCGAACAGCAACAGTTTAAGTTTGCATTTGCCACTTTAAACCCCGGAGATTCTGTGATGTGACCTAATCGCAATGGCCAAAGGCTCCATTGCCAAGGCATATAGAAGGGGGGAAAGGGACTCCTAGAGAGGAGTAGGGGTGCCGTAGTAGTACCATTAACCGAAATCCTTGCTGTGGGGCTGTTGTACAAGGCTGAGATCCACCCACAAAATCTATTACCCAGGCCCATTTTTCGGAGGACTTTACCCATGTAAGGTCATTCGACACGGTCAAAGGCCTTTTCCGAGTCCAACGAGAGGAGGTAGGCCTCTGGATTGCAGCTTGAAACTTCAAGCATAAGGTCCAAGGTCTTTCTTATATTGTCCGCCCCCTGCCTTCCGCAAATAAAGCCAACCCGATCCCCATGAACCAAGGACGAGAGATGTTGAGCCAGTTTATTGGCGAGGAGATTTTGACATCTGTGTTCAGGAGCGAGATGGGCCGATAGGACTGACACTGGGTGGGGCCTTTCCCCTCCTTAGGGAGCATCACAATAAGGGCCGACATCATTGAGTGAGGGAGGGCTCCTGTTTCGAGGGCTGTATGAAACATTTAAGACATAAACAGGGCCAAGGTTGAGCAAAAGGATTTATAAAAGCGAACCATGAAGCCATCATCTCCCGACGTGGTGCCGCCCTTCAAGGTGGTAATGGTATCTATTATCTCCTGTGGCGTAATGGGGAATTCAAGGGGGTAGTCAATTTCGAGCAGGAGGCGGGGAATGGGCAAGGAATCTAAGAAGCTGTCAATGTCGGCACTGTCCCCCGAATATCCCGAAGTATACAGGTGTTCGTAATACTGGCGGAATTGTTCCACTATCGAAGCATCCCTTATGAATTTCTCCCCCTCAGAAGACTGGATGGAGTCTACTCTCCTATTGTTTCTAAGTTCCCTTAACCTCCAGGCTAATATCCTATCCGCTTTTTCCCCTTTCTCCATATATTTCTGTTTTAGGAAGGCAAGCTTCCTTTCCGTCCGGCCCACAAGGAGGGCTGCAAGCTTTGTCCTAAACTGTTGGAGCTCCGCCCACTTGCCTGGGAACATTTGAGCTTTTAATTTGCCCCCTGGTTGGATAGCCATTATTTTCTCTCTTAACTTTTTCTCCACCCTGTACCTTTTCCTCTTCCTCCTCGAGCCCATCTCCGTGAGGATACCCCTGATTGTAGCCTTGAATGCATCACAGACCCCCATGACGACCACTTCCCCATTATCGTTGATAGCAAAGTACTCTTTTATGGCGGTCAAGAGGGTTTGGGCCAGCTCTTTATCTTGCAGCAGGAGTTTGTTACACGACCAGCGGGACCTGCAGGAGGGGCGGGGGGACCTACGCGGGTCTTTACCATATCGTGGTCGGACCACGGGATAGGTTCAATGCTAAAGTCAGAAATGTGCTCTCGGAGCGAGGAGTCAATCAAGGTATAGGGGGTCATTACGACCTTGGCGGTAAGGGGTTAACGGTGCCGGTAAAGGTGCCGGAGCAGTCAACCCCTTACCGCCTCATTACGAGTTCTGCTCGCGGGACCCGCGAGCATACTAGGTAAAACCAGGCGTCCTTAGCGGGTCCCGCGAGCATACTAGGGTGCTAACCCTATGCCCTATGGGGACTCGAATGGGAATGGGGATGGGTTCCTTGAATGAGGAATTACCAGGCCCTCCAAGGTCGGAATGGCCCGGTAATTCCTCATTCAAGGAACCCGGACCCGGTACCCAGTACGGGGGTAGCCATGCCGCTAATAGCGGCATAGTTACCTCCATACTTGGAATGACCCCCATAGTCTATCCTAGAGTGCGTTGCATGAGGCCTGGAGAAAAATGTGAAGTACGGATCGTGTCCCTGTTTTGGAGTGTGCAAATCGAACAAGCCCAATTCCCTGTTAACCCTTAGGAAAGTGGCAGCCAGCTTCCTCTGGAAACATGTATCAGTATATGGGTTGGCTGATCTCCTATCCCTCTCCGGGCAGAGAACCATGTTAAAATCCCCACCCACCAATAGGACACCCTCTGTAAAGGCCATCATTTTCTCTTTCATATCCTCCCAGAAGAGATCCGGGGCTTCGTTTGGGGTGTATATGCAAACCTCTGTAAGCATCCTACCTCTCACTTCCCCCTTAACCATGATAAATCGTCCCTCAGGGTCAGAGCGTTGGGCATTGGGAGAAGAATTAGCTTTGGGAGATGCCAAAAGCAAAACCCCACATTATTTTGCTATATATGGTGAGTAAAACGCATGCTGTATGGCCCGAGCCCTAAGCTTCGGCTCCTTCCCCTTAACCCAGTGGGTCTCCTGTATAAATGGGAAATGTAGCTGGAGCCTGTTGAATTCTCTCACCACCATCGACCATTTCGTAGGTGAATTTAGCCCATGCACGTTTAAAGACCCCACAGTCAGTGCGTGAAATGGGTCATCCATCAGGGGGAGGTAAATCTCCTAAAGCACTGCATAGGGAGCGCTTAACATCCCTCACCCCATCTTGCTTCCATGCGTAATAGTTAACCTTGAGAAAACCTGTAGCTTCGAAACATCATCTATGGCTTGGCAATAGTAACACACAACTCATATAAACTAACCTAAACAGAACGCTCTTTCCTATCACCAGCCAACTGTGTCACACTTGGCAGGACTCTCGTGCTGTCAGAAAATTGACTATTGTAATGCCCTCTATTTAGGCACCAACAGATGTAACTTAAACAAGTTACAAATCATCCAAAACAATGCTATTAGAGCAGCTCTCAACATCCCTAGGAACCAACACATCTCAGACACCAGACGTAACTTACGCTGGCTCTCCGTCCCTCAACGAATTACACTGAAAACACTTGCTCTCACTCATAAATGCTTATCCAACCAAGAACCCTCCTACCTAGCCAACAGATTCGCCCTCCACAACACCAACAGACCTCGCAGAACTGCTCAGACTAACTGCCTCTCTATGCCCCGCTTCAACCTTCAAAGATCTGGCGGAGCCAGCTTCCCAGTAATGGCAGCGAAACTTTGGAATTTGCTTCCCAACTTGCTAAGATCTGAACCTTCCTTCCACAGATTCAAAAACATGGCCAAAGCCTGGCTAAACGCCCAAGACCCATCACCTACTAGCCAACCACCCCCCCATGCGCTAGCCACCTGCCTCACCTCATGTACATAGGCTATGACCTTCTGCTCACCCGTAACTGCATTATGTATATATGTTTATAAATGTAACTGTAATTTTAAATTGTGATTTAAACTGTAATTGTATTACTCCGTCTGCCTTATCATGTTGTAACTAAACTACGCGCCCGGATGCCCTCGGGCCTGGTGCGCTCTATAAATAAAATAAATACAAATGCAAATATCCCTGAGCGCCTGGGTTCCAAGTGACTCCAGCGTTATCGCTTGGCCAGGCCACCTGTGCTTCCTCCCAAACTCAACAACATCATCAAGAGCCCCCCCGCCCAAGGCCCTAGCATCGACAGAGTCATCAGATCCCCTCACCCATCCCAGCCGAAGGCCACAATGGAATTAGACAGTGAAAGAACAAAAAGTATCCCCTTTGCAACAGAGAAAGGCTTGAATGAAGCAGATCTCGGGGACCTCGCTGGGGTCAATAAGTTTCAGTAAGGTCAATAAGGACAGTTTCAGCTCAGAGTCTTCCCATCCTGCAAGTTAGCCCAGGCCGCTGCCAGAGGATCATCAGACATTTGAGGAACTTGGTGACGCTGGGGCGACCCTCCTGAACTTTCTGTGTCCTCGAACTTTGCGTCTCTCCATGGGACCATTAGATTTGCGGGGACTAGTTGGATCCCTCTCCCGCCAAGCTTCAGTGGGTTCCTCGACGGGGTCATTCAAAAGTTTCTGGGATACTCTGTGAATATCATTCTCCGTGACCAAGGCGTATTTGTAGCCCTCGAGTTCAAAAGAAAGCAAAAAGGGGTATCCCCACCTGTACCGCACCCCCTTAGAATTTTCGTCAGCAGGGAGCAAAGTCGGCGCCTCGCTAAGGTAAAGGCTGACAGGTCTTGGTAGATTGAAATTTGCACATTTTCCTAACTAATCGGGCCTTTCTTCTGTGCCAGACCCAAGATTTTACTCTTCTCAGAGAAGTAGTGGAACCTCAACAGGATAGATCTGGGGCCTCTGTTGGAGGCACCAGCTCTGTGTGCTTTGTCAGTAGTTGGTTTATTAGTGTTGGCATCGTCGAAAAGTGACCTGACAACAGCGCTGACAGCTTTAAGAATGTCTGACTGCGTTTCACCCTCTCGCTCTGGAAAGCCCAGGAATTGTAGGTTACAGCGGCACTCCCTATTTTCCAAGTTGTCCAGCTTCAAGGCGCACTTCTCTTCCCTTCCCTCCAGCTCTGCTAGACGCATATCAAACTGGGTTTCAAGTATATCGATGGATGCCGTGTTTGCTTCCAGAGCTTGGACCCGGTCGTCAATGGTATCAACCTTTTTGTCCAGGGTTATCCAGCCTTACAGTGATGTCCGCCGTAAAGCCACGTATTTCCTCCGGTAGAGCTGCAATGCTCTTGGTGACTGAGTTGGCGTCAATTGTCTCCAGTTGCGATGGAGCTGCCTTATTGGGGGGGGGGGGCGAGCAAGCTGGCGTACGGCAGAACTTCTGGAGAGATTCCGCCCAGTTCATGAAGGCTCCAGCTGCGCAGGCACGCGGGACAGGCCACTTATCGGGTGCAGCCAAGAGGAGGCAGTGTGGAGCGCCTGAACAGAACCATGAGGAAGTGGCTAGAAGGCCGTAGGTGGAACCCTGCAAGCGCTAAAGGCAGGGCTGGAGGACCTATGGGTGGCTCAGCCCTGGGTGGGGGGACTCTGCAAGTGTGGGGTGCGCCAAGCAGTAGCAAACTTCCAGGATCCTCGAATTGGGGAGGGACGTAAAGCACGGCTCCTCCAACCTTTAAATGTCTTGTGGGGGCGAAGCTGGTTAGCAGGTGGAATGAGGGCCAGCAAGGAAGAAGAGGTGTCAGAGGGCTGGGGCCCGAGGGCAGAGGAGCAAAAACGAAGCTCCGTGCCGGCCCACTGGATGGGTTGTGGAATGGGTCCTGGAGGTCGAAAGTGTAACGCTCACCTGATTCCCGCAGAGGCGCCGGTCTTGACTGGGTGAATGCCGTATCTTTAAAGGTGATGTGTTACACACGGTTGGCTCTTTGGGCTGGACCTCTGTGCACTGTATGTCTGACTCGAAGAGTAAGATGTCTGTAGATAGAAAATATGGGATTAATGAACTGGGGTTATTGGGTGCCTCTCTCCTCTTCCCTTTCTCTTCTCCTGTAGAACCCCAAAGGTTAACGCCCTCACCTTAGGTAAGTGAACGCCGAGCTCTCCATCTGCCTCGGGGCAGGGTGCTGTAACCAGTTTCTTCACTGGATAAGGGTGCTGGCCTCTTGACCTCAGAGGACTGCTGTCCGTCGTTAACTGCACGAACGGTAAGTTCTGGGCACTTCAAATGTCTTAAAAGTCTTTTGTAATGATATCTCTTGTTTTGCAGGGTTCCGGCGATGGCGGATGGCGGGCTGATGAGAGTTGAGGATCGAACCCGCGTGAGGAATAGAAGCGCCTGGAAGCAAGTAAGTAAGCGCTTGTAGCCTGCTTCACGATGCGCACTAACTGTCCATTTTATCTTGCAGGTACAAGTTCGGAGCTTTAGAGAAGTGAAGGGTGCTGGAATACCCACTGGATTCGGCGTGGGAAGGAGTAATGGCACGTGAGTAATAAAGTTGCCCAATGTCTTTAAACGCACCTTCTTTTGTCTTTCAGATGCGGGATGCAGCGCCGAAGGCCTCCGGAGCATGCGAAGAGCTGGTAAGCTTTTGTCTTTCAGATGCCGGAATGCAGCGCGAGGCGTTGGTGACAGCCGATGGACCAGGTAAGAGATGCGCTGCCACTGAAGACCGTAGTGCTAACCTGTTCTTTCTTTGCCTTTACAGGTGCTGCTGAAGACTGGATTCCAGGATGATAAGCCTTTGTTCCCTTAGGCCCAGGATCAGAAGCAGAAGACACAATGAGCATTCTGCTGCAGAGAATGCAGAATAACGCAAAGCAAGATTCATCCATCGGGTGTGGTTTAAATAGCCTCCTGTAGTGCTTAGGTGTCTCCTTCCACAGCCTCGCCTAAGAAAAGAGTTCCTGCTTTCCAGAAGAGTTCCAGTGTTCTGAACCTAGGGAGTGGCTCCTGCCCCACCCAACAGGAAAAGTAGTCCCAAACAGAAGAGGATCAGGGGCTCAACTGGCAGGTAAGTAAGCAGCATGGTCTGCTGCAGGTAAGTCCACCCAAGCATAATGAGCCCGGCGCTTCCAGCGCTGGGACTGGGCATCTTTATGAGTCTGGTGCCACTGGCGCCAGGACAGGGTCCAAAAGGTCCCAATTGGGACTGGCTGGCACTCGGAACCGGGGTTATGGGTCTGCTTCCAAGGGAGTCGGGCAAGTCCTGATCTTTTGGAAGCAGAGATCATGACAGAAAGGGTCGTAGTCCAGAACTACACAGGGTGCTGGCCAGCCCCAGGGAGAGCAGCGTAGCACACCCGCGTTGATGGATGAGTCTTGCCCCCAGTGTGGACCTCTCCACCCTTCTATAAGCAGGAAACAGGAGTGGGGGTCAAGGTTTCCCCAACACTGGCAGTAGGCAACTACCTGGGCTCCGAGCTCCTCTCCCCCCCCAAAGCAACAGGAGTCGGGGAGGCACGGAGAGTCTCCCCAGGCAATGGAGGGTGGGGGGAAGGCCCGGAGCACTAACCTTGTACTTGAGGTGGGACTGCGGCCCCACAATCCGGCCCGTTGTTTTCTTGTGGACGGAACACCTCATGCGGGCAGGCAAGACATCCAGCAGCTCCCCTAGTTGGCCCGCAGGGGGGAGCGGGCCGCTGCAGGAGGAGAGAGACTTTGCAATGGGCAAACAGCGGGACCCCCCACGGCACACCAGCAGTCCACGCCCGGCTCCGGCGGTGGCTGGGAAGGGGCCCAGTGTGAGCAGCACAGGTCCACTGAGCCCACAGAGCCCCGCTGGCGGCAGCCCCCTCCTTGGCTCACAGATGACAAAAATCGAGGATGGAGGAGGGGACACCGCACGCAAGTGGGAAACGGGCCCTCCCTGCACAGACTTACAGGATGGACGGCCCCATCTGCAGTCCAGCTCCTGCAGCGCCACAGCCACACATCGCTCTGTCCCGCTCCGGCTTCACATCCCCGGTCCGATGGATGAAGAAAGCAACGCAGCAGCCTCAATGAGGTGGGGGGAAGGCCACGACTGAGGCCCCCACAGGATACCGCAGGAGGAGGGGGGAATCCAGCAACGCTCGGCGAGTGAAGGCCTCAGGCCCCTCCCCCACCTCGGGAACAACACAGCAGCCGTGGGGCCTCAGTCGGGAGCCGGGCCACGCGCTCCTCCGCAGAAATAAAACGGCTTGGATCTCTGGCCGCACTCCATCCACGAAGACTGGGGGTTCTCTCATTCAGTGCCTGAGGGGTTCACACAGACCCCCGGGGGGTCAAGGCTTCTCTCCTGGAGGTTTAAGGGGGGGGCTCAAGTCCCTTTTAGCAGTCCCAAGGGAGGAAGCAGACAGAGATGATTCAGAACATCTCGGCGCCCCCTGGTGGCCTCCCTTCCCTCCCTTTTGGACTACTTTTGACAAACCTGAAAGTAGTTATCTTACACCTACGCTCCAATCAAACTAAGACGCGTCAGGAAATCCCTCTGCCTCTTGGTACACCGAAGAACTCTACAGTAACAAACGGGCAATTAGGTCATTAAATAAACAGTGAGACAATGCAAACAAACCAGAAGACCTCCTACCCACCAAGACATTATGGTTCAACCACTGAACCCTCATAACTGGATATCTATTACACCAACACCACTGTAACAGCCCCCAACTGGAGAAAACCCCTCTTGGAAGCTGTCAAGGAATGCTCTAACCCCACACCAGACCCAGTGGTACCAGATTTGCATGAAAAATCTGAGGCTATCAATGACTTTGTCATCAACAAAATCGACACCATCAGGACACACATACAGTTACAGACAGTGGATTGACCAAGCGATAGTAGTTGCGAAAAAAATATTATTGAAAGTCTGGAAAAGTAGAAAAATAACGCAGGTGGAAGACTGGCTAACTGACCTGCAGGCTCTAGTTATGAAAAGGCTATGGGCCTCATCATGAGTTGGGTGGTGCAGTAAAATTGCAGCAGAAATAGCGTTAGCGCTACATTAACGCACCGCCCAACTATGATTTGGGCAAAAAAGTTGTAGGATTCACCTCCAGTTCTGAGCTGGAGGTAAATGCGCAGACTTACACCATTTTCAGACTCTCAAAAAATGCAGACTTCCCCCGTTGCTTGTAATCTGGTGGTAATACTGCCGGACCAAGTGGTGGTAATGGTAATTGCATTGGGCGGTATTCCAGCGGATTTACTGCTGGGATACCGCCAAACTCGCGATGAAGCCTATGTTTTTAAACCAAGAATGCACGTTTGGCAGTGTATATTGGAAGTACATGATAATTGACTCCAATACTCCGTTTCACTGACACAACTGCCTCCTTTAGCCTTGATGGTGATGTTTCGATGTTTGAACGGTTAGCTTATGTGGCTAGTGCATGTAATAATAGGGAGCTGACTGTGGGCGTGTGGTCTCTGACCAAGTTGGCTCAACATTGACACGTGTTCTCTGTTGATTTGGAACAAGATGACAAGATGTATTCCCTTGTGGTCTAAAGATTTTCTGTCCTGAAGAAGGCTGGGTTGTTTAAATAAGAAGGGACCCTAGAGCCGAAACTCAAATTGGCAAGAAGCTTACTATGCTGATGTGATTTTGTTGCCAACATAGGTTATAGCTATAGTAAATACAATTAATTGCAGATGGCCTTCTGAAAATAAAGCAATTTTTTTTTTTTTTACTGTGACAGGCACGGGGATTATTTAAGTGTCCTTTCCTGTGGTCCATTTATTCTGTTGGCCCATTTGAAGTATGAGTCTGTGTGGTATGTTTGTGTTGTCAATATCAGTCTGTAATGGTTGGGTTGAGTTGTGACACTGACACATATAGGTAGTATACACTTCCACTTTAATATGATCTGAACATTATTGTCATTATGTCACATGCTATGTGAAACACATGTTGGGTATATATTTCTGTGATTGTTGTTTTGGCTTTGATCTTCAAATGTTGTCTATTAAACTAATTCATTTTGCAAGGAAAGGTTTTTATAATTTTTGGCACAAAAATGACTAGTTCTCTTTGAAAATGGCAAATGACTTTTTTTGTTTTGTGTGGAAACTAAGCTGTTCTTATTTGTATGAGGGGTTTCCCTGCTTCAACATAGGTAACTAAGGTGTCTGAATGTCTGTCAATTGATTAAGTTCCCTGTCCTTGTCCTCACTTCCTTCAACCGAGCCTGTGTCGTATTGTCCATTCTATGCCCCTGATCACTATTTACTTTCCTTTTCTCCCTCTCCTCTTACCCTTTCTAATACTCCTCCTTCTTCACTCTTCTCTTCCATCTATTCCTACTGTTGGGGTGGCCAGGAAAGGTCCAACGTTGTGCGTGACATATTTGTGACTGGGGGGGTGGCGAAGTTGGCGCGATGTTGCAATTTTATATGTATCCAGCGTAGTTAATGTGAATGGGATGTGTTACATTACTTTGTGTTTTAGTGGATACATTTTAGATTTGCACGCACGCAGTAGGATAAATGTCTAAATCGCCAATGAAATATAAACACAATCTAAATATGGTGTTCTATGAAGTGCCTAGAAGCTGGGCCACAAGGAGTCTCAAAATGCGCTTGAGAGGTAAGGGATTTATAACGCAGAACCCACTATGAAGAAGATACAATAATTATTAAACATGCATGCACTAATATACACACATGGGGAATTTACAAATCTAAACACAGTGTGCTCTTTTCATAAATTGGATAAAATTGTGCAGTCAGGGTTTTGCAAGGGGAACTCTGAGCGGCTGGGAAAAACTAGTTTTGCTGGATTGGAGGCTGATGGAAAGGTAATGATAAACCAAGCAGATGGTCAGCCAACAAAGCTGGAAAAGGGTTTTTATGGCCTGTGTGAGAATCCCGAGGGTATTCTCACTTCTAGATCCCTTGCATCATCTACATAGGTGGCCAGGGGAAGGCCATCATTTTTGGATCCTGACCATGGGGGCGGAGCATCGAGGGAGGATCACCTGGGTGCTGGGTCCTTGGGGACTGGGAGTAGGGTGCCCTTGGGTGGGACATGGTATCCACCTTTCCCTATAGACAATCGATCCAACCCTTCCCCAACCTTCATGGGCTGTTATAAGCCAGCTCCCTTTATTTCTCCACAATTGACACTTGACAGTACTGGGACTAAGAGGAGGCGACTACGAGCAATGAAGACTATGCTCTTTTACCACTCTAGTACTGGGACGAGGAAGATGTCTGCTAAGAGCAGTGAAGGTCAAGCATGTCCCTTTAATTGTCATCAGGCAAGGGTGATTGGTCATTCACATCTGCAGCCTGTCAAGGGGTTTCAGGTGTATAAATGGTGTCCAACTCAGAGGCAAAAAAGAGCAACAGGAGAAGGACCAGGCGACGGTGCATGCAGCACAGAATCCTACAGCATGTTGTGGGAGTTGGGACTCCCTGAAACAGACTGGAGAAGGTGAAAGAAGCCGTGCGAAAAGGCTGCCCCTTTTCTTTCCACTCGAAGAGCTTGTTCCCCTGTGTTGGAAGACCACCACAAGAGTGTCTGAGGGGCAGGAGCTGGATCCCTGACACTAAAAGCAGAAGGCTGTGTGTTCCGCGCTGCAGCACAAACTCTTAAAGTGACCAGTGAGTTTCTGGTGAGTGAGAAACCTGGAGTGCGTGTGTCCAAACTTTAACATTTGCTGAATACTTTGTTTCTGAGTGGTCTCGTGCTTCGGATTAGCACATTTTCGAAGGTCGCCGATCCTTTCAGTGTTAATTATCAAACAGATGGGAATGCTTTGTATCAGAATGGATGCATATGTCAACAAACACTTTTTCAAAGGTCATCCGAACACCAAGCCATTAAATTCAAGCAAAACAGATATATATTGCACTACAGATGAAGCGAAAATGAACCACAGGCAAGATATATCATTAATGAATAATGAACTGAATTAAAACTTTGCTACTAAATTGAAGTAAAACATTTGGAAACCCAAAGAAGGAACTTTATATGCAAGAAAACTATTGAAGTGGTAACAATGAACATAACCTTAAACAAACCACAGTGTGCCGAAATATAATGTGACTTCAAAGGAACATTTAAACAAAAGGATACTGAAGCCTGATTTACAGTGAAATTCTCAACCTGTGTAAAAGCTGCAAGTCATGTGAACAAATATTTGAAAACAACTTTAACTGAACTGTGGAACTTAAACATCGAAATGACAAGGATTCTTTGTGGGTTTTTTTTTAACTGTGCAACTTAAAACTTGGGCAAGGAAACCCTGAGTCCTGACCAGGAGCATTTTGTTTCAAGGTTGTTTGAACTGTGTAACTTGAAACTTGGAGAAGGGAACCCTGAGTCCTGACTAAGAGCTTTTAGTTTCAAGGCTGTTTGAACTGTCTGACTTGGAACTTGGGGAAGGGAACCCCGAGTACTGCCTTAGGAAAACAAACCCTGGGTCTAATTGATACTGTTTCATCTTAAAATCAAGAAAGGGAATTTTGAGACTTTTCTTTGTGGAACTGTTTTATATTTGGGGAAGGGAGCTGAAAGCAAGCTGCGAGCTGGAAGAAGCTCAGAATTTTGCATTAAACACTGTTTTCTTTTGGTTGCTGAGATCCCTACACATTGTACAGATATAGTTGTGAGGGCAAGTATAGGGTTTGGACGCAGACAGATTCCTAAGTTGAACTCTTTGACTCAGACTTTCCTTATTTTAGTTAGGTAGGGAAATCCCACCTTAGCCTAGGCAAGTTGGGCCTTTTTCCATCCTGACAATTCAGTTAATAAAATTGGTTGTTTTGAATTTGGAATCTGTTGTTTGTGTCCATCTTCATGATGCCTTCACACCTGGCAGTATCTCGGAAGGAAGATACAAATCCTTTTAGGTGCATAGGCGTTTGTTATTTATTTTTCAGCGGGATATGCCCATCTGTTTTTGAGCAGCAATAAACTTGGAGTGACAGTGTTGAATTAGTAACCGTTTAGATTAGAGTGTTCTGGAGATGCCAGCAAATCGGGTGGGTGAGATGTTTATCGCCAGTTCAAAGGGAACTTGTTTCTTCCCACCCTCATCATGTTGTTTGAAGTATTCGTGCAACCCATGTGCAATTATGTTTAGGGTTAGAAGGTCTCAGGCCAGCTGTGAATAGTAATAAATAATGCGTGCATGCAAATGTGTAACTATGTAATGATGTCAGGACCTACCACAGACAAATCCTAAAAGATATTGTACACATGAACTGAAGATGGTAGTAAAGATTATCATGACCAATGAGGAGGAGGGAATTGGAGAAAGATTGGATTTCTTTTATATAGGTCTTGACCAATCACATGTGAGGGGTGACTTGTTATATAATATATATGGAAGTGTTATAATTTTTGCAAAAATGTATATCATGTGTCAACTTGTGTGATTTGGGGAGACTCAGGTTAGTTTGACTCTGCAGGGTCCTCTAGCCCCTCCACAAACGATTGTACAATAAACTTGCTTTACATACAAAACGTGCACTCTCTTCTTAAGTGTAAGTGGTGGAGCTGCTTTATGTTAAGGTGATTAGAGGCCCATCCCCACAATACTTTCTCTTCTTTGTCTTCTGATGTGGCTGCTAGCACCTTCCATTTTACTTTGCTCTCTGTATTTGATTCTGTCTCTCCTCTTTGTTCTTTTACTTCCACTCGTAAAACTCCTCCGCCTTCGCTTACTTCTCATCTTACCTCCCTCCATTGCCGTCTGCGTAAAGCTGAGCGGCACTGGGAAAAAGCTAGATCACTGTGTGATGTTGCTGCACTTTCATCTTTACACTTCTCTTTTGACTCTGCCTTACTTGTGGCAAAATAAATGGTACTTTTCGGATCTTACTGATTCTCTATCTCACCACCCTCGTAGTCTTTTCCAACTTTTCCACAACATCCTGTCTCCTAAATCTCCAGCCTGACCCTTCCTTCCTTTCATCTCTTTCTTCCACTAACTCTGCTAGTTACTTGAATCTAAAGTTGCTAATCTTCATTCAGCTTTTACTCCTTCTCCCACTCCTCCTCCTTCCTTTTCTTGCAGTTTACCTTCATACGCTTTATCCTCATTCTCTCCTCTTACTGATTCTGATACTTCTGCCCTTCTTACACATGCTCATCCAATGACGCCTCCTTCTGATCCTCTTCTTCCCTCTTCTCTTATTCCACAAGTATATCTACATATTCTTCCTAATTTTACTTCACTTGTTAGTTCTTCTCTTTATAACTCATGTTGCCCTGCTACCTTCAAGCATGCTCTTATTCTCCTGATTCTAAAACAACAAATCTTGACCCTTCCACTCTAGCTAATTTCTGCCCAATTTCACTTATTCCCTTTCTCCCTAAAATTCTTGAGTGGGCTGCATATGCCCAGGTTGCAAGTTTCCTAAATCCTAATTCTCTTCTACCACTTCTCCAGTCTGAATTCCGTCCTTGTCATTCTGAGACTGCTCTTTTGCATGTCTCTAACTGTCTTCTCTTTGCTCATCATTCAAAGCTCTCCTCTATACTTATTCTTCTCGATCTATCTGCGGCTTTCAATACTGTTGATCACACTCTTCTTATTTCCTCCTTTTCTTCTTTGGGTATTACTGGGTCTGTCCTTGAATGGTTCCTCTTCTTTCTCAGCAGTCCTAGTCTGTAACTTGGGCTGGACACACCTCTTCCTCACTTCCTCTTCTCTATCATGTCCCTCAAGGTTCTATACTTGGTCCTCCCCATTTATCTCTCTACACTGCATGTAATCTTTCCTTTCATCTGTACGCAGATGACACACAAATCTTTCTCTTTTTCTTCCTTTGACTCTTTTCTGCACTCCACTGTATCAACTTGCCTTTCTGCTGTCGAAAACTGTATGTCTTCCCATGTTCTACATCTCAATCCTTCTACAACTGAGGTTCTGTTTTTTCTGGCTTCAACTATTCCGTTTAATCTTCTCAGTCTCTCTTTTTTCCTCATTCGTCTCTGCCCTTTTCCTCTTCTGCACGCAATTTGGGGGTTATCTTTGATACCTCGCTTTCCTTTAAACTGTATGGGCCACATTACACGTTGTCCGTTAAGGGAATACCGGTACCGGTAAAGAATTACCGGTACCGGTAATTTCCCAAGCCAATCACGACCCTGACCCACCGCTATTAGCGGACCCGGTAAGTACGGTGCCACTAATAGCGGCAAGGCTGTGGGTGCATGACCCCCATACTGGAAATAGCGCCATGGCGCTAATATCACACCATCACAAGCCATGCGGACATGGCATTAGCGGCATGGAAAAGACCCCAAAACCCCTTACCGGCATGGCGCAAATAACGGCATCTAAAAGCACCCGTTAAGAGACCTGAGCAGTGTTCCCATCTGTCACAGATGGACACAATCAGCACAGGTGGAGGCAATGGAGACACGCAGCACAAAAGAGCACACCACACCCCTTTCCACACCCCTTCCCACACCAAGATGGTCCCAATACCACCATCATGACATGGGGTTCAGTACATGATTGCAGTGCAGCACCAACAACAACAGGCCGCACCAGAGGTGACCCATAACAGGTACCCATTCCTCACACCATACGGGCGATGCCAGCTATCCACTGAAGAGGTGGCTCCTAACCCCTGTACGGAACTCACAGAACCAGCAGGAAGAGGACTACAATATTGCACATACCCGTACCCGCGTCGTGATAGAGCCGTCATTGGGCCTTCCAATGACAGTGCGCTGGTGCCTAAGCGGCCTGGGTGAGGCTCTCCTGTACGGCCATGACAAAGTGGCAAAGACAACCATGGCATGTGTAGAGCATCACAAAATGTGCATCTGATGGAATGTGCCTATGCCACTTGACATTGACATGCAACCACCAGATGAGGATGATGTGGATGGGGCTGAGTATGGGTGAAATGCTCCGGCAGGACATGCAAGAGGCGATGTCAAGGAGGCACACGATGTGCGTCAGCATCTGAATCAGGAATTTCATCAGGTACACAGGTGAAATTACATGGAACGAGATGGGTATTGTTGCCCTGGTGCATGTTATGAGGCCCACAAAGGACCCTGTCCACAATAAATAACACATACACAATGATGGAGACGACGCCTGGTTTTCAACTTCAGAACAGTGTAAAGTGAACATAATGTGATAAAAATGTGCATGACCCCAACTTTCCAAACGCCCCTTCCCCCCTCCCCCCACAACACCCCCAAGAACACCCTCTCCCCCTCCCCCCACAACACCCTCAAAAACACCCTCTCCCCCCTCCCCCCATAACACCCCCAAGAACACCCTCTCCCCCCTCCCCCCACAACACCCCCATGTGAGCCTTATAGTGTCTATGTGTGCTGCTCAAGATGTGCCACCTAGTCCTTGCTGGACCTAAGCCACAGGGCCTCCTCCACCATTGGGTGGTTGTGACGTGGGGCGCCTCAGGTTGCGCAGAGAGCGGCGCAGGGGGCTTGTCTGCTGGGAACCCAAGGAGGGGGAGGTGCCCTGTTGATCCCGTGTTGGTGGTTGGTATTGCCGCTCCATGATGTCCCCAATAAGTTAATGGCCTGGCGGAGTTGGCCCATTTCCTGGCAGATCCTGTCAGTGCAGGCCTCAATGGCCGCCCTTGTTTGGCCTGCATATTTGCTGAGGTCATCCCTCAGACGGCCTGTCTCGGCCACATGCTGGGCGACCAGCGCAGTAATGTCTGTCTGCCTCCGGCTGATGGTTGCAAGGTCAGGTTGGGTGGTATGTGATGTTGGGCTGGCTCCTGCGTCCTGGTCCGTGCCTCCGGCGTCAGGTGAGGACACCTGAGGGCTCCATGCCCCTTCAACGGTGTGGGTGTCATGTGCTCCATGGCTACCTGATCTGGACGTTGCCCTTGGACTTTCCGCAATGGAATGTGTCGGGCTGGGGGAATGGCTTTGTTCTAGAATGTCAATTGCGTCCTCCTCGTCAGTGAGCAGTGCAGTGGCTGCTGCCTCACCAGTAGAACTGGTGGCAGCGGAGTGCGTGCCCTCCGTGCGCATTTCACCTATGATGGGGCACACTGGCGTGTGTTCAGCAATAACAGCAGCCGTGCCCTCAGGCTGTGTAGAACTTGTGCTCCTGCTGCCTTTGGGCCTCTGCTGATGGACACTACTCCCAGTTCCCCTAGAGGTGGTGTTGGTGTCACCTTTCCTATTCATCCTGGCCTTTTTGGCTGCTGGGGGGGGGTAAGTGTTGCAGTGCATGTGCCTTCAGTGACTGTCAGTGATCCTGTAGAAGACAAAAATAGGGTATATCAACGTTAATGGTTCTAGGTGCCTTATGCAGAATGTTCACGTCATGCTGCTCTATGCATTGGGGCCTCTTTATCATTGATTATAGTAATGGGGATGTCGGGTTGGTCATGCATGGATGGGTCTCTGTTGCACGTGCAATTGGTGATGCATGCATGTATGTGTGTGGCAGGATCAATGGCCTGGTCATGGACACATATTTGGGGGACCCCTCACCCTTCACTGTGCATTGTTTGATGTATACACTCACCTCCTACGGATGAAATGGCCACACCATGCTCCATACCTCCGACTCCCTCTATGGATTCGAGTCCAATTGTGGAGGCACATGTCTCCTCCCACTCCTTCAGCTTCAACGGGGAATCTGCGCCACCTCCTGTGGCCATTGCCAGGTTACGGTTGGCCGTTAGTAAGTTCCGCACACGGACCCGGAGGTCGTCCCACCTCTTGCGGCAGTCCTTGATACTGTGGGTGGTATTGCCCACCGCACTGACTTTGCGGGCAACTTCGGCCCAGATGGCCTTTTTCTTATTGATGGCCTCCCGCCGCATATCATGGTCGAAAACAACTTCAGCATTAGCTGCAAGTGTCCCGGTCAACATGATCAGCTCCTCATTTGAGAATTTTTCTTTCCGCTGACGATCTGAAGATTTTATTAGCGCCTTGGGCATCTTCGGGCTTTCCTGGATGATTTCTTGTCGGAGTTCTCCGGAAAGAGGTACTGGATGCAGAGGATGGCAATGGATTGTGTTTTTAAAGATGGCCGCCGTGCTCTTTCCCGTTCCTGTGCGATGACGCTATTTCCGGTTCCGGTTTTTTACGGTGACCGCTATTTGCGTGTTGCGTGGGGGCGGAGGTGCTATCAGCACTTTGGTCGAAGCCGGTAAGGGGCATTTTGGGGACTTTTGCGGCATGGCGGTACAGACTTTTACGGCATGGCGCTATGCTCGTGTCCGCAAACTCGTAATGGGACGCTATTAGCGGCCTCTTGCGAGGGATATCACGCTAATGCCGTAAAATTCCAATTTTTACCGGACAACGTGTAATGAGGCACTATATCTCTTCTATAGCTCACTCCTTTTGCTATGCCCTTTTTAACATCCATCAGGCTCGCCCCTATCTCTAATTTCATGCTACTAAATTTCTTCTGTTCTGCCGGGTCTTTTCTCGTATCGACTATTGGTCTTCTTCTTGGCCTTCCTGCCTCACATCTTCTTCCTCGCCGATCTGTCTATAATTCTTTGGCTCGTCTTCTCTTCACCTTTTCACTCCTGTATCACATCTTCTTTACTGTCTATTTCACTGCTTCCATTTGAATCACGTCTTCTCTACAATTTTATTTCTATTGTTTTTAAATGTACTCATGGCCTGGCTCCTCCTCATCTTTCATCACTAGTCGTGTTCTATTCTCCCTCTCGCACTCTCTGATCACAGAATCTGCTTCTTCTCGCTGTCCTCAAA
Source organism: Ambystoma mexicanum (assembly GCF_040938575.1). Lineage (NCBI taxonomy): Eukaryota > Metazoa > Chordata > Amphibia > Caudata > Ambystomatidae > Ambystoma > Ambystoma mexicanum. Next base: position 1,345,920,366 of record NC_090921.1, read on the forward strand.
ACTCTCCTGTGCTTTTTCCTGTTTCCGATCGTTTGCCCTCTTAGTCCCTAAACACTGGAATTCTCTCCCTCTCTCTATCCGCTCTCCTTTATCTCTTTGTATTTTTCAATCTAACCTGACAGCTCATCTTCTCTCCCTTCTTTCTACTTGGTGATTTTATGTTAATCTCCTCCACCTTCTGTTTTTAGTTGCTTTTTGCATTTTAATGTAAATGTACCCTTTTTCTAATGTTTTGCAATAGCGGTTTGGCGAAAGGTGCTTTAGAAATTCAATAAATGAAATTAAATTCAATAAATGAAATGAAATGTGTATTGATGATAGGTTGCCACTGGTTCTTTTCATTAAATTATATTGTAGCTAGACCTCAGGTTTGTGAGTTTGGTATGTTTTTAAACCAAGGCAGAGAAGGTCTATATTAATAACTATGGGCGCTTTTAATGACTTGAATGGTCAATACTAAAGCTTTATGTCATGTTGCGAATGTGGAGTGATGCAGGGGATACGTTGTGTTCTGTGTGTGTGTGTGTGTATGCGTGTGTGTGTGTGTCTTTGTCGTTTTTTGTCTTATTCTAATTAATTGTAAGAACGTATTCTTAGAGGTTTAATGGTTGTGCTTTGTGAGGACCAGGAATGTGACGCGGGCGCAGAGGACTCATAGTTTTGGTTATAAACTTTTATTCAAATTAAATGGGGTTGGAAAATGCCACATAGACCCTAGCCTAGAATTCCCTGCCTCAAATAAAAACTAGGGGGTATGTCCTTTGTCAAAATTTCCAAAGCAAAATATGTCCAGTGTCTGTAATTCTATTCTAGCCCCCACACTCAAAACTAAATCTGAGGTGCAAAGGGTATTGTCTATGATTCTCAAAAGTGTTCTAATGTTCAAATCTAAGACAAATGCACAATTCAAACCAAAAGGTTCCAAATGGATAATGTTCACAGTTCCAAGGACTGACTCCTTTCACCAGATTTCCTTTCCATGAATATGTAAAAGTTTAAACAAAAAATATCCAAGTTCCTTGTAACTAAAGAGGGCGACTCCCTCCTTTTTCGTATATCCACAACTCCAGGGAATGGCTCCCTTCCCCAGATTCCTCCTTATATTCAAGGCAACTCAAAATCCCAAAGGCATGAATCCACTTTGGGGTTTCTCTGTCAATATTAGCAATTTGGGTGCCGGTCCCAGACTCGCAGGTTGCAATTCCCTATCACGTTTTCTCTCCACCAATAAAACAATTCCCAAACTCAAGGGTATGGGTCTTCCTTGAGTTTCTCTTCCACTGTAGTTTACTACACACCGTTCTACTTTGCCTGGTGTACTCGCTTGCCAGGTCTTGGATGCAGTTGTTCAAACATTTAACTTTCCCTGGTATAATCTCCTGCCAGAGTCTCAACACATCCAGGCAGCCAGGACACGGCCATCGCTTTTAGATCCAGTTCCTGGGGGTTGAGCAGTGCGGGAGGATCACCTGGGTGCGGGGTCTTCAGGGAGTGGGAGTAGTACACCGATGGTGAGATGCTGTATCCCCTTCCCTGTAACACTTTTACCCCATCCTACCAGGGAGGGTCTTTAGGAAATCAACCCTCCTGCCCCATTTACAACACAAACACTTTTTCACAGACATCACACGACGAGAGAAAATGGACTAACACCCAAGCCGTATACCTGATGTGTCCCAATACAATGGGCAGGCAATTACTGACTATCACACACACCCGACTTCCATTACACTTCCCCACATGGATAAAAGGTGGAGCACAAGAGCACACTCGGAGCGAAGCAAAGCACATGAGGAAACAGCAATTCCAAGATGGTAGTTTAACACAGGGAGAAAGGGAGCGAAACAGAAGGGGATCGCAAGGAGGGAAGTTTCCTGCAACTTTCCGACCTTTACTTTCACAAAGCCTCAAGAATAGAAAGCGTAGGACCAGGAAACCAGGCTGGAAAATCCTGCATTGTGTGTTGGAGGTACCCGGGGCCCTCCCGCGTCGATAATCAAGGTGGGGAGAATCGCAGCTGTCGTGGTGCCGTCCTTGGCTTCAACAACAAAGCAGAGTCAGTGAAATCAACACAGCCGGTGAGTTGGGGAGACCGATACAAAACCGGTCTGTGTTGAAGCCAAAGTTGTAAGAGGCAACATTCTATGGCGAGCGCTGGAACGAACATTGTAAGAAACGCATGTGATAACCAACGCAAGTAAAGTTGAACTGCAGATGAGTGACTGAACTTGAAATCAAAATACGATACCTTTGACAGAGTGGTCCAGCACCACGTGGGTGGTCAATCGAAGGTCTCTGTAAGGTATCCAGCTGAGAGTAAGTGAAATAGTGGCAAAGGATTGTGAGTCGAAGTGGTCCTGCAACGGGACAAGTAAAATCCTGGGCACACTTGCAAGTCTTTGATGCTGATACAGTAAAGAAAGTTGAAATGAATCGAAGTGGTCCTGCAGCGGGTCAACCAAAATCCTGTGTACAATCGAAAGTCTTCGATGTTGATACAGTAAAGAAAGTTAATGGCAAAGTAGATAAACTTGGTTTGAGCCCGGCAGAGGGAGATCAATTGAAAGTTTTGTGTGAAAGCAAGTTTGTTACAGTAGATAAATTAGACCGAGCCCGACGGAGGGAGACTGATTGAAGAATTTGTGTCAAAGTGGATCTGAACCCGGTAAAAGGGTATCCGGGGTGAACCATGAGTCACCCGAGAAATAGAATACGTGAAAATCCTGAGAACAGTGTGTTAAACTGGATCCGAGCCCGGCAGAGGGGGATCCAAGGTGAATAGTAAATCACCTAAGAAAATTGTGTATATGGGAAATACATAAAGGAGAGGAACTTTATTGTTTGTTTGTTGCATCAGGCCCTCTGAAAGAAGAGACTTTTAATGACAAAGATACTTTGGCACAGACGGCCATGATGTTGAAGTTTTTAACTGCATCCTCGTGCAAGAGAAGCCAGAGACTGTGCTAAGTTCGAGTGTGCCGCCTTGTCCCATGCTGAAAACATGAGGAAGGGAAGCCAACGGCTTGAATATCCTACATATAATTTCTTGAACACTTTTCTTTTGCATAACATTATTTCACACGCTATTTGTATTTAGAGTATTTAGAGGTAAGGATTGACAATAGGTTTATTAGTATAGGCCCTTTTATTTTGAAAAGACACCATTATGACTGCGTTATTATTATCTCATGGTCGTAGCTTGCTCCCATGTTGATATTTAAGATTAGATAAGTGTTTTTCAAACCCAATTCAAGTTCAATAAACAGCCTTGAACTGTGGTCATGTGTGTCTGTCTGTCAAGACTGGTAGAATCCGAGGTACTTTCCCAAGACCCCTCCTCACCTGAATCTTCCGGGGAACTGTTCTTTGCTTTGGAATTTCCTTTCCTCCTTGTTTTCTTTTCCACAGGATCCTTCTTGATCTTGACCCTCCTGTCATGTAGGTAAGGACGGGCTCCGCTGGAGGCCACCTTGGATATAACTTCCTGAACCAAAGGGACCCCCAGGAAGCCTGCATCAATATACAGGGAAAAAGCTCCTTAGCACCAAAAAAACCTGCGGTGGCTAGATGACTGACAGCTGTCTTGGTGTTTCCAATGTTGCCACAAGGATCCACAAAGAGGATAATAAGAGGCCGGGAGTGTTGTCCAGGGAAGTTGCAAGAGCAGCAGGATGTATGAGGGAAAGATTAGACAATGAAAGGTATGCCAGATACATGAACGCCAGAGTGGCTGCAGTGTGTGTAGGGGCGCAGAAAAGGCGGAGAAACCGGGAACAGACGTCCGCTGAGGAAACGTTGGAAACGGAACAGGAAGCTGAACCGCACCGCAGAGCTAACGAACACTGCCGGAAGACCCGTCAAGAAGAGGAGAAAAGAGAGAAAGACAGAATACTGCAGCCGAATGCAGAGCGGGAAGGGGGGCTGAAGAACTCTGGGTAAGTATTCCAACGGGTAAGCAAACAAGAGACGGCAGAAACGCCAAGCGGGTACCAGCGTGAAAGATACAACGCGCCAAAGTGAAGGCTGGGAGCGTTGATATGGAAACGCTGTCGCCGTCGACCATTTTGAGAGAAGTCTAGACCACTGCTCACACTTCTATGGCCCTTGTAATGCGGCTACCTTCGATGCACTGAGTTCCACCGATGACATAACTTCCAAGTTCGCAGCATGACACTGTCTTACTGTTGATACCATGCCTTTTTTACAAATGTCTTTCTCATAGTCTTTTCTTTGCCTGATATACTCTCCTGCCAGGATTTAGGTGGTTATCTTTCCTTTTACCCACAAAGTGATGTTTGCCCACTGTTGGCGTATCACCTCTGGTTTCACAAAGTTTGTTTAAACATCCGGTTTCACAAAGTTAATTTCAACATTCAACCACTTTAAACCCTTCACAGGTTTCAGTTAGTGTTTCTCCTGTTACTGTTATGTGGTAGGATGCATTCTTAGGCACCCTTGTAACATGTTCGCCTTTCCTGGGCTTAGCAGATGCTGTGAATGCCTCTCGCGCCTCTTCGCTTCTTCTTCGTGCAGCTTATTGGCTCAGCGTGCGTCCCTTCAGCCGCTGTAGCTTTGCCGCATTCAGTTCCACTCTGTGCGGCTCCCGCTGCCTCTCCAACACAGGCGGCAGGTCCTCCGTCACTCGGTTTCCCTTCACGCTGCTGTGGTTCACCTTGGCTTCACTTTATAATGGTGTGCTCTCCCATAGTGTGTTGTCCGGTGTCTGCGTGGTTTGCAGCATTACCCAACTTCTGCACGTCTCTCTCAGTCCGTCTGTCAGCTGCAGTGAATTTAAACTTCCTGGCAGAACAGAGCAGCTTCAAAAGATTAGACTGCTTTGTTTGCTTGTCGGTTCCAGTCATCTTTATTGCTCTGTTCTTCTATCTCATCTCAGTTGTGGTCACGGTGTCTTTAGTATAATGTTGAGGAAGCTGACAATGGATTTCCCTGGGAGTAATCACTACTGCTCCCAACCTCTTCCTCATCTCAGTTATTAACGTTTCACTCCCTGTCAGATGTTGGAGACTGTATGAAGTAGGCCTGGGAAGGGTTTGAAGGAGAGGGTTGCAATATGCCATTAAGGCATCGGGCAGAGAAGTAACACCCCTAAAAGAGAAGGGGGGTATGTGGTTTCCTTTAATGACCCCATACCACCCCCTGAGGGCCGCCTCTCCCCATGTGGTCAACCCTAACAATAGCCGCCCACCCGGGTCAGGATCAGGTAGCAGCTGTCGTCCCCTGTCCACATGGGAAGAGGCTATTCCAGGGAAAGGAGTGATGACATCATCAGATTCATCACAGCTTGTAGTTGGTTATGAAGTACTGTTAGAAGTGGCCCAACAGGATTACTTATCCTTATTACTTTCATCTTTTTGAAATGTGTAATAAGCATTTACATCTTGATGTGTTCCTAATTATTGCAGTTATATTGTTTCATTGAATATGGAAAAATAAAGTTTTCAACAAAGATAAATCAACACCATCAGGACACACAGTGAGTCATCACAGCAATTAGACCTCCCCTAATCCCCTGCTATCCATACAACCCTGGACAGACCTCTATCTCCCATCACCTGAGGACTTTTGTAAAACATGCATTTCCCTAAACCCCACTGCCTACTAGGATGACATTATCCAGGCAAACATCCTCAAACAATCTAGATGTGTGATATGGCCCTTATCTTGGCCTTATCCAGAGGCATGGGAACTCCTCTCAGCAATGGGCGGGAGGCCTACCAGGGAGGGATCCAAAGCCAATCCTGCCCAAGGCAGACAGTGGCAGCAGAGAGGTCCCCCGTTCCTGTTCCCTCCCCTAGTGCTAGCATGTTGGAAGGCAGACCCTTATCTCCAGCTTTACCTCGTAAAAGATATACTTGCAGGTTTCTGTTTATTATTCTTAGAAAACATGCACTGGAGATCACAACTCAGCCCTAACTGAAGAGAAAGCTGCACTGCCAATAAAACAACATGGGGCCAGAAATGCGGGAAAAACTGTAGACGAGAGCTGAGGCAAAGCCCGAAGTGCCAGTACTGATCGGAAGGAGAGACCTGCCACCATGCTAGGAAGCCACACTGAAGGTCTCGCAGAGCTGCCAGAACGAGCCTGCACAGGCCCCCTTAAGTCCCCTGGACCACCTGGGAACAGGGACCCAAATCCAGGGATTGAAAATAAGATAGGATAAGCTTGAGCTAAAAGCAGTTCCTGGGTATCAGGTATTAACCAGTGAGCAGGAGATACCACTGGGGAACGAGGGGCTAGTACATTGTTTTCTGCAAATTGAACTTCCACAAAAGATGGAAACTTAACATTTTGTCCATTATGTATTACCTATTATGCTTTAAATGTCATATAGATGTGCCCTAATTCTCATTTATCAATCGTCCAAAACGCAAAAAATGTATGTCATATAGGTATTTTTAGGCATGAGTTGGCTTGGCGAGAGAAATGTAGCTCCTCTAGCTGTTGGTGTCACGTTAACCAAGCTTTTCTAAGCTACAAGCAGAAATCAAATAGCTGCCAGTTCACCTCAATTTTGACCCCTGCAAATCTACTCTCCCGAGAAATACTTGATATCTGATATCTGTGAACCCCACTAAGGGGGAGCTAGAATGTGTACTGAGACTCTAAACTGTGTGCTGAATCCAGGATATTCGTCCCTTCTCCCCTAGGGTGACCCATCCCTTTTGAGGCTAGGCAGGGGAGCCCACTCAGCCAAACCCTCCCTATGGGTATGGGCAAGCGGGACCACAATGGAAGTTAGTCCCCTTTTGGGGACAAGTACTTCCATGATCGGATGAGAGCTTAGATAAAATCTGTACGCTCCACCTAAAGGGGAACCACCAAAGTTAGAGAGGTATTAAGACTTGTTTTCAGTGCCGAACCCTCCTCAAAATTATTCTCTATCAATCAAAAGCACATTACCACTTGTAATTTGTTAAAACCTGTTTGTTTGCCTTACTCCATGTTGACTTTACTGTTTTGGATTCACCAAATAGTGACATTTCTTCACCTTGTTGGCTTCAAGTAATTGTGAGGGGTCTGAAATGTGAGGCGGACAACTTTGTTAAGGATTTTCAAAAGATGCCATTTTATTAACTCAAAGGGTTGGATAAACACCTCACAATCCCATCCCTGGCGAGGATTTCCCTGCCTAAAATAAAGGAAACACTCTAGCAAAGGATCTCTGTCCCTCACACTTATACATACAGTAACTCAATAAGGTAATGTATGGCAGTTCAAAGGCAACACAAGGGGATAGCTCTGGGACAAAATGTTTGTCTTGGAAGCAAAACAACGCAGCGCAACACAGGTTTGAATCCCAATCCCGTGCTTAGAAACCAATCTCTGTTATTAAGCAACTTATAAAAGAACAATTATAATTATAATATGATAAAAGTCTCTCCTTATAATCTGTGTGAATTCCCCTTACCCAGATGGCATCACTTTTTCACCCAAGGTGAAACACTTGTGTATAGGCGCGTTATAAATGCCATATCATATCATATCATCAAATCACACTGCTTTGCAAGATCAAATGCCCTTCCTGCTGCCTCAGGACTTCTGTACAGTAGTGTAGGCTTGGGTGATGAATTGATCACTTACATGAGGGTAATTCCCTGTTAGCAGGGCTCCCATCCATGTAGCTAGCCCCCTCCTTAAAGATACACACCACAATGTGTGTCCCTCAATACCATGGTATGCAAATTCAACCCCACATCCCCTCCACTATATGCCATCTAACTGGACGCTGTGAGAAACCAGAGGGTCTCTCACCCACTAGTCTATGGGGATATCTCTATCTCTCTCTCTCTCTCGGGTGGCCAGGGCATGGCCATTGCCTTTGGATCCACATGTGGGGTGGATCAGTGCGGAAGGATCACCTGGGTGAGGGGTCATCTGGGAGTGGGGGTGAGGCAGCCGATGGTGAGACACGGTATTCCCCCCTTTTTTGTTCATCTATCCCATCCTATTTTTAGGATACTCCGAGGTCTGAACCCCCACTCCCTTTTACACAAACACTAGGCCGAGGAAGAGGGTGACTGAGAGTAACAAGACTAACTCTCATACATCGTACTGGACATGTCCCTTTAATCTGGTCAGGCTAAGTCAGGCACTTGACTTCAAGTGCATACACCTGATTCCATTAAGCTCTCCTCACACGGATAAAAGGCAACACCGAAAGACACACTCTGAGCAAGGCGGTACACGAGTACGAGCAGAACTTCCAGGATGAAGGCAAACCTACCGAAGCAGAGTGACGGACCAAGGGACTGGGGGCTGCGGGTAGAAAACCCCAAGAATTCCCTACTGGAGGTAGTTGCCTCCGACAGGCCGCGAAAGACACGTGGAGAAGGCCAGATCCCACAAGTGAAGGCTGTATTGTGTTTCAAGGATGTCCAGCGAGCCTCCCGGGCGAACGACAGAGTTGGGGAGGTAAGGCCAAGCCTGTGGTACTAAACTTGACTTGTGAATTAGAAATCGCGAAACCCAGAAAAAGACGCACACAGTGTGTTAAAGTTTGAAATAGAAACATTATATTGCAAGTGAATGTTATGACTTGATGGTCGTGAAGATTATGGGGCCTCTGTCCACAAGTTCCACTCAGAAAGATACAAATAACTTCCTGAGCAATCCTTGAGGCCACAGGTTGTTTGAGTGCCGAAGAACACCAGGAACCAGGAACACCGGTGACCCCTCGACCGCTGTAAAGCAAGCAATGGGTCAGTACAATGGCAAACAATACACTGAATAGCGAGGTAACAAATATCAAGGGGCTTACCAAGGGTCTGGGGACAGGAAGAACAAAGATGAGAATGGAGGTGTTCCGTGTGGCTGCAGAGTGTAGCAAGCGGCAGCGGCTAGGCGTAGATTGTTGTAGAAATAGGCACTACAAGACCTGAATGGAAAGGGTACTCCAAAAGGTAACAGAAGAGGAAATCCGAAAACAGTCCGTTAAGAGTTCCAAGGTCAAAAGCCAGCCAAGTTCGTCGTAACCAGGGGGTAATCCAAAGGAATCCAAAAATTCAGTTCAAAGGTCCTGAAACAGCAGAGAAAAACAGTATCCAAGAGCTTGACAGAGGAATCCAAGAAGAACAGTCCGTAGTCCAGGTTCAAGATGTGAAGACAGGAAGACGCCAAACAGTGCCTGATTGGGTCAGCTGTGAAGCACTGAATGAGCGTTCCCTCTCCGGTTTTAAAGGGGCCTATGAGTGTCACATGACCCATCACGTGACCGATGATGTAGCATGTTTCCTTGTCACATGACCCAAGTTTTCAAAACGCTGCCGGGTCTTCCTGAGGGTGTGACGAGGCAAAGGAAAAAGCCAGCGTCTCCGTCTACTGTCTCCAAGACGCCAGGGCAGCTGCCAACGTTGCAATGGGTGAATATGACCATAGTGCGTTAGATGCCCTTGTGTGCGCCGCTGCCGTGCTGCTTGGGGGAGTGAGGACATGAGGTTAGAAGGGGAAGGCAGAACAGGACCTGAGATGGAGGGCTTAGTGACTGCATGGGTTTTCGTGTGCGTAAGGTTACCACTGGATGGTGTAACAGAGCCCCCTCCCAAAGGCCCACAACCCCGTGGGCAGGCAGGGAAATCCCAATGAAACTGGACCACTAAACGAGGGTCATGCACATCCCGGGCAAGAACCCAAGAGCGCTCCTCAGGACCGTAACCCAACCAATCCACGAGATGCTGGAGCTGCCCCCTGAAGAGACGAGAGCCCAGAATACCCCCAACATCATAAACATCAGGGTCATCCAGTGATACGGGGGCAAGGCGAGAGACCAGGCGCGTGGGACCAGGGCATGGTTTCAGGAGGGAAGTATGAAAAACTGGATGGACCTTCCAGGTCAAAGGAAGGGATAGGCGATAAGCCACAGGACTCAGGACACCAGACACCCGAAAAGGACCAACAAACTTGGGAAGCAATTTGCGACAGCCAGGCAAATTAAGATAACGGGTCCCAAACTCGGTCCCCCACATGGTAAACAGGAGCAGCAACCCGTTTCTTATCAGCTGAAGTTTTCATGGCCAACTGAGCTTCCTGCAGATGGGCAAGAGTCTGGGCATGAACCACGGCCAAGTCGCGAACACAAGATGAGGCACCAGGAGCACAAGAGGATGCATAATCGGGAATGGGCAATGTACGGGGGTGTTGGCCATAAAGGGAGTAGAATGGAGAAAAGCCAGTAGAAGAGTGCAAGGAGTTGTTATGGGCGAATTCAGCGAGATGTAATAGGTGTACCCATGATTTCTGATGTTGTAGTGAAAGACAGCGTAAATATTGTTCCATGGCCTGATTTACCCTTTCTGTCTGGCTGTCGGTTTCCGGATGGTAAGCAGAGGAAAATCGTGCATCAATACCCAATAATTTAGTGAGCGCACACCAGAAACGGGACGTGAATTGTGAACCTCTGTCAGAAACCAAGACAGTAGGGAGCCCAAACGAACAAAAAATGGATTTGAAAAACAGATTTGCCAATGTAGGTGCAGAGGGTATACCAGAACAAGGAATAAAGCGAGCCATCTTTGTGTAGGTGTCTACTACAACCCATACTGTATCATAACCCTGTGAACGAGGGAGATCAGTCACAAAATCCATTGAAAGGGTATTCCAGGGTTTGGGGGGAATCGGCAAGGGCTGTAAAAGACCCAAAGACCCGGCCGCTACGGATCTTACACTGGGCACACACTGAACAGGTGTTGACATAATTCTCAACATCACGTCGCATCGAAGGACACCAGCACCAGCGTTTAAGTAGATCCAGAGTACGCTGTTGTCCTGGGTGACCAGTGGATGGTGTAACAGTGAAGGCTGTACGCGTGTAGATGAGAAGCGAAGAAAGGCAGACATGTGAGTGAACTTTGATGTAAAGGACAGCTGTGAAATCAGCGATACTAAGTAGCGAGGTGGTCCGGTGAAAGGAAGTAGCCCATTCGAAAGTCTCTGTGAAAAGTACTTGGTTTAAAATCAAGTACGCAAATGAACAACAAAAGTGAAATATGTATTTAATTTTATTTTATTGTTTTTTATAACGTGCCTAATACTGTATCTGAGATCAGTTTCTAAGTGCGGATCTGGGATCCAAACCTCTGTTGCTCTGTGTTGTCAGCGCGTTGCCCCTGTGCTATCCTCCGTTCACGAAGAAGATAGATTAATTAAGAAGGTTAATTCCTAGGGAAGAGTCAAAGTTAAACCGTGAACTTTGAGTCAAAGTGGTCCTGCGGTGGTGTGTAAAGAGAGCCACGCACATTTGAAAGTCTTTCACATACGAAAGTAGTCTGAGCCCAACTGAGGGAGACCCGAAGAATAATAAGCTTGGGGAAGGGGGACCCCTTGCAAGTTTGTGTTGAACTTTATCGTGAGAGGTCTGAGCTCGACAGAGGTGGATCTTTGTGAATGTTTTGGTTGAAACATTATTTTGGAAGTCAGAGACTTTAAAGTGGAAGGCCAGGCGGGCCTCGATCCATGGTTTTGAACAGTGTATTGTATTGGAAACCGAGCCAGAGTGTGTCATTCTGCCTATAGGGACCGCCTTACTATGTGAGGCCTAATGTGAGGAAAAGAGCTGGTTCAACCACACTATCATTTGAACACTGATTATTCTTTTTGCATACATTTCTCCTTTTTAGACTTTTTTGTACAAGATGTGGGGCAGCCATTAGGTTTTGCTAGCATAGGCTATTTTGATTTGACTACACTAGGAGTGCGTTATTTATTATTTGATGTTCCAGGCTATTCCCATCTTACTCATAGGGCAAAGTAGGAGTTTCTCCAGCCCCAACAATTTCGATAAAGGTTTTACAAATTGCACCGATTGTGTCAGTGTCATACTTGTGATGCCATGCCTTCCCTACAACTCGCTTACCAGCTAGGATCATGTTAAAAGATGCCTACATCACATACAAAACTAACTCAGCAGGCACACCACATTGCCTGCAGGCTAAGTTAAACACCTATGGCAGATCGCGACAGGCATTGCCACACCTGAGAGTGGAAGGGCCTGCAAGTAGAAAACTACGAAACAGCCATTCTCTTGGTATGCTCCATACCTATGAAATTCTATCCAAGCAGCAATACGGACCGCTATCTCTCTCTTCCTATTCTGTAAAAAACTGAAGCCCTTCCTATTTCAGTCACACCTTGACATTTCCTAAACTCTAAGACTAGCCACAAGCCACAGTGTGGCTATCTGTAGCTCAACAAAGTGCTACCGCGGTAATTGTTTTGTGGTCACATAATACTGCGTTACTGTCTGTCCCTCAACACTTTCGCCTGTTAATGTTACCCTAATTCTGCTGTACGGTGCTGCTCAGCTTCTGAGCTAGGTCTGAGCTATATAAATATAATAATATAAATTTAAATAACACAGCAAATAATCACCTTTCCGATTTCTGTGGAAAACCTCCAACCTGACCACTGCGCAATGCTTTACCTAAACACCAGCAAGAGCCCAATTCAGCGGAATCCACAAACACATATAGATACCGCTGCACAGCCTCACCTGGACCCTTGTTTACAGCCTGATCCAGACAAATCTATGCACAACTCCTGTCTAGACCCCAATCTGCAAAAACATAGTCTATATACCCGCTTTCCCTGCCCGATCCAAACCTTTCTCTATAACACCATCCATGCATCCATCAAAACAAGCCTTGGCAATGCCAACAGTTTTGGCTTTTGTGTAGGCATGGGAAAGGCACTTGGCAGGCACAGGTAGTGGTATTAACTACCCATTGTGGGTAGCAGGTGCAAAATGGTGCGAGTACCTGGGCATCCAAAAGCAGTGCCTGGTGAAAGCTTAAAATGTATGCACAAGCCAATGTGTTTAGCTTTTCCAATGCTTGTTTTAGACAGGACTTCAGTGTCTTTGCCAATGCTTGTTTTAACCAGACTTCAGTGAAGGATACTGTGTTATCAGGATTCTTCCAGTTAATGTGTGCCAGGAGAGTCCAAGTATGGTAAGTACTTTATTGCCAGTGTATAAGACTGTGACTGTCTTTTTTTAATATAATGGTTTTGTAACACCTAGGGCCTCATTCCGAGATTGGAGGTAGCCATGGCGCTATTCGTGCCATGGCTGCCTCCAATACCGGGTCCGGCACCGGTCTTGTTCAATGGGGACTTACCGGTGCATTCCGACCCTCGAGGGACCGGTAAGTCCCCATTGAACCAACTATTCCCCATTCCCATTTAGCCCCTATAGGGCTCAATGGGAATGGGGAGGGCGCTAATAACGGGCTCGCGTATAGCAGACCCGTTATTAGCGCCCTGGTTCCTTAGCGGGACCCGTAAAGGACGTGTGGTCAGACCACACATCCTTTACGGTTCCCGCTAAGTGACCTCGGAATTGAGCGGTAAGGGATTACCGGCACCAGTCTCCTTAATGGTGCCTGGTATCCCTTACCGCCCACCTCAGAATGACCCCCCCAAGTACAGGACAATATACCACTGGCATTCAGCCCCTCCAGCTAGCTCCATCTAACTGCCAGTAAATAGAACACTCAGATACAGGCACACAGAACATTCCACCAATGCACTGAATTCCACAAGCTGAACCATGCATTTCAACAGCATGCACTCTGAACAGCAGACTACTACACTTCTCCCTCCGTAAATCACCAAAAATGTGAAATGCATTGCTCTAACGTACACATAACTCCCAGAACCATCCATGGCCACTGAATGGAACAGGAGACCCCAAACCATAATGCAAAACACATCCTAGAAACCTGCAATGTTCCATAGGCAAACACACATGTAGACCACCATGAACAGAAACTCCAACCTTCTCCCTCCTGCACAACCACACCAACACACAGCAAGGATGACAGAACGGCACCAACCGAATTGACCACAGGAGAAAGACCATAACTGCCACCGCTATCCAACCAGATAAAAACAACTAAGGGAACATACTCCCTTTTCCCCGGGTTACCCCAGAGCTCAGACCTGCCACGCCTGAGCACAACCTTTTCTCCTCCCTGAGCAAAAACAACCTAACACACCTGACCACCAATGAACCTAACCGCCTACCGCTTGAGACTGCTACTCTCGAAGCTCAAGACCTGCCACGCCTGAGCACAAACCAAAATGCTCTCCTGTGAGCAAAACTACACAGAATGTCCCCGAATCCACCATATACCACCGAAAGCATAAAACACGCCAGAAGACCTGACTCCGCAAACCAAAACGTCTGCACAGCCATAAACAACACCCACTAACGGGGGCGTGGCTAGCCGCCATGTGAAGTGGACATGTCTTTGTGATGCTCCTGCAGATCCGACAAAAGATAGGCTGCAAACGGCAAGTTTAATCCATAAACAGCTGAATATTCAAAGGAAGACCTTCTTTAACAAAAGGTGTTCAAACTATTGAGCCCAGCAGAGCAAAAGCGGTGTGGCGCGTTGCGAGTGCGAGCTAGGGAACCCTGTCTGACTGGAGAAAATGGCGGCGAACAGCGAGTAGCTCAGCAAGGACCGCAGCAAGGACCGCAGCGATGAGGCAACTGAGCCACTGCAGAATAGAGAGCCGAATAGCCCATCAAACGCTGCCAGGAGGATGGAAGTCCGGCGGTGTGGCATGGGACTTGATGGACAGACGGGTAAAATGCGCCCAACTGCACGTTCAACGGGAACAATAGAGGGCCGGTAAGATGCTGAGATTCCCGGGTGTATTGAGGAACGTGGAAGATACAGAAGCTTCCTTGAAGGGGAACATCCTCAGACGAGCCCAGCGGAAGCTGATAACACAGCGCAGACTACAGTGTGGAAAGGAGAGAGCGAACGCAATAGCTGACCTGCGCAGCCAACACCAGCACATAGCAAAAGGACTGCAAGCATCTGGAGGGGAGAACCTGCACGGGCAGACCAAGAGCAAGGAACGGAACACTACGATCCGTGGGAGTGGCCTCAGAGCTGCAACGTACAGCACATCGGCAAGGAGCAATGGAGGAAGAGGGATAAGGACACTTGCACCTCACTCTAAAGACAATGACCCAGCCACTACAAGCCATGCCCTAGGCCCACGGAGCACAGGGAAAAGGGAGGTGAAACACATTAGAGCCCACCTGCAAGGTCAGGTCCCGACCTCTGAATTGCATGTGAGGCCCCTCCCATGCTTGTGGGGAGCGGGCAGTAAAGCAGAGGAGCTGAGTTGGCAAATGCCCTGGGGAAAGAGCCCTATACCCGAGAATGCTGAAACTTTAATCCCAGGCCTCAAGATATACAAGGAGGATGAGGAAGAAGGCCAAGGCAGCACACTGCTGCCAGAAGGAAGCCCTACAGCTGAAACGCATGCTGCATAACCCCTAACCAGATGAGCACGTGTGCAGCCTCCCAAATGCATAGCATAACAAGCCCAAGAAGGGGAGACGGACAAAAAGCTGTGCACACGCCTAGCAGCTACTGTGACAGGAGAAGTTGAAGACAGCTTTGAGGAACGGAAGATAATCAATGCCACAACACAGTTCTGCATACATAGGAGTAATATGTTGGCATAAGATGCAGCAATAGAACAGAGCAGCTGCTGAGGAGCAGGAGATGCCCAGCTAGCTGAACAAGTAAGGGAGTGAAGTAATAACAGTCATAAATCCTGTGATCAGAAACGGCACTAGCAGGACAAACTGAATGCCCACTGAGGCGTTCACCAAAAGCTAGAGTTAAGCTACCAGAACTCCTGGCGGATTGCTCAAACCATAAGACAGTGAGAGAGAAGCTGAGTTGAGCAATAAAATAAAGCTAAAGGAAAACAAACCACGATGGAAGCATTCACTAAAAGCCAGGAAGGGCCCGCAGGAGATGGAGAGATGAGTCCAAGCAAGAGCCCCAAGGACGCATTGGAAAACGGGAATCAGCAGATACCGTACAAACTAAAATTGACGCAGTGAGATCGATGTAGGCTAATTGAGGCAAGATATGCGAGCACTGGCGGAGCGCATGGGAAAACTTGGAAGAGCAAGTGCAAGAGAACAACAAAGAGGGAGCGCAGACAGCAAAGGATGTCAACATCCTGCAGCAGAAAGTGAAATTGCTGGAGGACAGAGTAGAAGATGCCGAAGGACGCGTGCGATGCAACATCAGAATTGTAGGCCTGCTAGAAGGGATGGAGGGGACCGACCCCACCATTTACATCGAAAACTTACTGTTACAGGAAATAGGCCGTGGGAATCTCACACAGATGTTCACTATAGAGCGTGCACACCATTCCCTAGTCAGGAAACCTTTACCATGCACTCCAACCAGGCCAATCATCGCCAAAGTGTTAAACTATACAGACAGGGAGAAGATCCTGGCATTCTCCAGAACTGGGGGCAACATACAAAGGGCCTCTGCAAAACTAGCAAAGACTGAAAAAAGTGGGACTAAAACATATGCTAATATATCTGGCCAAATTGAAGATCCTGCACAACGGCAGGGCCTTGTTTTTCGAAACATCGTCTGAGGCACAAGATTGGATGGAAATTGTGAAAATACCAGCATCGGAATAAGAATGACAATAAATATGGAAAAGAGCTAAGTCCCCGCAAAGGAGTACAAACAGAATTAATGTCAGGAAATAAAACAAAGAGAAATTATCCACCTGAAGGTAACAGTGGTGGATCGCAGGTAAACAAAAAGTGAAGTGCATATCAACGTCGCTGTTAGAAGTTGGTACAGAATGCAGGAATACCGCAGTTTGGACACAAGACACTTGGTAGGAGGGGCACGAGAGGAAGAGGACCTCCAACTACCCCACACACTTCTATTAAGGTATGGAATAAAATACCCACCTGTTGGGCACCGGAAGCCAAGTCCACCAACTGGGCATACAAGGAGCGGAAGCGGGGAAGTCTAAGCATGCACTGCATTGGTGGACAGTTTATGTTTTGTGAAGTTATGCATTGGCTGAAAACTTAAAGGTCATGACCTTGAACATCCGGGGTCTGAATAATTATGGCAAAAGGCAGAGGGTGATCACATATCTGCAAAGACATAAAGTGGAGATTGCTCTATTACAAGAGAAACATCTGAATGAGTACAAAGGAAACTTTCTGAAAAGTGTGGGGGGTGGTGGTGCGCTCCCCATACTCAGCCAGAGGATAGCCAGAGGATAGCCCCATCGATCCCCCTGAAGGTACTACACACTAAGGCTTATGACAAAGGGAGGATGGTCCTCATATACGGTATGCTTGAGAACAGAGATATATGTATAGTAAATACCTATGCACCAAATCATGATGCCACAATATTTTTCAAGTCGCTATACAAGAGGTGGAGACCATATAGGGATGGAGTCATGATATGGGGCGGTGATTTCAACTGCACCCTAAATCCCATAGCAGACAGATCTGATGATAGGTTGAAGAGTCCGGCCCTGCCAGCCAAGGTTTTGAGCACCATCCTATGCCAATTTCAGCTGGTGGACATATGGGGGACTCTTCATATAGCTGAAAGGGAATACTCTCATTACTCTGCCCGACACAAAGTATACACAAGACTAGACTACCTGTTTACAGGAGAGGAACACATGAGGGAATTTGTGGAGGCGGAATACAAGGCTAGAGTCCTGACGGACCACGCCCCACTTGTACTTAAATGGGTATTACTACCGCTAGACCGCTCATACCAAAATGGAGAATCAGGTGCGAAGCGTTGCTAGACACAGCATTTAAAGAACAAATAAGAAAAGGCATGATAGAGTTCCTCGAAATAAACAAGGGCAGTGTACAACAAGTGGGCACGGTATGGAAAACATATAAAGTGATTATTAGAGGAGAGATGATAGCCAAAGCGGGTGGAGTACAGAAAACCATCACTGCAGAACTAAATGAAATAGAAACTAAACTCATTGAGATAGAAAGGAAGACTAGTGAGGGGGTAGACCACTTAGAAGAGGAAATTAGTCTGAGACAGAGGTGCCTGACCCAATGGGACAGGCTGGGAAAATGTAGCTATGCGCAATACCTAGAAAGAAGACACGCACAGGGAGATAAGGCCGGGAAACTGCTAACCTGGTTATACAGAAGCAATAACAAGAAAACTCCAATATACGCGATACAAACGACAGTGGGAAAAGTAGAAAATATGGAAGTATGAGTCAACGAGGCGTTTCACAAATATTACCGTGAGTTATATGAGGACTACCATGCAGACAGAGATGAGGCGCTGCAAGGAGCGCTGCACCTCATTACTCTACCACACCTAGACGATCAACAAATAAGCATTTTAGAAGAGCCCATAACAGCAGAAGAGGTACTAAACGTAATTAGAGCACAATCCTCAGGTAAACTCCAGGTATGGCTGGATTGCCAGGAGAGTTCTACAAAGAATATGCAGGGAACATGGTGCCAATTTTGCCGAGGATATTCAACGAAGCATTTGAAAGAGGGACACTCGCAGAAAGTATGAGGGAAGTCTTAATCATTCCTCTCCCAAAACAGAATAAAAATGCAATGGAATGTGGAGCCTACAGACCCCTGTCCCTACTAAATCAAGACAGTAAAATTCTAACTTCAGTACTGGCATATAGGCTTAAAAAAGTCATATCAAAGATTATACAACCCGACCAAACAGGATATGTTCCGGGGAGGAACATCTCCTGGAACCTAAGGAGGCTTCATCACGTTATAAACAGCACAAGGGGCAGGACAGAGCACTGTGTAGTGGCTTCGTTAGAAGCGATCAAAGCATTTGACTCTGTAGACTGGGAATTGCTGCACGCCACAATTGCTAGAATGGGATTCGGACCACACTATACGAAATGGGTGAGACTGATGTACACCAAACAATTGGCGAGGGTCAGAACAGGTAACACTTTCTCGGATAGATGGGAGTTAGAGAAAGGTACCAGACAGGGCTGCTCACTGTCCCAAATGCTGTACATATTGGCGGTAGAGCATATCGCTGCTTTCCTTCGACAGGAATATCGATAAGCAGGAACAGCGATGGACGGGGGAAAGCACACTGTGTCCACGTATGCAGATGACACGTTACTATACCTACAGAACCCTGAAGAGAACCTGCAACATGTATTGGAGGTACTGGATAACTTTCCTATATTAACGGTGATAGAAATAAATAAGAATAAATACAGTTTTTTTCCCGTTGGCAAAACTAGCTGTGCATGGCAACAGAGTATTGCCAGATCTACCTCTGCCATGGAGCAAGAACTCCTTCAGATATCTAAGTCTAAATATTCACCACAACCCAAAGCAAGAACATGCAGATAATAATAAAGGCAAAATAATAATTAATCAAATCCATGCAATTCTGGGGAAGTTGCCATTGTCAGCTATGGGGAGAGCGGCCCTATTAAAAATGGTCAATTCTTAGTACACAGAGCTATGATATGCACGATAAGGGGAAGATGGCCAACCTTGGCGGAGGACAATATAGAGTGTGAAGAAATAGAAACTATAATACATTTTTCGGGTGGAGGACATGCCGTATCTAGACTGTATGAGGTATTAATAGAGTGTTACTTGAGGTAAGAACTGAAATGCAGAAGGGGATGGGAGAAAGAACTGGGGAAGTCCTTTGAAGATAAGGACTGGTGGAAAATAGTCTCTTACCACAATTCTCCAGGAATGCCAGGCTACAATTGATACAATTATACATTACAAAAAGGGCATACCTAGCACCAGAAGCAATACCCAACTTTAAAGGTGCAAGTAAACAGATATGTCTGAAATGTAGGAAAGAAAATGCAGGCATGGCACACATGGTCTGGGAATGCAATATCATACAGGAATTCTGGAGGGAAATTGAAAACAAAGTGGCTACAGGAGGCATAGACTTAGACATTCAATCCCCAGAGGCATGCATTTTGAGACTCTTCCAGAGAGGCACTTATCAGAAAGCAATGAGGAAGATCAAAGACCTAATATATGTGCTAGCCAAGCGCAGCATAGCTATGCATTGGAAAGCGGAAAAAGGTCTGAGTGGGTTTTAAGATGGTGGGAGGATCTGCGGAAATGGGCGACAGCGGAAACAGGGGTGTGGGAGAAGGTGATAGGAGAGCAAAAGCAAAACCCTGTAGCAGACATACTGCAGTGGACTGACATTGTTCATCCAGGGCAGGGGCGAAGGTGTACACTAGATGGACAAGATAAGGCAGAGGCGTGATATGAACAGGACAAACATAATGGATGTCGTGACTTGCCGCGTAGTGAAGAGTAATGGACCTCTGTCCACAAATCACCCACAGGGATGAGTAAAGAAACTCCCTGTGCGAGCTTTGAGGCCACAGGTGTTTTGTTTCTTCGTCGGATCTGATAACGTCCTGGACCCCGGAGGCTGTTAAAGGGAAGGTAAGATTAGCACAGGCAGACACAATACTGGGATATGCAGAAACGAGTATAAATCTCTTACCTAAACCCAACCGGGATGATTCTGGGGTGCCGGGGGCCTGGTGCGAGGGAGAGCCGTAGGTCTGGACAGCCGTGTCAACCGGAACCCAGATGGTAGAGGCTGGTTGTAACTAGGTGAGCACCTGAGTTTGCCACTCAGCGCCAGTGGCCAAAATCGTAGAGTCAAGAAAGGGTGATCCGTAAGCAATCCGTTAATCAAAAGCCGAGGGTCAAAAGTAACAATATCCGTGCAACAAGATCCGAGGAGTCAGCAAGCCAGTCCGTAATCCGTAAGCCAAGGTCCAAAAAATCTGTTGTATCCAGGTATCGTGAATGCTGCAAAAGCCGAACAGAGTCGTGGAACAGCTGTGAAGCGGTGATGGAACTCGAACTTCCCGGTTTTATGCGTGCCGGCTCTTGATCACGTGAGCGGGATTCTGGGCACGTGATCGGGAGAGCGCCGCGGAACCAGGAGGTAAACGCAGTCGGGTGTTCCAGCTTGAACGTAGTCTCCATGGGAGCTGCCAATGGTAACGAGGCAACAAACCGGGTCGGACCTTCCGCACTGCCCGCCCTCGTTGACCATGGCGACTCCCTCGCACCCTAGGTATGGAAATGTCCCGGGAGGTGGTCTGCAACCCAGGGACTGTTCCCGTGTGTGCTGGTGTGACGGTGCATGGTGGCGGGACTGGTTTGTGTATGACAGAGCCCCCCCTCAATGGCCCACGACCACGTGGGCAGGAAGGGTGATCCCGGTGGAAACGTGAAACAAGCCTCGGGGCATGGACGTCCCCAGCAGGAACCCAACAACGCTCCTCGGGGCCAAAACCCACCCAGTCAACAAGATACTGGAGCCCACCCCTGACATAGCGAGAACCCAAGACAGCAGAAACCTCATATTCCACGGAGTCACCCACCGCCACCGGGCCAGGCGTAGACCGGAGACGAGTAGGTGCCGGACAGGATTTCAACAACGAGGTGTGGAATACGGGGTGTATGCACCAGGAAGCAGGGACTGAGAGTCGGTAGGCTACAGGGTTGATCACAGCAGTAATCTTATACGGGCCCACAAAACGGGGTAAAAGTTTGCGACACCCAGGTAGCCTAAGATGACGAGAAGAGAGCCAAACCCTGTCCCCCACAACATAGGAAGGTGCTACCGCCCTCCTTCTATCCGCCATGGCCTTCATGGATTCCCGGGCCTCCTGGAGATGAGTAAGGGTCCGAGCCTGAACAGCCGATAGGTCGCGGGCACAGGCGACAGCAGCAGGGTTGTCAGAGGGAGCTAGGTCCGGGATAGGTAAGGTGCGGGGATGCTGGCCATATAATACAAAAAAGGGGGAAGAGCCAGTGGAGGAATGTGTGGAGTTGTTATACGAAAACTCAGCAAGATGTAGTAAACCGAGCCAGGATTGCTGGTGTTGCAGAATCAAACAACGTAGATATTGTTCCATGGCCTGGTTCACCCTCTCAGTCTGGCCGTCCGTCTCCGGGTGGTAAGCGGAGGAAAAGCGGGAATCTATACCCAGGAGAGCCGTAAGAGCTCGCCAGAACCGAGAAGTGAACTGGGGCCCCCTATCCGAAATAATAATCGTGGGCAACCCAAAGAAACAAAAGACCGATTTAAAGAAGAGATCGGCCAAAGCTGGGGCAGAAGGGATGCCAGAACAAGGAATGAAGCGAGCCATTTTGGAAAATGAATCGACCACCACCCATATGGTGTCGAAACCCTTTGTCCGGGGCAGGTCGGTTACGAAATCCATGGAAACCGTGTGCCAAGGCCTGGGGGGTATAGGTAACGGAAGTAGAAGCCCCAGTGGACGCCCCCTACGATGCTTACACTGGGCACATATAGCACAGGTGTTAACATACCCTTCAACGTCGTGTTTCATGGAGGGCCACCAACACCAACGCCTGAGCATGTCCAACGTGCGTTTCTGTCCTGGATGACCATTGATGGCGCTATCGTGGGACCATTTCAGAGCAAGGTTACGAGTGTCGGTAGAAGGCAACCACAACCTGTTTCGGATATAGGGCAACCCTTCATGAAACTCTGGATCCCACTCGGTGACCTGATCGGGATGTTGTGAAACCCATGTGCGAAGTGAGTCCAATAGAGATAAAGGAGGGGTGCAAAGGCAAATAACATGTTGGTTTAACAGGGTTTCTGGAAACACAGGTAAGGATACCCCACCCGGAGAGCGAGACAATGCGTCCGCTTTCCCATGGGACAGACCGGAACGATGTTTGACCTGGAAGTCAAAGGCCGCAAAGAATAAATGCCACCGCACCTGCCGACTGTTAATACATTTGAGCGAGGCCAGATCCTGGAGGTTGCGGTGGTCGGTGAACACCATGACTGTGTGCTTCGCTCCCAACAAATGATGCCGCCAGACCAAGAATGCATCTTTGATGGCGAGCAATTCTTTCTCCGTGACAGTGTAATGTAGTTCCGTAACAGAGAATTTCCGAGAATGAAATGCCACTGGATGCAACTGACCCGAATGAGGGCAACGTTGGGACAGGACTGCCCCGAGAGCAAAAGAGGACGCATCGGCCTCCACAATAAACGGGAGTTCTGGGTCGGGATGTTTCAGGACAGGGGCAGTAGTAAATGCAGACTTTAAGGCGTCAAAAGCAGCCTGGTGTCCATCCAACCAAACAAAAGGCGATTTGGGGCTGGTTAGGGCTGTAAGAGGAGCTACCAGAGATGAGAAGTCTTGGATGAAACGCCTATAGAAATTCGAGAACCCAAGGAATGATTGCAAGGACTTGAGATTGCCGGGTTTTGGCCAGTCCAAAACCGCTCGGACTTTGGACTGGTTCATGGCCAAACCCCCAGGTGTAATGTGGAATCCCAAGAAATCAACGCTTTCAGTATGAAACAGGCATTTCTCAGGTTTGGCGTAGAGTGAGTGTTGGCGGAGACGGGACAGTACTTCGCGGACGTGTACTATATGTTCTTTTATGTCCTGTGAGTATATGAGAATGTCGTCAAGGTATACTGCCACGCATACGTCCAACAGATCATGAAATACCTCGTTCATGAAACGTTGGAAGGTAGCAGGGGCGTTACAAAGCCCAAAGGGCATGACCACGTATTCGAATAATCCGTAACGTGTACAGAAAGCCGTCTTCCACTCGTCCCCGGAGCGGATCCTAACCAGGTTGTAGGCTCCGCGGAGATCGAGTTTTGTAAATATGGTAGCGTGGCTTAACCTGTCCAGTAAGGGAGTGATCAAGGGTATTGGGTATCGATTTTTTATGGTGATGGAATTAAGTCGGCGGTAGTCCACACAAGGACGCAGATCGCCCTCCTTTTTTGGGACAAAGAATATTGGGCTAGCAGCCGGAGAGGTGGAGGGACGTATATGACCGACCTTCAATGCAACCTGTATATAATCCTTTAATGCCTGTTCTTCTGTTGGAGATAAGGAGTAGATGCGGCCTGAGGGAATCACGGAATCAGGAATTAGGTCTATGGGGCAGTCATAAGGCCGGTGTGGTGGTAGCACCTCCGAGGAACCCTTGTCGAACACCTCACGGAAATCGTTGTAATCCGCCGGGAAACCAACGGCAACAGCCCCCACTACATGGGGTTCGAGAGCCATAGGGATATCCTCTTGCAGAGTGAGCTGTGCTATGCCCCCTAGGGCCCGTGGGGGGAATTCAGCGTCATCAGGTGCGGTGAGACAAAAATTCTGGCATGTCTCAGATTCGAAATAGACTTGCCCCGACTTCCAGTCAATCAAGGGGTTATGTAGATGTAACCAAGGAAGACCCAAGATGATACCGAACTGTGGCATCGTAATCAAATCGAAGGTGATGATTTCCTGATGCGTGTCTTGTATTGTGAGTGTGATGGGGGCGGTTTGTTGCTTTATAGGGCCTGATATCAGTGCCGTACCATCTACTGCTTGTACCGGCTCAGGATGTTGCTTGGAGATCAGAGGCAAGTTTAAGGATCTGGCCAAAGTTATATCAATATAATTGCCCGTGGCGCCTGAATCGATGTAAATCGAGATGGCATGAGATATGTCGGGTGTAGGGTTAAGCATGGCCTGTACCAACACTGGTCTGATTCTGCCAAAAGCGGGGTTCCTATCCGGGGAAATGGGAACATTGCTCGATCCAGTCCCCGGATCTAGGGTCGAGCATTTGGAAAAACCGGATTCTTGAGTTTAGGGCGTCGGGGACATGATTTTACAAAATGGCCAAGTAGACCACAGTAAAAACAGGCATGGTCAGTTCTTCTGCGTTCCCTTTCTGATTGCGTGATGGGACTGCGAATGCCACCTATTTGCATGGGTTCAATGCCTGTACCAGAGAAAGAGGAGGGTGGAGTGGCAAGGGGAATTCCTGTTTCAGACCGACGTTCGGAACGTCTTGCGTCGATTTGTAATGCGAGATCCACTAACTCAGTGTGGGTCGTGGGCAAAGATGGAACCACAGCCATAGCGTCCTTCATGGTGTTATTAAGCCCCCTATAGAAAACGACCGCCCTCTTTGGTTCAGGCCAGGATGTCTCAGCGACTAATTGATTAAAACGAGCTATGTATTCGAGGAGGGTATTCTTCCCTTGGGTCGGATCTAACAGCTCGAGGTCCCGAGACTGGGCTTTGTGACGCGTGTCAAACACACGGGACAATTCTGTGACTAGTAGGTCAAAATCGTATAGGACGGGGTTGTCGTTCTCCAACAAAGGGTTGGCCCATTCTGCCGCGGTGCCGGCCAGGTGGGACAAGGTGAACGCTGCTTTAGTGGTGGCGTCAGGGAAAGCCTGAGGTCTACAGAGGAAATGCAGTTTACACTGGTTCACGAATGTGCGAAACTTTCTGGGGTCACCGTGGAACCTCTCTGGGGCAGCCAAAGGAAAGGGCGTGGACATGAGTATCGGAACCTGAGGTGCGGCAGGAGCAGTAGGAGGCTGTTGAGCAGTTAGGGGTTGCGCTGCAGCAGCAGCTTCCCCGAACTCAGCATCAGCGGGCAAGGGGTGTTGTGTGCTCTGTATCAGATCTAATCTCTGGTGTATCGTAGCAGTAGCGGCAACCATATCTGCTCTTAGTAATGTGAGTGCCTGTACCAAGGCAGCCACGGGGTCCTCCGGTTCCATACTCTCCACGACGCAACGGCTTCACAGTCTGTCGTGACTTGCCGCGTAGTGAAGAGTAATGGACCTCTGTCCACAAATCACCCACAGGGATGAGTAAAGAAACTCCCTGTGCGAGCTTTGAGGCCACAGGTGTTTTGTTTCTTCGTCGGATCTGATAACGTCCTGGACCCCGGAGGCTGTTAAAGGGAAGGTAAGATTAGCACAGGCAGACACAATACTGGGATATGCAGAAACGAGTATAAATCTCTTACCTAAACCCAACCGGGATGATTCTGGGGTGCCGGGGGCCTGGTGCGAGGGAGAGCCGTAGGTCTGGACAGCCGTGTCAACCGGAACCCAGATGGTAGAGGCTGGTTGTAACTAGGTGAGCACCTGAGTTTGCCACTCAGCGCCAGTGGCCAAAATCGTAGAGTCAAGAAAGGGTGATCCGTAAGCAATCCGTTAATCAAAAGCCGAGGGTCAAAAGTAACAATATCCGTGCAACAAGATCCGAGGAGTCAGCAAGCCAGTCCGTAATCCGTAAGCCAAGGTCCAAAAAATCCGTTGTATCCAGGTATCGTGAATGCTGCAAAAGCCGAACAGAGTCGTGGAACAGCTGTGAAGCGGTGATGGAACTCGAACTTCCCGGTTTTATGCGTGCCGGCTCTTGATCACGTGAGCGGGATTCTGGGCACGTGATCGGGAGAGCGCCGCGGAACCAGGAGGTAAACGCAGTCGGGTGTTCCAGCTTGAACGTAGTCTCCATGGGAGCTGCCAATGGTAACGAGGCAACAAACCGGGTCGGACCTTCCGCACTGCCCGCCCTCGTTGACCATGGCGACTCCCTCGCACCCTAGGTATGGAAATGTCCCGGGAGGTGGTCTGCAACCCAGGGACTGTTCCCGTGTGTGCTGGTGTGACGGTGCATGGTGGCGGGACTGGTTTGTGTATGACAATGGACTGGAAAGATTATACATAGGCTAATATTGTGGGAAGGGGGGAATTTGGAGGGAGAATTGGAGTACTTAAGATTGTGAGATTATGTATGAATACATTGCATTGAACTGTAACCGTATAATGTTTCAAAAAGGTTAATAAAGAAATAACACAATCAAAATAAAAACAACACCCACTAACCAGGAAGGTCAAAATAAGAAAGACCAGCTAAACTGGCAACAAACAACCTCCATGCAGGCAAAACTGCCAACTGGGCAAAATAATGGACAACACAAGACTGTCCACCCACAGATGAACAGAAACTCCAATCTTCTCCCTCCTGCAGAACCAAACCAACACACAGCAAGAATGACAGAATGGAGCACACCGAACTGACCAGAGGACAAAGACCATAACTGCCAATGTTAAAAACAACCAGGGAAACAGACTCCTTTTGCCCTAGGGCTCAGACCTGCCAGCCTGAGCACCTTTGCTCCTCCCTGAGCAAAAACAACCAAACAGCCTATCGCTTGAGACTGCCACTCTCCACGCCCCATACCTGCCACACCTGAGCACAAATCAAAATGCTCTCCTGTGAGCAAAATGACACAAAACGTCCCCGAATCCTGCCTGACACCACTGAAAGCCTAAAACACACCAGAAGACCTGACTACGCAAACCAAAACGTCCGCACACCCATGAACAACACCCACTAACCAGAAAGGTCAAAATAAGAATGACCAACCGAACTGGGAACGAACAACCTCCACGCAGGCAAAACTGCCAACTGTCAAAATAATGTACAGCATAACATTGTCCCCCCACAGATGATGAAGTTACAACCACAAAAGTCAAAGACTTCCACAAACGGATGGAAACCACTTTAACTGCTGAAAACACAGTAAAGGCTCTCAGCAGAATACAACTGCAACTTTAAATGACCCCCTGCAGAATGCAACTGCACCTTAATTCCTGATACCAAATGAAAGAAATTGCCACACCAGCCCCCACCTACCACCCCCCTCCACGTAGCATAACACTGCACCCTGATGAGCACACAGCACCTCACCGGCTCAATACATCCCCAAAATCAAAAACCGGAAACACCACAACAGGAACAGAATGAGGGAGGAACAACACCTCTCTGTAAAACCCCTGCGGTACTGTCATAAACCCCCTGCAGCATCACACTGTGCCAAACAAATGCCCCCTGCAAAATAGCTGCAGTTATGCTTCCAACATCACCTTAACACCACACCATAAACAAAAATGAAGGACAACATATGATCAACAACAGATAAGGAAGAACAGAATCATTTCCCCCGAATCCAGCCCCACGTCCTCATGTCCAAACATTTAGTACCAGGAGAGTGCAAGTATGGTAAATACTTTATTTCCAGTGTCCAAGATAACACCAAGTACAGGAGAATATTCCACTGGCATCCAGCACCCCCAGCCAGCTCCTTCCAACTGACACTAAATAGAACACTCAGATCAAGGCACACAGAACATTCCACGTATACAATGCATTCCACAAGCTGCACCCTACAATCCAACATCATGCACTCTGACCAGTAGCCTCCTACAGACACAGAGTACTTATACATCGAGTGGCTAAAGGCAGGCCTGGTAAAACATGTTTATTACACCAGTAGCATGTTTACAGCTCCATTTAAGTCACACACTCTCAGAAGGCTGTTTTGAACCAACACTGGCTGGCACTTTCAATTCAAACCCTGATAGTAAGGCTTGATTAAAGCGAGCTCCAACAGTTCCCATGAGGAGGGGCTTTGGGTGGGCAGTGGCAGGAATGGGTGCAAATGGCCACAGGGGTGTCAGAATCCCAGACTTTCATATAGTGGCACACATCTTAAGGACCCATTTAGGTTTTCATGTACCCACTTAAAACACTTTCCATGGAGAAACAGGAGGAGTAATCTGTAGGTTGATTTAGTTAGTGTATGGTAGTGTAGTGGAATGCGGAGCTTTAGTGATTGGGAATTAGGTTTCCATGTTTTCGTGTACACAACTAAAACACTTTCCTTAGCATGGCCATAAGGAAGCCTTAATCTTCCCAGGGTAAGATGGAGACTGAGCTTCACAGAATTGATTGGAGGGGTCTGATTGTGAGGTAGTTTGGAATTCCATTTGAAGTTCTAAACTGCCTTTCATTCTCGTTTCTCTAGAAACAGGATATGTGTTTCTAGTTACCTTTAAATGAATTCATGCGCCAGGAAAAATGTAAAGAAAAACGCAAGAGTTCTGGTTCTTGGTAGTCAATTGTTTGTATTACTAATAAGTGGTCATTTGCCCTATGTGATAACACGTGTTTCGACGGTACCTCCGTCTTTTTCCAATCAGGGCTTAATCCAAAAAGAAAAAAGTATTTAAAGATTGGGTGACAAGAAGAAATGGTAACCTAAACATGAATAACATAACATGAAAAAACATATTAGACAGTCAACAGTTTGATTGAAAAAGATACATTTGCAATTTGACATTCATTGGGTTCCATAATTAAAGACAACGTAAAAATGTGCAACACACCCAAAGATTAAGTACACATTGAGGGAGGGGTAAAGGGTAGGAAGGTTTAGGGTATAAAGGAAGACAAAAGGAAAAACATATTAATTAATACACTTTTCATTCACCTTTAGCAGATGTTTACTATTTGAGTCTGATTGGATTATAGGCTTACCCAGGTGCTGTCACTTGTCTTTAAAATATTTTTAGAGTTTGCTTAACCAGTCACGGGTTCAATCCTAGCCTAAATTAGGAGAAAGATTAAATTTAAAATAACATCTGGCTTGCAATGTAGCCTGCTTTCTTGCTTTTAAATGCTGTTTACCCTGCTCAAATAGACCATCATAGGTGCATTCTATTAATGTACTCATTGAGTAATCTTAAATTCTATATTGCGCGGTCTGATTGCAGTAAAAATAGTTGTCCAAATGGGAATACAATGTTCACCATACAAACAATTAACTACCAAGAACCAGAACTCTTGTGTTTTTCTTTACGTTTTTCCTGGCGCATTAATTAATTTAAAGGTAACTAGAAAACATATCCTATAAAAACGGAGTGGAGGAACCAATATACTCCGGTGTTCCCATGTTTTCATGCGACTTTAAAACAAGGTTTTCGGGGGGCGTGGCCAGGAGTTTCCACGATGCGGCAGCTCCTCTTATGGCCTCTGCACGGGTCCCACAGCTTTGAGCAAATAATGCTGGTTCCAACTGCCCATCAGCGCTGCTAACGGCGGCACCCGACTGCGGCACTTAGGGGGCTCATATAATGGAAGACTGAGCAACCCCGACCCATAACAGAGCCTGAGATCCCGGCATGTGTACTCTCCGGGGACCCCGCCGCGTGCCATCAAGATGGCCCTTTCGCCGCACCTCTCCAACAGCTGCCCTGCCGCCAGAGTAAGATGAGGACCCCCCCCTGCCTAAGAATCCCTCCCTTGGTCGCCAGCCTCCCTCCTCCAGAGACGATCATCCGCCAAACCCCTGTGACCTGCGCCCTGCAGGCGGGTGTGCGGTTGCGTCCCACCCCGAACGGAGGCCCCGGCTCGGGGTGGACTGCCCCTCCACAGCTGCTTTTCTGGGCCCCGCCGAGGTCACTGTTTGCTGCGGGGTGCACAGCGGGGAGGTGCTCTTCTAGTGCCGGCGCCCTCACCCTGCCCTGCCTGGATCCAGACCGTGAGTCCCTCCGTCGCTCCTGCCTGGAACCAGCCGCCGACTCCACAGGGAAGGTACCCGTGGGGGGGGGTTGGGTTGGTTGGAGTTGGCTGCTAAGACTTGGTCCTTTCCCCGTGGTGCCTTCTGACTCTCCCCCGCTGGCCCAGAGCTTCCGCAGCTGCTCCTCACCGCTCAGGCTCTCCCGGAACCGACGACTGCTACCTCGTGGGCCCCCCCAGGATGGGGGACCACCTGCACTCCATTACTCGGGCTCCGGTCCAGAGCTCCTGTTACCTCCCACCCCCCTCCTCATTTCGCCAGCTCTTTGCCTCTAAGGGGGGGGCAACATTCGCCGGAATTTCCCCCCAGCCACTGGCCACCTCACTGCTAACCTCCTGGAGAGTTGAACAGCTGGACGGAACACACAACCGGGAGCCACAGGCATCTTGGTACCCCTACCCCCCCCCCACTGGGAACTTTAACCCTTGATCTGCACCGGCCACCGGACCTGGCATCCCCCTTTTCCTGGCGTCTGGTGATCCCTCATCCCCACGAGACAGGCATCTCTGCTGGACTCCTGGTGGCCAAACACAACGATCAGCATCTAGCCCCACCCTTGTGGCAATTTGATCCTCGCTGCAGGAGCCCTGCTTCAGTGCCTTACCTTCCCGTCACCTCAGACCCTCCTTGTCAACTCCCAAGGATGGCCAAGCAGCTCAAACCTCCTAAGAATGCAGACATTTCAACTATGCTGCTCTCGGCAGGCAAGGGGAAGAAGGCGGAGCCCCCGAAACTAACACCCCAAAAGCCTCCAGAAGACCGAGGGACTCTTGCAACTAAAGAAGATCTCCAAGCCTTTATGTCTGACATTAAGGCAGAATTCAGCTCATGCATGTCAGAACTTACCTCTAAATTGGAGCAGATGTATCAGAGGGTTACCCACATGGAGCAGAGGCTGGCGGAGACGGAGAACCTGGTACAGGAGCACTTCACCTCCCTTACAGAGATGCAACGTTCAGTTCAGGCCCTGTTGGACAAAAGCGAGATCCTCGAATACAAACAGGAGGACTTAAAAAATAGGGCCCGCCGCAATAACCTCCGGATCCGGGGGATCCCCTCCTCGATCCCAGACAAGGACTTGGCGGATTATGTGGGTGACTTTTTTCAATTGCTGCTCCCGCACCTGGACATGTCACATCTCCTCTTGGATCGCACTCATAGGCTGTGCCCGCAGCGGGGAGTGGAGACTGACCCTGCCCCAGACGTGATCACGAGGGTCCACTTCTATACTACTAAAGAAGCCATCTCCACTATTGGTCGCTCCCGGGATGAACTGACTTTCCAAGGATCCCCACTTCAGATCTTCCAAGATATCTCTCTTCTGACCCTGCAGAAGCAAAGGGCCCTCCGACCGCTCACTCTCTTCCTTCCTCCAGGACAACCCGACTCGCTTTCGCTGGCTGTTTCCAACAGCCCTCCAATTTTCTTACAATGGAGTCCCCTGAACAATTAGCCACCTCGACGACGCAGCAGCGATCCTACGCCCTAGCTCCCCCGGGGGGGCAAAGGCCCCCACTCCTGATGGTACTGAAGAGGAATCCAACAAAACACCTCCCAAACCAAAGCATTCATCCTGGTCAAGGGTACACAGGAACCGGAGGGTGAAATGATGGTCAGGGCCTCCCCTGAAGATTAGGCAGCTCTGGAACACGTCGACCGCTAACTCCTGCTGCGGGCCCAGTGCGGCCCTTGCCCGACTCCAGGGTGTATGTCACTGTATCCCCCTGGAGTGCAACTCAACTTTTAGTCTCTGTTGTAGCCCTGTTGGCTAGGGGAAGCCCTGATGGAATGATCGCAGCCCCCCAGGTTTGGGCTTCCCATTGGAGGCCGAAGTTAGAAGTTTTACCCTCCCGTTGGAGGCTACATATAAAATGTGAGCCACTGGAAGACCTCATCATACACGCACCCCCGAACAATGGTTGAACCCCACTGCCCCTAACCCCCACCCCCAGATCCTGTAATGACACAGGAGACATCCCCCCCATCAGAAATAAAAATGTATCACATTGAATGTCAGGGGCTTGAACTCTCCCCCGAAAAGGATATCCACGATCCAGCGCCTACAGGACGGGGAAGCCTCAGTGATCTTTCTGCAAGAGACCCATTTAATCCCAGCTGACTTCTCCCGCCTCCGCTCCAGACTCTTTCCGTTGCAATTTCTTGCTTCTAACGGTACCAAGAAGGGAGGCACGGCGATCCTTGCGGCAAATCTTAGACACCTTCCAATGCCCAGAGGGGCGCTTTACCGCAGTCAAATGTCTCATCTTTGGCCAGCTTTATCCCCTCGTCTCTGCCTACGCCACCAATAATTACCAGGAAGGATTCTACAGGGACCTAGAAGAGGCGCTCCTTCCGTTCATCGAGGGCCAAATCGTCATTGGAGGAGACTTCAACGGAGTCCCGGACCCGCTCAGGGACAGGTCTCACCCCTTGTCCCCCAGGGACCTGAGACTGGCGGAGAGTCTTCTTCATCTCTTCCGAACTCTGGATGTTGTGGACTCCTGGAGAGTAATCCACCCCACAGAGAAGGATTTCTCCTCCTACTCATATGTGCATAGAACCATCTCCCGGTTCTACCTACTGCTGGCCTCCCCCCAAATCCTTGCTTTCACGGATGATGTCAGTATTGGCCCTAGGGTCCTTTCCGACCACGCTGCAGTGACCCTAACGCTCAGGGTTCATGACCCAGACCCTCCAGCGGTGGAACCTGTATGACCCCATATTGAATGATATGTCGTTAAGGGACTCCGTAGCCAAGTCTATTAAGAACTTCTTCATGGAGAACCGGAATGAGGACACGTCCCAGGCTAATACTTGGGATGCCATGAATGCGGTGGTGAGAGGGGAATTGATCGCTCGCGGAGCAGCCTTCCACAGGCTCAGACGAGACGCCCACACGACACTGAAGAGGGAGATTCAAGAAGCCGAGGCTGCCCACAAGAGGAAGCGCTGGTCCCCGAAATCCTATCGGACCCTGCAGGTGGCACAAAAGAGGCTAGAGGCACACTACGCCGAGGCAACGGCGCATATGCTAACAAAAACCAAACAATGGTACTATGCTAAAAGTAATAAAGCGAACAGATTGCTGGTGGACAAATTGGCCAAAGTCAAGAAGCAAAATATTATTCTGGCTCTTCGTGACTCCTGCGGCACCACTTAGTTCGTGGAGCAGGACAAACTGCGCTTGGCCGTAGCCCACCACTCAGAAATAATGACGGCATCTCCGAGAGACAAAGTAGTGCAGAGGAACTTCCTGCAGGGTGCCGCCCTCCCACGACTCGAGGCAAGGGAAACTCTGGATGCCCCCATTTCAGGTGAGGAAGTCGACGTGGCCTCAGAAGCCTCAAATCCAGAGCCCCCGGCCCAGACGGATTTTCTACCCGTTTCTACAAAATGTTCCATCCCCAGCTGATAGCCCCCTTAACAATTCTTTTTAATTCCTTTGCTGCCAATATCTCTCCCTCCATGCAGGAATCAATTACGGTCCTCATTCTCAAACCAGGGAAGGACCCCAAGGACAACAGCTTGTACAGGCCCATCTCACTGTTAAACCTTGATGCCAACATATATTCAAAGATCCTGGCTAACCGCCTGGCAGGTGTCCTCCCCAGCCTTATATACCCAGACCAATATCCGCAGAGCCCTGAACTTAATTGAGGTTGCTAATCAAGAATCGTGACAGCTGGCATTGTTGGCCTTGGACGCAACTAAAGCCTTTGACTGACTGGACTGGTCCTTCCTGCGCCAAGCCCTTGAGTCCTTCCACTTTGGTCCTGTGTTTCAAAAACTGGTTCTGGCCAATTACCAGTCTCCCAAGACCTTCCTGAGGGTTAAAGGCCTCCTGTCTGGTCCAATTCCCCAGTCCTGCGGTACTAGGCAGGGGTGCCCTCTATCCCCCTTACTCTTTGCCCTAGCTATGGTGCATCTAGCACAACACATTGGTCTCAACCCGCAGATCAGGGGCCTCGAGATTGGCCCCTCCCAGCACAAGATTGCGCTTTATGCTGACGACGTGCTACTGACCATCACAGAGGTGTCAGCCTCACTGAGCCCGGCCCTAGCCGAGATTCACAACTTTGGGAGTGTAGCAGGCTTCCCCATCAATTTCGCCAAGTCAGTGGCCCTTGGGATTGGGCTGACTCATGGGGAGAGGGAGGTGTTGGAGAAGCAATGCCCAATACGATGGAGCGCTAAGGCGATCCCTTACCTGGGGGTTCAGAACCCCACCCGCCAGCAGATATTTACCAGTTAACCCCCCCCCCACCCCTCTTCAGAGAGCTGGAGAGGGATCTGGTCTGCTGGCTCCCACAGGAGATCTCGCTTCTGGGCCGCGGTTCCTTTACGCTTGTTCATCGTTACCTGTCTCAATCCCCTTGCCCCCATTAAGACGGCTCCAAAAGAAAATGCTCAGGTTTATATGGCGAGGCAGAAGGTAGCAAATTCCCCAGAGCACCATGGTGGGCAGCAGGTATCAGACAGCAGCACAACTAGCCCATATTCAGGCATGGATTCTCACTTCGGGGCGCCCGAAATGGGTAGAGATAGAACAGCCTCGCCTGCCTCTTCCCCTCCGTTTCCTCCTGCATATCCCCTCTCTCCTTGCGCCGCACCTGGCCGGGGGTACTGTCCTCCACTAAGCACCTGGTGAGGGCTTGGGACTGGGCCCTGAGACAAGGGGGCACCCCGAGGGGACTGAGCCCCTCCTCCCCAATCTTTCACAACCCAGCTTTGTCGCCGGGAGCCTGCCCCGCGAACTTCCGAAATTGGGTGGTGGGAGGCCTTGAATCCCTGGGACAGCTCTTCACGGAGGGGCGTCTGCGCTCCTTTGATCAATGCAAGGAAGCTTTCCAGCTAGTGGAAACAGACAGGTTCACCTTCTGGCAACTCTGCCACTGGTGCTCCCACCCTCTGACTTGACTGGTAGCTACTCGAGCCTTCACCCAACTGGAACTCACGGCGAAAGACTTACCAGCCAGAGGGAAGATTTCTGTCCTCTACAAGTTGATGCAGGAAAACCCCCTGGTCACAAAAGCCCACTATATGACCCAATGGGAGGTGGATCTAGGGTGCACCATGGAGGACCAGACTTGGGTCGATATCTGGTCGAGGACCCGCTCCTCCTCTCCCTGCATTACCAAGCGGGAGTGTGCCCACAAGCTGCTCCTACGGTATTACTACCCCCCTCTCCGTCTACATCGTATCTCTCAGACCCTGGATCCCCAATGCTGGCGGCTTTGCGGCCTCCCAGGGACATATTTCCACATGTGGTGGACATGCCCGAAGGTCAGAGAGTTCTGGACCCAATGCCTTGCCACAATAAATGAAATTACCCAAGCAGTGATCCCATTGGTCCCCGAATCTATCCTCTTAGGAGACCCGATCCCAGGCTCATATCCAAGAACAGGCAGGAAGGCTGCCATCATAACCCAACTTCTGCTGGCGGCAAAAATCACAGTGGCCCGTATTTGGAAATCTGTCGAGGGCCCTCTGATGGCGCTTTGGTGGACTAAGCTCTGGGATATATTGATTGCAGAGAAAATCACACCAGTTCTTGAACATTTGGGCGCCCTTTCAGGATTATGACCGCAATTTCCCAGCATTGACTTACAAACCACGCTTAATTGCGAGGGCGTTGCACTCGGACGGGGAGGAGGGTGCACCCAGTCAGGCCCTACCGGACTGAGAAGGACCTGTGTTTCATGGGAACACGCGGGTGGGGGCGGGACATGTTGTTGTCTTGAGCTGGGCGGGTTGCGTTGTACTTAACTGTTAACCATATGCTTCCGGTGCGCTGGTTATAAATAAACAAGTTTAAAAAAAAAAAGGTTTTCGCAAAAGAAAGAAGGGCATTGAGGTCCACTACAAAGTACCTTAGAATCGGTTCCTCAAGGATTAAGGATTCTCTAGAAACAGGTTGCAGTATTTTCAGCTCTGTACATAAATTAAGAATCTCCTTTGAAACTCAGTAGTTTATAGGATCAGCATCAGTCACAGTCAAACCGCAGAAAGCCACAGAGAAGCACAAGCAGCTTTAAGAAGCAGAGCAGCTAAGCTGAGCAGTGTCTGAGACCACAGAAGAAAGAGCTAAGTCATTTAATGAAACTGCAGTAATTTAAGTAATTGTATGAAGTTTCTGAATTGAAGTTGCCGTAAACATTTTATGAACTGTGATTTTGAAATTGAAGAGTTTCAATGCGCAAATTTCCTTGAAGGAATTGTAGTTAAAGTTAATCAGGAAAAGTAACCAACGTTGTGTGCGCGTGTTAGAGTGCAAAAGCAAGTGAGTGCGCAGAAGATTTTGCTTCGTTTTGTAACGTGCCGCGTGTAAAGTAACAAACTAATTACATGCACAGAAGAGACATTGCGATCTGCTCGATCTGAGTATTTTTACCCCAAGTTCATAATCCTTTTTGAATTAACAATTTACTGCTAAAGTTATTTTTTGTTCCTTAACACGTACCTCGTAAGGTAGCATTAGAGGAAAGTACATAACGACGTGCTGAACGTGCTGTGGAGGTTCCATCATTTCTCACAGAAAAGTTCAAAAAAGTAAACAACAGCGTTTCCTGCTTTCGGCAAAGCCACTGGAGTACAAAGACAGTCAATCAGCATCCTAAGGTATTACAGCATGTTAATACGGCTCTGTAAAGACAGCAGAAGAGTTTAGTAGTTAGATTAGAGTTTAGCAGTAAATAGTCTATGAATTCAAGTCTGCAGATTGAGTCGTACGTGAAGAAAATACTAGAATAAACAATATAATTTCAAAGGAAAAGAAGAAACAAAGGGAGTAAACTAGAGGCAGCAACTGATATTCAAGATTCTTTAAATGAAAAAACAGAAAGAAATCTATATAAAGAGACAGTCTGATTTCTGGAAATATTTTAGAGTTGCTCAGTTCTACAAGGAAGTAGTTGCCTAGAAATCCAAGGAGAGAAAAAAGTAGTTGAAGGATAAAGGAATAAAAGATCTCCAATAAAGATTTGCAACATTCATCATCAACAGTTTTAAAGAAAACTATCTGCAATACAGCATAGGCAGCAGGAATTCAGTATAGAGGGAAGTGCTGATAGTTTTTAGAAAAAGTAGAAAAGTTGAGAATCGCAGTTAGTAACCAGCTATTATTATCTTTTATATGTCCACAGACACTGGCATCCAGTCCAGTTCATGAGGGCGGCAGAGGTGTAAAGGAAGATCTGCATTTTTTTGATTTTCTCCACTTTCCCCTTGGGTTTGCCAGCTAGATACTTATATCAGTTTTGAGCCTGTTTGGCAGGCAGGCTTTGGGGGTCTGTTGGGCCAGGATCACTCCTGCAGGAAGATTCTGCTGGACCTGACAGAATGAAAGGCCCACGTATTTAATCATGCCCGAGTGAAGATGGATCCTGAGTCAGAGTTGAGTTTGGGAGCGTTGGGAAAGATGTTGATGGAGATTAAGGAGGATCTAAGGGTGACTAGAAGTGAGACCTTAGCTTTGGGAGTAAAGATGGAAGAATTGGGTAATTTGGTACATAAGTCTGAGCTTCCAGGCCCATCTATGGTTAGAAAAGCAATGGTTCGTGAACCACCAGTTTTGTATCCTGAGCATAGCGTAATATGGCAGACGCCTGAGTTGGAAGAGAGTAGAAGTATTAAGTTAACTCCTAGCATCTCTTTGGTTTCTACTCCTTTAGCACCTCCGGAGAGGTTCGGTGTTGATTGTATGAAGTTAAAGACTTTCTTAATTCAGTGTGGATTACACTTTCTGTGTAGAACAGAGGCTTTTCCTACTGGAACTGCTAAGGTGGCATTTCTTATCTCACTGAGGAGGCATCTGCCTGGTCAGTACCCTTAGTTGAAAGAGGAGCTGCAGCGCTAAATGACTGGAAGATTTTTAAGAGTGAGTTTAGCAAGATGTTTGATAGGAGAACATCATCATCGAATGTAGATGGCGAGTTACTTGAGCTACGGCAGGGGAATAGAGAGCTGGTGGTGTACATTACTCAGTTGCAGGCGCTTGTGCAGGAGAGTGGGTGGCCTGAGGAGAAGAGGGCTTCTATATTTTACAGAGGTTTATGGGAGGAACTCAAGGATGGGTTAGCTACCATAGCAGAGAGACCCACAGTTAGTGAAGATTTAATTTCTTTAGTTATCCAATTGGATGTAAGACTACTGGAGAGAAGGTCTGAAAAGAGGAGACATTTTTTTGAGGGACGAGTTTCGAGTAGGAGTGAGCATCCTAAGTTGGAGCAGACTGGAAAGGAAGTTAAGAGGCAAGTGGTTGAGAGTCGGGCAAGTCAGATTAGAGCCCCATTGTCTAAAGAAGAGAAGGACAGAAGGCGTAGGGAGAAGTTGTGTCTGTATTGTGGTGATGGAACACATTTTGTAGGAAGATGCCCACGCACACCTAACCGATTTCCGTCATTTTCAGCGAAAGGACAAGTAGTGGCAAATACCATTCAGACTGTGGTGCCACATATCACTCTCAATGTATCCTTGTTTTGGGAAGGTAAGCTGAGGTGTGAGGGTCTGTGTGTAATTGATTCGGGAGCTACCGGAAATTTCGTGGATATAGCCTTAGCGAACAGATTGGGAGTGCCTGTGGTTGAAAAGGGAGTGCCGGAACAGGTGACGGCTGTGATGGTACACAACTGACATGGGGATTAATTATACAAATGACTTGTGTTTTAAGGATGATGGTTGAGGAGAAACATGGAGAGGACATAGTCTTTTAGTTAATAGATGCACCACAACTACAAATTATTCTAGGTATGCCTTGGTTAACTTTACACAATCCCTCGATTGATTGGGGAAGAAGAACAGTAGAATTTAGGTCAGAATTCTGTAGGGAATAATGTTCTTTGGCATTTCAGGAGTGGGGTCAGGAGAAAGTCTCTGATATATAAGGAGTGTGTTTGGCTGCTGGAGCTATTAATGAACACATTATTGGGGCAGTGTCTGGGGTGTTACCATAGAGTTATCAGGAATTTCAGGATGTGTGTGGTAAGCAAGTGGTGTGTGAGTTGCCTCTGCATACCCCGTTTGATTGTAAGATAGATCTAGAAGATGGAGTGCCAATTCCCTGTGGGGCAATTTATGCACTGACAGAAAAAGAAAAGGAGCATTTGAAGGAGTATCTAGAAGAAAATCTTGCCAAGGGTTTTATCAGGCATTCACAGTCACCCGCAGCCTCACCCTTGTTTTTTGTACCCAAAAAAGATAAAACTTTGAGAAAATGTATTGACTATCGGGCCCAAAATAAGATCACAATCAAGAATAGATACCCCTTGCCTTTGATTTCAGTTATGCTTGATAGAATCCAGGGAGCGAAGATGTTCACCAAGTTAGATCTTAGAGGGGCTTATCATTTAGTGAGAGTTCGAGAAGGAGACGAATCGAAGACAGCGTTTAGGACCCACTATGGGTTGTTTGAATATCAAGTCATGCCGTTCGGGCTTTGTAATGCTCCTGCCGCTTTTCAATTTTATATCAATCAGGTTCTTCGAGAATTCTTAGATGTTTTTGTAGTAGTTTATATTGATGATATTTTGATTTTTTCTAAAGAGTTGAGTGAACACGAGGAACACG
Source organism: Ambystoma mexicanum (assembly GCF_040938575.1). Lineage (NCBI taxonomy): Eukaryota > Metazoa > Chordata > Amphibia > Caudata > Ambystomatidae > Ambystoma > Ambystoma mexicanum. The sequence goes on from NC_090921.1 coordinate 1,345,960,028, forward strand.
TCTGGAAAGTATTGATCAAGTTAAGGGAGAATCAATTATTTGCAAAATTAGAAAAAAGTCAATTTCACACAGAAAGGGTGGAATTTTTGGGATTTGTTTTGTCTCCGGTAGGATTAGAGATGGATTCGGCCAAGTTGAAAGCGGTGAAACCTACAACTGTGAAGGACCTGCAAAGTTTCATTGGATTTGCGAATATTTATCGTAGATTCAACAAACATTTTTCGCAAATTGTTTCCCCGATTACTACGCTGTTGAAGAAGGGTGCTAAATTTGTATGGAGCAAGGAAGCAGTGAAGGCGTTTCAGTTCTTGAAGGAAATATTTGTGACGGGGCCAATTTTGCTGCATCCTGAAGTGGAGCAACCTTTTTTTCCCGGAAGCTGACGCTTCGGATTGTGCGATGGGAGCCGTGTTGTCACAACGTCATCGTGTCACCAGGCAGCTACACCCTGTAGCGTTCTTTTCAAAAAGGTTTTCTCCTGCTGAAAGAAACTATACGATTTCAGATTGAGAACTGTTAGCCATTAAGGCTGCATTCTTAGAGTGGAGACATTATGTTTTGGGTGCCAAACATCGAGTCACGGTTTTGACTTATCACAGGAATTTGACCTTTCTTCGGGCTGCAATAACTCTGACCTTGAGGCAATTGCGTTGGTCTTTGTTTTTCGCTGTATATGATTTTGTCATATTGTTTAAGCAAGGGCGTCAAAATGGGAAGGCAGACGCTCTGTCTCAATGTATTCCTGGAAGTGTTAAAAGTGATCCTTGCATGCCGATTCCTTTGCTTGCGGAGAAGAAATTCATCATTGGAGGGACAAAGAAGGTTAAGGATTTTCTTGAATTGATTCTTCAGCAGATGTCTGAAAAGCAGCTTTTGGATTGGGAAGCTGAAGATCCTGAACGTCAGCTTAAGAAAGGTTTACCTTTTGTGGGAGCCCGACTGTATTTGCCATCTGTGGATTTGCGAATGGAAGCCTTGAAAGATTGCCATGACTCTTCATTGGCTGGGCATCCTGGGGTTAAGAAAAAACTTGTCCTGTTACAAAGAGAATTTTGGTGGAAGGAAATGCGTGAAGATACTGAAAACTATGTAAGAACTTGTGAAGTTTGTATTCGCTCAAAGTCGAACCATGCAAAGGCGGCAGGATTGTTGGTGCCACTTCCGATTCCACCACGCCCTTGGCATTCTGTTTCTATGGATTGCATTGTGGACTTGCCGCTGGATAAGGGTTGTTCAACTATTCTTGTGGCGGTAGATGTTTTTTCTAAGGCGGGGCATTTTATTCCAATCAAAGGGGCAGCTACGGCTACTTCATTAGCCCATTTTGCAAAATGTGGTGAAGTTACATGGTTTACCTAATAAGGCTATTTCGGATCGGGGATCCCAATTTGTCTCGAAATTTTGGCAAGCATTTTACAAAGAATTGAAGATTCATATTAATTTAACCACCATGTATCATCCTGAGGGTAACGGTCAAACTGAAAGGGTCAATCAAGAATTAGAAAAGTATATACAGTGTTATCTGGGGTCAGATCAAGGTTGGTTAGATCTGCTTTGGTTAGCTGAGTTTTGTTACAATAATACTGCTAAAGATTCTACCTCAATGTCTCCGTTCTTTATGAATCAGGGGTTTCATCCACTTTTCTTAAGAGGGGTGTGTTGGAGGGGATAGAGGTGCCTGGTATGGAGAGTAGGTTGAAGGCTATGGGACAAAATTTAAAACGGGCAGTTCAGGCATTGGAAAAGAGTAAAGTGAGCTATAAGAAATGTGCTGACTGAAAACGTCAGAAGGGGCCTGAGTATCAGCTGGGAGATCGGGTGTGGTTGTCCACTAAGAATTTAGCATTGAAAGGGAGAAATAAATTTAGTCCACGTTATATTGAGCCATTTGAGGTAGAGCAGGTTTATTCTCCAGTTTCTGTGAAATTGAAATTGCCACCAGGGTTAAGGATTCATCCGACTTTTCATGTTAATCTGTTAAAGATGTGTAGTAATGACACCAGAATTTGTGAGGCTCCAGGTCCAGTGTTTTCGGAGGATGAGAATGAATATGAGGTTCAGGGTATACTTGACTCAAGGGTTGTTCAGGGACAGCTTCAGTACTTAGTTGACTGGAAGGGTTATGGACCAGAGGAGAGCTCTTTGGAAAGGGTTGAAAATGTACATGCTCATAGGTTGGTTAAAAAATGTCATTGTTTATATCCAGAGAAAGTTGGCCCTGGGACAGGGTGTTACAGAGGGGGTACTGTCAGGATCTCATGGTACTTTTCCAGACTTTCATATAGTGGCACACATCTTAAGGACCCATTCAGGTTTTCATGTACACAATTAAAACACTTTCCATGGTGAAGCAGGAGGAGTAGTCTGCAGGTTGATTTAGTTAGTGTACGGTAGTGGAATGGAATGCTGTGCGTTAGTGATTGGGAATTAGGTTTTCATATTTTCATGTACACAACTAAAACACTTTCCTTAACATGGCCATCAGGAAGCCTTAATCTCCCCAGGGCAAGATGGAGAATATTACATTTTAGCAGTAAATAGTCTATGAATTCAAGTCTGCAGATTGAGTCGTACGTGAAGAAAACACTAGAATAAACAATATAATTTCAAAGGAATAGAAGAAATAAAGGGAATAAACTACAGGCAGCATCTGATATTCAAGATTCTTTAGATGAAAGAACAGAAAGCAATCTATATAAAGAGACAGTCTGATTTCTGGAAATATATTAGCGTTGCTCAGTTCTACAAGGAAGTAGATGCCTAGAAATACAAGGAGAGAAAAAGTAGTTGAAGGATAAAGGAATAAAAGATTTCCAATAAAGATTTCCAACGTTCATCATCAACAGTTTTAAAGAAGCCTATCTGCAATACAGCATAGGCAGCAGGTACAGAGTACATTGAGTACAGAGGGATGTGGTGATAGTTTTTAGAAAAGGAAGAAGAGTTGAGAGCGCAGTTAGTAACCAGCTATTATTATCTTTTAGATTTCCACAGACACCGGCATCCAGTCCAGTTCATGAGGGCGGCAGAGGTGTAAAGGAAAATCTGCATTTTTTATTTTCTCCACTTTCCCTTTTCCCCTTGGGTTTGCTAGCTAGATAGTTATATCAGTTTTGAGGCTGTTTGGCAGGCAGGCTTTGGGGGTCTGGTGGGCCAGCATCACTCCTGCAGGAAGATTCTACTGGACCTGACAAGGGGTTAGCATGGCCATGGGCGTTCACATAACCAAACAACATCTACAGACCCTGTGTCCCTCCTCATATGTCATTGTTCCCTATCTGTACGCCAATGCAATAGTTTCGGCTTATAGGTGCGACACCTAATGGCCCAAACTAAAAATCACTATCCAACACTGTCTTAGAAGGGTACATGAAGGCATCACTACAAAAGAGGCCCACCCATGCCACCTTAACAAAAGTCCTGAACCCTCGACAAGATCCTATTCATGCCCATTTTACAAACCCGAATGCACGTCCACTTGATAAGGGCACATCTGGCTCCCTGATTCTAAACAGCCCAAGCCATTTTCTTTGCAAGGTCTCATTACCCTGCTCCAAAGTGCCATCCGAAATCCCTCTGCCAAGGTTCAAACCTGTCCCACTTATAAAAATCCATAAAAAACCTATCCGGCATAGTTCGATCCTAAGGCTCGTCTACAAATCCCCACACAAAAAGCCTCTGAAAAGGTCTGATGCTGGTGTCTTCTACAGAGCCCCACCCAGAACACCTACTCAAATGTCCAATCATGCCCCCACTCTGCAAAGCCCAATCCAAAAGCACTATGACAAGGTATAATGCAGGTCCCTTCTCTACAAAGCATCATCTGAAACGGTTCTGCAAAGATCCAATAGTGATGTCTTCTCTATAAACTCCATTAAAATCACTTCTAACGAAATAGTCCTGATATATTCTCTGCAAAGCATCATCGAAAAGCAATGTCAAGATCCAATTCTGCCCTCCCTTACATTTCACCTTCCATAACATTTCTAACACTGGGTCATGTAGACCCTTCTTCTACAGAGCTATATCCAGATACCCTTTCTCAAATCCAACTCCTACATCCTGCCATCACCCAGAACCACTCCTACAAAGCCCAATGCCCCTTTGTTAGAGGTAGTTAGCATTCTCCTCTAAAAGGACCATCCTGACCCTCCTTTATAAACACCATGTGCCCCGTTTAAAAAGTCCCACACTGATGCTACACTTTCACATTTCAAATTACAAACCTGTACCTAGTCCAGTGAAGACTGCTCTTCACATAATCCAAACCCAAAATGTAACATGGTTTACAATGTGCCTCTCTGCACAAAACCATAAGAAATCTGCCCCTCTGAACAGGGAAAAACACCACTCTCCACAGGACCAGAAAAAGAATCTATGCCGAAACATGTCCCTCTCTCTGCACAGAGCATACAGCATCCATCCGCCATTTCTGCTGAATAGGACAAACCTCTAAATGCCCCCTCAGGGCAAGGAAATCTCCCCCAACTTTCCTCAAAAAGGGAATCACCAACGCTGTTTTTTGTAAGGTACACCTGTCCCCTGGTCAAATACCCCCTGCTGTGCAAGATAACAAATCCCATACTTCCCCGGCTCTCTGTAAAGGACAAATACCTAAGTTTGCGCTCTCCACACAGGACAAATACCTAGGTTTGCCACTGCAAATGGCTAAATAAATCCTATGCACAGGACAAACTTGTCCTTTATACTGGAGCACAAGTAGTCTGTCATTCTTCAGGATAAATGCTCAGTATGCCCGTGTTCATCAACTCTCAACCACGATGCTATCTCAAGATCCTGCCTTCCCGCTTGTGCCATGATGACAATGTGCTAAACTAAAGGGCGCTGCAATGCTCAAGTATGTCCCACTGCACAAAACACATCTCCCCCCCTATGCTGCTCGTAAGAGATCCACAAACTAACCCCCTTCTTGCGGGCAGGCCAAATCGCCCCTCTGCTAAGGTGACCAGATGACCCGATTTTGCCAGGTCTGTCCCAGAATTGATACCGCTCTCCCCTTGTCTGAAATTTTTTTAAATTAAATACCCTGTTTCGATTTTAGAGAAAGGGAAGGTGACCACTGAAAGTTCCATCACAAAATTATTGAATACTGATAGTGAGCAATCAAACAAGCATTGGAATACTTTACATATTTTCCTATATCACATTAGCCAGATCTCTGATGTCTCAGAGTGGGCTCAAACCCCCAATCTTTCAGGTACCCATCGCACACCTTACCTGATTGTGCCACAAAGGCTGGTTACAAAACAAATACATAGAAAGGCCTGTAATATTAATTGGAGCAATCACAGTATTGGGCTAATACTGAAGTTGCTGATTCACCTAAGCCGGTGCCTAATACTGGTTACCTGCCTTTGCCTAATATTGCTACAGATAGTCCTTTGACACAGGGGTGGTCAATTTGTTGGACCATATCAATGTGACACCAGGGATGGGCCATTCATTGGACCTCATCAATGCCACACCTATTGCCGCCATAACCTTTATATGTGCCTTAATCAATGCCTGTTTCCTCCCAGCCCATGCACTGGACGTTCACGACTTCATTATCAACAGTAACATTGACTTACTGATATTGAGTGAAACCTGGCTGAGTGATACATCAGGCCCTGCCCTTGCTCTAGCCATCCCAGTAGGCTATACCATCTTCAGACAAGACCGTACCCTCCAGAAAGGAGGAGGGGTGGCCCTTATTGCTAAAGAAGCAATTTCAATCAGAAGGCTTGAAGGTGAATTGAGTTGTAATTGTGATTACTTTCTTCTCAAAGTGAACCCTTCCCCGAACTGTACTCTCACTCTCCATGTAGTCTATCGTCCACCAGGGTCAGTCCTGGACTTCCAGGAAGCCTTGATTCATATTCTTTCAGACAATATGAAACCAACCACCAAATCCATGCTATTGGGTGATTTAAATCTAGGCCTGAATGACCCTAATGAACCTCAATCAGAGGCCCTTTACAAAGCCCTTTCAGCTCTAGGGTTCACTCAGGCCATCTCTGAGCCAACCTACATTAAAGGTTGCACCCTTGACTGGGTGTCCCATCATAGCTGTTCTGTCCTGGTAACAGATATTTCTCCTATTCCATGGTCAGACCATCACTCCATTCAATTTGACCTGAACATCATGAACAGGCCGCCGAAGCAAATGATCCCATTCCCATCAGCACTCACTACAAGCTCTCATCAGTTCACAAAAGAGAAGCTCACTCCATACCTCCTGGGGCCGGCCCTTCAGCCCCCATTTTCCAGGGACCCCGAAGTCCTTGCTAGTACATTCAAATCTGTCATCACTCAAGCGGTTGATGCCAATGCTCCCCTTACGCTCAGAAAAGCGAAGCGGTGCAAGCATTCCAATGCATGGTACTCCCAGGAGCTCCTTGAGCTGCGGGCCAAGATGAGGACAGCACTGTCCACCTAGAAATATAAACCAAATGTGGCCTCTAAGTTGGCTTTTAAAAATATCTCTAAGGAATACAAGGTGGCCATATTAAAGCGAAAGCCGCCTCATTTAATACAAGGATTGCAAATGCTAAATCAGGGACTAAACAAATCTTTGCCATCTTTAGGGAGTTGGAATCCCCCATCACCCCCCACAGACTCTTGTTAAGGACACTAATTGTTGTAATGATATCCAAGCTGCTTTGCTGGATAAACCTTATACCTTACAATGTAAGATTCTCGCACATCAACAGGCTCTCAGCCATCAAATTGCTAACCTACATAGCAGCAAGTCTGTTGAACCCGGATCTGAGGGACACCCGTCATTTGATTTCAAGGGAATGAGTGAACCTGAAGTCTTGGCCCTCCTCAAATCCATAAAACCCTCCTACTGAAAAGGAGATGCCTGCCCAGCACAGCTCATCAAAGTTTGTGCCCCACCCTGACCCCTTTCATCACGGCCTTCATTAATGCATCCTTCCAGTATGGCCATGCCCCAACTGGCCTTAAAGAAGCCTGGGTATGCCCTCTCCATTAGAAACCCTTGCTTGACCCTATGGTCCCAGGGAACTATAGACCTATCACTACAGTTCCATTCTTATTAAAAATCCTGGATACGGCAGCCTATCTGCAAATCCAAAAATTCCTTGAAGCCAACCATCTTCTTGGCCTTTGGCAGTCTGGTTTCCATCCAGGACACGGCACTGAAACTGCACTCTTAGACCTAAAAATCAAATGGATGACTTCTGTGATGCAGCCAAACCGGCTGTTTCTCCTTGATTTATCTGCAGCATTTGACCTGGTGGATCATAACACACTCTGCCACCATCTCTCCTCTGCGGCACACTTCTCCCACAAGGCTTGTGCTTGGATCACCTTGTTTCTTCAGGAAAGGGTTATGAAAGTCTTCTCTGACTCAGCCTGTGCACACCCAAGAAACATTAAATGTGGCGTTCCACAAGGATCCTGAATCTCGCTGTCAAACTTAGCTGTAGCCGGCTGTATATCAGTTATGTCCAAGTCCACCTCCCCTTCCTCCTCACCTGTTTCTTCAGAGGAGATTCCGCGTTGACGGGTCTTTTCTTTGGTTTTCTTCTTTTTTGTGAAGAGAAATGGTCTTCCGCGGTAGGAAGCCACCCTGATTCCCTGATAAACAGGGAAGCCGGGGACCCCTCCTGCGCAGAGACCACAAGAAGAGGAAAAAAAGCAACAGCTTAAAAAAAACCTCTTCTAGCAGCTCTGTAGCAGCGAAATACCGGTAGGCAGGATTCGTTCCGGTTCTGATGGTCAATGGGATGGATGGAGTGGCAAGGTGTTCCAGGACGGAGTGACCCGAGAGGCGTGGATGCAGCTGATAGGTCGCTGGAGACGAGGGAGCCTGGAGAGTGTAGCAGACGGGCGAATCCGGATCAGCAGAGTGGAGGAAACAAGCCGTAAGGTAGGCATCTGGACTTGCACAATGCAGCGTGGCCAAGGATCGGGAATGCTGTAGCGAAGACAGTGAAACAGGAAATGGGGAGAAGAGGGAGGCGCGATAGAAGAAAAGGTAAGAAGAAGTACTGGGAACACTGGGGAGTGAGGAGGGAGGAGTCGGAGGAGCGAGCGGAAAAGGAATGCAGCAGCAGAGTACACAGAGAGCGGGGAAGAGCGAGAAGGGCTCAGTCCCGGGGGAAAAGCAAGCTGTAACAGGGCAGCAGAGAGCGGAGCGGAGCACAGCAACAAACCGAAAGGCAAAGTTGCAACGCGCCGATCCGGAAGTGAAGGCGGGGCTAAATAGGAAAACAAGACAGAGCAAAAAGACTAGACCGCTAACCAGGAAGCAAGAAGGCTGATACGGAACCTTCTAATGGCGGCTCCAAGCATTCCAAAGACACCAGTGGGACCTGCGGGCTGGCAGAGGCGTGACAGTATGCCCCCTTCCAAGGGACACCCCACCCGGTTTGCCAGGAAAGAGGCAATGGAATCTTTGTACCAAAGCAGGGGCATGTATAAAAGACACCGGCTCCCACGAATCCTCAGGGTGAGGATAACCCTTTCAGTGGACTAGGTACTCCAACCGGCCCCTTCTATAACGGGAGTCTCGGATGGAAGCCACCTCATAATCCAATAGAGGAATAACAGAAGGGACTGACGTGCGGGGTAAAGGGCGACCAAACGGGTCCCCACGGTATTCCTTCAAAACTGATGAATGAAACACCGGGTGAAGCCGACGCATGTGGCGAGGCAATTGAAGGCGGAAGGCAACAGGATTAATCCTATGGGTGATAACAAAAGGATCCACGTATCGGGGAGAGAGCTTGGATGGGCGTAACCAACGGGGTAGATACTTGGTTGCCAACCATACTTTGGTACCCTTCTGCCAATCAGGGGAAGGAAGGTGTTTGCGATTGCACTGAGTGCGGTAGCGAAGGCCACTGGCTCACAATCTCTCCACGGCAACCTTGTGTGCCTCTGAGACAGTAGATAGCAGCTGGTCAACAGACGGGATAGGAGAGGGAGTAGAAAAAGACAAAGGAATAAAGCAGGGATGGTAGCAATAGGAAAAGAAAAAAGGACTGAGCTTGATAGCACTGTGAGTAGCATTGTTATAGGCGAACTCCGCCGTGGGTAACAGGCTCACCCAATTGTCTTGCTGCGAATTGATGAAGCATCAGAGGTATTGTTCTAGGGTCTGGGGGTGGAAACCAGATGACATGACCCTCTCTATGCCTAATCTTTGCACAATTATTTCGAAAAGTGGGATAAATATTGGGTGCCCCTGTCAGAGATTATCTTATCCGGTGTGCCATGTAATCGAAAGATGTCCCGGGCAAAGACTGTCGCCATTTCTTCTGCGGTGCTTAAACCTGCCAGTGGTGAAAAATGAGCCATCTTAGTAAAGCAGTCAACTGTCACCATAATACAAGACGATCCCTCCGAAGGCGGCAGTTCCACTATGAAGTCGGTCGATATTATGCTCCAAGGCCTCTTGGGCACCTCTTCCTGTTGTAAATATCCAATGGATTTCTGGGTGCAGTATTTTGAGCGACAGCAAACTGGGCAGGCACGTACATATTTAGTCACTTCCTTTGCCATCCCCGGCCACCAGAACTAACGACGCACCAAATCCAAGGTGTTCTTTACTCCCCTGTGTCCTGCCACTGGGTCATCGTGACACCACCTTAACGCGTGCGCCGCGTCTGGGCATTGGGTAGGAGCAAGAATTGCTTGTGGAAAGGTAACCCATCCTTGAACACCAAGTCTTTGGAATATGTAAATGGAAGGTCCGAAGAGGACGAGACACTGTGGACCTTCTCCAAAAAGGAGTCGATGGAATAGATGACTCTAGTATCAGGAAACATGAGGATATTCTTGGAACCTGGTAAGTATGTCACAATGAAATCATATTGAGCGAAGAAATGAGCCCACCGGCATGTCGAGAGTTGACGCATTCCATGCTCTGTAGGGCCTTGAGATTCTTGTGGTCTGTTCTAATTTCAAAGGGATAGAGACTCCCCTATAACAGGTGACGCCATTCTTCACAAGCAGATTTCATGGCCAACAGTTCCTTTTCGATAACAGAGTAATGGGTCTGGCTGTCGTTCAAGGTCTTAGACAAGTACGCTATGGGATGCTCTGTACTGTCATGCTCCTAGAGAAGAACCACCCCTAAAGTAGCGGTGGAGGCATCTGTCTCAACAATAAACCTCACAATTTGGTCAGGTTGACGGAGTATGGGAGCAGTGCAGAAATCTGTCTTCAAAAGCTGTAAGGCCTGTTCAGCCTCTGTGGTCCAGGAAAAAGGGGATGAGGATTTTTTCAACAATTGCGTGATGGGTAGTACCCTGTTAGAGAAGCCCGAGATGAATTTGCGATAAACATTCACAAGCCCCAGAAACCTCTGCACATCTTTGACAGATCCAGGTGTGGGCCAATGTAGGATGGCATCGACTTTGGAGGGATCCATCCTTATCCCTTCAGGAGACAGGATGAATCCAAGATAGGGAACTTCAGAAACTCGGAAGACACATTTGTCAGGGTTGGCCTTCAAATGATTATCCTGTAGCCGTTGTAGAACATGGTGGAGATGAGTAGTATGTAGTTGAGTATCCTTGGAAAAAACCAAGATGTCATCAAGGTAGATGATGGTACAATGAAACAGGAGATCCGAAAATGTGCGGTCCATAAAACGTTGAAACACTGAAGGAGCATTCACTAAACCAAACGGCATTACACAATATTCGAAGTGACCGTATGGTGTGCGGAATGCTGTCTTCCACTCATCTCCGGGGTGAATACGCAACAGACGGTGGGCTCTTCTAAGGTCAATCTTGGAGAATACCTTGGCTCCTTGTACAGCCTCCAGGATGTCTTTGATTAGGGGCATGGGATATCGATCCCTGATAGTAACCTGATTAAGTACCCTATAGTCTATACAAGGTCTTAGTTCACTTGATACCTTTTTGGGAACGAAGAACGGGGATGCTCCGGCAGGAGAGTGGGAATGACGGATGAGGCCTTGTTAGAGATTAGAATCAAGGTATTCTTTAAGCACCCCTTTTTCCTGTAAGGACTGGAGAACATGCGCCCGAAAGGAACAATGGCATTTGGTGTCAGATTAATGGCACAATCCTCCGGCCTGTGGGGAGGTAACTCTTGAGGGACCTCATCCTGAAATACCTCCTGGTATTGAGCAAACTCTTTGGGAATATTGTTAATCTTCAAAACCTCCCTAGTTATGGAAGGATCTGGAAGGGTGTTGGCCGTGGCCTGTTGGTTAAGTGAGGAACAGGATTGCCAGCAAAACTCAGAAAAGAACGAAAGCTGGTTCATTTTCCAGTCAATAATCGGATTGTGCTTTCTTAGCCATGATACTCCCAGGATAACAGGGAAGTGAGCCGCTCTAATAAGGTCGAATTGAATTGACTCGGTGTGGTGGCGAATCTTCATTACCAGCGAGGAAGTGGTATGGGTGATGAGACCAGAACTCAGCAGCTTTCCGTCGACCCCCTCCACCTTTTGGTCTTCCGCTTTTTCCAGCCTACCGATGCCGGTCTTGTCTGCCCACACAATGTCCATAAAGCACCCTGCGGCCCCACAGTCCAGAAGGGCCAACACCTCACAGGTCTGTCGTGGGAGACACAACTGGGCCGCTATTACCATGAGCCGGTTATCCTCGGTGGTGTTGGTTGGAGAGATAGACAGAGACACATAGGGACTTGGGAAACCCCCTTGGTAACTTGTCCCTACTAGTTCCGAGGGGTGGCGTTTCCCGACCGTCGGGGAGGTACATCAGGGCAATCCCTCAAGGTATGTTGATTCGACCCACAATACATGCACAGATTGTTGTCCCTACGCCGTTTACGTTCTTCCGGAGAAAGTGGTCCTCTGGTTGTCCCAATTTGCATAGGTTCTTCCTTACTTTGACAGGTAGGAGTGGAGGTGGACATGCTAGGTTCCAGTGGAACAGGAAATCCCTGGTTCTTTCGGCGCTCCGAACGCCTTTCAGATAGGCAAAAGTCCAACTGGAGGACTGTGGACCAAAGGTCACTAAGTGTAGCTGGCCTAGGAACCCTTGCTAGTTTGTCCTTCAGGTCCTCTCTTAGTCCCCGATGAAAAATTGTGAATTGTGCGTTTTCTTGCCAACCTGCGTCAGCAGCCACCCTTTTGAAGCATGAAATATAGGACAGCAAATCAGAATTACCTTGACGAATGTCCAGGAGTTGCTCACTGGCGACCACAGCCGTCTCCTGTCTTTCGAAAGCCGCTTTAAACTGGGCTGTGAATCCGGAGTAATCCTGCAGCAATGGACTAGCACTAGTCACAAGAGGGGCTTCCCAGGATAAAGCATTTCCAGTTCAGTTAGAGACCAGAAACCCTATGCGGGCCGGATCCGTAGCATATGTCTGGGGTCTAAATGTGAAGTGGATTATGCATGCCTCCATGATTTCCTTGAATTTATGGGGAGACCCATCGTATTTGCCACAAAACAGCAACATGGGGGGTAAATCGCTGCAGGACTGTTCATAGCGATCAACCCTCTTTCTAAGGGCAGTGTTCACAGCCTTGACAGCCTGTAATTCTTGAGTCAAGTTGTGAACTGCGGAAAGGAGTTCCTGGGATCCGGAAAGATTGTCCAGAGAACAAAACTGTGTTGCTTACAAATTGTATCAATTTTATTTAGTCATGATACAGGCATTTGAAAAATGATCAATTAATGACACAGTGCTTTAAAGAACATGTTATTTCATATCACAACAATGGAGGTACATATAAAAGATGGCTAAAAATTAGTCCATCACACAACCCATTCATAGTGCAGCATTCAACCCATACAACATTCAATGTGACAATCATCCAAACAACACTAGCTAAAAAATGACAAAGTTAATTCATACTGGGGAGCGAGCAAAATCCTCACCTCCCATTTGATGATTTTAATAATTTTTTTTGATTTTATGAAAGTAGAAAAACACACATTAGAAAAAGTTATTAAAACAATCTATCTCAAGGGCAGATCTAGAGATGAACATGTAGTGTAGATCACATCCCTTGGAGGCAAAACTCAACCGGTTTCGACGTGGTATGTCTATTGTACAACGTCTTCATCAGGAGGTATGGTACAGAAGACTCACATAATGAGCCAGGCACTGGCACGATAAATGAACAAGGTGTATATGCTGGAGAAAACGCTGTGCAGTAAGCTAGGGCTGTCCATAGGCTGTCAGAACAGCAAAGCTGTGCTTAGTGATGCCCATAATAGTAGACTCTGATGGAAGGACCTGCTGGGCCCAGGGTACGGGCAAAGGACATTAGTTAGCTTGGCAGGCCTGGGTTAACAGAAGCGGGACACGCTGGTGTAGAAAATCAGGAAGCTGTAAACATTAGCAGCCAGCCTGTTACCGAAGGACGGCTTCGTCACGTCCTGCAGGCCGGATCTTTTTGGATTTCTGTGGTACAATAATACTCTGGTCCAGAGTATAGAGTTTCCCTGCTCTCTTCTGTTTTCGAAAGGATTTCCTGGACCTGTTCCGGAGATGCCATGATTTGGTCTTTTTGGTGTTGCAAACTGTCAAACTCAGCTGTAGCCGGCTGTATATCAGTTATGTCCAAGTCCACATCCCTTTCCTCCTCACTGGTTTCTTCAGAGGAGATTCCGCGTTGACGTGTCTTTTTTTGGTTTTCTTCTAATTTGTGAAGAGAAATGGTCTTCCGCGGTAGGAAGCCACCCTGATTCCCTGATAAACAGAGAAGCTGGGGACCCCTCCTCCACAGAGACCACAAGAAGAGGAAAAAAAGCAACAGCTTAAAAAAACCCTCTTCTAGAGGATCTGTAGCAGCGAAATACCAGTAGGCAGGATTTGTTCTGGTTCTGATGGTCAATGGGATGGATGGAGTGGCAAGGTGTTCCAGGACGGAGTGACCCGAGAGGCGTGGATGCAGCTGATAGGTCGCTGGAGACGAGGGAGCCTGGAGAGTGTAGCAGACGGGCGAATGCGGATCAGCAGAGTGGAGGAAACAAGCTGTAAGGTAGGCGCCCGGACTTGCACAATGCAGCGCGGCCCGAGGAGCAGGAATACTGTAGCGAAGACATTGAACCAGGAAATGGAGAGAAGAGGGAGACGGGAGAGAAGAAAAGGTAAGAAGAAGTCCCAGGAACACTGGGGAGAGAGGAGGGAGGCGACGGAGGAGCGAGCAGAAAAGGAATGCAGCAGCAGAGTACACATAGAGCGGGGAAGAGCGAGGAGGGCTCAGTCCCGGGGGAAAAGCAAGCGGTAACAGGGCAGCAGAGAGCGGAGCGGAGCACAGCAACAAACCGAAAGGCAAAGTTGCAACGCGCTGATCCGGAAGCGAAGGCGGGGCTAAATAGGAAAACAAGACAGAGCAAAAAGACTAGACCGCTAACCAGGAAGCAAGAAGGCTGATACGGAACCTTCTAATGGCGGCGCCAGCGCCAAGCATTCCAAAGACGCCGGTAGGACTTGCGGGCTGGCGGAGGCGTGACACTCGCCTACCTTATATAACCTTTTCACAAGCCCATTGTTCAGCATTCTGGATGCTCTGGGCATCTCATAAACTAATGCGGATGATACGCAGGTGCTTATCCCCTCTTATTGGTGATTACAAGTCCAACATGAACACCCTCAACTCCATTTACTCAACTATCCAAACCTGGATGACAGAAAATTGTCTTTGCCTCAATACTGAGAAAACCGAACTTCTGCTTATTGGATCCCCGGCCAGTATCGGAAGACTGTACAAACAATACAGTTCCTTCCTGATTGATAACACACCAATCAAGGTTTCCCAGGTTGTTAATACCTTGGGTGTATTTCTGGACTCCAACCTTACTATGGACAGACAGGTCAATGCCACTGCTTATGCCATTGCTTGTACCTCTGCATACCATTACAAATTGCTCAATGCAGCAAGACCCTTCCTCTCAAAACAGGACTGTCTCACCATTGCAAGAGCAATAATAGGTTCCTGTTTGGACTATTGTAATGCCCTCTTTGCAGGGACCTCTGGAAAAAATATTTCTAAGCTCCAAATAGAATAAAACAATGCTCTTAGGGCCGCAACAGGTATCTCTAAAAGGGAGCCTATCTCTGAGACCAGGAAACAGGTCCACTGGCTTCCCGTCAAAGAAAGGATCATCTTTAAAACATTTGCTCACACTCATAAATGCTTCCACAATCTCGCTCCTCTCTACCTGGCACAGAGAATTGCTAAACCTCTATCAGCCAGACCCATCAGAGCGGCCTACACAAACAGAATTGCCATTCCCAAGACTCTGAGAGTTTGAGCTGGAGGCACAAACTTCCCCACCATGGCCGCAACCCACTTGAATACCCTTCCACCTCGCATTAGGAGGATTGACTCACACTCAGCCTTTCGCAAAGCGATTGAGACGATTTTATTTGTATACATAGCATCCCTTATTTGGTCTACTCCAAGGTTGGATCTGAAATCTGTAATGTATTTGTTTCTTGACTGTACTCCTCATCAGAAGAAATGTAGTGTAAAGACAACTAATGCTCTATGTAACCCTTGAGCAACTACCATGAACCAAGTATTCTTTTTTGTAAACAAGACAATATCATGCAACACCACCTCGATGCCTTTGGGCTGTAGTGAGCTATACAAATTCAAATACATAAAATAAATACAGTTAAAGCTCCTTTATTAATGACGTACTTACATTATAAATCTGCACATTTTATATGGAGAAAAGCAGTCCAGTCCTAGAAATACTGAGCAATGGTTTGTTTTGAGGTGTCTGCCTTGGTAGTCCTTTTATGTTTGTGGCCTTCCAAGTTGTTTATATTATTAATATCTGCTCACCCTACCCTCCACACGAGAAAATGATCCCAAAAATAACAATCCACTTATCTGTAAAGTGTTATGCTACAAATTCATACCCAAATGTGTCCCCCTGCACAGGATAGTCAAGTATCAGACATGCCAACCCTCCCGATTTAGGCGGGAGACTCCCGATTTTGAACTGAAAAATATTGCTATTTTTCACGTTCGCCCGCCTAAAATAATTCTAGCCCCAATGCATGCCTATGGGGAAATTAATTTATCCCAAATTCTCTCGTGAAATCTCCCTCCTAGGTGCATCAGAATGTTGGCATGTATGAACTGTGTCCCACTGCACAAAACAAATCTCCCCTCTCAGTTGCACATAACAAATGCCCAAAATACCCATGCCCAGCAGGCAGGACAAAAAAACCTCCCCACGAGAAAACACAATAATAACTAAGCATATTAATGACTGTAAACTGGTATACTGGAAATTGACCTGGCAACAGAGGAATGTCCGTGCTCAGCCCCACTGCGCCCAAAAGACACCCTTTTGCACATAACGAATTCTCGGCGATGACCCTGTTTTAAACTCGGACCTTAGAGTAAAAAAATGTTTTAACATTAAAAAATTCGACCTTAACCTCTCAGCCACGAGGCTGCGCCTCCTCCCCGCTCGTGCCGCGCCTTGTAAAGACGCCACGTTGACGACGAAGTACGCAACCTGAGGCACGTGACTTTCCAAACACTCACACCGCGCAGCCCACGTGACGCGAAGGAGTTGGGGCGTTACTAAGGTCCGTTTCTCGGATGGGAACTAGACACTACCCAGTCGGAAATGAATGTTCTCGCCAGAGATTTTGCTATTTGCTGCTTTACGCTTGCGCCTGTCATTTTCAGGCT
Organism: Ambystoma mexicanum; assembly: GCF_040938575.1. Lineage (NCBI taxonomy): Eukaryota > Metazoa > Chordata > Amphibia > Caudata > Ambystomatidae > Ambystoma > Ambystoma mexicanum. The sequence continues at coordinate 1,345,976,675 of NC_090921.1, forward strand.
TGCACCCGCGGATCCCTTCTTGAAAGAGAACACTTAGGAAATGTAGCTTTGTCACACTTTCTGGTATTGTGAAGAAATCGCCATTCGCATGTGTCAACTTGACGTGCGCAGAACATGGATGTTACTATCGATCAGGGAGGAGAAGCAAAGAAGACCCTTGTCACCAACTCTTACTTGGCGTATATGGAATGTGACTGCCTAGTTGCCCCAAGGGCTACAGATTTAACCCAGGCAGGTGATCATCGGCGTTAAGACTGAGTGGTCATTACACTGGACGTTTTATTTTTAGTAGACTATTTCTTTTATTAATGTTAATAAGTCAATTCTTAACTTTCAGCAAGTCACTTGGTTGTGAATTCATCTCGATTTTTCTTTGTGGGAAATCTGTGTCAAATGTTTGCAATTTTTCTGACAACTTGCGGAAAAGGGAAAGGAAAGGATATAAGGCATACAGAGGACGAACTATTTTTGTCAGCCCATTAAATCCAGTATCGAGACTAGTCCGCACTGACAGGAGGTTTTAAGGTATTTCTCCAGGTTTGAACGTAGAGTGAAGTGAAGCCCACATGGAACGCTCCTCTCTTCTTGTCCGGCCAGCCATGGAGAACATTGAGGAGATCTTTGGCGAGGACTCTGGGGACGACCGGTCCTTGGATGTGTACGACGATATGGTGACTGCTCTGGCGGGTAGCATATATTCTGAGCTGGAGAAGCTGATTTCTGCATACGGGCAGGCCGCTGTTACTGGCCTGATGCCCCTGCTGGTGTCTGTGCTGGAGAGCATGGAGGCAGCCTGCGCTCAAGCCCGGGAGCGTGAGGAGCAGCTGGATCTGGTGGAAGAGGAAAAGCGGCAGCTTCTCAACCAGTTTGAACGAGAGCGGCAATTTCGCAAGCGTGTAGAAGAGGTAAGGAGGACCTTCTTTTCTTCCCTCAGAGCTGAGATTATCAAACTAATACTTTGATTAAGAAAAGGACATTTGATAGATGTACACATGATCTTCAAGAAACTTATTTTGTCAGACATTGTTTGAAAATTCTATAAAAGTTATCTGCAAGGTCATTAACAATGACACACCTTCACTTACACGCTGCAGAATATGGAGTTGATAAACCCAATCACACTCTGAGAAAATAGAATAGTCCAACTATTCGGACGGGGGCCTTGGCTTGATGGTTCATCTGTCAGAAGATATGTCCTGTAATGGTGGTTAAGTTGTTGATTGTGGAAGCAGGAGGTTCAAATTCTGAACGTTACTTGAACAACTTTTGTAATGCTTGTATCTTTTTATCTGCCTTTTCAAAGCCCAGTATGCATACTGAAGATCTTCATACTGGTGTGGACTTATACATGGAAAATGGGAGTGGTCTGCGGCCTAGAAATAGTTGTAAACCTTCAACCCTACCCATGGTAGGGTAATAGGTGAAAGTGTTTGAAAGAGACTTTGGCCTTGAGAATGATAGGAGGAAGAAGCTATTTGGGGAGAAGTGAAGAGGCAGCGTGGGACATACCTTTCCGGTGAACACTGCCCTTCCTCCCGCAGCCTAAGGCATTTCAAGGACCATATCATTGCTTTTATGGGTGCAACTGTTTCTTTATTGAATATAGTTAGATTTCGTTTTTGTTTTTTTGGGGTTGTCTTGATGTGCCTTATTTTTTGTTTTGTTTAGGGAATACCCATAGAACCTCATTCCTACCCAATTGTACAATGTCTAAGTCCTGTAAAACACAGTGATGATGATATTGTTTTGTCACTACATTGGCATCCATGGATTTCTTTTGACAGTTTGCACTAAAGCTGTGAGGCACGTTCTGATGTGTCATGCGTGAAACATCTATCTCTGTTTTGAAGTGGAACCTTTTGTATTAAGCAATAAAGTGATCTTTAGCACATTAGCAAAATGTTAATGGAATCAATTTACCACTCTTCCTTCCTACATCCATGTTAATGGGGGACCAAACATTGAGCAAGTAACTCATGATAGTGAAGGCTTCTGGGTTTAGGGACACTCCTCAGAAACACACTAATACATTTAATTAAACCAGCACTGATGGCTTTCCTCTGTCGGCTCTGGTGGCAAAAGGAGCAAAAGTATCTGGGTCAAGCGCAGAACTGTATGCAATGTACTAGTTGAGGACTAAACAGATGTTCCCGTGTGGTGGGATGGAAGAGGTGCATCATGTTATATCTGGTATGGACAGTCCTCGAATCTCTTGGGGAGAAGGTGATTCTATATTGACCAATAGATCATTGCCTCAACCAGCAAGTTAGACTCTTGTACAACGCCCTACTTTGTATATTGCGTTGTCTTGACCAGATGCCATCCTATGATGACCCACTCCTCCCATGTCATCCTGAGGATTTGCAGTGAAGGCTGACATTGGGCAGGTTGTGAGGAGTTATGTTACTGAGCAGCTCTGCGTGCCAGAGCTGTTAAAGTTTTTAGTTTCTTCTCCAAGTGGTTTAATCAGATAGTGTAACCAGTCTTGGAGGATGAATAAGTGTGCAGAGTGTGTGTGGATATTTTGTATTTTTTTAATTACTATTTAATGATTGTTCCAAGATACGTATGTAAATTGGCAATCGCTATAATAGTTGTAGCATCTGTAGTGTAAGAGCGAAACAGAGCTGGGATGTAAGTAGAATTTAATGGTTTGGTTTTGCAAAAGGAAGGAACAGCATTGGCCTGTGATATTTTTTTAACTCCCTATCCATTAAACCTTTTATCGCAATGTATTCAACTATTTTTAAAAAACGTTGGCATGCATAGCGTCACTTGTAGAGACATGTACGTTGCAGGTGCAGCTTCATAGGCTGAACACTCCTCTTGTAAGACAGTCTTCAACTACAGATCTACAGCTGGACCTGTCGGATCTAATCTGCTGCTGTGCCTAACGTCGTTCTCCAAGTTCATAACGCTTGTTAAATTCACTAATTGTCAGTTGAAAAACATGTTAAAGATATACAAACGCACCTTTTTTCAAATGTTTGGTTTGTGTCATCCACTTTTGATTAGACTGTTTTGCCAGAACATGTTGATGATAGAAAGCACCCTTACTATGAATGGCATCCAATTGCCTGTAGTAAATGTGTGTTGTACTTAAGTTTGGGGAGATTCCGCAGGGAAGTGAAACTCACTGTACTTGCTTTTTCTGGTTTATATTTTATTTATTTCATGACATTCTTATATTTCCTGTGACATTTAACTGCATATACGCACCCCTTTCCACTCAGTAAAAATGTATAAGGCCGCTTACAAATGAGCTGCCACAGTATTGTGATTAGTTTACCTCAGTTGATTAAACCACACGGTGGCTGATGGGGGCCCATAATAGTACCATGCTTGCTGCTGCTTGTGGGATACCCGCTTCTGCCTTACGTACCATGACTTCAAGGCAGAACCTTTCCTAAACTTCCATCATATGCTTTTTTATAGCCACAGAATCTAACAGTACCCCAGGTCCAGCAACATGGTAATTGGCCCTTATTACTAGGCTAGCGCTTTTGCACTGAATCAGGAGTCCTATGTGCAATAAACCATCAGCTCAAGCATACTTCGGTTTGTTCTAGAAAGGATATATACCTTTAGCCACCCCAAATATGTTCACTTTCATTAGTAATATCCAAACTCTAGTACGTTACATCGCCAAACGCAGCTGGTCGGGACAGTGTTCCGTTGATTTATTTATTTTTGGGTTTTCTCTTTTGGGGTATACCTGTAACAGGGATCCAGGTAAGATTTTGAGGTGTGAGTATCTTCCTCCTTACTTTGGATGTTTGTAGAACATTTTTTTTTTTTAAACAAGTACAAAAGTAGTTGTCGACTGTGGAATTTTAATCTTAATAACATAGGTATTTTTATTGTAGAAAATACTTTGTTCCTAGCAAGGACCATAAACGATTTATTTTGATTTTTTTAAAAATCTTCTAGGACCTCATCAGATCAGATTACACCATAGTAAAGTTCCTCTCTGTGGTATGCGTTGCCGATACATATTATCTTGACACATTTTTTAGCAGTGCAGATGGAAATAAGGGGCCGAAACATGCTTATCATTACTCCCTGTCTTTATAGTTGTGAGTATTTGCCTAATTTTAGATGGTGAAAAAGACCACTGTGCCGTTTATCTGAAGGGCTGCCTCTAGTCACTAAAACAGTGAAGTTGTTCATAAATACGAGGATGGGTATACAGCCACCTGATATGGAAACTTTTAAAGTTCAGAACGTACGCGGCTCCCATTGTTCTGTAGTAACGAGTGTCTGTTTTGCAAATGGGCATGTCCAGCACTGCACCAATGCCTAGCGTGGTAAAGAATTAGTTAGTAGTGGTATCCTCTCTCCAAATTACAGATTTGGTGATCATCTCCAAAGGTAGACTGGCCCACACCTGATTAATAAAATCGGAGACGTATGGCAATGGGCAGCTATTGGCCATTAAGAGCCTGCCTGTTCCTTGGGTTTCAACTAGACATGCACTGTTATGCGGGGAAGAGTTGTGTGCTAAGGAAATTTGATAATACTTGAAGATTACCTTTTTGGCATCGGATCCCAATCTACTTTAATACTTCTAGGCATTGTGGTAATTATACTAATTGGCCAGAAGATGCACACTGCTGGTAAATTGTGCGAGTACCTGGGCATATGATGGCATTGTCTGGCAAATGCCTAGTACCGATAGCCAAGCCAAAGCACTTGGGTTTGTCACTGTTAATAACAGGATTTGCTGCAGGAAACTGATGAGTAAACACTGAAGAAAGGGTATCCCTTCTGTGGAAGAAAGGGTATCCCTTCTGTGGGAGTGTGCTAACCCTAGCAAGTGGTGATGGGCCGCCGATCTAGGGGAGGAATATATATATATATATATATATATATATATATATATATATATATATATATATATATATATATATATATAGAGAGAGAGAGATAGATGTCTCTATCTATACTACCTGGTTTGTGAGAACCAGCCACTCGTATAGGACTTGGTTGTAATAACTTTTCACAATCTACTTTATTCTTGACTGTTTATCCACCGTATAAGCACACCAACTTTAAAGCGTACTGCAAACACAGAAGGAGGCTGCTGTTTCATCCTGTTCCACTGTGTTTATACCTTGTTTGTCCTATCGGTATTTATCTTAGTCGTTTAGTTTATTTGTATTTATTTATTTTACATTTATTAAGTGTGCTCAAAACCCGGAGGCTTTGAGGCGCTGTTACAACCAGATACTCTTCCATAATGGAACGGAGGGAGGGAATGGAGCATATAGCAGATAACTTAGTGACCAAGGCCCTAGGTAAAGAACCAAGTTTTGAATTCTTTTCTGAAGGCCCAGTACGATTGTTCTGCCTTCAGGTCGGAGAGAAGTAGTTCCATTGAAGCGTGGCTAGTGATGGTAAACTGGCACCTCCACTTCTAGCTCGCTTGGATTTAGGTAGGACCAGTCTGTCAGCGTAGGCTCTTCTGATATAATATGGCATTTATAACGTGCCTATTCACAAGTGTTTCAAGGCACGACAAGGCAAGGGAGGGGGAACGGAGTGAAGACGGAGACAACGATCTTACTAGGCCAGGTGACATTAAGATCGCTCAAGTGCAGGGGAAGGGAAAAGTGTGGGGAAAGCGGGAAGGGGCAGTGCAATACATGGGAACGGCAGTAAACTAAATAGAATAAAGTAATAAGTGAACGTGTGGCCAGCTGGTGGCAAGTGCAAGGGTGAGTGCAGACATCTGTGTCAAGTGCTGGTAGGGGGGTTTAGAGATGCAGAAAAACAGTCCCCAAGTGCGGGGGATGCCAGGGAGGCAGTGCAGGGGTGCAACCGGGGGGAGGGGACATGGGTCCGAGATCAGAGGATAGCCAGGTGACCAGTGCAGGTTCAGCCAGGAGCTCAGCAGGGGAGAGGAGGAGAGAAAGCAGAAGCAAAGAGGAAGGTTTTGTGGTGCTTCCGTAACCGGAGATGGTTCTCCTTAAGTTTCAGGGAAGCCGGGAGGATATTCCAGAGGGAGGCCCCATCTGAAGAAAGAGATCTACCACCAACTCGTTGCATGGAGAAGCGACTGACCCCGAGGGAGTTGGAGGCGGATGAGCGAACAGCTCGAGAAGGAAGATATTTAGGAAGAGAGAGTTGAAGGTATTGATGACCCCAGCCCCAGAAGGCCTTGTTGGACAATGCAAAGGGGTTTGAACTTAATCCTCGCAGCCACCGGGAGCCAATGCAGAGATTTCAGTCCTTGAGAGATATGATCCCTGGTCTTGAGGCCAAGTACAAGTCTTACAGTCCTGTTCTGGATGAGTTGCAGAGGGCGGAGATTTAGAAAGAGGCTGTTGCAGTAGTCCAGTCTAGAGAGAGCCAGAGTTCTGGAGACATTGAGCTTCTTAGGGAATGAGAGGAAAGGAAGAATACCTCCTGAGGAGGTGCAGCTGGTAGTGTGACTTCTTAGAGACGTCAGAGATGTGAGGAGAGAAGGAGAGTGTGGAGTCGAAGAAGACCCCAAGGTTTTTAGCCCCACAGGTGGCAGCAGGAAGAGGGCCCAGAGAGGCTGGCTAGAGAGTGATGGAAAAGGAGGGAACAGGTGTGCCGATGAGGAGAATCTCTGTCTTACTGGCATTAAGACAGAGATCACTGGCGGCACACCACTCCTGGATAACAGAGTCAGAGATGAGCAAAGGAGAAGTGGTACAAGGGAGCCTGAAAATGAGTTGTCATCCACATAGCACTGAAAGTTGGGGCAGAGCGCCAGGTATTGGTTGAACAGCCAGGGAGATAGGTTAGACCCCTGGGGAACACCACAGGTAGAGATGGAGGAGAGGAAGGACCTAAGTTGGACCTGGGAGGGTCGATCAGAGAGGAAAGAAGTCAGCCAAGCCAGGCCCCGGTCGGTGATACCCAGGTTATCAGGGCGACTGTTGAGCAGTATGGCATGGTTGACTCTGTCAAGGGTGAAAAGAGATCAAGTAAGATGGGGACTAGAGGACTGGGTGTTAACAAATCTTTGGGCACGGTACAGTGGGGCCGAATACGAAAGGCAGCGGTGTGTGATTGAAAGTGTTTTAAAGATAATCCTTTCCTTGATTGGCAGCCAATGGGCATTCCTTCTTACTTCAGAAATATGCTCTCTTTTAGGGATGTTCAGAGCCACCTGGGTGGCATTGTTCTGGATCACTTGTAGTTTGCGAATTTTGTGTGAAGACGTGCCAGCAAAGGGGGCATTGCAGTATTCAAGTCTAGCTCCAATGATAGCTTGTGCAATGGTGAGGCAGTCGGCAGGTGCTAAGAATGGTCTAGCCGCATTAATGAGCTTTGTCGGGTAGACTGCTGATGTTGCGATGGCGTTGACGTGTCGGGGGAAAGTGAGGAATCTAGGTAAACTCCTAGAATCTTTACCTAGGAGGCGACTGGATTCTGGAAATTGTCTATGCTAAAGTTAGCATACTTGAGGCGAGGTTTCTTAAGACTGGAGGTGGCCCAACCATTAATGAATTGGCAAAGGAAAAAGTGAGGAGTAGCCTTCACTTGGAACTATTCTAAAACCACAGTTTACCTGGTGTGTATGTATACTTCACACATGTGTTTGTCGTCACCAGGTTTAGGTGGGAAGAAATATATTATACCACCTTCGTCAGGATGGCTCAATGTGAAATGATGCCCCCCCCCCCCTTTGCATCTTGTTCAATTGCTAGAACAAAAAACTCCACAGCAAATCGGCTTCATGCTGTGGAAGGCACACACTCTGTTAGAGACAAAACAACTTATGAAGGGCTTACACAAAGATGCACAGTAGCTGCTAAATCACAAGAGAGCTTGACTTGCATTGCCACGTATTTAAAAGCCTCACCATTTCAGCGTTTTACTAGGTGCCGTCAAGTGATTTAGTTCATTTCTAGCAGGGCAGCATCATCTCTTGCTGATGTTTGGCCCCTCTTCATAGCCTAGAGTTAATGGGAACCAAAGGGTCCATATTATAAAGCTGACTATGGAAATGGGCAGCTTTTAATATAGTACATATGCACGCATGTGTCGCTTCCTATGCTTTTAATGTGATTTGGCATCTAACAATAGGGCCGTATATATGCTAACCGCGGAGCATTGTCAGTCACGTTATATCATATACACGGCTTTGTCTGTGATTACACCAAATTCAAGAACTGTTACGACACGACGTTCCTGTGCTGGCGTGTACTCGTACAGACTTGGCTCCGTTTCTGTGATGCGAGGCTGCTGCCAAACATGAAAAATGTACCTGCTAATGGTCACGCGATCTCGTAGAAGCTACCTATCGTATTCCTTATCGCATGCGCTATTCAGACCGAGTGTAAGGCTCAGTCTCGCTCGATAATGATATTGCATGTTATGTCTTCAAATTAGTTATTAAATGCCATATTTTCTCGGTTCTGTGCGCGAAACGCGTCCTGTGTGAAAACACACACCTAAGGCGTTGCATTGCCTGCTACTTCAATAAAGCGAAAAATGCCACGCAATGGTTCTGTATCTGCTGGGCATGCGGCGCTATCTATACGCCCTCCGGCCTCTCCATCAAGGACTGAAACCCCTAACTATATTGATTTTTGTGACTGACCATGAACCACTGATGCAGCTGCAAAACTACTGCTCATAGTATGCACGTGCCTGTGGCTAGATGTCGTTGACTATAGCAGCACCATCTTGCAAAGGCTCTTGATCACTGAACCTTATCCCATAGTGAAAGGCATCCTGTTTGTGAAAATGTCACGTTGCTTACCTGTGTACAGGCAGCAGATGTGTGACTCCGTATGTATTGCCAGAGAGAGGAATCTTACTTATGGCACACCTGGTCTATAAAATGGACAGGTGTTGTTGCCATGGGATCTCTTCATTAAGGCCTTTGGTGTCTGTCTTCAGTTTAAATATCCAATTCTGTTCTCTCAGCATGAGTAAACGATGCAGATGGCCCCCTCGCGCTGGTAGTTTGATTTGCTCAATAATAGTCCATTTGAAATCCTTTTCAGAGTGAGAATTTTCTAGGAAGTGCATGAACGGTGGGCCTGATATTCTTCTGGTGGATGCATGACTTATGTTCTCCAATCCTAACTTTGATATTTTTTTTCTTGCTTTCATGCCAACATAGCTTAGGCCACATGGACATGTGATCAAGTAAATCACATTTTGGGTTTTTCGATTGGTGAATGCGTTTTGCACCAACGACGTCCTCCAGCCGATCTCTATTGATTGGCTACAGGTTGTCTATGGGCATACTGAGCATGTACCACATGGTGCAGGCCCATGGTGTGCGTTAGAGACCATAGGGTGGTCTATGTAGGTACTCCTTGATGTGGTGCAGTCTTATGGCTATGCACTAGAAAGTCACAGCGATTCTTCCGTCTTTTAATAGCGAAACATGGACGATTAATTTCCTTTTTCAGTTGGTTCACAAAGGGAGAATTACTTAGAACCGCTGTGATTATATTTCCAAAAGCCCTGTTCTGTTCATGTTGTTGCAAGGTAACCTCAAGTTGTATGATCTGTGCCCTTTTATGGACATGTTGCACCGTCTTCCTCGGATATCCTCGAGCTAGTAGTGTTTGACCAAGTTGAAACTGATGCCAGGACATCCATTTTGCTTATAATAAATCAAGTGGCTGAAGGCACTGTTGGTTAAGACGTTTTCATTACACCTGAAACCCATTTACAGGTTTAATTAAGCAATACAGTCTCAGAATACTTCTTACCAATAACACTGGCAGGCCAGATGCAGCACAGTTTGATGTCAATGCAGAGTTGGTGCAAGAAGATACCAGCAGAGTGTGTTTATCTGCAGGGAGGGTAGGTAGTTGGTACCTCACTTTTGTTTGGAATTGCTTATTTAATACTAATTTCACTTTGTGGTGGGCCCTATAGTAATTTAAAACAGAATTTGAAAGACACTCTCAAAAACAATGTTTCACTCCAATGGAATTTGAAAGGCACTCTCAAAAACAATGTTTCACTCCAATGGAGTAAATATATGCTTTGGAAACAAAGTACACTCTACCTCCGTTTTCGCTTTAGAAATTCATTAAATGTGTACATTGGATTAAAGGGTAGATGACGAATTGGAGAGGGCGAGGATTTTGGATAAAACCACATAATGTCCACCTGTTTTGTAATATTCTGGTTTAACTTCATTTTAATGCAGTGCACAATGCTACTCTCCTCTGTTTTATTTGGCACTGCGAGTGTCACCCTGACTGTGCACCTGGTGTTTGTGTGCAGGTCGTACGCAACATTCATACCACCACCACCCCCCAAAATATACTGATGCCTTCTAAAACCACTGGGTTGTGGTGAAGTATAGGAATACTTATAACCAGTGCTTTAAGTGGGGTAAGAAATTGAGTGGGCTCATTTGGGGTCGTGGCTTGCATGATAGGCGTGGTCTAAGACGTCATGCACGGGGCCCAAAGAAGAAAATGTAAAACTGCACAGGGGTGGTCTGGCCGACATAACTAACTGCATGTCGTAACAGTCTACTTGGTACAAATCATCTGTGTGCAACCTGCAGTCAAAAGCTTCAATTTCGGCAGGGCTGACTAAACCTTTCCTTCTTCCAAGGTTGTTAAATGTAAGAACATTATATTGGACAATTACGCCTGTTGTCTATTTTTAAACCACTTAGAAGGGGATGTGATTTGTCATGAAATACTGTATACGAAAACCATGATTTTACACACACACGCACCTCATCAAATGTGTTAACAATGGGCATTTGATTTTCGTCTTTTTCTTGACTGCAGTGCGAAAAACGACCTAGCCTATTGCCAAATAGAAAATGGCGAAATATCTGTAATAGGCCTCCTGATGTATGAATCCATAGCCACTACTCGAAGCTGTCATTTCATTCACAACGCAGACATCTAACACCTGACAAAATAGCAAGAAGCAAGAGAAAGCATACCAGCCGGAATAATTTAGTTTACGAAGATCCTTAAGCAAAAAAAACGTTCCTTTTTATTCTGAAATTAAATGTGATCCTTTTATAATAAGGAAACTTCATGACCCAGTTAAATTAACTCGATGTTGTTGACGGGCTGATATTGGCTGCCTAAACGCTCGGAAAGCTTTATTATTATTATTATTATTATTTTTAAAAAAGGCAGCACCATGCATCATTACATATTTTCAGAACAGCTGCACGAAAACAAGTGTAGCTAACATTCAATTAATAGCTGAGCTGGTGCTTTAAATACTTTGGCCTTGAGTGGTGATGTTTATAATGTGCCTGTGTGTATTTGTTCTGTGTCAGGGATGACCTTGTTTAATTCTCATACACATGCTATTAAAGCGCACGCTGGGGTGGGGCTGTCTTCTTCAACTGGTATGGCCGTCGCGTGCCATACAAACGAGCACGTTTGTGGCCTATCCCTCGAAAGACCGATAAAACAATGGTGACGATTGTTCGAGAATCGCGTAAATGAAATACTTCAAAGCTTGATGGTTGCGGAAAAAGAAACCGGTTTCCTCGCTAGACAGTCCCACAAAAAAGGGGAGAGAACACACAGTTTAAAATAACGCTCAGGTAGTGGTCGAAGTGTACGAAAATAAGTAGTGGAACAAAGTTCCCTACTACTGTCTCCACTCTCTACAAACCCCATCACCCAGGCACACCCTCTCCCCCGCGCAATAGAACCCCCTGCTGTTTTAAGGGCACATTCAGTGCAGTGCAAGTTTCAACTTCTTCCTAAACTTTTTAGTTTAAAAAGAAACCGTTCCAGAATATTTCCGTTTTACAATAAAATTACAGGAACAGTAAAACCTAATTAAAAATAAAAACCGGAGATATATGTATGTTCCATTTTCAGCTGGTCGAGGAAAACGCTTAAGAGAGAAATTTTGCCTCTACCAGTTGAAACTGCAACAGCAAAATCAGTGGCAGACAGCTGGAAGTCACTTACCTAGCCGTGGTTGTGGATATATACACCCCCCACCTCCTCCTCTTGAAGCTGTGACTGACAGAAGTGCAGGCCACAATGTTGCGCGCAAACTGCAACTTCCTCTCATGGGTCCCCAGAGGAATCTGCAGTTTGTGCAACTCTGTGACTGTGTTTTATCAGGTTAGCCCCGCCACACTTAAAGCCCTACCTAACACATTACGCCTATGGAAAGGTGCATGCCCTGGCGGGCCCAGTGATGTGGCAAATTTATTTTGTGCTGCTAATTATTATGTAATACTTTTAATGCGCAGTACTCCCATGGGCTTCAATGCATTCCCAGTGGTCCCTAAAAGTCGATCCAGTTGGAAAATTCCAGAGAGGAATGTTACAAATGGGACCTTTTTTAAATGTTTTTTTTTTTTAAGCTCTCCATTGCCCATAAGCCATGGGGATAATGCATAGAATCTGCAGCTTAAAAAAAACTTAGAATCAACTAGGATCTCTCAATTGCAGGCTTGAAATGCTCTTGTGTTTTTCAGAACCCTTTTTGGTATTTTTTTTTATGACCATTTTCCTCTCTATTCTTTTGTACGGCTCTTGCCGTGGCGAGCCAATGAGAAGGTAAAGATTAGTTGTGTGAAGGGTAAGACTGAAGTTCACAACGAGGAGGTTTCAGAAGAACAACTTCTCGGCTGGGAGTCACCAAAATGTAGTGGCATAGAAGAAAGGGGTTGGCAAACTCCTAAGTGACCCGGGGGTGATTGTTTAGGTATAGCCAGCAGGCCCAGTGGAGCGGTAATGGTTTAGATAGACCTGTACAGTCTGGGTGACCTACAGGGTCGAAAGAGCCAAGTCAGGATTGGTAGCAGGCGAACAGGTTGGTGAGACAAGTGGGTGCAGACTATTAGCAAGCATTTGGGGATGTCATTTTGTGCCAAGTGTCACCCTTGGGTTTCGGGGTGATTTTCGGAACCGGACCAATACGTCATTTATAGGCTGGGGGTGCTAAGAGGGCCAAGATCTTTGTGGACTTCACATATCATGCAATGGTATCCAATTTCCATGACTCCCTCCACCCCCCCCCCCCGAGTTCTAAACAGACCTCCATCTTGACCTGCCATGTACTTCTATCCTAATACTGAAACTAGCAAAGCACTCTCGAGTGCGCTTCCTCCCTGACTCACAATATCCACAGCTGTATGATTGTTAAAGGGCCTGCAGACTCGAAGAGCTCCTACCCCGGAGTAACTCACAACATTTGACTCAACAGAAGTTGTATGTTTATTGGAAAAACATTTCAACCAATGTAAATCAGTCCCTAATTATGTAAAAAGTACTGATCCTTTGCAGCAAATTGGGACAAAATGACTCTAGACCGTTAATACATTACACGTAGAAGAATGTACAATTGTGATAACCATTAATAGCAGTCTGAAATGAGAGGCTACACTTAGGAAGAGAGAATACGACGAGAGACTGGGACTTTCACTCACAGTCCATAAATTACAGGTCTCTGCCATTTTATTTTGTTTACTCATACCTGCACTGAAACATCCTGGCAGGAAAAGCATGTGGAGTGAGTGGGTACAAAAAAATAACCATCTCGATTGCAGCCAATGTGTTTCAATAGCATTGGTTGCTGCCATGCCGTGACAAAATGAGAAATGCTCTGCAGGAGTACAAGGATGGGTAGTGACTTACCCTCCTCAGCTCCACACTACTACTAGACCAGCAGTGATTTCAATCAAAAAGGTGAAACTGGCATAGCCTGCGGGTGTGGGGGAGGGGCATAGCTCCTTTTCCTCTTTTGGTAAAGTGGGTTGATGACAGGCTACACACTTCAGGAGCAGCACGAGCTGATACAGTTGCAAACCATACAACAGTACTGTGGTACCAAAAATAAAAGCATATCCAACAAAGGTTCTAGAAAAATAGGACCCTTTAATACACTAACAATGCACACAAATAATTAACAACACTAAAGACCCACCACGTAAAGGAAACAAAGAGAATGCAGACTTTGAGAATAAAGACCGCATTCGGACGATTTGCAGGTGTGTTCAGTCAAAAGATTTCAGCAGCAATGTCATTGTTCAAGGATAGGTCTTAAAATGCAAATAAGAGGGGCTTAAGTCACTAAGGTCGTTTAAGGCGGACCATGGTCTCTTCAAATACCTTTTTTATTAATTTTTTTTGTCTTTGAGATCAACCTTGTCAGCTGTGCTTTTACTGGGTGGAGTTGGCATGGGGGTATTTTGAATCTATGCTCCTAGTAGATTGCAGGTATCAAGGTAGGCTGGGTTGGTTCAAAGCATTCCAATGGTTCGGTGCTGTCCCCGCACCGGTAATCGGCTCAATCTGGTGAGGCGTAAGCAAGCAATGGGTCGAGCTAACATCTGAATGCGTTGAGTCTTCTCGAGGAGGTCCAAGGGGATATGTGGTGCTTCAGGCGGCGAATGACTCAAAGGTGCTGGAGAGCAGGCAGGCAATAGGTCAAGTCGGTTCCTTGACAGCAGATCGGAAATTGGCTAATGTCAAAAACAGCTCCTCTTTCTCGCGGCAGCTAAAAGTGTCTCAAAGCGGTCAAGCCTGCTTGAAAACTGATTGAAGCTCTGAAACTGGATGATCTAGAGCTGCTCCTTGACTTTTGGGTGCTGGGGATACCCAATCCATGATCACCAGGGACCAGGTGACCCCTTTATTCCTGCAGCCTCTAGTGAGCAGGGCTGTGGATGCCAGTATCTGAGTTGCAGCAGGCATGATCAAGCAAGCTTTCCTCTCCAAATGTACCCTTGAAATGTGTCGTCTCTGCCTTAGAGCCTTCTGACTTCATCTCTACGGCAGAGGATTTTGGGATAGACTGTGTTCCCAGCAGAGTTCCAGTGAGTCTTTCTTCTGAGTGTCCCAAAAAGAATCTACTAAGGGTAAGATTTCCTTACTTTATGAAAGCAGATTGCTACAGCGGATTGATCCAAAGCAAGCCTTGTGTTGGCGGTCCAATACAGGCTACTGTATCAAGTGCCCTGTGCCGTCTGATGTCATACCCAGAGTGCTTTGCCTGCAAGACGTAGGCAGACGGCAGGAAGCATAGGGATCCCAAGCAGAATTCAAAATGATGGAGTTCGTATTTTGGCCTAAACCTGTCCTCTGTCCACTGTCATACCCAGAATGCTTTGTCTGCAAGAAGTGGGGAGAGGGCAGGAAGCCTAGGGAGCCTCTATTTTGGCCTAGACCAGTCTTCCATCCCCCTTGCTACCTCTGTCTATTTAAAAAAAGGACTCCAGTGATTGGCTCCTTGGTGTGAGAGTGATTTATGCCAGGAATCTGCTTGAAGCACTCTTTCCCAGGGAGAGTTCCTGTGCCCTAAAGGAAGGTGCCACCTTCCACGAAGGGATCAAAAGAACAGTTTACTCGGGCAGGGTCCCACATGGTTGTTGTAGAGACACCCAAGCTCGACCGCTTATAACACGCCAGCCCTGTCATGACCAAAGCACTGCTCACCAGCCTGAAAACCACATGACCTACAAATACTGTGGCTCTATAGTTGGTGTGATCCCAGCCACCATGCATAATCCGTCATTGCTTATATTTACGTCCCACCAGGCTGACTAAAGTACCCAGTTTTTATGTTTTAAATCTGAGTTGCAGGTGATTAAAAAGCCAGCTCTGCTTGTTGGAACTTTGTGTTCCAGCAGATGTGACATTGGAACCTGCCATGCTGCAATGCAAGGCAGATGCTGGAGATTTCAGGATATGGTCACAGCCGGGGCCCATGAGTCCACTTTCCTTTTGGCATGTAGCATTAGAAAAATAGTGGGTCTCATTAGCAAACCTCCCGTTCAGAAACCAAATTACCTGCATCATTTGTTTCTAAAAATCAAAAAGTGTGCTTTTTCATTTAACCCTCAAAGGTGGCATTCTGTCACACATGCCAACCAAATCTTCTGCTTCTCAACTCTCTCTCATCTCATGTCTGTGGCATTCTTTTGGCCAACTTATGTGGAAAGCCAAAACTGTTTGGTGTTTCACGTTAACAGGGTGTAGACGAAATGTCTTGCAAAACCATGGTCATCCTAATCAAGCAAAACCTCTGTCTCTAACCAAAGAGGCTGGCCTCTTGGCCACTATAGGCAGAAAAGGTTGGTGCCTGGAGGTTTAGAACCACAAGGCCAAACAGTGCATGATTATCAGTCCGTGGGCTAGGTATATTAAACATACATTCTAAAAAATTGCACCTAGAACTTCTGTTCTGTCTTTCAATATGTGCTAATTGCACAGTACATTTTGGATCAGTACCTTTCAATGGGGAGTTGAAACGTATTCCCCTTTCTGGTAAGAGGCCTTTCAGGGGCATCTATGAACTGGTCTTCTAACGGGCGAGCTCACAGGTCATTTGCAGCCATTCAATGATTACCACGGGCTCACAACTGAGGTTGAGCCCGTGGTAGTCATTGAATGGCTGCAAATGCTGCAGATAGTTTAAAAGCTCAAGAAAACGCGGTTTAAAAAGCAGTGTAGAACTTGTTAAAAAATAAACTGCAAAGCCCTAGCGAAACTGTATGGAATGATCTAAAATAAGCTCGCAAAAGGCTCTGTGGCTTGAACAGCTACTGCAAAATTATGAGTGTAGCCTGCTAGAGGCAAATGTCAATCATGGGAAGAAAGTTGACGGAGTTTGCGTGCCACTGCAGAGATATGTAGGTAGCCTGCACATTATGTATTCAGATTCCAAGAGGGGCAACCCAATGCACCGTTTAACTGTGAGTTTGGAAGTAGCAACAAATGTAAGTACAAAAGGGATAAACATTTCAAGTTACAAGCTACTAGCCGGACCCGAAAAGGTCACTCGCTCCCTCAGTTCTCCACGTACACACAAGACACCATGGGCCTCATTACGAGGTGGGCGGTAAGGGATTACCGGCACTGGTAAGGGCACCGGTGCCGGTAATCCCTTACCGCCCTACTACGAGTTCCCTTTGCGGGTCCTCCCTTAACGCCTGGTTTTTCCAGGCGTTAAGGACGGGAACCGCAAAGGGACTCAGGAGCTAATAACGGTACCACAATTTGCAGTACCATTATTAGCGCCTTCCCCATTCCCTTGAGCCCTATGGGGGCACAAATAGGAATGGGGAAGGGCCCTGGTGAATGGGGAATTACCGGTCCCGCCAACCTTTAAACGGGCCGGTAATAGCTCCATTCACCATGGCGGAGTCGGTAAGGTTTCGGAGGCAGCCATGGCGCTAATAGCGCCATGGTTACCTCCAACCTCGCAATGAGGCCCCATTTCTTACTCGCCAAGAATCAGTTATCACTAGCCAGTGGCAAGTGACGCGTGCACATTTTGAGGCGTGATAATCCAACATTTGTGGATAAACATGTTAACATTTCTTACCCAAAATAGCCTTCTTTTCAAATGTCCTGAATATTGACGAGGGTGACTGAGTGTGCTTACGCTCCCCTTCGAACACCAGAGAATGCAAAATATGTGCATGTTTCAATTTAAATGTATCGGCAGAGCATTTTTCAGTAGGACCCAGTTGTAAAGTACATCCAAATGTGCCGAATTGTACATCTGAAAAGTAGAGCAGGGGTGAGCCAGGGATTTCATTGGTATGGCCGAACCAGGGCCAAGCCTGGGTGTCGGACCTGGGTCTAGGAGCCCACCACGGGACGAGCGCATGAAATCCCTGGCTCCACCAGAAAAAGGAAAAAAAAAAAGAAACGCGGTCCTGGTGAGCCACCATCAGGGCCGCGTTGAGTTTTTTTCATATATGGGCATTTCTTTCCACTTTGCCCGCGCGGCGCAGGGAAAATGGAAAGAAATTGTCAAATGTGAAAAAAATAAATGCGGCCCTGGTGCCGTCTCGGCATCCCGAGCCGCCAACATGGTCGCGTTTATTTTTTTTCGCATATTTCACCATTTCTTTCCATTTTGGTGAAATATGAAAAAATGGAAAAAAATACTTTTTTTTTTGCGCTGCATACTGGGCAGGCATGGTGGGGCCTGTGGCATTCGGGGATATCGGCCTGAAAGGAGGGTCGGCCTGGAGGCCCCGCTGGAGCCCGGTCCAGCCTGGGCTTGCCAGGCTCGCCCACCTCTACTGAAAGACAAGTCTGACTCTTTGTAAGAGTGACAAAGAAACCTGCAGACAGTATCCTGGTACTTCTGGAACTACATGCAATAAATCTCTCCTTCTAAAATAGGTTTCGAGAAGAGAGGATCCTATTCAACTCTCAATCTTAAACACAAGTTAACTAGCTATTCCAGGGTTGTTCCAAAGATCTTCCAGGCCTGCCACTGCAAGTCTCTTTACATGGCACAGCCAAGGAAGGGAATGACCACCCGGATAGTTAAGCAAATCAGTAAGAGCTTCCCGATATTTATCAAGTTCTGAGGAGCTCCATAACATGACCCAATAAAGGACAGGTTTCCACATTAGTTGACAAGTTATAGGAACCAAGCCACATTCCATGATTAGTGGGATTCTCTGGGTACTTTACGGTAGTCTTAGGAGCTTCTTTGGAAATGTGTTTTCAGCCAACCCCAGACCTTAGCAGTTGGAACATCCCCATATCTCTGCTCTGTACAACAAAGCCGAAGTGACCTGAATGGTATAAATCTCAAGGGCAGGTAAAACAGCCTGCTCACTGTGGGAAACAAAAAACCTCCTTAGGCCACCACTGTTCTTTTCCAAATTGGTCTGTGATTTGGTTAATTGACTTGCCCAGTTTTCGTTATCAGAAAACCTTACCCCGAGGTAATCCTAGTATGTGACTTGTTCCAAAACTGTCCCTTCTACTTCCAGCCCCAATCTTGTAGCCACTGACCTCCTTGGCCGAAACATCATGACCTTGTTATTACTCCTGTTCAAAATTAGGCACAGATGGAAGCACTTGGAAACAAAACACTCCCAAGCTTCGTTTGATACCTATTGGAGATAAAGCCAACAAAACTGAATCATCTGCAAAAAGTAGAGCTGGTAACACATCCATGCCTAGTTTTGGTGGATCCAGGTTTACGCCCTGGCAGTCGGCCAACAGGGCCAGAATAATCTCATTGATGAAGAGAGTAAACCGTAGTGGGGCAAGGACACAGTCTTGCCGCACGCCTCTGTTGACTGGAAACTGACTCGTGGTCTCGCTGGCTGAATGGCTGAACCCCATGTCACCACAGCAGTGTTACAGGAATATAGTTCAATAATTACTATCACCAGATGATATGGGACCCCCTGCTTCAACAGAACCTGCTAGAGCAGGTCCCTAGGGACACTGTCAAAGACGGTCTGGAGGTCAATGAATGGTGCGTAAACTCTCATCTTTTTTAAAACACAGTATTTCTGCAGAATCACATGGAGACAAAAATACTGGTCCACAGTACTCATCCCCTGCTGAAACCCAGCTTGAAGGTGGGAGATAAGAACCTTAGATTCGACACACTCCTGCAGTTGCTGGAGAATAACCTTGGCAAAGAATTCCCCATATGCATCGAGAAGTGAAATGGGCCTATAGTTACTTGGTCGATCGCACCCCCCCTTCTTATATATGGGTACAATCTCGGCACAGCGCCAAGAAGCAGGGACCTTATTAAGGTTGACCATTGATTGGAAAAACCTAGTTAGTACCGGCACCCAAATATCTGGTTCATCTTTCCAAAGATCAATCAGTACTTTATCGGGGCCTTTTAGCCCTTTGTGCTCAGCAAAACACTCCTCATTGCGGGCAAAGTGATACTAATGGGTAAACTGCTGCCGATCACCGGCTTAACCACTATACCCACTAGACCATCTCCATGGGGACGTTCGGAGGACACCACTACACCATATAGCCCACGAAAGTGGAGGAACCATTCTTCCTCGGTTATCATGCAATGGAGTTCGTTATCATTAGAGCCTTTCTGCTCTGAAACCAAAGACCAAAAGGCCTAGCTGTTATTGGAGATAGCAGCTCTTCTAAGTTCATTTCTTTTACCCTTAAGGAATTCAAGCTTCTTGGATTTCACAACTTCCTCAAGTGATGTAAAACATCTTTTATTTGACTATAATTTCTCCTTGGCTTATCGACATTCAGAATCAAACAAAGGAGAAATCTTCAGGGGCTTCCGCTTGAAAGCGGCCTTTAACCTAGAAAACCATGGATTGAGCTTTGAGGTTAGTTGGTCGTATTCGGCTAAGGTTTCCCTGACCGCACAATTGGATTGGCAAATATTTTCGATAGAGGGCAGGGTAGACGGATAGAGTGGGGGCTTTAAGCCTGTTGTCAAAAATGTGTCCCACTCAACAGTACGTGTGGCATGCCCAACTATTCTAATTGGTACACTGGGTTGTTTAATCATCTGTATTTTGCCAGACCATATCAGCCCAATCACTAGCTAGGTACACCAGCATACCAAACTTCTCCACTTCCTCCCAGTCACTCATCTCAGTCCAGATGTAACTCATCCTGGAAGAACATCCAGGTCTATCCTACGCACGCCTTCCATTACATGCCCTCAGGTCCAACCCGTATAGTAACCGGGCTAAATCCAAAGCATACGTATGGGTCTGCGTGGGATAACTGACCTCCGGAGAGGGAATTTCCCAAGCGACTTCCCGTCGTCCCACAGCCCCTCAAGCTTCTGGAGGGGTACCAACTGGAGATTAAAATCTTCCCAACAATAATATGACCTACTCTCAGCAGCTTTGGTTCCCAGTTACTAACTGTGTCGCAGATCAGAGTCTGAGTCGCCAATGGGTTAGTCCCGTATGGCCTATTCTAAACATTAAAGATGAGCAGAGTAAGCTTCTCAGAATTGGTGCAACTAATGATTTGCAATTCCGATGTAGTTTCCCTGCTCATCTTGCATTCCCATCCACTGCCACTAACGTCAACAGCCCCCCACTCCTCTCTCCCCCCTTTCCTTCCCCCCCCACTTCTCTCCCCTTCCCCCTCCCCTCTCCATTCCCCCCCCCCCCACCGTCCTTCCTCTAGGCCCCTTTTTGGCTGAGGAATTTAATGTTCTAAACCCCAGGATTTCAATAGCAACCACAGCCCAAGTTTCCTGGCGGCATATGATCTCATACAAAGATATTAATGCAGTCCATTCAGGGTCTACCAGATCTCTATCAAGTTCTGGGGAGCACCACTGGGGACAGAGAAATTGGACGGGGAAGGACAAGAATGTCAATCCACCTCATAGAAAGCATTACCTCTTAGTTTGGGAGCAATCCTATTACTACCAAGCCTGGGTTTACTCAGAATTCAGGGGTGTGGGGGGGACGGGTGGTTTACGTTGCTACATGTTTGTTAATAATATCAGTGATAGATTTTGCCCATATTGGACCCTTGGCTGCACAGGAACCTGATGACTTCAGTTAATTACTCCCCTTGTTAGTGTTAGCTATGTTACCCCTATGCCGAGTCACCCGATCACCTGGACCTTTAGATTAATCAGAACAATTTACATGCATAGGCTGTTGCTTGGTAGTCAAATGGATAATCTTCCTCTGGGCTTCCAAACGTTTTCTCCCGTGGGATATCACAGTATTAGACAGGTTAACAACCATCCTCCTAAAATTGCCTATCTCTGACATTAGATCCCGGAAATAGCTTTGCCATTCGCAATTGCACTTAGTACTCTAGTAACCAGGTCTTGGGCCAGAGCCCCCCTGCCCCCACCAAACCAGATGGTACATTCTGAATTTCCACACTATTCTGTGATGCCTTGCCAGGGATCAGATGCACTTGACAGGTATCCGAAGTGCTATTACCGATCGTTCTCTTCGATATCCGGTTAGGATTCCCGTTATCGGACAATGGTGCAATGGCTAAGGGAGAGAATCTATTAGACCAGCTGATTTCTGGAGTGATAGTAGAAATTCCACAGCTATGAGACTCTAGATCACTCTGATACACCCTTTGCAGTGATACACTCCACCTCAACCATAGTATTTAGATCTAAACTGGTGTTTAATTTATTAGTGGTATTTTGAGTTGGTAAATAAGTTGGGGACCGGGGAACCACCTGGACAATACTGTTATTATAAACAGTATGAGAATGAACTTCAATTATACTACAATTTTGGGATCCTGCAGCCCCTGCTAGTTTTGGGCAATGGACTGGGAGCTGGTAATTGACCCCTCGCTTCTGGCTCATTGCCCTCTCTACAATATATTTAGCCAGCGCATCCTTCCTAGGTTATGTTCCTGTACCAGCAAGAGAGTGGTGGGGCGAATCCTTTCCTCTTTCACTCGCAGAAACCTGCTCCCTCCGCTCCGCAGTTGCACCTACCACCTTAGAACCAACCTGAGTAACAGCACAATTAGAGTTCACAATGGGCAGTTATCGAGAAATCAGTCTTACTCAATCCAGATGATTGGCCTTACGTTTAACCATAGTGCACCCTTTAGCACCCTCTATTTCCAGAGAGATGGAGTACTAGCAATATCACTAGTCTTCCCCCCCTTCCCGAGATGTACAGGGTTAACAAACAAATGCGCTACAAAAGTACCAGTACTGATGTTAACACTATCAAACACTTTGCAAGCTACAAAGGTGCAAATTGCAATGTGCAAGAGCGCTAGAAATGGATTGTCAATTATCATTAAAAAGGATCCACACACGTAATAAAACACTGGAATAATATAACAAGTTATATAAAAGTAAAAATCAAAACGTGTTAAACAGTTGGACAATTAAAACTTGATGCTTCTATCGTTCCAGAAGAAAGGTTAAACAGTAATACAAGTACATGAAAGTAAAAATGGGCAGTTAATGCTTGATAGTCCTCTTGACAGACTCGGGACCTTAGGAACTCTCCATGGAAATGGAGAGAACCGTCGTCCCACACAGCTCAATTGGCCAAGGCTGGGACAGTCTGAGTAGTTTGGGGACAATATTAGCAAACCCACAGGTTTTTGGCTTTTTGCGAGCTCCAATGTTAGATAGAACTTAGTTATTTCAAACGGCGAGCTCCTGGTTTCACGCTAGCGCCCACTGACTTGACACACCGAACAGCACTCACCAAGGCTTCCCGTCAGTCCAGGTGTCGTAGACACAGTGCAGAACACGAGATGCGACTGCACATGGGTGGGAGTAACTCGAGCAGCGTACGATAATGGGGGAAGGGGAGCTGTTTGGATCAATTTGGTTTATTCTGGGCGCCCCGACACCACAAACCACCCCACCACAAACCACCAGTAACAACTTCTGGCCCACTTCCTTGCCCGCACCACGCTCCGCGCTGTCTCCGACTGGGCTTGGGCCACCACTTGGTCATTCGTTTTTCTTAGTGTTGTTATTTTTTTTTGCTGGCGTATGGGCACATTAGTAAAGTGATTTAAAGTATGATTGCTGGAATATATATTGGGCACATAATCATGGAAGTGATTTCGAGTAATTGCATATATTGCGTATGCAGCTTCATGAAAATGATATACCCATGTAAAGATGTCATGGATTTTGGATATAGGCAGAGTAAAGTTTGGGGAAAGGACCTTGTGTTCCTTTGGCGACCTTGTATCTATAGGGTTTTTTCATGTATTATCTTAGAGAAACAATGTTATGGCTTTCTGAAATATTGTGCAGAGAAATGCATCATTGCATGCGGTTATTTGAACGATTGTCTTGGGGAGCACGCTCCTTAAGCTCCCTAAATATTTGTGGGTCCCTTTGGTGCACTGGATCACTCATGCTAATTTATTGGTATACTTAAAACCCTCCATTGAAAATATTCACTGGTTGCAACTGACCATGAATCATCTAGAATGCCGGGTCCCCCTCCAAACCCACCCACTTCCCTTGGCACCAAAAGCTTCCTCTGCCACTAGTACAGGCCTTGTCATAGGGTCATCGGAATTAACCACATTTCAGTCTCTTATCTATTCAGCTCTTTCTGTGCACTTCCCACTCCTATTTAAAGCACACCCTTCTGGTCATGCTTGCTCAGTTAGCTCGTTAACGATTTAAAATGTTGCTTCTCTGGTCGTCTGGAGATGCTGATGCACTGGATGTCTTCAGAAAACGTGACGTTGTTTTTCCGACCTCTGCTATTATGCAGCTTCACGCTTAGATGGCACCCTGGACCATGTCAACTGAGATGGCACTTTATTTTGGAAGTGTGCCCGTTTCTCTGGAATGGTCAACGGGCTTTCAAAAATATTGTTTCGTTGGTCGCTTCAGAAAAGTGAAACTTTACGAATATGCTGTCAAATCTCAAGGTAGCAGCAGAGCCTCTAGATTGCATATCGGCCCAAAGCGTTGTTTTGTAAAATGGTTGGCTTTTCACACGCTCTAAGCTTCCGAAATGCCTGGAATGACGGGCGGGAACAAAATGCTTTTTTTGGGTAAATATAAGGATGACACCAGCCCAAGAAGAAGACTGACTATCATTGGGAAATCCAACAGTTTTGGGCTTTTTTGAAGGCATTTGCCAGGCACTGCCATAATAGTATTACCGTCCATAATATAGTAACAGAGAAACCATGGTGCACATATCTGAGTATGTGTTGTCAGTGCATGGAAATTGTCTATCTAATTCATATATGCAAACCAACAACTCTTGGCTTTGCCAATGCTTATTTTTTTAGCAGAAATTCGATTAAAAAAACATATCGCGTACAAATTAAGTGACGCAAGGTACACATTACAGCATTTTTATTATACAAGGACCTCATTTTCAGCTACAATTAAGCCATTAACTCTCATACGTTTGCTTAGAAAATTACACCGACAGGCATCATACAGCACTCAATTTAATATTGCTATATGATCAAGCTAGCTCAATGAGATGCCAAGTTCCCAGTGTTTTGGCCGGCAAGGAACAGATAGTTAGTGGGAATGGCCAGGGATGGTCAGTTGGGGTGAATACATACTATGCCCACACTCTGCTTAATCTCCCCTTCATCCCATCTTTCGCCTATTTGTACTCGAATGCAATCGTTGTGGTTTACAGGAGGTTAGCATATGCGCCATCGGTGCATGCGTTACTTGGTACACGCCCACATTATCCTGCCCATTCTGCGGGTGAACGCTAGGAATTGTGGGGCACTTCCCTTTGATGGCAGCTCTGAAGACAGCATTGTTTTCGCTCATCTGTGCCTCCTTGTATTTCGCACACATTTATTAACAAATTAGGTCAGTTCAAGCTCTTGACGGAAGCATACACGACATATTTTGGAAACACTGTAATGGCATGCAGTAGGAACTAAGCGAGAAAGAGAAACGTTTGCAGAGTGGCGAGGGGGAGAAGTGGGGGATCTGAAAAATCGGAAGTGCGGTTAAGTACTTTAATGATGTATTCGCAATGCAACAATCCCTTTAATGATTAAATATCTTTTTAATATGAAAGCAATGAGGGTGCAAGTCCATTTTTGAGAAAAGGAAGCGTAACATGGTAAGCGTGGTAGTAGCTTCAACTTTGGTACGCCCTTGGAAATGAAGGCCATGACACTTGGCCAACATGAGGCTTTTATTTAGTTGCTGTAGAGAGGCCAGTGTATCCGCAGAACATTTCCGTCTGAGGCAGGGGTGTTCAAACGGTGGGGGCGGGGGATGGGAGGGAGTGGGGCGTGAGTCCCCCAGCCTGAAATTATTTTAAAAAAGAAAAAACGTTTTAGATTATTATTTTTTTTTTTTAATGGATGTAATGGGCAGGGGCGAATTGCATGGTCGTCGGCCTGGAACATAAAACTGTCTCAGCCGCCAATGAAAAAGTGGTCCACAGTTGCAAATGGCAATTCATTCCTTTAGTGACAGACTGTTTGAATAGTACTCAAGGCGGTTTGGGGGGGTTGTTAAAATGTAAGCAAATTGTGATATTTAAGGAATATTTATTCAGCAACAGTTGTCAAAACGATTAGATGCGTAGTGAAGTAACTCGTCAAACTGGCCCACATTGGCCAAAAAAATGGCCCTTTTCGATTGAAAAAACGGACCCACACTAGCATTTTGCATTTTTTGTTCGGGTATTGCCCTCTAGACCTGCCCGTGCCTGGCGGCTCATCCATAATGGGAGTGGGTGTGTTGACCCAGTGACCCCCCCCCCCCTCACCACATTAAGGTGGAGATGAGGAGCCAGACCAGTGAAACGCAGAGAGTGCTCCTGGGTTGGCTGAACTGTCAAAGGGGAAACGTTGTTTCCCTTTGACAGTTCAGTTCCCCTTGCTCACTGAACCATGCAAGGCTGTGGGCGTTTTGCGTCGAAAACCTTGCATAGCTCATTGGAACTGCTGCTAGGGAACTGCATCTGTATATGCGAGGGGGAGCTCCTGCACCTCCTTACACATTTGGACAGAGCAGCCTGGAGCGGAGCGTTCCAGCACTCACACGCAGATCCCTGCACACATTGCAGGAACCTCTTGCTTCCCCATTTCTGTTCATGATGCAGGAGCTAGAGCACTGGGGAGGAAACCTCAGGACCGGGGCAGAAGGTTTGTTTATGTTCATTAATCTTTTTATTTAAATGTGTGTGGGTGGATACATGTATGCCTTTGTTATGAGTGAGTGTATGGTGCTCATGTAAACAATAAAGTTCTCTCTCTGTGTGTGTGTGTGTGTGTGTGTCTGTGTCTGTGTCTGTGTCTGTGTCCATGGAGCTGATTTTGGTGAGTGGGGAGACGAGGGTTGTACACAAAGGCATTTTAGAAATGCCTTTGTTGTATAATCCCCCTACCAAAGTCAGTTCTCTTTCTGAGGCACTGTTGAGCCCAGGGGACAGGGATGGTATTTTGTTATTGGACATGTATCAGCCTCCTCCTTTCCCTCCCTCATCTCTGACTGTCTGCTATCCAGGAGTGGTGTGCCGCCAATGACCTCTGCCTTAATGCCAGTAAGACTGATATTCTCCTCATCGGCACATCCGCTCCCTCCTTCCCTGTAGGTCTCTGGCTGGCCTCTCTTGGCCCTCTTCCTGCTCCCACCTGCAAGGCTAAAAACCTTTGTTCCCCTCCCTTGCCTCGTTGCGCCTTGAAACACTTGTGTATAGGCGCGTTATAAATGCCAGATCATATCGTAGATGTCCAGTCAAAAAATACCATGCCTTGCCCCTGGGCCCCCCAGTGCCTTGCATACACACATAATCATGTTGATTGTGTTAGGCACTGTGGGGCCCAGGGGACAGGGATGGTATATTTTTACTGGATCATAGATGTCCATTAAAATATATCATGCCTGCCCCTGGACTCCCCTGTGCCAATTGCAAACTGTTTGGTCTTTTAGCCAATTTATTTTAAAGTATACTCTAAAATGCAATATTTCAACCAATTTTTAAAAAAGAATTCCCGGGAAAACCCCCATCCCCACCGCCCAACCCCACCGAATAGCCCTTGATTGGTTTGGGCTCACTCACTACTCTCGGTTGCTATGGTATATCTGGACGAAATATGAATGCCCCTCCACTTAAAAAATTCACCAGCCGCCACTTGGCCTGGAATTGTGCTGGGAGTAGGGTGGGAGAGCCCAGGGACTCTGGTAGGAGCAGGATTGGCAGGAGCCATGGGAGTATGGTGGGAGCAGGGTGGGGAGAGCCCAGGGTGTGTGGTGTGGTGGGGTGGGAAGAGCCCAGGGACTGGGTAGGAGTGGGATGAAGGAGTCCAGAGACTGTGATGGAAGCAGGTTGGGGAGCCATCACAGCTCTCTTGCTGTTTTCCTGCCTGATCCCACTAACAAACCACCCTCCCTCCTTGCATTACAGATCCGCCTGAGTACCTGGTGACCAAGCAGGTGGCAAGTGTACCCAGTATAAATGCGTTAAACATTAAAAGGTAGTACACTATTTTAACTATGCTTTGAAAGATACATTAGATAAAACTGGATACCCATTTATAAATTAAAACACAGAAAATCCATCCAAATATATTTTTCCATTGATAACAAGCATTTTTACTTTTTCGTAGAAAAGGTCTGTTTTTGTTTTTGGTTACCTTTTTTAATAAAAAAGTCAGACCAAAAAGTCACAGACCACCAGGGGGCACGGGACAAGATGGCTGCTTGACTCCGCAGCTCCCGCTCCTTCCGGCACAGAGGTGAGGAGGTAGAACGTAATCACGGACACAGAAACACACATTTGTCCCCAAAAGCAAGCAGAGAGCAGCTGGCAGTTGCTGCCGGGAAGAAAAGCAGAGAAGAGTGGTCTGTAGTACAGAATCGGCACGGCCCCCCAGCGCACCACATGCAGAGACGGAACTAGGCCGCAGCCCCGCAGAACGGTAGACATAATGGAGTGATTAGCGGCTTGAGCTAACAGATACCGAGGACCCTGCAGACTCACAAACGGAGCCACAAGTGGCCGCATGCCACGCTGGACCACAGCGGTGGAAATCCCCCTGGAGAGGGCCCCAGAGGAGCGGAGGTCCGCTGAAGCCACAGCGGAGGTGATCTAGACATGCCGAGACTGCCGCAGCTTCTCTGAGGCACCTGGGAGGTGACGGTAATCGGGCAGCCGACCCCAGCCCAGGGTGTGCGGCACAAGGAAACAAAGAGAGCGGAGCGATCAGTGCGGCACGACCAGTGTGGAGGAAGAGTATCCCACCCGGAAGCGTTCACAGGTGCGTCCATCTCGCCCCATCGGCCAAGCCGAGACAACGGAGGACAGCCGCACCCCCTCACGGGGGAAGGAGTGTAAAAGAGCTCGAGGGGGGGGGGCAAGAACCGTGGCGGGCCCCCCCAGAAGGCCCAAAGGACCATACAGAGCCGAAAGGGAAACGGGACTAAAGAGGCCCTGGAAACAGGGCTTCGTGAAGGAAGGGAGCAAACCAGCATCACGCCAGAGAGATGAGGAACGCCACACTGGAGACAAGGAAACGCGCTCCAAAGGGTCGTGAGTCTCTGGAGGTGTGCCTGTAGGCAGGAGAAACGGAGCACAGTGCGGAAGGGCGCCGTGCCTCCCCGGCCCCCCTGTCTGCTGGCCGCAGGACAATTGAGGCGGTGACTCAACTACTGGCAACAAGTAGAGCCCACAAAGAGTAAGGTGAGTAAGACCTGGGAGAAACTAGGGGCCGGTAAAGCCTAGCACACAAGGGAAAAGGCATAACATAACGCAAAAGAAGGTGTGAGCTAAGAGGCACGCTGGCCCTGGGTACACTCGCCGGAAAAAGTCTCCAGAAGAGAGTGGAGGTTTGCACGGACGGCAGGGACCAGGAGCCACACTGGCCATTGAACTCCCTCCCCTTAAGCCTGCAGTTGGGGAGGGGCACGAAGTGAAGCCGCAGCCAGCGAAATAACTCTTCCCAGTGATATTTAATACCCAGAGTATGCCATGGAACCCCCAGTGGGTGGTGACTGGGAAAGAGCACAACCCCAACTGTGAGCCGACCGGCCCTATAATCGCCCCCAGAGGAGAACCCGAGGCACGGTGAACGCAGAGAGAGCCTTCATTCAGGCGTGCAGTTACCCAACCTGCTGAGAGACCAGGCGATTCAATGAATGTAGAGAGTTGCATTGAGGCCAGGTGATAAGCAGAGAATTCCACCCCCCCTCCCTCTTCGTGTGGTGCTGGAGGTTATGGCAAAGAAGGCAGTTGAAACTGTGAAACAAATGCAGGCCGATATGGATACATCTAGGTTCTCCACCAAAGAAGATATTGGGCACATACTGGCCAAGATCAAAGCCCTAAGAGGGGACATACAGGCCTCGCTCTCGGATCTGAAGGGAAGAATGACCACAATTGAAAACAAAGTCGAGAACATGGAACACGACCAATTGAAAGTTGATATGGTGGAGATGAAATTGTATGGAAGACTCTCGGAAATAGATCTCTGTGAAGAGGAGTTGCGGTGAAAAATTGATGATTTGGAGAACAGGGAAAGGTGCAACAATCTGCGGATACTTGGACTGAGAGAACCGGTAGGACTGACACTGAGGCTGGTTGAAGAGAAGGTCCAGACACTAGTGAACCAGGTGTTCGAAGCAGAAGGGGGAGGGGGGGGGGAGTGTAAGGCTCTACAAACAGAAAGAGCGCACCGAGTTGGCAGGCCCTATGGGAATGGCCCCTGCTCAAGATTAGTCAAGTTCCTCAGATATACCGACGGATCCGAAATTCTGAACATAGCCAAGTCGCTAAGGGAAATTTCATTCGAAGGCTCCAAAGTTGCGATATACCAGGACCTCTCAAACCTCACTCTGGCCAGGTGGAGAGCCTGCAGACCCTTGACGACATGGCTGCGAGGCAGAAGAAGCCAAACAGGCCCTCAGACAACTGACGGTGGACATAGAGGCAGAACCGGAGAGCCCAAGAGACCCATCCACGAGTGGGTAAGGGTCAAGAACCCCTCAAGGCCAACAGAGGAGGAGAGGGCAGTCCGAGAGGAAGTATATGAGGCTCAATGGTCCCTCCCCCCGCAAGCAACTCGCCTCACAGGACAATAGACCCGAGCAAGAACCGGGGGACCGGGACATCTGATAGCCAGTAAAGATACAAAAGTGGCCGTGTGAACTCTCGTAAGATACTTACGTGACAGCCGTAGGGGATAGATAACTCTGCCTCGATATGGCCTTCCGAGCGAAGGAGATCGTCTCCAAGATCATGACTGAACTTGAACAACAGTTGTTTACAGTTGTAAAGTTGTTGGGTAAGTTGGATAAAAGTTATGACCAATCGGACCGAGGCAAGAGAATGGATCCATGTGCCCAAGTGACGAAGTGCACAAAGGACGGAAAGGGGTGATGCGGCAAGAGGTCTGCTAGTGGGAACACTGAATGAGAAAAGGCTAAACTCCCCGACCAAGAGATCCCTGGTTGCCAGAGAATTCCGAATGGTGCATTTGGATGTATTCTTCCTGCAGGAGACACGCCTAATCCACGGAGAACGTGCGATACGGGGAGCAAGTATTGGCCAAGTACACTGGGCATCAGGGACAGTCAAGAGAGGGGGAGCAGGAATATTGATCCACAAACAATGTCACCTATAGGACTGTTTGACCATTCGCCTACTGTAGGGGAGATTGATACTTAAGGGGACGCTAGACAGGGCAAGGGTACTCCTGACGGCAGTATATGCTCCCAATCAAGGGCAGGCGGAGTTTATATCGCATGTGCTCGACGCAATCCAGGGGCAGGAGGCAGACCTATACATAATAGGGGGAGACTTAACTCCTGGGCAGATGATACCAGAGATAGAAAAACCACGGAAATTACAGGGCGGAGGGAAGTGGCGCTAAACCTGGTCACCTGGGTCGCACCTTGGTCGCCTGAGGCCTACTTGATGTGTGGAGGGAACATCATCCGGGGGAGGAGGGATACACATTTTATTCAGTTCCACACCACACGTACACTAGAATAGATTACCTTCTCCTCATTAGGGACCAGGGGATGAGAACGGCCTACAGTGAAATTAGGCCGGTAGGCTGGACCGATCATGACATGGTCCTCATGTCCCTCGATGTCACTGGACCCTATAGGTCAGACATTAGCTGGCGCTGCAACAAAACCCTCTGGAAAGACCCCCTCTTTGCTAAGCAACTGGGAGATGCAATTACCGAATACTTTGAAAATGACACGGGGGAAGTCGATAGGGGAGTGCTCTGGGAGGCAGGAAAGGCAACTTGGAGGGGGCTGCTCATCAAGGAAGGGGCGAGGTGCAAAAGGGAGAGGACCCTCGAAGAGGAGCAACTGAGTAGGGAGATGATGAAAGCAGAGGGGAAGATGCATGCGAAGGAGGGTGATGTAGAGGAAGCCAGGGAACTGATACAGTCCAAGAGAGCAGAACTGAAAGCTCTGGGTATGTGGGAAACCTTATGGAAATTGAGATGCCTCAAGCAAAAATATTACAAGTTGGGGGATAAAGTGGACGCACTGCTGGCGGCGAGGCTCCGAGCACAGTGGGCGGAGAGATGGGTTTCCTCCCGAAAAGACCCCGGGGAAAACACAAGGGATACACTTGGAGAGAGAGCAGAGGGATTTGCACAAAATGACGAGGCTCTCTACACATCCGAGGCACGGCGGTGGGGGATACGGCAGTCAGGGAATATCTATGTGACATAGAATTAAACACACTAACTAATGTGGAGATAGAACATCTGGAGAAGTCCCAGAACGACGGAGTAGGTACAGGAGGCGATATCCCGTCTCCCTAACAGTAAGGCCCGGGGGAAGATGGTTACACCATAGGATTCTACAAGGTATCCTATCCGGGCACATGGTCTGAGTGTACACCAACATCCGAGAAACCGGGAAGGCCCCGGATATCTTTAGCAAAGCGCTTATATCAGTGATACCTAAGAAGGGTAGAGATGCCACCCAATGTGCTTCCTACCGCCCCATTTGATTTGATTTATTGATTTTATAGAGCGCTTTACACCAAGGCGCTGTACAGCGGAACAACATAATACATAACAACATCAACAAAATAACAGTGGAAGCAAAATTACATCATGAACCATTCGACGAAACGGTGAAAAGAGCAATTAACTGAAGGGGATGAGGGAATAGGGGAGTAGGATTAGGGGGGAGGGGTGGTGAAGAGTTGGAGGAGGGAAATAGAAGGGAGAGAGAGGAGGGGTAGGAGAGGGGAGAGAGAAAATCAAGGGAAGAATGAGGGGGTGAGGGGAAGCAGAGAGGGCAATGGGGGAGGTTTCAAGGAGGAGAATGGAGGAGGAGGGATTTAAGTGAAGTGCAAAATGAGGAGAAGGTCGTGGTAGAGCGAATTGTGAGAGGGAGTGAGTTCAAGTGCAGAGGTGTAAGGAGTTGGAAGGAGCGGAAACGGGGGGATTCACAGGGGGATGCAGGTACAGTGAGAAGGAAATGGTCAGTGGAACGAAGGTAACGGGAGGGGGAGTAGAAGGAGAGAAGGAGAGAAGGGGGGAGAGATAATGAGGAGCAAGACCATGGAGGGATTTGAAGACAGAGAAAGTAAAATTTTAGCTGTGAGTGAAATGGTAGCCAGCCAAGGTAAGAGAGCGTAGTAGAGATGGAGTCACGGGAGGTAAGGAGACAAAGGGTATGAACAGCAGAGTGGTAGATGGATTTAAGGGGGGCAAGATGAGATGCGGGTAGTCCGAAGAGCAATAGAAGAGGCGGGAAAAGATGAGAGAGGAGACAAAACAGTGAAAAGAGCAATTAACTGAAGGGGAGGGGGGAATTAGGGGAGTGGGATTACAGGGGTCAGGGGTGGTGAAGAGTTGGAGGAGGAAAATGGAAGGGAGAGAGAGGAGGGGTAGGAGAGGGGAGAGAAAATATCAAAGGGAAGAATGTGCATTTCCCTGCCGAACGTTGATGAGAAGATCCTTAGACGCAAATGGCCTCGCGCCTTGAGTAAAAAATGCCACGGATAGTACACCCAGAGTAGATGGGTTTCATATCAGAGTGACAAGGTCTTGATGCTGTTGCGAAAGACCCTGGATCTTATGGAACACGTCGGGGGACGCCAAGGTGACCACGCACTGTTAAGCCTAGACGCTGAAAAGGCATTTGACTGGGTGGAGTGGGGGTTCTTGTTTGCAGTATTAAAGAAAATTGGGGTGGGTGAGAGGATGTGTAGAGCAATCCATGCCATCAACTCTGGGCCCAAGACTAGGGTTGTGGTGAACAGGGCAAGGTCCAGGGAATTCGCGCTGAGCAGGAGCACCAGACAGGGCTGCCCGCTGTCCCCACTCCTCTTTTTGCTTTGGCAATGGAACCTCTGCGGGAGGAGATTCGAAAAGCCGTGCTGCTGAGGGGAATAAGGGTAGGAGAGGTATCCCATAAACTAAGCATGTATGCCGATGACATTGATTTACCTCTCAGAGATAACGGAATCAGCACAGAGAGTGCTTCGGGTGATAGAAAGATATGTAAACTTGTCTGATTTCAAGATAAATGTAAATAAGTCAATCCTCCTCCCAATAGGTGAGGTGACGGAAGAGCGGAGAGAGGGATGGGGAGGGTTTGGGATATAAATAGAGGAACGTAGCTTTAAGTATCTCGGATTCAGGATCCCAAGGGAGCTGGACAAATTATATGAGGAAAACACCCCCCTCCAGCTGCATCGACTCTTCAGGATCTACATAGCTGGGCAAAATTAACCATATCATGGCTGGGATGATTAAACGTGCTGAAGATGGTTCTACTCCCGAGGTTGCTCTACCTTTATCAGGCACTCCCAATAGAACTACCAGATGCACACCTTGGAGAACTGAAGAGGAAAATGATAAAATTCCTATGGGAAGGAAAATCGCACAGGTTTGCCTACAGGCTATTGGTACAACCTAAGGGGAAGGGAGGAGTGGGATTCCCCGAAATGCACACGTACTATAGGGCAGCCCAGTTTAGAGCTTTAATCCCCCCACCTGAGGGGGCGACAAACAAAAGCAATGGGTAGATATTTAAAATTACCTGTGCTGCCTGTTGACGCTTGGGAAATGGCTGTGCTCTTCGGGATAGAGGTGATAGACAGGGACTTGGTCAAGCTTCCGCATATGCCGCACTTTCTGCTACTGGCGGCTAGAGCATGCATAGCAGGAGGGTGGAAAAGGAGGAACTCCCCAGTGAAAGACAATGGGCAGCAAAGGCCCTGGACATATACCGAATGGAGCAACTTACCCGACAATTACATGGGCAATCTCCCTCAAGAGAAATGCAATGGGCTCCATTCCTGGGAAAATATGACCACGATAGACCCCAGTAAAGAGACAACTTATAGCCCCAGAAAGTACAGTCTGCGTACAGCTAAGCAGGGATAACCATACCTACAGGTCGAAAGGAGGGAAGAACGACAACCGAAAAGTTATGGGGAGATTGAGTACAGGATAAACATGGATAGACTCCACAGCAGACCACAGAAGGGGAAGCACAGAGATGTCGGAGAAGGGTAGAAGTGGAATCCTAACAAATGAAAGAAGAGGCGAAACGGGGCCCGACGCGTGCGGCCCCAGTGGACTAAATGATAGTCTCATCCGAAGGACCAAGTTGTTTGAGTGAGGGGAGGTGGGAGAGGGCGAGTAGAATCGGAAGGTGCGGGTGGGAGTTGGGGTGAATTTTCTTTTCTCTAACAAAATGTTAAATGTTCTCCTAGTATGAAGTATTATCGGTGAATGTGTAACTACAGATAGAAGTATGTTGAAAATGTGGAATCACCAATATAACTAATTTGAAGGTAAAAAAACGGGTCACAAAGCGCTTTGGATACTGAAGAAGGTGTACAAAGCATACATTATTTGCTAGAAGGCATATGGTATTAGGAATCTGTGATTCTAACGAATCACAGTTAGTCTAATCTACCTCCCTCAAACACCCAACCACAGAATCCCGCCCACCAAATCCCACTCCCCCTTACTTTAATACCTTTACACCTTATCCCACACAGTTTCATCACTAATAGGGTAGTCACACATCCCTTCCCTCTGTACGCCTAGTGAGGGCTCTGCCCCACCCTTCGCCCCCCCCGTCCTGAAACCCAGCCCATCTGGTACACCCCGACCTCGCGCATCCGCCCCATCCATTTTTGTGTGTGTGTTTGTGTGTGTGTGTGTTTGGCACCTGAAGCAAGTCAAAACCCACAGACATGGCTCAAACAAAGAAGCAAGGGCTTTTTCAAATGCACAAAGTGCAAAATATGCAAATTCATGGATGAATGCTCTACATACCGTCATCCGACTCTAAATAAGACTATTGCCATCACTGAGAGGATTACTTGTGAGTTGGAGTATATTGTATGTGTATGTACATGTAAGAAATGGTATATAGGGAGCACACAATGCAAACTAAAAATACAGATTTTGCAGCATGTCGGAGCAATAAAGAACAAAGTCTTTGCATACCCCATAGCCAAACATTTTTTGGGAGAAACATGATGGGAACTTGTGACTTTTTTCTTTCTTTGGTCTGCTACAAATAATTATTGGACCGAGGGGAGGAGAGAGGGAAAAGCTTTTGAGACAACATGAAACTCGTTGCATCATCAATTACGAGAGTAAGACCCTATTGGGTCATAATATCTATGAGGAACTTTATACCTATTTGGGAGAATAATAACATACAGGACTCGTATGTAAAGACATTCTTTTTTTGTTCTGGGTGTCTGTGCAGTCTCTGTTGTCCTACATGTCAACCCATGCTCTCTCGATCATTCTTTATTATTTGCAAACCTTATTCTTTTTCTTTTTGTTGTGGTTATTCATTTGGTATGGTATTGCCTGCTAATATACTAATGAAGCTATTTTTCTTCTTTTTGTTTTCTAAAGTTTTAATGGCTCCCATCATTGAATTAAACTGATGTGCGTCATTTAGATCGCGCAAGCGGCACGCATTTTACCTACACACATAGGCTCAATGAGTACGGATTCCTAAGTCTGTTATCACATACATCTGTGACATCAGGGTACATAATAACATTCATTAGAAATAAATGAATTATATTGTACACTTTATGATAATTTATCAAATTGAAGTATCTTGCATTTGATTTATGTGTTCTGTTGTGGGTCTATATAAAAATGTTATGCTCAGGAAGGATTTTCTAAGCACTAGGCAGCATATTGTTACATCAAATGTATATGAAAGTGCGGTATGAATTCTATTGAAAACATGTGCTCATGCACTATGTATTTTGATATATGAAATTGCACATTGCACTTTGACTGTGAGGCACCTTATTGGCATTATGCACTTTATTATACCATCTAATGATCTAGGAAACAGGATTTGGCATTGTATCTTAATTTTGAAACGTGCTTTGATGGTTTGTACAGTGCAACATAGGAAATCACATTCTGCACTTTATTAAATAGCCTATGAAACTGCATTGAGCACCACATTGAAAATACAAAGTTGGATACTATTTAATGATATGAGCATTTGTATTGTGTATATTGCATTTCATTTAATCATGTTTTGGTGCTTTATACATTGTGACAGGAAATTGCACTGTGCACTTTAAGGTGGCGTAGTATTGTACAATTATAAAAAACGATGTTTCCTTGTAACACTTGATCTAACACAGAATGAACAAGGATTTGACCCTGTCCTCTTTCTGTGTTTATGTGAGTCGAATAACTGTGGGAATATAATGCGTGCCTGATGTGTGGGCAAAATCATCTGACCAAGTTGCGAGCAGTAGCAAAATGCGTCATTTTTTTGCTGGCCTCCCGCTTTTTGTATGCTGGGTGTGGATTCCAAGTAATAATTTTAACAATGTTTGAACAATAAAAGGAAATTTTAAGTATTCTACTACGCTGGACTAACCCGCCTCAACTCCCTGGCTCAGTGCAGCGAACATTGGATAAAGAAAGCTAAACCATGGCTTTGGTCCATTACTTGGCACATTTTTTGAAGCTCAACTATGGAAGAAGGCACTAGGGCTCCCTGCTTGCGCTCCAGGTTGGAGTATTGGGTTCAAACTAGGACTAAAGTCCTTGGAGTGTATGGCCAATTGGAAGTTAGTTTCCCTGTACCGGGAAATCATCACTGCAAAGGGGTTTAGTCTTTATGGAGACATTAGATGTCACATGTTGCAATCCAAGTCTGCCATTTTAGAAGTTTTGGAAAGTAGAGTGAATAAGGCTCTGCATAAGGTTGATCTAGATGTAGAAACCCTTATGTCCAATCCATTAAAAGTTAAAAAGTATTTGGAAGTTATAGATTGGATCGAGACCATTGAGAAGCTCATAATGTTTTCCTTTAGAAATCCCTTTTTACAGGGCGAAAAGAAACTTGGTTGCTTGTCCTTCTATCTTGTGAAATTCCCAGACAGATAATTGCGGAATAACTTCCTAAGGATTAGGTTGAACTTGGTACACTGTGGAGAAGTGTTAGAAAGACGCAAGTAGGGTAATAGTGCAAAAAAACTTTGTTTTGCTGAAACAGCGCAAATTTTGCAATCACTCAGGCATTTATTGATGGAATGCGAAGGCGCATGGAGTTTACGATTAACACTCTTCAGGAAATTTGTGCGCCACGAGGAAGACTTATTCTCACAATTTTTCTGGGATAGGTTGATCTCGGGTCATAATGCAGTATTAACGTCAGCAGTAGTTCGAGTACTAAAGCTATTTGAAATAATTGTTTAATATAATGAACTTGAGATTGAATGACTGAATTTTAAAAAAACCTAAACTAACATAAATTGAGGGAAATACAATATGTCAATTTAATAATTGTTTTATGTGAATCTAAGAATTGTGTTAAAATAGTTTTGTTTTAAGAATGTGTAAATGTTTGAATGTGTTTATTTTTTTTTTAATGTCAGGTTCTGTAAAGGCTTGATGATAAGCCAAATACAAATCTAGAAAGCTGCTACACTTTTATTTAATCCAATGTTTGCTGTGCAGGACAGTCGGTGACCAGGGATTCACTTGCCCATATTTGGCAAAGATGGGTTCAACAAGTCCATCTTTGCTGAATATGTGTAGAACCGTAAGTGATTCTTTGGAAGAAATTGGCATGAAAAAGGAATTGGATTCTTTCTATATGCTCGCTCTGTTTGAAATATAATAAAAACATATACTAAATATGTTGTGGGGAAGATGCACACAGGGAACGTCACCTCTTAAATACATTCCCTGCTGTTTAAAGGAAACTATAACAGTCAAAATCGGGATTCAAATTGAAAAATCCCATAAAAGTGTGAGGTTAGTGTAGCTTACTTTAGTGCTGGGTGGAGACCGTAGAGGCATGCTTACATGTTTAATGCTATTTTAGGAAATGCTAGGCTGTCATCCTCCTGTTTACCTTGTCACCTGAAAGGCTCATTCACGTTTACAGGACTGTTTGCTCTCTTAATCCTTGCACAATATAACTAAAGCCACTATGTGACCTAGTGAGAGAATTGCATGTCACTTATGTTTACAGCAACACTGCAGTATATTCCTTGATTACAATCTCAGGAAGGATATTATTCTTGATTAATTAAGCCTCAATTCTCTTCATTAAGATAGGTCTGAATGCTCTCAAAATTGCATTGGTTTCCAATGGAATCAACCATCATAAAATCTCAATTGTGTTGCTCTAAATGTGGGCCAGGAAAAAACAATCAAAGTCCAGCTTGAGGACCAGTGTTGACATGAACACAAGCCTAATTTAAGACAGCTTTTCATGTCTCGTGCAGCCTGCAGCCATTGATGGCCGAAAAACCTTTGTCAATTTTACAGCACACTTTTGCGCAGAAGGTTAATGCAAACACTTGCTGGACAAATGTTCTTGGGCTCACCGAGGTCCAGCAAGTGGTGCTTTTCTGTTCTGGCAGATGAGCAAACCACAAACGACCGGTAGCTGCCTGTTTTAACTGCACACCAGTAGATGTGAGCGTTGACTTCAGACCATTAGGTGTTATCTGAGAAGCAGCCGTTGGACTTTACAAGGGGAAGTGTTATATCTGATAACGATTCGCAAACAGACACATCGCATGTAAGCGCCCTGTTAAGGCCCATGGAGTGCCATACAAAGTACTAACTAACAAGTGAGAGAAATGTCTCTTGACAACAGATATATGAGCCGAGCTCCACTAGTGCCATTCGCTGAGAGGTGTGAAAACCCACCTAGTGTAGTTTTACATAGGAGACCTAGTTCAGTGAACACAGTGACACACTCGGCCCTAGGCTTTACTGTTCCAGATAGCGGATATGCCGAACGGACATGGGCAGGCAAACCATGTTCCTTCATACATAAAAGGCCCAAGCAAAAAAGGGAAAAGAGGAACACCTGCAGATTTGCCAGGGCATTTGAGGCCTGTAGGGCTGGGGAGTAATGCAGAGCAGCAGCGTCCAAAGCAGTAGCAGATAGGAAAGAGACAGCCGGGCGCAGCTTAGCAGATCTCGGCAACCCAAGAAGGAGCTGTTTAATTTGAAGCACACTCTGCTCTAAACGTGAGAGACTGGTGGGTGATTGCTGCATGCATGGGGACTGATGGCGTGTAGTATATTGTAGCATAGCTTCATTAGACATAAAGGTTATACCTGCTGTTAAACTAAAACCACTACTTGTTCTATTATTTATCTGTTCAAACATGCTCTTTGCCCACATGGCAATCTTGTTCATAGGTGGCAATCTTGTTCATAGGTGTGATGTTATATCTGCTTTTTCTTTAGCTTGTTTAATGAGAATAAGAGCCCTCAAAAGATAGGGGGGGGTCATATTAAATGCATTAACATGATCACTCCTGTGTCAAGTGTATGATTCAGAGTAGTGTAGTCCAAGAACTTTACAATTCACGGTTGTATATGTTTAATCATGTTGATAAATGTATGAACCTAGGCTTGCTTGTCCTTTAGCGCTGAGACACAGCCTAGGGTGAATGATGACATGAATGACTGATGATCAAGGGTCTATTTTCAAAGCCTCAAACGAGGTGGAGATAAGAGGTTCATGGTCACACCTAACTCTTAGGCAATCAAGACAGGTGGCACACCTGCACAGATGGGACGTCTTCGAGATGACCGTAGCATTGCTCATAATAAAATAACCTCATGCCCCAGTCATGATAAACAGACCGGGCAAAAATGTTTTCTAAAAAGCTTTTTAATCGAGAGGCTCGATGAGTACAGAAGATGGCCCATCAGGAAATCAATATTCCCATCCATTGTAGGAAGGCGGTGGGGAATCTCACTGTCAAGGAGTTAATATAAACTTTACAGTGGCGATCGGGCAACTAGGAGGGCTGCCTGCTGAATCCCTCTTCACTTACTTGAAAACCCCAGCCAACAAGGTAAATAACGTGTATGCTACTCTCCTGATAAGGGGAGACTTAATCACCATCCAATATCGCCAATACCAACACATACAAATCATGTGAACCGGTTTGGAGGTAATCTAGTTTATCCACAAACAAATGCTAGACATGGACCGTTAGCCACACCCAACCTGTCACTAGAATGGTTTGCCTGGTTTCATCCAAACCGCAGAGGCTGCTTTTTAAAACCAGACTATCAACTACTGGCTGCACATTTTTACACTGTGCGTAACCTTGCATTGCAATATGCTGCACAGGATGGCATTGCGCCTGCCAAGCAGCCACAAGGACGGATAGACGCAGGAGGAGTGCAGCTACAGACATTGAGAATTATATTAGGGTCATGCCCTTCCAGAAATGAGGACATTACCAAGTGGTATTCAGAAAAGCTAGGACAGCTGCAAGACGCCAATCCCCCGGTTACACCACAGCATAGACATAGGGCACAAGCCATGTTCCTTCCATCTGGCTGCACACCACCTTTAGCGAGCTGTGACAGCTGGATCTGAATTTATAGCTGGCTTTATTTACAGCTGATAGGTACACCATCTATCACATCATTAGCATTAATATTAGCAGACATTATGGGCACACAGGGCGCTACTGCCACCGTGAACTTAGGCTTGTCCATAGCATCCAATAATTATGAAATGGTTGAGAGCATAATTCTACCCTTATTGACAGGAGAGCCTTCAAAGTTAGAAGTTCATAGGAAATTGTCCAAGTTAAATGAGCAAGAAAAAAGGGAGCAATTTGGGGACATAGTGGCATCCACTTAACAATCACTAGGCAGAGATCACTGAGGCAGGAGACCTTCAGAGACACAGAAGAAGGTTTACAAGCATAGTAAGCCAGACAAGGAGACACACCAGTAAGGGAAACCCTCAAAAAGAAGAGGTTTGTTTCAAGGTAAGAAGGGTGGTAGAAAACGTTCACCAATAGAGGAAGAAACGTGCCCAGAGCATGAACCAAAGAATGTGAAAACTACAGGAGATAGACTATCTTGGGTTGACCCTAAGGGGCACTCCCAGTTTAGACCAACTTTTCAGAGACAGAAGACAAATTAAAAGTCCACAAAAGTATGGCACCGATTAGGGTTCATCTCGTACCTCACAGGCAAAGACACCAGACCGTTCTAAAACTGAGGGGAAGGATGCGAAAGTTGAGTAAAGATGCACAGCAGCCCTACGAGTTTTACAGGATGCAGAGCCCATGCACTCAGTGAGTCAGTCACAAGATTAGCTCATTGTGATGTTACCTTCTTAGGGTGCACTCTTACAGATGAGGGCAGAGACTTGTCAGCAGATTGTCTAATTTTGTCGAGCTAGTGAAACCATTGTATGCTTTGATAAAACCAAATTTCAAAGCAGCTCATTGGTTACCGGAGCACACTCACATTCTGCACCATGTGTACTCATTAATGACGCAAACTAGTCCTTTGCAAGACAAAAATAAATACATACAAAGACTTATAAATAAACCTGTTGGTGGGAGATAATGCTTTCACATACACAGTTTGCAATCTAGGGCATACTAAACCAATTGCATATAAGGCACATGTATATTCCACACCTGAATTAAGATTTACACTTGAGGAAAAGATTCTGTCTTCAGTTCAGATGATCATTC
The DNA here is from genome assembly GCF_040938575.1 of Ambystoma mexicanum. NCBI lineage: Eukaryota > Metazoa > Chordata > Amphibia > Caudata > Ambystomatidae > Ambystoma > Ambystoma mexicanum. The sequence continues at coordinate 1,346,018,802 of NC_090921.1, forward strand.
ACAAGGAAAGGCCACTGGTGGCAAATAGAACTATACACATAAATACACCTTTAGCTCAACTTGAGGCTGCCACAAAAGCTAGTGTGCCCAATACAAAGGCATTACATACTCGATGAAGTTGATGGTCAGCATCTCAACATGCTCCAGGTGTAAAGTATCATTATAACGCAGAATTGCAAAGAATGAGTGGATTGACTTGGACAATGGATACAGAACCAGACACCTCACTGCCTGACATGCCATTGTTTGATTTTTTAAAAATAATGGACTGTGATGGCTTTGCCATACCAGCTGTTGGGACACGTTCCAAATATGCTGCTGCATGTGCAGTAGTGGTAGAACATTTTACGCATGAATTATTTATACATACTGATATTACAATAAAGCATCTGGGAAGACCTGTCTGCCCAGACTGCTGAATTGCATGGATTGCAGCTTGCATTGCACCAAGCAGACTCCGGGAAGTAGTAGTCTCAGATTCAGATCACAGTGTCAGGGCTTATAACACTGATTTGCATTGGTGGACTCAAAACGACTTTAGAGGCATCGGGCATAAAACTATTGCTTCCAGGCAACTCTGGAAACAAGTTTGGGACCTTAAACACGCTTACCCATTGCTATGGGTGATGCACACACGAGCACATACTAAAGGGTGCATTCATAGCATTGGCAATGCATTAGCAGATAAATATGCCAAAGAGCACACAGTAAAAAGATAGCAGCCATAACTCGCTCAGCAACTGCATTGGTTGAGTAAATTTAAAAGAAGCTTGTTTATGTATTCTACCTAGGCCAAAATGTTTCCCAAGTAATTAGATTTATGACATTGAGAATAATAAAGCAGTAGTCACAGTTTCTATGAAAAAAGGGGATCCTATTCCAAGATGAATCCCTAATAGAGCAGACAGGGAAAAGCTAATAGCAGACACACATGCTGGACTTGCATCTACCCACATTGGTGTTACTTCAACTGCACAGCTGCTCCTTGACAGGTATTAACTTCTCAAGATTAACTGTACTCTGAAAATCCTGAGAGTTGACGTAGCTACTGGGGTTTGGACCAGTGTTTGAGTTAATTGAGGAACAGAACTCCCACCAAACGTTATTATTAACCATGGTAAGGTGCCAATGTAGCTTCCGCTCTTATTCCATTGTGTTCTTTTTTTTTTTTTTTTTTTTAAAGCCTGCGGCACCATGGTGACCTATGTAGACCCGCTTGTTTCCTACAGTAGACACTAGTAAGGATGAAAACAGCCAACTATATTTTGGCAAAGTTATATCCGCAATCCAATTTTTTTTGTTCACATGGAAAGTGAAATCTCGTCATTTTCCACTTGTATGCTTCCCTTGAGCACACAGCTCTCAAATAACACACCTGTGTAGGTGTAGCTCCTTTACAGAAAGTGATTTAGATGTAAATAAGAAAAGAGCATCGTCCCAAGACCCTCACTAAAGGTGTGCCGTCGAAAGTTTGTGGCAGAACAGCACACCTCACCTCAGGTACGTGGCAAAGTGATGATCTGACAACCTGCATTTTCACTGAAATGCATTGTCCATCGGTGGACAGAAAAGACTGCCATTGGCTTTGATGCTTGTCTATTTAATTTAATTTCACCAAGAAAAACGTTTCAGTTGATTTACCATCCTGCCTTGCATCAAAATAGGTGTACTTTCAGGGGCACTGACCACTTTGGTTGCAAGTGAATTGGTCTTCGTTTTGTTACCCACATTTTTTTTTTACTGCGAGTAGGGGGTCAGCTATGGTGGGCAGGGGGTGGGGCGGTGGCATCTTGAAGTTTTCCCAATTCATTTTGCGGTAAAACATTTGGTAAACATTTGACTTTCAAGCAAATAAATGCAGTTTTGTAACACAAGATGGAATATTGGTGTCCAGCAACGCTGTTTTGTAGCATACGAGGCTGCAGTCTCAAAGTATATGTGGAGGCACTCTGATAAATGTGCAGTATGACTGGCAGTCTAGCAATGGGACCTGGGCCTCCTCTCGACACAGGTAGGCCATGCAACCAAGGTGACCTCTTTATCCTCCTACTGTGTTCTTTCTTAATGCCACACACGTTGCTCACAAGTATCACCCTTTCTTCATCATACTGCTGACCCAGTCCCATCTTCACCACTCTGCAGCGATCCTCAAATGGGGTTACCTCCTCGTTAAACATATTACATGATCCTTGGCACATAAGCTTTGATGTACTTCTGATTGCAATGTTTTTTAAAATGTATTTATTTTAAGTTTAGTGCACTTGGCTAATCATACCTTTAGGCACATACATATCATATCATACAAGATAATGAAAACACTTCATAAATCTACATCATTCTTAAAAAGGTCACGACCTTTGGTAAAAACGCCCATATTAAGTTCACATAAATTTAATAAAACATTTCACAATGTCTAGCGCTGATATGTTTCGTAACAAAAAATATAAAAAGCTCAATTAACACAATGTAAGTTATGATAAAAACTCAACGCTGTATGTAAAATGCAGCCGTAGTAACTAATGACTCTGCAGAGTATATAGAGTTCCAAAATTGGTCAGACGTACGTCACTATTAGCCAACAGCTTCCGGTATCCTTTAACATAATAAGTTTGTAAGCAGGGACACGCTGTTAAATTGTGGCGAAGTTTCCACTGCAGTATTACATAGCCTACACCGTCTCTCTTCAGCAGGAATATTTGACCAACTGCCAATATGTTCCCAAGTCGGGAGCATATTCGGACGCAAATAAACTATCAACCTTCTCAATTTGCCATCATGTAGTTTAGCAAGGTAGGAATGTGGGATTCCAAGCTGATGGCTCTGGAGAATATATTCACTGCAGCAAATCTTTTTTTTTTAAACTGCAATTTAGTTACATTGTCGACACTATCCCATTTTCCCTTTCTTTTTTGAAGACTTGCCAGACATTAGGAAGAGTCAACATTTGATCAACAGTAAAGACTATGTTTGTAAAATGGGACAGTGCAGTTTCCTTCAAGTCTTTTAAGGAATTTATTCACATATTGCTCCTTAATGTTCATGGCAACAGCCCCATTAAAGTTCTATCTCCAGGTGCCCCTGCAGAAAAATCTATGTGGGGAAAACGGAGAGAAAAATCAAAATCCGGATAGGGGAACATAAAAGTTGTATTAGAAATAAAACTCGGAATGCACCCCTTGTTGACCATTGGATTGAACACAACCATAAAGTGGAGGACATCAGCTGGACTATTCTATACAAATTAAGGCTAAGCATGGATAGCAATAAAGACAAAAGAACTCTTCTGAAAAAGGAACAACAGTTGATTTTTCTTACCAATAGTATGACTGGTCTTAATGAGAAAATCGATTGGTGGCTTGAAGGACGCAGCCCATTGGTTCCAGTGCGCTATCCGGAGTTCGAGGGGACAGCGCGGCAAGCCAATAGAACGCTCCATCAATTAATTAGTGATGTAGTAATGGAAATCGATTACCCAATTTCGATTAAACTCAATTTACCCTTTCTCATCCGGGCTATATGAGCTATCCATTCTTTAATGAAAACACTAATGATTCCTTTCACCACAGCCTATTCAGTATCAATGAGCTTTTGCGAGTGCAGAGGCTCCATTGCGCATGTGTGTATTAGGAACGCTTCCACATAAAAAGCCCGGGTGTGCCGTCATCCAATGGAAGCCACTCCGGAAGTGCCAAGCGGCCGACAGGACGCAGACGAAGCAAAAATGGGCGAACCAGGAACCTGGACTAAAGCCCGGAAGTGTCTAACCGCCGATAGGACGCGGGTGTAGCAAACCGGAACCAACGCGGTACTCTGGATAAAACACTAACGGTAAGAGGGGCAGGGTATACGGTTCCCGAATGGGGTTAGGGCCCTAATAGAGGCGGGTTTGGTTAATTAAATTATCGTAGTGATGCAGATTACCAAGTTTTTCCTGATGGACAACACCACCTGTTGGTTGACATCAGTGACACAACCTCAAATCTGCTACTAGTGCCAAAACTAATGACTAAAGATAGAACAGACGAGCCACATTGGGGCTAACACGTAGTCTGATTGTGTCCTTGCTTAGTTATCACAATCAGCAAGCATGGACTAACAATGGAAATGCCGGTAATGATACAGCTGTGACCCGACTCATTGGAGCCTATGGAATCCAAAACACAGAGCCATTACGCCCAGAGGATTACTTTCAGTTCAGTAAGTTTTATTCACTTTATACCTACAGACTGATTGTTATGAGAGACAATCTTTTACCAACTCAGAATGTGGTTTCTTCCACTATAGTACTACATTTTGACTCGAATCAGGTCGGACCCATAGTAGACAGGACCGTTGATTGAAGATTAACGACAGTCAACGACCTTCAAAACAATTTAGAAAAAGAAAGTCTCCTCGACTGGGTAAATGCATGGCGAAACATGTTAAATCTAGACCAACTTACTGGTATTCCATAGAATATAACGAGGTATTCTCTCACTACAATTTTTTTCCAGCCCAATGAGATCATATGATCAACAGGAGTGAGAGGACCGCTCTCTTCTGACTACAATTACAGAAACAGTGGACTACCATTTAATGAAAGGGTGAGTGGTTGACATCTACGTAGCCCATTAACTAGGGAAGGAAGGGGTTCTTCTTTTTAACCTGGTAATAGAGCTAGCCTGATCTTAATAACAGTTGACTGCCTGTAGATGTACAATTATGCCTTCCTGCCCACTAACAGATGTTTGGTTTACTTTGAACCATGACTGTGATTAATGAACAATGGTAGTCTTATGAGCCAAGCAGTTGAATAGGTTACTAATACGCCTATTCTTTGTTGTTTATTGCTCCTCGATAGGTGGTGATTCCCTTCCAGATAGATGGACGGCAAAGGGACTATAAACCCTTAAGGAGAAGAGACCATTAAATTTACAACCTGAAATGTTGACACAAGATTGTTTTTAGTAGCCACTTATTTAATTGTGGACTATAATGGTGACAGAAATATTATGCATGTTTATTTAATCCTTCATGAAAGCCCCTGAAGAATTTCCGAACATTTATTATAGTTACATGCTAAACGGAAAGAAACATGTTGGGCATCAGTTGTGTGTGTTGAATGAGATGGTGATAATGATTGAAGATGAAAGTGAAGGAAATGAGTTTTAGTGAGATGTGCGAAGTGAGGTATGTCCGTGTGTGAGGAGAAACATAGCACAGTACACTTTAAAGTTGATAAATTTGAATTTATTAGCTTAACAATAGAAGGGTTGAAGCTTGTGCATAGAATTCTGTGAACTGGTTTTTTAGATTTTCACTGTAGGAGATTTAAGAAGTACAGTGATTTCACACCGTTGGTGTTCTTAAAATTCGTGTGCAATCAAATAATAAAATATGTATATTTTTCTACAAAACATGTGCTTGAATAGTGCTTGTTCATGTGCCTATAAGTGAATATAGGGCAGGAATAGGGTTCACCTTGAGAGAGTAACAAACAATAGCACTAGCTTTATTGTTACAAAGGTTCAAGGGTTAATCCCTTTATGTAGAGGGTATGCTGGTGCTTCATACCCCTTTATCTCTCTTTTTTTGTTTGAGTACGTCACTATTAGCCAACAGCTTCCGGTATCCTTTAACATAATAAGTTTGTAAGCAGCGACATGCTGTTAAATTGTGGCGAGAAGTTTCCACTGCAGTATTACATAGCTTACACCGTCTCTCTTCAGCAGGAATATTTGACCAACTGCCAATATGTTCCCAAGTCGGGAGAATATTCGGACGCAAATAAACTATGAACCTTCTCAATTTTCCATCACATAGCTTAGCAAGGTAGGAATGTGGGATTCCAAGCTGATGGCTCTGGAGAATATATTCACCGCAGCAATTATTATTTTTTTTTTTAAACTGCAATTTTAATTACATTCTCGACACTATCCCATTTTAACTTTCTTTTTTGAAGACATGCCATACATTAGGAAGAGTCAACATTTGATCAACAGTAAAGACTATGTTTGTAAAATGGGACAGTGCAGGTTCCTTCAAGCCTTTGAGGAATTTATTCACATATTGCTCCTTAATGTTCATGGCAACGGCCCCATTAAAGTTCTATCTCCAGGGGCGAGAGCAGATGGTTGAATGAAAAGCTTACATGCTGCATTAACCAGCGAGAACTAATTGATTGAACACCCAACTCCCTTTTTACTGTCTCTACTGGGATCCATTTGGGCAAACTTAAAATGGAGCGCAATAATTCTTTCCCCCTTCCACGTGTTCTAGCCATTCCACATATCTCTCTGATAGTACCTCAAGTCCATATAGAAGGCCAAGTACAGTAAGTGGATAGCCACCCCTCAACGTTGTTGCCACCTTTTGTGCTATGAATCTCTTAATTCCCACCCACTTCCTCCAAGCTTTGATGGATATGTGGTCTTCGTAAAAGGATTTCACAGAAGATTTTATAGTAATCCTATATATATATATATATATATATATATATATATATATATATATATATATATATATATATATATCCCATCAACCGCTTCCAGAGGATGCTGCTCTAATTTCCCACCAAATGTACACTTTGCAGCATGTTTATTTATTACCAACTATCAATCTTTTAGATTTTGCTTTGTTGATAGTAAAGTAATTTGACGAAGAATATATAGAGAGCAGTAATAGAACGCTGCAATCCAATGAGAGTGCGGTTGAGTAATCTGGTGTCGTCTGCATATAGCATCCATGGCATAACTTCATTGCCTAAACGTTGAGGAAAACTATGCAAAGAACCAAAGGCATTGTCCATGTCTGAAATATAAAGATTGGACAGCAGGGGTGCCAAGACACACCCCTGCTTCAATCCCTGATTAGTGGCTATCTGCTTAGAAAGAATTCCCTCTTGATTTAAACGGACGGTCACCTTTGTATCACTATAAAGTGAACAAATTAAAATACAAAAGCATAAGATCCAGTCCCAATTTCTGAGCTTGTGCCACAATAATGGGCGGGATACTGAGTTTAACGCTTTTGAAAAATCAACAAAGCAAAGATACAGTTTCCTGTCAGGTTGTCTAAGGGTTTCTGCAATCAAATAATGTAGAGCACATACATTATTAATCATACTCTGCCCCTTCCTAAAGCCAGCTTAAAACTTGCAAAGCAAATGGTTTTCTTCAGCCCACTCTGACAACTGCTTTAATTATAATGATGTGAATACTTTTGAGCTAGAATCAACCATGGGAGAAGTCTTGAATTGGAGAGGTCCACCCTGTCGTCACTCTTGTGAACTGGCACCAAGATGGTGTCCCTCCAGCTGTTTGGTATAAGACCACTCGCCACAACTCGTTGGAATACCGGACATAAGACGCAAGCCCAGAATCAGGATTCGCCTTCAAAATCACATTCCCAAAAGTATCAGGACCACGGGTCCTAGATGAATTCAATTTATATATTAGTTCAAGGATATCATCCACATCCCAGCTAGGATTAAACTCCACAAATTAATCTTCTAATGGCAGATTAATTTGTTGTATAGTGTCCTTTCAACATAAAGAGGTTAAATGCGCCAACCTGTGACTCTTCTCATACCCATATAATTTTCAGGGTATTTTACTTGGTAATATACTGTCAATAGTATGCCCAGAATTTCTTGTTATCATTCGTTTTTAATAGTCCAAACAGACATTTCCAGTTCCTATTATGCCTGTAACATCCGACCCAATTCCTATACTTGGTTTCAAGAGCAATAAGAAGTGTGTCTTTCTCATACACAGCTAAGCTACAATGCTTCATAATTTTTATTTTTGCTTTCTGATCCTGTCTTTTTTGCTGTTTAATGACTTTGTCAAATACTCCCTCTTTACAATATAGGGAGTCTCCTCTTGTTCGATTTAGATTAATTTGGCGATCAAGAAAATTAGGAATGCTCCCAAATCCCAATTATATCCTTTGAGCCAAGATTCTAATGGAAGGGCATCAAGATTTATTAATACAGACATTATTATTACATTGCCATCAGACCATGTTCTAAGATTCCCTTGTGGGTTTACCATACAATTAGGATCAGCTAATGCAAAGGTGTGAACACTTCTCGAAGGTTGTGCCCAGTTGATGGGGGAATATGGTCACTGATTCCCAGTTCAGTGATTGTAAGAGGACTAGAGTGCGCACATACTGGTCGATCCAGGAAGAACTAGTCCACAATAGATGAGTATGATTTACCATTAGACGAAGTCAGTTTCAATGTTTGACCCTTCAGTGATTTCTTGCTAAGACAAACAAAATCAGCTGAGCTTCACAGTTCCCCCATCCATGATCAACTCCATTTTCCGTAGGTGGTATGTAAGATAGAAAGCCATCCGCATCATCACTATCGCTCTGAGTTTCAAAAGAGAGATGAGCGTTAGTCACCTGCTATGACTACGTTACGACCTGGAAACTTGTCAAACCATGCCACCATCAATGCTTCTTCCTTTTCCTGAACGATTATAGAAGCCAAAGCATCCAGTGGGTCATATACATTAATAATTAGCAATACACTATTAGATAGGTTGACATTTGTCATGTATACCGGAAGGACATAAAGTGATGGCGGATCACACACACAATTTGATATAAGAATTCGCTTTGGCTCCAAGACCTAGGCCGCCTGAAGAGCGACCTCTAGGATTAGGGCTAGCATGATGACCTACCACGTTATACCCATCAATTCTAATGTTTTCAGACAACCAGGTCTCCTGATGTAGAAAAATGTTGCTTGTCAAAATAATAGAGGTACCCACTGGATTGTTTTAAAAATAATTAAATCCACGAGTATTTCAAGTTAGCCAGCTGCATCTAATCGGCTTAGCACACATTCAATACTGCTCACACTCAAATGTGAAGGGAACCAAAATGGCTACTTACCTTGTGTTTCTCCTATTATGTTGAGTAGCAACAGCAGATGACATTAAAGCATTCTTTTCCATCATAACAGTTTTCGTTTTGAATAAAGCAGAAGACACTTCAGCCAAAGGTTTATCATTGTTGTTAGGCACTAGCGTTGTGTTTTTATGGCATACTGTTAATTGGAAACCCAAGTTACAGTTGGCAGAGTAATGAGAACTCAATAGTGCCACCACGGCAGCTGGTGAAAATTCTATTACAGCCCAGTTGGTGGGGGCTATCGACCTTTGGTAACTCCTATATGTAGATTGTCATCTGAACAGATGTTCTTCAAAGCTTCAATTTTGTCAAGTAAATCAAGAAGAAATCTCTGGTTCATAAACAGACTTCGGTTGGTGGGGTACAGTTCTTCCAGCTTAGCTCATTTGCCAAAAGGTCTAGAATTCTCTCGTAAAGAGAGACTAGACGTAGCTTTTACCACATTATTTTACGAATGCTGTGTCACGGGCAGCATGTCTTGAGTGCTACTAATGCCCACTGGGGGAAGAGTAGTCGGGTCCTTATTAGAATCGGTAATACAGTCTAGGACATATTGATGCAGTTTGTTAGGTTTTGACTGGGGGCATTCTGCACCCATTTGTCCATAGGCCCCTGCAGTAATACTCGCCTAGTAGTGCCATCTTCCAATGCTTTGGTAACTAGTATTGGCGCAGAGGTGACCCGTTGAATACTAGTAGACACTGCTGTAGCTACTACTGGTTCAGAGCACATAGCACTTGCTAACAAAGGACCTGTTTTAATGCGGATGAATTGGCAGCGTCTTCAGCGTTTCTTCCTACAAGTGTTTCGCTTGCTCGAGCCCATTGCCGAGGCACACATTCCAATGTACATGCCTAATGCATAGCATTCTAGTGTTAACATATTCAGTGCCTACTATTTTATCATATAATGCCTCAGGCATTGTTTTATATACTGTATATCCTTATTGCATAACTTGCATGTACCTGGTGCACCTTATGCGCAGTGCAGTTTGGTGTACCACTTGACATGTTATTTTGACACGTCTGCAGGTGGCATGGGTTTCTGAGCCCTCGGCTGTGGCTCAGTTGCACTAGGGAGCCAGTGGACCTGGGGGGTGGGAGGGTCTGTGTTTCATAGCTGGGTGTATATATGCTCTGGGGTGTTTGGCTTACCCAAGGCCCACTTGGCTGTTGTGTAGGTGTTGTGGTTAAACCTTCTTAAATTTGTATGTACATGTTTTAATGCCCATTTCTACTGGGGATAACCATAGAGGTCAAATATACTTACCAAGTTTCTGGATGTCCGGTGGTAAACTAATTCCCCACTATCTTGTGTTGCTTAAAGCCCAGGGATATCTTCGTAATGCTCAATTTCCCCCTCTGACAACTAGGAACAGGGCAACAATTACACGTGTAAGAGCTGCCAACGTTTAGCCATTGCACTGCTCCTTTAATGCATTTAACAGCTATGGCACTGTATTTCGCGGTTTAGTTTGGGCATGGTAGTAATGTGGTACATGTTATAATACAATTGATTTGAACATGTCTACATCTTCTAAATAATGTGGATGCTGCCAGTCTCCCGGATGATATAATAGGTGGCTTCCTCCCAGGACATACTTTCTCTCATAAATGGATTAATACCAATAACATCAAACGTCCTTTGCCAAACTGCTGCACTACCCTACATTTCAGTCACAGCTCCTCACATGGATTCTAACCTCATTCCTCAAGTGGCTTAGCAGGTATGCCTCTTAGACGATCAAGATTATCCCTTCTTCCCCTTTACACTTCCTCTTTATGTTTCCCTCATTCACCTCTTTCCTGCCAACTCTTGGCTCTGACCCTTCTGTCAGTTGGCTTATCACCCCCAGCTTAACTCCCTTGTTTACGGGTAGGGATCTTCAAAATGTAATATGACAAAGAAGCCGCCACGCTGCCTGGGCCCACTTGAGCACATCCTGTGTTCTTCACGTATCAACTCTTATACTAAATCTAGTACCACGCAGTCTGTACTAGAAACTGCCTTCACTGAAATATTGCCCAGCTTCACGGGCGGGTTTTATTCTCGCTTTCCCGATCAGCATTTGTTTGTTCTACTACCAATGACTACACATGCACCTCCCTTATCGCACACCTGCTTCATCCTCTTCAACCCCCGGGTACCCTTGCAATTGTTTTTTGTTGTGTCTCTAATCTCATCACCCTTCACTTGTCCTCTCACCTTTTCCCTTTTTCCTTTCCTCCTTAGACCATGATCTTGTTTATGGCATTTGCCCTTCTCAAGAGATGCTTGTTTGGATGTCTCGCCTATTCTTCCCATGTTCTCAAAGGACCATTTTCCCCACTTGCGGCCTTCACATATTAGCCAATTCTTTCTTCTTGAAAAGTTTAAGTCGGGGCAGCGTTTCCATATCGGAGAATAGGCACAATTTGAATGCTTAAAAGCTATGGAAAATGTGTGTGATCTCACTTCTTTGTACTGTACCTTGTTAATGGTTTTCGGTGACAACAGCCATTTAAAGGCTCTTCTTGAGGCCTGGTGGGGAATCTTTCCCCCTGCTGACTGATGTATGCCACAAAGCCTACTGGAGGTTGTACCCCTATATTCTTTTAGTAGTTACCCATGGAACCACAGAGTGCAACAGATGTGTAATGGCACAGAGCTGTGTGTGAGGCCTGCCTGCCTGCCCAGTCAGATGGGCTTTTCTTTAAAACATTTTCTTTTTTTTTTTAGCACATTTAGATCCTCATAGCAGGGGCATCCCATTGCTGCGCCCCCCCGCCACTCCTTACATCCTTTCCTGCATGCCACATACATACACCCCCCCCCCCCCCCGCCCCCTCCACAGGGATGTATTCCCCGGAATAAGGACCAAACACAATTTCAAGTTGGAAATCACAATGCCACAGCAAACTTTATTTGCATAAAGTCAAGGAGTTATCTTACAGGCAATCCGTGTATCCACCACACCACAGGTTCTTCTACGCCGAGTGGGGCTTCTTAAGTACAACCCCCGCCCCCCCACCGTCCGTGTCCCCTTCTGATTGAACCCGGTCCTCCCTACCAATTTCTCTCTACCCATGGCCATTCATTGCTTGTTTTGTACTTTTTCAGACACTTTACCCGTTGCCCTTATTCTCAGTCCACATTCCCCAGACTTTTTTTCGGTGTCCTTATTCACAGTACACGTTTCTAACTCTCAGACACCTTTCCTGTGTCCATTATCACAGTACATGTTTCTACTCTGCTCTGTGCTCCCGTCCCCAAGGTACCAACTCTAACTCTGAGGCGTTCGGGTTACCTTATCCTACCCCTTCTACCATCTGATTCTAGCGCTAAGTGCTCCATATTCCCCTTTCTGTGCCCAGAATGCTGTTCTTCACCTTCATTCCATTCCTCCCGGTTCCCTCACCCCTTAGTCCATCCTCAGTGATCTTATCCATGGTCTTCCCACCCCCCCCCCCCTTTTAGGCCCGCCCTTTGTCCCCGGTGGGTGGGGGGCTGGCCGGGAACCCCCACTAAGGGGCGGCACCCGCCATGCCTCCTCCGTCGTCGCAGTCATCCGCCATTGTGTTGCAAAAGCTTGTGAAACCGATTAATTGCAAACACAAAAACCTTGCTCCCCTGTTTCAGTGTGACAGTTCAAATGTTTCATGGCTATGTTAATCTATCATGCATTTCCCGATATTTTGACAAAATGAATAATGATCTCTCTTCTACTTGTACATCTGTACCCATATGGACCATCCTTTAAGAGCTGCTGAAACCAGTACGTCCTTTCATGGTGGGAGGTTTTTTGCTTTTTTTTTTTTTACCGCAAATTTTTTTCTCGGAAAAAAAAAATCCATTTTTGGGGGGGTGGGTGGAAGGTTTGAATTTATTTCTTTATTATATATATATATATATATATATATATATATATATATATATATATATATATATATATATATATATATATACACACATACCGTGGCTGTGTTAGTTATGGTTAAATTGCTAATCCCATAGGAAGAGCACTTTTTGGGGGGCTTATAACTTTGCTCTCCTGGACGAATCTTTGCAAAAAAAGTATATGGCCCACTCTGAATTTCTTTGCAAAGTTTGGTGAGGTTTGGTCCAGGGGGGGCAAAGTTATAGGGGGGGTCCCGTCTTTTTTTTTCCCATAGCCTGAATGAAAAAACTTTGCGTACGCCTACAGCCCAAACCGCTGGATGGATTTTCAATTTGCGGCAGGAGCAGCGGCTTGGTCCCGAAAGCGTGCTTTTGTAAATTTGGTGAAAATCCGTCCAGTAGTTTTTTTTTTTTTAAATGATCAAAAAATAGGTCTAAAAAAAATTAGTGATCTCTGTCAGCTCCGCGGACACACTTCCCTGTTCGCTCTGCGGACAGGACACCTATTTGCTAATCGGCTCGCGTCATGTCCACGGATATGTAACGTGTTCGCTGATTGGATGGTGAAGAGCGTGAAGTGCGTCAAATTGTTCCGATGCACCCGCCAGCTTGGATCCGTGTGTGGTGTCCGCGGGCATCGCGGTAAAAACATATTAAAAAACACAACATTGCACTTGTCAAACTTTTCAAATAATCTCTGGGGAGGTGAGGAGTGATGAGGATGGGATTGGATATGGCTGTAAGAAGCAAAAAACAGGTGTTATTTTGTCGCGAAAGTCACATGGTACATTTGGAGGTGTTCCACAATATGTGCCTAAAGTACAGGCGAAAGAGATTGCATTTTGGCATTCAAGGGATGGAGATGTATATTCATCGAATTGTGGACTTGTAAATATAGATTGTTGCTTCTGCAGTCTGCAACCCCAACTTGTGGTATTACAGAGTAATACTACATTCCGAATGCCCGTTTCTCTATATTGTTTATATTGGTTGCACAATATTTATTAATATTAAATCGAAGCAATTTCGGGTTATTTTACAGTCTTAATTAAAACGCTTGATGTTTATAAATTGATGTGCTGGTGGTACACCCAGAGCGCGGCAAATAAAGGGCTAATGTGTCTGTGTTAAAATGTAATTAAAATAATAATGGAGTCAGACTGGCGACCCCTAGAGCCTTACACCTCAGGCAGCCACCTGCAGTGCCTGATGGACGTGGATGAGAATAACAGTTTTCATGGATGCGGTGAGGCAAGTTGTTGCAAAGTAAGAATGTATTTTGATTCTGAGTGAAGGTCACCAGCTTTGAATTTTTGGTTGCGACCTAAGGAAGTCCACGCATCGGACACACAGTATAAGGTTCAATTGTTTTTTGACCTTGAGAGAAAGGGACGATTCCAAAAGGAATTCAATGAAAGGAGGTTTGTATTAATGAAGCTATGATAAGGTTATGCATTCCAAAAGTGGGTAAGGAACATGTAAATTCAATTTATGAAGAATCGATGGTGCGAACGCAGTGAGCGTTACGGTCTGAGTTACGCCAAGAGAATGGAAATGGTGAATATAATGTAAGTTTGATTTTCGACGATTGTATACCGGAACGAGCATTAACTTATTATTATCTGAATATTATTTTTGGGTTACATTCTATTCGTCTGTTCTGTGTGGCTTATTGCAATGAAACGCAAGTACAATCTTTGTGTGTAGTTGTCTTTTTAACGTGGTTATGGGGAGTCCAGCATCGAGCTGCATGTAGACCACCACTCGGTTGCCCCAGGTTCAACGCTAATATTTCATTAAAATGCCATGTCTGACCTTCTCGAATTGTGTATCACTTTCCACGTTGTTTTGTCTCTGTTGAAATTGTTTCATGTCTGTGCTAATTGTTAGTTTAAACTCTATGCTGAATTAATAAGTCAATACATAGTAGTAAAGATCGGCTAGTGAGACAAATTGCTGTTATGTTTTCGAAACAGGTACATCCTGCCATTCTGTGATTGTCATAGATTCCAGATGCCAAGTGACTATTTTTTAACCGGCAGCTGAACATAGTTTTGAACACCTGGATCACAGTGACTCTGTTTTGGGACGATCGCCCAGTGCCCATATGCCCTTACGCTGTACTAGCTAACAGAACATCCTTTACGGTCGTCTAGCCCCAATTTGATGCAGAAGCACTGGAATTCACTGTGCGACCTAAGCGCTTATTTTACCGAAAAGGAACACCTTGTGTACGCAAAAAGAACAACGCGTGCCTCACAATAAACATTTTGGATCGCGAACGAAGAAACAAATTTGCAATTTGATTGAATATGGCAATAGTCGGATGTTCTTGGAGCTTTTATTGTAAAATAAAAGTACTTTACAAATTGTAGAGTGTTGTTGTTTTCTTTTAAAGTACAGTTTAATATTCCGAATTGTGACGTGCTGTGTTGTGAGTCAATGTGTGTTGATTTTTGGGTTCTGCGTCACGTCCCGTAGGTGATTATGGGCGCGTTTGGCTACACTGACGAGGAATGTCACCGAGCAAGGTGGATAATATCACTAGGTTTGGTGATGTGAGGCTCAGGGGCAGGGCATATGATTTAGTGACGTCAGGGCAGTTTACCTTAGGCCGATGCAGCAAAGGATAAGAATAGCACAAGATGGACACGCCCTACTGTCAGATTTCGCATGTTTATAAAAGAGGAAAAGTGAGGTAAGGGGAATTGGAAATGTTTGCGATAGATCAACGTATGTATAAAAATACATGGCCGATCCCTCGGGACAATAATATTTTGTGAGCATTGCACTTGTGAAACTTATGAAATAATCTCTGGGGAGTTGACGGGTGATGAGGATGGGATGGGATATTTCTGACCTGATTTTGAATGAGTTTACAAAGTTTGGTGGGATTTTGTGCAGAGCTTATACGACGATTGTATATGTATTCATTTGACAGTTTTGAAAAATAAAACGTGGGTGGGTTTCCAGCTAACTTGAGTAAGGCGCATTGGCAAGGATCTACAAGCATGGTTTTGCAAATGTGGCAGTGTTTTCTTATTTGACAAGTGTCATAATGTAGTAATGTAGTAAAAAAATAGCTGTATAGCTTTAGTTGGAATAAGGTCATGATCCGGACAATCTGGCTACTGGCCATGACCAGAAGGGACAAAACATAGGATTAAAGTGACCATGTCCACCTGGGACTTGCTTTGTGGTAAAGTTATTCGAAATTAGGATAGATTTGAAAGAGAAGAAAAATGTGCTCGTGGTAATATGGTCATAGGGTGTTCTTTTTTGCCTTCTGTAGGCTGCCATGGAAAGCGAAGAGGGGTCCTGTATGGAACCCCCACCTTCCCTTTCCATGGTGGCCATCTTGGAAAAGGATTTTCCTTCCTAAACCGGGACGCCACAGGACAAAAAATCCTCTTTTTTTTTTTTTAGTACCACGGGTTCCCGCTTTGGGAATCTAGGCTGCAAATGGCCTTCATCCCCCGTTTCAGGGGCTGGAATGGGGGGGATAATGGTCCAGAGACCTCGTTATCCAACCTCGCTTCGCTTGGGCTGATAACTTGGGCTGCTGGGCCGATATCCACCGTTCCAGTCCCTGGAATGGAGGATGAACGCCCCAAAATTGCCTGCCATTAGTATAACACAAAATGGAAATGGAAATGTTGGAAAATCTTATCGAGTCTTTGTACTGTACTGAGAAATATGAAGTAGATGGAGTCTATATGTTTTTTTTTTTAATTCTATTTTTTAACTGTGAAAGGTGGTTCCTAAAGGAACATTTCTTTTGTTGTTTTTGGATGTATTTTATTTTTATTTTGACAGGAGAGCTAAAAACGAAAGGTGGGGAGGGAAATGAGGGAAGAGGCACCAAACACTAATATGGAGGGGCAGGTGGACAGGAGAAAATGTTGCACGTTTGTTATTTCTAAGGTAGGGGGCAGTGTTTCTCATGCTCCTTGATTACAGCAGTGGTGGTGTCTCTTGGGGAGGAGGGATGGCTTTAGCTGATGTCATTTTAAGATAAATAGCAGTTTTGCTAAAAGTATGTACTGTGTACTAGATTGTTAATGGATGAGTAGGAATAGGTAGTTGAAAGCACAGATCTTATCCTGAAGTGCGTACGGGTTCTCGGACACGTCATCCTGCTGCTCGCCACCATAAGGTCATGTGGCACTGTCCGGAAGGACTGCAATGAAGTCAGATGTTCGTAGACTTTATGGTTAAGTAACTGGCGAATTTCGGGGATTTTACGGTTTTACTTCGAACCATAACGTCCCTTTATATATATGATGTGGGTGTTTGGGAATAAATAAAAACTGAAAGGGAATTGGGGTTAGGGGGACCCCCCAAAAATGTTAAAACATTTCTATGGGTTTTTTCATTAAAAAACCCCACGAAAAAAAGCTGGGTGTGTCAGTCAACCAATGTCCTTCCTATCTCTCTTTGCCCCCAGTAACAATAACAATGCTGTCTCCCTCTCCCCCCCATCATGCCACTTTGTATCACCAACTCTGACTCCTGCCCCAGAACACCCATACACCCTGACCCTCCTCGTCCGCCCCCCCAATCACCATTCCCCCTCTAACTCTAAGACCAGAGGTGCGCTTTGGCGTGCCAAACGCCAACCGCCGCCTACCCTCATCCCACTTATTCCAGCCCAAACCCCCATCTCGCCCTCCCTCTGCCCCTAGACATCTATTTGGAACGACCCTCTACCCCCATTCGTACACCCTGTGCAATTTCCAACTCCGAGCCACAGGAGCTCTCTGGGGTGCCAGAAATGACTCCACGCCACTACCACGACATCAGTGTTGTCCCGCAGGAACTCCCCCGCTCCCAGACTAGCCCCCTCGACCTCAGTCCTTCTCACCCCTGCTATAACTCTTTTGTCCCCTGTACCAACTCTCTCCCTCTCGTGTAAGGCCCCATGCCAACATCGACAATGCTCCACTAACACACACTCCATCCACCCCCCCCCCACATCAGTCCCACACCTCCTCTCCACCAACAGCACTCCTTCGAAAACCCAGCCTCTCCTTGACAGCGCGGACCTACAAAGACAAATCCGCCTCGAACACTGCACTGCTCGTCAACTCCCCCTGTTCACCTGTGAAACCCTCTCGCCAAACGTGGAAAGGGTGACCAACCCTCTCCCTCGACTCCCCTTACCTCACCACTTCATTGGTCCACCCTTTCTGTCTCTCCTTCTCCACCTCCTGGAACTTGACCTGCCATCCAGTACACCTAAACAACTAGTGCCCTCCAGACTTTAACCACAATCGACAATTGGCCTGACCCTACACACCCCAGGTGCACCACTCACTGCCCTCCCTCCCTACCTTCTCTGATCCTTCCCACCACATCTCTTGCATATCCACGACTGCCCACCTACTCTTCCCGCTCCACATTGACCAGACCCCCCGCCCCCAAAGAGCACTTGCGTCACCAACTGCCACCATCACCCCTCAGTCAGTCTCAGCTTGGAGACCGATCCGACCGTGCCTTCCATCGCATCGACTGGCTCCTTAGCCCCTGCCTCTCAATCCAAACGAGTCCCCCCGAGCCATGAGCGTAAAAAAAACACGCCTCATAAAATCTCCTGCTTCCTTTTCAATGCCTGCTCTGTTGCGAGAAAAAGACATAGCATATTGGACCTCCTATCCTCTGACAATCCTGACCTCATTTTCATCACTGATATTTGATTCTCAGACGACTTTGCACCGGTCATGCACAAGGCTTTCTCCCCTGGCTACTCGCTTATCCCCCACAACATACCTTCCAGAGGTGGCGGAGTAGCGATCCTCTATAAACCTCATCTCTCCATATCACTCACCGAAACCCAGACATGCAATGCTAACTGTGAATCCCTTCTAGTAAAACTCTCTCTACCATGAACACTTCCTACTCATATACAGACCCCCAGGATATGACAGACACTTTGCCAACAATCTCTGTGACTCACTAGCTACCATTCAGGTAAACCACCCAACACTCGCATTACTGGGGGACTTCAATATATGGTTCGAGGTACACAACAACCCCATGACCCATTCCCTGGTTGACAGTCTAGAGGCACTCAACCTCTCCCGACATACCACAGTCCAACCCACTCCGGTGGTCAAACCCTTGATACAATGTTCAGCACCTACGACCTTGTTTCTGTATCTAGCCCCAAACCGCTCATCTGGTCAGACCACTCCGCCATCCCTTTCTCTGTCCACACACCACCCCCTCCACCCTACTCTCACTCATGATCACAAATGCTGGAAAAAAAGTCAAGGTACTCCCCGACCTAGCTGAAGCCCTGCTACATTCTCCCAACACCACCGACCTCAGACCCTTAACCATCAAATCCTTTGACTCCTGGCTTAAAGAATCACTACTTCCTCTCACCCCCTCACAGCCTGCAGCCTTTCCCTATGGACCGTCCTCCAAATGGTACACCCCCCACATGAAGACTTTTCAAAAGCCAAAATAACTCCCTTGAGCACAAATGGCGAACATCTAAAACCACTCTCAGCAGATGAATGTTCGCACACCACCACCGTAATTACAAATCCGAGATCAGAAAGGCCAGAAAAGCCTATTACAATAAACTAATCCTGAAATCTTGCAGCAGCAAAGAGCTCCACAGGATCATCTCTGAATTTGTGAAACCCACCTGCACTACTGCCCAGACCACGCTCACGTAAATGCTCTGTGACTCCCTCTCGCTGCATTTCTACAACACTTTCACTAGACAAGATGGCAACCCTTAATACTAAACTTTTCACCCATGCCCCACACCTGCCTCCCCTACCCCCGATTCCATATCTCCAAATACTGCAATGCCATCTTTCGACTCTTTCAACCTCATCTCAGGAGACGAGTTCCTTGATCTACTATCTGGCAGCAGACCCTCCGGATCCCCCCCCTTGATTCCTGTCCCGACTCTCTTCTGAAATAAATATTCTCCTCGACTTGTGCAGGAGAACAAGCAAGTTCCATATTAAATGACTCCCTCATCGCTGTCATCTTTCCTGAGCATTTAAAATAGCCCATGTCAAACCGCTTCTAAAAAAAGGCATCTATCGACCCCCCCCCCCTTGACCCCAATAATTACAGGCCGATCTCCAACAACCGATTCCTGGTGAAACACATTGACCGCGCTGCGTACTCTCAGCTCAACCGCTTCGTAGAATCCAACAAACTACACAACCCCGCTCAATCAGGTTTCAAGCCGCGCCATGGAACAGAAACCACTCTGATCTTGATCTGGGATGACCTCAAGGTTACGGCAGACTCAGAGGGTTGTGCAGCAACGGTTCTCCTTGATCTGTCAGCAGCCTTTGACACTTAACCATTCTAACCTCCTTAACTGACTCCACTCCCTAGGAATCGGAGGTTCAGCACTCAAATGCATTGCCTCCGTCCTCAACAACAGGAAACAAATCGCCTTCCTCCCCCTTTGTCTCAACCGCTCGCACAGTGAACACTGGACTACTCCAAGGCACCTGTCTCGCTGCTCTCCTTTTCATCCTCTACCTGATCACTCTACCAAAGATCATCCGCACACACAAACTCACATGCTACAACTATGCTGACGATACCCACATTATCCTGAGAATTCCCAAAACGAGCTCTAACCCACACCCCAACCTTGAAACCTGCCTCAGAGATATTGACCAATGGATGACAAGAAACCACCTCGTTCTTAACCCAAATGAAACTGAGATCATGGTGTGCGGCAACACTGCCCTTCTCCCACAACCACTCCTATGGCTCCCCCACCCTTGAAACCCCCCCCCCCACCCCAGCCCCTACCACCAATGTAGTCAAAAACCTTGGCTGAACTATGGACTCGGATTTAACACTCTCCCATAAGATCAATAATGTATCAAAATCATGTTACTACCATCTCAAACTCCTGAGACGCATCTTCCCTTTCTCCAGCATGGGGTCTGGCATGGATTCACATGCTCATGAATATTCCCCGTCATCAGGCTGGGAATCCTCGGTAAAGAAAAAATCAGTATCAGTATCAGTTTCGTTTCTGATCTGTCTTTCGTAGTAGTAACCAATCACTGATCTCTGCGTCATACTGACCACAGCCAATGACTGCCCTCTACCTAAGCCCCGCCTCTGGCAGCCATCTTCAGATTTTTACCGCACGTTCAAGTGTTGGGATCCTCGTGCTATTGCTCTCGAGCGTTAGTGTTTTTTTCACGTTTTTTCTCAGAAAGATTTCTCTTTTTTCGGTCAAAAGAGCCTCAAGCTCCACCGTTTCTTCATCCGATTAACGGGGACCCGTGTCTGATTCGTCTACGCCCCTCAAGGGTGAAGATTTCGTCGAGCCACGCTTTTGGAGGACTCCAGAAGTTTCTCAGGCCCATCTCGGACATGGCCCAGGAGAAGGGAAGCTCGACGCCCGGAAAGCTGTTCAGGGTCTGCCCTGGATGCCAGCTTCAGAATGTCCTTAAGGAGGACGAACACTCCCTTTGCCTTTACTGCCTACATGAGGACAAGACGCACGTGGAGAAGGACTGTGCGTTTTGCGGCAATATGTCGGAGCGGACCATGAAGGACCGCCATCAACGCCTCGCCAACTGGCTGGAAGGAAAGAGCCCGTCAGGCGAGAAGAAGAAGAAGTCCGAGCGGTCTTCTAAGACCTTTGAGGGCGCCCCAGCGACGGGGGTCCAACAGAAGGCCAAGCACCGCGAGTCCGCTGGCACCGGGAGCGCCGAACGGTCGGGCACTACGGGCGCAAGGCAGGGCGCATCTTCCCCGGCGCCATCAACCACGAGCCAACGCTCTGGCTCGGGTAAGAGGAAGGCCGAGCACCCGGCGAAACTCCTGGAGAGACCCCGGTCGTGCCCTAAGGCCCCATCGGAGGGGGAGCGAGATGGTGACCCTCCCCCCAAGGAGAAGGCGGTGAGCGCGCCTAAGGTGGTGAAAGCCTTGATCCATCCGGCCAAGGCCTCGATCGAGATAGTCGCGGCGGCCCTGGCTCAGCCTGTGGAGGCTACACCAGTGGTGGCGACCCCGGGGCCCAGAATCTCCCTGCCACCGGTGATGGAGTCCTCTTTCATGCCCATCACCGGGACCCCCGTGAAACCTCCGACGGAGAAGAAAAAGGGGGGGCAGGAGGTCGTCGTGGACTCGGCCTCAACCTCTGAGGAGGAGCTGATCGAAGTCCTAGGCCACGGCTCTGGCGTGGAAGAAGGCCATCCTGTCGGGAGGGACCCCGACGTGGAAGACGACGAGGGCGTCGAGGATGCCGACGGGGCTCCCGACTACCCGTCGGATCTCCCTCAACCAGTGCCGCAAGACAACTCAGCGGCCATTTTGTTGGCTATACAGTCCTTATGCTCGGAGATGAGGACGAGACTGCCGTTGCCACCAACTGAGGAACCGCTCCCAACGGGGGACCCGGAGCCAGGCCCTTCTGGGAGCCCTCCCCCTAAGAGAAGAAGGATTCATCCTCCACCTCCTTTTCAGCCATCGCGCCCTGTTCAGCCCTCCACCCCGTCCACGGCACGTGGGGATGATACGGGGACTGACACGGCCGCGACGGGTACAGACGACGAGGATCTCCCGTCGTCACCTCCCACCCGGGCTTCCCCACCCGACGAGATTGGATCGTTTCACTCCATGATCGCCAGGGCATCCGAGCTTTTCCAGCTCTGCCCGGAAGAGAAGAAGGAAGGTTTCCTTTATCAACGGCGCGAGACCAAGAGGAAGACGGTCCTCGCAGTACCTCTACTAGACGATATTTGGGTTGAGGGCCTTGCCCTCCTCAAGAACCAATCCACGACGCCGGCTAGAAGGGATCGGTACGAGAAGAAGTACCGGGTCCCGGACGCGGCCCCCTTGTGCCTTCGGGCACAGCCGACCCCGGACTCGGTCGTCTCCGCGGCGGCCAGGAAGAAAGCAGGGGGGGGCGCGGCCTCTACGTCAACCTCCCCGCCGGACAGCGAGGGAAAGAAATTAGACACGATGGGACGCAGAGTCATCTCGTCGGCAGCGACGACGATTAAGGCGGCCAACGCCTTAGCTATCGTAGCCCGCTACGACAGGGAGTTGTGGTACAAACTGGCCCCCCTGCTGGACTTCCTACCAGACGACAAGAGGGCGGAAGCCCTAGAGATCTTGCAGGAAGGAGAGGTGGCGTCGGACCACGCCATTACGATTGCGACGGACGTGTGCCTTAGGCGGCGTGGATGGCTCAAGGCTACTGACTTTCGTCAGGACGTGCAGACCACAGTCTTGGACATGCCGTTTGACGGAAACAACCTGTTTGGGAAAACAGTGGACGATTCCCTTCAAGCCATCAAGGCAGACACGGAGACGGCCCGGGCTCTTGGGGTTCTCCAGCAACGGCGGCCGCCCTTTCGGAGCGGCGGAGGCAAACAGGGTGCCTCCAAAGGTTCCAGCGGCGGATTTTCCACCTACCGTCAAGCGGCCCGTTCGTCGTCACAGGAAGCTTACAGGGGACGAGGCAAGTCAGGCGGACCCCGCCGTCGTCGCCAAGGAGGACAAGGCGGCAAAGCCTCGTCGAAGCAGGACTGAACCGGCCGTGGGGTCGGGCCCCAACGAAGCACCCCAGTGGGAGGCCGGCTGGCGAGCTTCGTCAGCGTGTGGGAGTCCATCTCCACCGACCGTTGGGTGCTGGATGCCCTAGCTCTGGGTCACGCGCTCGAGTTTCTAAAGAGGTGCCCGCGCGTCCCCCCTGTGGCCAGGAAAGAACATCACGTCCCTCAACTTCTCTTGGAGGTAAAGGCGATGCTCAAGAAGGGCGCCATCGAGCTCGTCCCAAAGAGGCTTCGGGGCTCCGGAGTTTACTCAAGATACTTCCTCGTGAAGAAGAAGACGGGAGGATGGCGCCCCATCCTGGACCTACGACGACTGAACAAATTCATCAAGGCACAGAAGTTCCGGATGGTCACCCTCCAACACGTCCTGGGTCAACTGGAGGAGGGCGATTTCCTGTCGCCGTTGGATTTGGAGGATGCCTACTTCCATATTCCCATCCTAAAGGGACACCGAAAGTTTCTCAGGTTCGTGGTCCAAGGGTGTCACTACCAGTTCAGAGCCCTTCCCTTCGGATTGAGGTCGGCACCCAGGGTGTTCACCAAGTGCCTCGCACCGGTGGCGGCGCAGCTGCGCCGAGAGGGGATCCACGTCTACCCCTACCTGGACGACTGGCTCATCCGAGCAAAGACGAAGGAGCTCGCCGTGGAGCACACGGCAAGGACCGTCCAACTGCTCACGGACCTGGGATTCTCTATAAACTACGCCAAGTCTCACCTGGTGCCCGCACAAGACGCACTGTTTCTGGGAGCGAAGCTCAACACAGTGTCGCTTCTGGCCTCTCCGTCGGAGGAAAGGACGAGGGCCATCTTGGGCAAGGTGCAGCGGATGCTGGTTGCGGACATGGCCAGGGTGAGGTCCATCAAGTCCCTCCTCGGAATGATGTCTTTTTGCATTTATCTCATCCGCCTGTGCAGGCTCCGGATGCGCCCGTTGCAGGAGTTCCTGGACGCGCGCTGGATCCAGACGACGGGCAGCTATGAGGAGAGGATCACACTCGATGAGAGTTTCCGACGAGCGATCCGGTGGTGGGGCACCCGCGCGCATCTGACGGCGGGCATGGACTTCCAGACCCCCGGCCACCAGGAGACAGTGACCACGGATGCCTCCCTGGAAGGGTGGGGAGCGCACACCGAAAATCTGCACGCGAGAGGCCTTTGGTTTCCGACGGAGAAGTCCCTCCATATCAACGTCCTGGAGCTCCGTGCAGTGTTTTGGGCCCTCCGGTCCTTTCTTCCGTCCCTCAAGGGCAAGGTGGTGAGGATCTTCACCGACAACAACACCACCACCATGTTCTACATCAGGAAGCAGGGCGGTACCAGATCCCCAGCCCTGTCCAAGGAGGCGCAGGATCTGTGGCGTTGGGCCGTCGCCCAGGGGATGTTTCTGGTGCCGTTTCATCTGGCAGGGATAAAAAACACCATCGCCGACTCCCTCAGCAGAGAGCTGCGCTCGTGCCACGAGTGGGAACTACGACAGGATCTGGCGGACCGCCTCTTCCGACGGTGGGGCACACCCCAGATCGATCTGTTCGTGACGGCGACGAACTCCAAGTGCCGGAGGTTCGCCAGCAGGTTTCCCCAACCGAGGAACATGGGCGATGCTTTCTCGTTCCCCTGGGAGGGCCTGTTTCTATACGCGTTCCCTCCATTGCCATTGCTGATCCGGCTCATCAACCAGCTCAAGAGGTCACGGTGCAGGATGATCCTTGTCGCACCTGCGTGGCCAAGGCAGATATGGTTCCCGGACCTTCTGGACTTGTCAGCGTCCCCATCAATCAAGCTGCCAGTGGACGCGGATCTTCTCTCCAGGGAAGGAGGCGCCATCCTCCATCACGACCCGAAGTCGCTGAACTTGCAGGCCTGGCTCCTGCAGCGTTAGAGTTTGGAGGATACGACATACCGGCCGACTGCAGAGAGGTTCTTGCAAAGGCCAGGGCGTCCTCAACTCTTAAATGCTATGGACACAAATGGAAGAGGTTCTCTGTCTGGTGCCACGCACAGAAGATTAACCCTCTACGGATTACGGCTCCCCAGGTACTGCCGTACCTTCTGACGCTGGCCAAGGCTGGACTGGCGCACGCATCCATCAAGATTCATCTTGCTGCGATCTCCCGATACACCAGAACCACGGGACGGACGTCTTTGTGGTCTCATCGTCTGGTGAAAGAATTCATGAAGGGACTGTTCAGATCGTTCCCGCCGGTGAAGGCTCCGGCCCCGGCGTGGGAGCTCAACGTGGTGCTGACCAAGCTCATGGGACCTCCGTTCGAGCCTCTGCACTCGGCTCCGTTGAAGTTCTTGTCGTGGAAAACAGCGTTTCTTGTGGCCATCACCTCTGCACGAAGAGTGGGAGAGATCCAGGCCCTTTCCTGCAAGCCCCCGTACTTGACTTTTCACGACACAAGGGTAGCGCTCAGGACGCACCCCTCCTTCATGCCCAAGGTGCCGTCGGACTTCCACCTCAATGAACCCTTGGTGTTGCCTGTTTTCTTCCCGTCGCCTTCGTCGCCGGCCGAAAGGACTTTGCACTCACTGGATGTGGCTAGAGCGCTGAAGTTTTACGTGGACCGCACAAAGGGTTTTCGGAAGACGTCACAACTTTTTGTGAACTTTGGACCTGTCAATCGGGGGAAGGCTCTCTCAAAGGCCTCCATTTCCAGATGGCTCTCCGGCTGTATCATGTACTGTCATCGGTTGGCAAACCGACCGCTGCCTGGCCGTCCGAGAGCCCATTCCACCAGAGCGATCGCAGCTACCACGGCGTTCCTATCTGGTGTGCCCTTGCTGGACATCTGCAGGTGCTACGTGGAGGTCGACGCACACCTTCACGAAATTCTACTGCGTCGATCGGGATTCCAGGGAGGAGTCCAGGGTCGGCCAAGCAGTGCTGCGCAATCTGTTCGCCTAAGGTGAGGAGGTAAGAATTGCTTAATGTTGAGTTTGATGTAATGCTTAATGTTGAGCCTTTGCCACCTCCCGTGGTTGTGCATGTGTGTACTGCTATGTATTCTTTATTCATGAGCATGTGAATCCATGCCAGACCCCATGCTGGAGAAGGAACAAGTTACTTACCTGTAACTGTTGTTCTCCAGCATTGGTCTGGCATGGATTCACATGCGAACCCTCCCGCCTACCCCTCTGCGGCTCTTCACTTGGTCATACTGCCACTTCACGTGCTACCAAATCTGAAGATGGCTGCCAGAGGCGGGGCTTAGGTAGAGGGCAGTCATTGGCTGTGGTCAGTATGACGCAGAGATCAGTGATTGGTTACTACTACGAAAGACAGATCAGAAACGAAACTGATACTGATTTTTTCTTTACCGAGGATTCCCAGCCTGACGACGGGGAATATTCATGAGCATGTGAATCCATGCCAGACCCATGCTGGAGAACAACAGTTACAGGTAAGTAACTTGTTCCTACCTCATCTACCCTAACAGACTAGCTGCTATTATGTCCATTGTGATGTTGAGACTGGACTATGCCAACTCCTTATACCTGGGTGCACCGGCATACTAACTTAAACTCCAAAGAGCCCAAAACGCTGCCGCAGACTCCTTCTTGCTCCGGGACACAAGGGTCATATCTCTCCCGCGCTCCGCACCCTTCACTGGCTCCCTGTTGGACGAAGGGCCACTTTCAAAATCCTATGCATTACCCACCGAGCAGTGCACACATCCGGCCCAGCATACCTTCAAGAGAAGATTACACCGTACCACCTATCGTGCACCCTGAGGTCAAGCACTGCCCTCTTACTAGTGATTCCAGGCTACAATTCAGCCATGATTGTAGGGTCCGCTTCTCAACCTTCGCTCCAACTCTGTGGAACTCACTCTCTCCGCACATTCGACACACCGAAGACTACATGGCCTTCTGCAAAGCTCTAAACACCGTGCTCTTTCCCTAAACCATGATTAGGACCACCTAAGGCCGCTGAAACCCACCAACATTATGGATTCATGATTTTAACGACATTACTCTGGAAAGTAATTCAGCCGGCCGACAAATGTTACAGCCGGCTCAAGTGTTGATCCTGTGCTGTAACAACCTGGTCACACCGATGTTAAAAGATATCTCCTGTCCTATAACCAAGTATCCTGCCTAGACCTACCCTGCAACCCACCATTAACCACAACCAGTGACCTGGAAAATGGGTTCCTGAGTGTCATAGTGCTGAGCATAAAAATAATGACCCTCTGACCGAACAAAACATAACTTACCCCAGAGCTACCTGTGAATCTACCTCTCCGTGCCACTACCGCGAAACATGAGGACGACCGCTGCCAGCACGCCCAGATCCAGAATGTAATCCTGGAACAGTGGGTTCCTAAGAGGAAATCATCCGCTCCAAATACTCATCTCTCCTACCGCTATGCTCACTCTCAACAGACAATAGAGTGCAGTTGTACCCCATGAAAAAAAATCGGCCTAGCTGCACACATAAACGTCCTACACAGGCGTAATGCCGCCAGAATGCAGTCTCAGAGACCAACCACCTGACTGCACACATTCGACTGACCTCTCACTATCATCACACCTAATGTTAGGATGTAGCTACCATCAGCCAAATCATACTAGCTGCACACATATTGAGTGCAGCCAAGCACCCTATACTACCCTACTCTCTCGACTGACCCCGGACTACGGTCCCCAAGGGCGTTCAACCCACAAGCACTTTGAGATCATACCAATGCTATATAGGGTGCTATATAAATGCCTAATAGCAATAACAATCAAATTTCCCAGCCTAAAAATTGTAGCCAGAGTTTCAGTTTACCTTTTTAGAGAGGAAGTTGTGGACATATGCATTAAATGAACGCCAGTTCTCTGTCTCTTTCTCTGTTATGTCACACAACAATTTTGCCGTGGTCCACAAACTCAGGGTTCGAAATTGCCAGGAGCTGGGAGCTATTTAGCTCCTAATTATAGTCAAGGGGAGCCTGGCTAACTTGAAACCAACAGGTACCAGGAGCTAGTTCTGACTCCTGGGGCAAGTGGTGCAATGCAAACCTAGTTATATGATATTAACTGTGTGTTTTCGGGATGTGTATTTGTATGTATGTGGGGAACTCATGGTGGCAACAGTAAAGATAGACACAAGTGATCACAGTTCATGGGTGTTTATTAAACTGTATATGCCGGTTGGAAAAAATGCCTAAAGCCTAATCTAAACCTAAATCTAAGATGGGAGCAATGTACGAACATCAAATAATAATCAGGTTGTCCTAGTGGCGTCTTGTCAAATAAAAAGGCCTATAGTAAGAAAAACGTATTGCCAGTCCTTACAACTAAATACAAAAGGGTGTGGGATATGATTCATAGGAAAGAAAGAGGTGTTCACAAATAAAAAGTCAGGATGCTTTTGGTAGTCTGGGTCTCCATTCCCCACATTTTGAGCACGGGACAAGATGGGACTCTGAAGCACTGCACACGCCTGAGATTTCCCAGCACAAGACTACACTTCCGCTCTCGAGTATCAGGACCGTCAGTGGTTAATTCTCTTTTCTACAAAAAGTCTCTTGCCTCTGAGGACCTTATGTGGTCAAAATAACAAACAAAAAGTTCCTTTCTATAGACACATTGAGTGATGACCTTTCACCCCTGGATCCACCTCTTCCGGGCTCAGATCCACAAAAGGTTGTTAGAAATATCAGGACCTTCGGTTCTTGCTTCCGAGGGCCTGATGGGTTCAAAATAATAAACAAAAGTTCCTTCCTGATTGTACTTGGGGTGATAATTCTTCATCCCTGGGTCCTCCTCTTCTGGGCTCAAACCCCTCTCAAATATCAGCCTCCCTCTGTCCGGTTCACACTGGCTTGCCTTCAAAAGATTTCCCTGTTGTATTCAGGTGTTGGTGGGGTGATGGCTTCTCAACCCTGGATCCCCCTCTTCCGGGCTCAAGCCCTTCTAGAATGTTAGCCTCCCTCTGTCGGGTTCACTTTGGCTTTTTAACTATATTTCACTTCTGACATTCACAAATCTTAATTTCTTAAAACAGCTCACTGTGTACATCCCTCTGTCGGGTTCAACTTTGTCAACACACCGTTCATTGGGATTTTAAGCTTCGTCCCTTTCCATCGGTATCCCTCCGTTGGGTTCACTATTGCCAACTTTACATTTCCTTCTTCTGATGCGGGATTCACTTCCCTTGAGTTTTCACTGGTTTGCCGGTTAAAGACTTTCAACTGTACAGGGGGATTTTGCTAGACCCCTGAGTGACCACTTTGACCTTTTCCTTGCGGCTCTCGTACAGCCTTCTGGTATCGGTAGTTTGAACAAATGTGGGATCAACCAGAGTCTCTTGAATGAGCACCTGCATGGTGCTGGAACCCCCCCCCCCCCCTGCAGCAGCTTTTCCCTTAACTTTGACAGTTCTTTTGAACTTGACTTTTCGGACATTTTGCAACTTTCATTCATTACAGTTCCGTTTCTTATCGGCTCTCCCCTCGAATCGCTAGCTGTGATGAACAGCTTGGCTTTTCTTGTCTCGGGAGTCAAGGACGGTACCACGGTAGCAAATGTCTGTCCCTAGCTTGGTTATCGGCTGCGGAGGACTGCATGTACTATTGACATCTGCTGCAATGTAGGCTGGCTAGTGTTCGCGGTCTTATCTTTCCTTCCCGGAGGTTCTGCGGGTCTGGTTCGGAATCTCCTTGTTTCCCCGAGGGAGGGATAGAGGGAGGGATAGAGGGATAGAGGGAGGGAGGGAGGGATAGAGGGAGGGATATATATATATATATATATATATATATATATATATATATATATATCTCGATCTGTTGTCTATCCGTCCTCTTTCTAGGTGTGGGAAAAGGGGTGGGGGTTGGAGTGTTTGAGTGTCCTACGTGGTAGGAAGGTGGATACCGTGTTCCACTCCCTGAGGACCCCCCATCCAGGTGATCCTCCCTCACTGGTCCACCCCCAGTAACTGGACCCATTAGAGATGGGCGTGTCCTGGACACCTGGATGATGGATCCCTGGGGAATAGGCTGTGAGGCATCTTGGTTTCTTTTTTTACTTAGTTTTGCTTACTAGCTCCTGGTTCACCAGAGGTAGCTCCTGTTTAACTAGTTATGCCGGATCCCCAGGAGCTACTTTTTGCTCCTGGTCAACGAATCCAAATTTCGATCCTTGGAAACCACAACTCAAACAACCTCTGTGTGTATGTTTAAAATTGCAGGCACTGCTCTCGAACTAGGAAATGGCTTTTGGTCAAAATAGCACGCACAAATACTAGCAGGTGATGACCTCCCTCTTCCCCCCCACCCCCCCCACTGAGCTCAAGCGAAGGATATAAAAGAACACATGTTGAACCTTCCCCCTGGATATCTATTTGTATTTCACTATAATTACTCACCGAACTTTTGTTCAACCCTTCGGGGAAGTAACCTTTCAAGGACCCTGTGTTATTTATGTGTCATGTTAGCGCAGCTGAAAAAACATATTTAAGGGGCTAAATATCGCAAGTAAGGCAGAGAGCCTTAGCGAAACAACTGTTGTCGCCTCTCTCCGCTCGAGTGTTTAGTTGATGCTACATATCTGTATGTGACTATCTTATTCTGTGAAGGTGTCTCATTCTTTGTTCATCTTCCAGGCGGGAGAACCTTTAGAGTGGGGGTTCACAGCCTTACTCCAATTTGCACATTTTGAAAAAATCCTAAATCCCTTGGCTTCAAATATGGACGTAATTTCATCCTTTTTGCAGATCAAAATGATGCCCATGGTTAAAGCTTTGGGAGTAAATGGTTTTGGTGACAATGCAAATGGAAGTAAATATGTGCTAGGATAACTGGTAGCATTGTTTTTCCTTCTGTTTTCCAGGTGTGAAAACAAAATGTAATTTTAAACAATTCGATTTGTAAAATACTAATTCTGGCATTGGGGACTGGAGGAAGGGCCTCCCAGAACAATAAAAATAACATTAGAATGGTTAAGAAAATCTGGCTCTCCACATCTTTAATTTGAATTCTACACACAGTGCTACGAGACTATTCATTTTTTTAAATTTCTGAAGTGAACTCTTTCTGTATTTAACGTCAGAATGGGGCATACTTGAAACACTGACATCACTCCAAATGGGTTTGGTCTGCTGTCCTCTCTGAGAAAGGATCAAGCCTTTCCTTCTGACTTCTACCCACCTTTCACCATCACAAGTAGGGACCCCAGTAAACAAGACCCCAGACCCGGCTCACTTAAATCCATTGTTGTCTCTTTGTTTATGGTATAAGAGCAAGCGTAAAGCTGGAGGTTATGTATCCAGCAGTTTTCAACAAGAGTATATGTGCAGATTAGTTGGGCTTTTTGTTGTACCCGGCCTTCTATGTCCATTTAATTATGCATGACGATAAAATGACGTAGTTTAGAGCAAAAGTGCTTTAGGGAAAAGGTTTCACAAGCTTTATACTTAAACCATTTCAGAAACCAGCACCCATCTATTTTCTCACAGTGCTGTCTGCAATACGTTTGTATGTTATTTCTTTTGGGGGGTAGAATTTTCACTCGCCAGTAGCCATTGGCAAGCGATATGTGTCTCTTGGTGAGTGAGAATTTGTATACTGTGTTTATGTATAGAATTT
This sequence comes from Ambystoma mexicanum, assembly GCF_040938575.1. Taxonomy (NCBI): domain Eukaryota; kingdom Metazoa; phylum Chordata; class Amphibia; order Caudata; family Ambystomatidae; genus Ambystoma; species Ambystoma mexicanum. The sequence goes on from NC_090921.1 coordinate 1,346,050,723, forward strand.
GAGGTGGCGAGTGACTGTTTTTTAATATGGGTTAATGGGTGTCTCTTGTGATGCCTATAAGCCGAGACTAGAGGATAAGAGTGCATAAAGGGAGCAATGGCATATGAGGAGGAACACATAGCTTGTAGGCATTGTTTGGTTATTTGCCCATCCATTTACTGGCCATGGTAATCTCTATGGCCATTCCCCCGAGTTCCTGCCCCCAAAACATCTCCTGTGAGCTTGCTTTCTTTAATCGGGCCTTACCATCAATCATTGCACTCAAGTGCCTGCCAGCGTTTTTTAAAGCAGTCTTCTGTGAGTTAATAACTTCATTAGAGTTGTAAACCTGCTACTTGTTCATAACAAGCATCGGCAAAGCCAACAGTTTTGGGTTGGGTATAAGGATTAGGCATTTTCCAGGCACTGCTATTTGGTACCCAAGTACTTGCAGTGTTTTCACCTTTTACCATCACTTGTCAGTTAATACCACTATGGCTGTGCCTGACAAGTGCCTTTTTCATGCCTACACAAAAGCCAGAACTGTTGCAATTGCAAATGCTTGTTTATGGCTGGCTGGTGGTCTGCAACCTGAATGTTTGCCCCTTTGATATTTTTCTTTGAAACAGTCTTTTTGTCTTAAATGTGGGTCTACAGGCTTGATGGGCAAAAGGAAGCAAGCAGTTGGCAGATCAGGATTCCCTTTCTGATATCCTCACTGTACACTGTACCTCTTGAATACTGACATGCTTGCTCTAACACATTGCCTCCCTCCCCTTTACTTCGCTTAAAATCTTCTTCTACATTCGCTTTACCAGACATTTGCTTCTTCATGCGTTTACTTCTTGTACCTTTAATTCGTCTGCATCTTCACAATGGCAATGGATATGGTAAGGTTAGTGTTGGGTCTGAAAGGGGGTTTGTAGGGGGAAGAATATGGGTGAGAAAAGAGGGAGTTGCAGGGGGTCTCCCCCTGTAATAACTAAGTGAATGTTGGAAGAAGTGAAAGACAGAAGAAATAAAGGTATGAAGAGGTAAATGTGACAAAGTGAATGCGGAAGTAAATACCTATATGCCTAGCCCATATCATCTCACTGTAGCAAATGCAGGTCTGTGAAATCGTGATGTGTTTGGAGAATGGTCCAGTTCCCAGAGTAGCACCAGAGTCCTCAAAAGCAGAGCTTCTAGTTGGCCAGCTCCACTGGTTCCTGGACCATGCAAAGTACCAAATGCCACTACTGAACTGATTGCTCTCTTATTTCAGCCAATAGCAGCCCGGGTAGTTTAGTTAGAGCTCAGCGCACCCTTTTATTTCACTGTGCTTACTCTCTGGCTGTCTGCCGCCAAGGGCTGTCCCTAGGCTGGAGAATGATGTGGCCCCTTAACATCTTGCTTGATTGCACATACACTGGTGCACCATAAGCAAGCCAAATTGTACTTAATGTCTTAAGGCTCAGTTCAGTGTTAGTTGGAAGAACCATCAATTAGGCACACTGAATTCCTCAGTTCAGAAGAACTCTGTGATTGTTCTCAAGAATTTTGCTTGAAGATTTACACATGTTCCAGCTAGGACAACTACATTCGTAGACTGCTCTGTAGAAAGTGCATGCATATTCTACTTTCAGCCATGTTAAACTACTGAATTCTGCATTTCTCTGTGTAAAGAGTATGCATTCTTTCCAGTGGCCCATCTCCCCAAGCCTCTGATGAATGCCCTTGTCATGAGTATTGACTTCTGAGGCTTACTCTCTCGGCTCCACCCTACAACACCTAATTGAAAAATCCCAGTACGTTACTGCAACAAAAATTCTTGCAGATAATCGCCAAAGTATACGGAATCGATCATCTTGGCTCTACTGAACCTGGCATTGTCCTGTTGCATATTACCGACGTGACACATCTCCCCTGGCTCTCAGTGGAACCGAGATTCTAAAGCCTGTTCATTATAAATTCAGCTCTTGTGAGGTTGGAAGCCCAGCGGTGGCTAGGTGGTTTGATTGAAGGCTCTGCCTGATTGTGGATGATGGCTCTCTATTGAAACTCTGCTGCGAGTCTCGGATCCAAAGGCAGACAGACACACAAAGAGAAAGCCACCATAGAGCTGGTCTTCGTTCCTTTAATTCAGAGCCCAGATTAGATTCCTTGCTGTAGTCTTTCCTCGCTGTATAAACCGAAGCTCTGTTAATACAGATTAGTGCTTCCACCTTCCTTTTTGTTTTTCTTTCTACTGTAGTAATGTTTCCAGAGAGTGTGATGTTTTGATATTCATGTCCTGATCCTCCAGGGCCAACATGAACAACATAGCCTCCTTGATGACACAGCTGCTCATTCAAGTCCTCCTGGTTAAGAAAGAATAATATTATTTGTAACATGTTGCAGCGTGAAACAGTCAAGAAGATTTAAGGGCACAGAATAGCAATACAAAAAACAAGCATTGGCAAAACCAATAGTCTTGCTTTTCTATAAGCAGATCTGCCTCCCCTCCCATTTAGGTACTTTTAATATTCTACTGCTGTATGTTGTACATTTCAACAAATTATTCTAATACAATGTAATAACATGTTATTGCTAACATTTACCTTTTCTTACCAGAACAATAACCTGTTGCTCCTATTATGTGCCTTTCTTTTCTTTCACTAAATAAAAGGGCACGCTCAGTAATTCAGGGCTCTGTGCGTGGATATTATGTGGCTTAAACATCAAGTGTCGTAAGGCCCTTTTGGATAAGACTTTTTATTCTACCAGATCTTTATTTATAGGTGCAGTTGACCAGTTACTTTTGCAGGCAGAAATTGTTTTAAATCACTTAATTGTGACATGAATCTAGATAGGAATTAACTGAATGGCTTCCACTAATCAATTCCCTTTCCTAGAACTGATTGTGGAGGCAGAATTGATTGTAACTCCAGTGGCAGCCAATTGAAAAAGGTATGGGCACAACAGGGCCTGCTTAGAAGTGCACAACTACATCAAATCAATATGACAACTAATAACATTATCTCGCTCGCAACTGTGTAAGCTCTTTTAGCAAGAGCTGGTGTGGATCCCGGACCCTAACTGCAAAAGCATCAACCCATTGGTATCTTTTTCTGCTATAATACCTAAACTGAGAGCAAGCCCTGCTCGCCCTACCAAGCATTCCATATATCCAGGAGGCGGTGCGCATTTGTTTAAAAGCTGTTGGCATGTGGCTATGTGGATACCGGACCATAACTGCAAAAGCTTCAACCCATTGGTACGAACGGGGGAGGTAAGTGTTATTCGCTTGTGGACTTGATACTATATATATTCTATACTACTTTGACACTCATTACGTTTCTTTTTTCTTACTTGTATGTGTCTTTTTGCTGTAATACATAAACTGAGCGCAAGTACTGCCCACCCCACCCCACCCCACCCCACCCTACCCAGCATTCCATATAGCCCGGAGGCCCTTTGCATCTGTGCTCACGCATTTGTGTAAGAGCTTTTGGCAAGAGCTGTTGTGGCTGTTTGTGCTGGGTGCCGGGTGCCGGTGCTCACCCCTTGAATTCTATAGGTACTCTTGTTTCTCTTGTTATTACTATATGTGACTAACTTACATTGTTGTTAAGGAATTGCGACCGCCTTCATATTTCAGTGTTAATGTCTCACATTTCTTCATAACTGATTTCACTGTTCTATTGCATGCTGAGGTGTTCGCGACCAACCTTCTACACTCAAAAGACTGATATGCCGTCTAAAGTTGAAATTCTAAAGTTGGTTGAACGGCTGAAACGTACGCCGCTGAAGGCCGATCAAATGACACACCTCCCTAGACATAACGCTCCTTTGACTTGAGCGCAAGCTCATTCTATGTCAGCTGACATTCGACAATTCTATCCAGTCGAAGCATCCAAGTTGCGACCTAGTGGCGCGAGCCCTGTTCTGCCTCCCACTCTAACGCCCTGTAATATTTGCTTTCAAGTGAATCCACTAGGAAACCAAATCAAACCCCATGTGGTGCCGAACCGCATGGTTGCATCCTCCAATCTCAGCGACACCACTATGGAGTCTATATCAGTGAATTCAAATTTGCAGAAATGTTCTCTAAATCAGTGGGTATTATTCCCTTACTTGACAACCAGAATCAACCATGTAGTTCAACAATTACTGCACAAATACATACCATCTCTCCTCGTTCTGCGGTCACAAATGATTTAGTTGTTATTGACTCACCCACCAAAGTCAATAACTCCGTCCTTTCTTCTGGAAATTCAAACCTCACCACCACTCCAACGCATATTTTTACACCTGCATCGTTGCCCACTCGCTGCCAGCCTGAGACTTCGAAGTCACATTCTGACTTCACTCAACACCCGTTGTTGTCACAATCTCCTATCATGTTTGGAAATGCCTCTAACAATTAATCTGAATTGTCCATATCGTTTTGTCGACCATCTCCCATGAAACAACCAGTCATTAAAAACTCTCATGATTCTTCAATGCCCTCAACTTCTTCGCTAGTCTTACTACAACACAATTTAATGTCCATGAATGTGGCTCTTTCTTCGTTCAGCAAACTCTACAAAACACTGGACACTAGGCTAAACATCCAAACCGGTCTTTTGGAAAGCATCTTACAGTCCCAACATAAAAGGAGTTTGATCATTCCAATCTCTTAAGTCGGAGTTGGGCGTGAAAAGTCAATCAAGTGTCCAACACTCATACCTACCGATGTCTCTCCTACGAGACTTCTAATTGAACCATGCATGCATGACGACTCCAACTACTTCATGACCGACGCCAACTCTGCAGTGGCGTCTATTGCCAATCCTAGGGGTTTAGCTGCAAGTCCAACCAACTATGGATCCAATGCTATTTCCTAGATCTGTCCTCTCTGTTTCTAAGAGAGATGAACCTGTGACCTTGAGTAAAGTTGTCTCGACTGCATCTAATAAGAAATACAAAGACACATTTAAAAAAAAAAAATCCCAGCAAAAAGAGAATAAAGAGGATTTTATCATTTTTTCAAACCCATTGTAATTCCTTCTGCTAAACTACCCCCTCAACAACAAAAGGAAACATTAAGACTGTTTCCCTACCTAATCAGGCATCCTCTAAAAGGTTTCTGAAAAATCTAACCAAATCTACGAATCAAACCATAAGTGTTAGCGCTACTATTACCAAATGACATCGCTAGAGGGAACAACATTATTAAAAAGACCAAAAATCGTACTTCTATTGACCTAACTACGCAAGAACCGCTAGATGATCTCTTGGATGAGATAGAAATTCTAGAAGCACGAACTGCAGATTCTACAGAAATTCTGAGCGCTCCAAATTATGGTGAACAATCTAATAGTAAGAGCCTTCCGTGGGTTGACAAACTCATAACCTTGGAACAAAGATCTGAAATCGAAAAGTCGATGCACCAATACATTTGCAACTCCCTTCCTACTCGCAAGACCATTTACACCCAGCTATTTCCTACAACTCTGTTATCTGGTCGAAAACAGTCAATCCAAGTTTCAAGCAATGACAATCCTCAAACAAAGGTTCCTAACATAAATGTAAAAATCACTGATCGACCTAGACCTAACTCACATCTTCATGCGCTAATAATCCAATGCAGACCGGAACCTTTTAACTCTTATGACATTAATAGAACATGCATTTGCTGATGTGCAGACTCTAGAGGACCTGACATCTTCTAATATAAATCTGGTAGAATTCCTTCATGAGTCCAATCTTGCTACAGTCAGGCTGTGGATCCCGTCTGGCGTTGGGCTCAACATGATATGGCAGGCTAGACGATCCCTCTTTGATCTAGGGTTCGCCCTCTCGTATGAGACAACCTGAAACAATGAACCCAACTCAAGCAGCCATCTTGACTATCCTGATCAGGCAGATACCTTATACCAACCATCAGACTTCAAAATAACTTGCACGCAAAACCTGCTTATGAGCGCTCCGAAAGTTCACTTTGCCCCAAGCAAATATAATGATCACTTGTGACCTCAATCAGAAGCATAGCAATTTGAAACTGAACAATCTCAGAGATTCAAACTTATACGCATGAATACTCGAGGGCATAGCCACCTCCTGAATAATGAATCCCATGTCCTTGGCCAATTCGACATTATAGCATAAAAAGAAACTTGGTTAGTCGAGACCCCAGTTTGGAATGACTTTACTATCCTGACTATACCAGCTATAGTCCAGGGCAAGGACAGACCGATGCTAATTTATAGCTTCGAAAATCTCAGCTGGCCTTCAAATGAGTAGATGGGCGGAACCCAACAAGTATATCCAGCTAGTTAGAATCCCTTAACTCTCAAGTAATTGCTTTGATAAATATTTACTGGAATAATTCTGGCATTATCATTGATGACTTTTTCATGGAACTAGAACTGCTGCTGGACCTAATTGCCTTAGATTTGTCAATCGCCACAATTATTCTAGTAGGAGACTTGAATATACGTTGTCTATCTGAGAAGAACCAAAATTGATGCCACTATAACCCGCAGGTGGACAAATCTCATGGCAAAGGGACAATTGCTAATGCTCAATGGACCACTTGAGGGTGACATTCCTCTGAATCCCACATGGCGCAGGCAGAATCAGCACACCATTATAGATTACATTTACACCGATCGAGCCATGTTTTCACCCATAGACAATTTTGTTATTGTCAAACAGGATATCGGTGACCATGACCAGCTAACCGTATCCTGGAGCTGGCACCTTCCTTCTCCCATTCAGTTTGATACCCAATCCAACGATAGATTGTCAGTGACAGGTGTACGTAACAGGCTGCGTTGGTCAACAAATCTATTGGTTGAGCTTCATTGTTGCATGGGATCTGAAACTTTGGAGACATCAGCTGTGACTGCCTCAGATGGGCTCTATGTTGCAGCCCTTTGGCTTTATAAAGAGATCCAGATGAAAACAAGCATACCCATGTTCAAGCACAAACATTAATTGATCTGGCTCTTAGACAACGAAAAGCAATTCTTCGCAGAGCGATCAGAGCAACTAAAAACTTGCCTACAATAGAGCGATACTCCCAATTAAGGCACCTGAAATCAAAATACAAAAACTGGATTAAAGCCAGAAAGTCTCTTGTGTACCAACAAGATGGCGAGAACATGCTTCAAACAACTGCCTCCAAAAACTCAGGCACCGTATGGCGCCTACTTGATCATATCACTCATCCCTGAAGTCCTCGCTGCAGATAACTGCTGTTCCTGAACAGATCTGGATATAATATCTCTGTGCTTGCGAAGATCGAGACCTTGCCAAGATTATTAGAATCCCTGCAACTAACACCCTGCTAGATTTCAATCTCGACGACATTTTATTTTACACCTCTAAATTAAGTACCTCAAGAACTCTGGGGCCCCGATGGCCTAACTAACTACACTCTTAAGGCAAACCCTGAATCTTGGGCTCTAATACTATATCAGATATTTTGTGATAATATCTATTCTCAATCAATTCCCCCGTCTTGGCGAAAGTCAATGATAGTACCTATATTTAAAAAGAGAAATTGACAACTTCCAGGCAGCTATCGTCCCACTGCATTGCTAGATGTTCCGGGACAACTATTTTCCAGATTAATTCTGAGAGATCTCAACCAGTGGATTACTCAAAATGGTTTACATGATCCACATCAAACTGGGTTCATACCTGGACTTGGTACAGTGATTAATCTAACTGTCATAACGTAGATCCAGATGCAAATAAGACTCACCAAGCAGCCCATTTACATGGCATATGTAGATTTTAAATCTGCGTTCGACTGCGTCTAGGCTGTTATTCATGGCCAAATTAGCCAAAGCAACCTGCCCGCTCATCTCTTATCCCTAATTGCTCAACTGCACACAGGTACATCAATTTGTGTCAGATAAACACTAGAGGGGAAGCTATCAGCCCTGATACTTTCCTATCGTGGCCTAAAGCAGGCTATATAATTTCTTTATAGCTGACATGGATGACATATTTGCCTCAATTGCTTGTGATCCTCAGCGCCTGGGCACAGCATCTGTAGCATGGCTTCTCTACGCAGATGATTTTGTTTTATTATGTAAGACATCCAGAGGCCTTCAAAACCTGTTATCTGCGTTAGGGAAGTATGCTGAAACCAATCTGCTTCAGATTAATGTAGCCAAGACAAACATATGCTGTGGACCCAAGAGGCTGTAGAATGTAAACTGTCCAAGATGGCTGGGAATGAATATCTGTAACCATGTTGGAGATGAGCCTATTCTTATGGAATTACAAGCTAAAATCTGTTGAGCCACTTCGCAAGCGGTAATAATGCAAGCAAGATTTGGCAAATGTTCTTGTTCATCCATAACCACGTTCTACATGCAGAAAATGACTGCCATCATCCTGTATGGGACTGAAACTAAACCCCTTAAAGCAGATTGGTTCTGAACGAAGATTGAAGGCTCCTATTGGAAGCGTGTTCTTGCACTTTTGAAGAGCCTGTCCATGTCTATTGTAAGATTTGAACTGGGTCTTCCATTGTTATATGCCATGTATACTTGGAAAATTCTCTCATTATACAGAAAGTTTCTTATGGCGACAGATTCCAACCTTCTTTTGACTAACATATCGAATTATATGACTAACAGTTCGAAATGAGATGCCAGTACAGGCTCTGACCACAGAATGCTCTTGCACCTTTTGCACGGAGGTTAACTGTCCACAGACCAGATTGACATCAAAAAATATGTTATAACCATCAATGGTTGAGAAGAAGGAAACCATCTCTCTTGCTAGCTGGAATACTAGAGGGCACTCCCATCTTCAGTGGTCAGCGAATGCTCAATTAAACAGTTACGATATCATAGCCTTGCAAGAGATGTGGCTGGTATCTGCCCCCACATGGGATGATCATATCATTTGTTCTCTCCCGGCAGTGTCTTCCAACAAAGGTAGACCAACTGCGGGCTTATTGGTGGCCGTTAAATCCAGCAAAAATTTCGAAATTGGGGAATGGTTGTCGCCGAATAGATTCATCCAGGTGGTCAAAATCACTCATGGACCGCAAGTATTTGCTCTCATAAACCTTTATCGTAATCCCGCAGGCATCACTGATGATTATTTTTATCTTGCCCTATCATCAGTTTGTGAAACTATTGCGCTACAGTCGATTTCTGGTTTAATGGTGGTGGGAGACCTAAACTTTGCATGTTTCCCTGCCCCTAATAAGGGGTTATGCAATGCAAGCCTGAGATGGAGCACCTTTATTAAAGATCTCAATCTGAAGGTGATGAATGGTTCAATTATGGGCGACATCCCGCCGCAAAACACGTGGGAAAGGGGAAACTCTAGTTCCATCATAGACTACATCTATGCAAGTGAAAGCATACATGCTAACGCCTTTAAGTTTGAAATCATAAAACAAACACATAGTGATCATCACATATTGTCCCTGCAATGGTTGACTCCCTGTCAGACTGTCTCCACTACTAAACATTGGTGTAAACAATCGCTGATACTTAACAATGGTAAGAATCGTTTTCATTGGTCCCCAGTGTTGTTGCATCATTAAACACAGCTATTTTACGACACCAAAGCACAAATTCTCTATCATCTTATGTTGAGGTACTTGACACATTCAGAAATGGTGAATTTTTACACATTAGACCTTCTCGCTCCCCCACTCACGGCTTTGACTTAGCTTTACACCATCGTAAAGCTCAATTAAGAAAAGAGATACGTTATTCCCGAATCCTGCCACTAAAAGAACAGTTCCAAGTAATCAAAACAGCGAAATGTTCATATCGCAATTGGACGCGTGCTAGAAAAGCGCGTTTATTTCAAGTTGACAGTGAGAATTTCCTGTCTGCTTGCTCTTCGAAAAACTCAGCTCAAGTGTGGCAATTATTGAACAAGTGCAATACCTCTTCCCAACTGGAATCCCAAACAAATGGTGTTGCAGAAACGCAATGGATAGAACATTTTACCCACCTATATGCTGACCATAAGATGTCCAATTATGAATATATACAGAGATCTTCTGCTATTTGGTCCCTGGAATGCTCGTTGGAATCTGTGAGGGATTTCATTAATAATTCATCCTCCTCACGAGCGGCTGGGCCGGATGGTCTTACGAATCATATGCTTAAACAGAACACAGAAGAATGGGCTACTATCTTGTTTAATTCCTTTCGTAACATCTTATTCACTAAAATAATTCCAAAATCTTGGAGTACTTCTCTTATAGTTCCCATCTACAAGAAAGGTGACCGTAAAGACCCAAAATGTTATAGCCCCATTGCCCTCCTAGACGCGCCGAGAAAAATATTTTCGCGGCTGGTGCTGAAGGAATTTAACCAATGGACTGCCCAAACAAATAAGCGCGATCCGGCGCAGACAGGCTTTGTGGCAGGTCTGGGCACTTCGGTAAATTTAATAACTCTTCATGCCATTAAACACCAGGCACAGTCTGTTAAACAGCCCATGTATTTTGCGTTTGTTGACCTACACTCGGCATTTGATTCAGTTTCTAGACCTCGACTGATGGATAAATTGTTAGAGACTGGGTGTCCGTCAACTTTAAGTGACATCATTTTCGCATTACACTCGAACACCTCCATCCGGCTTAGATTGAATTTTGAGGGGCTTCTATCATCGGACGTCCTTACCTACCGGGGGCTGAAGCAGGGGTGTATTCTCGCCTCGGCGTTGTTCAATTTTTTCATTAATGATGTTAGAAGAGCACTTGAAGAAGTACGTGCAGATGCACCAAAATTGAATAACATCGAGGTGAAAGCGTTATGGTACGCAGATGATTTGGTACTAATATCTAAAACTCCCATTGGCCTGCAAAATCTTTTAACAGCATTATGTCAATATTTTCGAGTGAATGAGTTGGTAGTAAATGACAAGAAAACCCAAATCGTAGTCTACACTCCGAAAGGCAAGCGCAGTCATCGCATGACCTGGAAGATAGAGCACATAAATTTAGAGGTGGTTCCCAATTATACATACTTGGGTATCCTGTTTGACGGATCGTCGAACGCTCATTCTCAGTTAATGATAATTGAAGTTAAAATTCTCGCAGCAATCCGCCAGACGCGTCTAATCATGCATACATTTGGGAAATTCTCCATTAAACCTGCTCTGATCTTCTGGCTTCAGAATGTCATCCCTACCATCTTATATGGTCTAGAGACATATAATACAAGTGATCCAGCATTCCTACATGCTTTGGAAGCAAAATATTGGCGTGCTATTCTAAATCTGCCGCAATACATTCCTGGCCCGATCATTCGATATGAAGTATGTTTGACCTCACTTTTGGCAATGTATAACTGGCGCTTATGCAGTTTGTTTAGAAAATGTCTATTATCTGCTCTTGACAAATCACCTTTAGCCACAGTTGCCAGCTATCTGATGTCTTCCTCTCATCTGTTTCCGAAAACATGGTCTAAAAACCTCCTTACCATACTATTAAATGCAGACATCTCCATTGAAACTCTTGTCACCGATCCTGATAGAGCTAAGAAAAAACTCTACATGATGGATTGGATTGACACTAGAGATCTGTGTTTGAAGTATAAAGACTTTGATCCAACTGTTTTCTCAGCAAAGTGTTAGAGACATGGCCTTCTATTTATGCAAATCTCCTTCTCCTGCTGTTAGGAATGCTCTGTTACGCATGCGTTTTAATTTATGTCCTACCCGTTAAATTCAAGCCCGTAGAAAAGAAATCCCGCGGGAATCTTCCGGATGTCGTTTTTGCAACAACGCAACAACTATTGAAACTTTGGAGCATGTTATTGTGGACTGCCCTGAACTTATGAACTTAAGACAAAGTCACTTTAGTAAACATTTGCCTTACTTTAGCCAGATGAGACATGAGCATAGATGGCTTGCTATTTCCACTGCCACCTGCATGAGCATAAGGCTGGCTACAATTCACTTTCTGCGAGCCTTAAATCTACTCAAATAGTCCGATTCTTAACAATAGCTGCTATATGGAACAATGACTGTCATACCTGTTCATTGCGTATCAATCGTTTAAGAATGCCAAACCCAAATGTAATTATTAGCATTGGAAGTGATGGTGTGACATTTGGGATGATTTGTGGGGTTTTATGATTGTATGCTTTATAATTCACTGTGTTTTATATGTAAACCTTTTTGATAAATTCCTGTTTTAAATTGAAAAAAGTTGATTAAATTCAACTAAATTCATTAAATAAAAAAAAATTAAAAAAATATGACTAATTTTGAACATGATTTTCCTCAAATGGCGTGTTCATGTTACTTCTGTAATGGATGCAGCTGATATCACAGTAGACCTATTAACATCCAATCCGGCTCGAGCTAAACTTATTGGATATCCACGATACAAACATGTAAGAACGATAAAGAATTTGGAGATAATTCATTTGTAGAAAAGAGATTTCAAACCACTGAATCCTATTTTCTTAAATTTCCCAGTGCCAAATATCGACATATGCTATTGCGTTATTGTCGAAATCTTTGTAAAATCAGAGATTCGAGCTGGATGGCATGAAATTCCTGAGTGTGAAAATATCTGTAGTTTCAGCTGCAACCAATTTCAACATGACGCACTACAGCAATTACTAACTGAATGTCCCACTTTGGCTCAACAGTGAAATAAGTTATTTAGACCATACTTTAAAGAATTTAAGACCCTAGCTTCAGAAGACTTGTGGAAAAAAAGTCATACCAAACAAAGCATGGTACACGTTGCAATTGTAAAATTCATTGATTTGCTAAATCTTGAGTAATTGCTGAAAGAAGCAAAATACTCCTGGAAATGCAATTTGACCTAATAATTGTACAATCAGAAATGTTATGCTACTGAGTCTGAAGATTTTCTGACTTGAAGTTAATTACTCTTTTAATATTTTGTATCATATCTTATATTGTGTATTTAGTTTTACTATAATATATTGTATATTTTGCCTCTTATTTATATTTTTATCCTTTTTCTCTTCAGGCTTATTTTACACTTTACAAAATTTCATTTTTGTAACAAAATGAATAAAAAGTGTTATTGAAAAGTTGCATTTTTCAACTCTAACATTAAATAAAAAATATTACCTCGATGGGATGACCAAATCACTCTATCCCTCTCCAGATACCTTCAAGGAGTGCTGGTCTACTATGCAATTTTCCCTATCATTGGTTTTGTCCCACAGAGCTTCATCAAAGGGACACATATGGGCCAAAACCTTACCATGTTTCAACAGTGGGGAAATTCTATTTTTAACAGCAAGGTTGAAGAAGTGCAGTATCCTAACATATCAGCTGGGAGATGTTAGAGGATAGGTGGAAAGGTATGAGACATTGTAGTTTTGTAGAAACTGTCATTTAAATCACTTTTGTTTCCCCTTTACTTCCCTCCTTATGAGCCACAGCGAGAAAACATGTTCCACAAGCTTCTTTCCTATGTGCTAGTGTTCACCAAGCTCCTCATAATTTCTGCCAATGATCCCCAAGCACTTTCCCCTGTCTGTTCATGTGTACAAAACTCTCTCATGTTCTGTGCCAACCCCCATCTATCTCTCCTAGCCATAATAGCTGATCTCCTATTGCTATTTAGCTGGATAGTACCAACAGCAGGCCCATGAGTCTGCTAAGAGTACTGATCAAAGCTACCCGCCTGCTCCCAAGTCTTGCTTACAAGTCCTAGGGAGAGGCCCACAGAGCTCTCGGGAGTCCTACTGGTCTGTGCTCTCTACTTGTGATGTAGTGTCATTCTCTGTTTTAAAGATGGTGGTAGTGTGTTATGTTGATTTATACTGTGCACCACTGCCATTTGCATTGTCCTCCAGGTGCTCGCGTGGCTCTGTAAGAAAGTGGGTGTGGTTGGTTAGTGGGAAGAGGAATAGGATAGAGGGTTGTACTTTTCTGATGATGCTTGCAGAACCAGAAGAAACTGGCGTCTGTACATATTGGCTTTCTGATTATGCTTTGTCATGTGCACTGGGCGTCTTATGTCCGGAGGGGTAACGTCAAGTGTCTGGGTTGTTTGTTGTTGTGGTTGTTTGATTTTGCTGCGATTGTGTGGCTTTTGTGTTTTTGTGTGTAGTATGGATGGCTCTTTTGGGCGTGTGTAGTATGTAGGAGCTATGCGGGAAAGGAGAATGGAGTAGGGGGGGTGTGGTTAGTAGTTCAGTAGGTTTGGCGCTGGGTGTTTTGTTTTCCGTTCCATGATTTGTACTGTCTCATTTTTGCCTTGGGTCCGGGATATGATTTGTGCCCGTTTTTGTGCTTGTCTCGGGTGGTATTGAACAGCAAGGTTTTCAGTTGTTTTCTGAAGGTTAGGTGATCTACCGTCCTCCTTTTCTTTGGTACCCAGTTCCATAGTTTGGTTATCAAACAGGAGAACGCGGTTCCTCCAAATTGTCTCGAAGTATTTTGATTTGGATGTCGTTGCTCGATCTGAGGTTTCTTCTTGGTTGGTAGTGGGTGATTTTGGCTTGGAGAAATTCATCTCTGTTTAGTGATTTGTGGGCAATGCAGAGGGCTTAAAAGTTAGTGCATTATTGTTATTTGGAGGCAGTGTAGGCTTCTCAGGGCTGGTGTGATGTGGTTTCTTCTGTTTGGTCTCAGGAGTAGTCTCTCTGCAGTATTTTGGATGCGCTGGAGTTGTTTTGTGGGGAGTTCTGCCATTCCAAGTGTGACGAATCCCAGGATGTTGTCACTGCTTCTGAAGGGTGAGCCCCTTCCTATGAAGCCAGGGTGGTGTTGCCGCTACACGAGTCTAAGGCCGGTCCAGCACATGAGGACCACAGGCGGACTAAGACTCTGGGCACTCCAGAGATCTGGGAAGTGCAAGAGTGCGAGACCACGCTCACCCGGAAGAAAAGACGGCAGAGCCGCCACAGAGCAAGGGAAACTGTGGGAAGTTACCACAGCCCTGAAAACGAGTCCATCTACCTCCAGGGAACCGACACTCTCGCAGACCACACCACAAGCTACGTGGAAAGTAGAGAAGGCTCTGAAGGCTCAACAAGAAGTACATGGACTTGTAGTAACGCTTGGCAGGAGAGTGAGCCAAGCCCAGAGATAGGAAAACGAAAGCCTTAATTGCGAGTCTGAAACTCACACCCAAATAAAGAGAACTGGAAGTTAGTGGACAGTTCATACAGTACTTGACAGGTTAGTGAACCAAATCTGTATGGGCCATCACAGCCTGCTGAGTGCATCCAGGCTACTCTTCTTCGTCACAGTACATTGTGAGAGGGAACCAAGTCTGCCAACCAGGGTCGGTGCATCCAGGCTGTTCTTCTTCAGTGCAGTATACAGCAAGAGGATGCCAGAGCTGCTAACCAGGGTCTGGTGCCACAAGGAACTACTTTGGAAGGCTGGGGGAAGGGAGGCATTCCCCCAACAGCTAAAGAGTGGCTGAGACCACATTGAGAACTGCCTTTTGTTCAGGGGAAGGGAGTCATTCCTCTGGACCAAGAAGACATCTCCTTTTATTTTGTTTAGAGTGTAAGGGAAAGAGTTAGGATTTTGACACTGGACATTGAGACTTTTGATTTGGACGTTCTGGCAGCAGTTCTTTCATTTGAGGCAGGGAGACCCCTCTTAGAGTTGGGGCGAGATAGGGTTTTCTTTTCCTTTTTACCCTTGAATCAAAGTTTACAGCAAACACTATGACCCCTGTATGCCAGAGTCTGTCTTCTGCATCCTTACACAAGGTAGGTTTTTTTTATAAGAACTTTATTTTTGGCTTGCATGTCACAGTACACTATTTTGCATCCACATTACACAGATTTGCATTAAAAAATGTCCAACCCCCCTCTCCCCCTGTAATCAATTACATCCGGTGCATGTCCACTTATATACCCACAAAGTGAGGTCACGTATGGCAGACTGAGTGGCATGGCCCATCTTCCACGCTGACATTGTCCGAGTGTTCAGAGTCTGTGGAGATTTCATCTAAGTATGCCCTGAACGGGGCCCAAATGTCTTTTGGTTTACATGGAGCAGATATCATATTAACATAGTTTTCCTCACATTCATTCACATAAGTGAGGGTCGCAAGGATCTGTTCTGTTGATGGAGCCTGGCCGCTCTTCCATTTTTGGAGGATGCATTTCTTTGCTACTGCGCAGGCGACGTTGAATAGTCTCCTCGTTTTTTCCGGGGCCTTGCCAATGTCTCCAAACAGGTATTTAGGTGGATTGAGGTGTGAAGGGATTTGTTATTTCTTCAAGGATGTTGGCCACTGTGAGCCAGAAACCTGCTATCTGGGGGCAGGCCCAGTACATATGAAATGAATCGCGTCAGGGGCGTGGCATTTCGGGCAATTGTCAGGGGTGGTCTTATAGAACCATGCCATTTTGGCTGGTGTGTAATGTAGTTTGTTCAGTACTTTGAATTGTATCAATCTCAGGCCTGCATTGAGTGAGATTTTCTTAGATAGGAGGTAGTATCTGGCCCATTTCCCCTCTTCGATTATAGTACCCATGTCTTTTTCCCACGATGCTTTGATGGTGTTAGATGATTTCGTGTGGGCCTGCACGATATTGTATAATTTGGACACCCCAGTGCCTGCCTGAGAATACAACGATTGGTAGCATGCGTGCTTGGGGGGTTCGTCTGGGAATGATGGCCACCTTTCTTTGAACGCGGCTTTCATTCGATGGAACTGTAGGGTGGCTAGTTGACTGCTCCCCACTGTGTTTGCGAAGTCTTCAGGAGTTACAAATTTACCATTGGGGAACATGGTTTTCATAGTGAATTCGTGTTCGGGTAGCCAGGTTTTCTGGATGGCAATGTCATACGTTGGCTTAATGCCCAGGAAGTTCCAGAGAGGGGCTTGGGGGTCATAAGGGCAGTCTATGTGCAGACGCTTGCTTATTGCAGCCCATGCCGCAACTGTGCAGGAGGCGGGATCAAACTTGCAATCATCTTTATGTGACTTCGTAAATATGATGGATCTCAAATCGGTCGGGCGGACCGAGTGACGCTCGATGGGTACATGTGGTGTGTTATCCGAGGGGTCCTGCCAGAACTTTGCATACTGTGCCTGTGCCACGTAGTAGTACAACTCGAAATCGGGGGCGGCGAAGCTTCCCATATCATAGGGCTCGACCAATTTGCTCCATTTCATTCTATTCGCGCCACCGTTCCACACGAAGGTGGTGGCCATGGAACGCAAATTGTCAAAGGGTTTGCCCGGCCATATAGGCACATTACAGAAGATGTATAGGAGTTTAGGGAGTATCGTCATCTTGAGGACCGCTATCCGGCCAGTAAGAGATATGGGGAGTTTGGACCAGAGTTGATGCTTAGTGTGTATGGTTTGTAACGTGAATTCATAGTTATTTATATAGAGAGAGTTCTTGTTGTGGGAGACCAGGATCCCCAGGTATCGAATGTGATTGGGAGCCCACGACAGGCCGTGAGTGTTTGTGGGGCAAGCAGTGGCACGTGTCACCGGAAAGATTTCAGATTTAGATGTATTTATCTTGTAGCCAGAGTGTGTAGTGAATTTGGTAATCATCATCAAAATAGGGGACAGGTTCTTTTCTGGTTCCCGAACATATAGTAATGCATCGTCTGCATACAATGAAATTGCTTGGTGTACCCCGGCCATTTTAATACCCCTAAGGTCTTGTTCAGCTCTGATCGCAGCCGCCACTGGTTCAATGGTGAGGGCGAAAAGGATGGGTGAGAAGGGGCATCCCTGCCTCGTACCCCTGCATAGCGTAAATTGATTGGATAGGGTACGGTTGGTTAGAATTCTGGCCTTGGGAGAGGAGTAAAGTAATTTGACGCATCCTATCAGGTAAGGGCCGAATCCGAATTTGTGAAGAACCTCGAACATGTACAGCCACGATACCGAATCGAACGATTGTTCAGCGTCAAGAGAAATGGCTGCTGCTTGTGCCTCTGGTTTAATCTGTGCCAGAACACTGAACAGTCTGCGCAGATTCAGGGCCGTGGATCTTGTTGGGATAAATCCGCATTGGTCGGGGTGGATTAAGGTGGTCATTTTGGGGAGCAGTCTGGTGGCCAGCACCTTTGCGTAGATCTTGGCGTCCGTGTTAATCAGGGACAAGGGACGGTAGGAGGAGCGTTCGTGTGCCGGGCGTCTAGGTTTCAGGAGCACTGTGATGACTGCGTCTGACATGGACTCTGGGAGTGAGCCAGTGTTCATAGCCTCCTCCCAAACGAGGGACAATACAGGGCGAGTATCGGAGAGCATGCCTTATACAGGTCGGCGGTTAGGCCGTCCGGCCCTGGAGTTTTACCCGCTGCTAGTGTCTTGATCGCTTCAGCTATTTCCTCAGCCGTCATGGGTTGTTCAAGGGACCAGTTATCTTCTAACGTTAAGCTAGGGAGGGAGATCTTACCTAGGTACGACTTCACGTCGTCCCGTGTGGACCTATCATGGTTGACGTAAAGATTGATGTAATAGTCCGTGAACTCAGAGTTTATTTCATCCTCCCCGTGCACAGCCAACCCCCCATCTGTTAGAATACTCAAAATAGGGGTGTGGGTATGGTCATTGCGGAGTATACGAGCCAGGTGGTGGCCCGCCCTGTTGCCCTCCCCGTATTTGCGTGCCCTGGTCGGGATGGCCATGTATTGTTCTTTGGTAGCCAGATCGTTGAAGGTTTGGAGGTTTAGACTAATGTCTGCCAAAAGGCGTTTGTCTTGGGTCTTAGTGTAGGCAGATTCGAGCGATTGCAGGATTGATTCTGTGTTGTCCAAGACGGTTCTAACGTTTCTGAGGAGACCAGACGTCTTGGACATAAGGTTGCCTCGTACCCACACCTTAAATGTTTCCCAGATGGAAGCCCAGCTGCCCACAGAGCCCTTATTCAGTTGGAACAACTCCTCTGTCTCAGTGTATAGAGCCTCCACCACATTCGGGTCTTTCAGTATATTGGGGGGCATCCTCCATCGTTGCACAGGGCGACGGATGTCGGGGAGCAATACACTAAGACTGACGGGGGAGTGGTCCGAGAGGGTGCGCGGGAGAATGTCACAGCATTCGATGGAGTTGATGAGGGGGAAGGAAATGAGCCAGTAATCTATTCTGGATTCAGAGTCATGGACCGAGGAATAGAAGGTGTATTTTCTGTCTGTAGGGTGGGTCCCTCTCCACGCATCGGACAAGGCTAATTCCTCCTGGGCTTGGTGTATAATGTTGGCTGTTTTAGTGAGAGCCCTAGGCTTAGTTGAGGACCTATCTAGCGTAGTATCAAGGATAGTGTTAAGATCTCCTCCCCACAACACCCAGGCTTCCGTTGTGGGACCAGTTTTTGCAAGGAGATGTGTGTAGAATTCTGGCTCATCCAGGTTCGGTCCGTATGTATTGATCAAAATAAACTTTTTGCCAGCCATGGTACCCCAGACCACAACATATCTGCCATGTGGATCAATTATAGTTTTCTCGGTGGAGAACCCTAGGGATGGATGTATTAGCGTGATGACGCCTCTGTTTTGGGAGGAGTATTCCGTGTAATACCTATTGTTTCCCCACTGTCGTAGGATACTGTCGTTGGTGGGTTTTAATGCATGAGTCTCTTGGAGCATAGCTATATGTGGATGGTGCCTGTTAATGTAGGCTCCTACTTTGCTGGCTTTCGCCCTGTTGTTTAACCCCCGGATATTCCAGATGAGCAGTTTTAGTTTAAGCCCCCCGAGTGCGTTAGTTTTTTGTGCCATTTCCGTGTGTCATACAAGAGCGTGGGGAAGTAAATTGTCTCGTAGTGGAGGACAGCAAGTGAAACTGTGAGTGCAATTTTACCAATGGTTAAGCCAACCGAACATTGTGCCAGGTGCCCAACAGGGGCCACCTGCAGAGTTAACGCAGTGTTCGAACAATGAAACCAGTCCCCTTTTGCCCATTCCCACCCCCTCCCACACCATCGTACCCAACTTGATGATGAACCCTTTAACTAACTTGTGGACGTTCCCAAAGAAGGGGACGAGTGCAGCAACTCCGCTTCGAGGACGAGCGCATCTCATCCGGCGTTGCTGAAAGGCAGGGGGATTCTCCCTGCTGCATCCAGTTTCCAGCGTTCACAGTAGCAAATACAGAGCAGTCCAGGCTGCGGTTGGGATCAATGTGAAGGAACGCAGGTTACACAGGTTGTTGCAAGTCGTTCTGATCAAGTTCCTGTCTCCTGGGCGGAAGGGGATCGAGGCCTCCATGTAGGCCAAAGCTGAGGCAGGAGATTCGAAGAAGTGTGCTCTTCCAGCATGTTGTATACAAAGTTTCGCTGGAAAGAGGAGGGCGTAGGGGACCTGTCTCAGACGTAGCTGGCGCTTGACAGTTTTGTAGGATCGTCTGAGTCTGGACCCCTGCGGAGAAGTCCGGATATACATGGATGTTGTTGTTGCCGAGCCGAAGGGGTCCTTTCTCTCTCGCCCGTCTAAGGATGGTGTCCCTGTAGTTCAACAGTTTGGCAAACGCTGTGCGGGGAGGAGCCCCTGGTCTGGGTGGTGGAGCGAGGGTACGATGTGCCCGCTCGACGAGGAACTGGGATGAGTGCCTCCTCCCCAAGGAGAGATTTCAACAGGTCTTCGATGCGGGACTCCATTGGGCCTTTGCAGAAGTTCTCTGCGAGGCCGACTATGTGGATGTTGTTCCGTCTGGATCGGGATTCCAAATCGTCGCATTTATCACAGAGTTTATTCATTTCCCCTCTGAAGAGTGCGATATCGTGGGTGTTCTGCCGAGTAGAGTCCTCATTCGAGCCAATTCTGTTTTCCGCCTCTGTGATTCTGGCACTTTCCTTGTCTAATCGAGTTTTTAGGGAGCCAATCGTGGAAACAATATCATCAAGTTTGACGTTGATGGCCAGGAAACCATTCTGAACTGTTGTCAGCAAGTGATCAAATTTCGTATCTTCCACATTTAGGGGTGAGGCCGGGGACTGCGGGTCCGGGCGTTCAGGAGACGATTGTGAGCTAGTAAAGGAGTCCATTGGTCCCATCTTCCTGGACTTGGGCGCATTCTTACCAGGCATTGTGGAAGTGTAGAAACGGCCTGTGCCCGGCCGGGTGAGAGGGCCGCGTGTTAAAGGAGAGCTCAGGAGAGCAAAGGCGTGAATTTTCCCGGTGTAATTTGTTGGTAGAAGCACCGAGCCAGCCGTGGGGGTGGGGGGGGCACAGGATATGTTCGATTCGAGTCAGAGAGTCCCACACGTGCCCCGCATCAAGCCGGCACGTCAGCCCAATCTCACGTAGCTTTCACCTCGGGAACAAGGGATGGGGTCGGGAACATCGGGTCCAGCAACGGTGCGAGCGCCTTCCACCCAGGGAGGGAAGGGCACAGTATGTCCAGAGCACGTGTGGCGTGAAGTGTCGTGGCCGCAGTTCGCTGGTCCCACCCCATCCACTGCGAGGCCCATTGTAAGAGGGAGCCGCGGCGCTCTTGTAGATTCTCGTGGAACTGCGAATCGGCACGAGCCTGCGGTCACAAGGTCCACCCGGGTTCCCAGGGCGGGGAAGTCTGACTTCGGTCGGGATTTCGCCTGCGCAGGTAGCTTAGGAGGGTCGATGCGATCCGGAAACGGGGGATAATTCAATCAGGATTCACGCCGGAGAGGAGCTCCTCGCTCAAGCGGCCATCTTGTTGCGCAGCAGCGCCCCCTTGAGGTAGAGGCTGTTTGTGTAGTCTAGTCTCAATAATACCAAGCAGATGATTGCAAAGGGTCTCTGTGGGAAGGTGAGGTAGGGGGAGTATCCCTCCGATTTGTCACAGGAGGTAGAAGCATTGCTTTGCTATTGCGTTAACTTGTGGTTCCAGTAAGAGACAGTTGTCCACGAGTATTTCCAGGTTTATCATCACTGAAGATGTCTCTGGTTGGGTTCCCGTGCATGATGTCTAGCTCAGGTGTGTATGTGTTGCATTGTCTTCGTGGGGCCAGGTGGGGGGGGATATAATTGTGTTTTGGTCGGCTTTGATTTGAGAATGTTGTTTGTCATCCAGGTATAAATGTCTGTGAGGCATTTGTTGAGGGTGTTAGGGTCTTGGCTTTAGGTTATCTTGCAAATTAGTTTATCGTCTGCATAGTTGTAGGCATCGGTCCATGGGTATAAATTAGTTTCATTAGGCAGGGCATGTAGATGTTTAAGAGGAGTGGGGAGAGACTACATCCTTGTGGTACTCTGCAGGTGATGCTTTTGTGTTAGATGTGAATGGCGGTCAGTGTGTTCTTTCATTTTGGTTGGTGAGGAAAGCTTTCCGCTATTGTTGTGCAGAGTTTTTTTTTAATGCTGCATTCCTCCAGTCACTGGATTAGTGTTGTGTTTGATTGTGTCGAAGGCGGCTGATATGTCTAGTAGTATGAGGGCAGATCTGGAGCTGTTTTTTGCGTTTTATTTTTATGTTGTCCCATGTGGATAGAAGTTCTGATTCTATTCCACTCATGGGTCTGAAGCCGGCTTGGGAGTGGTTGAGTATTCCATTGCTTTCCACATGGTTGAGTAGTATATTGTATGTGTGGTTCTCACATAGTTTCGCTGGGTATGGTAGGTTGTTGTCTTTTAATACTTTCTTCATTTATACGTTCAAAACGTTCTGTTGGAGCTGACCTTTTTTGTGGGGCAGCTTGTGTCAATGGTCTGTTGAATTGTTTCTATTTTTATTTTTATTTATTAATTTGAATAATATACATACAGCCAAAAGGCTTTGTATATACAACATAAAAACATACATTAAAAATGTACATAAAAGCCTATACTGCATGAAACAGTTTTCACAATGTATCAAAAATCTTAACACATTTCCAATAAAATCTCACCATAAAATACATGAAATTTGGATACTTTCCCTCCATAAAAGTTTGCCATAGCATTGACTTATCAGTACAGTGCCTTTGATTGTCATAGAATTTCAGAAACTTGTTTCTAATAAATGTAATGCTCTCGCATTTAACCAAAATGTGCTCTAGAGATTCTATTTCCATTACACCACATAATCTACAGAAACGTTCAGTGCGAGGAATACCTACTTTTGCACCTTTTTAATTTCTAGAATCTCACACTGGTTACATTTAGGTAGTAAATACTGTCTAATAATCAGACAGTCTGGAAAGGTGTCAATATATTTCGGATTACAACTACGTTTGTTTCTGTACAAAATATACGTGCCATGATTAACCTTAGTAAATAGTTATACCATATGACTGTCATGGCTGAAACTGCTTATCTTCTGCTTTAGCCAACGTTTAATCCTATAAACATTCATTGATTCATAGGGAAGATCACAACCGTTTTGCCACTGGTTACAAAGAGTTAACATTTTTCCAAAAGTGCCAATCCGAATACAATTCTCAAGACTCATTCTCAAGACTCAAAAATGCCTGGACAGTGTCAACCATGATTGTTCCATTGTTTGGCGCCTGCATACAAAACTCATATATGTTCTGGATGTAAAAGTGGAAGCAATCCCAATCAGGTTCAATTCAAGATAGAGGTATTCAATTGGTAAGGATTGTGGTATACAAAACAATGTTTGCCTCAAATGTAATGAGGTCCCTAGCAAAATCATGTCCCCAAATCTCGATGCCATAAGTTAACACTGGTACAATTTTTAACGAATATAATAACACACTTCTCTTGTCAGAATAGCCTCCATTCCTCCCAATGAAGGCACTAAATGCACCTATCAAATTCAGACATTTGCTTTTTGTTTGATCCCAGTGAAATTTCCAATTGAGACCATCATCCACACAAAGACTTACATATTTGTACGATTTAACACTTTCAAATTTAGTTCCATCTAGGAACCAGTTTGTTTGCACCTTTTGATTTTACTGGTCCACTGAACACCATAACTTTGCTTTTATCAATGTTTACTTTCAGGCCATTTTCACTTGGGAAAACGCCAAGACCATCAACCAAGGATTGAAGGGCTTTCGGGGTGTAATCTAAAAGCAATCAGTCGTCTGCATACGCTACCCAGCTGAGGCAATGAGAATGAACTTTTATAGGGTATGCATTAGTGTTAACAAATGAGAATTGCAAGTTTGCTAAATATAAATTAAATAAGGTGACAGCTACTATACATCCTTGCTTTACGCCTCTTCCAGTAGGGATAGAAGCAGACACTTGGTCTCTACCTTTTAGGCGTACCCTAACACTGGTTTCAGAGTGGAGCAGCATTATCATCCTAAGCAACCCCATAGGAATATTCCAGGCCACAAGTTTCTGCCACAGTGTATTCCATAAAACCGTATCGAAGGCGGCACTGAAATCTATGCAAGCACTATAGATCGCAGTTCGCCCTCGTATCCAGGCATATTCACCTGAGAATACCAACATCAGAATGTTATGTGACGTTTAGGATTTAGTTCTAAACCCAGTTTGATATTTGCTTGGAATGACATTTGTGTTGATGCATGCATTCAGTTCTACAAGTAACACCCTCGCAAAACATTTTGCTGGAACATCCAGCATTATGAGCATCCTGTAGTTGCTTGGGTCAGTGCGCTGTCCTTTCTTGTATATGGGCAAGATATGACTCTGATGCCAAGTCGAAGGTAATATACCAGACCTTCCAATATCTGTGAATAATAGGTGTAAGGCGCGAGCCCATAAAGCAGGAGATTTCTTCAGCAAACCATTACATATACCATCTGGTCCGGATGCCCGGCACCGATTTAGCTGTTCAATTATTAAAATAATATCAAGAATAGTTGCATTACAAATCAGTGTCGTACTGGGTATAGGCATTATTGTATCAGCAGGATCAATGTATCCGAAGGTAGAGTTAATGTGTGCAACCCACATCTCGGGAACACAGTTTATAGGCATTTCACTTTTAGCCGCAACCTTTATTTCACTCCATATTTTTGTATTATTGTTAGATATTGCCAAGTATGCAATACCAACTAGCGTTCCTTTTCATTTTTGGCCTTATTATCTTGGAGCCATTTCCGATGCATCTTTTTAGCAGCTTTAATTTGTATATTTGATTCAGCAGCGTTCAAAAACCTTGTGTGGGAAACGACAAGGCCGCAGTATCTACTTGTAGTTTCTTCCAAGCAGCATTGATCTTTGGATAGTAATTGTTTCGCTTAGAGTACTTTTTATTTTAACTCCTACAGACTCTTTTAGGATCTTTGCTTTGAAATCCAAGTTTTTATACAGCCAACCATCGATGAAAAGCATGACCAAAATACTAGGTGAAATATCTCCATCTTGCGAGAATTTCTCGATAAATAGCGGTATTAATTGGTCAGATGTTAATTTACCCGGTCTAAATTATGAGGGTGCCATTGAATACGGTTCCTGCCACTATTGACAAATATGTTTCCATTAAATCATGTGGCCTTTGGGTTTCATCAGTGTTTAAGCTCTACAATAAGACGCACAAAGGTAAATGGTCGCTTTCCTCGCATATAGTTATAGCCATGTCTTTCACCAATTCTAACCCAGATTGGTTTACAAAAACATAATCAATGGTCGAGGCACTTTTACTGCTGACCCCGGTGTACGCCCTCTGGGTATCACCAGGACAGTGACTATTTAGAGTAGACAGAGAAAACCATAGCTATCAAGAACAGATCTTCACACACTATCGCCTCTTTCCATCTTGATGGATCGGGGCAGATAGACATGACACTTGTGGTCACTTCCATGTAGTTCAATTCGAGCATTGAAATCCCCCATGATCCATATAGGAAACCTTCCCCCAAACATTTCAAGAATCTGTTTACTGCAGCAACATTTCCTCTAGTAGAGATACCATTTGGTGGATCATATACATTTAGAATTATAATGGTTAGGCCAGCCCTGGTAATTTTACCAGCCAATACCATGGGAGATGGACCAGGCACCTCAACAAGAGACCACGGCTGCTGGACAGATATCAACAGCCCACAATTTGGACGACCAAGACGCCATTTAGTGGCTACTTTGAGCCATTGTTCTGCCATCCAAATATAATTCATTGATAAACCATGTTTCCTGCAAGGTTATTATTGAGAATAAATCCATTACTGACCACAGGCCATCACTGAACAGATGGGAAAGTCCTTGCATGTTCCAAGAACATAGGATATCGATGTTATCGACTCAACGTAGATAGATGAGGTTTAAAGGTTAAAGGTAGCCACTGCTAGCCATCTCTAGAGTTTGTGCTTCCAGGTAGAACAGGGCTATCCGGGATTACATGGATTACAAAACCACTACTACTAGCAGGGCAGCCTAATCGCTGAGACATTGTTGGTCTTGAGATTAGATGGCCTGTGGCTCAAAGGTAGAGCAACACCAAGACCCTCGTTACGGGTCAGGGGTGCATCATTATTTGGGCCAGTCAGGGTATGTTGATTGAGCGCCTTTACAGTAATTTCTTTACATGGTCCTATTTTAGTCTGCGTAATATTCACTATGTTGCAGATATGGCCTAGACGATATGTTTCATATTTCAAAATGTAATCCAGAGTTGTCTCAGAATGAAACCATATATTGGAGATACTCACAGAAATATGATTAATCTGGTCGACTATTTAATATCAGCAGAGCATATTACCTGGAAGGCAGCGACTGCGTGGAAAATGCTTAGTACTGCTGCCTTATTTAACGGAGGAAGATACTCCTCGATAGAAAGGTTTTAATTGCAGAGCTTTCATAGTCCTCTCCACCGGGGCAGATAATCCAGCACACGTCTGGTGCATTGATGGTCGAGACCAATGATCTGTAAACTTAGATTGGCCAGACTGATCATTTGGCACATTGGAGTTATTTATTGCCACAATGTTTCTTTGCAGGAAAGATGCAGCAGAACCTGTACCAGTGATCATAGCCATGTCTGGATTCCCCTCCACCACAGATAATTGACCAGGTTGCAGCAAATGTTATAAGATCACATCCCACAGACCCAAAAGATATACCCTTTTGAGGGAAAGTGGTTGTAGTATCATGTGTCTCATGAGGTGGAATAATATTCCCAGGAACACTATCTGCCGAAATAATACATTAATTTTTGTTTGTTTTACCATACATAAATGCCTGGGAAATAACGTTACCTTTTCTTTTTGTAGTGACTCCTTTAGTAGATACTCACTTTAGATGCAGCTATGTTTTTGGTGCATTTCGCTTTAACCTCCCAGTCAGATGTCGGGGGTTTAAAGATGAGGTTTGTGCTAATAACACTCCGATACTTCAGTATTAGAGCCTTGATCGTGTAGAGTCTTACGACTATGGTTAATACTTGTATGTAGCAAAACTGACTGGAGATCGAGTTTAATATCAAGTTTTTCACATTTAGCGACTAAGGTAATTAGCATGCATTCAAATGCCAAAAACATCTCATTAGAAGCCATGCTTGTCATGCTTGACTCAGACAAACCAGACACTGATAATACATTATTTGAAGGAACAACAATATTATCACATATATGTTTTGCGCTACCAGTAGGGGAAGTGGACAATTTATTAATCAATAATTTAGTATGGTCATCACCGCCACTTTCTACAATAGTGTTCTCTGTAAAGATTTCCTGGTAAGAGATGGGCAGGAAGTACAGATGGCATCACGCCCATCACCGATGTATTCTACTGCCTCGATATCAATAGGTAGATCAATGTTGACATTCAAATCCATACCATCCATACTGGACTTATGTACCATCACCCTAATGACATCTGTATCATATGACATCATACCTTGGACACAACCAATTTCAAATTTCTTTTCAGAACCATCTGCAAGGGTATCCATAAGTATAGCAAACTCGGACCCCTTTAAGCAGACCGTATCGGTGCAGAACAACTCTTGCATCTGTGCCTCCTGACCGGAGTCGCGTAACGAGGCCAGTGGAGGGACATGAGCAAGGTTCACCACTCCTGCTTGCACTAGCTTGTCTTACCCAATTATTACATTGTCAATAAACTTAGAGCCCAAACACCCAAGCAAAAGATTCAATTCTGCAGCAATCTCATGGGCTGCTCTCTCCTCATGAATTTTGCTTAGTGTGTTTACTTTAGGAAAGAAAGATGTTAGTTTGTTAACATTAGCTATACATGTTGCTCTAGTTATTACTTTAGGAGTACATGTCCGGCAGCACCAACGCGTGGGCTTCGAAGACAACTTCCCATCTACGGTATCGCCCATTCTTAGGTGGTTTGTGATGTTGTCCTATAGTGATTGTAATGGTACGACACGTTTGTTGCACGAGGTTGGGTTTTTGATTTCCTTGATGATTTTGAGTAGTTCTTTTTGTGGGTTTGAGGATTGGATAGGAGTGGGGTGGATGTTCTTCCATATTGCTAATTGCTGACTGAATTTCCTCCTAGAGCTTCGATGAGTTTACAGTGTATATTTGCTGCTGCTGCTGAAAGATGCTGGATTTGGAGGCAGTTTTGTGGCTTATTTCCCTCTGCAGGACAGGTGGAGCTCAGATTCCAGGCCAGTCAGTTACTAATGTCCCCACAGAGACTTCACGCAGGAGGTTGAGCCTTTTGTTAGAATTTTCAAAAATACAGCTGTGCAGGAAATTGTGCTTTCTCTGAGGTCGTTCAAGCCATGTATTATTTTCAGGTAGGTGCATAAACTACTGTCATTAAAGTCCATTTTAACTTCTACAAGTATACTAATTAATTGTAGCGTTAAGGTAATGGATGCATCATAGTTCAGAACCTCTTTGTGAAAAAGTGTCTGATCAGTTCAAAACTGAAGCTATAATCAGCTGTAGGCTATCATAATGGTTTGGTCTGTATCCCTGTTAAATAATCCCAAAGTGAGCATGAACTCTAGGTTTTCAACACTGACAATGTACACAGTACAAGTAAATAACTAGCCCACACAATTTGCTCTATTTCTCCATCGCCATGATTAATTTGGCTGAAAGTATGTGCTTCATGAAATCTCCCAGTGCCAGTTCTCCAGATAATATTTTGAAGTGAGAGTATTTTACTTTATGGTGTAAAAAATTAAGTCTCATTACCAATGGGAGTATTTTATAAGCAAATAAAAATGTTTAAACTATAAAACGGATGTTTTTGTAATATTTCTTTGCACCCAGCTATTCATGTACATTAAAAAGATAAATGTTCACCTCTTTGTATCAGGCAGTAACAATAGTAATTTTTTCCTGTGGCCCTACTGGTCCAATGCAGCTTTGTTTGTGTGAAAGCAGGGGGACAAGCTTTTATGTGTCGTTTTTCTATTTTTTTGTTGGGAGTATTTTTACTCCCTATTTAAATTTTTGGTGAGAATTTGCCAATTTTTAGGGAGTAAAAATGGTCCATACACCCCTTATCTGTAGGGCTGCCCAGTACAATACAAATCTTAAGTCATTGTTCAGTAGGCTGTTGAAAGGAAGGTTGGAGTGGCCTCTTCATCATAGAATAAGGATAGTTATATTTAAGTTGTACACAAATAGACATACTAGAAGATACTAAACTCAAAGAGAAGCTAGAAAATCCTGTTTCAAAATAGGACACCATACCAAATGTTAGTCTTTGTTACATCATCTCAAGCTCTGGTCAAAGGCAACAACAAAGGCATCTACAACTGCTCTATTTCAGAGGATTCACGCTCAATGCATTGGAAATGTTTTCAAGCAATCTTCCCCAGGAATATCAAATCTGCATCAGTAGACCACTTCCTACAAGGGTCTTCATGGAGCTTAACTACTATAATAACTGTCACTGTCCATCCTCTCACATATATGGTGCAGCACCTTAACATCTGACAAGTCATGTAGAAATGGCGTCCCTGCTTGTTTGGGATAGCAAATCCGAGTACCAATTTAAAATGAGTTAATTTCAGCCTTGCTTCTCTGATTCTTTCATTATAACTGGAAGACCCTACCTAACAAAACGAATGTCTGTGAAAGGCATAACAAAGTCATTCTCCATCTAAGTTTAAGCGACTCTCAAATTGGCAAATGAGATCTTTCCTTTAGCAAGATTGCACAGCATGTGGAGACAATGTTTTTATCGGTGCCTCATTTTGATAATAAAACTGCAGAGGGCTATGCCACTATTTTCCAAACGAGTTAGATATTTGAATTGTGTATGTTTTTCATTTTTGACTGGAGAACAATAGGAACCTGTATTATTTTTTTACATAACATGCTAGCCTCCTGTCGGACATCTTCTGATGACAGAATACCCTTATCATATCAGCCCTTCCATTGTCCGGATCAACCCTTTATTTAAAAAGTAGTAGAGTCGTCGAGTGGGGTTAAGGGGGGGTGCTTTGCTATTCACATACAGATGTTTCTTGATGAGCTGAGTCAACATGTATTTGTCCTTAATTGTACATCTTCTGAAACATATGCTTTGCAAGGAGAAATAATTTAGTTGCGCAAGTCGACTTGGGGGTAAGCCTTTATCAGGCGAGTGCGTGAACTAGCGACATTATAGGGCACGTTGTACAAGCAATTACTTAACTATATTCCTTACCAGCATTCAACCTCAGTGATAATTCCCATACACAAATAGTTAGGCTAGGGTTCTCGGCATCCCGGAAAGTTACGTATAGGGGCTTCGGACATTTCAATATACTTGTGGGTCAGGATATAGTTTAAGTGTAGCTTGTACCAGCTGCCATACTACCAGTTTAATGATGCCTCCCACAAATTGCTGAGGTTGTTGTTCATGTTAATCTTTGCATGAATTTAATAGCTGAATTCTTGCCACCTACCAGAATTAATAACAAGTACTCTCTGCTATTGTCATGCAATTCAGTATGGGCAGAGCCTCACTCTTCAATTAATCTTAATCCCAGAGTACAGTGAGGAACGTGCAACAATGAGTGTCTGATTGAAGCTTGAGGGTTTGATAAGGACATTATGATGTCTTCAGCATAGAGCATACTTTTTGTAATACAGGCCTTGTATGTTCTTAAAAGTCCCATTAGACCTCCAGGACGAGTGCCTTACTTTACATGCTCAACCTAAGATAAATACACTCACCCCATGGTGACGGGTGACCACATATTTACCAGTGTTTTCTGCAAAACTGGTGCATAAACACATGTATTTGGTGCAATGCTGCCACCTAAACACCAGCCATACACAGTGAAACCTATTTGCCATTTACTGCAAACAAAGTTTATTTGCAGTAAATATCAAAAGTTTCAAACGTCCACATACTTGCCAGCAACGTCGAGCCGTTCATACAATTTCCTTGCAAATGCGAGTGGGCTAGTAGATTTTTGCTCTGTTAACATATTTAATTTGTGCATGGTTGAGAGGGAACTTAATCAGTATACATATTGGCCAAATGTTCAAGGTTTGTGTGTTGGGGTTGGAAGGAGTAGTCTGACACATTGAGGACATGATACCTTTCTTTAATGAAAATGTAAGGGAAAATACTTGTCTCCCTATTACAAAAGACTAAAGGTGCTCATCTGTCATCAGGTAGTCCAAAAGTATGTTCTGTCCTCCGTCCCAAACCTAACTCTACCTGACACTACAACTAATATGAATAACTCAAAATAGGCCAAGAGAATGTCTCTCTTCTCCTGGTCTTCTCTCTTCTTGCCTTCTTCCCAGCAGCTTTTTCTTTAAGGCTTTATCTTATCTCCCATGGTTATTGATACACAAATGGTCTCTGTTTAGAATATAGGATTCTTAAAGTTATCTTCCCTGATAGTCTCTTGACGATTCCTTCATGAGCTCATGTTGCTTGTACCTTGTACCATATACTTGTGCTCCTGGCATTCTCTTTAATGCCTGCTTTGTATCACTTTTCCTTGAAATAGTTTCTCACACTCTGGTCTTTATTTGTATGTCTCTTATTTTCTTGGTTTCATAAAGCCTAGGTTTTGTATGACCTCATCCAAATTATGAGTTCCCCTCTGCTGCGTTCTTGGTATTGGATTCTCCCTTTTATGATTACGTTTCCTTGACAGTCTTGATTTTACAATCCTTGTTAAACTGTTTTGCAGTGGCCTCTCTCCTCTTCAAGCCTCAGTAACCGGGGGCTTCTCTCTTCCTCCCGGGTATTTGCTTCCACTATCTATGTATTTCTCAAACAGCATTGTTCATTACGCTTTGTGTTGATTTCAGATACCTCCAATTCTGCAGACTTATTGTTCGACTTTCATACTTGTGACATTGAGAGTTTCTCTCCTCCCGATACATTGCCCTGGCGGTCTCCCGCCTCTCTCGTTCTCCCCGGTACCTTTTCCGATGCGGGGTAACCCTGCAGGGCTTGGCGCGAATGTGGTTATTTGGCTTCTCAGTTCTTCCCGGTGCCTGGCTTTGCCGGCGTAGCATGCTCAGCTGCTCTGACTTGCATGCCGTCTACAGACACGGCGTGCAGGTAGCTGTCAGTACTCCCTTCTCCAGTGGTTTCAGCGCCATTCATTGGGTGTTTCGTCCACCACATATCAGCCGCGCCACCAACTTGCACTAGTCTTAGGTCCTCGTTCGGGCAACGTTTCTCCTGTTGCAGGATTCGTGAGCTCTTCAGTGTCACTCTGCCGTTCCTCGCCCCACCAAAAGCCACGAGCTCCAGGACTTTGTTTCTGCTCCACCTCTCTAAGGCGTCATCACTTCATGGGGCTTCCCCTGCGCACCATACTCTTCTCACTAAGTCCAGCACTGTAGGTAGGCAGCCTGCCCATCTAGCCATTCTGGGAGTGGATCAACTTAATTCCTAACCTCTCATCTTTAATGTCCAGCTTGACTAACACAATCCCGCACCCCCCATCCCTCCTTGTCCTCTCTCGCACCTCGTTGATTTATGGATGAGCTTAGCTACCCCACATCGTTTTGTTTAACCTTTTTTTTTAAATGTGTTTTTTCATGTCTTTTTAAACATGTGCTTTTCAGGGGTGTGCTACAAAATGTTCTGTAACACTTGACCTTTGATATACACTGCACCATAATCTGAAGCGTACGATTTAAGGGCTAATAAGCTAATACTGATCGTTTTTATCATACCTATTAATGCCACACCCCCCTACAAGCATTCCATTATCTTTACAACTGTGTTGGACATTGCCAACAAATAGCTTACACAACCCATTTTATAAAGTTTCTGGATGAGATGAATCGGGCTGTTTGGATTAGAAGCTTTGTTGTTTTCTCTGTTTCTTTTCTTTATAAAACTGTTAAATTATGTAATTTGCACAATGCCATCAATGCCTGATGTTCTGGTTACCTGAAGATGTCATAAATGCACTTGGAAGTTTAGGTTATATTGCTAGATCATCCTCAAGTCACAAATATTCTATGAAATAGAGCTGGCCATGAAGTCAAACAAGTCGTTGTGTGAGCTCTTGCTCAAATAGACAACCCTTGATGCAGTAAAGTCCCACTCTCAGCTTGCCAGGAGATCGAGATGGTATTGCCTGACTCTCCCACTGCATCAGCCTTATGCACATAAAAATATTTTGCAGGAACCACTATGATGCATGGCTGATAACACTGCTCAAGTGCTCATCAGTCCTTTCGACCCTGCCTTCTCCTCACATTATATCATTGCTTTCGCTTTTGCTCCATTTGTGACAGTTTGCAGGTTGCGGTTTCTGCCTGTTGTTCACCCCCACCCCTGTAATCTTTCAGCTTCATCTGAACGGTCAGCTCCAAGAACCTTGCAATCTCTCATAGTATAGCTTTTCGAGAGACCGGTATGGTTATTACTCCTACGTCCATGCCCCTTTCCTCCATACTTGTGGACGTTTTGTCCTTCGGGACGGTACCAGAGCACTTTTGTAAAAAAGCATCAAAAATGTGGTTTTTGTCCTTTTTATTTTTACGCAGAGCACCGAACTTGGCCGTAACCCTGCCCTCCTGAGCTTCGCCCCGCACATTGCCCTTCAGTCCTTTTCTCTGCATGGTCAGGGCTGGACGCACCAGCATCACCAGGAATTTTTCCTTTTTATTCCTTTTGTCCTTCCTTCCTGCTCTGGTTCCACAGTCATCTAGTCCTCCGTCTATGCCGGAGAGTCTGGGATTCGTGTCCCGTTCTTCATGCGAACGTCGATTCGCGAGGGCGTATCCCCATTCTCTTTGCTTAGAGTGTTTAGGCCTGGAACATTGCTGGGACTTGTGTTTTTATTGCGATTCCCTCTCCTAGTCCGGGCACTCCAGCGTCGTCTTTGGTGGGAGGAGGTGTTTCAACGCGTTCCTCCACCGCATTTTCAGCTCTTCATCAACAAAAAGAAGAAATGCCCAGTACGTTTTTTACTTTTTAGGGTGCCCCGGCCAGAGGACTCCTTCCCAGGGTCTTCCAGGACTGGGAGGGACTTGAGTAGCTCTGTTACCAAGGGCATCCCTGAGGTGCCCCACAAGGGGCCTAATAGGCACAACGGAGGTTCCTCCAAGGGTTCCCGCAGTGGGCATGCCAAAACCAGACATTGTTCCGAGGTTCCCTCGTTTGGGTGCTAAAGTTCAGCCCAGTTCTTCTGTGGCACTGGATACTGAGGTTCGCCCCAAGGTCTCCATTTTTTGAGCTTTCTGCACCGATACCGGGGTACGCCCTTATGTCTCTGTTTCTGGATCTTTCCACACCGAGTAACGTCTTGAGACCCCTTTTGAGGGAGCTATTTATCTTGGGTTAGACCCTGAGGTTCCTCTTCTTGGGGCTAAATCCAGTACCAACAGAGTCGAGGGACCCTCTTTGAGGGTCTAGTCGGTGAGGTACATTGCTCAACCATAAACGCACTCTGGACGTTGCAGACCAGTAACCCAAAGCTGCACTCCTTACGGGATGGAATCCCAGGTATAATATTTCGACTTAAGAGGGTTGGTCAGCTCCACTGCGGAGTCAGCCATCCCTAATAGTTGAGGAGGTAAAGTTATGATCTTGTAGCAAGCACTGTACATATGTACTCACAAATTGTTCACAATATCATAGCTATTAGGTTATAACCATATTTAAATATTCCTGTCTGCCTGCTGGAGTATAGAGAGGAAAGAACCAAACTGACTCAAGACAGGTTAAACAGGTAAAACACAATTGTTTATATATATCATTCACTTAAAGTCGCACTGTTAACCCCACAGTGCGATGTGTAAAATATAAGAATTGTCACAAGACAGTGTTTCAAAAACAGCAGTAGCGCAATAGAGCTGTACAAATGCTCAGATAAACCAAAAGAAGTTAATCGGAGTATACAAAGTTATATCACAATTACATCATTGATTGTAACTTTTGCAATTTAAACGTAGGGAAACACTCCTAGGTGATGTTTGATGCCAACGCGTTTCGGATTAAATTAATCCATCTTCAGGGCAGGATGTTTTTATCTTTCACACTGTATTCATGCTAAATTCTCTTGGTGAGTCCTAAGAGTAATTAGAATAAACTAATTAGTAAGTGTAACGGAGAGTAGTTCAACTCAAACAATTAAATAACACCACCACTAACCTAAGTGCTCCGAAAGACAGGACTCATGAGGTTGGATTAGGGATGGCTGACTCCGCAGTGGAGCTGACCAACCCTCTTTAGTTGAGATATTATACCTGGGATTCCATCCCGTTAGGAGTGCAGCTTTAGGTTACTGGTCAGCAACATCCAGAGTGTGTTTTGTGTCTCCCTTTTCTGGATCCCGAGTGGCCTTGAGATCTTCCCAGCTGCACCTGAAGCTTTCCCCGCCTCAATTATACATATTAGCTTTACATTCTCTATATCGGGAGTAATTTCTAAAGAACACGTACCTGTAATATTTAGTAGTGCCTCCCACCCCCCAATTTTCTCATATTCCTTAACCGTCTCACGCTCAGGGCCGTGGTGGTACCGGTTCGGTTGAGGGACGAAGAAGGCGGCAAATACTAAGGCGAGTACTCAAACTGGCAAATCTTTATCGGTTCTGGTGAAATCTCCAGCCAAGGCCCATTATACACAGGGGTCAGGGTCCAAACGCGGTCCTTCCCTAGGTTCAGGGGGTTTCAGCACCGATCTGAAGCTCCCGGTTGGGTTGCCCCGCTGAAAGCAACAACGGCAAGGTGGTCAGTTTTTCTCTCGCCTCTCAGCCTTCTCTCCTGGGACAGGTAGTCTCCCTGCCGGCAAATCATCCAAATGATAGACTCTGGTGGGAGGACAAACCTAGTCTCATCTGGAGGCGTGGCAGACCATCACCGAAGACTGGTGAGTTTTGTCCATCGCTCGGGTGGGCTTCCGCTTGCACCTTCCCACACCTTTCAACCCTCCCTTCCAGCAGACTGGGTCGCCCTCACTCAGAGCAGAGGTACAGAAACTTTTAGACCTCAGAGCAGTGGAATCTGTTCCCCTCAGGGAGCAAGCGGAGGGCTACTACTCCCGTCTGTACTGTATTAACGATCTGAAGCAGGGCGCCGGAGCTGTGCCGTGGCCCTGTGGTTGCTGGAGCCCAGGCGGGGCGAACAGCGCAAGGCCAGAGACGCATGGAGCGGAGGAGACACTCCAAAACAAAGTAAGGAGACGGCGGTGCAGCGAGCGGGGGGGGCGCCCATACATCTAGGCCACACGCGTGATACGGCCTCGGGCCCCCCCCGCCCGCCTCCGCGGCTGTGCAGAGGGGCGCGTTCGGCCAGATTCCTCCATTTGGCCGCTACATCCTGAGGTGTCTCTTCCTGTATTGCCAGGCCGCGTGTTGCAGGCCGTCTTGGCCCCGCGTGACTGACTTGGCTGGGCACCCCCCAGGGCGCCCATCCACTAAATTCCTGCCTGCTGGGCCCCAGGATCCACCCCCCCCCCCCCCCCCCGAGGTGATGACACCAATGAGACTACGCTAAGGGGGCTGGTGGGGGTGTGAGGTCATCGGGGAGCTGCTGGCTGCAGAAGTCCTGCCTACAATCCCCCTGCAGGCCTGCTCTTATTGACATCTGTGGGCAGATATACCCTGGAGGACACAGAACTGCTCCTTACTCATTACCTCTGTTGAAATATACGTGAGAGGACACAATCCATTGGAGTGGCAGAATCATTTGGCAAGGGCCAAATGGAAAAGCAGCTGGAAACACTACTCAAAACCTTATTTGGCCCGGAGGCATTCTCGGAACATTTCCTTGTGGAAAGGGCGCACCGCGCATTGGCCCCGCCCCCTAGACCAGGAGCGCCTCCACGCACGATAATCGCGAGGCTCCTGAATTATAGAGACAGGGACACGATACTACACAGGGCGAGAGAGGCTGGAACACTACATCACGACGGGAACCGTATTCATATTTACCCAGATTTTTCTGCCGGGGTCCAGGCCAGTAGAAGATCCTATGAGCCAGTTAAAAGGCTTCTTAAAGACCGCCAAGTGCCGTATGCCTTGATGTTTCCGGCCAAGATGAGAATACAACATGCGGGGAGAGCGCACTTCTTCGAGTCCCCGGCTGAACCCACGCAGTACATTGAGACCTCTATACCTCTTCCTCCCAGAGGGGGCAGGCCGGCACAAAACGGGCCCAGGCCGGAAGACTAGACGACATGGGAGGGAGGGAGAAGGAGTATGGAGTATGGAGTATGGAGTGCTGTTGCTATTGGGGGAAGTTTAGGTCACCAAAGGATTTGTAACCCTGGTTATAGTTTGGCTATGGTACCTGTTTGTTGTTTGTTCAAAAAGTGGCTGCATCGGGAGTGGCGCTGTTCTGCTTGCATGGACTGCATAGCCTTGTTGGTCATGACGCTGCGAAGATTTTTTACCATATAATATTGGTGATGGGATGAGAATAAAATTGCTTACATGGAATGTAAGGGGTCTGAATAACCAGGCGAAAGTCAAGAAAATTGCTAATTATATTACCAGACATGGCCCCCAGATACTGATGTTACAAGAGACACATACAATGGGAAGCAGCAATTTACGTGGGGTACCCAGCGTTTCTATACAGATTATTCTACTCAGGCCAGGGGGGTAATCACTCTTATACACCCTGGCTTGGGATTTCGCCCCGAGGGTCACAGGGTGGATCAACAAGGTAGATATGTGGTTTTATGGGGCAGGCTTGCTGGTCAACAACTGTTGCTGGTTAATACCTGTGGGCCGAATATAGATGACCCTGCTTTCTATGTAAATATGTATCAGATGATTATAACCTTTGAGTTTTCTAATGTGATATGGGGAGGAGATTTCAATGTGGTGCTTGACCCTGTTTTGGATAGGTCCTCCAAGGTTACTAGAACCCCTAGTAAAACTGCCTCTACCCTGGGCAACATCCTGGGTCAATTGTCAATGGTGGACACCTGACATACAATGCACCCTGGGGACAGGCGATATACGTATTACTCCTCGGTCCACGATTCTGAGTCCAGGATAGATTATTAGTTTGTCACATCGGTTATGTCCTCTATGTTGCTGAAATGCGAAATCCTGCCCCGTACATTTTCAGACCATTCCCTAGTGCTGATGGAATTAAAGATTCAGAATGCCCCCTGTCCAGCTGCGAGGTGGAGAATGCCGAGTGGAATGCTGGAAGACCCTGGGTTGGTGGAAACATTACATACGGAGATAGCAGAATTTTTTTCCAACAATATGGGCACGGTGGATGAATGCTCCACTGTTTGGGAATCCTTTAAAGTATGGGTCAGAGGAGTGCTGTTGTCCAAGTCTGTTGGCATGTTGAGGGCTGTGCACTCTGAACTAGAAGACATCGAAAATAAATTGGGTCTATTGGAGGGAGATTATACCCGGACACAGAACAGGGACCTGTTAGCAGACATACATACCACCTGCAAAACTTTGATAAACTGGCTACTAGGGAAGTGCAATATGCGGCGGCCCCTATGCGGGCACGTAGATACGGCGAAGGTAACAAAGCGGGCAGAACACTCTCTAATCTGCTTAAGTGTAATAAACCACCTAATCAAAATACCAGTTTACAGACAGAACAAGGGGAGGTACTTCTAGGGGAAGATGAGATAAATAATTTGTCAAGTTTTATACTAAACTTTATTCTAACCAAGATAAAAAGTCCCCTCTGGACATTAAGGACTATCTTGCAACCCTTAGCCTGCCCCAACTCCCAGAGGCTGAACGCGCAGCGTTAGATCAGCCGATATCGGCAGAAGAGGTCACTGAAGCTATTGAAATGTTGACATCAGGGAAGGCACCGGGATCAGATGGGATAGGGGCGGAATTTTATAAAGAATTCCGAGAAGAGATCGTCCCGGTACTTCTGCAGGTGTGGGAGGAATCCCTTGAACGCAAGATAATGCCGCCATCTCTGAGGGAAGCAGTGATCACAGTGCTCCCCAAGCCACGACAACCACCACAAGATGTGTCGTCCTATAGACCCCTGTCACTCATAAATACTGACGCCAAAATATTTGCAAAAGTAATGGCCAATAGACTATTGCCGACAGCTCCCGCGCTGGTCCATCCCGATCAGAACGGGTTTATCCCTACCAGGTCCACATCCCTAAATCTCCGTAGACTCTTTGGCTTAATGGCACAAACAGACCCCAAGAGAAGCGCGGCTGCAATCTCCTTCGACGCCGAGAAAGCCTTTGATTCGGTGTCCTGGGTCTACCTTATTGCGGTGCTTGAGGCATTTGGGGTCGGCCCTAACTTTATTAGGTATGTGAAACCACTATACACTGAACCCGGGGCGCGAGTTCTGACTAATAAAACCATCTCGAGCCTGTTCTTAGGCAGGGGCACCAGACAGGGCTGTCCGTTCTCGTCCCTGCTGTTTGCACTGACTATAGAACCCATGGCAGTTGCGGTGAGGTTGAGACACACGGACAAGGGCATAAACATAAAGGGGTCCATTCAATTAATCTCGTTATACATCCGAGAACCCGAAAAAAGCATAGCACCCATAATGACGGAAGTACAAAACTTTGCGGCCTATTCGGGATATACTGTGAACAGAGCCAAATCTGAGATATTTCCACTCACACCATCCACTGAGTGCCCCGAAATCTTGCATGGACTTAAATGGTCGGATCAACGTATTGGGTATCTGGGGATTCTGGTGTCCAGGGAAAGGAACACGCAGGGGTCTGCAACCTTTGGCTCCCAGATGTGTTTGGACTACCATTCCCATCCGGCCTGTACAGCATAGTCAATGTCAGGAGATCATGGGAGTTGTAGTCCGAAACATCTGGAGAGCCACAGCTTGCAGACCCCTGGGCTATACCAAGACAACTACGAGACTACACTACAGACCATCAGCACGAAACTCCAGATGTGGGAGAGGTTGCCGATATCTCTACATGGCAGGGTGGCGGTTCTCAAAATGATAATCCTTCTTAAGCTTCTTTATCTGTCTGTCAACATTCCCATATGGCCGGGAAGGACCTTTTTCACCAGGCACTGGTCCATAGTGGTGACGTTCCTCTGGAATGGAAAAATCGCTAGGATTAGCTGGGAGAAGATGGCCGAGTCGTACTCCACGGGTGGTATAGCGGCTCCTGATTTTGAACTATATTTTTATGTGGCCCAAGCTCAATTTGCAAAACACTGGTATGATACCACACATACGGCACCCCACGCACTGATAGAGGAATACACTACGCACCCCACAAATATACAATCAGTCATCTTTGACACGCAATACAGAGATACATGTGATTATAACCCTGTCAGCTGTACGGTTAAGGCATGGGAGGCCATATACAGAAGACTACTTATAGAAACACCCTATAATCCTGAGATACCTCTCTGGAACTATCCAGGTATACCCCCCACACACGATAGCGTGATACAGGAAGCCTTGGACCCCGACATGGAAATGAAAATTGGTGATTTGTTTATAAATGGCAAATTTGCATCCCTGGAGGAAATAGTAAGAGCATTTGGAGGTGGCCAACTTAGAATGCTCCAATATTACCGCATGAGATCCGCATTTCAAAAGAAATGGACGCTGTTCCCGGACGAGCCTCAACCACACCCCTGCTTGCAGATGGTGACGGCAGTGGGGGGCTTGGGAATTTCTAAATTATATGCGGCAGTACAGACCCACACCCCCACTAGTAATCAAATAAAAGACAAATGGGAAAGGGATTTACAGATGCCCATTGAAGACGAGAAATTGAACAGATATTGTTCGCTGACTAAAAATGTATCCCTAAATGCAGGCCTGCGGCTGATTCACTTCACGATTCTTAATAGATTGCATTAAACCCCTATCAAAATAGCGAAATTCACCCCAGGCGCGTCGGATGCATGTCCCAAATGTAATATGCCACAGGCTGGAGACTACCATATGTACTGGGAATGCCGTGTGGTGCAGAACTTTTGGAGGGAGGTTGCCGAAACGTTGGAGGAGATCACACAAATTCCCCCAGACCTGAAACCCCAAAAATACCTTTTTGGAGACATAGGCAAATGTTCTGAGAAAATTAGAAGATTGTTCAATGTTGCATGTGCTATTGCTAAAAGATGTATTCTATTGAAATGGAAGAATGTAAACCCACCCGGCATAAATCAATTTCTTCGCAAATTGACCTATGTGAATGAAGCAGAGGAGCAATATGCTATGGCCCGACCCACAGTTTGTAGACCCAAGGACATATGGGGCCCATTTAGAACATATCTATGTAACTTGGCCTCTGATGACGATGACTCTATGTGCTGATCTATGAATGTCATGATCATGGTGTCAATAATTTGTATATGTATTGTGCGGGCGGGGGAGTGCCATGTGCCTTTGTGTAGCCACTAATAAAAAGAGTTTAAAAAAAAAAAAAAAAGAAATGCGATAGTTAGTGGAAGGGAACCCCCTAACCCCTAAGGAATGTGAATTAAGCTTGGTGAAAGGAACCCCTTGAGGTCTGAGCCCGACTGATGGAGATCTACATTGAATCGGGTACTTTCTGGTTGAAAGGTCCGAGCCCGACTGAGGAAGACCTATGTGAAAGTTTGTTGAACTGTGAAATAAACTTTGAAAGCTGGAATTAGTAACTTTAACGTGGAAAGCCAGGCGGGGCCTTGATCCACGTTTTGAACTGCCTTTATTTGGAGAACCCCGGCCAGAGTGTCATCCTGTCTACGGGGGCTGCCTTACTCTGTGCTGTCCAACGTGGGGAGGAGAGCGGATTCGGCCATCTTGATCCTTTGTTATAACACTCATTTTACTTTGCATACATATTCCCCTTTACACACTTTTTGTATAAGAGATAGGGCAGGCATAATGTTTTCTTAGTATAGGCCATTTTGATTTGACAGACACTGACTAGCACTGTGTTTTCTTTATTATTTGATGGTAGATACTACTCCCATCATAGCTATAAGAAGATTTTCCAAACACCCAAAATTGAATAAAGGTTTTGAACTTGTACCTCTTGTGTCAGTGTCATACTTGTGATAACATGCCTCCCTTTCACTTACTTCTCCATTTGTCAGGACGGCAATTCTATGCAATTCTATTAGTCTCTTCTCCTCTTTCTGACACGCTCAGTGGTGCTGTTACATATGTGGCCTTGACATCTCTGTATCCTTGCCTAGCTCGCCACCTCTCAATGGGTCTTTGAAGAGACCTGGGTTCTTACTCGCACTCTGTAGGTGCGACTCTGGCACCTGTATAGACGAGCTACCTCCGAGCGTGGGAAGCCGCATCTCGTTCTCACGTTCAGCTTTGCTGCAACAGCCGATCTGAATCTCCCGGGCTCTCTAGTGTCTCCTCCTCCAATACGTATGATGCTGTGCTGGGGCTTCCCCTGCATAACGTTACTGTTCTTCTTGTTTTATGTTGGATTGGTATTCATTATTTTTCCATGAGTTTTCTTCGTCGCAGTACCAGAGAGGTAGTTTATTTCAGGTTTTATATCACAGTAGCAAATGTTCAGTGATTCTGCCTTTTTTCTTTTAGGAGGTTTCACTAATCCTGGTTGCTGGGTGAACTGAGTTATTTTCCCCCGAAGGGTGGGGAGGGGGAGGTTTCTCCCAGTGAGGTCCCGCTCATCTCTAACGCTAGGAAGGGTATCACTTAGCGGGCTCACTTCCCTAGCCTCTCAGGCAAAGGCTCCCCCATGGAGTGAACTGACTGAATCTCGTGATTCATCACAGTTGGGAACCTGAACCGAACACCTGGAGTGAGTCATCCTGTGGCCCCCATGTCACAGAATCGACACCAGCTGGTTTCGGTGTATCCCAGGAAGACATTTGTTTCAGCAAATGATCTTTTAGCACATCACATTCATGTGAAGGAAGACTTCAATGGGTGGGCGGAGTCCGAACCAGTCTGTTGGTGCCTCGACATCAAGGGTTGACTAAGTTGAGGCTTAGCAATTACGGTCGGCATCCTTTGTTCTTATAGCATGGAAGGAATAAGGCAGATTGAAATCTCTTAGGGTCAGTGAAGCTCACTACCACATGCTGGAATTCGCAGCATCCGTAGCAGCTGCTACAAAGTCACTCCACAATGATCAGAGCCCCAGTAGGTGTTTCAATCAAAACCGGAAGGATATTCTATAATGGCCTCATTGGATCCTAAAGGGTGGAGCAGGGGCTTGGGAGCTACCAATACCCTACTAAAAAGAAGTTGTTGATGGAGTGGGAGAGAACCGGCTCATTGGCTCAGGCACCAGTCTGCTTTGTGATGTTTTTAGAACAGCCAAGCCTTCTTCTAAAGGAGTGAAGGCAGGACAGTTCAGAGGAGAGAACGACCCTTTGCTCAACATCCAAGGGGAAAGAACAGGGTACTTTCTGGCAGGGGTAGAAGCTTTCCTGACGCTGAGGACAAGTCAAGTAACCAGGACACCCAGATAATATGTGCCTCGTTACTCTTCGGCCTGCAGGGGAAGAAGAGGAAAGCTCCAGTTCAGGTGGTCCTTTGGAGAATATCCTACACCATTCCGGAAATCTAAGTGCTAATTCTGGCAACTGTTATTACTTAGCAAGCCTAAACAAACTATGAGACCGTTGTCTGCTATCCAGCTAATCGTCAAACAGTCTCCTCACACAACAGACTGGTGCCTGAGTCATGAGCCTGCTTCTTCCATCAAACCGATTGAGCCAGCCAAACCAAGACCTTGCCATGACAGAGCCTTGTTGAGTTTGATTGCAGACCATGAGACCGCTTTTCAAAATCCCAGCTTTGCACCATCATGCTGCTGATGGTGACTGTGAAACCTCCTACTCAAAGGCTTAGCCCCAATAACCGAGCAACACAGCCACTGTAACCGAGTCATGTCTAGTCTAGCCAGTTAGACTGCCACACCAGAAGTTAAACACGTGCAAATACCAAGAAGAATGGGCCAACTCTGTAGAGCACCACGGATACTAAGATGGAGAACTAGTAGAACAGGCACCCCCAGGTACCCAAAACACGCATTCTTTGCTTGGGCCCTAGAAACTAACTACTTTCTCTAGCTCTACCTTAACCCTAAGAGAGTTAGATGGATTTAAGGACAATTTCTGTGCATTTCCTGTTCTCCTAAATATTTCCTATTTTGAATAACTGTCATATAGATAAATCCCACGTACCCACTCTGCCTTTAAGTATATATTGAGTCTGTTTGTCCCACATGTTCCCCTGCAGACTAGGTAGTTAGTTCTTGACTAGTTATATATATTTTAAAGTGTGCTATTTTGTATGGACTTGTTTGGACCGTCCTTTTTGTATCCATTGTTTACCATATTTTTTGTACTTGCCACACTGATTGTTTGCGCCCTCTGATATTCTAATGCACTGGAGAGTGCAGCCTGTCCTCTACGCTAGTTACCAAAAGTGAAGGAGGTATGCTATCTGCTTTTGACTGTTTACCTTGATTGAAAATCAAGTTGAGGTACAACTTTGATACAGAAGCCTTTATCCTACTTTTCACTTATTCTAGACAGAATAGGATTTTATTTCATCAGACATGTTAATGTGGATTAACATACTAGTTAAATGGGTAATTGCAGACCAATTTTTATATACCAGCTCTAGTGATCCCACAGACCATAAGCATGGAAGCGTATCATAGCGACTAGGTGAACATCCTCCTGAAGTGGCTAAATCCAAAGGAACTGCCTTCGTGATCGACTCCAAACTAAGCTTTTCGTACTCGAACCTTGAGGTAGATGGGGGGCGGGGGGGGTCAGTCAGATTTAGGAAGCCCCCCAGTGTAGTAGGGGCTCCTTCAAGCCAAAGAAGGCGGGTGTTTGAGGATGGGAAGGTTGGTCGGCAGTGTTGAAGGCAACAAGATGTCCCGTAGAATGAGGATTCAGAAGTGGTGAGAGTGGTGATCAGTACTGAGAAAGTTGAAAGCAAGGATAAGGGCAG
Organism: Ambystoma mexicanum; assembly: GCF_040938575.1. Classification (NCBI taxonomy): domain Eukaryota; kingdom Metazoa; phylum Chordata; class Amphibia; order Caudata; family Ambystomatidae; genus Ambystoma; species Ambystoma mexicanum. The sequence goes on from NC_090921.1 coordinate 1,346,095,722, forward strand.
TTCGATAGAAGTATTTATTTCATAATCCTGATTCTATGGGTTCACATAGATTGTGAACCTCGAGCAAAGCGGCTGACGGTGTTTCAGGTCTCGGGCCAATTCCAACTGAAAGGGTTGCAATGCCATAATGCCCGCCCTGACCTCAAGGGACTTGATGATACAGTTAAAGATAACTAGCTCTAGGAATGTGGAGTAGTGGGGCAGGAAAGAGATCAGTATAGAAAAAGGGATTGACGACGGATCTTCAATGAATTTCCATGATGTTTCAGTACTTGCCCGCACGCTTGCTCACTCTTTCAAACATGCCATGGTTCTTCTATAAGCAGCGTTAAAATCTTAGAAGGCAAGGCCTGGGATGGAGAGAGGTTTTGAAAAAACGGTATTACAGATCAAATATATATGGCGCTGTATTATCTGTTTCTGTACACTCTGGGGATCATAGCACCAGCATATGAGGGAGAACTAGGAGTGGATGCTTACAACAGCATTCTTACGTGTGGAGCTGAATAAGTGTCTGTGTTGCATCGGCATTCTGCAGTTTGGTTAGCTAGGTTCACAGTACAAAGCATGACAGGACTGTGGGAGGGAATCAGGTTTTGTAATTGAATAGCATGACCTCAGCTGACGAAGAAAGGGCATAGAGAGTGCTCAAATGTCACTTGCCTAGTGGAGCCGGACACATGCACACAGTTAATAAACACTTATCGATTTGGATCCTTTGCTTACTGAAGCCAGACTCAGACTATATATAAACTTTTCATTGTCACCATCATGCCAGGCAGAGTCGGTAAACACTGCACTATTGTTGCTTTTTGCTTAAGATAGGCAGACTGCACAGACCGTAAACACTTGTACTACATTATCATGAGCGTAGGATATGTAAAAAGAAATTCAGTAGTAAACACTGCACTATTTGTGCCCCTACACTGTATTATTTGAGTCATGTTCTTAGTGTTTCCTGACATGGATACTATTCAAAACTACAATATATTGAGCACGTGCTTAGGGCAGCATGCCCAGGTCTACGGTAAGATGTGGGACTGGCATTCACTGGGGTGCCCGGTTGGCAAACCGCCATGTTGTGCTTGGCACGAGCATGTGCTTATAAAGGAGGACGCAGTGACCTGATAGTTGCTTGGTTACCAGATTGTTTCCTCCTCCAGGCTGCAAGCAGAACATGTTTTCTGCAGAGAAGGCGACTGATTTGGCGCTTGATTTCTGCTGTTTTATCGTCATTTCAGACAGGGGTGTGGGGGAGTAGAAGAGGAGGCATTTGGAGGTCTAGTCACTCCTCTAATCTAGACATTGGTTGCCAAAGGAAAAAAGTATTGCCTAAAAGGAAGATGGAGCTGAAGTACTCTTTATCTCAGAAAGAGATCAAGGGCATTATGAAACGTGCCATTAAAGACCAGGAAGGAAGAGACGTGGTCTCCCTCGTCATCCCCTTCCTCATCCACAAAGGACTCTTCTTCTTCTTCCTCCTCCTCCTCCTCCTCCTAGTTTGGTGTGGCAGCCCCAGAGGAAGAGGAAGCCAGGGGGAAATATTTGGACAGAGAACAAGCAAGTGGGAGCTGTGCTGGCTCAGCAGTGAGATAAAATGGGTTTCTCCAATCCAGTTGACCCTGGAAGCTCTGCAGACCCTCTACCATCTGCCAATATAAACCTACACCAAAGATGGGCCTCCCCCTTATTTCGGATAATAGGACAAGATTATTACGAAATGGAAAGACCCTGAGCACAACTCAGTGCCTCGGTTTATGGCTAAATGTTATACTCTAAGAGAAGAGTTGTTCCTGCCAGAGAATATTGAGATAGATAATATTCTGGTTAGCCTTGTCGGCAGATCCTCTATGGCAGCAGGAGAAGCATCCGTAAGGGATCCTGTGGACCACAAATCAAATGCTGCACTGAAGAAAGTTCAGATTGGAGTTGGGGCGTCAAATTAGCTCTCAGGGCAAATGTTTACAGTTAATTCACAGCCAAAATTGTAGTGGGTTTTAAGAATCGCCACATAGCAATCGAGGAGGGTACGGACTGCACTCCAGTCTTGGTGGACATGCAAAAGCAGGTTCAACTCCTGTCTGAACTGGCTTTTGACAGTGTTAGGGGGTCAGCCATGGCTATGGGGGCAGGTATTGTGGCCAGAAGTCACACCTACTTATGTGACTGGAAGTCTTGACTGTTCGTAGAAAGCATTTGCACTTAAGATCCCCTTTGAAGGCAACAAGTTGTTCAGCGACTCCTTAGAAGACCAAGTGCATGAGGTGTCTCCAGTTAAAACAAAGCTGTCCTGAGGGCGGTGGATGGAAGACTCAACTCTTTCAAGACTTGGGAACAATGGTCTGCCGATGCTTGGGCAAACTAAATAGTCCATTGGGGATACCAGAGGGACTTTACAGCCCCTCCTGTGTAGTTAATCATGATCATGACTCCTAGGCAAATCGAAAAGGGTGTCCGTGTTCAGTGTCATTCAAGATCTTCGACAAAAGAGTGCTATTGTGAGGGTTCCCTGGGCTTAGGGGGGTCATTGTCTTGCTGGTCCCAAAACCATCAGGGAAGCTCAGGTTTATCCTGGACCTGAAGGCGCAGAATGTTTCTAAAAGAGGAAAGGTTCAAGATGGTTCAAAACCTTCAAAAGAGAATTCCCATGGTTTCAAGGTGCGACTGGTTTGTCTCCCTGTACCTCCAGGATGCCTTTTACCATATAGCCCTAGAACCTCAGCAGACATATCTCAGGTCTGCGGTTGGGGGGCAGTTCCGGGTCCTCCCCTTTGGGTTGAAAACCGCCACCAGCGGCTTTATCAAACTGCCAGACCCTTTGGTTGCCCATCCTCATCTAGAAAGTATCCATGTCTTCCCATACCTGGATGATTGGCTGGTCATGGCAGCCCACAGAGGGACGATACAGGCACGCCTACAGAGGGTGTGAAAAGACCTGGAGGATTTGGAATTCCTGGTAAATTATCAGAAGTCCAAATTTCTTCCCCCCCCAAGATTTGACCTTCATAGGGGCACAGTTTTGTGCTATCAAGGGAGGGTATTTCTCCCCTTCTGAGAGCTCTATGCCTCCAAGCTGCTGTGGCCTAGGTTGTACGAAAGGAGTTGGCTTCAGCATCAGATATCCTAGAGATTCAGGGTCACATGGCCTCCATGTTTTTTCTTGTTCCCTGAGCTGAGTTTCATCTCGGGCCTCTAGTGTCCCATCTTCTCAATCATTGGCTTTTGGCCTCCTGAGTCTTCGATACTTGTGACAGAGTTGAGAGGCTCTGGGCTTGGGGTTGCATCTCGCCCATCTCCGGAAAGTCATCAGTCTAGACACTCCCTCGAAGGTAACTCCTACGACAGATGCCAGTGGTCTGGATTGGGGGGTGCACCACCCTGGGGTTAAGCACTATACAGGGGTGATGGAACCAGTAGGAGAGCCTCAGGTCCCCGAATTTGAGGGAATTGTCAGCAATTAGCCGAGCCCTGAGGGAGTTTGCTCGGGTTGTGAAGGATGAGGTAGTACTTGTAAGGACCGACTATTCCAAAGCCCTAGTATCCATCACCAGGCAGAGGGGGGGTGGTGTCTGTTTCCCTGAACTACCTGGCATGGGACATAGGGTCCTGGGCAGAGTCTCACCTTACGATCCTTCGAGGCGGACCACATCAGGGCGATCAAGCATGTTGTGGCAGAGGCTTAGTAGGGTTTTTCAGTCCGCGTAGGACATTTGCCTTTGCGGGCAGACCCTTTTCGGCATATGCCAGAGCTTTAGCACATTTTTCTCTGTTCTGCTCAGGAGGTGGGTGCTTGGGTGGGGGGGGGGGGGGTGGATGCTCTGAAGCTGGTTTGTCTTTTGAATGCATTCCCCTGGTTCCCCCTAATTCCAAGCGTGGTCAGGGAAAGCAGGTCCTGGGAGATCCTGATAGGTCCCTGCTGGCCAAGGAGAAGTTTGTGTCCAATGCTCTTGGAACTCCGGACCCAAGAGGTCTGGGGGATCCTGAAATGACTATGACCCTCTCGCAAGTGGCCCTCGAGAGGAGGAACACAGCATACAATGGCCAGCCTGGAGGTTGAGAGGCATGGGTGACTGCCCCCTGAGGCTCATCTCAGCAGGTGGCGGAGACGATTCTTCATTCTAAGCACCCAGGGTCTCTAAAGAAATATGACGGGCACTGGGCATGTTTTTCGAAGTGCTGTGCACTGGCTGAAGTTGAAACTCTAGAGTGCGACATTGCTGTGATCCTACAGTTCCTACAGGATGGGTTTCACAAGGACCTGGCTGTTTCTACCCTTTGCGCTCGGTCAGCTGCTTTAAAGGCTCTCAGGGCCCAAGGGCAAACTGTAAGAAGATTTGGTCAGCAGGTTTCTGAAGAGTGTAACTTCTGCAAGACCTCCCTCGCATAAAAGCGTACCTCCTTCGCATCTTCCGCTGATGTTGCAATTGCTGCAGGGTTCCCCATGTGAACCTATTTGGAAAATCGAGATTACGCTTTTGGCTCTTAAAATGGCCTTTCTCTTCGCTATATCATCAGCACACCCTTAGGGGAGATAGGTGAACTTTTATGTAACCCACCTTCTTTCTTCCAATTAGGCCCGACTCCTTGATCTTGAAAGTTTCTTTCTAAGGTTTTGTCTAAGTTCCATGCCTGACCAAATGTCGTTCTTCTTGTTTTCTTCTAGAATGCCAAAAATACAGAGGAGGGGGCTTGGCATAGTATTGATGTCAGAACAGCGGTCCTGCAGTTCCTGCACTGAACAAAGACTGCCAGGGTGTCAGATAGTCTTTTGGTAACCTTTGGGACTCAACTACAGGGGCAGACAGAAAAGCCTTGGTAGGGACACTTAGCAGATGGATTCGGACAGTGGTCCAGATGGTGTATGAAGCATCTGGTCTTCCCATCCCTGCCCAATGCCGTTGCACCAGGGTTATGGCTGCCTTGCGGGCTGATGCCCACTGGATCTCCATGCAGGAGATTTGCAGAGCGGCCTCCCAGGTGGGCCCAAATCATTCTTAAAGGTTGAATGTTGACACCCTAGGGATGGCGTCTTTTGGGTGGGGTCTTCATGGCTGAAATGGCGATTGCTGCTTGTTAATAAAGGGGTTAAGGGGTGCAGCAACGCTCGTCTATCGGGGTTTTGTCTCTTTGGTCTCTTCCACACCATGGTGCTTGGGTGTGGCTCACGGTGCAAGTACAGGGGTGAGGAAGCGGGACGTGGAGGCAGTGCCCCGATTACTTATCAGTAATCTTCATTACTCCTAGTCCTGCTCTTCCCCGCCACATTACTGACTTTCATACTTTATGAGAGAAACTCATGGTGACACAAGTAAGACAGACACAAGTGATAACAGTTCAAGGGTGTTTATTGAACAAATGAAAGTTTGTACGCAGGTTGGAAAAATGCCTAATCTAAGCCTAAATCTAACATGGGGGACAGGTGTCGACCATCAAATGATAATAATGCAGTCATAGTGGTGTCAAGTCAAATAAAAGATCCTATTCTAAGTAAACCTTTTCCCAATTCCTTAAGCTAAATACAAAGGGTGTGCAGTCAAGTTTCAAGAAAGGAAAGAAGTGTTCTCAAATGATAAGTCGGGAGGCGGCAGCCTGGGTCTCCCTTCTCCACATTTTAAAAACGGGGTAAGGTTGGTGCTTTGTAGCACAGTATGGTCTCTGGCTTCTACAGCACAAGACAACAGTTCCAAATGGCAGTTCTCAGGCCAAGTCTTGTTTCCTCTGAAAGTCTCTTGCCTTCGGGCCTGATGTGTTTAAACAATAAAACAAAAGTTCCTTTAACAAATGAAAGTTTATTCCAAAGTTCAATGTGAGTGATGGTTTCACCCCTGGGTCTCCCTCTTCTGGGCTGACCCTTCTCAATTGTGATCCACATTAAGGTCTGATGAAAGCCTCAGCCTCGGATCTCCCTCGGCCGGGCTCAGACCGCTCTTGTCTGTCGGTGCTCGGGTGACGATTTCACCCCTGGTTCTCCCACTGCCGGGCTCGTACTGCTAGTACTTGTGTGATGGCTTCATCACTGGCATCCCTTCTTGGGGTTCACTCTTGCCGTCTTTTAACTTCTACTTTGGGGTGACGACTTTTCACCCTTGGATCCTCCTCCACCGTGCTTTGACCCCTCTCGATTCTTAGCCTTTCTTCACCAGATTTAGCATGGCTCTCGAGCAGGGTGATAGTGGCTCAAACTTGGGTCCCCCTATTCTGGGCTGACCCCTCCTTCCTTTCAATGTTCACTTTTATGCACTTCACAGGTTTCGGGATTCACTTCCCTTGCTTTCATGCCAATTCACGAGTCAGTCTTTCGATTGTGCTAGGCTTTTGCTCGACCGTCACGTATGACCGATCTGCATTCCTTTGGCGGCCTTCCTATGGCCTTATGGTTTCTGTAGTTTCTCAATATGGGGCTCAACCAGAGCCTCTAGAGTTAGCACCCATGTGGTGCTGCTTTCCCGCTGCAGTTGTCTCCCCCTCACACTTCTAACAGTTCCTTTTTAAAGTTCACTAGCCTTGGTTGCCACTTTGCGATTCTCACTCAACACAGTCCGGTGCTCATCGATTCTCCCCTCGACTCGCTGACTGTGATGAACCACTTGGCTTTCGGGCTCTTTGGAGTCCAGGCCTGTACCACAGGCTCAGGAGTTTTGCTGTGCCTTATCAGTAAAGGCTTGCCCTGTATACCGTTGACATATGCAGGAGAATATGCAGGAGAACACTTGTGCTTTTGTTCACAGTCTTAGATTCTCCTTCACGAAGGTTCGCGGCCCTGGGACAAAAAGGGCAAGGTCAGTTCTCTCCTTGCCACCCTCTAGTTTCCCGCTGCCTTTCTCCTTCGCTTTAACTATTGCCTTGGATTAGCCGTCTCGTTGTGCAGTCCTTCGTGCTTGCCTTCCTCGCCTTGTGCTTTCTTGCTCCTCCTTTTATCCCTGTGGGGAAAAGGAAGGTCCATCTGGGGGGTCTTGTTCAAGTTAATTGCCTGACTTTGCCTGACCTTCGTTTCGGGACATGTATTAAAACTGTTTACCTGACAAGTTTGTAAAACAGTGTTTCTGTCGGGGGGAAAGGAAGGGGTTGAGGTGTCAGAATGTCCTACGAGATAGGATGGAGAAACGGTGCTATTATAAACAGGGGTTTGGTTGGTAGATTGAGAAGGACAAAATGGACGAGAATGACAGGGGAGGAGAACAGAACAATCTGGGATGGCAGGAACAGTAGTGTTTTGTCTTGGTGGTTTGGTTATTCGGAAAAAAACAATCTGAGGGACAGGAGTGGTAGGGTTTGTGGGGAAATGGGAATAGCTGGTGCCGTGAAATAAACAAGAGGGATTGTAGGATTTGTAGGATTTTACCTTAGTGAGTTGGAAGTGCAGAAGATAGCAGAGGGACAGGAGGAAGAATGACTGGGATTATTTAAATGGAGACCAGTGAAACAATGATTCTGGGAGTTTGTGCGTAGGGGTTGTTAGATGTGGGCCCCATAGATTTAACAGGAGGAAGGGAGGCAGATGCAATACAGCCCACGAAAGCCTCAGACATCTTGCCTTTCTCTCTGTCTCCGGCACAATATCGCGTCTCACCTGGGACATTTCCCCAGAATATAACCCTGGGTTCCCCTATCCAGGTGACCCTCCCCCACTGGTCCACCCCTAGGAACTGGATCCAACAGCGATGGCTGCGTCCTGGCCACCTAAATAAGGGATTCCAGAGGCTCTACTGGGAGAATACCCTGAGGTTTCTCACATCACCCACCCTTCTGACAAAGGTTCCAAGATCTGTCTTGGTAAAACTGACTCGGATTATGGGCAGAAGGAGAGGCGATATATCTCCAAGTAGGAAAAAAAGGGTTTCCTGTTGGGGAGGCGGGGCCTCACAGTGTAAGTACTGTGAGGAGGAAGAGTATGACTAGGAGTAATGATTACTGGTAGGTTATCTGGGCATTGGTCTAAAAGGGTGCACACACGTTCTAACAAGGCCTAAAATACAGACTACTTGTTCGCAAACTTTTCCCATTATCGTGACTCAAGTGCAAAGTGGGGAGAAATTTGAGGGGCGAGGGGTGGGGGGGAGAGTATGCATATCTTGTGAGTGTGCCTTGTCACAAACGTAAAACTGTATGCTTCAGTGCCTTTTTAAATGCAGCTCCTGTTGATGTGCACTCACTGTGGGCCTGCACATCGGCAGCATGATGAGAACTTCATGGCGTGTTTCCTTTATACCCAACAGGCTAAGCCACAGTATGTGCTCGCTTTCCCCTTTAGCCCTTTATGTGGCTTAACCTGACACAGGCCAGAAAAGGGGAACACACACTGCCCCAAGGGTCTTTGTAGATCTTTGCCTGCAGTGCACCAAATGGAAATGCCCAAACACAACATAAACGCATCCATTCTTTTGACATTTCTATCCATGAAATAGGTGTTGGGACAACAGGAATTCTTAAGTATCTTTTGCATCACTGCTCACATGATGTACTTTGCTCAATTACATGAGCAACACCTTCAACTAAGAGCTTCTGTTTGTGCTGCGTAGTGCGAAGACTGCCTTTATGTAATGGCATCTCCAGGAATCCCATTTAATGGGTCCGCATACAAAAGTAAGGGGACTACCTATACTCGGTGAGACAAAATCCTAGATCATAAATAATGAAACTCACCTGCGCGTTTGTGTATGCAAACAAAATAAAGTATAACCTGATTTTAGTTCCCAACAAGTTGCATGGAAGTGATCATCTCCTTGCCAGTCCACCTTTAACTTTTTGAATGAATTGTGTCCTCCCACGTATTCTCCCATCTTAAGATAACTATCTTTGCAGTTTCAGCTGCTTCGGAATTTATTTTCCGGCAGGGGGCACTATGTGCCCTCTCATCAAGTCGATGTCCCTCGAGGGCCCCCGTTCAACTGTCAACTTCATCATCAGTATAAATGGCGCACGTAGTGCCCTTGGATTGAGTTCTGTTTTTCCGAGCTGACACTACGAAGAATTACGGCACACTTTGGTTCTTCACTGAACTTCTTCAGCTATTTTCGAGCAACGAAAATGTCTTTCCTGTCGGCTCCATCAACGCCTAAGATGGGCTTCAAGAAGTGTAAAGACTGTGGATCGAAGTTGTCGATCACTGACCCCGACCACATATGTATGTGGTGTCTTGGTACTGATCACTGAACCTCCGACTATGACCGAAAAGGCTATGCGGGAGCGTAAAGGTAAATTGGAGGTGGGGGAGGTTGCCTTTGAAGTCTCCTTCAAAGAGTTCAAAAAGAAAATCTGATGAGTCAAGGGATTCTCCTTGACGGAAAAGAACTAAAAGATCTTGATCGAGAAGTTAATTGCGCCATACTTCGTTTTCTTCGAAGAAGGCCAAGAGACGGTGTCACAGGTCATCTTTGACCTCCAGTGATTCCTCGGCCGAGGTAATCAAATTTCCAACTAAGTCAGACTCCCCAGCTAAATGGAATGCGCTTTGTAAAGAAATGCTTCAAATCTTCGAGAATGCGGCTCGACCCACCCCCGAAGGACAAGCAGAAAGCCCATGCGCCTGTTCATCTGCATCAAGACGTTAAAGGGAAATCGAAGATGAAATCATTAAATTCTTTGAATCCGAGCCACAAGCTAGAACCTACATAGAGAAAAATCTCGATCCGATGAGAAATCGAGGGCTTCAACAAGTCAATCCAGTCCATAGAGCATTCCTTCGAAAAAAGCATAAAAAGTTGACAACTCCGACGCCCTCGCTAACGCCATCGACTTCAGAGCCGTCGATGCCAGTGTCGAAGTTGACTCTGACAAAATCGACTCCAACTTCAAAGAAATTGTCGACAACAACTTCAAAGTTGTTGAAGCCAATGTTAACTCGGGAAAGGAAATATTTTTTCAAGTCTTTAACCTCAATCTATGAAGACAATGAGCCTTCAGATGATAACACCCAACTATTTGGGTTACAATATGGCAGCCATAATGTGCCAGAGAAGTTGATTTAAGAAGAGTCCAGGTTAAAAGACTTGTATGATAACCTACAGTCAGCTAGTAGTATAGATACCTCTCCAAAACTGGAATTTGGTAAGCCAGGTCCTATTGACCACGCTGACTCCTCATATAGGCAGATAAGGAGCAAGGTAGTAGAATTGTTAGTTTGGAGCAGGCCCACGCCGCCTTTTGAACAGGATGACCTGATAGATATTTTATATCAGGGTCACCAAAGAGATCAAATTTTCCCTTTTCACATGGCTCCACAAAAAAGGGTCTCCACAAATTGGAAGACGCCAGAGACTGCGGATGTAGTAAATAAATATTTTGCAGAAAATTAGAAGCCATCCAGCAGTGACCCAGAGTACTTAACAAAACACCCAGCACCAGAAAGTTTGGTGGTTCAAGCTGCTACATCGACCAAACAATCAGCATACCCCTCCATTCCTCCTGATGGGGATAAGAGTGGGTGCCTGGGCGAGAAAAATATTTACTGCTGGTAGTATGGCTTTATAATCAGCAAACACAACTTGTGCCTTCTCAAAATGCACATTTGCCCTATCGGACTGCCTAGCTATGGCGGTTGACCCCCTTAAGAGGCGGCTTCCTGGCTATCATCAAGAATGGTAAGGAGGCAATGTCTGAATGCCCTCAGTCAGGTCTGGATACTGATACTGCAGACAGCATCAGCAGATCCATGGCAACTAGCACTGTGTTTTGCAGATTTGCATGGTTGAGGAAGTCCGAATTTGCACCAGATGTGCATTCTAGACTCCTCAACATGCCCTTTGATGGCTCGAGGCCATTTGGTAGCAAGGCTGATGAGTTTGGAAGAGCTGCAGACCTTGAAAGCGGTGGCTAAATCTTAGTGCCGCCATTTAGACAGCCTCAACGCTCCTACTCCGGTTCATCATCTTGAATGGTTAAGTCCTTTCGATTCTATTCCTCAGTTGGAAGAGGACAAGCCAGTCAAAGAGGTCAGAGAAGATTTCCTTGTGGTGGACGAGGGAGAGGTGCTAAGTCAGCCGAAGCAGCGGCAATTTTACCCTCAGCTGCCACTTCAGCTGCCTCAAAACCACTCTGAGGTCTTGACTCACAAGCCCTCGGTGGGAGGAAGACTTACTGAGCATTTGAAAGAATGGCGGGACATTACTTTGGATGCTTGGGCCCTAGAAACGGTAGCCCAAGGTTACTGCTTACCTTTTCAAGAAAGGCCTCAAGATCATCCACAAGGTAGCGACTCGTACAAAGTTCTGGATCCTCACCGTGTGCAGGAAATGATTACCCTGCTAGGGAAAGGTGCTATAGAACTGGTACCTGTGCCAGAGAGGAACAAGGGTTCGTACTCCCCCTATTTTCTGATTCCAAAAAAGGAGGGAGGATTGAGACCCATTTTGGATTTAAGAATCTTGAACAAGTTCCTCAGAAAGGACACGTTCAAGATTGTTACCCGTTCCCAGATCCTTCAGACTCTCCAACTCCAAGACTGGATGGTGGTATTGTACTTTCAGGATGCTTACTTTCTGTGCTTGTGATGGATAGGCACATGAAAGTACCTGGGGCTCGCGGTTGGCGGTTCTCATTATCAGTTTTGAGTTCTGCCGTTCGTGCTGATCTCTGCCCGAGGGTTTTCATCAAATTAATGGCGGTGGTGGCAGTGAGTCTCAGGAGAGTGGGGGATTCATGTCTACTCCTACCTGGACAATTGGCTGATCCGGACCCATTCACCCGAACAAGCCCGGGAACATCTAAGCATAACCTGCCACTCTCTCCACAAACTGGGCTTCTCCCTCAATCACAAGAAGTCCCATATGATACCATCTGAAATACTCCAATTTATTGAAGCAGTCCAGGATGCTTCCTCTGTGACAGCCTTGCCACCCGAGGTGAGAGCTCAACACATTCTTCAGATGGTCACCTAATTCCAGAGTGCCCAGCGTCTTCCGGCCTTCAATTTTTTTGAGGTTGCTCGGTCTCATGGCATCCTGCATTTTCCTGGTGCCAGAGGCTCGCCTGAGAGTGTGATCTCTCCAGTGGGCTCTCAGGACTTAATGGTCCCAATTCTCAGGCAGAATGTCAGACCACCTGCAGGTTCCTAGCAGAGTTGCTCAGGACCTTTTGTGGTGGGCTTGCAAGGGCAACATTCTCAAGGGAGAAACTTTTTGGCAACCATGTCCAGAGATAACTGTAGCAACGGACGCCTAACTCACGGGTTGGGGAGCCCACGCCAACAAGCTGACAATCAGCATCCGTTGGTCTCCATCGGAGTCCAAACTACACATCAACCTATTGGAGCTGAGGGCAATCAGACTAGCGCCGAAGGCCTTTCTGCCATCTCTATGGGGAAGGAATATCCTGATAATTACGGACAACACAGTGGCCATGTTCTACCTCAACAAGAGAGGAGGTGTAGAGTCACTACCACTGTGTAGAGAAGCAATGCATTTCTGGTTCTGGGTAATTCAAGAAGGAATCTCTCTATCGGCAGTTCACCTAGCTGGAGAGGAGAATACAGTGGCAGATGCTCTGAGCAGGCAGAGCACAGTCTCCCACGAATGGTAATTAGCTCAGGATGTCCTTCAAGAGAACTTCACCCTTTGGGGAACCCCTGAAGTGGATCTATTCATGACCAGTGTCAACCGGAAGTTTAAATTGTTTTGCTCCAGGACATTTCCTCCACGAGGAGCTCTAGGGGATGCATTTGTAGTGGATTGGGAGTTTCCACTCCTGTACATGCTTTCTCCAGTCCCCGTCAGTCCTCATGTGATCAGGAGGTTGAGAAAATCCATGATCCTAATTGCCCTGGATTGAGCCAGGAGGATGTGGTACCCGGACCTTCTGGACATGCCCATGGTCATAGCATCAAAAAAGATGCATCGAAAAGACAATGCATCGTAAACTATTCATCGAAAATAAATGCATTGAAATTCTATGTTTTACATTAAAAGTACATATCCATTGAAACTTGTCCATTGAAAAATGCAATGGACAATTTCCATGGATATGTACTTTTAAATGTAAAAGATAGCATTTCGATGCATTTATTTTCTACTTTAAAACGTTACATGGAGCTGTACAGTGCTGAAATTTCGGCACTCGCCAGCTCCTTAACGTTTTAATGTTTTTTTTTTTTGTATATTGGGTGGGGATGTAGGGAGATGCCCCCCATTCCGCCCAACCCCCACGCCAACCCCCCCTTAACCATAACCCTTAATCTAACCCTAACTCCAACTCTAAGCCTAACCCTAAATGTAACCCTTAATCTAACCCCATCCTTTGCCCTACCCCTTACCCTAACCCTAATTATAACCTTTGCCCTAACCCAAAATCTATACATAAAAATAGCATTGAAATCCATCAAAATCTTATTAAAAGAAAAGGCATTTAGATGGAAATGATTTTCGATGAATAAAAATCGATGAAAGTGACTTAGATGCAGTTGAATTTGATGGAAAGTTCAGATACCCATGTGCATCTGCCCTACAATGCATCTTGCACAAAGAGGGGACCTTCTCTCGCGAGAGGAGGGTCCAGTTCTCCATTCAGAGGTCAAGACTCCCAACCTCCACGCATGGTTTCTGAGAGGTTGAGATGCAAGGATTGGGACCTCCCATGTGATGTAATGGAGATCTTGCTTTCGGCCAGAAGATCAGCAAAGAAATCTTTGTACCACTGCCATTGGAACAAGTAAAGCACATGTGTCAGGGATAAACATGTGGATCCCTTTCTATGTGATACACCTATGGTGCTTTCTTTCTTGTTACAATTTGCTAATCTGGGGCTCCGTATTGGAACAATTAAAGGTTACCTGGCGGCACCATCTACTTTCAAGCGCTCTTCAGAGGAAGATTCAGATTTTACAATACCTCTGATTATTCAATTCCTAAAGGGTCTTACTAACGTATTTCCACCAGTTCCATTCAAAGTCCCTGTATGGGATCTTAACCTGGTGTTGAAATTTCTAAAAATGCATTCCTTTTGAGCCAATACACTCATGCCCATTAAGGCTATTAACTTTGAAAACTGTGTTTTGCTTATAGCAATAGCATCAGCTCGCAGGGTAAGCGAGTTGCAGACACTTTCCTGTAAACCGCCACATACTGTTTTCCATAAAGGCATGGTGGTTCTCAGGGTGAAACCTTCTTTTCTACCTAAGGTAGTCTCTGACTTCCACTTGTCGCAAAAGATCATTTTGCCAACTTTCTATCCTTTTCCTCATCCTGGAAAGGAGGAGGAAAGATTGCATAGGCTGGAAAGGGCTCTCGGTTTTTATATATCAAGAATTGCTAAATTTCATCAAAATGACCAATTATTCATTGGCTAGACAGGCCCTAAATTGGGCTTAACTGTGATAAAACAGACCCTAACCAGATAGATCATACTGGCTATTGGGGAATGTTGCAGGTTAGCGTGCAAAAACCTACGGGAAGTATTAAGAGCACATTCCATAAGGGCCATGGCTACCTCTGCTGTTCTTCAGAGATGTGTTCCACTCAAAGACATTTGTGCAGGGGCCACTTGGTCATCTGTTCACACGTTTTTTGAAACATTACTGCCTGTATTCATCCACTAGTCAAGAAGGGCAATTTGGAAAAGAAATCCTTCATATCAATTGAGACAAAATATAATTCGTACTCCCACCACCAAATTATTACTGCTGTGGGTGTCTATCATGAGCTGAGGAATACATGGGAGGACACAATCCATTCGAACAAGAAGTTACTTACCCCCTGGTAACGTTCTTTCGATTGGATGTTCCTGACACGTATTCCTCATCGCCCCTCCCAGCCTGCACTGCCATAGAATTTACGTGTCTTCACACTTTGCACTTTCTTTGAGCCTACACTCTGCGGAATGCCTGGTAATTCCTCTACAGGAGGGGGGAAAACAGAACTGAAGCCAACGGCCGCTGCATGCGCTATTTATACTGATGAGGACGTCAACAGTTGAACTGAGGCACTCGGGGGAACATCGACTCGACGAGAGGGCACACAGCACCCCCTGTCGGAAATAAATTACAAAGCAGCTGAAACTGGAAGGATAATTTTCATAAGATGAGGAATACATGGGAGGAACATCCAATCAAAAGAACGTTACCAGGGGTATGTAACTTGTTGTTCTCCTTCAGCTTCAGACAGGACAGTGTACAGTGAGACATAACTCTTGGAAGCAAAAACGTGCATGGTGTTTGATTTTGAGAAGGGCATGGCTGAAGTTGGAAAAGAATTGCAGAATATAAGGCCAAAGTCATTCTGAGCCTTTGCTTATTTTGTATGCTAAAATGTAGGCGTTTCTCCTTGATGTGTGCACCCACACCTTTTGGTAAGGACTTTATTATGGGGTTAAATGTTCTATTACTATAAAAACCTTTTACAGGGCTTAGAAGCAGAAGAGTGTTATAACCTCGGGTATCTGGCTGAAATGCTGAAGGCAAGAGCCAGTGATGTAAGAGTGCTGTGAGGTTAGTGTTGGAATGTGGGTGCTTGTATGAGAGTTCTAGGAGCGACAGTTAGAACTGCACGGCTCATAATTCAGATTAGAGAAGCCGGAGGTAAAAGCAGCTCTTGAGTATTCAGCATTAACCAGTGACAAGGAGCTACCACTGGGGAACAAGGAGCTAGTACATGGTGTTTCGCAAATCTAATTTACACATCAGATGGAAACCTATCAGTTGTATCCATTATTTAAGAGCTCTTATGCTTTAAATGTCATATAGATGTGTCCAAAGGTTTATTTGTAGATTGTGCCAAATGCACAGAGTTAAATTCACATAGGTGTGTGTATTCAGCATCAGTTGGCCTTGCAAGCCAAAAGTAGGTTCTGCTAGTTGTTGGTGTCGAGCTAACCAGGCTCCTATAGGCTACAAGCAAGAGCTAAATAGCTCCCAGCTTCCCTTATTTTCCAACCCTGTAGCTGGGATCTAGCTGGCTGTAGATGGAACAGTGGCCGGTCTCCGTCTACTTAGCAACTTAGTACCTGTATGTCTACTTATCTATCTGTGCACCAACAGACCTTAAACTACTTACTTGAAGCACAAGACCAGTGTCCCAATACAGAGAGTTACGGCCTGTAATGGGACATCTAAACGTAACGACATGCTGAAGTGAGAGATGATAGCTCAACAAATAGAATGCTCATCCCTGGCATGTACCAGCTAGCACTAAGGAATTCCAAATCCTAGTAGGAGTGGCTCAGCACTTGATCATTCCAAGATTGATATGTTGAATACAATTAAAGTTGGGAATAACATCACCTGTTACATTCGAAGGTAGATAAATTGTGCTGGAAGCACTATACAGAAACCTACTATGCATAATCGGATACAAAAAAACCTAGATCACACTAACATCAAACTGTGTAATATTTTGTCATGCAAAGAATGATAGGCCATAAGGCGCTCATCACACTATGATGCTTATCAGTGCTTATCAGTTTTGGCTGCATGTGCCCCGAGCTGGGCCTGCTGCCAGGCATGCGAAATGCCATTGATCTGCCCTCCCAATTTGAGTTTAGGGGGCAGGGATTCCTTCAGTCATCTCCCATGAGCCTTTCCTGAAACTGGCAGGGTTAAAGAAAAATGTATTTCACAAACGCAGTGAAACGGTAAAGCTGCTACTTTCAAGAAAGGGTTCCATCGCCTCTGCGTCAGGAAGGATCAAATGCACTCATCAGCCCCCTCCCCACGGATGCAAGCTGACATATGTTGTGGTGTTTCACATCCGAGGTGTTGGGGTAGATGTGCGCACTTGCATTTTGTTAGGCAGAGCTGTATTCCATGAAACTGGCTGGGTTCAAGTGTTACTGTGTTTGTGCAGAAAACTGTACTTACACAAATGACCAAAAATCTGAAATCTGCTATTTTCAAGAAAGGCTTGCATCACCTCTCTGTGATATTGCGCTTTCACCGTCCTCCTCCCAGCCTTCCCAACACCCCTAATTTGGCCTTGCATACCTATTTCAGACCCAGCACCCATAGCAACCCCTCTGCCCAGGCAGCACCCTGGGCTACGGACCCAGAGGCAATGGACAGCTCCCGTAGAAGCAGCTCCAGTGGGTGTCTGCCGGTGTCAGCCGGGGAAGCAAGAAGCCTGCAGCCGTCAGCTTGCTGCGACTGCTAAAGTAAGTGCAGTGGTGGAGCAATCACTGCACCCCACTTAACTGACCCAACCCTCTAATTACTCTCTTGTTCATATTGCACCACCCAAAAGCATCTCAGTGAACTGTATTGCTTGGCCATCTCTCTAGGAAAGTTTGCTTCTCCTTTTTTACATTGCTGTTTGTGTTAACATGGGAAAAAGACCTAGTTTTATTAGGAAAGTCGAATCTGGGTGTTTTTACAGTGTGTTTCCCCCCTCCCGTCTTCCGTCCACACTACTCCTGCATTCCCCTGTGGTTGCCTGCTTGTTGTCTTCTGTGTGCCTCATTCTGTGTGAACCCTCCCCTCTGTTGCCTCCTGTGCTGCTCGGCTTGGGCTGTGCTTCTTTCCTCCCTCTTGCCCTCATGCTGCCTTCTTGCCTCCTCACAACCTCTATGGTGCTCTTAATCCCTCCAATCTTCTCAAACTGCAACTCTATCTCCTATTGTGTCCCTCTCACAAAGTCTGGTAGGAAAAGTTTCAAGAGGGATATCCTGGTCTCCAACCCTGGCCTCCCTATCGCTGATACCCACATCAGCGTTTCCTCCAGACACACCCTAACCAACATCCTCTTTGTCATTCCATCTCCAGACTTATGGATCCCTCATATGGTCTCGCCTCTCTCCTATCTCTTCCTCTCCCATTAATGGTGGTACTCAGTGATAGGTTCTCTTGGCCTTCTTCCACTCCTCCAAGACCATCATTAATGTCTCCTCCTTTTCGATAGGCGTCTCCCACGTCTTATCAACGTCCTTCCTTTGCCCGTTACTCCTACTGGCAACTCTATGGCTGCTCTGCCGCCTCTCTGGCTACTATGCCACCTCCTGCTACCACCTCTGCCTACTCTTGGGCCCCTCAACCACTTCAGCGGGGTGTACCTCAAGTCCGTACCCCACCCTGAAAGTCTTTCAAATGTCGCAACTTCTGCTGTCAAACACTCCTCTAACATCTGCAACCTCCTCGAAGAACTTGACGTGGATGTCCTCGCTCTCACCAAGACATGGCCAGCTTTGTCACGAGTTTTGACACTCTCCCCCTCTCCTCTCCGAGCCCAGAACTAACCAACCTGGAGGTGGAGTAGCTCTCATCTTTCCAGAGTGGGTCTCTGCTTCTGTCATTCCTTCGCAGGCCAACTCCTCCTCTGAATGACTGGTCTGCAGGCTCTGTTTCTCTCCTGGCCTCTCTGATTGTGCCCACCATCTACAGGCCACCTGGCCAGGTTGCCCTCTTCCTCGCAGATTGATCTGATCTCTCCTCTTCTCTCCTTGCCTCTACCGCTCAACACACCTTGGATGTTCTCATCTCCTGAGACACCACCCCCTCTAACACTCTCACCACTCCTCACACTTGGACTGACCACTTTCTGCTTTCATCGCACCTGAAACTCTGTCCCTCAGACAAAGCCCAAATCAACAATGCCACCTAAGTTCTCGGTCATTCGATCCATGAAGCGTGTGTCAGTGGATGCGTCAGTGGATGCCTTTGCCTCTACTTTCTCTGCTCCTCCTACTCCTGCAGCTGACTAGCACTCCGATACAGCCCTCTGTAAGCTGCATCTTCCTATCTCCAACACTCTGGATATCTTTGCCCCTGTCATGAGAATCCAGCTGAAGCCTACCTCCAAGTGCAACTCTTGGTATGATTCGAAACTGGCCGCCCTGAAGCGCAAGTGCAGGTTGATTGAGAGGAAGCGGAGGGCTGCGGGCGCATCCTCTGACAAACTGGCCTGCTGCCTACCCGAAAAAGTCAAAACACAGACTCTGTTCTGTCCAAGAAGAGTCCACATCCAAGCCCATATCTTTGCAGCCTCTAACAACGTGGACAAACTCTTTAAAATCTGCAAGGAGCTCGCCAATCCTTTTACACCTCTCCTGTTCGCTCCCAGACCCACTGTACGGCTCTGGCTTCTCACTTCACCTCTAAAATTCAGGACCTCCTGTCCTTGCTCTCCTCTTCCTCTCCCTCTACCTCTCTCGGCTCCACTCAGCCCGCCTCTCCCTCTCCTCCTACTTTCTTCTCTTTGACAACACCTGGCAACGTTTCTAGACCAGTCCGATCTATGAGTGTCGTCAAAACAGGTACTCCCCTGCTCCTCCAGAACATCGAGGACCACATTCACACCCTTGCTTCAGCCTTGGCTGGTTTCTAGAATCACTCCTTCGCCACTGGATCTTTCATTCTCTCCTCTCGCACTCCCGTGTGCACCCCCTCCCCGCCCACACCCTCCTAAAAAGCCTTCTGCCGATCTTACATGTCTGGCAAACTATCGCCTGATCTCATCACTCCTTTCCTGGGAAAACTCCTGGAAAAGCTGGCCATCTCCCAGCACAGCTTACTCTCCACACTGAATCTGGTGGTTGTCTCCATGACTATCAGTCTGGCTTCAGGTTCTGTGCTTCTGACTGCTCTGAATACCTGTGAAGATCTGCTCTCTAATCTTGACTCCAGCCTTCCTTCTGTCCTCATCCTCCTTGACCATTCCTCTGCGTTTGACATGGTCAAACATGCCATCCTGATCGATCTACTCTGTGAGAACATGGGCATCACGGATCAGGCCCTGGAGTGGTTGACCTCCTTCCTCCTGGACCGATCCTCCCAGGCCCAACTTTGGTCCTTTCTCTCCACCACCTCTCCATGTGTGGTGTTCCCTAGGCTCTATCCTCTCACCTTGTCTCTTAAATGTCTACTTGGCCCCTTTGGCTCATCTCATCTCTACCTTCTCCTCTAACTTTCAGTGTTATGCGGATGACACTCGGCTCTCTTTCGAGCTCCCCTGAGCCTCCACTCCTGCTCATTCCTGGCTGGCTATCCGCGATTCAGAAATGGTGCGCCTCAACGATCTTTTCCTTAATGCCAGTAAGACGGAGATCCTTCTCATTGGGACCACTGCTCCTGCTTTTCATCTCTCTCTGGCTGCTCCCCTTGGTCCCTCTTCCTTCGCAGTCCTGTGAGGAAAAAAACCTTGGTGTCATCTTCGACTCCACTCTCCTTCTCTCCTCACATCACAGACCTTGCAAAGAAGGCCTACCACCAGCTGCACCTCCTCAGAGGTATTCTTCCATTTCTCACTTTCTCCCAGAAGCTCTCTGTGTCCAGAGCCCTGGTTCTCTCTAGGCTGGACTACTGCAACCGCCTCTTTCTCAAACTGCCTTCCTCTACTCTCCGCACTCTGCAACTAATCCAGAACAGGACTGCGAGATGTATCCTTGGCCTCAAGCCGAGGAACCATATCTCTCTAGCCCTGAAATCTCTCCCCTGGCTCCCGGTGGCTGCAAGGATCAAGTTCAAGGCCCTCTGCATCGTCCATAAGGCCTTCTTGGCAGGGGCCCGCACTGCATCCAACGCTCTCTTCCAAAATACCTTCCTTCTAGAGCCCTTCACTCAGCTCCTTCCAACTCCTGAGTGTCAGACGCTTCTCCATGCAGAGAGTGCGGTGTGGGGGGAGGTAGATCTCTCTCTCTCCTCTCCAGGTGCCTCCCTCTGGAATGGCCTCCCTACCCCACACAAACTTTAGCCGGACCACCTGAAGTCCCGGAAGCAGCCCAAGACCTTCCCTTTCTCCTCTGCTTTCTCTCTCTCCCTCCCCTGCTGACCTACCTACCTGTCTGCTGCACCAACTGATTGCTTGGCTACCCTCCGAGTCTCACTGGGTACCAGGCTCCTCCATGATCATTCTCCCCTGCACCGCCTGCGGGCCTAACGCGCACTTAGGGGCTGTAACTATAACCTCACCAGTCCCCTGCCTCATTGCACTACCCAGAGCCATGCTGCCATGGCTGCAGTGCCGGGTTTAATGGCAGCAGCGCCACGGGCAGAAAAAGATCAATTTTGCCCCCCCTCCCGCCACGCCCCTGGTCAATTGGGGTGGGAGAGATTGGGAGGGGGGGTGGAGGCGCCAAATGTCTTTTTGTAGTGGGAGAAATGTCATTTTAAAATTAAATGCGCTCGCGGGAGCAGGCGCATTTAACAATAGGGTGCTGCAGCACCCTATTAAGATGATTATCGTCCCACTCCTGCCCCAGAGCAGGTTGGTAATTATCTCATCCCTATTGTTAAATGCGCCGCCTTTAATTCCAAAATTACACTTCTCCAACCACATCAGCTCGGCTAGCCCTTGAAAGGCTCCCCCGAGCTGGTGCCCTGTGGGTTAATGGCACCCCAGGCGGTCGCCCCGCCCGCCCTGCCCTAATGCCGGCTCTGCCTAGCTGCACTCCCCCCCTCCCCCCGTCCCACCACCCCCCCCTCCACCCTCAAACCCTCTGACCCCCCCCCCCCCCCTCTCCATTCCACCAGCACTTTGCGTTTTGCCCGATCTGAATGCACAGGGCCCAGTAAGATTGTTTCTCTTGTCCTCCCTCTGTCTTCCCTCCGTCGTCTTGCCACGCCTAGAAACGTTGTGTACAGGCGCATTATAAATTACATATATCATAACATGTACTATTTGAGAGTTGGTACCCAGACCTTGGGTGTAGAACAGTGGGGGCGGCGCCTCCAAGTTTGCCCTGCCCAGTTTCTGAAGTGGCCACTCCCATCACCGGTAAGGCTCCCCCCACCCCAAAATGTAGGTTTTGTTGCGCCCCTTCCTGTGGCTGATCACTGCAGGATGGGTGGGGGCGGGGGGAGTGCTCCTTCCTACAGACGCCAGTGACTTTATGATAATGACATTTTCTTTTCATTTACGGGATTAGGTAACAAAAAGGACTAGGTTTTTAAATTTAAAGGATTTTTTTTGCAAAATTGCCAATTGGAAATACGTGTTTACATCCTACAAAATCATTGTATTCCCTCCCCACTTACCAACACGTGGAGTAAAAAAAACCTGTTACCTCATTTTTAAAAAGAGCCCTGCATAAAGATGCTAAAAAGGGGCGGGGGAGCGCTTAAACCCCATGCATTAACCCTATTTTCCTAAGTGTTTTTTTGGCACTAGGTGGGGGTTTCTTAACGGTCCTCCTTTGTCATTCTTGCTCCAGTACACGCAGCTGTGTGGCTTTTATCGGGAGGGGGACGAGGGATGCAAAGTCCCTTAGTTAACAAGATGCGGCCCTGTGTGTCACAAAGCTGCGTGAAAGTGTACTAAAATACTATCATTGACCTTTCACTTCCTTCTCCGGTATGTATGTAAATCATCGGCCTTGTCTTCTCCGTCGAACTTGGCAAAGCAGGCGCTCAAAGTCCAGCGTTTCATGCGTCCATTTCCCTCAAGTGACAATCACCCTGTGGTATCACATGACCTGGTTCCGTGGCTCCGTCGTGATGACGTGGCATTCCACTGATACGAAGGTACAGTGGCTGATAAGTTTGCGATATCATTGTTTGTGCCCAGAATATGAGTTTAATGAAAAATGTAACTGCGAAGGCTGGCCAGGTGTGACAAGCACGGCAAAGTGACCTTTGGATCCCACCGGACTTGCGATACTGTTATATTTCCCTTGGAATGCGAAATGTCCTGGAAATTATCTTGCAAGTCATGTGTAACAGTTGGAAGAAAATGCACCTTTATTTAACCAGCTACTCAAGCCGGGGTCTTAGCTTTGTGTTAATACAACAATGAAGGTTTCTTCCTGCCGTATGTGTTTGTAAATGTGACACCTTTTAGCATCTCCCTGCTCCATAACCGTCCTATTCTACAGAATGAATCGGGATTCATGAAATATGAACACAGTGGCTGCAGGCAGAACGGGCCACATGTCAGTCGAAACTTTCGGCATCCTTTTTTTTTTTGTTTGTTTGCTGCTCCTCAGTTTTACTGTGCAGCTTTACAATTGTAAAAGTGAGGCGTAATATAATGGCACACTTACACAAACCAGGGGATTTTCATTTATGTTACCGGTGGAGTGGACACAAAGCGGAAATATGGTTTCTGCTGTGTATTCTTTCTTCTTCTCCAAAGAGCACATGGTTTTACTCCTGTATGCGATTTTCTTTCAGGCGTAAAGCAAAGGGATTCCCATGCAATCTGCCTGTTTTTAGCACCTGGTAAAAGCGAGCGGATTACTTAGGAATAGGGGCTTTTTGTAAAACGGAGCTAAAAAAATAAAGGCGCAAAGGCTATTTTGTCTGTGTTTACGCTTTGCTTTTGTACTTGGTTTTGCAAATGTGGTGAACAGAATGGAGGGACCCAACTGCGCATAAGTGCCAACATTGATGGTCCTGTCTATGCAATTACAACTTCATATAAAATAACTTCCGTAGTGTGTTGCTGCACTTTGCCAGGGAGAGGATGCTTTTGAGCAATGTTTCGCTGCCCACACCCCGAACGCACACACTGTCCAGGCAGCAGGTGGTTATATCTCCTGCCCATCTGGAATGATACTCTGGGCCTGATTCACAGCAGTATTTTATAATGGCGCAATCCCATAGGGAAACACTCTGTGAATCAGGCCCTCTGTATGGGCATTACTAGAAATGTGTAGAGCACCTACTGAACTTGCGAACCAGACTGACTAGGCTCAAACTTGTGTATGAGCGCACGTACCACCCTGCGAACTACCACAGTTCAAAATATCTGATTGCAAAAATATTCACCTTTCCTGCCAGTCTTGACGTCTGAAACTTTCGATCGAAATGGGTCATTACAGCTTGTGGGACCGGTGACTCTGATAAAGCATGCTTAATAGCTTTTTTAAATTGTCCTTTAGGAGTTCAGCTTCCTGCTGACTGTCTTTCTTTGTTCTACTGTGCTTTGGCTAATAACCCTGTTTCGTGATAACCTGCTGCTAACTCACCCCCTCTCCATGCCCCCCCCCCACACTTCCTCCGTTGCTTTATCTAGTATTTTTCCACAGAATTAAGCGCATGTTGGGACTGATGGTATGCACATATACCCTAGGGAAGCACCAGTTTTCACAAACTTAAAGGGTCGGTCAGTTGCGTGTACTTGTACTGCCAAAGACAGATCTCTTTAAAATGAATTAACGCACCACAGACCTGTTTTATTTTGGTCTTCGCTCCTTGGCGTTGCGGTAGTACATATGTTTAAAATAGTTAGAGCAGGGTTATGCACACAACATGATTTCATTTCTGGAAATCCTATCTCACTTAGCTGTGGGACTCCAAGGGTACGGAAAACACACTTCCCATGCTTGCACTAGGCTGGGCAGGACACCAGCATTGGAGAGAGTGGCAGATCAGCTGACTGGCACTGGGACACCACTTTTCAAGCGCACTTCAACTAGTCCTGAGCTAGAAAAATAATGGCCCTGCGACAGTCGTAGCTGTTCAACCTAATGATAACCCTTATTGGCAGACATAAAGCCTAGGACAGGAAAAGTGATTTCCCTGTGAAGTGATGTACAGTCATTTGGTCACATTAATGAATACAACATTTCAGCCTGTTTCAAAGTTGTGTACCAAGGATTCCTTCAACGTACATTCCATGCAAGAGCCATGTGGGCGCAGAGGAGTGCTTCACCTCAGACAACCTGTCTCATGGCCATAACTAAAAATGGCACAGTTATCCCATTGTATTTTCTTTGCTACTGTGAGTTTGCATAACAAAGAAGCAGTATAATACAAGCCTCCGGTCCTGCCATTGAATTCATGACTCCTGTACCTACACTTCTACCAGAAGTCCCTTGCTGAATGTACATGATTACCAACCTGTTTCTGGCCACAACTCTTGATAGATAAAATCCGTCTTGCAGACTTGTCTAAACAATCATGCCAGTATTGTGGGTTGACACCCATCTGACACGCTGAATATTATGGTGGTCGATGGTCTGTGTTTCAAGGCAAGGGTTGCTGTCTTCTAGGGGGGACTTGGGAAGCATAGGGGATCGTATGTCCCGTTCGCTATGCCCAGTACTCTGCCTCACGACCACGCTTGGTTTCTACCTGTAGATCAAATCTGTTGCTTCGGGCAGTATGATAAGTTCCTGGAGTCCTATGATATTTTTGTTATCCATTGTGCGTTCTAGTATTAAATGCCTCTCTGTCTCATATACTTAGTGATTTGAGAAGCACACATATATTTTTATCTGTCAGAAAGGTTTTGTGCAGCTACAACCCCTATACTTACAAGAGGTTTCTCCTTATTCTTCTTCCAAATCATACAGAATTTTCTATCATCTGAAATGGGTGCTCGAAAAGGTTCAAGCAAAGGCAATTTCACAAATAATTTGAGTAGTTATTGAGAGCTGGCAAAATTGGGAAAGTTATCTACGAGTTTGTAAAAGATGGATTTGTTAATCAAAATATCCTAAAATCTCTTCACTTGCCTGAAAATATTTTGCTGAAAAAAGGGTAATACATCTTCATTATTCTACAAGTTTATTTCATCATTGTGCCGAAATATAAATACTTTTTACTTTACACATTTGAGAAGTGTTTTTGTCAACTGCAGGAAAATGTCTGAGGTCAAATCTGCTGATGTCCCACATCGGTGCCATGAAGCAACCTACATCTTTGTTATATTTTCCTGTGGTCAGTTGACATGTAAACCCGACTCAGTGTGTATCCAGGACAGTCCACATTTGCAGAAGTGTACCTCTCAGTGGAATCTGTTCTCACGGATTGTTCACATTAATACCGATCATCTAGCTTTTCGAAAGAGGTTTCAAACCATTCCCCTCCAGAGAGTGTACTGGTGTCTAGTACTACTTTCCAGGAGCATCATTCAAGAGGCGATCAGATTTAAGTCTTGTCATTTTAGAAGCACTGCAAACAGAACTGCTGTTAACACGTATGTCCAATAATAAGGAGGATCTCCCATGACCCCACTCGTATCCCAGTAATATTGAACTTCATGCCCCCCACCTGTCAGTAGGAATCCTCTCCCAATACCCTTGGTCTTCAGTAAATTTAATTGTTATTGTCTCTTGAACTTCTAAGAAGCTGGAACATGCCTTGACCTTGCTTTTAATACTCACCCATCTCTCTCGGTTCAAATGGCAGCCACTTTTTTACCGGCTTTTTATCTAATTTCACTTGCACTTACAGGATATATACAATCGATTTCGTTTCTAAACCCCATGTTAACTGCTGCAAAAATATTTCTCTGTTTCTCCTTATCCTATCTTCCTGTTTACATTTTCCTGTAAGCCTCCAGCTCATGGTTCGTAATTTTTTGCCGATTTCTTTTTCTTCTGGTGTTACCTATACTAAACCATGCCTTTTGGATCTGTGCAGATTTATTTTATCCCATTTAATTGTTTTGATTGTGCTTGGGTTTCAAAATAAGTTGATTATGCTTTCTATTGATTGCCTATGCTCCTTTCTGTATGCTGCAAGTTTATTCATTTCTGATCTCCAATAGTTAAAATCCTAGCATGTGGTAGCCTTTTGAATTATACGTGATCATTTTTCGTTACTTCTGTACCAATGTGCTGTGAGCATTCCTTTTTCAGACTGGGCTGTGAGTTTTAATTAGGGGTATACCGAATACTATATTTATTATTCGGCGAATATCAAATAGTTTGTCAATAGGCAAACGTTGAATATGACGCTGAATAGTTATTTTATTTAGTTTATCCTGTTACAAACTTGAAAAAACAGACTGTTAACATATAAACCGCTGTTTTAAATGTGTCACATATATTATTTATTTCCCTGAATTTAATCAACATGGCATCTTGATTGAAACCATACAGGCCACAAAATAATTGAGTCACAAAAAAGCAGAGACCAAATGTAGAGAAAGATGTTGCATATGGAAAACCTGTGCTAGTTAAGCCTGACTATTTCAAAGTATTAGGATGCAATAAACAGCATCTATATTACAATTTGTGTTGCGGATCATATACATTGCAATCTCTTTTGCTTTGCAATGTAGTTTAAGTGGAAACCGAGGTTCAAACTTACCTTGCCGGTCAAAAAATGTATAAAAGGCTTCTGTCTATTCGTTTAAGATACTTGTCGACTGTACATCACTTGTGCAAGACACAAATTGGCAGTAGATCTGAGGTGAGTGGACTTAAACTACTGACTGCCACTCCCCTGCCCCTTTTCTTATGCCAAATGAGGGGGGGAGGACTGTCCCAGAGAGGCTGGTTGAATTGGAGCAGGAGTAATGAGAGCTGTAAAGCCTGACATGTGACTAAATCTGCCCAAATCCTAGATTGTCCAAACATGCACTTGCCTGTTGGGAAGTCGCGCCATACCACACAATCTCAATCCCACCCCTCTAGAGGATTCAAGGCTCTATGGAGATTTCTCTGTCCCTCACACTTAAACCTTCCATCCCACAGCAGCAACTTTCTCGATCTTTCTGCCCACACAGAAAAGTGCTCTCAGCTCTCACACCTTTCCTGTTGGGGTAGAGTGGGCTGTACTTGATTTTTAAGAGATTCCCCAATAAGCAGGTTACCCCAACATGCCTATGTAGGTTGGGAAATATCTGCCACATCTTTTTATAAATCGGATATGACAGGAGGAGACCTTCTTACAATGGGGTGAGTTTATGGGACATTCTGATCAGGTTGCGGAGGGGAGTAAATGGAACCGTCACTGAGGACAATACATAAGTGAATATGCATAGATTAAGGGCAATGATCATTGGACATGTTTTTAAATGCAGGTAGGCGATACAGTCTGCTGTAGTTGGGATGGGACCATGATGGGTGAAGTACTAGAGTGGAGGCATGGGAAGTGAGGGACAGAGGCGGGTTAGAGGTGAGGGAAAGGTTTTAGCTAGCAGGCAGTTGAGAGGTAAGTTGAGAGTAACTCAGAGGCGTGGAGGTAAGCTTTTAGTTTGGTTTTGAACAAATCCTTGTGGACTGCTTCTTGGATAGCCTGGGGAAGAGAATTCCATGAAAGTGGAGCAAGAAAAGAGGGAGTGGAAGCGAGAGGAAGCACAGGGAGGGAGGGGAGCCAGAAGGTTAGTAGAGGTAGAGGTAGAGGTAGAGGCAGAGGCAGAGCAGAGATTACGAGAAGGCTTGTAGAGTTGCATGGATACAGCAGTGCCTAACCGAGGATAGATTTGTTAACTAGGAAAAGAAATTTAAATCTGGCCATGTTTTGCATTGTCAGCCTCCAGCCTGGTTGAGGGTACGAGGAAGTATGTATGAAGTGAGGGAGTTCAAAGAGAGTACTGTTAGCGAAGTTAATGATATTGTCGAGAGGACAGAAAGCATAGTTGGGGAGACCTCTTGCACTGCTTGGCATGTTATGTGCTCATCCATAACCCTATTGAACAAGAAGAGGCAACCCATTTGTTGGGTAGTCTTCATATTTACAATCACGTCTGCCACTACGAATTTTACCAACGGAGTAAAGCCCTCTATGGCCAATGCAAATAGAGTCCTCATCTACTTTGCTATACTCCGACTGGCAGACTGGTCTGAAGCAGAATTTGAGGGAGTTCGATTTAGCATTTTGGTGCTGGACTGCCCCAGGGCAGGACAAAGACTGATATGTTTGAGAGATTTCTCCTCTGTGAAAGATAGTGAGCTAAAGACTCTGAGTAAGGCTCTCGTAACCAGGACTAATGTCTGGCAGAGGGACTCCCAGGACCCCCCTTGTTATTTGTATATTTTAAGTAACTTTGGGCCTCACCCTAAGTTACTAGAGGAATCCAGGCGTGGACCCCTTGCTGACTATTTTTAGATTGGCACAGCTCCACTCTACTGATGAGGTCCAACCAGACTGAAACACGTGTCTGGGTTTGCTGTTGGTACTCTTGTTCAGAGGGGAATTGCCTAGCATTTTGGTGCTGGAGTGCCCCAGGGCAGGACAAAGATTGATATGTTTTAGATATTTCTCCTCTGTGAAAGATAGCGAGCTAAAGACTCTGGGTAAGGCTCTTGTAACCAGGACTAATGTCTGGCAGTGGGATTCCCAAGACCCCCCTTTGTTATCGGAGTGCTTACATTGCATTCAAATGAGGAGACTTAAGTATTCAGCAATAGCCGAGTTACAAAAACAAATTTGGCTGGAGACAAATAGCTTTTTTTCCAGCTGCAATTCAGTCCAATACTTATTTGAAGCCAAAGTTCGGTCCCAATACCACTAAGGTGTATGGTCTTTGCACCTAAAGAGCTGGAGATGATTTGTATTTCAAAAGGCACGCACGCCTTTCCACAAATTTCCAATTGATCAAGTATGCAGAACAGCTTGCAAAATGGGCATTTCTGCTCATTAGAATTTAAGACCTCGATCTGTGTAATCCAACTTGATTCTTTTACCGATTTTAATATTTTCCCTAGGGAACAGCAGTCATTGTCGATTTATCTTTGCTTACTAGAAACAGAATAGCATATGTTTTAGTGTTCTTTTTTTCCGAAATGTCATCTCTGCTCACCAATTCAAATTCCATTTCCTCATGCTATTGAATATGATAAGCTAGTGGTTTTGGTCCATTTCTCTTATGTTATTCACAAATAAGAAAAGACCACTAAAAAGAGACCTAGAAAAGCAGCAGAATAATAGTTAAATTGGACAAGGAGACACAAGGAGAAAAAACGAATCTGCTGAAACCTTTTCTTCAGAAGAGTACTACTTTTCAAGTGAAGTGAAATATGCATATCTTGAATTTATTTTGGTTCCTCACCCCCAAAATCTCCATTATCTGGTATGCAGGTTTTGTCTTTCACTTTCCATTTCTCCATGAGGATGTGTGCTCTAGCCCATGTTTCCTCACCACGACAGTGGACAAAGAGGAGCAGCTAGTGCTGAACGAGAGCACCAGCAGTAGGTGGGAGCCTGATAGCTGGTTTGACTGCTGGCATTAATGGGGACCGGGACATGCAATTGGTCAGTGTGACAGAATGCCATCTGGTGTGAGCAGGATACCCTGATATGTTTTGAATTTTATTAAATAAAATGAAGTTCTAGATCTGAAAGGGAGGTCTGCTCATCCGGTCTCCCTTTCATAACACTCGATGCCAAAGAAGTTAGTCAGATGCTCCATAGTCCTTGATGCTGCCCCTCCAGCTAAGGGCCCTAAGGCAAAGGGCAGCTCCAGCAGAAGCAGCTCCAGTCCGTGTTTGCCCGTGAAGCCTGCTGCAGTCAACCAGCAGCGACAGATGAGGTAAGGGTGGTCGGGTGGGGATTATAGTAGATACTCCCACGTCCCGTCCCCTTTCCTCCATACTTGTGGGACATTCCGTCCTCCTGGACGGGACTGCAGCACTTTTGTAAAGGGGTACCGCACGTGGCCGTAACCCCACCCTCATGAGCTCCAACCCACGCATCGCCCTTCAGTCCTTTTCTCTGCGTGGTTGGGGCTGGACACACTAGCATCACCGGGAATATTTTTATTTGTATTCCCTTTGTCCTTCTTCCTGCTCCGGTTCCCCATTCAGCTAGTCCTCACTCTATGCCAGAGCGTTTGGGATCCGTGTCCTGTTCTTCATGCAAACGCTGTTTCGCTAGGGCGGATCCTCATTCCCTCTGCTTGCAGTGTCTAGGCCCGGAACATCGCTGGGATTCCTGCTTCTATTGCGACTCCATCTCCGTTCGGGCACTCCAACGTAGTCTTCTTTGGTGGGAGGAAGTGTTCCAACACGTTCCTCAACCCCATTTACAGCTTTTCATCGACGAAAAGAAGGAACACCCGGTAAATTCCTTACTTTTTAGGGCACCCCGGATAGAGGACTCCTTTCCGGTCTTGTAGCTCTGTCACCAGGGCTTCCCCTGAGGTGCCGACAGGGCCTAATAGACGT
Organism: Ambystoma mexicanum; assembly: GCF_040938575.1. Lineage (NCBI taxonomy): Eukaryota > Metazoa > Chordata > Amphibia > Caudata > Ambystomatidae > Ambystoma > Ambystoma mexicanum. Next base: position 1,346,126,412 of record NC_090921.1, read on the forward strand.
ACAGGAGTGTGCTCCGAGGGTTCCCTTAGCGGACCTGTCAAAACCGGACATTGTTCTGAGGTTCACCGATCGGGTGCTAATGTTCAACCCAGTTCTTCTGGGTTTGTGGTTACCGGGGTTCGCCCTGAGGTCTCCATTTCTGGAGTTTTCCATACTGAGTCTCGGCTCCTCTTAAAGGAGTTATCCATCCCGGGTTCCAACTCCACCGCTCCCTAGTGGGCTCCCGCCACAGCTCCCTCCTTTACCTCCTCTGTCACCTATTGAGAAGGCACCAGCAGAGAAAGACACTACTTTAAAAGCTGAGGCGGTATGCGTGGCGGACCAGTGTCATGCCTACCTCTCCGCCCGGCTCCGTTGCGAAACCCAAACGTCCCTGTTTTCCGGCTTCCTCAGCCTTGAGAACGGCTAGACCGTTCTACACTCAATGGAAGTTATCCGGGAGGCGCTAATCCAAATGCATGAATCACGCGATGACGTTTATGTTTGTCCTACACACGTCAACTGACTCCATTTAACGAAGCGGAAGCCTTGCAACTCCGCTTCTGATCATTATTACTCACTTCGTGTTCAGGAGCTTATTTCTGCCTTTCGCAGACGTTTTCTACTTCCTAAGGTACGGTTGCCTTCCCGCGTTCCGACGCAGCTCCCGGCAACTTCTAGCTTCCCTTGAGCTGCCTGTTTTATCCGCGCTCATACGCGGTTCTTCACTCCTCGTTCAAACGGAGTCCCACCATTTACACGCGGCATCTTCCTGTTATTCTATTGGAAGCTTGCCGCATTGCTGCTCCACACCGCAGCTCCCTATTGATATATAGAGACTTCGGCTGTCTACCAGGCAGCACCAACACCCTGCAGAGTCCCGCTCTGCCTCCATCTACCAAGACTGCAGAGTCCCGCTCTGCCTCCATCTACCAAGATCCTGCACTCATCAAACTTCTACTGCTTTAAGGACTTGTACTTCCTGGATCAAGATTCTCCTACTCTCCTTCTACACGTGCACTGGACTCTGGACACTTTCCTGTGTGAGCACCAACCCGTCTCTAGTGCGGCCCTCGTTCCGCTCGGGTTAGATCCCTCACTACCCTTTCCTTGCCATTGTTTTCTTGGATTCTTCTGACTTCTTGAGACTTCCTTGGCTACACATCCAGGTTATTGTGTTCAACATAGGTTCTTATTGTCCTTCATATCAATCATCATTCTAAATTAGTTCCCTCTTTATCAACAGCCTGGTGAATCTTGGTCCACTCACGCCCTTCCCAGTAATAGCTCTATCTGACCGTGGGTTTTACTAGTCAGAGAGTGACATTAGTTAGAAGGTTCTCTTTTGATACACTACGCCTTACCTCTGACATCTTCCGTTGGAAGAAGACTTCGAGTGTATCCTTTGTTGCTACCAGCCTGTATCCTTTTACGAGAACCTTTGAATCGTTCTCCTGTATCCATTGTGTTTCAGTTCTTAACAACCAGTCTTCTTCCTCCACTTCATTGGACGAACCTCAAACAGATCAGTATGGCGATGACGGCCCCGCTCTGTTAGAGTATTCCAAGACCGGGTGCTGGATATGATTTCTCTCCTTGATATTCCAGTACCCGTCCCCCCCTCCATCCGCAGGAAGGGGTGCTTTCTGGAGCCTTTACCCTGACACCTCAGGAGCGCACCAGCCTGTTCCTCCAGAAGGACCTCTTGGCTGAGGCCCGTAAAATATGGGACAAACCTCACACCGGGATGCACCTCAAGAAGAGGACCGATGCTCGATAAAAGCTTCACGCCTCTGAGGAGATGGCCTTATCGGCATGCCAGCTCCCTTCCTCAACTGTGGTGGCAGCAGCCACCCTCCAGTCAAAACCGGTTTCTGCAGCCTCTACGTCTGCATCTCAAATCCTTTCTAAAGAGGGTAAGCTTCTGGAAATCTTAGGCAAGAAAGTCTTCGCCAATTCGGCGCTCCACCTTTGTCAAGCCAACACAGAGCTCATCTTGGCAGTGGCCAATCTGAGATTGTGAAAAGAGTTGGCCGATTTCCAGGAGTCTATTCATACAGAGAGGCTAGACAATATCAAAACCGGTTTGTCGGAGGCTAAAGTTTTGGGTCAGGATCCGCTGGAAGCTGCATCACACCATGTAGATACCCCGGCACGAGGCATGATGGTCGGGGTTGACATCTCCCGTCGGGTGTGGCTCCATGTGACAAAATTCTCAAAGGAAGTACAAGACAGGGTGTTGGACCTTCCTTTTGATGGCAAGGAATTGTTCCATTCTTCTACTGATGAGGAACTCACAAAGACAAAGCTGATTACCCAGGTCACTAAATCTTTATCGGTCCTGGTGAAGGCTCCTGCTAAGGCCCTTTATACACAGAGGTCAGTATCCCAAACTCAGTCCTCCTCTGTATTCAGGGGGTTTCAGGATTGTCGTGCGCGCTGTACTGAACCCTCTGGCGGGCCTTGTCGAAAGCAGCAACGGCAGGGTGGTTGGTTTTTCTCTCACCCATCAGCCTCCTCTCCAGGCACAGGTAGTCTCTCCGCCGACAAGCCATCTAAATGATGTCGGGTCGGTCGCACGAGACTCTGGTGGTAGGACGAATCTCGTCTCATCTGGAGGCGTGGCAGACCATCACCGAAGACAGGTGGGTTTTGTCCATCGCTCGGGCGGGCTTTCGCTTGCCCCTCCCTCCTACCCCGCTCTTCAATCCTTCCTTTCAACAGTTCGAGTCGTCCTCCCTCAGAGCCGAGGTACAGAAACTTCTAGACCTCAAAGCGGTGGAACTTGTTCCCCCACGGGGAGCAAGGGGAGGGCTTCTACTCCTGTCTGTTCAGTGTCCACACCCAACCAGGCTGGCCTACGCACCATCCTCGATTTTTCCCAGTTCAACCTTTCTCTTCCCCAAGAGAAATTCAAGATGATCACGCCCTGCCAAATAGTCATCTCTTCAGATGGGCGACTGGCTCGGCGCTGTTGACTTTCAGGGCGCATACATGCACATCCTGATATGGAGACCGCATCAGACATATCTCCGGTTTTCCTTGGATGAGGAACACTTCCAGTTCCGGGTGCTCCCTTTTGGTCTCAGCTCTACGCTGCATGTCTTTACGAAGATGTCGGTCATCGCAGCTTTCCTCAAGTTGCAGGGAGTTCATGTATATCCATATTTGGACGATTGGCACCTGCGCAGTCCCTGTCCACAGACAGCTTTGTTCAATCTCAAGTCTCCCCTCCAGCTCCTGCTTCGTCTTGGGATGTCAGTGAACTGGCGGAAATCTTCCATGACGGCCTCTCACGACCTGATCTTGCTGGGTTTCCATTGGAATATGGTCAGTATCAAGGTGTTCTTAATGGCAGACAGGATTACGGACTTATCAGGCACCTGCCAGCTCTTCCTCCAGTCTTTGCTTATGACGACTTGGTGGTTCCAGAGACTTATATGCCTCATGGCTTCTTGCGTGCTAGCCCTCCTCTTGCACATCTGAAGATGAGGGGTACACAGCTAGCTGTTCGGAGATAATCCCAGTTCCGTCCTGATCCTCGACTGACAACCTCTCAGTGGGAGCATCCTTTCAGGAGCCCTACCCAGAAGTGACGGTTACAACGGACTCTTCCCCTTTGGGGAGGGGCACGACACTGGACCAGCTCCAAGTTTTCGACCTTTGGACACTTCAAGACAAGCAGTTTCATATCAATATTTGGAACTTCTTGCTGTTTTTCTGGTGCTCAAGGCTTTTCAGCCGTCCATCGTGAACAAGGTAGTCGGTTTCGTACGGACAACTCTGTGACAGTGTTCTATATCAACAGGCAGGGTGGCACAAAGTCACCACTCCTTGTTGATCTAGCCATACAGATTTGGGAATGGGACATCCAGCACAAGATTTGGCTCCTGGCTGATCACATCCCGGGTGACAGCAATGTGAGAGCAGACTCACTCAGAGCCAGTTACAAGGTTTGTACGCAAAATAGAGTCCAAGATAAATCACCCCAGATTCATCTGGTGACTTTTGACATAAACCAAGATTAATCCCTTCTTCCTCTAATGAGAGTGAGCATCCAGAATCACTGAAGATTCTTTTCAGAGACATGCAGAAATTAGCACCGTCACATTGCCCATGGGTTTATGAACTGCACAAACTGTGCAGTGAGTACTCTGGAGGGTGGATACAATCTCCTCACAGAATAGAAGACAATTGGAGAGATATTCCCCAAGAAAAGGAAATTCTTCTCCCCATTACCATTTGGTGGTACAATACAGCTTGTGGAAAACCTCTACCACAACCTAAAGGGTTCGTAATTTGTTGAACTCAATTGACAGAGAAGGTGTAATAGGAAAGAAGATTTTATCACCATCATACAACACAAGCAACCAAATACCCCTGATGAATGTCCTACATTTATCTGTGTTTTAGGGATAGAAACTTGTGCAAGTTGGGTTTAGAAAAGACTTACAATACTATGGTAAAAAAGGAGAAATACTCCAATGTGAAGTGTTGATTAAGTGATGGTAAGATTTAACCCACGTTTGTTTGTACTTTCTTGTGTTTCTGTGTAGTATATGTTTTATACGTTTTTCTGGAGTTTTATGTAATGTGATCATTTTATGAGTACTAGCATTTATATGTTTAATAAATAAACGTTTCAACGTTCTTGTGTGAATTTTGGGGCATTAGATATACCCACTGTCATTGTAAATGTTTTGGATTTACATACCTATTAGTATACCTTCTTTTTGTAGAATACATTATACGAGTGGGAACTGAACATGGATGTTCTTTCAACCATTTTCCGCCAACGAGGCACCCCAGAGGTAGACCTCTTTGCAACCTTTACAAAAAAGAAACTTCCTCTGTATGCATCCAGACAAGGTCTCGGAGTGTCCTCTCTGGGAGACGCTCTCGAGATTCTGTGGCACAACATGAAGGCTTATGCCTTTCCTCCACTGCCCTTGATCCATCGATCACTCTGCAAACTCAGGAGGGCATCCAATTGCACTCTCCTTCTCATAGCTCCCTGGTAGCCAGCCAGATTCTGGTTTTTCGGAACTTCAGCATCTGTCGATTGTTCCTCCTATCAGGTTGCCGTTGATTCCCAAACAGCTTCACCAGTGCGATCACCATATGTGGCACCCCTCCCCACATTTCCTTCAGCTTGGCAGCATGGTATCTGAATTCAAACCTTAGCGCAGTACAATTTGTCCGAGGACAATATGCGCATCGTTCAGGCAGCCAGGAAACCTACTACGAGGGCTCAATATATGAGCAAATGGCTCAGTTTTTGTCACTGGTGCTTAGCTAAGCGGCTTGACCCCAGACGGGCCACGGTTGACACTGTCCTATCTTTTGTGTCTCACCTTGCTGCCTCAGGCATTCATGTCTTTTCTTGCAGGACTTGCCTATCTGCCATTGCGGCCCCTACTGTTTCTTTTCTTTGACCAATCCAGTCATTAAAGGCATTTTGTGGGTCTTCTTCATCTGTTCCCGCCTATATGCACTCCTCATCCGAAATGGGGTTTGAATGTGGTCCTCACTGCGTTATGCCATAAACCATTTGATCCTATGGCCACCACGATCTCAAATATCTTTCTTGGAAGATCGCCTTTTTGATTGCGGTTACATCGGCAAGGCGAGTAAGCAAGTTTCAAGCTCTTTCAGTGGAACACCCGTTCCTCACCTTCCACAAGGACAAGGTTGTGCTGCGCACTCATCCTTCCTTGCTGCCTAAGGTGGTTATCGATTTTCCCTGAACCAGTCGATTTTCCTTACCTGTCTTCTTTCCAAACCCAGCATTGGATGCCGAGAGAGTATTGCACAACTTGGATGTCAGAAGAGCTTTGAAGTTTTATGTCGACAGAACGAGTGAATTTAGGGGCTCCTCACAACTCTGGAAACCGGCTTCTAAGGCAACTTTATCGAGGTGGATTGCATCCTGTATTTCAGAAGCCTATACCATCCAGGGTCTTCAACCCCCGAAAGGCATTCATGCTCATCTTGTATGGGGTAAAGCGGCTGCTATTGCCTTCCAAAAGTATATTCCTTGGGAAGCCATCGCCAAGGCGGCTACGTGGGCTTCCCCATTAGCTTTTTGTAAACATTGTCTGGACCTGAGCTCCAGGGCTGATGCCCAGTTTGGTCAAGCTGTCCTTAAGAACCTATTTCAATAAAGCTATTTTTTTTCCTCCATCCACCTAATATTACTGTGGTGTGTGCTTGGGAATCTCCCAAAAGTATGGAGGAAGGGGGACGGGACGCAGGAGTATAATAAAGTTACTCACCGTAGTGACTACCTTACTCCTAGTCCATAGTCCCCTTTCCTCCATGAGCCCGCCCGCCGTCCCCTCTAAAAAGTATCCTCTATTATTGTTTAAATGGTCTCAGACCAGGCGATAGAAAAGGACTGAAGGGCGATGCACGTGGCGGAGCTCAGAAGGGCGGGGTTACGGCCACATGCGGTACCCCTCATAAAAAGAGAAGTGCTCCGGTCCCGTCGCGAAGGACGGAATTTCCCACAAGTACGGAGAAAAGGGGACTATGGACTAGGAGTAAGGTAGTCACTATGGTGAGTAACTTTGTTAATTCAGGTATCTCAAATTCACCTACCTACTAGCTGCTACTTTGTTCTCAAGCTTGGGCATTTTTCCACTATCCAGGTGACTGAAGCCTGTCTGTATACTTACATGCCGCTGTTGTCTCGGACTTGGGGAGCTTTCCCACTGTTCAAGTATCTGAAATTTAGTTGTTTCTGCAGCTGTTGTGTCAAACACAAGGGGCGCTCCCTCCTACTGACCAGATATCTCAATTCACCTGCTGCCATGTCATAGATTTGGGCGTTTTTTCCCACAGACCAGGTGAATCGAGCCTGGCTGTCTTTGCTTGCTGACGTATCTTAGGTTGGCCGAAACACACTGGGGCAGAGATTGAATTATACTTCATAGTTCAGCCTGAAGTGTTATTTTGGATGTATTCTTAACACACATGAACACTTCGTGGGGTCCACTTATTTCAGCGTGGAGACTGTTTGTTATTCGGGTACCATTCTTCTGTGCTTAGGAGTGGGGTGCTCAAGTCCTCTTCCCATCTAAGGGTAAGGCTGAGAATTAGTGTCTCAGAGGCTCTTGGGGCCACATTTCAGAGGAACTGTTTCATAGGTCAAGGGACCTTTATTGTTTTATTGACCTTCACAAGAAGTGTGTGGTCCCCAAGTCATGGATCACTCTGTGATTAAAAACGATTTCATAAAACCCCGTCCGTTGTTCTGCTCTCCCTTTTGGTGATAGTTTTGATTGGATCTGGATTATTTTTACTTCCAAGTTATTGTCCAGTATTCTCTTCGTGGTCTATTTTACTTAATAATTTACCACTCCATTTGAATCCTGGTGTGGGAGTCCATAGAGCAGCAGAACTTTTTAGGAGGGTCCTTCCTCCACAACGGAATGTTGTTTGGTCTTTTTTTTGGGGGGGTATCCCGACTGGTTTCTTGGGATATCCTTGGTTAAAAAGAGGTCGACTGGTTTCGATGATTGTAATTCATCATCTTCTTCAGGACTGTGTTTTTTTTGCTTGTCTTGGTGAGATCAGGGAATTGATGGGGTCGGAGAAGCCGTCATCCCATATACCGGGTTTCTCGGATGAGCTCCGCTCTCGTCTGGACCTCAGGACGCCAGGGCTCTCGCTCTGGTGGGTCAACCAATCACAGTAGATGGGATGACGGCTTTTTCCGACACCACCACAACCAAGATCACGCCCCCAGACCCCTCACAATTCTGGCCCATCAGCACCACACTCGCCCAGAGTCACACTCCCACTTACCACACACTTTCCAACCAGCAAACAAGAGGAACTCTATAGCAATTCAAGGAGCACCCTTCCCGCTCTACCTTCTTTACCCATGCAACCTCTTCAATGAACCATCCTTGGACCATGCACAACGTTCTCATCTCCAACCCATCCCCTCCCTCTCTCTCTCTCTCTCTTTCTCTCTCCCTCTTTCGCTCGCTCGCTCTCGCTCTCTCTCTCTGGTTCTTGTGCTCTCGCGCTCTCTCGCTCTCTCTCTCTCTGGTTCTTGTGCTCTCGCGCTCTCTCGCTCTCTCTCACTGGTTCTTGTGCTCTCGCGCTCTCTCGCTCTCTGGTTCTCGTTCTCTCTCTGGTTCTCGTTCTCTCTCTGGTTCTCTCTCTCTCTGGTTCTCTCTCTCTGGTTCTCGTTCTCGCTCTCTCTCTCTGGTTCTCGTTCTCTCGCTCTCTCTCTCTGGTTCTTGTGCTCTCGCGCTCTCTGGTTCTCGTTCTCTCTCTGGTTCTCTCTCTCTGGTTCTCTCTCTCTGGTTCTCTCTCTCTCTCTCTCTCTCTCTCTCTCTCTCTCTCTCTCTCTCTCTCTGATCCCTGGTTCTCTCTCTCTCTCTCTCTCTCTCTCTCTCTCTCTCTGATCCCTGGTTCTCTCTCTGATCCCTGGTTCTCTCTCTCTCTCTCTGATCCCTGGTTCTCTCTCTCTCTCTCTCTCTCTCTCTCTCTCTCTCTCTCTCTCTCTCTCTCTCTCTCTCTCTCTCTCTCTCTCTCTCTCTCTCTCTCTCTCTCTCTCTCTCTCTCTCTCTGATCCCTGGTTCTCTCTCTCTCTCTCTGATCCCTGGTTCTCTCTCTCTGATCCCTGGTTCTCTCTCTCTCTCTCTCTCTCTCTGATCCCTGGTTCTCTCCCTCTCTCTCTCTCTCTCTGATCCCTGGTTCTCTCCCTCTCTCTCTCTCTCTCTGATCCCTGGTTCTCTCTCTCTCTCTCTCTGATCCCTGGTTCTCTCTCTCTCTCTGATCCCTGGTTCTCTCTATGCTAGACTACTGCAACAGCATCTTCCTCAATCTGCTTCTTTCTTCCAACTAATTGGTTCCCAACTAGTTCCTCCAACTAATTCAGAATAGGACTGCAAGACTTATCCAGCCCTAAAATCTCTCCACTGGCTCCCAGTGACAGCAACAATCAAATTCAAGTCCCTCTGCACTATCCACAAGGCTGTCTAGGGCCTGGGACCTCTTAACATCCAGCTCTCCCTCCCTAAATACCTCCCGGTCAGAGTCCTTGGGCCCTCTGGCTCCAACTCTCTGCAAGTCAAAGTTCCTCAAAGCAGAGAGTGGGAAGTAGATCCCTTTCTTTGGCTGGCTCCTCCCTCTGGAACGGCCTTGCTTCCCGTCTCCAACTTGAGCCGGATCTTCTAAAGTTCTGGAAACTTCCACAGACTTCCTTTTGTCCTCTTCCTTCACTCTCCCGTGCTAACTTCCCCCCTGCCACTGCGACTGTGGAATGATCCCTTCAGACTCATACAGGGGCCAGACCAACCCTCACCAGTACACCCTGCATCTTTTGCCAGCAATTGCCTTCGGGCTCCTTTTCCCGGTCTAGCCCTACTTGGTTTTCCCTGCCCACTGCACTCTTCCTCCCTCTTCCCCCTTTTTACCCTGGCCACCTTGGCCTGCCCTGCCACCTTCCCTGGGGGCACCCCACTCCAGCACTTCTCCCACTGCCCCTGTAGTGACCACCTTCTCAAGCACTTGCCCGGTGTAGGATTGTCACATGGCCAATATAACCTTTGTTGCTCTGCATTCATGATTCCATTGTCCCCCACCCCCATTTTATCTTGTGGCTCCTGGAAACACTTGTGTATATATCTTCCATACAAATGTCCAATGAAATGAAAAACAAAATACACCTTCCAACTTACACTCACCACCCAGCCTCCAACTCTCAGACCAGAGAAGCCCTCTGGCTCTCCAAATATGACCACCCCACCTCCACCACTATGCCTGCACCACACCACCCTTCATGAACTCTGCCTCCATCTCAGCCCCCACACACCTCACCTCGTCAAACACTCATACAAGGGTAGCTCCAATCCATACCCTACACCAATGGTCACCCCCCAAACTCTTTCCCTCTCTCGCTTGCATCTCTGACACATCCCATTCACTCCCCAACCCCATGTCCAAGAAATCCTGGCGATATTTAGAGAGCCATAATCCACATGTACCACTCCCCTCCTCTACCCCTCCAACCGATCATCCATCTCACTAGCCCCACCCACAACCCTCCTTCAAACATGCCCCTTCCTCCTATCCTACCAACTCCTCTGACAACAGACCTCCTACATCCAGCCCTTACGCTTACTCAGTAAGGCCCGTCTTGCCCTTTCCAGAACCATTGCTTCCACCTCCTTTCCCCTCAGCCCTCCCACCCTCTCACACACCCCTTGCACCAAAACGCACAAAGCTCAGAGGTGGAGACCGCCCTTCACCCTCTACTCTTCATACCTCGCAACCTCTGCACCGCTCCACCATCCTCACTTTTGCTAGCCCCTCTGTCAGAACCTCCCTGATACCCATGCCCCCTCTTCCTTCTTTGAACACAACCTTTCCCCCAGTACTTCCACACCTGCCCCTCCACCTGGGCATGAATACCAGACAGCACTAAGCCTGGCACAACCCACCGCAACCCCGGGACACTGCTTTTCAGGCTCCTCCAAGATGGCCTCACTATCTTCTTTGTCTTGATGTCCTCCTGCCTGGTCTGACTCCCACCCCCATTGGTTGGCTGGGCCTTCATTGCCCAATCGGAGCAACCGGGAGGCGGGAGCCGGATCCATCTACAAAGGCCCACTTCTAATGCCCCTGTCAGCTTCCCTTTCCGCTGACGGGCCGCTACATGAAACCTCTACCCCAGCCCAAACCTCCTTGAAGTTGATCTACCTGGACTATTGGACTACCATGACTCTGCTACCTCACTCTGCATGGGTTAGTTACCTCCTCCTGACTGCCTTGTACCCTCAGCTCTGCCTGTACTACCCTCTTACTCCCACTTCATTCCCTTAACAGGGCCATACATGTAACTTGTCAGTCTAACTTGGGTGTGTTTTTGCATTTACCTTTGCCCATTGATTGTAACCTTTTAGCCCAGTAACTGTTCCATACCGTTGTACTTGCATACTCCTCCCTCTGCCTCCTCTCTCTTCCCTCCCATGGCGCTTTCTTTCCCTTCTCACTAAGTCTGGAAAGAAGAAGTTTAAAAAGGATATCTTGGCCTCTAACCCTGGTCTCCCTATCGCTGATACATATTCCAACGCCTCTTCCAGACAGACCCTCACCAACATCCTCTGTCGTTTCTTTGCCCGATCTATGGACCCCACATATGATCTCTGTGCTCTGTCCTGGCTCCTCCTCTCCCATTAATGGTGGCACTCGCTGGGAAGTCCTCATGGAGTCCTCCGACTCCTCTAGAGTCCTCCTTAATGGCCTACAACACAGTTCCGGGTTTTGTTTTGTACCAACTAAAAACATTCCCATGCGCCTGGCTGTCATTGCAATTTAAACTTATGTCGCAGTTTGTGTGGGGCAAATGAAGGGGCTTTGACCCTGGCCCCTTGAAAACACAGTAGAAAGTATTGCTCCACACTTCAGGAACTGCGCCACACTTGGTACTGGTGAAAAGGTTTGTATTTATTGTATTGTCCTTTACGGATAACACGTGTTTCGACACACCAGTGTCCTTTTCAAATCAGGGCTAATAACAAAACTACATTATGTATTTAAATATGTTCATGAAGTGAAATCAACAAGTTAAGTGTATGTTTTCAATCAAAATGCATAGTCACATGAGTATGAAAGCAAACCATAAAAAATATAATATTTACGTTGTAAAATCACAAAGTTGGGGAGGGGTGGAAAGGGAAGAGGTTTAAGGTAAATGGACACGAGAAAACAAGATAGGGAGAAAAATACAAAGAAAACAAAAAATTAGATATTTGATGAAAACAAAATATCACGGGATGCATTTAAATCGGGAACTCTTTCCAGGTCGAGATACAGCTCGCGCCCAGTCGAGTATAAATATGACCATTAGCTTTTTGAAATTGACAGACCTTTAATGATGCCATATACTATACTATTTTACTCCAAGTAGTCTTACAATTGTGTATCCCTGTCAGGCATATGCTATATGGCACAGCAGACGCCATAGGTTTCTGTCTTAATAAATGAAAGCCAAGTGTTTACAACAACTTTTTAACCTGTGATTTTTCGACCTGATTTCTAATAGGGGGATTCATCCTGTGATATTTTGTTTTCATCAAATTGGAACTCTAGATTTGGAACATAGGTGCAACTATAGATCATTTATCAAAAGGATTTGTAATACTACGTTCATATGATTTGTATACTTGAATTGAAATAGCTAATTGTTTGTTTTCTTTGTATTTTTTCTCCACATCTTGTTTTCTCGTGTCCATTTACCTTAAACCTCCTCCCTTTCCACCCCTCCCTAACGTTCTGTGATTTTACAACATAAATATGTTTTATGGTTTGGTTTCATACTCGTGTGACTATGCATTTTGATTTATAACATACACTTGACTTGTTGATTTCACTTCATGAACATATTTAAACACATAATGTTGTTTTATTAGCCCTGATTTGAAAAGGACACTGGTGTGTCGAAACACATGTTATCCGTAAAGGGCAATACAATAAATACAAACCTTTTCACCAGTACTAAGTGTGACGCAGTTCCTGAAGTGTGGAGCAATGCTTTCTCCTCCTTAATGGCACTGTCATGGTCCAAGGTGCTCAGGCCAATCTCCTCCTCTTCGATAGACGTTTCCCTCGCCTCATCAACTTCCTTTCATCTCAGGCTGTCCCTTCCTCTCATTCCTTGGCTACCTTGCCCACTCCTCCCTCCTCCCCTTCAGGCTACCTCCACTCCTCTGCAGAGCGTACCTCTGATTTATACCCCTCCTCGGACGGTCTTCAAGGCTGGCAACCTTCTGCAACTTGCCACTCTCAACTCTCGCTCTACTGTCAAACACTCCTCTGACATCTGCCACCTCCTCGAACAACTGGACCTTGATGTCCTCTGTCTTACTGAGACATGGTTCACGGCTAGCTCTGTAACGAGCTTTGACACTCTCCTCCCTGATGGCTACAAGATCCTCTCTGCACCCAGATCCGCCCGGCCCGGAGGTGGTGTAGCCCTGATCTTTCCTGAGTGGATTCCTGCCACTATCATTTCCACTCAGATCTACCCCCCTTTTGAATGCCTTGTCTGCAGGCTCTCAATCTCTCCTAGCCACTCTCTTACTGTTGCTACTCTCTATTGGCTCCCTGGTCAAATCGCCTCTTTTCTCTCGTGAGTGGGCTGACCTCTCCACCTCCCTCCAGGCCTCAACGACTCAACTCCTAGGTGACCTCAACATCCATCTCAATTTTCCCTGTCCCTCATCTTTGCTCTTTCGCAACCTCTGCAATTCCCCCTCTCTCTCCTCCCCTCTGGCCCGACGCATTCTGCAGGTCACACACTTGATGTCTTGATCTCCTCTAGCCTTCTCCTCTCGATCCCTCTGATCACTCCTCCCTCCTGGAGTGACCACTGCCTTCTCTCCTCTCCTCTCATCTCTACCCGCCAAGCCTACCCCTACACTGCCACCCACCTTCTCGGACATCCGGGCCGTGAAGCGTGTCAGTTGAGGCTTTTGCTGCCACCTTCTTTCCTCCCCCCCCCCCCTTCTCCTCTGGCTGACTCACACCCGGACACAGCCCTATCCCTTCTCTACTCTTCTATTTCTGATACTCTTGATGCTCTTGCCCCTGTCATGAGGATCTGCTTGAAGTCCAAAGCCAAGTGCAATTCCTGGTATGACTCTGCCCTAGCTACACTTAAACTTAAACGTAAGTGTAGGGTGGCTGAGAGGAAATGGAGGGCTTCTTGTTCATACTCTGACAAACTGGCCTGTCCCCTCCAAAGGCAATACCGACTCTGTCCTCACCAAGAAGAGAGTCCACATTTAAGCCGTGTCTCGGCAGCATCTAACAACTCAGCCAAACTCTTTAAAATCTGCAAGGAGCTGGCCAACCCTGCTGCAGTCTCTACCCCTCCTGTTCCCTCACAGGCTCTTTGCAATGTCTTTGCCTCTCACTTTATCGCAAAAATCCAGGACATCCTGCACACCCTCTCTTCCCCTTCCCCGACTCTCCCCCTCTCTCTGTGCTTGCTGACCCTCCCTTAGCCCCCTCTCCACCCCTTCTCATCCTTTCCTCTTTTCTCCCCCGATGAGGTGCTAGACAAGTCAGATATATGAAAGCCTTGTCAAAACAGGTTCGTCCCTGTTCCTCTGAAACCATCAAGGACCACATTGACACCCTCGCTCCGGCCCTTGCTGATTTTTGAAACCACTCCTTTGCCTCGGGAACCTTGTCCTCCCCTCTGAAACACTCCCTTGTGCATCCTCATCTCAAGAAACCCACAGCTGATCCTTCTTGTCCAGCTAACCTAACTATCGCCCAATTTCCATCACTCCCTTTCTGGGCAAACTCCTGGAAAACCTGGCCATCTCCCAGCTTAACCTTCATTCTGATTCTGTTGGCTGTCTCCATGACCACCAGTCTGGTTTCAGAGCTGCCAGAAGCATGGAAACTGCTCTCCTGAACATCCGTGAAGATCTGCTCTCCAACCTAGAGTCTAACATTCCCTCTGTCCTCATCCTACTCGACCTCTCTTCTGCCTTTGACACGGTCAACCATACCATCCTGCTCAACCGTCTCTGTGATTACCTGGATATCACCGATCAGGCTCTGCCCTGGCTGACCTCTTTCCTCTCTGATCAACCCTCCCATGTCATACTGGGGTCCTTCCTATCATCTATCTCCCTCTACCTGTGGTGTTCCACAGGGGTCTAACCTCCTGCCCTGGCTTTTCAACAATACCTAGAAACTCTCGCTCACTGCATTGCCATTCTCTTCTCCAATTTCCGTTGCTACGCTGACGACACTAAACTCATTTTCAGGCTGCCCTCAGCCACCTCCTCTCCCTCATCTCTGATTGCCTTACTGCCATTCAAGATTGGTGTTCCGCCAATGATCTTTGTCTGAATGCCAGCAAGACTGAGATCCTCCTCAATGGCACACCTTCTCCATCCTTTCCCCTCACTCTCTGACAGGCCTCCCTTGGCCCTCCGCCTACCCCCACCTGCGAGGCTAAGAACCTCTGGGTCATCTTTGATTCCACACTTTCCTTCTCCTCCCACATCTCTGTCTCTAAAAAGTCAAACTTCCTACTGCACTTCCTCAGAGGTACTCTGCCCTTCCTCTCCTTCCCCCAGAAGCTCACTGTCTCCCAATCTCTGGTTCTCTCTAGGTTGGACTATTGTAACAGCCTCTTTCTAAACCTACCTCCCTTTACTCTCCGCCCTCTGCAACTAATCCAGAACAGGACTGCGAGACTTGTCCTTGGCCTCAAGCACTGGGATTGTGTCTTTCCAGCTCTGAAATTTCTCCATTGGCTCCCAGTGGATTCAAGGATTAAATTCAAAACCCTCTGCATTGTCCAAAAGGCTTTCTGGGGCCTGGGTCCAAAATACCTTCAGCTATCCCTCCGCAAATACCTCCCCTCTCGAGCTCTTCGCTCCTCTACCTCTAACTCCCTCAGGGTCAGTCGTTTCTCAAAGAAACAAGCTGGGGGTAGATCTCCGTCTTCAGCTGGGGCCTCCCTCTGGAAGAGCCTCCCTGCCACTCTAAAACTTGAGAACCATCTACGGGTCCGGAAGCACCTCAAGACCTTCGTCTTTGCTTCTGCCTTCGCCCCCCTCTCCCCTGCTGATCTGTTCTCTCCTGGCACCGTGCACCTGGCCACCCTCTGTCCTCCGGGCCCAGGTTCCTGCTCACCCTGCCACCCTTCAGCACTGTCTCCGGGCCACCCCTTGCACTGGGGTCTGTATCTGTACCCATACAGTTCCACCTCCTTCCTGCACTTATCTGACCTACCCCGTCTGCTGCCTTATACTCAGCACTTGCTGGCTGCACTACAACTTTTGTTGCTTTTATTATTTATTTATTTGTGTTATTTATTCTGTTCTCCTTTTGCTCTACACTTTCCACTTCTCCACCCTTTCTTGCACTTCCCCTCCCCCTCCCTCATGCACTTGCACGTTCTCAATGTCACTGGGCCTAGTAAGATTGTTGTTTTGTTCTCCCCTTTTCCCCTCCCGTGCCTTGTCACGCTCAAACACTTGTGTATGAGCGTGATACAAATAAAATATCGAATAAATATTCGCTCCACTCACCACCCCCACTTCAACCGCGGTTCCGCCACCCGATCCACCACTGCACACTCTGCTCCATTCTTCTGAATCGCTCCACCCTTACAACACCACCCCTCCAGCCAACCCAATTGACATGGTCCTACCATCCACACAGTCCTCCCCTTTGACCAACGCCTACCCACCAGCCACCCTGACCAACCAAATGCTGCCAGGACAATACACCAACGCCCCGCCCCGCACCCCTCTTCCCATCAACTCACCGGCCTCCTTTTCAATGCCCACTCTGTGGCCAAGAACAGACACAGCATCTTTGACCTCCTAACCTCTGACAATCCTGACATCAACTTCATCACTGAAAGAGGGTTCTCGAACGATTTCAGACCAATTGTACACAACATTCTTTGCTGACTACTCGCTCATCACCCACAACAGACCTTCCATAGGAGTGGAGTAGCCATCCTCCACAAATCTCACATCTCCATCACACTCACCGAAACTCAGCCTTGCACAGCTAACTGTGAATCCTTTCTAGTCAAACTCGCTCTGCTGCCCAATTTCTCACACAGCTTCTTAGTCACCTGCAGGACACCAGGATATGACAGACATTTCACCAACAGCCTCTGCGACTCACTTGTGACCACACAAGTTAAGCACTCACCCTACAGGGAGACTTCAATATATAGTATGACGTGCCCAACAACTCCACAACTCAACTCCTGGTCGACAGTCTTGAGTTACTCATCCTTACCCAGCATACCACAGACCCACCCACATTGCAGGCCACACCCTTGATGCGATTTCCATCTCCACCGACCTCATTTCGACATCCAACCCCAAACCTCCCCTCTGGACAGTCCACTCCACCTTACCTTTCTGCTTGCGTACACCACCCCCGCCTCCCAAAGTCCCCCCCGTCCCTCCATGCGTTTTCACCTGACCTGGCTGAAGCCCGCTATGCACCCTCCCTGCATTCCCGGGCACAGATAGACCTGTTCCCATCGAGTCCTTTTGATTCCTGGCCAAATGACTCCCTCCTTCCTCTCACCCCTGCTCCCTCCCATAAAGGACCAACTCTCAAGTGCGTCATCCCCACCTGAAGGCGTTCAAAACCCAAAATTGCAACACCCTCTCTGAGCACTTCCACAATACTGCCCTGGGCACAACGGCCACCCTTAATGCCAAACTTTCCAGCCTCAACCCCCGCCCAACACTTGCTCTTTGATAATCCATCATTCTCCAGCCGGAAGTCCTTCTTGCTGCTCTTTCAACCCTATCTCAAGCGAGGAATTTGTCAAACTGTCATCTACCGGCTGACCCTCCGGCTCGTTCCTTGACTCTTGTACCACCTCTCTTCAAAGAAATCTTCACCTCCACTTGTGCAGGAGAACTGGCAAGGTCCATAATTAATGACTCCCTCACTTCCGTCTTATTCCCAGAAGCCTTCAAAACTGTGCATGCAGGGGCCTCGAGATAAGACTCATACCAGGCCTTTTTAAGCATTTAAATCTTGTAAATACGACAGCTTTATGCTTTTCTTGTGTACATCTACACATTGATTTAGTGAAGAGGGCAGGGCAAAAGTCAAGTTACCAGAGCACCTTTTTTGATTTTTATCTACATGGATGTAATTGTAAGCCATGGAGAAGAGCATCTGAAACACATTTATTTCTCCGACGCCTTCTGTTAAGCTTCTGCTGTGTTGTGTGTATATTCTCATGGAGCCAACAGAAGCATTGTGCATATTTATTTTCCTACCATTTTAGGATCATATAATTAACGAGATGGAAAACTCAGTTGCAATTGAGGATGATCTTTTATAACAAATAGTTTTTTCCCCACTGAAAGTAATCCAGTATTGCACAAAAGTATTTTTCAGGGTTCCTGTGCTGTGTGCATTTATCATCGAGCTGCATTTATATGGTGTGTTCCTACACATGTTTGTATAGGAGAAGGTTTTCCACAAAAGTGACGCATTGTTTTAAACCAGAACTCTTTACTGAACAACTGTTTTGTTTCTAATGGGTCCTATTGATTTTCAAGTGTCATGTTCTGGTTGCCTGATGCATATTTACACTCTTGCAGGGGCAAATCATTTTTACACTTACAATTTCATTTACACTCGAATTATAAAAACATTGTGTAAAATTATGAGTATGCAAGGTCTTTTTTACATCCATTCAACCTTAACTTGCAGTCAACAGGATACATTACTGTAAATGGTCAGTGGCAGCGGAGTCATTGCTCAAGGGTGAGTAATTGTAATTACACCAATCGCATGTGTTACGACCTCTTTCAAATCTTCAAGACTGCAATTAAAATATCCAAAACCTGAATCTCCTGAAAGTTCAAGCGCTGTCAAAAATGAAAGTTACATTTGCAGTTGAAATCTAAAACTCAACAATATCTGTCCCTGTAGTGATAATCCGTAGGTATTTAACTTTTTTATGTAGCACTTCATGCATGGTTCGTCCAACTTCTAGACACTGTGATCATTATACCTCACTTGATAGTCAGTTTACTGACCTCTGAAGGATGTTTGCCGGTAAGATAGCTCAGCTGGTTGAGCGCTCGCTGCTGTGCTCTGTACGTGATCTCAGCTGGTCAAAGGTTCGAATCTCGGCAAGGCCAACTCAGCCTTTCATACTTCGGAGGTCAATAAATGAGTGCCACCTTCAGTTGGGGGATAATTGTATGTAAATATGTTCTATGTACAGCGGTTGGCCAAAAGCACTATATGAATAACAAATCATAACAAATTATTAACTCTGTCCAGCCAAAATTTGACCATGAGATTAGGTATAGAATTTAGCATGAAGTCCTTACCTCTCTGCACTGTTGTATCATAACATTGAAATACCATTAGGTACTCGTAGTTCCAGGAAATGAGGACTTACATTAAGCATCAAACACAATATTATCAACCCTAAAACACACAATACAATTCACGTTTGCTTTACTATGTAATTGGCTAGGTTTTTGTGTTTTAAAATATATACAGAAGAGATCAAATGGCCAAACCTTAGCGAAATAATGAGACGTATTGAGTCACTGATCGCCTTGTATTATATTAATATCACTGTCTGCAACATGTTTTAGGAAGTGAACCAGCTGTAGAGAGGCTGAGAACTGTTATAGAAATAATTTGTTTTTCTTAGGCTGAATTCCTTTAAATAATGGTTTACTGAATACTTACACTTGAGTACAGGCGCGTTATAAATGCCACATCATATCATATGTAAAGCTTTTTCTGATAAGAGTTAGCCTGTGTATTTTGACTAGTCGCTATCAATGTTATATTAGTTCAGTCTTTGAGGATCTTGCACTGCTAAGGCAATTAACTGTTCCTGTTCTATTTGGGTGGTTCTCCTACTGATGTATCGGTGAGGCACATGCTGGGTTTGTTCTTTGTGACAGTAATTTGGACTGCCGAGGCCTATGATCCAGTTATGAGTGTAGCTTGCACTGCTGTGGTAAGGCCCCTAATTTACCTCTCAAGCGTGGTGGTGCTTGAACTGCTCCATCCCATGCAGTTCTTTCTCTATGCAAGTGGAACTTATACTGCTGTGACCCAAAATGTATCTGTTCCAAGTGTAGTAATTTTGCATTGTTGAGACTCGCAACGTCTCGTAATTGAAATTCCAATTCCTCTGCCTTGTCTACAAATCTCTGCACAACCTCGCCCCCCCCTATCTTTCCTCCCTCCTCTCATTTTACTCTCCCGCTCTTTCCGCTCAGCTGTTCTCCACCTTCTCACTGTACTGCCAGCCCCTTATGCCTCCTCACGATTCCGCTCCTTCCAACTCTTGGCCCCCCTCCACTAGAACTCCCTACCTCTCTCTATCCGCTCCACCCCTACCTATCCATCTTTCTGCTCCTCCCTGAAAGCCCTTCTTCTCCATTCCCCCCCTGACTCTCCTTCCCTACCTCTCTCCCCCCCTCATACCCCTGCCTCCCCTTTCCTTTCCCATCCCCTTCCCCCCCGAAGACCCCAATTTGGATACTGTAACCACCTTAGTGAGTTGGTCACCCGCCCCCCCCCCTGCCCCTCCATCATTCCCCTTCCCTCCTCTGTGTAAATTGTTCTAAATACTGTATCACTGGTTTGTTTCAGGTTTGTAAATTATGCTTCATTACTGTACCTGTTGTTCTGTAAAGCGCTTTGGTGTAAAGCGCTATATAAACTCAAACATAAACATGTGCGGAAAACATGATCTACTGTGCAGACACATTCCTGATCTGTTCTCTGTGTGGGAATCTTCCACCTTTGCTTTATACCTTGCATTGTTCACCTGTTCTACATGATTAAAGCTTGCATTGGGGTGGCTCCGGTTAGCCTTTTTTGTTTGTGTGGGGGGAAACCTGCACAGTTCCTACCAAAGCTGACCTGCTCTGTGTGAGCAAAGCGTTAAAACATTATACTGCCATTGTACCCTTTCATTATATGCAAGGGAAACTCTGAGTGTTAGTGCTCATCCATTTGTGAGAGGACGTTTGTGCCCCTACACCATGTGCTTCATCTGTTAATTGTTAGAGAAACCTGCTTTTCTATCACAATGCAGAAAGCTGCCGCATGGTAATGATTTCCATACAGTTTTTGCAAATGTTGGCTAGATGTCACATACTTTTCATTCTCTTGCAATGGAGAAAACTCATTTTTACTCTCTCGAAATCACATTTACTCTCCAAGATTAAAAATAGAGAGTAAAATACTTGCACTGTAAAATCTTATCTGGAGCAAAGCATCCTTCGATCCCCTACAACCAATGAACTGTAGGCCCATCTCCAACACCCAATTCTTGGCAAAGCTCATCGACCGCTCTGCATACTCACAGCTCAACTGTTTAGTGGGATCCAACAACTTCCTAGACCCCACGGAACAGAAACCACTCTGATCTCGATCTGGGATGACCTCAAAGTGTCTGCAGACTCTTAAGGATGTGCAGCACTTGTTCATCTTGATCTCTCTGCATCATTTGACACCATTAACCGCTTGATCCTCCATGACAGACTACACTCCAGAGGAATCTGAGACTCAGCACTCAACTGGATTGCCTATTTCCTCAATAACAGACAGCAAATCCCTCTACTCCCCCCTTTCCTCTCCTCTGGATTACCCCAAGAAGCCTGCCTCTCTCCTCTTCAACCTTTACATTACCCCTCTGCCAGGGATCATCCGCTCTCACAACCTCACATGCTATAACTACACAGACGACACACATCCTGTGAATTCCCAATTCAAGCTCTGACCCTCGCCCTGAACTAGCAACATGCCCCTCAGATATTGGAATATGGATGACAAGTAACCATCTCCTTCTGAACCCAGGGAAAAAGAATATCATGGTGTGCGGCAATACAGCCCTATTACCGCAACCTTCCTATGGCCACTACACCCCCCTAGCCCCTGTACTTTCACCTCCGTCAAAAACGTACCTAACCCTGCGTGACCACATCAATAATGTATCCAAATCCTGTCACTACCAACTTAGGCTTCTGAAGCGCATCTTCCCTTACCTTTCCTACCCTAACAGACCAGCTGCAATTATGTCCATTATCATGTCCAGACTTTAGTATGCAAATTCCATCTACCTGGGTGAACCAGCCTACCAACTAAACAAACTCCAAAGAGTCCAAAATGCGGCTGCCAGACTGCTTCTTGCACTGGTACGAAGGGATCACCTCTCACTTGCTCTCTGTACCCTACACTGGCTCCCTATTGGACAAAGGCAGCCACCTTCAAAATCTTGTGCATTACTCACCGAGCGCTGCACAAAGCCGGCCCCTTATACTTGCAAAAAAAGATTATGCCTTATCTCCTGACCCGTACCCTAAGCTGAAAGACGCCCATCCTGCTAGTGGTCCCCACCTCCAATTCAGCCAGGATCGGCGGATCTGCCTACTCAACCCTGGCGCCAAAACTGTGGAACTTGCTGCCTCCCCACATTCGACACAGCTAAAACTACATGGCCTTCCGGAAAGCACTCAAAACCTGTCTTTTCCCCTAAATCATATAATGGACCGCCTTGGGCCACTCAATCCACCACCAATCGGCCAATAATGGTGGGAACTGCATCAAGATGAGGAGGTAAGAACGGTCAGGGCTTGGAAGCTGGCTCCAATGACCAGTCTATTTCAATGCTAGAATAATGCTGACCGTGCCACTTCTAACATCGCTTCAATCTTAATGGCCACAATGCCAAATCCGAGACATAACACCTTTGCTCTTACGCTACGACTGGGCTTGCCTAGTGCCCTCGACCATATATGCACCACGCTCTAAGACCAGGAGATGTCCACCTCTACCTATCCATCTGGAAACCAATACCCTATCTCCAAACCAGAGTCCCAACAGCGCTTATGTTCTTCGCCTGGACTGAGCTTGATCATCATCGTCTTCCTCCAAGTACGCACTAAGCATTAATCCTGGAGATGTCAACCTCTTTCAATCTTACTTATCTGTGAATCAATGTGCAGAACTACAAACCCAGAGCATAATTGCACTTATGTTCTGAACAATACGATCGGGCCTGCTCTTGTTAACCTGTGTCAATCACACGCATCTGGGAATAATGCACAGAACTACAATCCCCGAGCCTAACCGCACTTATGTTCAAACATTCCGACTGGGCCAGTTCAAATCATCCATCGGGTATACAAAGTGGTCTCTGATCAAGCCATGTTACCGTTATCTGCCTAGAAATTGTTGTAATTAAATCCGTCACCTCGGGTGCAGCATCAACTACGCCTAGTCAGACTTACTCTAGTCCCCTGCAGATATGTACTACGCCCTCCGATCCGAGGAGCTCCCTAGCTCTTAATTCCCATAAGGGGCAATAATGCGATACAATTCCACAGCTCACACCATAAACTATATTGGGAAAACCCATCCACCTGCCATAAACTATTACTCAGGACCTGGAAAATGAGCCCACTGGCACTTATAACCGAGCATCTGAAACAGACTGACTCTGTGCCACATCATGGGAAGATGCTCTGAGGCAGGCGAGGAATCTGACCGAGAATATTCTCGGAGAATCAACGCTCCTCTAGAATTGACAGTCAACTCAGTGACCACTGGAAATAAAACAAGAACAGGGGTTCCAAACAATCTGCACTGACACTCACACATACCAATATGCTTACTCTCGCCTTTACACCAAAATAAAATAGAATACAGCTATGCCCCGCGGTCGGTTCGGCCTAGCTGCACATTTACCTACTCACCTACACGTACACCTCAACAGTTTTTAGAACGCAGCTATACTCCACTAAATAATCGGCCTAGCTGCACATATAATATCAAACGCCAGCGGCGCCAGAATGCAGACCCCAAGGTCAACAGCCTTGTTGCATACGTTCTACTGACCTCACACAGCCACTGCACCATGCCTACTGTTCGAATGCAGCTACACATTGTACTGGCTGCACACATACTGAGTGCATCCAAGCACTATATACTAGCCTACGCTTTGCACTGACCTTAACTGCAGTCCCAGAGGGCGTTCTGAGATCAAA
The DNA here is from genome assembly GCF_040938575.1 of Ambystoma mexicanum. NCBI lineage: Eukaryota > Metazoa > Chordata > Amphibia > Caudata > Ambystomatidae > Ambystoma > Ambystoma mexicanum. Next base: position 1,346,149,961 of record NC_090921.1, read on the forward strand.
CTGATACTATATAAGGCACTATAAATGCACAATAATAAAGCATTTAGCCAGTTCGTGTTTTTCTGTTCTGGGAAAGTGTAGGAGAAAAAAGACTACATTTCAACATGCCTTGCATTGGCAATTTCTTGTTATGGATTTTCTTTTGGGGAAGGATTTATGAAAGTGAAGCTGATCCCCAAGCATCGGGGTCTTAAAGCATTACACCATTATTGAACTGCCTCCTAGATGCTGCTCTCATAATGACTAGTGCTTCCAACCTTGGGGAGTGTTTTATTTTAACCGCAACTGAAATGCCAAAAGACGTTGTTCCATTGCAGTAGAATGTATGCTTTTCTTTGTGGTTGATCGGTTATTATCGAATATTCTGATCACTGCCCTTACACAAGTTGGATCCAAGTTAATTTCTAAAAATTCCAAACTCTTGTAAAAACATGGTTTATAATTGGAGATCATCAGCACATCCTTTGTTGTGGTTTGTATAATTATTTGCTCTTACATCCAAGTGCGCCTGGAGGGTGGTCTTGGTTAGTATTAGGTGTTCTTGTAATTCTGCTTTCGGAGGAAAGCCTGCCACATCTGGCAGTGGTGCCCAGGAGTACTCCCTCTGTCTGCAGTCAGCATAAAGCATGGTATTACATTGCGATTATTGCATCATGTGCTTTTGTAATCATTGAAATTAAAAATATAGCTGAGCATGAGCTGTGAAAATATTCTACGTTTCTGCTTATTCCAAATTTTTGGGTCACACACATTAGAGGTACGTGTTGATGTTCTTCTTTTCTTCTGCACAATAGCGAGTGCTTTCCCCCCATGTTTGATTTACTCCCATTAAATGGTAAAAAAATATTTTTCTTGAATGGTGATCTATGCTATGTACGGTCCATTGTTTGTGTATTTGTCTTTTACTTAATTTGTGGGCCTACATCTGTATTGTGTTCAGGACAAGCTCTCGTGTCTCCACCTGTCACACCCATTATCACGGAAACCTTCTTTTGAGTAGCTTCTGGAAAATCATAATCCACGGGGAGGGCTGACTGCATTGATCGAACAGATAACAATATTAATTAAAATAGCAGAAAATCCAAATGCTTTCAGTCAAGCATTCTGTTTACGTACTGTTCACAAGATGAGCACACATTTTGACAGCCATGTTTGAGAGGACAACATGATGAGGCAACATGTATTTTTAGAGGAGGCCTGAGTGCCTGAAATGTTGCCAGTATAATCTATTATTGAATGGGTTGGTCGAGAGGGTAAATCACTTTAAGACGAATGTCATTTGTCTATGTCAAGTGGCGTTTAAATTGAATATGATTGCATACTGTCACATGCGGCAACTTTTGGGGTGTGTCCATTTTCTATGAAGAGGGTCCAGAGATTCCTGAAAACATGATCACCATCGAGGTTCAATAGTGGCTAGACGGATGTTGTGGATTTACGCAAAGTAATAGACCATGTGCCAACACACCAGCTGAAATGTAGGCACATTTGCGATAAATTGTATGCATGGAATATGTAGATGAATTTGGGAGACTGGGTCAGAGTCTAGGATCCTGCCACAAGGATTAAGGAACTGCCATTATATTTACTTCCCATGAAGTTTATCAAAGCTGGTCAAAGTTTGATTATGCTGGAGGATGGAATGACATGGAGCAAAGAGATGGTAGTCTGTGAGAAGGGGGCAACAGGTGCAATGTCTGGTGATTTTGGCAGCAAAACGTGTGCAATCTTGGGTTCAAATTTTCCGATGCAAGTTCCCAAGGATTTTATTAGCGATGTGCAGTGTGGGGGCACTGCATTGAGAATATGATCGATGTATATGCATCCTAAAGGGCCCACAGCAGGGCGTCCTACCTACCAACCTCGCTTGTGGACAAATATGGTCCATCTCCTGGATTATGTGTTTTCTGTATGGGGTGTTTTCTGGACCACACCATTGTAGCTGTTGCAGGCAGGGGTGTTAGTCTCTGGTGAGGCACCTATGAAAATATATGCTGCAGGGGTCGAAATTAAGGATTCATGCTAAAACATGCTCCTGTGCATCACCTAGGAGGCAGGAGTTGCCCTTCGAGAACCAGAGGTGACTACATAGCATGCTGCAAATTTAACTTTTATGTGAAATGCAAATTGAAACATTTCCCCCATTTATATACACATTTCATTAAAGCAATAGAACCCTCTAAGGGGGACGTTACCGGTCTGGTAATGCCCCCTGGATCGATTAGTTAAAAGCCTGAGCGAAGCAAGAGCTTTAATGTAGCCCCAGGGGCATTACCAGACGAGTAATACCCACCCTCCGTGGGTTCTATTGCTATAAGTACCCCAGCACTTTGTACCGGGTACTAATAGTGTTTTTTCTCAGGTTGTGAAACAGCACGAAAGCCGTTTCTCAGCTCGAGAAAAAAATAAAACAAAAAATGCGCACCATGGAAAGAAAAGGGCTGCCATGGAAAGGAATTTTTGGGTCATTACATGTTCCTTCTCCCTTTCTGTGGCAGCCAGACGAACAACGGAAGGGAGCTTGAAGGGACGCAGCTCTCCGAGCGCCCAAAGCAGGGTAGGTCTTTGTCACGCTGGTAGGGACCTGGCGAGGGCCAATCAATATTGTTACAAATTATCTGATTGTACCTCACCGGGTACTAATATGCTTCAAATGTCTTCTAGATGTCTCTGGTTCTTTATACACAAAGTTAATGCCAGATGGATATTTTTGTATGGCAACAGTTTGCCTATGGAGCTAAAAGTAGTTCCTGGTGTTAGGCTCTCCTGGGCTAGGAGCAGGAGCTAAATGGCTCACATAACTTCGAACCCTGTGCATCATTTAGAATATAGTTTGCTGTATTCAAACTGTTCTGGTGTTTTTGGTTGTTTATCGGAAGTATAGTATTATGGGTTGACATATACTCCATGCATGTGACCCTGGGATGGCATTTGAGAGTGGCACGACAGGGAATGGAATTTTGGGGGCGGGTTCCACCTGAGGGTTCTTGGGTTGTCAATAGGTGGTGGCTATGTAGCACAGCTGCTTTCCGGGGGGCTGTCTAAATAAAGCTTGACTTCGACTTTGTGTTTGCTGTTCACCACAACAGTGTGCATGGGAAGCGGGGTGGTTGGGTGACTTTAGTTTAAAACAACATATTTTTTGAAATGATCATCCCTCAACTGTGGAGATCCGAAAGGTTGCCTTCAAATATAAACTATATTGAATTTTTTAAAATGTGACATTTTACTTTGAATGGGAGATGTAAATGTGTGCAATATTCATTATGTACTTCATCGTAGGAATTACTATATTTTTAGCTTCAATATTTTGACACTGAACCCTCCAATATAATACAGGACTTTGTGTTACAACTAAATTGACCAGTGCCCACTTCCTCACCTGCTCCCAAAGGCAGACTGCCCACCACATGTACCCCCTCCCGATTTCTTTGTGTTCGGTTTACGCTAGAACAGTACCTGATCACCTTCCATTTAACTCGCACAGGAGAATCTCCAAAGCTTCAAGAGGTCTAGTCCCTAAATGACTCTTCCACAGCACTACCAAGCGGTAGAGTGACCGCTTTTGTTGATCTACAGGGATCATATGATTCTTGCTTTATGGGAAGAATATGGGACCGTCTTTTACTTATTCCTTACATCGATTTTATTTGACTGGAGAATTGCCCTAATTTTAGTAATTAAAATGGGATGGTGCTCTTCTTATCTGAAATCCTGCTTATAGTGTCATTGGTACTAAAACTGACAATGTATCCATTATCCTATTGAAAATCAGTATTCCCATTTAAAAAAAATGCCATTGGCTCATATATTTGCAATAACTATTGACATATGCAGCAAACTTAATGAGAGTATTTTAAAAAAGCATTAGTCTTGTTGTGATGTCATTACTTATAAAAGAAAATTACATGTTGCTGGGATTCATATCGTGCACCACTTCCATTTTGGAAGTGTTGGAGGTGTTGTGTCTAGGACCTTTGAGGCATTTATGTCTAGAAAGAAAAACTTCTATGCCCATGGTGCTAGGATGGATTGGCCTGGGCTGTGGTTTGTAGGTTGGTTTTATAGATGTAGTGTTGTGGTGTTTGTTGTCTGCTGGGAGTTGTCTGTGTCTGACTTCCTTAGTTTGCATTTAGTGTTTTTAGGCATGGCAGTGGAGTGGTTAGTGGGTAGGGTTGGCAAGGTTGCAGTGAGACTTTGTTAAAACCAGTGCTATAAAAGTGAAATCTCACCCAATTCTCTGATTGAGCCAAAAATGTTGGAAACTTTTCCTTACTAAGGCATTGATTTGTGGTTCCAGGGTAAGTACTTTATCCTTAAGTGTCCCAAGATTTTTGATGATATTTGAGGTTTTTGTGCTACTACTGATTACCATAGGCCATCGTGTTGGTGCTTCTGTTGCGGCATTCAGTGAAACAATCATGATTTCTGAATTATCTGTGTTGAGTTTTCAGCTGCTAATTGTCGTCTTTGGGTTCAATTGTACGAAGCAGTTGGCAAGCGTGTTCCTGTCCTCATTGCTGGTCATTTCTTTTTTTTATATTGATTTTGCGTGTCGTCCGCATAGTTGTAGCAGGTGAGTTAGTGCATTTAGTCAGTGGGGCCATGTATGTATTGAGAAGGACAGGACCCCACACATTATTTTTCATGAGGTGGAGCTGAAAGGGGGAAGCCAGGTGATTTCTGTTCAATCCATGAGGAAAGATCTCATCCACTGCGGTTGTGTAGCCCTCCTTCCTATAGTCTCCTAAGTAATGATCTGTGGTTGATGTTGTCAAAAAGCCATTGAGGATAGGAGTGTGAGGGTTGAGGTGATGTTAGTCTGTAATGATTTTAAGGTCGCCCCAAATGGATACAGGTGCAGACTCTGTTCCTATCATTCTTCTCAATCTAACTTGTGTGAGAACTATGATGTGGTTGACTCCATGTGTTCTAGAATGTGGCGGCATATACAGCGTAACAAAGCACAAAAACAATAGAGCTTACCCATGTATTTTGTAACTCTTAAGGATTTCAGTTAAACCCCTTATCATGCAGATCTAATTCTTCCATCAAATCATATGCCCTTGCAGATGTTCCATTAATGGATCTGCTTGTGTGCTTTGTTGTCGGTATTCTAGACCCCCGTGCGGTTGGGCGGCTTTTCCCTTGATCACCCCCTTTGTTACTGATCGTTGGGCACATTAGCATTCAAGGATTTTGACTGGTTATGATGTAGTGGAAGTGGACCAGTAGTTGGTGAGTTGTCCGGGTTTCAGGTGGCTGTATTGAAAAGTGGTTTAACATTGGCCACCTTAAAAGATCTCTGTACAGTTACTTTTTCCATTTAAGAGTTAATTTGCGAAAGGTGAGTACTGACGTATGTTCGGTGAGCATTTCATTGTAGATGTCGGGGGCCACGGTTGGCTATCGAGCCTACTTAGTTACTCATTCACAAATTTCTTTAAGTCCACTTCAGTGATTTGCTGGAACTGGTTAAGCAATGGGATTTTAGCAGGTAGTCAAGAATGTTGTTGATTCCATCAATCTCTGCTTTATCTATGGGATGATGTGTGTTTTCCACCTAATTTTGGAAGGGATTGACATATTTATTTTACTGGTGAGTTTCTATTCTCTTGCTTTGGGTAGTGTAGTTTCTTAACCTTTAATTTTTCTGCTTTAGAGTGTTGCTGATGTGCTGACTTGCCTCACTGATTTTAATGTTTCCTTTAAGTTTATTGTAGTTGGCATTTTGTTTTCTTCAGGGTTTGTAGTTGAGGGATAAGTCACTTACTGCTGTCTTTCTTTCGTTTCTAAAATGGTGATGTGTTCCAAAGCAGTAAGTCCAGTGGTTCTGAAATCCAATTTTGGAGCATCTCTAATTTTTCCTCCTGAAAAGAGGGTTAGGCGTTGTGTTCCCTATTAGTGTTCAATGTTCCTCTAGGAAGGTTGAGTGTTTTCTGGCTTCTTCGAGCAGTTGTAACTTGTCCTTTGAGAACCTGATCCTGGGAGTTTATATGTTAACAAAAGGTAGCATGAGTTGGTCGCTTCTGAGATCGTAGATGTGTGTGGCTGCAATAGTGAGATCTTCATTACACAACATTGCAAAGTGTGTATGCCAGGCAGAATGCAATGCCTCCTTGGCTATTTGCTGAAATCTGGCCATGTAGAGGCTCAAATATTGGGCAGAGGTTTCCATTATCTGGTTCGAGGAAGAAATGTAATCTCAAAGAATGATTATGTGCCGCATTCCCATGTACCACCATAAATGCCCAGGGACACCCTCATGTGCCTGTTTTTTTCCCCACGCACAACAGTAATCCACTGCCAAGTAACATAGCATAACCTTTGAGTATTACAATTCGAAAGCCCAAAAACGCTAGTAATACGAGCAATTCACTGCCCAATTTCGTCGCCTGACATCACCAGAGAAGCAGATGGTGGTGAAACAGCTAGCAGAAATGCTGGCAAGTTCTGTTATACAATCGTAACTTATTTTAATACATGCCATTTTGCATTCTTGTGCATTATCTGAAGTTGCTCACCCCATTAGCAAATACCACTTGAATCTGTAATTTAACAAATGATTCCTCATGATGTGCCTGTTGCAACAAACAAAATTGATTAAGCAGGAGTTAAAAGCAGCTCCTGGGTATCCAGCATTAGCCAGTGTCCAGGTGCTACTACTGGAGAACGAGGAGCTAGTACATAGATTTTGGAATACTGTCTTCCACATAAGATGCAAACATATCATTGTGTCCATTGTTTGACCTTTTCTGCTTTAAATGTCATATACATGTGTTCTTATATTCATTTATAGATTGTCCCAAATGCAGAGTTTAATTTAAACCAGTGTTTTTGTTCTGCATCAGTTGGCCTGGAGAGCCAAAAGTAGGTCCTTGTAGCAGTTGATGTCAAGGTAACCAGGCAGTTCTAGGCTACAAGTAGGAGCTAAATAGCTCCCGGCTCTCCTCATTTTCAAACCCTGCGGTTGTCATATTTCTTTTGCTGGCATCTTGTTAAATATCAATGAGGGGACATATATGATCATCTTACTCTAATGCTTGGGTTTGGGACAGAAGGACAGAATGTTACAACTACTACTACTACTACTATACATTTTAAAACTGGCAACTAGTTTTCAGAGAGCCTTTGATTAACACATGTGCTTGTCACTTACACATGGTAGAATATTGCTTTTGTTTCCATCGTGAGCCAGATGGAGACTGCCACCAAATCTGAGGGTTGATGATCAACGCGTTGAGCCCTCAATACGTAAGAAGGATTTTGCAGGTCACATTTTGATGTGCTGTACATTGGAAAGTTCTAGTAAGACTGATCTATCCTGAGAGTTCAATATTGGTCCTTCCTTGCCAGTTACTAATACAAGATATGTTCATAATTGTCCACATCTGTAATTTTTTTTGATGTAATATGGTTCCAGGAGTGGGGGATGGCTATTCAGGGTGATGTATATATTTGTCCCTTGGGACTTGTTCTCTGTTATGTGACCTAGCTCCAAAACAGTGTAGGCTGGTGCAACACCAACTGTCCACATCCAGCCCTTTGGGAGGTTTACAAAGTGAATATTGACCCGCTGCAAAGTTCATCAGTTGGGATTGTGTTGGAAAAAAGTCTTGTCAGAGGATTCCATGTGCAGCAGTGTTTCTGATGGCGTGAAAGGATGGTTTCTGCCTTGCGTTTTAACAGATTGACATTGCAAACATTGTCCCACCACACAGCAGAAGAAAGGTTATCTAGATTATAGTACGACCATGGCAATTATAATATCGAAGTATATCTCCATTACTTTCACCTCCTCCCAGTCTGTATTTGTCATCAAAATGCACATCAACATACCGGGCAGAGTGAGAGGAGGGTGTATGCCTGCAATTTGGGTTATCGCCCACATCATTCTTCACAAGAAGTTCATATTGGAGCCATGTTAAATAAGGTGACGACGTGCCCTAGGAGACTGGCCACAAGTCCAGCAGGAATCCTAGTGGTCTGTTTCCCATCTTACTAGCAGAACTCTAGTTTGTATTTCATTTTTTATTTCTTTAGTGCTTAACAAAAGTAACCAGCAGTATAATAAAAGGAGTACGAAATAATCAATCCAAAAGATCAAGTAGAAAGAAGATATCTTTTCTTCTTTTTAAAACTCGTCTGGAAATTAAGATAGAATGCAAAGAAAAGGGAAAGGCGTTTCAATGATGGTCAAGCAAAGGAACGAAAACGACAGGGGGCACAAGGAGGGCATGGAACTGGTAGAAAAAAGGGATTGCGAGCAGATCTAGCGTGTGGGGGGAGTAGAAAGTAATGAGAGGAGAGATGAGAAGCTAGGGCGTAGAGTCATTTAAATATGATGTAGAGGAATTTAAATAGCAATAGAAATGGCCAGGGGGGTGATTGATAACAATAAAGACCAATGGTGAAAAACAAAAGGAAGAAATGATAGGGGGGTTACCAGGAAGAGGTATAGCACTGAATGCACAGAGGAAAGAATACCAACACCACCACACCGACCGGAAGGGCGTGGGTGTGATTGAAATAATTAGTAAGAGGATGGAGGACAGCAGCTATGACTGTTAGATGGGGACAACCATGTTTTGGTGATGCAAAGAAAGTGCAGAGGAAAACGAGAAAAGCAGAATGGATTAAGCTTTATTAATAAGGGAACAGGAGTTCCAAGTGTCTTGTTAAGTGTTGGTGACAAATTAGCAATAGGAGGATAAATGAGATTGGCATGGTTACGAGGTGATAAAGGTATAGAACCCCTCGTAGGGTGAGAGGAAGAAAAATGGGGAGGCATAGAAAAGGAAAGAGGAGAAGCAGCAAAGAAGATATAAGTTTTTGAGGAGTGGGTAGTTAAAACCCTGAGATTGTACTGGATGTCGAGTTATAATTGGTATTGTGGGGAAAGGCGAAACAGAGGTCCAAATCTGGCAGATGTAGCCATGCAGACTGGTAGGGCTGGGAACAAGACAGAAAGTAGCAAAGAAACACAGAGGGACAACATGATAGAAATAGAGCTATTAGCAGCAGCGTAGATTGAAAGGCAGCACAGACTTTACAGGAATTGAATTTAATATTGGATAAGCAGGAGCTAAAGCAGCTCTTGGTTATCCAACATTGACCAGTGACCTGGAGCAACCACTGGGGAACAAGGAGCTAGTTTTAAGTTCCGCAAATCTTTCTTCCACATAAGATGCAAACATCTAATTTTTGTCCATTATTTATACACTCTTATGCTTTCAAAGTTGTATAGGTGTGTCATAATGCTTATTTATAGATTGTCTCAAATGTGCAGAGTTCATTTCACATAGGCATGTTTGTTCGGCATCAATTGAGTTGGGGAGCTTAAAGTAGCTTCTGGTAGCCGTTTGCTTCAAGCTAACCAGGCTCTTCTAAACTACAAGCAGGAGCTATATAGCTCCCAGCGCCACTCAATTTTGAAACCTGGACTTAGCCAGGGCTTCAGATCTGGGGCTGGTGGGCAAGTTAATGAGGCCACGTGGGCAGCAATCAGGGGACAGATATACATCAGCAGTCCACAAGGAGCCGGGCAGCACTGTGGCAGTGATGAAGGCAGGCACCAGTTGTTCGCTCTGTCGGAGGGGAAACCAGCAGCACTCCAGGTAAGAGGCAGGAGGTCGGAGCCTGTACGGCCCCACGTCACACTACAGTCTGTCTGGCAGACAGCACAGACTTAGCCAGAACTTCGCCTAGTTATATAGCTAATAGCATAAAAGTCCTGTTACTGTATAAAATGACGAGTTATGGAGATTCTATGAAGCAGGAAGAACAAGAATTGCTCTTACCTAGGCGAATCTGAGTTTTATATAGTTTTGCCCTGATCTTCCGTAATAGTTTAAAGCAAACACCTGCCCACAGTCTTCATTCCATTTTCTTGTGTTGATCAACAAGTTACACCCCATCCTCACCCCCCTCATAAGAGATGTATTCAACTTACAAGCCTTCTGCATAGCCACCTTCAGTGGTTGGTGTACCACTGGGTCAGCTGCTCTCCAAATTGAATCTTTGGCTGGTGACAAAGGTTTGATTGTGGCAGAGATCTGTCCATATCTGAGAATATCTCCCTCATGTTGGCCAAATTCGGAATTCTGCTCTGAGGACATGGTCATGCCATTTGGACATGGGCGTCTTTCTTCTCTTTAAGGCTTGCTGCTTTGTATCCTTCAAGGTCTTGATTATCTAGTGTAAAGGAGCCCCTGTCAACCTGCATACACTCAACATTTTGCTTCTCCTACCTCCTTTTAATTTCCGAAGCCAAAGTCTTTCTGACACTTTTCAGCACATAATCATAGTATGTGTTAAAGAATGTTTTTAAAACTATGGAACTCACAGATTTTATTAGATACAGTTGTTTCCCTTACTTGGATTCGAATTTTTTCTACGGAGAATGGCACAGATGCATTCCTACTCCATATACGTTGCTGCAGTTTATTTAGTCATTTTGCATGTATGCATTCCTTGTTAAGATCTTTTTTACTTTTTGGGAAATCATGCTTGTTTTCCTACCATGTTTCGATAAAGAATTTGTTTTTATAACTTGCCTCATTGGTTTACCATGTGATTTGGTACTATGCAAATCAGCCTTATTGTACTAAGTGTACTATAAGTTTAGGTATAAAACTAAAGATGGGACTGGAAGTTGTAGTATTCTGCCTAAATTGTCAACTGTGAAACTAAGAAACCTGTGTTAAATTCGGACCCCTCCATTTGGCTAGAGCTATGTTACTATAGCTATGTTGCGCCTTCTACGAATTTCAAACCTTGCAAGTTCTTCAAAATCCCATTAGACCTGCGAGTTCCTTCATTTACATACTCTACCTAAGAGAAATGCACTTGTCCCAAGTTGAGGAGTGACAAAATACTTTCCAATGCGTTCTGTAAAATTGTGCATGTCCCCATAAGCACACTACATATTTGGTGCAATGCTGCCAGCCGAAGGCTAGCCATGTACAGTGAAACTTTGATTTGCCATTCACTTCAAAAAGTTTGCAGTAAATGTCAAATATGTTTCAAACATCCCCATACTCGCCAGCAAGGTTGAGTACCATGTAAATGGTACTAGCCCATCGTAGAATCTCCTTGCTGATGCCTGGGAGCTAGTAGATTTTTCGAGCCCCAAATATTGACCATTTATATGTGCATACCATAGTGCCCTACTTCTCCTTGTACACAGAGCACTGGCAGTCATCTCCCTGATTCTTTCAAGAATCAGAACGTAAACTAGAATCCATATGGTTAAAACAGCAAAACGAGGAAAATTAAGAAGTCTGGAGACGGATGGATCAAATTTACAAAAAGAAAGTGATTGAATGCAAAAAGTACTTTTACAAACGTGAAATAACCCAAGCAGCTAACCGCACTAGGAAACTCTTTGAAACACTTAACTTCCTGAGAAACCTAATGCTCTCCAAATACCATTCCTACCTACTAATCTTGATACTGTTACAGTGCAGGCAGCTTTTGAGGATAAAATCATCAACACAGGAGAGAAAATAGAGGTTAAAATGCAGGCTAGAAACATCACATCTAAAAGCCCCTCTCATATAGACCTCGAGATGCCTGGACACCTTTTATTTTCCTTCTCCACAATAAACATACACGAAATGGAAGACATCCTCACTTACATGAAGCCTACAGCCTGCTCAGAGAATACCATTGCGCCTAAAATCATCTTGGAACATGGGGTGCTCTTCACCCCTTTTCTTACGAGGTTCGTTAATGCCTCCTTCTGTGAAGGAAATGGGCCTACATCTATAAAAACTGTCACTGTCACCCTGTTGCCTAAAAAGTCCAACGCCGACCCTAAAGACCCCAGTAACCTCAGACCCATCACCAATTGCAATTTTTTGCTTAAGGTTTTGAATGCAGTTCCACATTTTAATTGAAGCTGTTTTCTCCATCCCAGACAATCTGGCTTTAGACCAAACTTCAGCACAGAGGCCACCCTAGTGGATCTTCAAGCGCAGATTCTGTGCATGTAAGAAGAAGGTAGAGCAGGCTTTTTGGTCCTGCTGGATCTGTCCGCGGCCTTTGTTTTGGTAGACCATAGGACTCTGAAACAGACACTATGCCACCTTGGGCAATGCTCGGACAATGCAGTTGACTGGTTTCTCTCCTCAGACCATGATTCTCGCATTCAGTGGGGCCAGGCAAGCTCACCCACCAAATCTGTCTGGCTCGGAGTTCCGCAGGGGGCTAGCCTGTCGCCTATTTTGTTGAATCTGTACATCTGGGCCTCTCTGTACCCTTTTAAACAACTTGGGTGCATTTTTTACTAACTACGATACTCAGCTGGTTTTAGAGGTTACTGGAGACTGCCTGGCCGACTCCACAGTTCTGTCCACAATTTATCACCAAATCGATGACTGGATGTCATCAAACTGGCTCTGCCTGAACTGCAATAAGACCGAATTATTGATCTTTTGGTCACAGGCAGCACGGACCAATTTAAGACCTGCCTACTCCAGCTTTTGAATTAGTGTAAGTAGCATCCCTGTCCTCAGCAAAGTGAAAACCCTGGGCATTTGTCTGGAGGCCTCCTTAAATTATGATGCCCATGTCAATCTTTTGATAAACTGTAATTCTCTCACCATCTTCTAAAAAACATACGTCCGTTTATCTCCAGAGGCAACATTGTAACTATTGCCTGAGACACTGTTCTCAGAAGACGGGATTACTGTAAACATCCAAAAACCTCAGGAAATGTCAAGTGCTGCAAAACAGCGCTGTGGGCATTGTTAACAATCTTTCCAGGCGGGAGCACATCTCAGCTCACAGAAGGGAGCTATATTGGCTACCCATTTTGGCTTTAAAGTGGGTACTATCATCCTCAAATGTGTGTACGACGAAGCCCCCTCCTACCTGAAGATGCTGGTACCTCAGTACTGCCCAACCAGATTACTACGTTAATCAAATAAAATGCAGATTGCTTGTCCCAGGTTCAACGGGAGATGGGCCTGGGTAGATCTTTCCAGGACAGAGCGGCTACATTCTGGAATTCTCTCCCTTCAACCATGACTCTGGATCACAATCTCCGGACTTTCAGAAAAGCCCTAAAAACCCTTCTATTTAAGTAAACCCCTTTCGATTGCCTATTGACTTTGTCCTGTATTTTTTGTTTGTCCACTGTGTCGTGTCCCGATGCCCGCGGGCTTCCAGCACGTTAGAAATAAATACATGAATCGACTTTGTAAACAGCATTTACATTCATGGATTGCCTCACAAAAAAATCAACTGCTCCAAAAAAAACTACTTAGTTAACCGCAGGAAACACATAACAGTTGCTCTCAGAGCACGCCTCTTGCTACCAATCAAAAAGGGATCTAGTTCAATGCCCACCACATCACCCACAGAGCACTTGAAGTTCAAGGAGCAGAATTCCTTCAAAATAAAATCTTGTTTTCTATCAACCAACCAGAGACTTAAGATCGGGGACAACACACTATTAGAAACCAGAATCCTTGTCAACTATGCCCTCAAAAGCAGATCCCCTGCGCCCTCACCCTATACTGTGCTTGTAGGACATTTTAGAAATTGGGGGGGGGGGTTACCAGTTTCCTTCCCTGCTGCCCTCCTTCCTTGCCCTAAACATTCCACCACAGACTCACAAGCATGTGAACACACTCATTTACCTGATCCTCCCCCTTCCTTCCCCACCACAAACATTCACTCTCAGCCACCACACATACCTACATACATATTCACATACACATGCACACACACACCCCCCGACACCACTTAACTCACACACCCGCGACTTCGTTCTTCCACCCGACTGCACCCATCAGCCCTTGCTAGCAATCGTGTGCCTCCAGGGGCATGATCATTTGATTTAGAAAGACGGCTCGGAGCAGTTTGAGCCATCTTTCTAAATTGACCTTGCTCCACACTGAATACCTAAACCTCATCATAGGACAACTTAATGCATCAACCACTAAAGCCCAACACCTTTCACCATAAGGCAACTGACAGCAAAACTCATTTGAAAGCACTACGGAAACCTCAAGAAGATTCCCAACCTTTTGACTAACCCTCAATTTCTTTCCACCTTGCACACCACACATAAACGCAAACCACCCACTTGCACACAGATTTTTAAAAAAGACCCTTTTCCCAGACCTCGATCGGATCATCACATACTTGGACCTTCTACAACTGGCAGTGCCCCAGGCCCAGACAAACCAACACTATCAGCACTAGGCCACCCCTCTAGACACCAAGCCTCGAGGATTCCTTCACATCGCAATTGGAAAGCTTGCAAGCACAAAGCTCAGGGTGATTCCGACCTGCATCCTCAACTCAAAACACTGCAATGTGGCGTTTCCTTTTCTTTCCAACTAGCCAAGCCCACCCGCTCTCTTCCAGATCTGGCAGAACGCTTGAAGACCCTACAAATGGCAGCGGTGCACAGTACAGAATACAGATCCTAATAACATGGTCATAATTGTCTTAGTTTAGAATTGATGTTGCCATGAGTGAGTTATGGTTGTCACCTCGAAGATGAGCGATATAATCTTAATAAGTCGTTCGTGGGTCTTGCCTAGTGCCATACAGAATTCTGGGTAGGAGGGGAGAAAGAATGGTATTTTTTTAGATTTATTGTTTTTTTCATACAGTACCAGGCACGCGAAACTACTGTCTTCGGCTTCAGGTTGAATTATGAAAATTCAAGGCAATGCAATGTAAAATATAAAGGCACAGTAGTTGCTATAAAGTGACGATTCCTGCCTAGTGCGCAATTCTTTTTAGTCACTTAAACCTCACTGCTTTTTGGATAAATGTCACCCCCCAAATATTACTTATTTGCTACGCCCTTGTGAATCTACATTTTCAGACCCATGATCAGTGAAAGTATAGATTTGACTGTGTTGGCCACACCTGTATTGGACAGCTCCCGAATCCAGAACTCGTGCTCAACAGTCGCACATTTGAAAAACGTTCCTGAGAAGAGGCTCCTCTGCGCTTTCATATTCGCTTCCTCCCCTCCCCCTTGTTTTACGCTCCCCGTCGGGCACTGACGCAGCAATGCGAGGACCTTCTGACACTTGATATGGTGCATGCCTTGTAGCAGACATCAGGAGGTACATTTAAGCCGTCCGTCAGCAGCCGATAGCGGCTGCTCCCTGTAAACAGGAAAAGGATCCGTTCTTTGAATGCGCAACTTTGCAAAATTAGCTAAAGGTCACCCTTGTCGCACTGTTCCAATGCCTATTTTTCTGTGTGACCTGCCAGACCCGAAAGGAACTGGATTACTAAATTGCATCCTGTCTGTGTCCTGTACTCATATCCGGCTTTTTAGGATTGGCGCTTCTGCGGCCTCTATAACCGTCTCTACATCGTTCTGTCGTCTTTACATCTAAATTGGAACAGAATGTTGATGAGCCTAAAGTGCAACGAGGCCCACGTTGTCTTAATGTGCAATACAATTGTTCTGCGTGCCCACCATGCATGTGTGTGGGAAAACATTCTACAAGGCCAGGGGCGTAGCTTAGCCAATAATGTTGGGTGGTGGGCGTGATTCTGCATTTTTTCCAAGTTTGCTGTGTACCCCACGAAAAAGAAGAGCACAGCCATTTGGGAGCCAGGGCTTTATTATGTACTTTAGAATGAAACAATAGCTTTATTGTACTAGGAGTGTTGTGCCATCAGATCATGCCTTATGTTTGTAAGATATATATCGGTCTTAATCACATCCTTAAACTCCTCCAACCAAAAATTCTGTAGTGCATTCTGCAAAACTCCCCTCACCGTTCTAGACCCAACCAACAAACATTCTAGTATTTAGTTCACTTAATCCATGTGACAAGAAACATGGCTCATGCATAGGCGAATCCCTTGTGTGCTGTGCACCTAAAAGTACCACTTCTAGCTGCTACCAATTGTGTCAACTAAGGAAACAAACAGATTGATGTAAAGTCATTTGACCAGTATCACATAATGTGGTCAAGTGGCGAAGATGGGATTTTAGCACAGGTTTCCAGGTTCTTCCTTTTGTTATTCAGGCAGCAGATTAAATCTCCCATTATTAGGTTTACATCAATGGCCTATGCTGCCTGCATAGTTGTCTTTGAAAAGCAGCACTTGGACTATCTGTCCAATAAAGCTGATTTACAGTACACCAATCCACTTGATAGATCAATCTGACAGTATATGTGTAGCAATATGATGCACTCTGACTCTGAAAGGGAAAAAGAGCACAACAGAGAAGGCACAGCTATAAAATGGTCTGTGATGAGACCCAACGAGACAACAACGGTCACATCCGCTCGTAAAGACTGAACACAGCCAATGTAACTACATCACCCATATAGAAATGGAAATGCTGTATACAAAATGAACTTTACCTCATCTGTTTTTCGACACGAGAAATGCTACGTGCTGACTAGCTAGATTGCAGCACACAGTTTTGAAGCCTCACGTACCATGTTTGAAATTTACTTTCAACACGGCAATTGAAGTAATTGTTTTATATTTTGTACATGACAAATTATCATTAGACCCAATCCTTTAAGGCCTTGAAAAAGGGCTACGTGGGCAGAAACACGTGTTGGCTGTGGCTCTACACCAGTCTAATTGTATACATTTGTGGATTCATCTCATTCTCCAATCGTTAATGTTACAATACAAGTTTAAACCCATTGATCTCACGAGTATTGGTATTATTATTCTTAATCCATATTATATATATCTTTGTACCAGCGCATTAGTGCCATAGGTGCTTTGGTTCATTTATGGTTTCTCGGCCATCAGGAGGCAATGGGCCACCGCCTTCACCTGCCTGGGCACACGCAGCTTGGTACTTGCATTAGAAAATCAGCATACCCAGTACTTTATCTACATAGCGCAGTGGAACTCACTAGGCCTTAACTATGGAGTGCATCGTTAAAAGGAGTACACATCAAACCAGTAAATTACGTGGATTAAAAATGATTCATTCTTGTTTTCCGCAGTACAATGTCAAATGGAAAGAGAACAAACTATGTCTATTAATCTGTGGTCTACATTGATTTAGTATATAACTATTGGAGAAGTTGGCAAACTGGGCGACAGAAACCACATTTAGATACGTTTGTTTAACATTCAAGAGAATGGGCCCCAGGTGCGTGGCGGGAATGTAATGATGAGTATGTTATGGGAATGTGCAGTGATTAAAAGGTTCTGGGGAGAGGTGCAGAGGCGGGATAACACACTTCATATGGAAGGTGGGAACCTGCCTACTTGCCTGCTGGGGATGTTAATGGGACGGAGAGAGAGGCTAGGCCAGCTAACAAGATGATGGACTTGGCTTGTATATTAACAAAACAAAGGATTGCAATGGCTTGGAAATCCAGTAGGGGACAGACTGGTGGAGGGATCTTAGATGGCGATCCATGGTAGAAACAACGGAATGGCATAGGGCCTTGCAGCGCAGAATGAGGGAAAGTAGCAAAGAGGTAGGAGCCTGGAATGTGTTGGTACAGTTGATGTTCCTCTCACAAGATGACAAACCCCTGTAAGATGCAAATGTGAGGAATGAGCATGGAGGGAGAGGGGGGAGGATCGGAAATAACAAGGACCTATAATGTAAGTCAATGTTTATGACACTGGAGCATATTGGCTGAAACCGCTCCACCAATAGACTGAAATGGAGGGAATGCTGTTCGTTCAACAGCTTATGGTATGAGAGTTTGTTTTTTCCACACAATTATTGTACACAAACATTATTATGATGCTGAAGCTATTGGACTAAACGGTCGCACTGTTAAAGTGGAAATAAAATAAATAAAATTCAAGAGAATGATGGCATCGTAGCCCCGTGGATTGAGGGCCTGTTGCAGAGACCTGTGTGTGTGAGAAATCTCCAAGTCACAGATTCAAATCTTGTCCAGAAGGACTTGCTGTTTCATCCTTCTGAGGTCAATAAAAACATTGTCAGCTAATTATACCACCTATCATTGTTATGCTGAGTTAATAAAAACGTGGGGACTGTTTATAATTTGGACAAGTTCAGACACTATTATCCCACAACTGGCTTACTTTCCACAAACTTTCTTCTACTAGATCCAATCAGCCATGCTCTCAGGGGAAACAAAAGGCAAATCAGTCTACTGGGTTATAAAGTATGGCATGGACATAGCCAATGTTCCCTCTAATTATTTTTCCCTAAGTGCGGAAATGATTAGCCTTTGTGCGCACATTATTTTCCATGTGTGCAACTGAATAACAAGGTAAGCCACTTTGTGAGCATGCATAGTTAGTGAGATACCATCTCCGAAGAGTTTGGAAGGCAATTTCCTCTTCCCAACCATCGCAATCCTTTACAAATCAGTGTAAAAGGAGCATCTTGCAACTCTTTTGCCAAACAAATATACAAAAAAAACTAAATATTGTATACGTGATTATAAGGAGAGCTCATTAACCAGTCCAAGACTTCAAGATATGCCATAATACCTACCAAACGTACTCCTGCCCAGAGAGAAAAATGTGTATGCACAAAACAGGTTTTGCATGCTCAGGATAAACAATAGGTTTAGTTTTGGCTATTTATTCATCAACACTGCACAGAGACAATACAGAAAGTGTTTAATGCCACTATAAAAAACTCATGTTTATTACAAAAAACAAGTATCGCTAATCACTGATGTGGCTTTTAGAGAATTCAGACATTATGCACTTTTTGCAAATGAAATAATTGCAACTGTAAGGAATGTGTCAGAAAACATGCCAACAGGAGTTTATGTGCCACTTTAATGGAGTAATCCAAGTGCCAAGAGAAAATGCCTCTCATCATTTGTGTTAGGAGGATAATTGCATCAGAATAACTGCACCACAGAACATGATAATCAGAATTCCTGGGTCTCTGATTACAATCCACATTATGTTGTTCTGTAAGTTGTGACAACATTTACTCAAACCCAGCTAAGAGGCACATACATCAGCCATTTTACTTCCTAAAAAAAAGGGCAATGTCCCCAACAAAAATGGGAAACCATGAACATATATTAATCTACCCCCTCTTCTACCCACAACGTTCCACTTATATATTTTTCAATCAGTGATCAGCAGAGCAGTGGCATTGGTAGGAACTCAAATAATATTACTGCCCAATCTCAAGAGGAATTTTAAGAGGAAAGAACATATTTTAATAAGCATAAAATAGCCCTACTGGCAAAGTCAATTAATTTCTTACTTCCTGAAAAATCGTTTGATTCCAAGTATGGAGTAAAAGCGTATCAGTGGCCTGCTTGGAACCCTGACTTAGGAAATTAAATTGCAGGGCACATAATGCAGCTGAGCATAGAAAGAAATAGAAGGTGCAATTTCCTAGACTATTACTATAGTTTCCAATTCTTTAGCAAACAACACATTTCCTTCACTGTACTGCCAAAACATCTGATTTGGTTTTTGAAAATTGCCG
Organism: Ambystoma mexicanum; assembly: GCF_040938575.1. NCBI lineage: Eukaryota > Metazoa > Chordata > Amphibia > Caudata > Ambystomatidae > Ambystoma > Ambystoma mexicanum. Next base: position 1,346,169,372 of record NC_090921.1, read on the forward strand.
ATTTGTTCTTCACCCGAAGGACTGTTCTCCTGTGCCCTTCCACCTGTGCCCCTCCCTGGCTCCTGTGCTAGCCTCCAATATTAGTTGACACAGCTCTGTAAAAAGTGAGGGATTGTAGCAGTAAAACACACACTGGGATATTTGCATACCCACAATACTTTGTAAGCAAATCCTATTTACATCCTCATGATGATATAATGTGCAGTTTAAGAAAATGTCACGAATCTGCATGCGCACAATTACTATGAAGTGCATACAATATTGTTTGCAACATACCCTCATCTTTCAGTTGTTGTGTGGGATCATACAAGTGCTCAGCAAAACCATTTTTGTATAGCAGCGAGTTACCATATAATTTGTTAAGGTCTATGCCCCATGGAACTCTGAAAATGTGGAAAGGTTGCAGATTGTGTGAAAAGCATTCTAGTTATCTGAATATTGTTGCCCTAATTTTATATACGAATAATGCCAGGCAGAGTCCATACCAAATATCCCTAGCAGGCCAAGTAAATGATATTGCAATGTTGCTCTCCACTGATAGGCTAATGTTAGCAATGCTAAAGTAGGAGACGGAGAGCATGACATTTGTCTACTCAAAATCCTTACAGGGCAAATTAATATTCGACTGTCATAATGCGTTAACTTGTGATGACAGTCCAAAAACCGGGGAATTAGAACAATCCAAATGACAAAATAATCACTGCACCTCTTTGCAAGGGAAAACTAGGCTTATTACATGCAAAATGGATCTCAGATGGTCCTGCAGAAACAAAATGACACAGAGCTCTGCAATTGTCCAAAGGGTTACAGGTTATATAGCGGCCAGACCGCAAAAAAGAACAATATTATGCAGAATAAGGAGTACAGCATAATACTACCACCCTCATTGGCTATCACCTATAGAACATGTAATCCCCCCCTAAAGTCGCTTGACCAATTTGCCACACCTATGCTACTCCCATTCCCCTAGACACTCGGTACCCTACATCGTCACTGTCGAAACCAGGTACATGATTGGTGGGTTCTTATCAATAGGTTTGTAAATTTGGGACCACCACGTGATGTGCATCAGCCTCTTCCAGATGCAATCAAAGTAACCTGGCAAGACCAACTCTGCTTTGATTAGACAATAGGCTTCCACCTCAACCCAAATACCATGGCTGCACCCCCAACCTTGTACTAAATTTATTGGCATCACCTCTGCTCCTTCTGTCCCAAATCCCAAGACGTGCCAGACACAGCTTCCCGCTTCTCTTCTCCCAACCCTAGGTGCCCAGGGATGATGTGACCAGGGCACCACTCTCGAGTCTGAATTTCAGGGATTTGTCTGCGTATGTAGTGTGCCTATGTGTAATTGTCTGCCCCGTGGTGAGTGCAGTAGTGTTGTAAATCTTTGCCTGTCTTTTTGGCATCATAGAGCCTCGTGCCCGATCCTCTCAAATGTGTCCTTCAAAAGGGTGCATCCTTTCCTGCTCTTTTATGAATTAGTATTCCATTCCCACTATGCTCAGGCCCCGCAGCTGGATACAATTAGTGCTTATCTGCAGGCCATGAGTGCCTCTGACCTCTACTTCTATCCTGGGGAACGTGATAGGGGATTTGTTTTTAGAGCTGAACTACCAGAGCTGTTGCTCCAAACCAAGGAGTGCGCTCTCTTCTGTTGATCGTGTGCTGGGCCTTAACATTCAAAATGGTGACACTTCTGCCACGTTAATTCACTGACCTCGTTTCTATAACACTGCCTTGCTGACTCCATCTTCCTCTTATTTCAATCATTCCCGCACATCACTCTATCCTACACCAATACAACACATCAACTAAACACTGACCTATAATGCTGCCCTACCTATAACCTCTGAAACCACAACATTAATACATTTGTTGCTCTTCACTCTGCTCCCACGATGTTACAATCTAATACGTTTTCCTCAACCTGTACCCTTTTGCCTGGCTGGGATGCTGTACTTGCATCCCACCACTTGCAAGGGGGTGCTTCAAAGCGCTTGTGTGACATATGTACAAAGAATAGGCAGTATGGTATCACGTTACACATCCTAGTAGCCTGCTTTCTTACAGTCAGTATCCAATACTTCGGCTGACACTTGGATTAGATAGTGTGGGTAATGCTTTTGCTTTGTACCTAACCTTTTCCAGAGCTAAGGAAGGCAGAGTCAAGGTTGCCTGGTAATATCTGAATGAGGCCTTGGGCGGAGTTCGAGTCATACATTATAAGTTTGGTAGAGCCATGTATATGAGACATGGGTGGGAAGATATTCGTTTAATGTGTGCAGGCATATCTTAGTTATATGTTCTGTTCATGGCGCCAATTTATAATATCGTTTTTAACCTCTTGTGGATGTATTATACTTTTAGGGTTTTTAAGGTCATGCTTGCATAGTAGGGCAATGAAAATAGGCTACATCAGAATAGTATAATTTAGCTTAATTTTGAGAGAAAACAAATATTAGGTACCTGCTGTGGCTTGTGCCTTATTCAGTCTTTTTGAATAGGTTGGAATTGTCTGTGTGCGCTGCTTAAATTCTTCTGAGCGGCACCCAGAAAGATGCTGGGAAAGCGCACATGTGCACAGTTTAGCGGGAACATTGAACATAGCCAAGTAAGACACGTTAGAGGTGTAATTATGATGACGTTTCCAAACTAGTAAAATGGGGGGGGAATCATAAATTGGATTATTCAGTCTCATTATAGTAGTCTTCTGGGTAACAACATTTTGAAAGCCAGAAAGTACTGGCCATTGTGGTATTTTAATGTGATAACTTCATTTGAACTAACTTGTAAAAAATCATGCTGAACCAGAGCTACTTTATTGTCTGATGGAAGTTATGAGATTGTTTGATATTCCAGTTTTATTTTAGCAAACTCCATTTTGCTTTCTTCCACAGTAGTGAAGTTACATTTTCCCTATGAATATGCAAATCTCCCAGTGGCGGATTTACACAGTGATGTGGGTCTGGGGGCCAGCACTTATGGAATATCTAACGATTTACCTTGGACAGCCTGGTGGATCTAAAGAGAGGGTACTCAAATACCTCAGGGAGACTAGAGGTAATCTTTAGATGGATCACTTTAGAACAGCCCTCTCAAAGTAGTAATACTAACAATATAATTTGTTCAAAGGGTTGCTTGCTTCCCCATGCCCAATCGTGTTTGCCACACTCGTATGTCTCTATATTCAATTACAACACACAACTTTTTTTAATCAAAAAATATCAATTTATTTCAGATCGTATAAAACACAGTAAAAAAAAAATCACATTTCACATATCATATAGTTCAACAATATTCTAACCACTTTATGATTTGTACACCAACTGTGCAACGCATCAAGAACAATTTGTCTGGTACTCCAATTCATTAGTTAATATTTCGTACATGGAAAAAGTTCTCATCAAAGATCTATTGTATCACTCCATCTCTAATCATGGTGTTGGACACAAGTCTCCATACCTTCTCACACTTCGTGCATCCGTCATCCATTCACTCCTCTCATTCAACATTCATGGTACACCCAACATGTTTCTTTCCTTATATTTTTATACATTTGGATAGGAAATTCATCAGGGATGAGTAGCACACCAATTTGTAATGTGCACACTAATCTTGTATTTTCAACTTCTTAAGGGGATGGTCAACTGTTCCAAACCCTTTCTTCTTTCTGCTAGGCAAAAAACACTGAATAGGTATCTTTGGGAAGCAAGTATACGAGAAGGTGGTTTTATTATTTGACTACTCTCTGTTGTAATATCATTAATACAACAAGCTATGTATCTCATCACAGCGGAAGGGAACCATTAACTTGACAAGCCCTTCCTGCCAATATACCTTAGACTCATTTTCTCTTGGGGAACACTCTAGGTGTAAATTAAACACCAGGCCAAGCACATTTATCTGAATGTTATCCACACTGTTGGGACCACTATACATTACTCTATACTTTACATTAGATAATCATCCTGCTGTATCTGCAAGACAGGAAGAATGCAGCTTATTGTAAGGAGGTCCAAGGGCTATGGGATTACCTTGCGTCTAGATGTGCAAGCTCACAGGTCGATCAGAGGTATTCGTTTTCTTACATCTGTCTGTCAGTCCACTGATAATATCTAACGATGTCTCTTTGTCTACTCGACCAAGTCTCGTAGTCTATAAAGCTGTTAGATATATATGGTACTTGATTACTATAGTTTTTAAGTCATATACTATAGCATATCATGGCAGCAAACAAAGTATCTTAACCTGATGTCATATGGTTGGTGATCAGGCTATCCGGAGCCTATTCCTTCTAAACACCTCAGGTTTTCTGTCGGTTTGTAGACCACAGCAGGTGGCGGACTTCTCCTTGAGTCTTATAGACCCACTATCTGCAATATTTTGGGCACTCTGTGGCTGAAAAACATATATATAGGGGCAATTTAGTGGTCAAACTCGGTTTGCTCATGTCATAGAACTACACACGGAATCACTTTCAACACTCTATAATTGAGGAGAGTATCAAGGAAATTGATGATCTGACTCAAATTGGAATCGCCATCTAGGAGACAGAGGATTACTTTTGGCGCTACTGCAGCTGAAGACAATGCAGGGTCAAATTACTAGTCTAACTCGAGTAACGGTTTCCATCAAAACAACCCCAATAGTGTCACTTAACACTCTAAAGCCCAAGGTGGTAGGCGGACAACATAACGATCTAGGTCATATGTTTACTACCGTCGAGGGCAGAGAATCGTTTTTAATAAAATATCAGTGTTCTACCCTGTCAGCAAATGATGTTCTAATCGTTTACCTGGGCGCTCCGTAAATACAGAGTCAGTGCAGCTCCTTGTGGCTGTGCTGTCTTCCACCAGACTCCTACAATGGCGAGTGCTGTCCGATCTGTCGGTGCGTCGACTGGCTACTGCTGACCAGTTGTTGGATGGCTCTTTTTTTAAAAAAGCATCCTCCTACTACCGTCCATGTCACGTGATCGTATAGTATTGCCGGGTCCCTTGCTCTAACAAGAGAGGGTACCACATTTCAACTAAATTTTAAGTTTTGGTAACTGGCCAAATGACATGTCAGACACCTCTGTCCTGGAATTTCAGTAAACAGCAGTTTGCATTCTGGAACTTGAAGTTTAGTTTTTTTCTATAGGTTTAGGCATCTGAATCATCAAATGTAAAGCCTTATTGGTTTAATAAAGGGCAGAGCACAGGTCCGCACCATTCTCACCACCAGGTACTTGTTCTATTTAGTGATTGTGAGGCAAGGATATCTTCTCATACCCTACCCCTGTCTTGTTTATTTGCATTATGTACCTGTACTGTATGCTAACTCTGCTATAATCCCAGAAAGTTGGGTTCCACAATGCAAAAGAAAACAAAAGACAATATGTACTGGGCCTGGAGGGGATAGCTCAATGGCGACGTGTTTGTCTTGGGCAAGACAATGGAGCATCAGAGGTTCGAATCCCAGTCCCGTGATTAAAGGCTGGCCTCCGGTATTGAGTGTTATAAAAGATTAATGTATTCATTAATTGGATGGGCTACTTCCACGTGACATGGGAGTTTGTAGTATTTGTACGTCAAGATTGAGAGCACATTTCAAATAATGGTGTGTGCAGCATCCTGATTTTATTCATTTTCTTTGATTAAGGTACGCTATATGTGACGATCTCCCTATAGCCTCTAGAGATCCAGACCAGAGATTGAAATATACCCCAGGCCAGGTGTGCGTGCCCCGTCATCGCATTCTGGTATTTGTGGTTCTACGTTTCCGTTACAAAGGCAAAACTGCAAGGTCGGAATGCAAAAAAGGAGGCCTCGATGGATGATGTCCTGTTGGCACGTGAGATGGGGATACATTGAGGATTTTGCATAGTCTGCGGTGGGTTGGTTGTATTATCAATGAAAGTTGTTTACTTTTTAAAAACTATTTGACGCAAGCGTGCAGCACGTTTTGCATCATGAGAATAAAATGTCCAGTCATGTAAAACATGTAACTTTTGCCTGTCAAAAAAAGCAGGCAGTTTTGTAACATTTTAATAAGCATTTGGTTGATCCTTTATTTCACAAATAAACTAGGCACGTGCTTGCACTGTGCGGTGGGCGTCGCGTTTAATGGGCAGGGCCCATCAGTTTTCAATCCCAACGTTAGCATTCTTCATGAAGATTTGGAATATTTCACCTGAAAGGATTGCTGAAGATGGCGCTATGGGCAGTTTCCCATTCATTGCTCGTTTTTGTGCAGCACTTATCTGACAATAGAGCTGTAAACCACAGACCAGGAGAAACCGCAAAATGAAACTGAGATCCAGGGCCCAGCAGGAACTTTGACAAACGGCAGTCGCGACAGCTCTGGTCCCGACACACTCCTTCAAGCCGACAGCCCTCTCTTAACCGACAAGTGGGTACATACTGATGGTGTGGAACATCCTATACACCCCCCTGAAGCTAAGCCCTTGTGTAGGGTGCGGTGTGCTTGCTCCCTCGCCTGGGACTCCAGTCCCTTTCCCTTCCAATGAAGAGGGGCACTTGAAGCTCATCAGACGTCTGAAAGCACAACGTGTATGATCTGCGCCAGCCACACATGCCAAAGTAAGTACACATGGCTTCTCCACTATTGTGAAAGTCCGATCTAACTCCTTCAGGAATGTTACCATCCCTGTCCTGCCATCCACAATCACTTTAAAACGACTCCAGCAGTATGAGTACTCTACAAACAGTCCAATTAAAATACACTCTTCGCAGTGGCAGCACACATTTATAATTACCCTTTGGCATCCATAATAAGACTGGTGCATCCGTTAGATGGGCTCACATTAACTCTGAACAGTCCCCACCCATCTCTTGCCCGCAATCCCACTCCCTCTGCCCATCTCCACAAAAACAAACGGACAACTTTAGTATAGGCAGGAGCGGGTTGCCGCTGGAGCTCACCTACAGGTGATCCGTCACTGCTATGCAACCTCAGGCTCTGCAGTGAGCTGGCGTTCTAGCTGTGCCTCAGAGCGACGAATAATGATTTCCCTCATTGACCACTTGGAATTCCTTCCTGCGTCTCTTGGCCCCGCTTAGGACTCTGTGCCTACTCACGTGACCCCTTTCTTTTGTGTTCGATACTCGTGACTCCTTTTTGCTTCTTTGTATTTGGCACTCTAATCCCAGGTATCGTGACCATTTTATTCTCAAATTTCGAGAGACTGTCCCAGTTTCGGGGTATTCAAGGACTTTCAGCCCCCACCCTCGCCCCTTCTGATCACTTTCACCGTGTAGGCCTCCCCAAGATCTCGCACTCCAGAGAGCTGTTAGTCTAAACTTGTGTCTCGGTGCCCTTGTAGTCTCTGGCAGCTCTTTTGAGCAGTGTATGCACCATGCAACTCCGCCATGAATCTATTTTGGCTAACTCCACCCAAGAGGTGTGCCACCTTTCAACTTTAGTGTTTCTTGAACCTTTAGTTTGGAGGTGTAACTATCGCCCTGCTCCTTGTCAGAAGACATCAGGCTGGTGGCTTCTCTCGCACACTTTTAGGTCTGACAACTCACTCATATAGTCTTTAAATAGTTCATTATAAAATGGCAATGTAAGTGAACCCCCATCCGTCCCTCCCTTACCTTGCCCCAGCCAACTTGAATAACAATAATAATAATAATTGTTATTAGGGTATTTATTGAGCGCAGACCTAGCTCCGGGAAGCAACATAGCGCTTTACAATCATAGGGAGAAGAGCACAGTGAGGGAAGCAGAGAAAAAGGAGCGGGGAGCTAACAGGGGGGTGGGCAATAGGCAGCATGGGGGGGAGACAGTGGGGAGCAGAACACTGAGTCTCGGGAACGGTGGGGAGTGCAGGGTGTGTGTACCTAGGTATTAAGGAGGCATTCCTTTAATCATATAGCAGTGTGTCTTGCTTGTGACCCACTTCCATTTTGATATTTTATGACCATCTACACAGCGTAGTTGTCCCCACGGTCACCCTTTTAGTCCCTCTCATCGTTAATTGAAGCCTTCACTTGCAGCCATAAATGAATCCCTGATGCTCATCCGCATCAGTGCCATCGCTACAACAGACAGGTGAATTTTTATCTGCAGCGAAATTCCAAAGGGCCCTTGGAGAAATTAAACCATGACTAATGCACCCCATACTTATACCCGTCAAGATCTTTAGCTGTTCAAGCACCACCTTATTTACTTGACCCCTGTCAGACCTAGTCTCCTCGAACTCTGCCTAGGGACCATGTCTGACCAAGCAATCTCTGGGATACCCAAACCACTGTCCAGGCACATTACATTTCCCGGAAAAAATATGCAATTAGGCACGCATTCCTTCTTTTGCTCCACGTGTATCGCTGGTATGTTGGGCCCCTGCTATGCAATGACAGCGTCCTCCAGCCGTAGATTTCTTTTCTTCATTGACCTATGCTGTAAAAGAGACCGAACCCCCTGCTGTACACTACTTGCCATCAAAGTACCCCACCCATTTGCTCTACCCATCACCACCTCCCATATTCCAGTTCAATTCCTTCTCCCTTATTCGTTCTTTGGTCAGGTTCTTCCTTGGTGCATCACCGTTTCACGTTGTTCTCTCCCTTGCGTTTTCCCTCTCCCGAGCAAACTACAACTTTAATGGTGTATTTTTTTAATACCTGCATACTTGACTGCGTATTGCATTGTTCACGTGTTAACCTGCCTGTAACAAGTTGTTTCTTAGCCCACTGACATATTTCACCCTATCATCTTCTTTTTTAACCATGTCCTCTTCACCGATCACTAGCTGCCCATTTACCTGACCCTCGTTTACCCTGGGGAAATATGTAGATTTTGAACCCATCCCACCTTCCTAAGTACTTTATTCGTTCATTGCCCACATCATAGGATTACTAGGCATTTGAAACCTGTCCTTTCTTTTCCCGCTTTCTCCCTTAGCCCTTTTTTTGTGGGATGATGGCATACTTGTTATGTTATTTTGCATTTGTATACCGCCTTATGTATCGTTGGTATGATCTCAAGGCGCTGCTAGGTTGAACGCCCTCAGGAACTGCAGTTCAAGTCCGTTGAGAGAGGGAGTCGTAAAGTGCGTGGGCGCACCAGGTATGTGTGCAGCTGGTGTGGTTGTTGAATGATAGCTGCTTCATAGCGGTAGGTGTGGTGCTGAGGAGATCAGTTGAATGTGTTCAGTCTGGAGGGTGGACATCCAGACTGAGTTTTGGCTGCGTTAGGCCTGAGGAGACGCCTAAGCTATCCGGTATGTGCTAGCTAGCTGTGTTTTATTAGGATGATGGGTAGTTTGATGAGTCATGTTAGTATGAGAACAGCTTTACTGAATGTGTCATAGTACTGCTGTGTTCTAGTTGAATGATGGTGTATAGGAGAGAGTAAGCGTAGTAGTGTGATATTGTGGTAATCAGTAAAGTGTATGCAACCAGGCACCCTCAATCATGTTGGCAATACCTTCTAAATTCAACTCTAATACAGTGACGCTATTAGGGCATACTTTCTAGATTCTAGGTTAGTGGGTTACCTGACATTTAACATGCTAACATTCACAGTTATGTTTAAGTGTAGCACTTGCTGACCTTCACAATCTTATCTAGATGCAGTGCAGGCTAATGTTCACAATTCTAAGCGTGGCACATGCTAACATTCAAGTTTCACCTAAGTGCGGGCATTCTAACATTCAAAATCCTATCCAGATGCGACGTAGGCTAATGTTCATAATTCTATCTAGGTGTGGGCGTGCTAACATTCAAAATCCTATCTACATGCGACGTAGGTGGCTGAAGCTCCCCCGCCCCCGTTCAGAGCGGCAGGGAGGAGGCTGGATTTGGTAGGTAGCCAGAATGTATGAGGCTTGCTAACGTGTTGCACCTAGAAGAATGCTGAGGGTATCAAATGTATGGAACTTAGCTAATGGTGATGCAACTGTCCACCGACCCACTAACAACGCTTCAATATCCTGCTTACCATAAAACACTGAACAAAACAGGTCATACCTCTACCGCAACTAAACATAAAACCACCACAAATTACACACACCACAAAACACTGAACAAGAAACTAAGCCAGCCACACACACATCTCTCTACACACACACACACTCATACACCAAACGCCACAAAACTACTAGCAACTGAAATCAAACCAGCACACGATGACTGGTTTTACACGTCTGTTCTCCCGTGAAGTTTTTTCTAGACAAGTCAGATCTATGAAAGTCTTGTCAAAACAGGTTCTTCTCTGTTCTTCCAAAACCATCAAGGACCACATTGCCACCCTTGCTCCTGCCCTGGCTCACTTTTGCAACCACTCCTTCGTCACTGGAGCCTTCCGTTCCCCCCTGAAGCACTCTCTTGTGCACCCTCTTCTCAAGAAACCCTGAGTCGACCCCCTCCTGCCCGGGTAACTATTGCCCCATCTCCATCACTCCTTTCCTGGGCAAAGTCCTGGAAAAGCTGGCCATCTCCCAGCTTAATCTTCACACTGAATCTGTTGGCCATCTCCATGACCATCAGTCTGGCTTCGGAGCAGCCAGAAGCACAGAAACTGCTTCCCTGAACATCCGTGAAGACCTGCTTGCTAACCTTGATTCTAATCTCCCCTCTGTTCTCATCTTACTCGATCTCTCTTCTGCCTTTGACACAGTCAGCCATTCCCACCTGCTCAATTGTCTCCGTGATAACCTGGGTATCACTGATCAGGCCCTGGCCTGGCTGACTTCTTTCCTGTCTGACCGACACTCCCAGGTCCAACTCTATCTCTATCTCTACCTGTGGTGTTCCCCAGGGATCTAACCTGTCTCCCTGGCTGTTCAACCAATACCTGGCCCCTCTCGCCCACCGCATTGCCGCTCTCTGCTCCAACTATCAGTGCTGTGCGGATGACAGCTCATTTTCAGGCTCCCCTCGGCCACCTCTTCCCCTTCTCTCATCTCTGACTGCTATCCAGGAGTGATGTCCTGCCAATGATCGCTGCCTTAATGCACACCTGCACCCCCCTTTCCTGTCACTCTCTGGCTGGCCTCGCTTAACTCTATTCCTGCTCCCACCTGTGAGGCTAGGAACCTCAGGGTCATCTTCGAGGTCACACACTCCTTTTCTCCTCACATCTGTGACGTCTCTAAGAAGTCAAACTACCAACTGCACCTTCTCAGAGGTAGTCAGTCAGTCAGTCAGTCAAACAAGTTTATTCGGATTTCAAAAATCCATCAAACACAAGAAAAACAAAATCACAACACATAAAAGAATTACAATCTATGCTCCATATCCAAATACATTATATCAGACGATGATGGGAGGGAGAAGAGTCACCCATAAGGTCCCCATTACATCCCACAATCCCTCAAAGATTGGTGCATCAAAGAGTCACTTAGGGGAAAGCGAGGGTGAAACAAATGACCCCATCACCCTCTAGATAACACCCCTTGCCTAGGCCTCACCCCCAGGGAGCCTGTCTGATCACGGCTCAGGGGAATGAGGTTAGCCCCAGACAGGGGTATGACCTCCGGATTGGCCTCGTGGGGTACTCGGAGCCTAAATGTAAAAGTGGGCTGATTAGGATTCCGCTCCTACGTGTCCTAAATTGGCCTAAGACCCTGCTCGCCAGACTTCAGTCCCAGAAGGCCAGTTCCACTATGTCCGCCAAGCTCTTGCCCGAGCTGGCCTGTCTGCGACACCCAGCCAAAGTTTCCCATGTCACAAAAGAACAGCCTCTCACAGACAGCCAGTGTAGGCTTTTGTTTACAAGAGCTTCCCTGGACTCCTGCGTGTTCCTTTCCAATTTAGGTACCTCATAAAGATACACAATAGGTCATCCAGACCAACCTTGAGCGGGGGGCTGGAATAGGCCACCTCTGTACTGTAAAACCACAGGCGCTCTTCCCCCCCAAGTTTGGGGCAATTAAGATCTGCTTGACCTGACACAGAGTCCGCCACCCCAATGTGCTCGCTGTGCTTTGTGCCCCCCCTGCACTGGGAGTTTTTCCAATGGCTGGTTGTAAAAACCCAGACGTCAGGCAGGGGCTAGGGTAAGAAGATATTGGGGCAATAGTCACAGGACTCAGAAGGACTAGGTTCTTGGGATGTGCCAGAGGTAAGACAGTTTGACCTTAACAATCCGTCGGAATATGAACGGGCTCCCCCTCCCTCTGCTCCCTCGCCTGAGTGGCTATAAGGGCTGCGAGCAGATTTCTGATGGCAGCCAAATCAGCCAGGACTTAGTTACACTTACACCCCCCGAGTGACAGATCAACCTCGGATGGGGGGGTTAATAACCAATCCTACATCCGCGGAAGTTTCGCATTTTTGGTGCTTAGACACCCAGGGTGGGGAAGGGTGAAGAGATGGGCTAGCCGATGGGCTCACTTTGGATGCAGGCTCACTCCCGAAGCTTCTGTTCCACAGAGGGAGATTGCGCACAAGGGCATCAGTAGGTGAGCTGCCCTCGGCAATCGTGCAGACCATGACCAACCTGGATAGAGCCATTCCCAGGCCAGCACCATTGTTAGAGACCGATGGCAGGGTCAAAATCGCCAAGTTGCTTGCAGGTGTGGAGCTCGCTGAGGAAGAGCTGCTGACTAGTTCTTCCATTCCTGCAATGCCCCCCTCTTAGAACACCGTCAACTCCGTCCCGGGACAGAAATTTCCATTGACTGGGAACATCTTGGGGGGACTGAAACTCATGGTTGGGACAGGGAGACAGAGCTCTTCTGCAAAGAATTGGCAGGCCCTTCCTCCGTTGGCCTGGGCCTCTTGAGTCTTTACAATACGACCCTCTCCATTGCATGGATCAAACAGACTGCCTCGGTTGGTGGGTATGGGACCTTCCTTTATCCCATGTTCGGTAACCGTGCTGCTCCCCGTGGCAGCTGTGCCCGACAGCCCCCTTCTAGCCTCACTTGGGAAAGCGGGGGGGGAACATGAAGAGGGCTCACCCCCAGGAATTAGGTCAATGTTTATGTTTATGGCGTCCGAGATGAGGGATTTAGCTGGCACTCCCGTATGGTCCTGGGGACGTATCCTCTTTACAGCCAGTACCTTTCGCTTGGGTTTAGGCCCACTCTCTTGGAAGGCAGGCTCGGTACACACCTTGGGACAGAGTGAAGGCAGGAGAAAAGGTGAAAGCGCTGGTGACGTGGGGGGGTTTCCTTGGTGGGACGTGGGCTTTCAGTGTTCGCATGTTCTTAAGGAAAGGCATTGCGGGCTTAACAGGACTTAACGGGGCCGAGAGCAGCAGTCCACACCAGCGTTTGACTTCTCTTGGCCAGGACAAACAGACTCTTGCCTGCACTTACTTCTCTTTACTTGCTTCTCCCTCCTCTCCCGGGTGAGTCCAGGACTGGCCTCCCACTATGGCGCCAAACACTGCGCCCCTGCCCCGCCGCGGGTTTCACCGCTGCGGGGCTCCCGTACGGCTTATACATCCAGGGGGGCGTGGCCAAATACAGGAAGCTGCAGGAAGGATCCGTCGGGGCCCCCAAACACCACGCCCTTGCCCTGCTGCGGGCTTTACCGCTGCGGGGCTCCGGTACGGCTTATACATCCAGGGGGGCGTGGCCAAATACAGGAAGCTGCAGGAAGGATCCGTCGGGGCCCCCAAACACCACGCCCTTGCCCTGCTGCGGGCTTTACCGCTGCGGGGCTCCGGTACGGCTTATACATCCAGGGGGGCGTGGCCAAATACAGGAAGCTGCAGGAAGGATCCGTCGGGCCCCCAAACACCACGTCCTTGCCCTGCTGCGGGCTTTACCGCTGCGGGGCTCCGGTGCGGCTTATACGTCCAGGGGGCATGGCCAAATACAGGAAGCTGCAGGAAGGATCCGTGAGGGCCACCAAACGTCGAGATGTGACTCCTAGTTTCTAGCTGTACCCCACAAATGCGGCAGAGTCTCAATTATCTGGGTTCCTTGATCCAAGCTCCTGTTACCTCCCCTTTCCTCTCCTTCCCCCAGAAGCTCACTGTCTCTAGAGCTCTGGTTCTCTCTAGGCTGGACTACTGCAACAGCCTCTTTCTAAATCTGCCCGCTTCTACTCTCCGCCCTCTGCAACTCTTCCAGGACAGGACAGATAAGCCCAGGGATCGTATCCCTCCAGCACTGAAATCTCTGCAATGGCTCCCAGTGGCTTCAAGGATTAAGACCCTCTGCCTTGTCCACAAGGCCTTCTGGTGCCTGGGTCCTCAATACATCCAACTCTCTCTTCGCAAATACCTTCCTACTCGATCTCTTTGCTCCTCCACCTTCAACTCCCTCAGGATCAGTCGCTTCTCCAAGCAGCGAGTTGGTGGTAGATCTCTTTCTTTGGCTGGCGCCTCCCTCTGGAACAGCCTCCCTGCCTCTCTGAAACTTGAGGAGAGTGTTAGGCAGAATACCGTGCAGTGCCCTTAGGGACCACTACACACAATTAAGACCACAGGTGGCAATACAAGTTTTACCTTTGGTACAAGCCTGTACTACTATGTCAGAGTGGTAGCAGTGGCGGAGCAGCCAGTCTTATCTCAAGAGTATATGAGCAGTAGCAGAGATTACACAAAGGGACCACAATCACTGTGACTCAAGCAAACACTGACTCAAGGTTTCAGGTAAAAGATATAAGTACATTTATTTTTTAACCATTCGTTATAAACACAACACTTCTATTAAACTCAAATAAAAACCACACGTTAAATATACTACAACTAACCAATTCACTTTGTACAGTAAGTCTCAAGGTAAGTACCCTGTGTTTGAATGAACCGGTGTTATGAACAAAACACGTTACCGTATATACGATTGCGATCACTTTTTGACAGTTCGGTCTACTAAATAAACGCGTATCCGTGGCATGAAATGCTACTGGGGCAAAAACACACTTAGCACCGGATATACCCGGAGGAAGCTGGAGGCGAAAATCACAGGCAATATTTTGGTTAGGCAGGCAGAATCAAGAAACGCTCAAAGACAGGAGTTCAAAAGTCAAAGGGCCGGAGCCAGGGTCGAAAGACACCAGGGCCTATTGCTGAAGATCACACAGTCGGACAGTTCACGATTCAACGTAGCCAAAAGTCCTTCGATATTGTCAAAGTTCGGAAGCAAAAGTTATAAGAAGGAGGGAAGACAAGGGCAAGCCTTGGAAATGAAGAAAAGGAATTCACCAAGTTTCCTCAAGCAGAACACAGTACCTTATTCCAATGGTGCAGCTGGTGCCCTGGCAGTTGTTCCTGTTGATTTCCCGCAGACCCATGATTTCTGGAGCTTCATTGTGAAGGAGGACGTCTGAAGGGGGTCTGCACCACACAGGGATGAAGCCGGCAGCAGCGACGAGGAATAAAAGGTGCACTCCTTAAAAACAGGAGAGGCTCTTCAGGTGGCTATCCGGACCACTACAGCAGTGTGCAGCGATTTCGACCAAGGAAGAGGATCCTCTGGCTGTGGAAGATGACCTGGTTATCCCTACCAAGCTCAAGGGAAGAAGACTCCGGACTGGATCTTCTCTGAGTCGTTGAAGGGAAGATAGCTCAGGACTGCAGCAGGGCTTCACCGCGACGGGGTAGTTGCAGCAGCTATTGTTCTCTCTGCTTCATTGTAGTTCCGTGGTGACTCTCTGACTTCTAGCCCAAGAGACCTGCCTTTTATGCGAAAACCCCCCATTCACACAGCCTGGCTGTCAATCACCCAGCAGGGGGGTTGTCCATCCCGGACAACTACCCTGGCCAATCATGACAAAATGCAACTTGGGTTTCCTAGGATACCCTGTGCAGGGGGTGACTACACCCCTCCCTCACATTCAGCCCACCTAGACACCCAGGCGCCTTGAGGAGGGCTTCTGAGCAGAAGCCTGCCAAAAGACAGTGAACAAAGAAGGCAAACCTAGTTTGCCGGGCAAAGTAAGACACAAGAAGGACTTTAACAAAAAGAAATGGCGAATAAACCCAACCGGAGCCAAAAGAAAGACGATTTGGTCAAGCGGGTTTATGTTCGAGGCTAATATAGTAGCCAAGAACAGTACCACGTCTATCTAATATAATTGTGGTAGAAAAGTTAGGGTAGATACCACTGCCACCAGCCAAGTCTAAATCTTAAAAGAGCAAAACAATGTTCTAGGAGGTACTGATAAAAAGGGATACAAACTACCTCATTCCAGTACTCCATGGAAGATGGGTTGTACTGGATCTGTGGTAGATTGACTAAGTAAAGTTAATGGTAACTTTACCCTTTTCTGGGGGACGGAAGTCGCCTCTGAAATGGAGTCGAGGGAAGTCTCGAAGACAACCCTGTGCCACGGCACTGAAGGTGCTGTGTGACACACAAAAAGAAGGGAGCTACTGAAGTGGTGTACTTCAGAGTCCACAATCACAAAAACAGGTAGAAACACATAGCAAAACACAGGTAAGAGTGGGGGGAAAGCTCTCACTCTTACCAAGTGGAAAAAAATAAACTCCAGAAGTCCAGCAAAGCTGCTGGGGGACTCACTAGGTGAGGGAAATTAGCCATAGATGAGAATTCACCCTAACAGAGACACATCTCCGGTTCCAGAAGCACCTCAAGACCTTTCTCTTTGCTTCTGCCTTCTCTCTTCCTCGCCCCTGCTGATTTCCTGTCTGATCCTGCACGGGGCACCTGGCTACCCTCTGATTAGGGCCCAGGCCCCTGCCCGCCCAGTTGCACACCTGCACTGCCTCCTAGCACAACCTTGCACTTGGGTCTGTATCTGTAACCCTACAGTCCCCCACTACCTGCACTTTTGGACACCTGCTGTCTGCACTTACCCCTGCACCTGCCCCCTGCTGGCCACACTTCTTATTGTTTTGATCCCATATACTGCACTGCCCGCCTCCCTTTCCCCTGGCACTTTTCCCCTTGCCCCATCTCCTGCACTTGTGCAATCTCAATGTCACTTGGCCTAGTAAGATCGCTGTCTATGTCCTCCCTCTGTTCCCCCTTGCTTGCGTTGTTGCACCTTGAAACACTAGACACAGACCACCTAGTAACAGACCCAGATACAGTACCTGGGTGCTTCTGTACTGCAAGCATCAACACAGTACTCTCTCTTCGCTAATGTACCCCACCCCACTCACTTTCAAATCCACCAGAGCATCTTGGGACCATGCAAATGGCAGCAATGAACAGTATAAATCCCAGTAACACAGCGGGTTCCCTCAGATCCACATTTCATCAACACTGTTCGATGTTAATCTAAGAATGATTTCTTAAGGAAATAACAAATCTAACATGAGGAGTACTTACTGACACACACAAGCAACAATTTGGTAACTAATAAGATGTAGAATTCACTTTGTGGAGACCTAACGTGTTGAAAGGAGAACAAATCGAATTGCTAGAAATTCGAAGATATGAAAGCATCCGCAGGCTTGAACGGCCTCTGTCTCTGTCTGGGTGGGGTGGGGGTGAAGAAGCTATATACAAAATATCACTGCCCTATATGACAATTTTCTGGACCTTAAGGCTTGCTTTTAGGATCATTTTCATACCCACCATACTTTGCTCATGTGACTGAGTTGGAGGTGAACGTTCAGTGATGACTACTGGATTGCACTGTGCTTCATATGTCGGATTGAGGTTCCTTTCATTGAATGCCTTGAAAGTAGAGTAAGCCATTTGAGCCAAGTCACACGTGTTAGAGGATATAATGAACAGACGGCAAACTGGAGGGAATTCCCTGACAGTCGTTTGCGCTTTGATGCCGGATTGGCACTGTAAATACATTTCAGCGTGCTTTCTTTGTGCTACTTTTTGATTTTTCCTTAGCACACTTTACCATTTTTTAAATCGGATTCACATTAATTCAGTTACACTTTAAAAATGCATAAATGTACTGCTGCCCACCCACGATCTGTAAACAAATCCTTACACTATCTACCCTCTCCACCATTCTTTTGCCGCATCAACTCATTGCTTGCTTGATTGATTACAAGGACCTTCTGAAAAACCTTCATGCAAACCGCTTCCCTCAACCCAATGGACCCTGTCAACTACAGACCCATTTTCAACATACCTTTCGCATTAAATCTCTGAGCACTGTAAGTCCAACTCCTAAATTTCTAGAGAGTCAAACTCTATTTTGTACCCAGAACAAGTTAGGCTCTGACTGTTCACGGAGCAGAGTGGCCAATCTGCTTTTGGTATGGGACGGCAACAGAGTGTGGTGATGTTCCTCATGGACCTCTCTGCAGTCTTTTACATAGACAACCAACAAAGCCTGATAATCAATACAAAGGCTGACTATACTAAACATGCCAGTGCCCTGGCTCCATTTTCACCAAACAAAACAGCAAATAAAATAAACGTCCTTGCTCCTTTCTCCTCACAGCCAATCTCACTCATGTTTTTGGTCCCAAAGAGCACGGACGACTGTACCTGCTCTTCATTGCATGGGTAAGCAACACCATCACTTTCACCATCAGCGTGATCCAGTCCTTCAGACTAAATTGTTTCAACTCCACTAACACCACCAACATTATCCTCCAACTAAACGGTCTCCCCACCTCTTACCTTTGCAACCAGCTGCAAGAAATGAACAACTGAATGTCCAGGAACTGAAATGCTGTTATGTGGGGGGACCACCACCCCGCTGGACATGAGGAAGCCAGACGGGAACCTGAAACCTTCCAAGACCATCCTAGTGGCAAAGTTCTGCACAGTGACTTTGAAGGCCAAGCCAGACCTTATTGAACAGGCACACACACACAAGGCTATCACTTCAGCTCAATATAATCACTGAGTGAAAATAGAAACACCCTCATATGCGATCGGATGTGGCAGAAGGTTTGCAAACTCATTAAAAAAAACTCTTTCTATCCCCTCTCTGCTTCGCCCCTGTCCCCCTGTTTCTCTCCCCCGTTTCTCTCCTATTTCTCTTCCCCTCGTCTTTCCTCCCTCTTTTTCTCTCCCCCCCTTTTTCTCTCCCCCCCCCTCCCCCCCCTCCCCTATCAAAGGTGTGACAGTGGTATTTGTTGTTTCTTGTTTGATAGTGTTCAGCGCCAAATACTTCTCTAGCTAGGTGGCCCTCTAACCATTTTCCAGAATTGTATGTAATTCTCCTAACATTTTGGAAGTGGCCTTAGTGTCCAACTAGGATGGGCATCTTTGACTTTTAACAATCCGTTGTCTTATCTTCACCTTGAATGTTTTGCTTGGTAAACAGAAAGTGCTTTGGTGAAAACCGAGACCACGCGAATTTGAAAAGTGCAGCAACATTGCAGTACAATTATCAGTGGCATGTCCCCTTCTAAATCTAAACCCAACAACAACCTCCCAAAGCCCAAGTCTGAGAAAGATGCATTCATTGCTTTCCAGAGCAAACTCTTGCTTGCCCATTGTCTGTTTACTCACAGTGCCGCTTCCTATGACTGTGTTTGTACTCCTTCCAGAAGGTCCCATCTCAGAGGCCAATTTGAGGGGCTACCTTGCACCGTCTCATAAACTTTGCATTCTTGCTAGTTACATCTGTAAATGCTGACGGAGCCTTTGTCCGTTCACTGTTGCAAATGTCTGCCCTGTGGCCCTTACTGGTGCCTAGGGCCACCTAGCAGAGTCGGTATGTAATTATTGTGCATGCAGCCCGAACGCCTGTTGACCCAGAGTGATGCTTCTCATTATACCGTGCCTTGTGCCCAAGCCCATAATTGGACACATGCAGGGCATGTACATGGGAAGATTATCTATCCGCCCACAAAGGTGATACCGGTTTTAGTGTGAGGGCCAGTACCTGTGTGCAGAAAGTTTAAATTGTCTGTGTGCACGTGGTCTCGGGAATGATGGGACACAGATATTGGGCCCACATTTCTAAAGAAAATGGTCTAGGGCTGGATCCATTCCCCTCTAGTGAAACTGGATGAATGTTTTTTGAGCAGCTGCTAGTCAGTAGTTATGTTGTGTTTACCCACTCGAAATGTTACTTGGGTGGTAACAGTGGTTGAGAAATGTGTGGGGCAGGGACACCCCCAAATCCATGCTCAAGGCAGAAATTATATCTTTGCGAGACATTTGGATGATTAGTTTATGCTGTGGAATTTCTCTGTGCTAATCAGCGCTCCAGAAAAGATTTTCGAAGTATTTGACTATCCATTTTTCTGAAGTTGGGAGTAAAATTATTTTTTAGCGCATAGACGAGCAATTCCCATCTGCTGTGTAAAAATGTATTTTAACATGCCATTTTGTAATCCATACTTCTTTGAACCCAGAACCACCATCTGATTTATCCAGTCCACAGGCACTCAGCGGACTTAACCCATGCTGGATTTTCTAATCCCATGTCTGATTATTTGGACGTCTAGACTGTTGCCCTTCTGCAACCTAATACGAGTCCACAGGATACTCTGCATATATAGTTTCTCCGTCCTGATGAAGGGCGACCAAACAGCTACACCACTTTAGCTCTTTTAGGCCTAAACACCTTTGCCCCAGTACTTCACTGATGCACTTTCCAGTTCAGTGACTTTTGCACCTTGTATTACAAATGCACATTTGTTTCTCATGCCCATACTGAGTAAAGGACCATAGAGAATGTATTTGTTGTAAATTTCTATCCAAATATTTCTTTTGGGATGAACACTTTTTGTACCATGTTGTCTACGTTATATGTAACTTGTCGAGTGTCCTTTGTATTTGCGTTTTTAAAGCACTCACACAGCCCGCAGGCATCGAGGCACTGTTACAGGAATTGTTTGTTTTTTAGATGAGTAATTGTTTTATTTATTTGCTGTCTTATTTGCTTATTTATAACACTCTTAAGTACTCAGAGGTTTCTAAGCGCGGACCCGGGGAATCGAACCTGTGTTGCTTTGTGTTGTCTTGCTTCCGCTATCGATTATTGATGTATGAATGACATATGCTTTTTATGTATAAAATTTTGCCAAAATAGCAGTCATTGTGGTCATTTGATATTTGATAGGAGTGTTTATTTGGGTTCTATAACCTTGCTCACTTGTGTTTTATGAATGTCTATTTTATTATGACGGGCATATAAGCCGGTTTAAAGAGTAAAGGTAGCTGTTATGCCACTTGCCTGATTGGCTGACGTAATTGGTACACATGCATATGAAATGGGAGAAGGGGAACCTGACCGCAGTAAAGGTGTGGTGCCACTGTGTTTATTTTAATTTCATTGATTGTACTCTTTTTAATTTGGTGGCTTTGATTTTGTATTCACCCGAGACTTGTGCCTTAGACTCGCACCATGGGTATGGAGATGCCCTATTTTAGCCTATCCTATGCTTCAGAGTGTTCCTACTCAGTCTGGACTGCTGAACAATCATTGCTCAGTACTTTGAATAGTTCTTTTCACGAAAGTGGAATAGTTCAATTGAACCAACTTATATTTGAGTAATCTTTCTTCACTAGGTCTCCGCATTGAAAGTTTCTTTAGCAGTCTGCCATTTCTTAACATTCTCAAACTGCTAGTGTCTCCTGATGCTCACGCATGAAACACGTTTGGGATCCTCATTCCAATTCCTGGAATTCAATGTTTCCTTAATTGATAAGTTCTCTTCTGACAGAATTGTAACGCGTTGGGGTTTTAACTGCAGTTCCCAGAATGAAATGCTGTTGTACTTGGGGAATTTCTCTGTTTCTCTTTTCCACACTTGTGACACTTTGGGATTCTTTTGGGATATAAAGATTTGAAGAACAGCAGCTAAAAGTGGTTCCTGGATATCCAGCATCCCATATTAAAGAGAGCCACCTGTGGTGAATGACGAGCTAGTACATTGTGTTCCACAAGCCTAAGTTCAACATGAGGTGCAAACTATATTATTATGTCCAATATACATGACCCATTATGCTTTAAATGTCTTTTAGATGGTCCCAATGCTCGGGTATACATTATCCCAAACATTTTGTTTCTATGTCATCATTTGGCCTGGGGAATTAGAAGAAGTTGCTCGAAGTGTTGAAGTCCTTCTATTTAATCTTTTTAAGGCCAGAAGCACGACCTACCTGGCACCTAGTAGTTAATAATTTGATCACTGATTCTTACTACAGATCCCAGAATGCAGCAACTTCATATTTTGTCCAGTTCTCTTTACCAATTCTGTGATGCCTTTGGGGCTATTAGTATAGTTCCCAGAATTCTACAGTTACCACATTTTTGACCTCCCCGTAATACTCGATATGTTAACCTCTGCACTCCTTCCGAATTCTGGTCACCATGCTGCGTGTATCCTCTGAGTTCTGCCATTGTTCTCCACTTGCTCAGGGTCTGTAGTTCAGACGATCCCAGCAGCTCAGTCGTCGCCTTCTACCATGCAGTATCTCAACTAGTTTCTTGCCTACTTGGTTTTCGACCAGTCATTCTGCTTCTCTACTGGAGTCTTACCAATGGACCAGTTATGTACTTTTCACACTATCCCTACATGGAGTTTCAGTACTTTGGTATACGCTTCTCTCTTGCCATATGCTCCAATGGTATTTTGTGAACTCTACTCTGATTTCCTGGTAGAGTGTCACTGGTCTGCTTCCACAGCTTATCAGTAGCATCTCTGTAGTTTTGGTTAGCAAGCCTCTTTGCAATGGCTTCACACTCTGTCTGATAACACCTCTCAGTGTGTCTCAAATTTGTGTAGTTTTGAGCTCTGGCCCCTTCCTTATTTGTCACTAGTATCAGCAGCAGGATATGGAAATAGAAGATAATTGATTACAGCCTGTCTTCTATAGCGGATATGGTATTTTGACAACTTGTAGATGGTGACTTATCAAAGCTGTTCACCCCTTGTTTGTTAAAATGCATTGTATCAAGTAGCGTAGTTATATACAGCATGAACAATAAGTCTGGCGGCAATTATTGGTCCTAGGCTGTCGGATCTGACATCTGTCCAGTCTGAATTGGAGATGCATGTAGCATGTCTGTGTAGACCAATTAATTCTACAACACATCATTTAAAACTGCCACCTTATCTACTGAAAGTGAATTGGACATTTGGTAACACATCAAGTAGTTCTGCAGGCAAAGAGCTTTGTTGGTTCTTGTGTGCATCTTTTACCCCTCTTGGTGCACAAACAGCAGGGGTAGACTCTCAACTAGGGGGTTGCTTCTGGACAAGGAGCTTCAGATAGAGCACAAACCTGCATGAATACATCTGGGTTCAGCAGCATGACTCTACGTAGTGGCTGTGACTTGCAAGTGTCACTAGCCTCAGCCTTGCGACCATCAGAACCACCAGCACTGAAAACAAGTAATGAACAGTGGTATTTGCTACCAATAATGTGATACCCTATTGAAGGCGAGATTTAAATATTTGATACCACCAAATCTTAGGCCTTCATTAGGAACTTCATAACTCTGCCCCTAATTTATTTTTCTTATTCTTATTTGAGAAGTTCTTTTTAGAAAACTCTTTTACTTCAAGGTTCACGTCTCAAAGACACACACATTCCCCTTCATGTTAGCAAGTCCTGACAATGTTTAATCGTTATAAAGTCGGATGGTCTAAATATGAGCTATTTTTTATAGGGATTGTGATCTTTGGAGGCCTCCAAAATGTAACATTGAGATGTTGATAACTTAAAGGGACCTTAAATATTTGACAATGGACTAAGTTAAATCTGTAATTATGTGGGATATAGGTACTGTTAAATTCCCCTCCTCCCAAAATTCCTATATGTACCTAATATCTTTCCGCTTGCATTAAAAATAATGCTATTACATGCATCAAACATTGTTAATTTCCTTTCTGCAGGCCCACGCTAAAACACCTAAAAAAGCCTGTCCTATATCTTGAGGAAAAGGAGTGGTTTGGGATTTCTTGCTATGAAGCCTTGGCTTTTATACTGAGGGCTCTTCGTAATTGGCTTTCCCAACTGTTAATTCTGTTTTCAAGTCTGCCCAAGCAAGCTTTAAATCTCTTCTCTCCTCTGAATGCAAGCACTGTATGGGGTGTTGTGGCATCTGTCAATAATATCTATTTCCATTACACAACACACATTAATCTCATTGGGAGAACCTAGCTTTGGACACAGTAGTTTTGTGGAATTCTCAAAGATGGTTGCACAATTGGCTCTCTGGTGGCTTACATTTGTGTAATTCCAATCTAAGCTTCGAGAATTAAACACATCTAACTACAACCTCTTAGCAGATGTCTTTAAAGCTTTGCTGCAGGATCGTGGTTTCCATGTGGACAATACCCCTAAAGCTTGTATGTAAGAATCAATCCTCTGCTCTTTGCTCGGCAGAGTGTTTGGCTAGTGTTTGTCTTTCTGAACATTTGGTGCTGCAGACTGATCAGTCTGTTATCCCTCTCTTTTGGCTTAAAGTGGGCGTGCACTTTTAAAATCTTCATTCCGGACACAGAGTGTTTGCCAAGTGTTCGCCGGGTGGAGCAGGGAGCCGGGAGTCGTAACCAGCCGAATGGAGCACTCATTGGTAGAAGGATGTCACCAACGCACAAGACGGAAGGTACGTTTAAACCTGCTAACTGAAGGAGAGACTACTGCCCCCCCCCCCTCCTCAGGCTGTTGACAAAGACCCAGTGTCAGTGTCAGAACCCGAGTCCAGCGGCCACTCGACTCAAACAGCCACAGCCAACACTGACCGTGATGACATTCTAGAACCCCATCCTAAGGCGATATGTGAGCCGGCTAAAACAGGCCACACCCCCCAAAAGGGGCACATGTACTGAAGACCCCTGAGCCAAAAGGGAAATTTTCCGAGCACATGCAAATGGGACAACATGAAATGAAGGGGTCCAAATATGGTATTGCACTTCAGATATGAGAAGTCTAAAGTGGCACTTCAAACACCAAGATCCCCGGCCCGCCTCGGCGGCCCCGGAGGAAGGCTCCATAGTCCCGAATGCAGGCACAGGGAATAGTCGAGGGGTGGAGGGGGGATAGGGCCAAGAATCATTGCTGTTTCTCACATATAAAAGTACAGAAGAGCTCCACGCCAATTGGGACGATCGCCCTGATGAGGAGTATGACTTGTGGGATCAACATCCTACATGGAACTACAACCGCGTTGGTCCACACACCCCTAAACAAACCAGTCTCTTCTATGCACTCCTCAAATGCCACTCTGGAAAGTAAGGTGGTTAAGGTTTCTCCCCGATCCCTCGATTTTTGCCCCCCGCCAATCTCCCCCCCCCCCCCACCTCCCTGTCTGAACCGCAGGATCCTTTTAATACATGGAACCAAGAAGACCCTGGGGTCTCAGTTGAACTTCTGGACCCTGCTCCTGTCCATTACCAGCAATGTGAGTGCCTGTGTGCCCCCCTGCCCCCCCGTGAGTGCCTGTGTGCCCCCCCTGCCCCCCCGTGAGTGCCTGTGTGCCCCCCCTGCCCCCCGTGAGTGCCTGTGTGCCCCCCTGCCCCCCCCGCGAGTGCCTGTATGCCCCCTGCCCCCCCCGCGAGTGCCTGTATGCCCCCCCGCCCCCCCGCGAATGCCTGTGTGCCCTCCCGTGAGTGTCTGTGTGCCCCCCCTGCCCCCCCTGTGAGTGCCTGGTTGCCCCCCCTGTGAGTGCCTGGTTGCCCCCCCTGTGAGTGCCTGGTTGCCCCCCCTACCCCCCCTGTGAGTGCCTGGTTGCCCCCGCTGCCCCCTGTGAGTGCCTGGTTGCCCCCCCTGCCCCCCTTCGGTGAGTGTCTCTGCGCCCTCACCCTGCTGGCTCCCCCCCTTTTTGCTCTGCGTTCCACCCCCCTTTCTGCCTCCTCCCTTCCCCCCTCCTCAATTCCATCCTCTTCTACTACCTTCCTACTCCCCCCTTCTTTTCTTTTCTCCCTCCTCTCAGCCTTCCCCCTCCTAGCACTTACTCCTATCATCTGTTCCGTGACTCTTGATAGCAGCTTGTCTGTTGCCCCTTGTTCTTCTCCCTCCTCCCCCCTCCCCTGCTTTTTAAATTTGTCACCGACATTTTTGCTCAGTAGCGTGCCTTGTTCTCCTTCCCCCTCCTTCCCCTTGCCCCCCTCCCACCCCACCTCTTGTTACCACCTGCACTGCGTAAATTGTCGTCAGACAAGGTAATGTTATTGCTTGCTTTGTTCTCCTTCCTATCCATTTCCTCTTGCCTTACTTGTTCTATGCACTTGCACTATCAGAAATGTCGACAGGCCTATTATGATAGTTATTTTTCACATTCTGTATTGTTTCAAGGACCTTTACTGAATGTAACTGTATTTTCCTATGTCCCCTCCCTCCTTGAAGCGCTTTGAAACACTTTGTGTATAGGCCCTATATAAATAAACTATCATATCATATCAAGTACCCGAGGGCGGGACTCACTCCAGAGCAGCCTGACCACACAGGTGATCTGCTGGTTTAGGGAAAACGTGACTGCCAAGTGCCCAAACCGTCCCTCAATAAACAATCTTGAGTCTGACTATTGATTGGATAAACCTACCTGGGCTACATAAAGCTAACCCGCAGGCAAGATTGATCGCCCTGGAGTCTGGAAAATCTGGCATCAGCGGCAAGACTTACCAAAGACATTGCACATCTGGCCATGAGCCTATCTAAGGGCTTAAATACAAACAAGATGAAAAGACCGAATCAGGTCCTTATCGAAGATTCAGACCTGACAGCAGTGATCCCCCACCAAAAAAAAAACAAATTTAACAAGACTCACAAACTAGCAAAAATTGCATTGCCCTTGGAGGGCCTTCATAAGCCCACATTTAACCAAGTGATCAGAAGAAGGGCCAGCAGTGAGGAACCACAAAGGAGTGAAACCTCGAGTGAAGAATCCTCCACAAATAGACTACGTCGGGGACCACATCTCGACCTGGGAACACATAGAGCAACTACCCAGAAGGCAGTCATCAACCCTGAAAAAGCAAGCCGAAATGACCCCGCTTAGGCGACTCAACTAAAAGCAAACATCCTCTCAGCTATCACAATTACCTTAGCACCCTTCTTAAAACTGTATGAGTCATTGAGTGATAACCTCAAGGACCAGATGACTCTCCTTGTACTGATAACTCTAAACTGGTCTACGTAGAATCCTTCATTGAATCGATGAGAGAGAAAAGAGTGAGGGAAAAGGAAATGGATGGGGTAATACTCGAATCCTTGGTGGTTCTGATGCAAAACGCATTGACGGATAAGAGGATCTTTCTAAAAGGGGTCTGTGAAATAGCGTCTTGGGCCACCAAACGAAATTTATATCAGTTGAATGAGGTAACTCTGCAGGAAAGGATCTCTGAGGGAGAAGAACCTTGTGACCCTGTCCCAAGTCAGACCATGGACAGTACCCAAACTGCGGCCATGGACTCACGAATACCAGCTTGCTGATTGAACTCAAAAGAAGGGCCCAATTAACTGAACAGTGGGAACCTCTAAGCCGGCAGTTATGGCCTCTGTTTCAAATACCATAACGGTGGAGGTGGCTGAAGATCAGTCTCAAGGACCCCTCGCCCCCACCACCTTGGAGTTAAGAGGTCCACTCCCTGCTAATCGGGTGTGCCTACTCGAAACACACCCAGAGAAGTGAAATACCTTCTCTATATTTGAGCAACAAAAAAACAAATGGAGTAGACAGAACATCAATGAAAAAAAGGCTTGTGTGCAATGAAATAAAAAAACATGAGGATGCCCAGGAAGGCGAAACCCTGTGGATCGAGAAGCTTCTTGAGAAATCTCAAAAATGTACTTGTGGGCCCTACGTCAACAGTGGACTCGAGGAAGGTGTATACCCCCCTCATACAAGGGCTGAGACCGTTGCTGCGCCTCTGATGGCTCCAACAACCCCAACTCAGCAAGGGAAGGCTCAGCAATAGTCGCTGTAGACAACTCATTACTTGAACTTTTCGTCTACGACGATGAGGTCTCCATAGCACCCATGGACAGGCCAACCCAGAACTCTGTACGCACTGTCATGGGGGGGCCCTGATTGTAATTCTAGTTGCCGAATTGCAGACTGCCCCTCTACTCCATTTCTTGCTATGGTCGATAGAAAAGCTAAACTTGGAGGAAGAAGCGAACAGGGAACCCCTCAGAAAAACAGCTCCCTAAAACATGGCCAAATCATGAGCAAATTACTCTTTAAGATCACACCAGGATTGACTCCCAATTTATCAGACACAGAGGTGGGAAAGAAAATATAAGGGACCAAACACGTTAACAATATGACCACCCATAGACCTAGTGTCATACTTGAAAAATTTTTAAGGGCGGATGACGGTCCGATTCTAATTTGTTTGAACATCATGAGCATCCTACACCATATACCCAAACTAAGAGTGATTAATACTAATGACATCAAGATCGTGGACTTCGTTGATGAGAGAGAAAATTATTGAGTTAACCTGCATGTGGGGTTTGCTTCTTTGAGCTTGTTGCTTTTGGAGGCAAGGGACTAACTTCAGACTGTGGCTTTGATATTAAGAGAAATGAAAATTCAAGAACGTTGCTGATTGACAAACCGAACACAAATGTTGCGAAAGCAAGCATAAATGTTCTGGACTCAAACCATGAAAATTCTAGAACACCTGATGCGTATAAGCAAAATCCACTGCACCTCTTGATTGAGAGAGAAGGACTAACTAGCAAGAATCAGATAAAGATTACTATGCATGGGGAAAAATATATAGAAGACAAACAAAGCATGGTTATGTTTCAAGCCAGGGAAGAAAACCCACATGACAGATGAGCAGTTGTGGACCCGGCTAGCCAAAGCCCTAGCGCCGAGCGATAAAGAATAGAGCCAGACATTCGCCAACACTAGTACCCTGGCGTTTGGTTCATGGAACACTCAAGACTTTGCCCATCTCTTCAGAGTGTGGCTCCAACCATCATTAGTCTGGACATAATCAGTATGCAGGAATCTTGGCTGTCAGAAACCCGCTATTGGATGGTTTTACCCTCCATCTAAACCAAGCTAAAAGAGGCAAGAGGGGTAGACCCTCAGCTGGGCTGGTAACAATAATAAGAAATGGACTTGCCCTATGAGTTCTCCTAACCATTAATCCAAATCCCTAGATTCAAATCTCGATTATTCTGCTGGATGCAAATACCAACAAGAATAGGGACTTGTTGATACTGTTCAATCTGTATTGGAAGCCAGAAGCTGAAGAAGGAACTTCCTTCATAGCCTTAGTCACAGAGTGGCTTGACAAAAAGTATAACATACAAGCTGATCCCGGGCTAATAATCTGTGGCAACCTTAATACAGATTGCCTAACACCAGCAACAACCGAATCGAACTTTAAAAGGCTCAGAAGCCTAAAGTGGTTTGATGAGATCCATCAGAGAGGAATTTGCATGTTAAATGGAAATACGAAGGGTGATATCCCCGGGGCAGCAA
The DNA here is from genome assembly GCF_040938575.1 of Ambystoma mexicanum. Taxonomy (NCBI): domain Eukaryota; kingdom Metazoa; phylum Chordata; class Amphibia; order Caudata; family Ambystomatidae; genus Ambystoma; species Ambystoma mexicanum. Next base: position 1,346,198,582 of record NC_090921.1, read on the forward strand.
CGTGGAGACATGGAAAACAACCTGCATCTCTGGACTACTTCTTTGTTTCCGAAAATCTGCTCCCAAAAGTAACTTCCTTGATGGTGTCTACAGTTATACCCAGTGCCCACGACCCCATTATTCTGAGATCCGCCGGAATGTCAACAGAAAATAAAGCGGCCTGGAAGGAATCGGGAGAAATAGAGGGAGGAAGAAACATTCTTCGCTTATCATCCAATGAAATTCCGAAATTAACAAAGGCCCTATTGTTATGGGAGGACCGGGACAGACAAGGTGTCCAATACGACGGCATGCTGATGGCCTATAGAGAATCCCGACATCTGCGACCCATGCACAAACCGGTCCATACATATTATAGAGAAGTGGTAGACCGAAAAAAAACTCCTAAATAGGGATCTGTGGAAGCTAAATGATTCGAGCAATAAATAAAGTACTACTAAGAAAAAGGAAGAAATCCTATAGGAATTATACCAAATTCCATAAAAAGACGATCCTTTAAAATTATGCTGAATGCATCCTAAAGGCACTTAACATGAATAATAGCAAGACTTTGTGGCAGATCCTAAACGAGCAAGAGACGTCCCTGACTTCCTATCAAATAAATCCCATTCCGAAAGATATTTGGGTACACCACTTTGGGAAGCTGTTCGAAACATTGGCCCTAAGGTACAATACTGTGGCTGATGACCCTGACCCAAATTGGGAAATTGATATGGATGGAGTGGAAATCGTAACGCTAATTAAGAGGGCAAGTAGCTCATGTGCCCCTGGATCGGAGGGCTTCATCAACGCCATCTTAAGAGCTGCCCCGGAAGCATGGGCAGACTTTTGCCTGGTCCTGTCTCACAGAATTCTTCAAAAATGAAATGTCCTGAAGTCTTGGAAAGCAGCAGCAGTGGTGGTGTCAATTGTTAAAAAGGGTGGCAGAATGGCCCCTATGAACTATCGACCAATTGCCCTCTTGGACGTTTTGAGGAAAACGTTTTCCATGGTGCTCCTAAGGCGTTTCCATGAATGGGTGTCAAGGTCAGAGAGCTAGGACAGTCGTCAAACTGGCTTCATAAAGGAGGTGGGCTGTAACTTGAATTTATTTCTGATCAGTCTTCTAAAAAATGCAAGCAACGAAAGGATATTGGAAAATGTACGTCGCATGCATAGACCTAGAACAAGCCTTTGATAGTATTGATCGAAAACCACTTTGGCAGAAATTGGAAAATTGAGGATGCCCTAAAGTTCCACTCTTGGCTATCAAAGACCTATGCACAGGATCTTCTACGTAAATCAAACTGGACCAGCTTGGCACTCTGACTGCAAAAATCTGCACCTTCAAGGGTTTGAAACCGGGGTACCCACTAGCACTGGTCCTTTTCAATTTTTTTTATTGAGGACATAAAAAAAATTGTTGTCACAGGATGTGACATTTCCACCGAAAATAAATGGAAGAGAGATAGGCTGGCTCCAATAAGCAGACGATTTGTTGCTCCTGGACCAAACCCCAATCTGTAAAGAAAATTTAAATATTCTCAAACTATGTAACCCAAAATTCTTTTAAAATAAATGCAGCAAAATCAGAGATTATGGTATTCGGAGAATGAACAACTAAGGGGAAAAAGTAGATTACTTGGGAATTGAATGGCAAGCGACTCTGGCTGACATCTGAGATAAGATATATCTTGGTTGTACAATAAATGTAAACAAAGGCGAAACTCCCTGGATTGACTGCTTAAAGAGAAAGGCAAAACACCTAACAAACCAAGGAATCATGATAGAGCGCAGATTTGGAAAATTCTCATCTGTCACTCGTCAATTACTATAACCAGAAAATGGCACCAGTGTTGTTTTATGGAGCAGAGGCATGCCGGGGCCTCAATTGGGAGATCTGGGAGTATCTAGAAGGCTGGTTTTGGAAATGAGTACTGCACTTAGCCAAATCAATCCCAATGGCAATCATCCGACATGAGGTGGGCTTGATATCATTATATGCCAGAGGAGCATGGAATGCTCTGTCCCTCTTCCGGAGGGTGACCCAGGCAAAATGCCCACCGCAGTTCGATGTGATTGAAGTAAAGGGAACAAACATGAATGATTGGGTATTTTGAAAATGTGGCTGAACCAGTGCTGAGACATCTTACAGAACCTAGGGACCGCAACTGAAATGTTATGTAATAACCCAATGCATGTGAAAACATCTGTGGGCAGATGACTGGCAAGAAACAACACCAGAGATCAATCTCTGCTTTACACACGCTTTCAAAAAAAGTATTTGCGCTTCCTAACATCACCCCACAGTACTTGAGAAGATTCCCTAATATAAGGCACAGGGATCTCTTACTAAGATTTAGGCTGAACATTCTACACACTAAGTCATCCTAAAGATATATTGAAACATGGAGAGCGAGAAGTGCTATTTTTGTGACGTATCAACAGTCATTGCAACATCTTACTTTGTTTTGCCCAGAACTGAGAGATTTGAGAACAATCCATCTGTTCAAGCTTATGAATGAGAAACACGGACTGGAGGCCGAAAGGTGGTGGGAAGCTCTTTATGGGGGCAAAAACCAAAGAATGATAGATGCCCCTGTGAAATTCCTCGAGGCGATCCTTGGGAAAATTAGACCTAAAGAATCACAGGGACCAGAACTTGCCTAAAAAGAAACAGACTATACAAGGACAAAGGTTTTTTTACATACCGAGAAAAGGTTTTTAAATGTGTTAGTAAAGGATGAGATGTATGAAGATGGTTAAAAAGTTTGTAATAAACTAAAATGCCAATTAAAAAAAGCCAAAAAAAAATGATCTCCTTACCACCAGCAGATGTGTCTGATCTGTTACAGTTTTAATAGAAATGAAAGGCCGAATCACGCATGGTAATTTCAAGATGTGACCTGAAAAAATATCTGTACTAACCCTGCAGCTCAGATTTACGTAGCAGCATATTACCTTCAACCAGTATTGGAACCCTGCTAAGATGCACATTTCAGGTTTGATAATCCGTGACATATACTTGTCATGTTGGAAGATTGGAGTTGATGTCTTGTATGTTGGGGTTATGTGGTTAACATTTTCCCTTTTCTAAAGAACTAATAGACTATGTATAACACTAACCTTCTCTGTCTAAAACGCCTGTTCTTTTCAAAGCACCTCCCCAGACTTCCTCCTTAACCATTCCGTCACTAAAATGACTGTCGAGACATAATTGTTGCTTTTTAAAAAAGGGTCAACATTTTCTGGAAAAGCACAGCAATGCCTTCTGTAAAGTAGTGGATCCAAGACACAGTGACTCCAACACGGTATGTGATTTCACAGAATCACAATTAGCTGAATCTGCTTCCCACTAAGCCCCACCAAACCACTGTCCGGCTTTCCCACCCACTGAATCCCTTTTCATCGAAACCCCTACCTCCTGCCATTCTCACAATGGATCCTTTCACCACCATGACCCCTCTCTTCCCCGCCCTCCTCCCTCATGTCTGTAACCTGCCCTGAAACCTAGCCTGTCCGGTGAACCCTGACCTAATTTCCCCAGATCCTCTACCCCCATTCCCCCTTATTGCCCAAATCCTTCACCCCTAATCTACTTACCTGCTTGTCCGCAACGCACCCCGCACAACTTTCCTGGCTCTGCGCAGCCAACACTGAATTCAGTGCTCAATATGCTGGCCAGTCAGTGGCCCGGGGATTTGCCTGGCCATATTCAGCAAAGATGCGTTTCATTTGAATGATCCATATTCAGCGAATTGTAGGTAAAGCCGTACATCTGCTAGTGAAAAAGTGTTTAATCGATGATCCAAACGGTACGACTTTTATGAATCCATCTGGTTTATCTTTAATTATGGTAATGTCAGATTAACTGTCTTTTACAAGTAGTTAAGCAGTATGTTATGTGCTTTATTCCAGATCTATGGAAACACGGTTGATCTTTGTTGCTTACTGTTGGACCTTCCCAGATCTAGGTTTTGCTCTGTCGTGTTTATATCCCCGATGAGCTGTTCTGGATTTGTTCATTTTCGACGGTATATCCTTTTTCCTCTCGTTTATGCGGTGGGTAGGCTCCGGGTGAGGGCATTCTTAGTGTTTTTTGAGTAAGGGACCGCCTTTCTGTAATCGCAATAACACAAAAAACTAAATCCACGTAGCATATTGTGATAAAACTGTATGTCCATTGTATATGATGCAACGCGCCGACGTTCCTAATTGGTAAACAGTGCTGTATAAAAGACTATTAAATGTATTGGACGATTATTGGACAGCGTCCAGAAGTAGAGGGATCTTTGTGCAGCCCACGCTGCGATGACGCACTCGCAAGACAGGCCCTTCGTTCACTGCACTGTTGAGACGCATCTTTTTGCAGTCATTATCTGGCTTTTCTGAACTCTTTCATTATGAATTCTAGTTTTAAATACTACAGCTTTTAATTCTCTCAAATAACTGCTTGCAAATGTTAGCAAGGTAGTGGAGTGAAGTAGTGTTTTTTCCAGTTACTGGCCTTGTGTGATAAATTGCGTGCTTTGCTATGGGAGCTTTGCGCGGCGACATCACCTTGAGTCACTGCATTCTGTGCAGCGCTGGCCCAGGGAAGGCGTTGGGGGCCGTGAGCACTTCGCCTTCATTCTTTCGAGTTAGCTGCCAATGTTCGGTCTCTAGGGGAGAGCCAAGAGCGAGGAGGCGACAGCGCTTCCGTCAGCATCACCAGATCGCGCCTTTTCCTTCAGGTCAGGGTTTTCTGAGACTGTTTTAGAGGGACTATGTTCTCTGTGCTTAATTTCTTTGACTATGTTCACCATTTTTTTATGACGCCACTTACGTGGCTGTTATGCGTGGACGAACTTCTTCAATGTACGAACAATGGTCACCTGTAATCTTTTTTGCAGGATTCATCATCCAATGTCAAAGCTATCAGCAGGTTTCCTGATCTCTTGCAATGATTGATGTTTCGATCCAGAGCCTCGGTTCTCGGGTTACATTTTAGGTTTATTTGTTTAGCCAGTCAAAGTCCATTTGAGTTCATCATGTTGTATGTCAAAGTCCTAGTGTCCAAGGATGACCAGGAGACGGTAGTGTGAGGTCAGTGTCCTTTATTGGTAAGACCAGGAACTTCTGGTGGCACGCAGAGGTGGGTAAGTGGTTTGGGGGTGTTCGTGTGAGAATTGATCCCAGCAAACTGTTAAAAATAAAAAACAGCCTGCATGCGATCAATACTCAAATGATCAAACGCCATCCCCCAGCCCCCCCACCCTGCACTCCCCTTCCCTACTTACCTGTTCGCTCGCCGCCTGGCCCACTTTGACCCTGCAGCGTCAGATCCATCCCTCCAACGCGGGTTGGATTTGACGACGGAGGGTCCTTTTATTTTTTTCCTCAGTTCCCCCGCCTCCAATATTGAGGAATCTGGGGGACACCCACGCAACCCCCCAAGGCTGACAAATACCGATCATGGCGAGCAGGGGACACTCGCACAACTCCCACTCCACATGTTCGGTATATATTAGCCACATTGTTTGTTTTTATTCAGTCGAATGGTACAGGCCAAATTTGGTTAAATGTACCACTCGACCAAATAAAAATGAACAAATATAAGAATACCGGGTAAGTTGGGGACAGACATACCGGACATCCACAATTCAGGGAAGACAACTCACTCTCTCAACTGACAAACATGAAACCCACAGGACAGCCTACTCAGCGAGCATTTCAACAGGCTTCAGAGAAGGTAGGCACCCAAGGTTCCATTCAGACCTGAAAGACACAGGATACGACACATCTCCCTTTACACTGAAGAGAAAGAGTGACGATGCATGACATTACACAATGGAGAGGCAGGACATTACACTCCTTACTTCTTCATCGTTTATACATCGGGCAGAAGACCGCAGTAGGAAGACACCTGATGGAACTGTATGCTACATTTCACCTGACCAGCTAGGAAGGAAGAGCAAAGAACAGGAAGCAGAAAAGGAGACGCATAGTATTTGAGCACAATCCCGCAACTCGTCTGAGCTTCAAAAAGTGAGATAAAGCTACACATAAGATTCAAGAGATCTAAATGCATAGATTTGGGAATGAACAGGAGGTAACCAGGACAAGAAAAACAAAAGGTTTGCACACTTTACAAATGATCACTAAAGAATGACATCAGGTGATGTGAACAATCAATGTGCATCAAAAACAGTTTTCATTGTCACTTAAAAGTTGCTAACATGTAAGTCGCATAAACAACAATTGGTATAATAATTATTTGTGAAGGAACATCTGGTATATGTACTGTGTTCTGTGGGGTAAATTCGGTGTAGGTACAGATTCCCAGTGTTGAACATCCGGTATGTGTGGCGGATTCTTTAGGGATGTGTCAGAGGGTTGGCCAGACCCTAGTGATGTTGGCACGATAAGGTGAGGAAGTGACCCATCATAGTGATGCTAGAACAGGACGTTGCCCAGTCCAATGTCATGTGTGTAAGCGCAAACGTACGCTTGTGAAATGCATGTATGTTACGCGGCATGTTGTGCATGCCTGTGTATGTGGCCTACTCAGGTATAATGCTAATAGGTGCATAGAGCAGGTGTGCTAGAATGAATGAAGCATTGTTAAATACATTCAATACTAGAACAACGTAGATGTGAGTATGTATATGAATGAAGCATTCTCAGATACTAGCAGGAAGTGAGATGGATGTTGCATGCAGATGGATGTATGTAAGCGATGTAGGTAACTTGTAACATAAAAGTTGTCATGTACGCTGAGACAGCAATCCAATCCTAACATTATTCTGGTGTGCACCAGAGAACAATCTGTGTGTGTGTGTGTGTGTGTGTGTGTGTGTGTGTGTGTGTGTATATGTATATTTCTGAGGCTTGTGGAATCTGCTTAGATCACATGCTGTGCATAGGCCAACATCTAGTCGAAGTTGCAGAGTATTACAGTTTGTTTTTCAAAACTCAAAACTCGAAAATGGGCGTCGACACAGGGCGTGCCAGTAATACTATGCCTAGTGTGACGTCCACTGTACCCATGATCCCTCACGCGTCTAGGACCCTCAGATTGTTTTTTTCCGCCATACTGGTCGGAAGCATCACGCGGAGTTCCCTGGCCTTAGCCATAATTTTGCAAAATATCCTAATATTTCCCCATTTTCTCCATCCCAAGGTCGAGTCACCGAAGATTGACACTCGACGCCGGCCCGGAGAAGAAAAACCGTCGAGAGCTGCACGACGGACTTGGGCCTAGGAAGACCTCTGGCCTCGGCCCGGGCCTTGGAAGGCCTCTGGCCACGGCCCCTACAAGTAGGGAGAGTGGGGGGTGGTACAAACGTTGGGCCCACCACGCCAGGCAACGAGAGGCCATAGAACCGGAGGGCGCCTTCAGTGATGGCAGCGACGCCATCCAATCGGACGGCGAGGGCAACGTGGCGTCGAGAGATAGTCAAGCACAAGTCCCCGACCTCGGAAGGTTATCCGGCAGGGCAGCTATGGGGAACACCCCCGGCGACACCAGCGCTACCCACAACATATCCACTAAGCACTCGAAGTCCAACCGAGACTCGGCGCGCGCGTCGAGTTCTCGGAGAGCCACGCAGAGAATGGTCCACCGAATCGGTGTCCTCTGCGTTCAAGATCGCCGCATGACACCAGGCAACCATCCACTGTTACCAAGAGTGCCTCGCTCTCTAAAGTGACGGAAGTTCGATCGTCGGGAGACGAAGACGACCACCATCCCCAGACCGCACTCCAGGAGTCGGCGTCAGCAGACCGCGTAATGACTGCTCCCGTGCCCCGACCTCCACTCGCTAAGGAAAGGGACACTACCCCCGAATCTCAACACCAGACGTCAAAGAGCTCCGAAAAGGTGAAAACAATGGGAAAGCACTCTTCCAGTCACAGGGAGGGGGGAAAACAGCAGAAAAAGAATTCTCAGCTTTCATCTGCACCACAGACACATAAGGACAAGTCACAATCTTCTGAAAAAATATCCAAGACCCCTGCACAAGGCCATAGGTCCAGTCAGGATATAGCAGGGAAACACTCCCAGGAGAGGGTAATCCCCAGCTCTAAAGAATGGTCAAGTGAGGATATAGACAGTTATGTCTAGAATGTCATCCCTAGCAGACTTCTATGCCAAAAATCCACAACACTTCCTCGGCTATACCCCTGACGGGGCAACCCCCTCAGTGTCTAAGGACCCGCAACCCCCTGGTAAAAAACCTCAAGTTGAGGCGCCAATGCAAAGTAGGTCTTCTGACTCTCCTGTCGACAACCAACCTCTCTTAAATGAGGTTTTATCTAGAGCGACTGAACACTTCCACATAGATGCGCAGAGAGCACAGGAGGAGAGGGACTTTGCTGAGGAACTAGTGGGAGAAAAGAGACCTGTTGCCCAGGCCATCCCTATTCCAAAATCAATACAAAGGAGAATAGACCCTTCCCTTCTCAATCCCAACCTCACCAGGGCGGTAAACCCCAGGATTGAAAAACTGTTCAGGGCTACCCAATCAGACCCTTTCTACATAAGGGGGCAACTGAAACCAGACTCCCTGGTAGTGACCAATACCCGAAAAAAGGGCGAGAACACCCTTATCGTCGTCTGAAGCTCCCCCCGACAAGGAGAGCAAGAAGATCTATGGGTTGGGAAGGAAGGTAGCCTCCACTTCCGCCTACCAGGCAAGGATTGCCAGCTCCACCACCCTGCTGGCGAGTTACAACTGCCATCAGTGGGAAGAAGTTGCGGCGCTCATTGACTCTGCCCCAGAACCTTTAAAAAGCCAGCTGGCACAGGTTGCGTCAGAGGGAAGAGCCGTGTCCAGTTGCATCCTTAAGGCAACCGTTGATGCCGCGGATAACGCCGGCAGACTGATAGCAGAAAGCACTGTTATCAAAAGACATGCTTGGTTAAGACAATCTGGGTTTAAACCCGAAACACAAGCATCCTTAATAGACAAACCGGTGGAGCCCGATCTACTGTTTGGTAAGGCGGTAGAGGACGCCTTAAAAAATGCGAAAGATGAATACAAGACTCTCAAATCCCTGGGCCAGTTAACCAACAAACCCCCTAATCAAAGAGGGAATGGCAGTTTTCGTCGCCCATGCGGCCAAAACTCAGAGAGACTCCAACTATTCCCAGGGGCAGGGTACACCATGGAATAACAACCAGCAGTCTACCCAGGGTTATGGCAGGGGTAACAAGAAGGGACGTGGTAAGGGTAGAGGCAGCCCCAAAAGAGGCGGCGGCACGCCTCCCGCAAAACAGTGACGTTCCGTCCAGGGTCCCTTCTCACGCATCCCCAGTAGGGGGACGCATTTCCAACTTCACCCAAGCTTGGGAAGGGATCACATCACATCAGACAGATGGGTGCTGTCCACAGTTTCCGCAGGATACTGCATAGAACTGTTAGAGCGTCCCCAAAACCACCCTCCACATCAAAAAGTACATTCATTAGATCACCAGAAGATCCTCCTCGAAGAGATCGCCAATCGTCTAGCAAAAGACGCGATAGAACTCGTCCCGGGACACCAGGTAAACAAGGGTATTTATTCAACTTACTTCCTTGTGCCAAAAAAAGATTTGACAATGCGCCCAGTATTGGACTTACGGCCTGCAAACAAGTATGTCAAGCCCCAAAAGTTTCGCATGACTACTCTCCAAGAGGTAATACCCCTCCTAAAAAAGGGGGATTACATGGCAACATTGGACATGAAAGATGCCTATTTTCATATTTCCATGTTCCCAGCGCACAGAAGATTCTTGCGCTTCAAGGTGGACAGTCAGCACTACCAGTTCAGGGTACTGCCCTTCGGTATAGCCTCGGCTCCAAGGGTATTCACCAAGGTACTGGCGGTGGCGCCGGCACACCTACGCAGGGAGGCAATCCCAGTGTACCCTTACCTGGACGACTGGCTCATCACAAGGGAGACACCAGTAATTTGCAGATCAAATATTCAAAGAACTATCGACCTCCTCTTCGATTTGGGCTTCTCCATAAACGCGAAAAAGTCTGGTGCCAAGCACCTCCAAAACAGTTTCTAGCAGCTGTCCTAAACACACAAGAAGGGTTGGCCTTTCCATCAGGGGAAAGAATTTGGAATCTAATGCTGCAAATTGCGCTATATCAGGCTGGTCGCCAGATAACGGTGCGCAAAGCGATGCGTTTGCTGGGCATGATGGCGTCATGTATTTACCTGGTCCCCCACGCGCGCCTGCGCATGTGTCCCATGCAAGAATGGTTGGCGAAACAGTGGTCTCAGGCAAGTGGTCAGTGGGACGATCTAGTGGTCGTTTCGCCAACACTTGTACAGAGTCTTCACTGGTGGACAAGAGAAAACCTCTCAAAGGGGAAACCCTTTTACGATCCCGAGGTACAGGCTGTAGTCACAACAGACGCATCCCAGTCAGGGTGGGGAGCACACCATCTCCACCACACAGCTCAGGGTCTCTGGTCTCACTCAGTGGCCAAGAATCATATCAATCTGCTAGAGCTTCTGGCAGTAATCAGAGCGCTATAAGCGTTCGAGCCATACCTGTTGAACCTGTCGGTGCAGATCCTGACAGACAGCACAACAGCTATGTTTTACTTAAACAAACAGGGCGGAACTCGTTCGCCAAATCTGTCCAAACTTGCCCAGAAAATTTGGATATGGGCACTCAGACGGAACATCTACCTGTCATTTCAACATGTTCCAGGGGAGCTCAATTCTCTGGCGGACGCTTTAAGCAGAGATCCCCTCCCGGAAGAACACGAATGGTGTCTACACAGATAAATCATAGAAGATCTCTTCTCTCAGTGGGGTTTCCCCACTATAGACCTATTCGCCACAAGCGAAAACAGACAGTGCCCAGGATTCGCATCCAGGTCCCCCCAACCAGACTCCCAGGGGAACGCCCTGTGGATGAACTGGTCAGGGATGTTTGCGTATGCTTTTCCACCAACCCCTCTCATCAGGAAGGTGGTCAACAAGATGCACAGGGAATCAATGACGCTCGTCCTAGTTGCTCCCATGTGGGCGAGGCAACCGTGGTTCCCACACTTACACAGACTAGCGGTGTGCGAACCCATCAAACTCCCGTGCTCGTACAACCTACTGTCCCAGCACCAAGGTCAGACAGTGCATCCTCAGCCCAACTCAATGAACCTGGCAGCATGGCTCCTGAGGTCATAGAGTTTGGACATCTCAATTTACCTCAGAGATGTATGGACATCCTAAAAGAATCTAGGTAGCCAAACACGAGGTATTGCTACTTTGACAAATGGAAAAGTTTTGTTAACTGGTGCCAGAATAAGCAGATCAACCCTGTTGATTGCACTCCTACCACTATAGTCACCTACATGCTCCACCTGCTGGACGCAGGGTTGGTATTTAATTCACTGAAGGTACACCTGGCAGCTCTGTCAGCATACACCACCTCGCATAACAAGGTATCGTGGTGGAAAGTTCCAGTGGTTAAAGCCTTCATGGAAGGAGTAAAGAGACTTCACCCCCCCAATTTCTAAGCCACCACCAGGATGGGACCTTAATGTGGTGCTGGCTAAACTCATGGCCCCTCCCTTTGAGCCCATGCATAAAAGCAGGCTCAAACACCTGACATATAAAACGGCCTTCTTTGTAGCCATTACATCTATAAGAAGGGTCAGTGAAATTCAGGCTTTGTCAGTGCAGGATCCTTTCTTTACTGTCCATAAAGATAAACTGGTTTTACGAACACACCCTAAGCTCTCACCTAAGTTTATTTCAAAATTCCACGTGAACCAGTCCATCGAGCTTCCGGCTTTCTTTCAAGACCCACAAAGCTCGGCTGAGGTGAAACTACACACCCTATATGTGCGTAGACCGATCCTATACTATGTAAACAAGACCAGACCGCTAAGGAAAAAGACCAACTGTTTGTCTCCGTAGCTACAGGCAAAGAGGTTGATCACGTCTCTATAGGTGCCATCTCTAAGTGGATTATAAACGGTATCCAGCTGTGTTACTCTTTCTGAAAAAACTCTGCCTTTCATGCCAAGAGCCCACTCTACAAGAGGCATTGGGGCCACTCGGGCTTTCATTGCAAATGTACCCCTTGACACCATTTGCAAAGCGGCTACCTGGAGCTCTATTCACACTTTTACTCAGCACTACTGCATTGACACCCATTCCAAGACAGATACTCAAGTGGGACAAGCGGTTCTAAGACATTTATTTGCTCATGACCCTTCTCACATCCCACCTCCTTCTTCTAACACTGCTCGCTAATCTATGCACAGCATGTGATCTAAGCAGAGTCCACAAGCCTCAGAAGGGATACATTACTCACCGTAATGGTATTTCTGATGCTTGTATCTGCTTAGATTCACATGCGACCCGCCCTTCCTCCCCTCTGAGAGAAGGCGCATGGATGCTTGTAGTCTTATCTTTCTATCTACCTGCTTGGATAATCTATACTTGCGCTACTCCTCATGCTACCTCATGTAAAAAAAAATACAATCTGAGGGTCCTAGACGCGTGAGGGATCATGGGTACAGTGGAGTGGACGTCACACTAGGGATAGTATTACTGGCATGCCCTGTGTCGACGCCCATTTTTGAGTTTTGAAAAACAAACTGTAATACTCTGCAGCTTCCACTAGATGTCGGCCTATGCACAGTATATATATATATATATATATATATCTATCTCAATGGAAAAAACGTTTTTACAGGGACGTTAAGGTTACTGGTAAAACCAAAAAACTCCATATGTTAAGGCACACAACCATAATTTGTGCTACCACTGTGCACTGCAAGGACTAACACCCATCACCTCAAAGATGATATCAAAAATGTCATTGATGACATCACTGATGACATCACATGTCTAGCTCCCCCTTTTTGTTGTTCACTGACATATGTAGGGCAGGTGGTTTTCTTCACTGACAGGCAGAAAGGAAACATTGGAAAGGTACTATGTTTGTAGACCTTAGTCTTCTCATATGTCCCTACTTTACTTTTCTAAGGGTTGAGTGACATCATAAGATACATATACATAGGGGACGAAGTAGGCCTGAAGCACAGCAATCATTTCTATGCATGAAGATAAGCAGTTAAGTTATGAACACTTTCTGGTAATGCTGCTGTTTTTTTGCTTACTTTACTTTCCCCGGTATATGGACATATTTGTGTGCGTTGTGGTGTCTTTGTTTTGTGAGTAGTAGTACAAATATGTAGTAAGTGAGGGGGTATTGGCTACTTATTACATGTGTCACAGTAGATGAAACTGAAAATAAAGCATTCATCATTGTACTATCTTAAAAGGTAAACATTTGAATATTGGACCTCCTATGGTGCATGCTGCAGACAATGCCTACGTTTTTGCTTGAGTTGGTTGCTATACTTGAAAGAACACTGTAGTGTAACAGTGTTTATAGCAATGAATTGTGCAATGAAATATGGATCTCATAATAGGTCTCCCAATGACCTCTGATAGTGTTGTGGCAACATTATATTGACAATCTGACATTATAAGGCACATCTGATGGCATCAGTGATGGCATCAATGACATTTGTGATGTCATCTTTGGAGGTCATGGGTGTTAGTCCTTGCAGTGCACAGTGGTAGCGCAAGTTATGGTTCCGTGCCTTACCATGACTGGCGAATTTCTGGAGTTTCTTAGTTTTACCTCTAACCATAACGTCCCTGTAACAACGTTTTTCCATTGAATTTCATCGGTTTTTTCGTAGTGCAACTTAACGATAACGTCCCATTTAACAACGTTTTTTTGTTAGTGAATTTCATAGGTTTTTAGTAGGGCAGTTTAACCATACCGTTGCTTTAAGCTAGCTTTTGTTCAGTAAGGGGGAAAGGTTTTTAGTAGCGCAACTTAACCATAACGTCCCTTTTAACAATGTTTTTTATCAGTGAATTTCATTGGTTTTTAGCAGGATGCCCTTAGTTTGTAAAGAACTGTGCAACATAGTGAAACTGCTGGCACCATGATAATGTGGACTGCAGTTGCAGACTGTGCGTCTGTTTGCAGAGATTGCGTGGCGTCCAACCTGCTGAGGAAGGAAGGTGCTCTTACATAGTGGTACCATCACCAAACACAAACAACATATACAAACCGCACCATGTGTAAGAATTGCAAGGGAAAAAGGAGTAGTTTGGTAATTGTGTACTTATGAAACAAACAGGACCAAGGCATAGGCAGTACACCATAACGGAATGCATCAGCAACAGAAGTGACGGCTGCTTTCAACAATCTTACCGCACTGCTACTGTAAATGGGAACAAAGAACGAACTGCCACAGTAATGAGTGGAATGTGCTGTGACCTGAACGTCACTACAATGTAGTATGGACACTTAACTTTATCTAAAAATTACACAGGTGCTGCATTATACAATAGTACATAAACATAACGTGTCTTTGTGTAACGCAGCAATGGCAAGCAACTTAGAGTGGCAGGACAATAATGTCCCTCATGACGGAAAGACTTTCTATAGTAACCCGATTGCTAAGCGCAGTAGAGTGAACCGTACATTATGTAATATGTATTGCTGCATGTAACCCAAACACATTCTCTTTTCGGTAAGCAAACATATTGTACAGCAAAGCAAGGCCGTACAAGCAGCAATTCTTGCAGAACAGCATACAGGCATAGGAAAGGAAATAAACTGTGTGCATAGGGAAATGGACAGGGTGGAAGTGAAAGTGGAAAAAGTGGTGAACAATTGTGCCACCGTAAAGGATGCGTACAAAGATATATTTTGAACAAAATTGAAAGAGCAGTGGCACACCTGCACGTGTACTCCTTCCCCACGTCATAGGCCACCATCCCCTCAAAAACCGTGTCGTGGGAGATGTTACGGTAATGCATCAAGCTCTGCAAATCCCCATTTCCCCACAAAAGTATCCACTTCTGCTTCCCCTTCCCTTTGCTAATAAGGCGTATGAATATGACAAGTGAATGGTAATAGTGAGAAAGTTGCTGAGGGTTTGTGTGGTATTTATTTTTCTCCTGAAATGGGGTTCTGGCTCAGTTGCACACAGTCCTCGTTGCAATGACTGCAATTAAGAAAAAGGTTGGTGTCCTACGGACATCACAGCCGTCCGGCCTATCCACAATCGCAATGGAGGCATACGTATGCCGCCAGTAAGCTTTGCATGTTGTCCACCAGCTATCAATGCGTGTGGGAGCGGACGTTTGTGCATAGTGCAAGTACAAGCATGTGTATCTGTTCCTGTGTGTCCTAGTAACAGAGCTACTCTGCTGCATATGCAAATGAACTTTAATTTGGTCGAGGCGCCCATCCACTTCCTACAAGTAGCTATACACATGAACATCCCACCTGCTATACACTATAAACATCCATCGTCTCCCAAAATAGTCGGCGCACGTGTGTTGCACTATTATTCAGTAGACAAGTGACAACGGTGCGCATAGGACACTTCTTGTCATGCACACAATGTATTCCGGCCAAAACGCGTACTGCGTGGGCCCTTATTTCAGGAACACGATCTGGAGCCTCGGACAGCGGAAAATGGCAGTGTTGTGCAATGTTAAGATTGTTTCTCTGAAAGTACAGGCTTACAAACACACCACAATGTGCCGTTGCACATGTATATATCTTTTTAAAAAATGAAGGCCTGTTTTCCGAGTGCAAGTTCTCCACAGCAGTCCTACAAAAGGGCACACTGCAAAGTTCCGCCACAATTTCTTTGTAGCTTCCCAAAACAGAGTAGCAGGCCACAGTACTGTGCCCTGTAAGTGAGGTTGGACCGAGTCTGCTGTGCTGCATTTTCTTTGCAAGTAATGCCTACCCAGTTCAGTACGTACAGTAATTGAGAAAACTATTAACTGCCCTTCCTGTAATCCACACCCTCAGTTGCAATAGCCCCCTGCAGTGGCCTATCAATGATCACACCAGACGTGAAGCTTGACTTCCTGTGCTTTTATTAACTCCTTCACACATACCACTGCCTTCAGATTTTAGTCACCTTGCATCATACATTTCAGCATCTACTTATACGGATGTTATTGTCCTGCTGTATTTAGGTGAGTCACGGTCTGTGGCGGAAGGTTCGTATGACCGCCTACTGCTGCCTGGCTTGCCAGGCTGACAATGTCCTGAGCCGGAGCTGCCACTCATGATCTAAAGGGCACTCCTGCGTAACTTCCACCGGAACCTGCCTAATGTCCTTTACTGTGCAACCCCACTATCCCTTTCCCATAGGTAGCATGCTGCAAACGGTTGTATGCATACCTGCCAACAATGTGGCAGGTGCGTTTCTCCAAGTGCGGCGAAGGTCGTACCCCAGTAAAGCACAAACATTCCTTCCTCCCTTTCCTCGTCCTCCTTTGTAGCACGCCATCAGCGGTTGCTCTTAGAATTTTCCACACGCATCTACGAATTACATTGAAAAGGTCTCCATTTAACTGTACACCAGTCCTCTGTATAGACACCACACCCAGAAACGGTATTGGGCAATTCCTCAGCCTGCGCATTCCCATTTCCATGGCCATCCTCAAAATCCCCAGATGGGGATTTCGTGCTGTGTGGGACCGTGACTGAATAAAGTGCAACCAAGGTGTTGGAGTTCGTTTGTGCGAACAGCTCTGAAAATAGCACTTTTTTTACTAAACACCCTTTCAGGTTTCAATTGCTTTTGTGTTTGCTTGTGCTAACATAGTTACATTAAAGTCTTCAACGCATCCTGTAGACAGGCAAACAAAACAGCATTACCAATGGTGTGCATTGAAATACCTTGTGCTTGCAAAGACTCAGCATTTTCACGACGACTGGGTTCATTGGTGCCCAGAAATATGCCACCAGCGGACAAAAAAATGTACATGCTTCTGTTGAAAAGACACCTTCTAACCTCAGGTTCGGAACAACTTACATGACCATTGTCCCATACTCTTATTACTGTTATGCACCAGAAAAGCACCTTGGTAGCGTGACAAAGCATCTTCACGACATTTAGCAACCTCTTCAGTGGACGGAGGATACGTAAACAAGGCAGGTAACCCATATACATATCGCTGTACTGCATGACAATAACATCGCCGGTATGAAAAGTGTCCAGGACTCCAACGGGCATGCATATCGGCGACACGGTCGTCATACACGCGCACCACAATGCGTGCACTCATTCCAAATCTCAATGGCCATCAAAGTGTCTTTCCATGACATATTTGTGCATATGCAGCACAAAGGCATCACCCAAAGGCAACTCAAATAGTTTCGCCATGTCAGACAGCCTAACTACGCAGAGTAATATACAACAGTATTACCAGGCTTTTGTGTGAACCACACCCACAGTACCTGATTTCATAATCCCCACAGTTCCATTTCCATTGGCCTGCATGGTGAGATGCGCAGATTGTAGCACGTGCGCATCCGAAATTAGTGCGAGGGCCGCGCCCCAGGGAAGCAAGAGGAGTCCCTCTCCCTATGGCCACCCTTGCCTGTGACGCACATCCTCAGCACCTCATTGGGCAATGCCCACAGTCCCATGTCCATTGGCCACCATGGTGAGAAGCGCTGAATATGGCACATGCGCTTCCCCAAGTACCGCTACTGGCGCCGCCCACTGAAGCATCAAGAATTCTTCTTCCCTTTCCACTTCTTTCCTTCCTGCATGCCGTTGTTATGTTCTCTTAAAATGTTGCACACGCATCCACCAATTACATTAAAGAGCTCTGCATGTAACAGTGTGACTTTTCAACACCAGTCCTCTGTGTACGCACCACACCCAAAAACGGAATTGCGCAATACCTCAGCCTGCATAGTCTCATTTCCATGGCCATCCTGAAAATCCCTGGGTTAAGTTTTCGTACTGCGTGCCACCGTGGACAGATGCATTTCAATTTCGTTTTTAAGGGAGGCTGTCCAAAGATGTTGTTTTTTTCAATTTCTTGTTTTAGATGCTTATAGTGACGCACCTTTTTTTCAGTTTTTCATTGATTTTCTATGTTCTTGGAGTCACAATATTACAGTAATATTACATAATAATACAGTAATATCATTAATACAACCAATGGCAGGGGGGGCTTATCTCTACCAGACCTCGAGCGGTACTTTTGGGCAGCGCAGGCGCACTTTATTAGGCACTGTTATGCCACTCACTTTGTGATGCCGCATACACAGGTGGAGAGAGCGCTTGCCGTCCTTGAACTGCTGCGTGCACCGATTCTTGGGGGCGTCCCAAATATCGGCCAATACCCTAAACATTGTCAAGATCACCTGTGCAGTTTGGAAATAAATTGCAGAGAAAACGGATGTTTCTACTCTGTACTCGCCTCTTCTCACGGTACATGTGCCCGGGTTGGCATAACAAGTGGGCGTGTATCTGCAGTGTGCAGGCAAGCTTGGTATTGTCACCTTTGGGGATCTTTTCATCGGTGGTGAGTTTCTGCGTTCCGCAGGCAAGGGAGCGACTCAGCGCTGGATGTTTTTCTCCATCTCTGTGTACGGTACGCGCTCAAGGCATTATTGTCCTCGTTCCCCACGCAACCCTCCACGTGGGCACTATTACAGGGGGGGGGGCGTGATACAATCCCATGAGGAGGGCCGCTTGGTTTCGCAGATATATAGTAGCATTATGTCAGATATACCATGGGAGGGGGAGGCACGGAGGAGACGGCGGGAGAAGGCCCAAAGATTGGGCATATGTATTAAGACAAACCCAGAAAGTGTCGCTAAATTCCAAATTCAAGCTAATGCACTTCAGTTTCCTAAATCAGGTCTGTCCCACCCCGGCCAAGCTCCACAAACATTTCCCTACCGCTCCAGCTGCCTGTCCCAGACGTGGCTTTGCACCAGTAGGATTTTTCCATCTGGCCTGGGAGTGTCCGCGGGTCTGCAGCTTCTGGTCTGCGGTACTGAAGAAAGTCTCATTGATCACCGGGGAACCGTTGGAGCCAGACCCTGTGATAGCTCTTTTGGGATGCACAAAGTCCCTGCAGCCGGGAATGAGGCGATTAGCAGGGCTGCTGCTAGTGGTAGCTCGCCGGAGGGTGCCCATGGCCTGGGGGAAGGACCAATCCCCCCCTCCCCCGCACCCCACAGTGTACAAGGGTGGCTACAGATTGTCGCATATTGTCATGCTGTGGAGACTGCTTTCATTCGAACTTAGCTACTACATGTCCGGCCAGTTTGGGGGTCCATATAGTCAATATTTGATTACAACAGTGGACTGATATTGTTGGGTGGAATGGTGGCAAAACCAGTGTCTCGTGTATTGCTGATGTGTACAATATTATGCTGGATGGGCGGCGGTGGAATCAGACTGTATGTTAATGTTTGGTTGAAAAAACAAAAATAAAGTATTTTTAAAAAAAAGTGAATTCAGAAGGAAGCACCTCGAAGCAGATAGAGGGAATTCGCCTTTGATGGATTTTAGGCCTGGAGAGGTTCTATGAAAAGCAGTTAGCCCAGTGGTAATTTGTACTACTCTAAACTCTGCAATCCAGCCAGGCATGCTTCATGGCAAGGGTTCTGCTTATGGATTCTGTACCCCTGAAACCTCATTCAATAACCTTTACTGGTAGACAGCTGATTTGACCAAAATTGATCTTGAAAAGTTAGCTGATTGGCTCTACTCTTACGTTGTTGAAGAATGTCACGAATGTTGACGTCAACAACACCACCAAACGTTCCCTTTGAATGGTTCAGGGCAACATATTGTCCCCCTTATCATCCACTTTAGGTTCACGTGTCCTTACTCTAATTCAAGACTCTTGGAAATTATCTTTCCCTCGTCTGGAGGAAACAAAGAAGCCAGCACAATCATCTGACCTTCCATTGGCTAGAAGGGGACCAAGAATCCCTTCACCCACTGGAGGGCACAAGGAGAATGTGGCCTTAATGGCTACGAAAGGGGAAGAAATCGAATGAATCCAACCCAAATGTGATATACTGCAAGACCGTCTGCAAAGTTCCCTTGAAATGTTAGATGAGGTAAATCAAAAGTCACAGAATCAAACCAAGCATAATGAGAGAAGGGCTACTCCGCTGGTGTTACTAGAAATTAACATTAATATTACACCAAAGCCAGTCAGACCAATCCAGTCCTAATTCCAGTTTTGAATGAATAGGGGAAAGCAGCGTTTAGGTTTGTGGGGCAGATAACCAGCCATACAGCAAACGTGCACGATGATCTGATACTGTTGCAGTCGGCATGTATCAAAGACCCGAGAAAGCCTGTTATTCGTGATGAAACCACGCTGCAACGAACCTTTTGAAGAAGGCATGAGGAATGTGGTGCTTTCCTGGTTCGCTTGAATTCTGAGTCCTAAATGGTCATGACCGCAGAGCTGACATTTCTGAAATCGGTTCAATTGCGACTGCATTGTAGTAGCTGGCGCGAGAAGCAGAGTCCTGCAAACTGTGTGTTTGAACAAAGTGCAGAAGCATAAAACCTGATTTAAATATGGATTTTATTTAAATATTGCTTTCATGTGTATGTATACCAATGTTGATGTTTTCTAGTGCAAAAGGTTGAATGTATTAACCAAACCCACTTAATAATAAAAAAAAATAAGCTGCAACATAAACTCTAGAAAATCGTGTACTGAAAGACAAATGTGTCGAAATCAGGGCACTACCCACTAGTATCGCCAGGGACAAAATGGCCATTGAAATGCGAGAATCGCGGTGTGCAAACAGCTCTGCTTACTGCTCGCTGCTTAACACATGTAAAGACGGAGGGGTCGCAAACACGGCCAACCTCAACTTTAGAGTCCACGCTTTGACATGTAGTGAATTGGATAGTTTTGTTTAAGCTGAAGTCGTTTTATTCACCACGGAGCCAATGAAATCGCAAGGACAAGCCCATTTTGCAGTCATTTGATCACTTCCAAGAGGATTAGTGTTTCCAAGTAATATGTGTGTGTTTTTCAAACTTTTGCCTTTCTCTCCATTTTAACGGTATTTATTCATGTAATGGTTTTTTATGCTGTCACAAAAGGCGATTGGAGACAAGATAGAAATAAACATATGTTTTGCATATCTTAGTTTCTCCCAAAGCTTTTTCATGCAAATGCTTCTTCTCTTCCTTTCTTTTTTGATCGATCTATCCCACTCCCAAGTCTTAAACATTTGCACCTCATTTCTCTGTTTTCTGCATCTTTTGCACACTGTCATGTGTACTCCTTTCCTTCTCTCTTTCACACTTCTGTCAAATATTTTCAAATTCCGTTTTCACTTACATTAGCACTAATAACCACATTAAGATTTCTCTTGTATAAACCGCCCTCATAAACAGAATGTGCGAGACATGGAATGAAAAAATGCAAATATCCAACGCCCCCTCCCCGGTGCATGCATGTGTTAGAGTTCGCTTTGCAGAGGAGGACCTACATTTCTGACTGCAATGTAATTGTTGTCTTTACTTCAAACTACATATATCCTCAGTGTAGACCCTCCAAGGCAGTAGTGTTAGGCAAGGAGTCAGTGGCTGGGCTAAGCGGTGTGCGTGTTGTGTTTCTTTTGCTGTTTTGGCTACTCCCTTTTTCTCGAGGCAGGGCACTGGGTGGTTCCTTCTGATGAGTCTCATTTTGTGATATAGTTGTTCTGGATTAGTCTCCGGGATCTGAGGCACACCTGCAGGTGTGTCACTGCTTCACCAGTTGTGATGAAGGTGAGCCTCGTTAAGCAGTGAATGCAGTTGACACCAAAGGATTACCTTGATCGATGTGCACAATTATGCAAGTCTCCATCCTCTCATTGCTTGAAGTGGGATACACAATATTTTAGACTTGGTAAAGATGCACATTTTACATGTTCACTAGACTGATTAGTGTAAAAGCTATAGTGCATTACTTTTTTCTGCAAAATGTTTACTTACTTAGGAAAGATGGGCATTCCTTTCCTTGGTAAACAGCGAATGCCCCAAAACTTTATTTTGTGTTTTAACAGGAAAATGTCAGATTCTAAAATACTTTATAAATTTAACAAAGAAAAGACTGGCATCTAAAATAATGATTTTTATTAAAATAATGGCTTCTGTTCGGTGAGCAACCTAAAAATGTTGCAGTAGTTTGTTGAATACCCCTGTCTGCCAAAAACAATTTATTTTGTGAGTTAAAACCCTGGAATTCCCCCACCTGAACAAGTTCTATAATTGTGGATGAGCCGTTTTGTCCACAAGAAGACCGAGTGATGGAACAATAGTCGTCCCGTAGGTTTTATGCTACTAAAACACTGGACATTTACATATTTGTTTTTAAGAGATTGTAGGGGTTCTTTTTTGGGAGTAACAGCGGCAGGTGATGAAACATTTTACAGCAAACCTTCCCCAGTTGAACATTTCTTTCCATATGGCTCTTACGTAGTGGAACTTGCAAACACCATACAAGGTTGTGCATGCCCAACCACCACCCCACCAGCAAGAATTTGCTTTTGTCATGTCCTTGTTGCACATCCAGTGCCTAGTGTGGGCTTTTGAGAATATTAGACAAAGAATATGGCAGAACTGTATCAAATGTCGGAAGTCAAACATACCAGTTTTGCTCTCTGTTTTGCATTGTTTCCCTTAAGCCATTTTTTGGGGTTGGATTGGTTTTCAATTTAGAGGTTATAAGGGCATGGAAATTGGAAAAGCAGGAGCTAAAAGCAGCTCCTGGGTATCCAGCATTAGCCAGTGACCAGGAGGTACCTCTGGGGAACTAGAAGCTAGTACATAGCGTTCTGCAAATCAAACTTCCACATAAGATGCAAACATATCTTGTCCATTAATATGACCCTTTATGTTTCAAATGTTGTATAGATGTGTTCTAATGTTTTTTAAGTTGTTTTATTGTTTGGCTGAATAAATCAACCTTTTTTCTATTTTACAAATTATTTATACATAATTTTTCTACATTACATAATGATAACATTTAAGAAGATAACGTATTCAAAAATAATGACAATTGATAAGAACCATTATTTACAATTTCATCGATGGTTACAATCTTAACAAATCTGTATTTTTCAACTGATAAAGATTTTTAAAACTTGAAAGTTTCAATACATTGAGAACAATTTTTTTATTCAAATCTATGATTCATATATAGTTTAAAAGAAAAAGGGACATAGGTTACTGTGGAGCCACTACATATAATGGAGAGCTTTGTAAGCACTATACACTCATTGTAATTTTATCAGATTTTGTCAAGGTCTCATCTTAAATGGAGCCTTTCATTGTAAATATCCAAGGGCCTTTGTTATTTATACCCCGTTGAAGTGTTTGTGCAGGCATTGACATGACCATCGATTATATATCCCATTTGGTTGCCATTCTGTTATAATACATTCAGTTCAAGGCTTTCTAAAGATTGGATAGTGGCAATTCTAAAGGAAGCTTTGTTGGTACAGAATATATGTTGCCATGCATCATCTATTGACATGATTGTGTAACTATTGAACACTCGTTTGAAGAAATCATTACGTCTTTGAGATAGAGAAACACATTCCACCACCAGAGGCTGCAAAGTTTCCTTGTGGGCTTCATTTTCACAAAACTGACATATGTTTTCATCTATTCTGAGAAAACCGTGTGTGGCAAGGATATCCTTCGTGTGCCATAGATTCAATCTGTATCTTAGGTATTGGTTTCGAAAAATGTGGAGAAGGATATTTAGTTAAACATTCTACCATGACCCAGAATTTTTTATGATCAAATAATAGTGGATTCAAATCTACGTAACTTTCACATTTGTTTTGAGTCATTATCCAATCATATTGGTACAATTTCAATTGAGCACAGTTTTTATTTTGTAGCAACAGTTAAATAGAAATATCAACATCAGACAGGAGGTTTAGAATGAAGTTTCTCCATTTCACTGGGAATACATGTTTTGATAATGGGAGAAATGATGCCAAAGTACATAAGAGATTGTCTGGTTGGTTCATTATTAGGCATTTCCTAAGCAAGGAACATAGTTTTCACGAATTCATGAAAAAGGAGAGAGTGCTCCTAGCTTAAAGCAAATCATTGAAATTGGAGTAGATTGGGTCAGATTAAGAATCGTTTGCCAAAATCTACCTTTTATTCTGTCGCAGAATAATTTTTTGGGTGGTAATTTCGTTTAAGCACCATATGTTATGGTAGATACTGCCTTTTGATTATAATAAACTATAACAGAGCTACAGGTGAATTTGCCAAATTTATGAAATACTACTTTGGCTTGGGACTTGTTAACCAGGTATAAATTTGTCACTTGGTCATTTATGATGACACCTACTTCTAGTAAAGAGTGACCAACAAATTGTTTTTTTTTGCAGCAACCATTCAAATGACTTTGGTTGTTGCTGTCTTGGTTTAACACATTCTATAATTTGTTTATTTATAGATTTTTCGAAATGCGCAGAGCTAAAATCACATATCTGGGTTTATTCAGCATCAGTTGGTCTGGGGAGCCAAAAGTAGAGTCTGGTAGCTGTTGGCGTCAAGCTAACCAGGCTCTTAGCTAGAGCTAATTGGCTCCCAACTCCCCTCAATTTCGAACCCTGGATTATCAACACGTTTGGCTGTAGAGATTCTGGGGTCTGTTCACAAAGTTAATTTGCAAGGGTGCTTCAAGTGCTCAGACAAATGCCCAAAGTGTCATCTGACTCATCCCCAATATTTATATTTGATGAATTTGATAAGTTCTTCATTTCCAGTACATAACCAGTTGGGTACATGTGTTGAGATACAAAGGGGAGC
Source organism: Ambystoma mexicanum (assembly GCF_040938575.1). Taxonomy (NCBI): domain Eukaryota; kingdom Metazoa; phylum Chordata; class Amphibia; order Caudata; family Ambystomatidae; genus Ambystoma; species Ambystoma mexicanum. The sequence goes on from NC_090921.1 coordinate 1,346,223,217, forward strand.
AGTGGAAGATCCCACAATGCAAGCTCAAGATGTATGCCTCTTGCACCCCTCAACCGTCCTGTCCCATAAAGCACATATCTGTATTGAATGCAGGGGGCTCATCAATTTAAGTCGCAGTACTCCCGGGGACTACAGATAACTAGTAGACATTATTTTAATTGCATTTATTTCAGCTCGCAGTCAATATCACAAAGTCGAACGTTCAACCTCCCAAATGAATTTAAGGAAATGTGTACTCCTAAAAAAAGGCTCCATGTTGATTTTATACAAATTTATTTCAGAATAAATAATATTCGCTACGTAGTGATGGGCACAGCATAAAACCTTTTTACATCATGCAAAATTTCTTATATTTTTTGCACAGATGTACCGGAATTGGGTGCATTGTAGAATGTGTCCCGTTCATTAAAGTGGGTCTAATTTTGTAAATATTTAAAAATATATAGCAAAAGAATGTACGACTTAAATTGAGAATATGTTGTGTCGCACACAGTTTTAACTAAAAACAATGTTTGTGCTGTTTTAGAAGTTTTCCAGGATTGCAGCAACTAGTAGAGTGTCCTAGGCACGTTTTTAAAATGATAGCTGCAGCCTAGCTTTGCGTGTCCAATCCTTATTTCTGTCATTCGGAATCACTTAACTTATTTAAGAATAGGGAATTCCCTATTCGTTGAGGCTATAATCACCTCTCAAATTGTGTAATGTTTTCATTAAAATGTCCTTAAGTCTATAAAATATATGGTAATATTTCTCTCATTCAAATAATCAGATTTAGGGGGCGCGTAATGCATTCCTTTGTGTATTGAGTTTACATAAAGAAACAATTTTATTTTTTTACTGTGCTTCTAGTGTGTGTGTGTGTGTGTGTGTGTTCAAATGATTTAAAGAAACTAGACATTGGGGGTTCTTTTACTCCACCCATTAGCTCGTTTTTTAAGTAATTAAGTATATTTTAATTCCGCCAAAGGATGTTGGTTTGTACAATCGTCCGGAAGAGATCAGTTTAGTATAATGTTGTTCAAGGATGTGTCTTGCTTGTCAGAGTAGTGCTTGGTTTTCTTGCCTTGGTATTTCTTATCTGCCTTTGTGTGCGTGCATCTTAAATGCTACCTTTGGACCATTATGCTTCTGAAGCCATATGATCTAGCTAAGCAAGTAATTTGGCAATCCAACGTCACTAGACTGACTAATCGTTGTTCACCTTCGTTTATCTTTCACAAAGTTTTCATTTTGACAAAATACTTATTTCCTTAATATAATCCACAACCTCATTGTTGGGTAAGTTGTGCTTCTTGGTCCAAAAACATTTTAGCCTTTGATTAGGAAAGTTAGATATTAGTCGGCACACTTACATGGTTTAACTCCTGTTTGCTGACATTCCTGAGCCTTACCTGAACATACGCTCTTTAAGAGGGGATGTTCATTCCGGCTACAAAACACCCTGGGTAGTTATTTGGGGGACATGCCTGTATCAATGTGTATAACTTTGCTTTTCTAAATTTAGCAAAAGGACATCTGTGTGGAAATGGTGCAATATTTTTGATTACTTTCTCTCATGTGTCCAAGTCAGTCTGTTGAGCTGTGTAAATACTTCACTGTCCTTTGAATTGTAGTAAATGGTGTACACCTACGTCCCGTCCCCTTTCCTCCATACTTTTGGGACATTCCTTCCATCGGGACGGAACCGGAGCACTTTATAAGCATCAAAAAAGAACTTTTTTCTTCATTCTTTTATTTTTATGCCAGGTCACCGCATGTGACCGTAGCCCCGCCTTCCTGACCGTAGCCCTGCGCATTGCCCTTCAGTACTTTTCTCCAAGCGGTCGGTGTTGGACGCACTTGCATTTTAGGGAATTTATCTTTTTGTTCCCTTGTCCTTCATATTCCTGCTCCGGTTCCAAGGCCTTCTTTTTTTTTCCGTCTATGCCAGAGCGCCTGTTCTTTATGCCCTGTTCTTTATGCGAACATAGTTTCGCGAGGTCGGATCCCCATTCTCTCTGTCTGGAGTGCGTGGGCCCAGAACACCGGTGGGACTCTTGCTTCTACTGCGACTCCCTCTCCGTCCGTGCACTCTAGCATCAGCGTGTACGTTGGGAGGAGGTGTTCCAATAGATTTCTCCTCTGCATTTACAGCAATTCATTGAAGAAAAAGGAAGCGCCCGGTAAGTTCCTTCCTTTCTGGGGCACCGCGGCAAGGGGACTCCTTCCCAGGGTCTTCTTGTTCCGGGAGGAGCTCCATTGACTCTGGTAACAGGGCTCTCCCTGAGGTGTCCCGAAAGGGATCTAACCTGGACTCTGCTCCGAGGTCCCCAGGACGGGGGCTGTCTGGTCTGGATCCTTTCCGATGTTCCCCCTCTTGGGGCTAAAGTTAGGCCCAGCATTTCTGGAGCTGTTTTCACTCAGGTAGTTCCTGAGGTTTCCAAGCCTGAAACTAAATGTACTGAGTCTAGTCTCGAGGTTTCCTGTTCAGTGACTAAAGGCACTTCCCCTGAGGATCCCCGACTAGGGGCTATATTTACAACCGGCAGAATCGAGGGGCCCCTCCGAGGGCTCTGGCTGCGTGGGGGGTGACCCAAAGTCTTCCCACACACAATCTGGTGGTCGAACTGATCCTTCTGAGGGGGCAGAGAATGAAGGCAAAAGCCTTACGTCTTGAAGTACCAGCCCTGCAATTCTTCAGCAGACTCGATAGGGTCCCCAAAGTGCTCTAGATCTGCTAGCACCGGCTCTGCCGAGGTTCCTTGTCACAAGGCTAAAATGGAAAGAAAGTACCCTGATTTGTGACAAATGCCTCACTGACACCTGTAACGCAGTTCACCTCGGGCATTAACAAAATGGAACCCCAACCCTGAGGTCTGAGGTGACCATTTTAACTACCTCTATTTCAGCAACGTTCTCAACGACCGGTTCCGAGGGGCCTGTTATTGGGGTCGAGCAACCTTTTCCATGCAAAGCAGATAATAGGAATCTGTTCGCCCCTCCAATGGATTGGCGTGCTCGTTTTCCGCTGCCACACAGTCTTGCTCCCTCCTACGTCTGCACTCTTTGTGTATGTGGATCCAGCTGGTGGAGGGCCATACTGGCAGTCAGCCTCTTTGCAATCAAGGGGTATGCCCCTTCAGAGCGGCCTTTACCCACAACTGTGCCTAGATCTTCCTTTGAGGACGCGTCCTTTGGCAAATTCCAGGCCCCTATGCACTCACTCAAAGGCATACTTTAAGGATATTTTCAAAGAAATGTATGCTAAGCCTCTCAAGCTGCAACCTGCTCCGGCAGTTCTTCAGCAGGTTCCGGTAGTGCCACCTCCCCCCTCCTCCACTACCACCACTGCCTCCACTTTCACCTATACTTACTTCTGTTGCGCAGTCAAGTCTGCCCACAGCGTCTGAGGTGCCATGTGCTGCATATCCAGTTTATGTTCCCGCCGCACTGGATGAATATGAAGCGGACCTGGATAGCGAGGATCTGCCCGCTCTGTCAGAGCCGTTCATGACAGGGTTGTGTATATGATGGCGTTGATAGATATTTCTATACCAGAGCCTGCGGCTCCACAAGAAGGTGTACTTTCCGGAGCCTTTACTCTTTTGACACAGGAGCGCACATGCCTTTTCCTTCAAAAGGATGTGCTAGCTGAATCCTGCAAGGTCTGGGAAAAACCTCATTCCGGCCAGCACCTGAAAAGGAAAATTGACAATCGTTACACTTGTCAGAGGATATACCCTTGACTGCATGTCCAATCCCCTCATCAATGGGGGTGGCAGCAGCTACATTCCAGTCTAACTCATCCTCTCCATCCTCTACGGCAGATTCTCAAGTCCTTTCCAAAGAGGACAAGATTCTTGATGTCATTTGAAGAACGTTTTTTCTAAATATGTTCTCTCCAGCTGCGACAGGCGAATACTGAGGTCATCCTGGCAACAGTAAATCTCAAGCTGTGGAAAGAGCTTGCAGAGCTTCAAGAATGTATCCCTCCCGACAGGCTCAAGGATTTTAAAGACTGTTTATCTGATACCATAGTGCTGGTTCAAGACCTGTTGGAGGCCGCGGCCCATCATGTTGACACTTCTGCTCGGGGCCTTATGGTTGGAGTAGACCTCTCCCGTCAATCCTGGCTGCATGCTACGAAATTCTCGAAGGAGGTTCAGGGCAAAGTACTTTATCTTCCCTTTGAAGGAAAGAACTGTTTCACTCCTCCACCGATGAGGAACTTACTAAAACAAAGGCAAGCACGCAAATGGCCAAATCTTTGTCGGTCCTTGCAAAAACCCCAGCTAAAGCAGCTTGTACTCAGAGGTCGGGGACTCAAACAAAGTCCTTCTCAGGTTTCGGAAGGTTCCAGGAGCGCCATGCTCGGTGGGCCTCGCCATAAGCAGCAAAGGCAAGGTGATCGGTTTTTCTCTCAGTCAACAGCCTCCTCTTGGGCAACAGGTAGTCTCACTGATGATAACACATCGAAATTGTTTTCCATCAGTCTCACAAGACTCCAGTGGGAGGACGAATATCATTTCATCTGGAGGCGTGGCCGACCATCACAGAAGACTAATGGGTTTTGTCCGTCGCTCGAGCGGACTTCCGCTTGCACCTCCCTCATACCGCACCCAATCACCTTCCTCTTCAGCAGACCGGGTCACCTTGCCTCAGAGCCGAGGTACAGAAACTTCTAGACCTCAGAGCAGTGGAACCTGTTCCCTTGCAGGAGCAAGGGGAGGGATATTACTCCTGTCTGTTTACAGTGCCCAAACCCAACCAGGCTGGCCTGCACACTATCCTCGACGTCTCCAACTTCAATCTCTTCCTACACAAAGAGAAATTCAAGATGATTACGCCCAGCCAGATAAGGGCCTCTCTCCGGAAGGGAGATTGGCTCAGTGTGATGGATCTTCAGGACGCCTACATGCATATCCTGATCTGGGGCCCACATCGGAAATACTTGCGATTCTCTGTGGGAACGGAACACTTCCAGTATCGAGTGCTACCGTTTGATCTGCGTGTCTTTGCCAAGATGATGACGGTCATCCAGCATTCCACAGACTGCAGGAAATCTGGACGATTGGCTTCTGCGCAGTCCTTGCCCACAAGCTGCAACGGTCAATCTTCAGTCACTCCTCCAGCTCCTGTTCCAAATGTGACTCAGTGAACTGGTGGAAATCGTCAATGACGGTTGCTCAAGACCTAATTCTTCTAGGTTTCAGTTGGAATACTCTCAGCGCCAGAGTGTTCCTGACGAAGGACAGAATTGCAGACCTATCAACCACGTGCCAGCTTTTCCTTCAGTCCTCCCTCATGTCGGCCTGGCGGTTCCAAAGACTCCTAGGCCTTATTGCTTTTTGCGTGTTAGCCCTACCTCTTGCAAGATTGAAAATGAGGCGCACTCAGCTTGCTCTACGGAACTGCTGGTCTCAAGCTTTGGAACCGGACTCCAAAATGATTCCGGTTCCATCCTTCATGACGGCAGATCTTCACTGGTGGTCATCCGCCAGAAACCTTTCAGTGGGAACATCCTTCCAGGAACCCGGCCCACAGGTCACGGTTACAACAGACTCCTCCCTTCTAGGATGGGTGGGGCGTCGCTACGTCACCTCGAGGTGTACGATCTGCGGATGGCCCAGAACTGACTGTCCCATATCAATTTCCTGGAGCTTCTGGCAGTTTTTCTTGGGCTAAAGGCTTTTCAACCCTATATCATCAACAGAGTGGTTCGAATTCGCACAGACAATTCCGTAGCAATGTTCTACATCAACAAGCAGGGGGGGGGCGCACCCGGTCCCCGCCTCTGGTGGATCTAGCTACCCAGCTTTGGAATTGGGTGATCCAGAACAATGTCTGGCTTCAGGCAGTGCACATTCCGGGTCACATCAATGTTGCGGCAGACTCCCTGAGCTTGGCGCCCTGGTACCAGAGTTCAGGTCCTTAGTGCAGTTTAACCTTTAATAGGACAATATGCGCATAATTCAGGCGGCACGTAAGCCTTCTACTAGGGCTCAGTACAAAAGCAAATGGCTTCGGTTTTATCATTGGTGTCTGGCTAAGCAGCTTGTTCCTCGACAAACTAGTTTGACTGCTTCTGGTCTTTCATATCAGACCTTGCAACCTCTGGCATCCACGTCTTATATCCATCTACAGACAGTTGCTCCTTTTCACTGGAAAACCCAGTAATTAAGAGACACTTTGCAGGTCTTCTTCATTTTTTTCCTCTGGTCAGGCCTCCTCTTCCAAAATGGGATCTGAATGTGGTCCTCACCGCCTTGTGTCATAAGCCTTTTGAACCTATGGCCACTAACAAGCTCAAGTACCTTTCTTGGAAAGTGGCTTTCTTGATTGTGGTAACATCTGCGAAAAGAATAAGTGAGCTTCAAGCTCTCTCTGTCGAATATCCGTTCCTAACATTCCACAAGGATAAGGTTGTGCTTCACACTCTTCCTTCTTTCCTTCCCAAAATTGTCTTGTAGTTTCATATAAACCAGTCAATATCCTTACCAGTTTTTTTCCCGGACCTGGTCTATGATGCTGAGAGGGTTTTACACAACCTAGACGTCAGACAAGCTCTGAAGTTTTACTTCGATAGGACAAGCAAACTTCTTTGTTTCGTTTGGTGACCCAAAAGGGAAACCTGCTTCGAAAGCGTCCATCTTACATTGGATAGCTACATGCATCTCTAAGGCCTACTCAATTCAAGACCTTCAGCCCCCAAAGGGTGTTCTTGCACATTTGGTACATGGCAAAGCGGCTGATGTTGTCTTCCAGAAGTATGTCCCTTGGGAGTTCATAGCCAAGGCCGCTACGTGGGCTTCCCCTTCGCTTTTCTGCAGACATTGTCTTCACCTGAACTCCCGGGCTGATGCTCAGTTTGGCCAGGCAGTTCTTTAAAACGTGTTCCAATGATGGAAATTTCCACCCTCCTATTTTCTTTGGTCAGTGCTTGGGAATCTCCCAAACGAATGGAGGAAATGGGATGAGGCATAGGAGTATGACAGTTACTCACCGTAGTGACTACCTTACTCCTAGTCCACAGTCTCCTTTCCTCCATACACCCGCCCTCAGTCCCATCTAATATGTATCCTCTATTTTGCTGAATGGTCGTTCGACTTGGCGATAGAAAAGGACTGAAGGACGATGCGCGTTTGAAGCAAGGGAAGGCGGGGCTACGGTCACGTGTGGTGGCCCTGTGTAAAAACAAAAGGATAGAAAAAATGATTTTTTGATGCTTAAAAAGTTGTCCGGTCTCGCCCTGATGGACGGAATGTCCCAAAAGTATGGAGGAAAGGGGACTATGGACTAGGAGTAAGGTAGTCACTACAGTGAGTAACTTTCTCATTCTACCAACCTGGGGTAGAGGAGGCCTACATTACATTTCTGACATTTAAAAACCTGATTTGACTATTTCCTTTTATTCAACGCAATTTCAGCTTAATCATGCTAAATGTGTTTTTCCTACTTTTGACCTCCTATTGCTTCTTTGCTTTTCGTATTGGTAATGTGAAATCCATTGACAAGTTTGCATAATTGCACGTTTATCTTCCATTTTGTGGCCAAAAGTAGATTTGACACACCCTTTCCCCAGATATTAACGTTTGAATAACTGTGAAGCTGTCTAAAGTGCAGTTTTTCTTCTTTCACAGCGTTGCATGGAAATGGAGGACAGTATTGAACAGGAGAGAAAGGGGTACAAGGCAAACCTTACTGCCATGGAGTCTCAGACCAAGAACATGGAGGTGAAGGCACGTAACTATGCCGATCATAGTAAGTCTCTTTGTTAAGTTTGCTATACCCGATACCTATCTTTCATATCATCAATCACACCTCAGTGGAAGGATGTGCACAAGATGGCTGAAACCCCAATGTGGCCCTTTATCCTTAACTATCTTAAGAGCAGACCCTTTTAATTGTGGAAACAGGATTTCATTAGATACTGATCAGACTAACTGTTCCCCATTCTTCTCTGGTAACCTGTGAGCTTTTGACTCTTCAGAAACCTTCCTGCGTGAACACAGTATATTGGGACATTGCCTTGTGCTTTTTAACAGAAGCTGCCTGACTTTCCCTTCACATCGCCTTGCATTGCCTCCTTGCATTGCCGCCTAAATTGCCTGATGTTGTTCAATTATTATTGCAGTTGCCATCCTGGAGGAACAGAAGCTTACCCTGGGCAAAGAACTGTCTGCTCTGGCGCAAACCCATGCTAAGGTATAGTAGGATGTGTTATAAAAGAAGCAATAGCATAGGGCAGAAACCAACAGAAAATAAAGGATGAAAAGGGAACCAAAGGCATTGTACTGGGGACATTGGCTAATATGAAGTAACTTGTAATGTGACATGGTCCTCAAAGACAACTACCAATTTGTTTAATCTTTTATTCTGAAAATAGGTACACAAAGCCTGGTGTTGGCCCCGAACCTTTTCCCCTACAACTTGATGGGGGCTTCCACCTCCCTATCCCCCAGGCACACTATTCCAAGATTGGTTGACTATAGCTAGGATACCCCCCTGTCTAATACTCTCCTTTGCCCAATGGGAGGTCCAAAGCCCTAAGCCTTACCGGACTCCCTCAGCGACTTCCTACGGGACTTGGTACAGTCATCTTCTTGTCCTAGCTCCCTTATCCTCATGTCCGTCCCTTAATCTTCTCTTCATTCACCTGTCTCTCCTGCCACACCCCTTTGTCCTGGTCTTAACACTATCACCCTCTTCTGTCTCCACCCTCCATCTGGTCCCCACCCGCCCTGTATAAGCAATTTTCTGGTCTTACCTCTCTTTAGTTTCCGCCTGCCAACTCCTTCTGGTCTCTCATCCTCCAAAATGCCCTGCTCCCAACTCTACCCCTCCCCCATTCACTCCTGCCTCTCACTACCCACTCTGTGTGCAACAGTCATCTCAGAGTTCAGGGATAATAATAATGGCCTGCCTCCACAAACCTAGTTGTGTGGAAAGGGGTAATTGTGTTACCTGGGATCCCCTACATGAGTTCTACACAAAATGGGGTACGGTCAGCCTTGTACAGTCAGACAAGAAAAGGGGAAGCAAATACTAAATGGCAGGAATATGCTGGTAAGAATACACATTCCACCAAGACATTAAAGGTTGGGTCTAACCTTAATATTTCTTTCTCCTTCCTTCCTTGTATCCTGACTTGTATCTTCATGTACTTATTTTATAGTACTCTGTGAGATATGCGTTTATGATAGGGAGACTCGCCAAGAAGGGTCTGCTTGAACCCTAGTCCCTGGGTAGACAGTTACACATCCAGGTTACCCCTAAAGGATGTTATGTTTGCACAGGTACCATCCCTAGGTTGATATCCTCATGGTGAACATTATCACCTGAAGTGTCAAAGGATTAAGATCACCCATTAAACAGCAAAAGATCCTGTCACACCCGAAGAGGTCGGGGGCTCACGTGGCCCTAATTCAAGGAACTCGCCTACAAAGCAAATACTTGTAGCATGCTTAAGAATCAATGGGTAGGGCAGGCAGTAGCCTCCCATACCAAGGGGTGCAAAGGAGGGGTGCTATCCTGGTCTACAAGCAGACCCAACTACAAATCTTAGTCAGTGACGGAAATGAGGGAAAGGTGGTTGCTGATTAGGTGTAGGCTAGAGGAAACCCAACAAGTAAAAATAAACCTCAATGCCCCTAGCCAGAATGATCTGGAATTCTAGGAGGACCTGTGGAAAAAGGCTACAGCAATTAAACTGCTCATCTATGATTATTGGTAGAGACTGCATAGGGCATACTCCCTTGTGACCTCTGGTCCAACCATGGGTCACATCAACCATGCATACAGCCTTTGAGTGTTTTGTTCATGACAATGAACTGCTGTATGTATGGAGAATCTGCAACCTGGCTCATTGGAGTTCACGTTCTACTCTCCGACGCACTCCACGATAGACTCTCTGTTTATGAGTAGGCGAATGAGGACGCAGGTATAAAGGGCACACATCTCAAAATCCTAAGGATTCAACTCGAGCAGTGCTTAAATAACATCCCACGCATCACGACATTCCCACAGCTGAATTTCCAAAGTTGGGAGGGAACATAAGTCTGGCAGAGTTCAAGTCCGCGATTATTAAACTGAAAACGGGTAAAGCCCAAGACTCGGAGAGTATGCCAATCGATTTCTTCATGACATTCATGGATACGCTGGCCGGCAAGTTGGTGGAAGTATTCCATAGCTACACCCAAGGTAAGAACCCTCAGGGGACTTTCTTCGAGACCATGATTCACATCAACCAAAAGCAGGGAAGGAACCCCATCTCTATAGGAACTATAGGCCAATCTCCCTAATTAATGCTGAGGCAAACATTTTAGCAAAATTTCTAGCTATGAGATTGGACCTGCTCCTACCTAGCTTGATCTACAAGGACACAATGGGATTTGTGAAGGGGAGATTGTCAGTGGCGAACACGCGCCTGTTTTACAATGTTATCGATTTGACAGGAACAATTGACGAGCAATGGGCAGCGGTAATATTGATTGCCGAAAAGGCCGTTGACTGGTGGGATCAGACTTCCTGGAGGAGACATTGCGTTGGCATGGGTTCGATTAGAAGCAGATTTCCTTGATATTCACACTGTATTTACACCCAAGGGCTACCATATTTGTAAATGGAACATTCACGCTGTGCTTTTTGTTAAAGCAGGGAACTAAATGATGCTCCCTTCTTTACCCCTCTTGTTTACCCTTGCCCTAGAGCCTCTACTCCAACGTATTAGAATCAACAAAGCTATTAGAGGTGTGGGTGCCCCTACTTTGGAGATCAAGACAGCTGGATATGCAGATGATATCCTGGCCTTCTTAGACCTGCATAAGTCCCTAGACCTGTTCTTAGTTAAGATTGCACGAGACTCCTAGGTCTAGGGGTATGCATTAAATGTGGATAAGACTGAGGTTATGCTGCTGAACAACTAGTGCTTTAAGGTGCTCTGCTACAATACAGGCCTCCTCTAGAAGCAATACCGTGTTAAATTCCTGGGCATTATCTTCTCCAATGATATCCAATCTACAGTACTGATAAATGCTGAAGCATTCCAAAATGCTGTCTAAATGGTCCCCGCTACGTTTATCGTGGTTGGGCAGATTAGAAACTATAAAAATGTCCATCTCCCCGATAATTATATACAGCCGTGCAATGTTACCCCAGAACTGGCCAGCATAGTTTTTCAAATCAGTTGACAAAATCCTCACACAATTCTTATGCAAGAAAAAAAGGCAAGTATCTCACTAAATAGGCTTATTCTGCACCTCTCTCAAGGAGTTGTTGTTCCACGCTTCCGAAGGTACCTTGATTAATTTATGATCAAACAAGGTCTATGCTGGTATATGGATCCCATCCTACAGGTTCCTCCTAGATGGCTGGAGTTAGAAGCATAGCTAGCTGTTCCCTTTCAAAGCAAGGATATCCTGTGTTTGAGAGCTAAGCCTTCACTTCAAAGCATATCGGCGATAATGAGCCCCTGTAGGGCCCATTGTGCTTGGTTCAAGATTACGGGATTGCCTTTGGGAGCAGAACATTCCCAACCAATATGGTGTAATGATAGTATTAAAACTGCTGGCAAACCAATATCCTGGCCCACTTGGATTAGCGCTGGCATACTCTTCAGGAGATAGGTGTGGACCAATGATGGGGGGGGTCCCACTTCCAGAAATTGCAAGAGACCAATAACCGTTTTTAATATACTGGCAATTAATGAAGTTTACTTGTAATAACACCTCACATATACACCACCCAAAAACAAAGTGAAACATGCTCCTACCTCATCTTCAATAATATATAGAACCCTGTTTTCGTACACTCGAGATCGCCACTTACCTGGAATGTAGAGTGTGGCTCAAATTTTACCACAGACCTGTGGCCCTCCATATGGATGAGAATTGGGCATACCTCAGTTGTGGCCTCAACCACCCAGACCTTTGTTATGATATATACCCGTCCCTTCTTATCTCAAACCAGTAGGGAAACACTAGCAAGGGCCTTGATAAGTTTTATCTCAAACCTGTAGGAAAACACTAGCAAGGGCCTTGATATGTTCGAGAATAGACTACTGCAGTAGTCTTCTGATCGGTATACTCAACTGCGATCTGACTAGATTGCAAGTACTGCAAAATAATGCAGTCAGAGTCGTCTTAGACCTGAGGAGATCAGACCACATCTCAGAGGCCAGAAGGGAACTACGTTGCCTTCCCATTAAGGAAAGAATTTAGTTTCGACTATTGTCGATATCTTTTAACTGCTTAAAAAAATTCTGAGCCTGGCTATCTTAAGGTGGAACTGGTGATTAAGACTAATAAATATAGTCTTAGATCAAATAACAGCCATTTACTAACTACTCCCGTTTGCAGACTTTCACAAGTCAAATGCGGAGCCTTCTACTCTATAGCACCTAGCGCTTGGAACAATTTGCCTGGCAAGCTTAGAGAAGAAACTTCTAACGAGGTATTCAGAAAGGGCTTTAAAACACATCTGTTTAACGAATGTGCTTTTCTGACATTGGTATTTGAGTTAATTCTCACTTCTGACTACTGGCTCTCTTGGCCTTACTGATACTGGAATTGTCTGTTGTTTTTGTCAGCGCCCTTAAGCCCCCGGGTCAGTGGTTGCACTGTATAAATTATTATAAATAAATTAAAGAAATATAACCGAGCACTATTCACACCCTCCAGGCTAGGGAAATTGAATCAGGGCATCCAAGCGTCCTTGTATTGTTCATGCCAAGAGGATATAGGTACACTAAGACACAAGCTGTATAAATGCAGATTTTCACTTGCCTTCTGGGAGATTATATGGTAGCTCATTCTCTGTATATGTAACGTAAATATCCCGTTGCCACTTTCTTCAATTATATGTGGAAATGTTAACCCCCAATTCAGTGGGAAAAGAAATTCAGAAATATCTTTTTGATGCCTTGATAGTTATTGGCCCGAAGGTGATTACCTCCAACTGGAAAGATCTAAAATATTTGTCAAAAACAAGGTGGTGGAATCTTGTGGCATAAACTTGTCTTATGAAGACCTCCCTTTAAAATGAAAAGTTACCAGTCACCTCTGTATACCTGGCCCATGGTTAAGGTTGGAGGAATACCTGAGCCGCATGAGGAGTCTCCGGTACTAAAGAGTGACCTAGTGTTTTGGGGGTGCACAGGGAGACGCATGTAGATGTGGCAATACCTCTAGTCTTACATCTATATGCTGTCTTTACAGTATTATACTTCAACTGTATGCACAACATATGGCTAGATGAATTAACACCCCGTCGAGGGGAGTGCTGATGTTTCTTAGTAGTATATCAGCGTATCTCATTTGCCTGAAAACCTATGCTGCAATTGTTAATGAATTATCAAAATGAATTCTCAATGAAGTATTCATGAATTGTTGTATTAGAAGTCATAGCTGAACTGTATGTAAAGTGGAAACCCTCTATCCAAGACAAAATGTTTGCTACATGGGCGCTTTGAAACAGTTGTTGCTAATTGTATAAGCGCCTAACAAGTGACTATTAAATAAATAAAATACAGTACCTACTACATCTTCTCCAACTACTCTATCGACTCCAGCTATGTTATCTACTCTATCTGCTCTTGCTCTCCCCTATGCTTTCCTTGCTCTTCTCGTCCCTTTCTATTCCCGTGCCCCTCTTCTGCTCTGTACTCTATACCTGCATCAATGAAGCGTTAATCATCGATTTCAATGTTTGTTTATTTTAAGTGTTTCAGATATTGGGTATCTACTAGTTTCGTAATACTGACCCTGTTTGCGTGTTACCCTTCCAGCTGAATTACTTAATTCTCTGTATCACCATCAGTGATCTCATGGAGAATTGTACGCAGTCAACGCAACACTTGTAATGGTATGGTATCCCTCAATAAAAATGTATTAAACTAAAAAAAAAAAACAGATTCCACGCAAATCAAAGTAAATGCAAAAATGAATACTGAACTCAGAAATAACAGCATGATCCTTGAATAGAAATCGGAACAACTTTTAGTGACAGGTTTGCACAAAACAGAACAAAGGATAACACTAGAACAGAGCGGGCAGATTTGCATTTCTATACGCAGCAGGGTTACCAAAGCTGTAAGTGGCTATCACGTTTATTTTACAGTGCAAGGCCTATTTACAGTTTAACATCAACTCACAAGCTTTTTCCCATTACAGCAGCTGTAATGCTTAAGATAGTTGAATATATTTATGACTTGAAATTAACTCAAGATGTTCTTTTTTACAGTTTTTATCCTTTTTTCCAACCACTCAGCCCTTAGGGCTCCTTTGTAGCATGTGGTAGCAATGCCCTTTTGAGGTGCTCTGGATCAGCCTGGGCTGTTTCGAGGGATTTAACACATAATACAACACAATGAATGGTAAATGTGGGAGGTCAGTAATGCGAGGCGGACAACTGCTTGTTGATTTACCAACATTTGCCATTTTATTTCTGAAATAATGTTCAATAAATGCCTCACTATCCCTACTCTACTGAGGATTTCCCTTCCTAACTAAAGCTAAGAGAACACACTCCACACCGGATTAACTGGCCCTCACACTAAGCAACAAACATACAAAGAAAATGTATAGCAATATAGCATCATATGAACAACATTCACAGTCTCTGAATAACCTTCTAATTTCCTCTGTGATTTCCCTTTCCCAGGATTCAAAGTCAGGGCTGTTAGTGTTCAAACAAAGATAACAAATTCTGAAATGAGTTCTTGATATTTCAAAGTAAATGGAAGAGTTTGTAACCAAAATTCCACTAGCAAATCTCTTCTTTTTGGTGAAATATCCACTTTCCACTTCCTCCAAATAGCACCAATGGTAATCCCAGCCACGGTGCATTGTCACCTTCTTCAAGAAGACTTGCCACAGTTCAAAAAGAAATGCAATATCCACTAACACCAGTGATGTACAGTTCTTGGTTAACAGTTTGTATTTTCTTGGTTACAGTTTTGAACTTCACAATGGTATATTTGTCAGGATGACTTAGTAGTACTGCTGCTTCAACTTTCAACTACTTTACTTCTACTTCATTTGCTATGAGAACAGTCACCTTTGTCTCGCAGTACTCCTCTTGGTTTGTACTACTACAGTACTGCATCCACCGACAATTGGATATATCACTACTGCTTCAGTATTTTGGACTATGACCACAGCTTCAGGGATTTGTGCTTTTAGAACGGATTCGACAAGATAGACTTTAAAGTACTTCAGAAACTTCAAGTAGGCAAGGCACTCGTTGTCTGAGTAACTCTCTTCAAAAGGTGCAGCCGCTTTGCCTCTCTCATCTGTCTGCCACAGCAACAACAAGCTGGGTTTGCTTTGGAGACTATTTTCTCTCTGTCTTCCACAGTCTCTGGCACAACAGATTGTGTCAACTTCAAAATAGTCTTTACAAGCAGCCAGACTCCATTCCCCAACTTTATCTGAACCTTTCTTCCAGCCATTACCCCCTTTTATTACCCAGAAGCCTTGATGCCAATCTCATAGCTTCAGGTAATACTTGCACACTTGTATCTTAGACCAATACACTGTTATCAACTCCACAGTACAGTCAGATTGCTTGTTAACTCTGGGAAAGGTTGGTTTCAGTGTGAATATACAGAGACTCTTGGCATGGGCAATGCTGGTCTTCAATTGCTATACACTTTAATGTTAAAATGCAAGGTATGCCGTGTTAGAATAAAGAATAGTATTCAGTCTTTCTTTGAAATTCAGAAATTGGCAAACCCTCCCACTTCTTGATATAGCTTTCAGGGTTCAAAGATTGGTATTCAATTGAATTCCTGTATGAAAGTTAAGGGTAGAGTTCAGGTCTCCCATGGGAATCACAATTGGGTACACGCAACCATTCTCTGATGTGGTTGTTACAAGTTAAATATTGTAACTCATGTATTGTTAACGTTTAGGTATTCGGTAATGGTCCCATCTTCAAGCAATTACAGTCTTAGTATAGCAGAACAATGGGATTTAGTCACTTTAACTTCTCATATGAGTGAACCTGTTGTATACGCGAGTGCTACATTTCCATTGTTCAATATATTTTATGAGCAATGAACATTTTCTAATCGCTTAATGTCTTGCGCAAGTTCACAGGGAGCAGGATACTGTTACCGGGAATGCTCGCAAAATGTATTAGAACGCTGTGCTTCACTCGCCGGCTTATTAGACATTTGCTCTGCATGTTGCACTGCTTTCCTGACTTCTGCCACAACTTCTACTGCTTCTGGCTCACTGGGGGGAGGGAGCACTTTTCTCTTGAAAAGGTGTCTCCGGTCCGGCCACACTGTTTGGGAGCTTCTTCACTCCTGAGACCCCCGGCTTGACAATTACTTCTTACCTTGGTCACCTGTACGTCTGCAGCTCAGCAACCACAGCAATCAGGCTTGCATGTGAAAATACTTCTCTTCTGCATGTCTTCCGTTGCGCAGCCTCTTCACTTCAGAGTTTGGGGGAACAGGACCCTCTTAGAACAAGCACTTGAAATCTGCTGTCTCCACGTTCCGGCGTCCCACTTCTGCTTGGTTTGCCAGCCTCGTGCCGCCTTCCTTCTGCTACTAATACTACAGCTCGCCTTCCAGTCACAGTTCCAGTTCCTTCCACTCCTTCTCATTGGCTGCACCTGAGGGGGCCTTTTATGCCTCCCACATTCCTTCAGGTGTAGGCTCTTGGGCTCAATTGCCTGACTGCTGCAACTGAATGCCCCTTCAACCCTCTTCCTCGTCCCAGTACTCATGGGATTATGGTACATGTTGTCCCCTTCAACAAAGTTAGCTTTTATAACCTTTGGGTTAGTTTTAAGGGTAGATGTATTTCCCTTAAAGTTATTAGAGGATGGACTATTAGTCATTGGTTTTAAGGCGTTTTTCTTTAGACCTTTTACATTATGCCTTTGTGGGAGAATGGAGGGTGTTGGTCTTGAGATACTTTGAAAGATTACTCTGTTAATAAGGCTTGCTCAGTTTTAACATAACTTGCACACTAAGTCATAGATCTTCTATGTGGGTTACGAACATTATAATAGCAATATGCCATTACCTGTTTTGGCATTCTAGCAGGGCACTTTCTTTGAAAGAACAAATACTGTGCCTCATCCCACGGGATCTCCTCACTACAGTGGGCCCTGTCTCCTCCCAGGTGATCCTCCCACAGTACTGCACCCCCACGGTCGGGGATCAGGAAGCGCCTGCCTTTTCCTGGCCACCTGGGAGGAGACTTTAGGCAGGGTTTTAGCGAGGGACCCGTCAGATTCTTCACATATAGGACTTCAAGGTTCTGACAAATTAAGGTTGCCTTTCGACTTAAGTTCCTTTTTGAAGGGTTAAAATGGTAACTTATGCACAACTTTCAGGACTTCTGCAAAAGCCTTCTGCCTCCCAAAACCCCTGGTGCCTAGACTACCCACAATCCTGCGCAGGGGCAATGAATAATGAGCTTTAAAAGTCCAGTAAGAGGTTTACAAACGTAGAGCTTGCATCAGAGTAAACGCATTTTCAGCATAGATTACATTTGAGAAGGTTACTCAAGGTTTAAATATAAGCTGAACAGTCCCAAACATCAAGGGAACTGTCTAAATCAACCAAACCCGTGTTCAGAACATTATAAAGAGGGGCATACATAACTTCAATGGCAAAAGGGCGGCACCTCCATGTGTGGTTATAGGTACTGCACACAAAGTAAATCTCAGAAATATATCACATAATGGAAGTCAATGGAAAAGTGAGCCCAGCACCACATTTTAACGAATGTGGCTACTATACCAGTATTGAGCAATTCCCATAACTCAAAGCATTGGGATATGCACATGGAAGAAAGGGGAGAATGCAAGGGGGATATGAGGCAATGCAGCCGACAACCCAAAAATTGGCTGCAAAGAGCAGGTTCTGTGCAGGAACTGGGAAATACTCATATATTTTGCTGGGAGCAGCTCCTGCATGTAGCTGGGGTGCTCACCTAAAGTCCAGGGACCTCCAAAATCAGCAAGGTAGCACATAGGAGGTCTCAGGGCCTGTCAAGGGAACAGACCTCCAGCAGCATCGCCTGGCAGCAGCAGGCTAAAATAACCAAATGGGCTATCCAGGTGGATGTGGTTGCAGTGGACCACCGGGACAGTACCACTTAATAAAAGGAAGTATAGAAACATCAGATTTGCACATAAAAACTTGCAAATAAAGAGACAGCTGAAAAACACACATTGCAACACTCCTACTACTAAAAGTCTACATAAAAGTGAACAATTAATGAAGTGACACTAAGGTTTCTGAATTCATAAAATTAAATGAATAAATGTAGGTTCCAGAAAATCATGCTGCAGTTAGTCACAGGTAGGTTGTTTCTTTTTGAGGGGGAAGGATGCCTGGAACCTTCCTTCGTTATAGGGATAGGGAGAGTGGAATAAACAATGTAGCATTTTCCAACTATTACCAGCTAAAAAAAACTAAGCAGGGGATGGGTAGGGCAGAAAAGCTGGAGAACTTGAAAATACCAGCCCATTTAAGTTAATGCAGTTCATCAAACAGGTAGTGTACCCTCACTTGATTGTGGCTGGCCATAGGAATCGGTGCAATGTAAAAGTAGATTTTACACACGTTTTCCTTTCAACCCAAAGCAGACCTATGGTGCATATTTGCTCAGTCATTTCTGTTTAGAGTTTTACCTGTGCTTGAGCTTGGCAGGTTACACAGTGAAAACGGGTGACTGCCAAAACAATCCATGTCCGCAGACTCTGGGGCCCTCACAGATCACGTTCCTGGTGACCAGGTACCAGCCTAAGTGGGGCATTCTCATTTTCTTGCTCTCCCTATCCCTCCCTCCCTCTCTCTCTCTTTCTGTCCATCTCTCTCTGTCCATCTCGCTCTCCCCCAGTCTGTCGCACCTAATCTCAAGCTCTCTTCAATCAGTCCCTCACTCACATTGGTACCACCCTCTTAACCCCAACACAATATCTTCTCTCTCAAAGCACTCCCAATAGTCTCCTCAAATTCCTACACCCTCCTCATTGGTGTTTTGGTAGACCGCTCCTCTTCAGACCCCTCTCATACAGATTTCACTGTGCTGGTTTTTTATAGCACCCCTTCCTACTTAAGAGTTCCCCTCTCCTCCTATTGGTTCCCTGAGCCAGCTGCTCCACTGGGTCAGTCTATTTCTGAGCTTCACTTGGGGGCCTAGACTTCTCCTGGAAGTCTTCAAAACGCCCTCTGGCCACTCCCCCTTTTCTGTCTCCATTTTCCACCAGCCATGTGGTCAGGGGGGGGGTGTTCTATTAGGTGCTCCTGTCCTTGGGGACTCTCTACTCATACAGGGTTTGTGGAGTGTTCCTGGGTCTCCCCTGTTCCTATGTTGTCCTGTGCCCATTCTCGTTTTTCTGATGCTGCTCCACTGCAGCCTGCCTGGGGCTTTTGGGGTGGGTGTTTGATCTCCATTCGACATGTGAAGAAGAAACCCCAGTCCAATTCCCATTTGGTTAGTGAGTCTGTTTCTCTCGCTCCAAGACAGTGTCTTGTCCATTGGGCCCCAATGCACTGTGGTACTTGTAGTCCGTTTTCTGCCTAATGAGCTGCTTCCTGGGTTCCAGAATCTGTGGCAGGTTTTTGAGAAGTGTGGTGCATGCTGGTCATTTTATTCTCCGAAAAAATAGAACAAGAGAGCTGGCCAAGACAGCAGATGAAAGACATTGGTTCAGAGAGGGTCACCAATGTGCATGCACGGCTCCAGACAGCCGGGGGTCATCCTCAACTACCCTCTCTTCCTTGTCAGGCTCCTACACATGACTCTGTCACAGTAAGTAACTTGTACGTATTCTAGTCTGCACATAGTTCTGAAGGGTTTTACTATTCCTGCATGCAGATCTGACATCAATGATAGTGTAACTAGCATGCACTGTACCCCGTTGCCTCAGTTCTGTTTTTCTGCCTGCATAGCACGCTCTCAAGATGCTGTGCGACTCGCCTCCGCTCTTTTCTTCTACAAATGTCATTCTATTTTTGCATTTTCTGTCACTTTGTCACATTGTCTACGCCTAAAATGCTTTTCAAGAGATGTGCGGAATGTGATTTGAAGATGTTGATCACTAATGACGCACAGGATTTGTCTCGGGTGCCTTGGCGAAACCCATGAATCGTTGAATGTGGCTCCTGCCAATCGATGACCATTAAGGCCTTGAAGGAGAGAAGGTTGAAGCTCGCCCTAGGTAGTTTGTTTCAAAATGAAGGCTTGAGTTCCACCAGAGACAAATCTCTGGAAAGGCCCAAAAACGATCCAAACATTCTAGGAGATCCAAGAGTGATTTGTGCCCTTCTTCCTCTTCATCTTCAAAGAAGAGGAGTAGGAAATGGCACCATCTTTCTTCGTCATCGAATTCCTCTCCCGGCAGACATCGGGTATGTTTTTCAAAGACGGCTGCCTTTGCGGGTGATTGGGAACATTTCTGTGAAAAAATGTTGCCTGTATTTTAAAAGGCGGCTCCTCCTGGCTCCTTGAAAGAGCCTAAGAAATCTGGTGATCCCACCGCATCCTCCAAATAAATCTTCGGCCCGCCCGTCGAAAAGCCAGAGTCGAAAGGCGTCCCAAGATGTCTACTCGAGTGGCATCGATAGCGTTCACTGCTGAGTTGGCTTCAATGACATCCTCCTCCCTCAAAGGAAACTTTGAAGTCTACCTCAGAGTCATCAAAATATAAGTCTCAGTCAAAGACTGATGTCTTTAAATTCTTCTGATCCATTTTTGAGGAGGAAGAGGAAAGTAGATGTCATCCCCTTTTGGGTATGAATATTTTGGAACACAAAATGTTCCAGAGGAATTAATTTCAGAGGAATCGTGGCTGAACAACCTAATTCCATGCCTGAAAAGACGCCAGAGGCCTAGATACCTCTGCTGACGTTTAGTTTGACACTCTAGATGTGCATTTACTTCCAGATAAAGCCTATCGGACTGTAATGAACCGGGTGATCAAGAGTATCTAGGATGGGGTCGTCCTATAAAGGCCATTTCTCGGGATGAGATTACACACGTGTTGGATAAGGGCCCTCCTAAGGAGCCTATGCTGCCCTTTCAAACAGCACTCAAAAACCCAATAATGGATCTCTGGAAGAAAGCAGACCCCACGCCTGCTGTATAAGGAGTTGGTGAAAAAAAATCCAAGCCTTTCTCTGTGGACCCTTATTTTCTTTCGAAGCACCCTACACCAGAGAGCTTAGCACTACAGGCGGCTACTGCAACATCCAAAGCCGGAGCTTATCCTACCATCTCCCCAGATAGGAACGATATGCATTATGCCATTGTTGCATAAAGGGTCTTTTTGGCAGGAAGCATGGCATTAAAAGCCATCAATGCATCACTTGCTTTGGCAAAATATACTTTCACTTAATGGAATGTGATTGCACAAGCTGCAGCGAGTATTCCAGAAGGGGAAACGAGAGAGGGTTTTAATAAATTGTTGATAGAAAGGAGGCTTCTTGTCAAACTATACAATCGGGATGGGATGCTTCAGACTCTGTTTGAAGATGCATGGGTTCTAGTGCTGTGATCAGGTGATTTGCATGGCTATGCAATCTAGCTTTGCCCTGATGTTCAGTCAAGTCTCCTAGATATGCCCTTTGATGGGTTTAATTTATTTGTTTGATGGGTTGTTTATTTGGGCCCAAGGCAGACGACAGCCTGGAAAAATACTCAAGTCGTCCTCATCTAGGGCGGTGGGCCCAAATGGTCTCACTTATCAAATTTGTAAAAGTGAGCCGATATTATTGTCCCGCATGCTTTTTTGTCTCTTTGAAGAGATGCTAAGGAGCCGAACATGTCCACCTTCTTGGAAGATTGTCCTGTTTATACTTCTCTTTAAGGGAGGCGATCGTCTAGCAGTAGAAAATGATCGACCATTTGCCCTGCTTGATGTCTGGGTAGACAGGCAAATGATTCTGCCCCGCTACCAGACAGGCTTCAGGCAGGGCTTGTCAACAGCCCTGAATGGTCTTGTATTAAATCTGGCTAGCGAACATATAATGACAAAGGGGGCATTACCAATGTATGGAGCTTGAGTCGACCTTTCTAAAGCATTCGACCAGGTTAAAAGAACATTGCTTTGGAATAAACTAAGGAGCTGGCTATGCCAGACACATTATTAGCAATGCTCATGGAACTGCACAGAGATACCTCTATAAGGGTTCGGCTAGATGAACATGGTCACCTGTCGGAGCTTATTAGGATGGAGAGGGGGTCAGGCAAGGTTGTCTGGGGGGGCCCTCTCTTCTTTAAACCTTTTTTTAGCGGACATGGGTATCTTCATGGAATCGTCTGTATTTGCCAGCCCGGAGTTGAATGGAAAGAAGATCCACTGGCTGGCCTATGCAGACTACATTGTCCTACTAGATAGAACAGCTATAGGTCTCCAGCGACTATTGACCAAGCTGGGTGAATATGCAAGAGCAAACAATCTCACCATAAACCTCCTCAAATCAAGAATTGTGGACTTCAGGCATCCGCAGAAGAAGATCCACTATTCAAATTGGTTTCTCGAAGGCCAAAACGCCTCTCCCTCCCGCCACAAACTAGAAGCAGATGTGGCCTCAAAGAATTCACAGATTGCCTCACAAATGCTCAAACTGAATTCTAAATACTGTAAGTTTTCTATCTTGCCACTGATGAAACTTTATCTGGCAAATGCGGTTCCTGTGATCCTCTATGGGTTGGAGGTGAAACCCCAACTTTTGCCTACAAACTGGAGTGTGGTAGAGGGACATCTATGGAAGAGGATGTTGGGTCTCCCTTCTTGCACCCCGAGTTGGAGTCCCAGATTCGAACTCTCTCATATCGCTAGGATGCATGGCAAACTGGAAGTTGGTGTCGCTCTACTGGGAAATCATCACTGGTCAGAGTACCTCTTTATATGGGGATATTAGACACCACTATGAACATTCCAGATAACCCATGCTGATTATCTCGAAAGAAGAGTTAAGGTGATGCTAGCGAAGGTAGATTTGGAGGTCGAGACCCTCATAACTAATCCATTAAAAGTCAAGCGAGATCTAGAAACTGGCGATTGGATAGAAGCAATCGCAAAAGTAAGAGAGTCATCCCTAAACAACCTTTTCCTCTTAGCAGAGAAAAAACTTGGCTGCCTCTCTCACTACCTTTTGAAATTTCCAGACAGGGTAGTGAGGAACAACTTTTTGAGGATCAGACAAATTTTGGTGCACTGTGGAGCAGTATTGGCAAGACGACATAAAGGTGATAGAGCCATAAAACTGTGTAGCATCTGCAACATTCCGTCAAACGAAACGTTAAGGCACCGATTGATGGAGTGCGAAGGAACATGGTCTGTACGTTTGACACATTTTAGAAGATTTGTACTTCGAGGGGAAGGGATTATCGCAGAATATTTTTGGGATAGCCTGGTTTCTGGACATAATGTTGCCCTAATAGTTTTCATGGTTCGTGTTCTAAAACTTTGTAAAATAATTGATTGATTTCCATTTGGCCTGGTATTGTAACTGGGGGTAGTCTCAGTTCATTCACAGTTTAAGTGATCATGATTATAAATGTTTTCTATCGGATGATTGCTTTTAATTCGTGTGATTGTAAATTTTCTTGTAAAACTGTGTATTGCTTTTTTTGTAAAGGTTCATGGTAGAACCACATACAAATAATTTAAAAAAAGAATTATCTGTTTGATGGGTTGTTTATTTGGGCCCATGGCAGACGACGGCCTGAAAAAACTACAGGCTTTAAAGGCTGCAGAAAAATCTTTGGGGGCAGCCAGACAGAAAAGCACACACCTTCACAAAATTGGAGAGACCAGTAATTTCAATAATAATCTTCCTTCTGTCAAAGGGGAAGAGGTCAGATGTACAAAAACAAGGGCAAAGAAGATTTACACGTGCCCCAAGAGGTTGTGCAGGAAAGACTGCTCAGGCAGCAACCCCCTGATTGCCCTCTGCCACAGCCCTAAAACCTCTCTGAGCACTTTTCTCTAAAGACGCCCATTGGGAGGCAGACTGACGGACTGACTCAGTATCTGCAAGGATGGTATTTCTTTACTTCAGATGCATGTGCACTACAAACAGTGGCCCAGGGCTACTGTCTCCCATTTCTGAAGAGACCTGCAGACTCTTCGCAGAGCAAGCAATCTCTTCAGGGCCCAGATCAGCTCCTCTTACAGATTCTCCTCTCCCTGTTGGAGAAGGGTGCCGTGGAGAATGTGCCTGTAACAGAACGGAACCAGGGTTCTTACTCCTATTTCCTGGTCCCCAAGATAGAGTATTGTGGCCCATTTTGGACCTGAGGAACTTAAACAAGTTCCTCAAGAAGGACACATTCAAAACGGTCCATCTTTCTCAGGTCCTCCAAGGCTTTCAGCTCCAGGACTGTCCCCTGATCTTCAGGATGCTTACTTTCATGTGCATATGTATTGCAGGCACAGAGTACCGGGAGATTTGCCATTGGCAGTTCTCACTCTCAATTTCAAGTTCTGCCTTTCTGGCTTACCTCCAGACAGATGGTCTTCACCAAGTTGATGGCAGTGGTGGCATTGAACAGAAGGAAGGGGAGGACTTGCATCTTTCCTTAACTATACTACTAGTTGATCAGAGCTTGTTCATCTGACAAGGTTTTGGATCATCTCAACAGCAACTGCCACTCCCTCCACAAACTGGGCTTCTCCAGCAACTTCAAGAAGTCCCAGATGACACCTTCTCGGAAGCTTTCATTTATTGAAGGGGTCCTGGATTCTTCCTCTGGGAACGCTTTGAGTTGAGGACTCAGCATATCTTGCAGATGGAAATGAGATTTGAAATGCCCAATATCTACCAGCATTCGCCTTTTTGAGATTGCTGGGCCTCTTGGCATCCTGCGTTTTCCTTTTGCCGGAGTCCTGTCTGAGGATGAAGTCCCTCCAATGGGCCCTCATATCCCAATGGTCAGTTCTCTGGCAGGATGACAGACCTTCAGGTCCCAAGCAAGGTGGTAGCACAGGATCCTATGTGGTGGGCCTGCAAGGAGAACGTGATGATCGGGGAACCTTTTTGGCAACCCTGGCTGTAGATAACTGTAGTCCCGAATGCCTCCCTCCTGGGAGCGGGAGCACACACGAATGACCTGATGATGAGCGAGCGTTGGTCCCCATCAGACTCAAGGCTATACATCAATGTGTTGGAGCTCAGGGCAATCAGACAGGAGATAGACTTTTTGCCTTCTATCCAGGGGAAGAAGATGTGATAATGACGGGCAACACTGTGGCCATGCATTACCTCAACAAAGAGGTGGTGTAGGGTCACTACTTCTGTGCACTGAGGCAATGCATCTCTGTTTTTGAGCTCTACTTTGTCGGCTGTTCACCTAGCCGGGAACGAGAATACAACAGCAAACTCTCTGAGCAGGCAGAGCACGATCTCCCACAAGTCATAGTTGGCTCAGGAAGTCCTTCTGGAGATCTTTACCCTCTGGGAAACCTCAAGCAGATCTGTTAACGTCCAGTATCAACAGGAAGTGTGACCTCTTCTGCTTCAGAGAATTTCATCAGAGAGGAGCTTTAGGAGACACATTCGTGGTGGACTGGGAATCTGTATGCATTTCCAGCAGTGCCGTCATCAGGAGGTTAAGTAAGTTCGGCAAATCAATGATCCTGATTGCCCTGCAATGGGCCAGGAGCATGTGGTACACGGCCCATCTAGACATATCCACCTGCTCTCCATTCCATCTTCCCCAGAGTGTGGATCTACTCTTGCAAGAGGGAGGCTGTCTTCTTCTTCACCCAAGAATCTGAGCACTGCACCTTCACGCCTGGTTTCTGAGAGGCTAAGATATAAAGATTGGGCCCTCCCGTAAGACACGATGGAGGGGTTACTTTCGGCTAGAAGACCAGTAACTAAAGCCCATTACCAGAACATGTTTTGCAGCTGGTGTAGTGCTAAAGATATAGATCCTTTCTCTTGCAATACACCTGCGGTGCTTTCTTTTTTACTGCACCTTGCCCATCAGGGGCTGCTGGTGGCTATCGTTAAGGGATACTTGGCGGCGTTATCTAGATACAACCACATGCCGGAAGAAAGCTCTTATTTTAAGATGCCTATTGTGACACAATTCTTGAAAGGACTTGCAAATACATTCCCACTAGTCCCTTTTCTGGTTCTGTCCTTGGATTTGAACTTGGTACTTTCATTTTTAATGGAAGTGCCTTTTGAGCCACTTCATTCCAGTCCTTTTGGTTACTAACCTGGAAAATCATTTGTTTAATAGCCATCACGTCTGCTTGCAGGGTCGGTTAGCTACAAGCCTCATCACGCAAATCACAATTTACTGTGTTGTCCTTAGAGAACGTAGTTTTCAGGTTTTGTCCCTCATTCCTTCCAAAGGTGGTATCTGAATTTCATTTAACACAAAGGATTACATTGCCAGCATGATATGCCCCTCCCCACCCTTCTAAGGATGAAGAGAGGTGATGCAGGCTTGACCCGTAAAGGGCTGTTAGCTTTTACTTTTTAAGGATGTCCGCTATAGTACAGGATGACCAACAATTCATTGGTTTCCCTGGTCCCAAGCTAGGCCCAGCCGTGACCAAGCAAGCACTATCACAATGGATTCTTTTGTGCATTTCAGAGTGCTACTCCATTGCTGTGAAGGATGTCCCTGACAACGAGCCAACTACTTTGGCTCTACAATAAAGTGTACCAGTGCAGGACATTTGTAATGCTGCAACATGGTCCTCTCTCAATACATTTTCAAAGCATAATTGCTTAGACAAATCTGTCAACCGTCTTGGAAGGCTTTTCAGTCTGCGAGGAGGAGGTATGGTGGCCGCACCTGATAAGCGGGCAAAAAACTTCATGGGCAATTGCCACAGCCAAAATTCTACAAATCGCTTTAGCGCAAATAGCGCAGAGAAACAGAAACAGTAACAGAAGGATTCCAGGAAACTGAAACACTCTGAAAACTAACCCTTCTAACAACGACGACACAAAGCGCAGAGCGCTAACCCGGAAGACGTCTTCACCTTCATCAGCTTTTTGTAAAACCAAATATTTTTGGTACACACAAATAATAATAAAAAAATAATAATAATTGCTTAGACACCCTGTCGGGCCAGGGCGCTCACTTTTGAAGAGAAGTTCGGCACAATATTATGTGCTAATTAAGATTTCACAAAAATCCACTTCTCTCACCTCCTCAAGTGCTATGGGAGTCTATATAAGGTGAGGAATCCATGGGAGGACACAATCCATTCGAAGACCAAATTACTCACCCCTGGTAATGTTCTTTCTGATGAATGTCCTCCCATGGATTCCTCATCACCCTTCCAGCATTCCTCTGACTCTGAGCTCATTTTTGTTTCTTCTCTCTTTCAACACCCAAATGAGTTGCATAACTACTCAAGACGTTGTGCAGGAAGAGAGGGAAAACTAAGAACTGAGTCATCTGGGTGCGGCGCGTGTTACTTATACTACCATTGATGTTACATCTGCATGTTGGAAGGTAACCGCCGAAGGACAGAGATTCAACACAGCGCCCCCTGCTGTCATTTCTGAGACTGCAAAGCAGGATATGAATATCGCTAAAATGAGGAATTCTCAGGAGGGACATCGATCGGAAAGAACATTATCAAGGGTAAGTAATTTGTTATGGGGTGAACAGATAGGGTATTACATCTGTGTAATGTTTTATTGCGCTCACCATGCAGTCCTCACGTGCCATGTTTTTTTGTGGCTAATGGAGCCAGTTAGTTTTAGCTATTTTACAGAGACTTGGGGTAATTCCTATCTTTTTCATGTGCAAGTACCCATATCGGAGACATTTGGAATAACCATCATAAAGAAATTCAACGGGGTGATTTTGTCAAGAGGTTTTTGATGATCATCCCTAATATGCACTTTTTCCCCAATGCACTATGTTTTTAACCTCTTAAGAGACATCTCTACCTTCAACCCATGTTTGCCAGGAGGTAGAGGACAGGTCATATATGGAAGGTTCTTTCCTTTGACCGGGCAGGGTGTTAAGTTGGGTTCTGGGCCAAGCACGACACTGACAGTGTAGGAACAGGAAACATCTTTACTGAGTTCCAGCTCTGGGTACAGAGCACAGGAATACATTTAGGCCACATCCGATATGTTACTTGGACAGACATCCACTGGCATCCTCTCTGTCAACCCATCTTCTCAGCTGACATTCTCAGGACCATTCAGAACATAACATTCGCACACACAGCATTCCATGTCCGTCATTAAAAGCATTCCATTCATACAGTGCATGGAAAGACAAGACACAACATATCTTCCCCCTTAAACAACTCAAGACAACACTCATTAAGCAAGAGACATGCATACACACGCAACACCACATGTACACCCCTCAGCTTCCAAAACAATTTCTTCCAACGCACCCACCCAAACCTTGTAACCGTCCTCACCCAGTGGGACAGTCTGCACCGTAAGATGCCCCTACCTTTCCTTTACCACTAATGGATAGACACCAACCACTGAGCAAAGGATACCAAATCCAAACCATTAAACAACTTCACCTTTCCAGCCCCAAACCACACGACTTAGGCGAACGCCATGCCGTACTAGCATGTAAAGTGTTTCCCCCGGAAGGCACGGAGAACCGATCTCCCCAAACACCTCAACGACAACATACCAGGGTACCACAAAGGGCATGGAGAGCGAATCTCCTAAAACACACGGAGAGTGGATCTCCCAACACACAGTATACCACATACTTACTATATATAAACAAAGCTCAGCCCCCAAATACGTTAATCATTCCAACTGTAACTCGCTGGGTGCCCCCCATAACATGTGCACCATTTCCAAACAGGGCAGGCCACCCCAAGTACCCTGAGTAACCAACACCCCACAGAAGGAGCACTCCAAGTACTCTGGGTGTCCACACCCCACAAGACTCCTGTGCTGAAAAACATTTCACAACTTCTGCAACTCCAATTCAGAAAGCCAAGCACGACCACACCTCATCATGACACACGCACAGACAAAGCAGAACAAATATTCTAGACCGTTATCACAGTTCACTAAACACACTAAGATAACCCTACCTTATTGCTTTAACATGCATCCATAACTTGCACATTACCCATTCTAACTTAGGAAGTCAATGTCCTAACTAACCTTAAAATCTGTAAAAGAAGGGGTTAAATCACTGCTAAAATTAGTCCACACTAAACCTTAGCAAAACAAAACTAAATACACAATAAATCTCTCTTAACAGAGGTCACGACTTCCAAAACACAACCACACCAACAGATGTAGAATATTCAACAGCCTTCACATTACACTATTCCAAAACTCTAATGTGAATGAATCTCTTAAGGCTCTCCCTGTTCAATTGAGATCTTCCTGAAGAAATTCAAGAAATCAGGATCTAATTCCTCGAGTACCAACAAATTGCTATTTTCGAGTGTCCTCCAACGTATTCCTCATCTTAGATGTATTCCATCCAGCTTTGCTGCTCTTCGGAATTTTTTTCGGCAGAGGGCGCCGTGCGTCGATGTTGTCGAGTCGATGGTCACTCGAAGGCCTCCGTCGAGGGTGACGTCATCAGGTGTATAAGTAGCATGCGCGGCGCCCGTTGGCCTCGGTTCCGTTTTTCCGCAGTATACGTTGCTTCGGACATTCGGCGTGCCTCGAGTTCTGTGAGAAGATATATAATAACGAAATATGTCCTAGTCATCGACCCCGACCACGACCCCGAAATCGGGATTCAAAAAGTGCAAATCGTGTGGGTCAAAAATGTCGATCACGGACCCGCATCAAGAGTTTTTGTGGTGCCTCGGAGAAGGCCACGACATGGAGGCCTGTACGAAGTGTCAGGCAATGACGGGGAACGCCTTGCGAGAGAGTAGAGGAAAGCTACAGGTAGGTCGAAAAACCTCTAGCGTCGAGTCGAGATCCCGTGAGTAGAATTCTCCTCGACGCGAAAGGCATCGATCGAGGTCCCGTAGCGATTCCCATCGCTCGTCGTCTTCGTCAAAAAGATCGAAGAAATGACGCCACAGGTCTCCCTCCACCTCATCGTCAGACGAGTCTCCATAAAAGATGAAATGCCCCACGAAACATTCATCTACCGAAGAGTGGGAAGCATTCAGGGTCAAAATTATGGAGGTGTTTGAGAAAGCGAAGCCTCGGTCCGTGCCTTCTTCGGAAGCCGGCCAGGAGCGTCATCGCTCCGACACTCGCCCGCCCTCGAGCCCGGGTGATCGAAAAAGGAAGGCTAGGGAACCTTCCAGGATGCCGAGTGAAAAACGCTCAAGTCGAGTCGACCGCTCGAGGTCAATCGCGCCGTCCGAAACCCATCATACCTCGAAGGGAAAATCTTCGAAGGTCACGTCGAAGCAGACCCTGTCGACGACCACGATGTAGTCGACGCCGTTATCGACGTCGACGCCGAAACCCTCGGTGCCAAAGGCTCCAGCCAAGCCAGGGAAGCCAGAAAAAGAGAGGGATAAGGTTACAAAACCTGTATTGTCCTCAGAGCCAGGTACTAGACCTCTTCCTCCTCCTCTCCCAGAGAAGGTTTTCAAGCCTCTCCCCAGAAAGGAGTTTTTCAAATCCCTGACCTCAATTTTTGAGGAACAGGAGAGATCGGATGAGGAGAATGTACCTTTTTGGGCTGGAATATGGCACCCCAAATGTCCCAGAATGCTTGATTTCAGAAGAAAGCAGAATGAGGGACTTGGTGGAATCATTACACAATGCAAGTGGCATTGACACATCTCCTGAAAACAACTTTGGCAGACCAGAACCAGGCGAGCATGCCAGTCCATCATACCGACAATTAATGACAAACGTAGCAGATTACTTAGGATGGGCTAAACCATCAGCCCAATTCATCCAGGATGATTTAACAGATATATTGGACCATGGTCCCACCGAAGACCCAGTACTACCCTTTCATGTAGCCCTGCAAAATAGGGTGGCCAAGAATTGGGGAAACTCCGGATTCTATTCCTCCGGTAAATAAATCCCTCACCTCAAAATACCGCCCGGCCAGCAGCGACCCCGGCTATCTGTCCAAACACCCAACTCCCGAGAGTCTGGTCATACAGGCAGCCACAGCTTCTAACAAACTTGCATACCCGTCTATCCCTCCAAACAGGGACGAAAAGCGTGTGGATGGTTGGGCACAGAAGGTACTTTCAGCCGGGAGCATGGCATTAAAATCTGCCAACTCCACATGTGCCTTTCTTTGGGAGTGCATTGCAATGGCGGCGGAGCACATACCAGAAGGGGAAGAACTGCAGATAGTGCAGTCCCGGGAGGATAGCTCAGCGGCAGCGTGCGCGTCTTGGAAGCAAGACGACATGAAGCAACACAGGTTCGATCCCCGGGTCCGCGCTTAGAAACCTCTGGGTGTTTAAGCGCGTTATAAATACGTAACTAAGACAAAAAAACTATTCCTGTAAATGCGCCTCGATGCCTGCGGGCTGTGTGAGCGCTTTATAAATGTAATTAATTAATTAATTAAGCAGGTCCATGGGCACTAGTACAGTAATGCGCAGATTTGCGTGGTTACGGAAGTCAGGTTTCGCACCGGACGTACAGAACCGCCTTCTGAACATGCCTTTTGACGGGTCTCACCTTTTTGGCAACAAGGCTGACGAGAGCCTTGAGAGGTTGCATACCTCAAAAGCAGCTGCCAAATCTTTAGGAGCTGCTATTAGGCAACCTCAGCCTTTTCGTGCTCAAGGACAGTCCTGGAGGGGATGATCCTATCATTACTACACCTCATATGGAAAGGCGAGAGGAATGGCCAGTCAAAGGGGCCAGAAAAAGGCCACTCGTGGTGGACGAGGAAAACGTGCTAAACCAGCTCCAGCTGAAGCCTCTCTGCCATCAGCGGCTGCAACATCCGCCACAAAACCGCTTTGAGGACTTGCATCACAAAACACCTGTAGGGGGCAGGCTGTCACAGCATCTGCAAGAATGGCGAGCCATTACTTCAGATGTTTGGGCTCTAGAAATAATAGCCCAAGGTTACTGCCTTCCTTTTCTAACACAACCTCAAAGCAATCCACCAGGGAGACACCCGTTGAAGTCTTCAAACCCGCTCCTACAGCAGGAAGTTTTAACCCTGCTTGAGATAGACCCAGTACCTGCAGCAGAGAGGAACAAGGGATGGTACTCCCCGTATTTTATTATCCCCAAAAAGGACGGAGGACTGAGACCAATCTTGGACTTAAGAAACTTGAACAAGTTCCTCAGAAAGGACAAGTTCAAGATGGTTACCCTTTCTCAGATCCTTCAGGCCCTTCAACGTCAGGACTGGTTGGTGTCATTGGACCTCCAGGATGCTTATTTTCATGTGCCGATTCATCTCAAGCACAGAAAATACCTGAGGTTCATAGTTGGTGACTCACATTATCAGCTTTGAGTCCTGCCTTTCGGGTTGATCTCCGCCCGAGGGTCTTCACCAAGTTAATGGTAGTGGTGGCAGCGCACCTCAGGAGAGGGGGGATTCATGTCTACCCCTACCTGGACGATTGGTTGATCAGAGCGCGTTCTGCTGAGCAAGCACTGGATCATCTGAAAGTCACCTGCCACTGCCTCCACAAACTGGGCTTCTCCCTCAATTTCAAGAAGTCACAGATGACACCTTCCCAACAGCTTCAGTACATAGGAGCTGTATTGGACACGTCCTTGGGAAAGAGCCTGCCTCCCAAGTCGAGGGCTCAAGACATTCTTCAGATGGTTTCCAAATTCCAAAATGCCCAAAATCTCCAGGCTTATGACTTTTTAAGGTTGCTTGGCCTCATGGCATCCTGCATCTTTCTGGTGCCAGAGGCACGCTTGAGGATGAGATCCCTTCAATGGGCCCTAAAGACTCAGTGGTCCCAGTTCTCGGGTCAAATGACGGATCTTCTTCAGATTCCGAACAAGGTCAGACAAGACCTTCTATGGTGGACCTGTAGAGAGAACATCCTAAAAGGAGAACCTTTTTGGCAACCATGGCCGGAGATCACAGTAGTGACGGACGCCTCACTCCTGGGGTGGGGAGCTCATGCCAACGATTTGACAATCAACGGTCGTTGGTCTCCATCGGAGTCCAAACTACATATCAACCTTTTAGAGCTGAGGGCAATCAGACTAGCGCTGAAGGCCTTCCTGCCATCTGTCAGGGGAAAAAATGTCCTGATAATGATGGACAACACAGTGGCCATGCACTACCTAAACAAAAGAGTAGGTGTGGGGTAACTACCCCTGTGCAGAGAGGCAATGCAGCTCTGGTATTGGGCGATTCAGGAAGGAATCTCTATAACAGCAATTTATCTAGCCAGGGAAGAGAATATGACGGCAGATGCTCTGAGCAGGCAGAGCACGGTATCCCACGAATGGGAACTGGCTCAGGAAGTCATTCAAGAGATCTTCGCCCTTTGGGGAACCCCTCAAGTAGACCTGTTTGCAACCGCAATCAACCGAAAATGCAAAAGGTATTGCTCAAGGGAATTTCCCCCGAGAGGAGCCCTGGGAGACGCGTTCGTGGTGGAGTGAAATTTCCCACTATTGTACACGTTCCCTCCAATTCCCGTCATTCCTCAGGTCATCAGGAGGCTGAGAAGGCTTTGGAGCCGTATGATCCTAATTGCCCCGGATTGGGCCAGGAGAACGTGGTACCCGGACTTTCTAGACATGTCCATCTGTCCTCCAGTACGTCTTCCTCAAAGAGAGAACCTTCTCTCTCAAATGGGGAGTCAGGTTCTCCATCCAGAGGTCAAAACGCTCAACCTTCATGCTTGGTATCTGAAAGGCTGAGATACAGGGATTGGAACCTTCCAGATGACGTTATGGAGGTGTTGTTTTCGGCAAGAAGGCCAGCAACAAAGTCTCTATACCGTTTACGTTGGAAAAAGTTTTGCAACTGGTGCAGAGAAAAGAATGTCGATCCTTTTCTATGTTCTATTCCGAAAGTATTATCTTTCCTTCTGACCCTAGCACATAGAGGTCTGAATATCGGAACAATAATAGGTTACCTTGCGGCGCTTTCCATTTTCAAGCGCTCATCGGAAGAATTTTCCTACTTCAAAATTCTTTTGATAATACAATTCTTAAAAGGACTTACGAATGTGTTTCCTCCTCACCCATTTCAAGTACCGATCTGGGATCTAAATTTAGTCCTAAAATTCTTAATGTGTGCTCCTTTTGAGCCTATGCACACGTGTCCATTAAGATTACTAACGTGGAAACCAGCCTTCTTGGTTGCTCTAACATCAGCAAGAAGAGTGAGCGAATTGCAGGCACTGTCTTCTGGGCCACTCTATACTGTGTTCCATAAGGACAGAGTTGTGTTGAGGGTGAAACCATCATTTTTACCGAAAGTAATATCTGATTTTCATTTAAGTCAGAAAATTGTCTTACCCGCGTTCTATCCTCCACCCCATCCTTCGAAGGAGGAGGAAAGATTACACAGGTTGGATCCGAAATGAGCTTTAAGCTTTTACTTCTCTAGACTTTCCAGACTTAGAGTGGACAACCAGCTGTTTATAGGTTACACAGGAAGGAAACTGGGTCAATCGGTGACAAAACAGACAATTTCACGCTGGTTTGTGCTTTGCATTTTAGAATGCTACAGACTAGCTCAAAAAGACCCTCCGGAAGGGTTAAGGGCTCATTCCACCAGAGGCATCGCCTCCTCCATGGCCCTTCAAAGAGGTGTTCCAATAAGATCCATTTGCGAAGCAGCAACTTGGTCTTCGCTACACACCTTCTCAAAATTCTATAACCTGGATGCTTCCTAGAGTATCGAAAAATCTACCCCCTCCTCCAGAGGAATTGTCCATACTGCTTTGGGAGTCTATCTAAGATTAGGAATACGTTGGAGGACATAATCCACTCGAAGAACAAGTTACTTAACTGGTAACGTTCTTTCGATTGGATGTTCCTCCAACGTATTCCTCATCGCCCTCCCAGCATACCCCTCTGTAGATTTTTCCGGGTTATTGCCATCTCAAATCTCGCAAGGCTCATACCTGTCTGCCGGCACAATCTACACAGTACAAGATCAAAGATAAAAAGGGGAAAAACAGAACTGAGGCCAACGGGCGCTGCGCCTGCTACTTATACACCCGATGACGTCACCCTCGACGGAGTCCTTCGAGGGACCATCGACTCGACGTCATCGACGCACGGCGCCCTCTGCCGAAAAAATTTCCAAAGAGCAGCAAAGCTGGATGGAATACATCTAAGATGAGGAATACGTTGGAGGAACATCCAATCAAAAGAACATTACCAGTTGGTAAGTAACTTGTTCTTCTGGACTTAACACTACAGCACCACATAAAGGACAACAACTTGAAAGAAGAGCCCATCTCTTCTCCATTACTGCCTCCTGGTGCTGTCCAAAACAGTGTACACATGTTGCCCCACAGTACCTTAGGGAGACAGGTCTGCCTCCCTCTCTTTTGCTCACTAGAGAACCTACTTCCTTCTTCATTCTAGCAAGATTGGCCTGTTTCACTGGAATCCCACAAGAGCCATCAATATCGCAGGTGTGCCTCACTTATGTAAGTAGGTCTACCCATCACAGCAATATGGTCACTGTTTTCCTTTTCTTATGCTGCCGCCTGGATACTGGCTCCTTTGCTGCCCCTCGCAGACACAACTGGTTCCTACAGTCACTACTGGCCTTCCTTGGCCTGGGTTGGCCATGCAGACTCCAAACTGAGACTTGAATGCCTCACGCAACAAAGTTACTGTCTGCCCCTTGCAGACCCGATAGGCCCCCAGGACCTGGTGCTGCCTTCTCAACAATACCTTGTCAGTCATTCAAAGCATTCCATGCATACAGGGCAGGGTGCAGGGAAAGACCAGACACAACACAGGGCAATGGTTTCCCTCTGCCGCTTTGACTAAGAAGTAGGAATATAGTCTAGATGATGGTTGCAGGAACTGGGATAAGGAGGAATGATCAAGCAGAGCTATTTTCTCTGAACATTTGGTGGGTACCCCACCTGTCCTCTGTGCTTTCACGGACCATGAAACTGGAAGCATCCGATATTCATGGTTGCTGCCAGCAGATCAATATCTGGAGGCACTGGCAGACCTATGGCCAAAACCATGTTTAAACTTCTGGGACGAAACTCAGGATGCCCACACAGATTGCAGATGTAGACATGACTGGAGAGGATAACGTGATGGAAAAACGCAGGTGGCCAAGAGTGGGGCAAGGATTTGGCTTGGGAAAGGGCAGAGACGTGAGATGTGGGCCAAGACAGGGAATAGTGGAGGGGTGGGGGGGAGTCACACATGGTGGGACCTCAGGCGGTGAAAGTGTAGGGACTAAGGTACTGGGATTTAGTGGGGTTTATAGGGACAATGTACTGATAGTGAAGTAGTGGATTCGAAAGGTTGTAATGAGCTCTGTTGGGAAGCAGCGTAATGAAGGGCGCTTAAGGGTGTGAACTCTGACAGTTAAGGTGCAAGTTGCTATGGGGGTAGAGGATTTTTCTTTTGCTTGTTTCCTCTTGTTTTTTTTTTTCCATTCTCTTCGTTGGCAGGTCAAATGAAAAACAGTGGTTTTGATGCTTTAGTTCTGATAGAGAATCACTTTATCAAGATCATTCCAGTCCTCCAAAGTCAGAGGGATTCCACTTGTGATCCCGAATACTTGGGCTATCTCTGAGGCTGCTGAGAGGAGCAGCATTTAGTTTGCGGTCGTTGAGTTTATAAAACTTGGAGCATGGTTTGTGCTACTGTGGTACTCATTTTGGCATAGTACTAAAGGCCAGTCGTGTTAGAAGGATCTCTTAAGTCAGGATCATATGAGAGCAATGCTACTGAAAGTATGACAGAATTGTTTAAAAATCTAAAGTACTGCCACAAATGTGCCTTGTGTGAGGGGACGGACATAGGAGACAGTGTTGTTCGTTGCCCAGCTGCTTTTATGTAAATCATAAGGGTCATTGGACAAATGCCTCACTAGCCCTTAATCTGTGAGGAGTTTCCCTGCCTCAACACAACTAACTAATGTATCAATCGTAGTTAGGATGTCAAAAACAAACAATCCTTTGCCTGAAACCTAATCTGACCCTCGCACTTTATATGCTACAAAAATGCACTGCAAGGGAAAAATGTCTTTTGGCTATTTCTTTCCAGCCTGGTTCAGTTCTGTGAGTTAAGGTTCCAACAGGTGGAGTAGCAACCAAATTATTTCAAATGAAAATGCCAAGGGGGACAATCCACTTCCCCTGTCCTTCCTAATCCTTTTCTTTAGTGTCACTATGTTCTCACAGTTTTTACATAAGTCTTTCATTCAGTGAAGCATGAATCTGTTATTTGAACAGATTATTTACTGTGTTTCGTTTTGACCCATAGCCTTGGTATTTGTTATTCAAGGCTTATGTATTCACTTCCCTTATCTAACTTACTTGGATCACTAGTTTAGTGCTGATGGTTTCCCAAAAACTGGTATGAGGAAGATTAGTGCTTTTAGTGATTACAAGCAAATTCCCTGCCTTTAATCAGCCACCATTTCCTGTAAACCCCAGCCGGAAAATACCTTATAAGTGACTTTAACAGTTACCTTTTCCACATAGCACTGCCCCACGACTTGTTTCTCAGTTTTGGTGTCGGTCAAGGCAATCAAAAGATCTTTGCAGCAGGTTCCCGGCTCCACGTTGCCAACACCAGTCATCAAAGTCCTGGCTTTCTGGTCTACTTCTACAGGGCCTCATAAGACTCAGGCATTCTCTGCAGCCTGTGACGTGGAAGGCATCCGTCACCTGTACGTTCGTAGTCTTCCCTGCAGTTAACCGGAAGCTTGTGGATGACCACGAACGCTCTCCATGTTTGGTTTCCGCGACTGATCGTTCTTGGACTGGGTGTGTTCCTGTTTGCGAACGCAGCCTGCATTCACACGGCTGAGCGCCTCTTCCACACCCAGCAATAAGCTGCGGCAGCTTTGTCGCACTACATCAATACTGTTCCTTCGGGTAGCCCGTGTTTCGGTATACCCTTGCTCGCAAGAGTTTCTCTCACTTCCTGCCTTACCTGGCTCTTGCGACTCAGTTGAGCATATCATTGTCCCGAACAATTATTCTTATTTATTTGTTGTTCGTTCTTCGTTCTGCTTCAACCACTTCTTCTACTACGTCCACCACTCCACACACTCGAGTTTTCTCGTTTCTCGCTTTTTATTGGTTTTACATCATCACTGATATTAACAAGACTAGAATGTGGCATGTGATTTTCTCCTTGTCTTACTCCCCCGTCCACATGGTGTTTCCTCGTCCCAGTACTTTAATTCCACATGCATGGTGTTGTATTATAGAAATACACGTATACATATGGTATTTGTGTCTTCTCCTAATGGGGTACGGTGGCTACTTCTAGTAACTTATGCATGTAAAACATGATGGTTCCATGCTTCGCCTACTTTGTGACAGTTTACACATTTTTTCAGATGGTGACGAGTTACAAGGAATTGAAGTACCAGAGAGCTGTATCTTTGGAAGCGGGCCGGCAGTCTGCACCAACCACGCCGCGTGACAGGTCTGTGATTTGAATGACTGAATGATTAAATGTATCCAGTGCCTAGTGTCCAATGGTACAATTTCATGATGTTTGGATGAAAGATGCAGAACAGCAGGAAGAAGCTTTCCTTTAGGCATCATGAGGAGTTACCATCACAAGGCATCTGAGAAGACGATGTTTTCAAGAAGTCTCAGCAAAGTTGTGTTCTTAAGCTGTTGCCATAAGGTTGAGAGAAGTGATTCTGATTTTCAAAATGTGCAAACATGTCGGAGCCCCTTGACTTAGAACTGACATAGCCAAATTACCTATTCTTTGGGATTGCCCCCACTCAGGAAAGTCTACAACCACTTTTTAGGTCACTGTACCTTTCACGGATAACAAATATCCATTTGTAAATCGGTCTGGATGCACTCACGCGCAGGCCATCACAGAAATGCTATGCAATTCTCCTCTGAAAATGGGTACCATGTTTCTGCCTTGTTTGGCGTTGTCAGTGAGGTGAAGCTGTGCCTCTCTCAGAAGAGTGAGCAAGGGGTCCACTCCTTGCCCACT
The DNA here is from genome assembly GCF_040938575.1 of Ambystoma mexicanum. Taxonomy (NCBI): domain Eukaryota; kingdom Metazoa; phylum Chordata; class Amphibia; order Caudata; family Ambystomatidae; genus Ambystoma; species Ambystoma mexicanum. The sequence goes on from NC_090921.1 coordinate 1,346,262,212, forward strand.
GTCTGTGTGGGTGCTTAATTGCAGCTATGAAACACATTTTTGGTGCAATAAAACTTCTCAACCAAGTGTGCCCCTTGTTGTGTATAGAAAATGTAAAGCTAAGTACTAACTGTCACAGATGGCCTCACTAACACACCAACTCCCAAAGCCAGTTTGAGGTTTTTATTTGTATTATGTTTTGTGAAAGGGGCTCAAAGGGCCACCGCTCTAGCTCGTGCTCTCATCTAAACAAAGCAAGACCCTCCCTAAACCAGGCATCCCTACACCCAATGTTAGTATCTATTGGTGGTTAACCCCTATTGTGTTGTTCTGACTAGCCCTCTGTGAGGGCTTAAAAACAGTTGCCCTATCTAAACTCCCACTCACCTCACATGCACCCGCGCAACACAGAACCACTTGCTCTCACAAACCAATAACTGACCACCTCTGCAAATCACCTCCACTCTTCTTCGTTCTTCTGGTCTCTTAGTCTGACACCTCCTCCTCTGACCTCAGCCGAACACCCCAGACCTTCCGGTTTCCTGTCCCCCTTCTTATTCCCCCTCCTTCTCCCATTGGTTTTCTTACCCTGGCCAATCACGCCCCATCTTCCACACATGGCAAGTGTAACAAATACCAAAATGCATAAAAAGGAGGCTAAGCCCTACTCCTTTTTTCCTCGCGTGTGCACCAATATTCCAGGATAATGGCGGCCCAAGTTGTAAAGTGTTCCAGTTCATGTCAGAGAGCTGTGCTGCGGCTAAGTCCAAGACGAGTATTGTAATATCTCTTCTTTCTTTGCCAGGGAGCTGCTCGGAGCCATATTATTTAATAGTCCATTTTGTGGAGCTTTACCACAGCCTCTGGAGCGTAGCATGTTCTGGTGTTACCTGGCATGCTGCCGCATTCCTTGCGTCTGCAAATGCTCTTGGCTGCTCTGCATAGTGGCCCTCTACCTGCTGGTTTTAGAGATTTGGTAACAGGAATGGCCTGTCTGGAAGCTCTGGTCGGCTGTTGTCGGTCTGTCCAAGCTGTTGCTGTATGTAGTTACCTGCAATGAAAAGAAAGAAACTGGCCAGCACTCTCATGGAAAGGTATGGGATGATACACAGCGGTACCGCCCAAACACATGCAGACACTTCAGGAGGGGACAGGAACTGGGGCTATCACTACTGCTTCCTTTCCTCTATGGGGTAAGGGGGACTCTAGCTTCCACCCTGGTAGATCTCCCACCCCAGGATGAGAGGGGTCCCCATTCCCTCCTGACAAGTTCAGTCTACTGGCCTCTTCGCGTAAGCTATTGTTAACTGTTTAGCTTTTCTTTCCCAAAAAAAAAAAGATTAGTAGTAACATATTGTTAATGTTGTTGGGATTCATTGTAGAAAATTGTAATGTGAAAAATATTATGTTACAAATATTGTAATGGGTGTCAAATGCAACGGGGTACATTCTTCCATTAGTTCCAGAGACGTAGCTGCTTGACCTGTTTAAAGAGAGATACGTTAAAGACTTTAGGCCGCTATATATGGCATCAATCATGGCTAGAAGGTGTATAGCAATGTATTGGGGAGGGAAACCGGCTCTGAAAATTGAACTCTGGATCAGAGACCTAGTCTTCTGCCAGAAGCAGGCAACAATGTATGCCGAATTGATGCCACTGTCCAGTAAGCCAAAGAATATACGGGGTAAATTGAGAGAGTAGTTTGCCAACATGCCAGATAAAGTTGCGGCTGGCTCAAGATAAGTGGGTCATCGTATATTGGCGAATGTAATTGTGACCTATCATTGATCTGTTTCTCAGTGTGTAAAATTGATTACCGTGGTGTATAATCTCCCCCATATGGTAATATACTCCTACGTCCTGTCCCCTTTCCTCCATACTTATGGGACATCTCTCCGTCCTGTGGGACGGGACCGGTGCACTTTGTAAAAAGCATCCACATTTTTTCCAAAAATGTGTCCCTCCTCTCTTTCCTGCGCGGGGCCCGGCACGCGGCCGTAACCCCGCCCACCTTGGCTCTGCCCCGCGCATCGCCCATCAGTCCTTCTCTCCGCACAATCGGGGGCCGGACGCACTTGCATTCTCGGAAGACTTTCTTCCCTGTTTTCCTCTCTGGCTCTCGCTAGCGTCCGTTTACTAGTCTGTCTATGTCTTTTAAACTAGATTTTCCAGACTGTTCATCGTGTCACTGTCGCTTCGCGAGGGCGGATCCCCATCCTCTTTGTTTAGAGTGTTTGGGTCCGGAACACCGTTGGGACTCCTGTTTTTACTGTGACTCCCTTTCAGTCCGGGTACTTCAACGTCAGTTGGAGCGGTGGGAGGAGGTGTTCGGGCGAACTCCTCCTTCACATTTTCAGGCGTTCATCGACGAGAAGAAAAAACGCCCGGTAAATTCTTTACTTTTCAGAGCACCCTGGCCGGGGAATACCTTTCGGGTTCCTCTCGGGCCGGGAGGGGGCGTTGATCGCTCTGTTACCGGAGTTCGCTCTGAGGTGCCTGTCGGGCCTAATAATTCTACCAGAGTTTTCTCTGAGGGTCTCCGTAAGGGGCCTGTGTTCACCGGAGTACGCTCCGAGGCCCCTCCTGTGGGGGCTGTTTGTAGACCCAGTTCTACTTAGTCGTGGGGTACCAGAGCTTGCTCTGAGGCCGCTCTTTCGGCTTCCCTCAAAGACAAAACCGGGGTGCGCCCCGAGGTCTTGGCTGGGCTTGAGGTTACCGAACGGATGTTCGAGGCCCGTGCCGATAAGGCTTCTACCGGGCCTAGGTCCGAGGTCCCTCGTACAGATGCTAAGGCTACCAACAGTTCTGAGGGGCCGGGCAAGGCCCTGTCGGTGAAAGTGGTTGCTCACCGTTCCCGCTCTTGTGGTGACACCAGATCTGTTGAGGGGGCAAAGAAGAAAGTTTCTTCTTTTACCGGCAGTGCCGAGGCCCTTCCTTCGAAGGCTCAGTTGGCGGTTGGTATGTCGCAGAAACATACCAGGCCTCATAGTACCGGCTCTACCGAGGTTCCTTACGTTAAGGCTAAAATTAAGACCCCTGACCCATCGACGGGGACCCCTGCCTCACTTCCTCACGTGCCGCAGTTCCCCTCAGATGAGGACAAAATGGTGGCCGTTCCCGCCACGACCACGGTGGCCATTTTAGGTACTAACCCTACAACTACGCCATCGGCCCCTGGTGTAGGGTTCGGTCCTTCGGGTGAACCTAAGGTCCCTTGTGCGCATCCTTACCGGCCGGTTTATGATTGAAATGCCCGGATGCCTCTTCCGCACAATGTTTCGTTGCCCGCGGGGGCGGCTCCCTTGATTTATGTGGATACGTCGGTGGAGGGGCCGGTGTGGCACCCTTCCCCATTACGTCCCTGGATTTGTTCACCTCATGAGAGGCCTCCTCAGGTTCCGAACCAATCTCCTGAGGACGCCTTTTTTTAGTAAATTTCAAGCGCTTATGCGCACCGACCCCATGAGGGAATATTTCAAAGGGCTTTTCAAGGAGATATGTCCACCTGCGCCTCCGGCTCCACCCGTTCCGCCGGTGGTCCTGCCGGCGCCTCTCTTGCCCGTGGTGCCTCCCCCTGCGCTTCCGCCTTTGCCACCATTGTCCCCAGTGGACAAGGCAGTGCCTGACACGGCTCAGCAGGATACTGACCTGTTAGATGACCCTCAAGGCGATCAGGACAACGAGGACCTTCCCCGCTCTATCAGCGCTTTCCATGACCGGGTGCTGGACATGAGTTTCTTAGATGTTCCGGTGCCCGAGGCACCTGCTCTGCAGGAGGGCGTGCTTTCTGGGGCGTTCACCTGGTCTCCTTTGGAGCGTACCGGCCTGTTCTTGCAGAAGGACCTTCTGGCCAAGGTCCGAAGAGTTTGGGAAAAGCCACACTCTTTTCGTCAATAAAAATATTGACGCGAGGTACAGGCTGCATTCTTCGAAAGAAGTGGCCTTGTCGTCTTGTCCGCCTCCCTCCTCCACAGTGGTGGCTGCGGCTACGTTGCAATCCAGACCTGCAGCATCCTCCTCCGCGACGGCTACTCAGGTCTTGGGAAAGGAGGACAAGCTCCTGGACTCCCTAGGGAGGAAAATCTTTGCCAATTTGGCCTTACAGCTCAGGCAGGCCAATGCAGAATTGATTTTGGCGGGAGCTAACATGCGGATGCGGATGTGGATGTGGAGAGGTCTGTTGGAGTTTGAGGAGCACATTCCGGTTGAGAAGTTGGAGGATTTCGGAGGGGGCCTTTCCGATGCCAGGGTCTTGGCCCAGGATCTCCTGGAGGCTGCGGCTCATCACGTAGACACCTCGGCTCGGGGTCTGATGCTTGGGGTCGATACCTCGCGGAAAGCGTGGCTGCATGCCACTAAGTTCTCGAAGGAGGTACAAGACAAGGTTCTGGACCTTCCATTTGATGGTAAGGAGCTTTTTCACTCTTCTACTGATGGAGAGCTCACCAAAACCAAAGATGGCACTCAGACGGCTAAATCATTGTCTGTTCTGGTTAAAGCTCCCTTCAAATCTCAAAGGCCATTGTCGCAAAGTCGACCTTCCTCTGGTCTTAGGGGCTTCCTCGACCGCAAATCTCGCAGAGTGGATACTCCTGCGGGGAATAACTGCCGTAGACGACAGCGTACGTGGTTTTTCTCCCGCTCCTCAGCCTCCTCATCAGGTTCAGGTGGCACCGCCACCGATAAGCCTGCCAAATGAGGGTTTTACGCGCTTGCACGAGACCCCGGTGGGAGGACGCATTGCGTCTCATTGGGAGGCGTGGCAGGCCATCACTGAAGACAGATGGGTCTTGTCAGTCGCTTAAGCGGGCTTCCGCTTACCTTTACCCCCTACCCCGCCCCTCCACCCTCCTTTTCAGCTGTCGGGCTCACCCTCCCTCAAGGCCGAGGTTCAGAAACTTCTGCACCTCAGAGCTATGGAACCCATTCCCCTTGGGGAGCGAGGGGAGGGCTTCTACTCCTGGCTGTTTACGGTGCCCAAACCCAACCAGGCTGGCCTGCACACCATCCTAGACCTTTCCCAGTTCAATCTTTTCCTACCCCAAGAGAAATTCAAGATGATCACGCCAGGCCCGATTCGCTCCTCTTTGCAGATGGGCGATTGGCTCAGCATGGTGGATGTTCAGGATGCGTACATGCATATCCTGATTTGGAATCCACACAGGAGGTATATCCGCTTCTCTTTGGGAGAGGAGCACTTCCAGCTTCGGGTGCTTCCTTTTGGCCTCAGTTCGGCGCCGCGTGTCTTCACGAAGATGATGTCGGTGATTGCGGCCTATCTTCGTCTCCAGGGTATCCATGTGTATCCCTATTTAGACGACTGGCTCCTACGCATCCCTTGTCCGTTGGCAGCAGCGGGCAACCTCCAGTCTCTCCTTCAGCTCCTGTTCCATCTTGGGCTGTCGGTGAACTGGCGGAAATCCTCCATTACGGTCTCACAGGACCTGACTTTCCTGGGTTTTCGTTGGAACACGATCGACTGCCGGGTGTATCTGACCGGGGACAGAATGGCAGATCTGTTTGCCACGTGTCAGATGTTTGCGCAGTCAGAGAGCATGTCGGCCTGGTGGTTCCAGAGGCTTCTGGGCCTTGTGGCCTCGTGTGTACTGGCTCTTCCTCTTGCTCGTCTCAAAATGAGACGGACCCAGATGGCTCTTCGGAGTTCCTGGTGTCAGGCTGTGGGCCCGGATTCCAAGCGGATAATTATTCCAGATTCCATGAGTGGACCTGGACTGGTGGTCATCTCTCAGCAACCTGTCAGTGGGCGCGGGGTTCCAGGACCCTGCCCCCATGGTGACGATCACGACAGACTCCTCCCTTTTGGGGTGGGGTGCGACGTTAGATCTTCTTCAGGTCTCGGACCTCTGGTCGCCTCAGGACAAGCTCCTGCACATAAATCATTTGGAGCTTCTGGTGATTTTTCTGGTGCTCAAGGCGTTCAGACTGCTCATTGTCAACAAGGTGGTCCGCATAAGAACGGACAATGTGGTATCAATGTATTACGTAAACAAGCAAAGGGGAACGAAGTCTCCCCCTCTCGTGGACCTGTCCATCCAGATTTGGGAGTGGGCCGTGCTTCATGGGGTCTGGCTGCTTGCAGTGCACATCCTGGGCCAGCTGAATGTCACTGGGGATGCCCTCAGCCGGCGGACAGTGGTCAGCTACGAGTGGGAGTTGAAGGCGGAGATCCTCTCATGGATTTTCTCGCGTTGGAGCACCCCGGAGGTGGACCTCTTCGCCACAGCGGTAAACAAGAAGCTTCCTCAGTACGCCTCCAGAGGGGGGCTGAGAGCCTCCTCTCTAGGGGACGCACTCGAGATTCCGTGGCACAACATGAGAGCTTACGCCTTCCCGCCTCTTCCCCTAGTTCATCGAGCAATTTGGAAGTTGAAGAGCTCGGTCAACTGTTCTCTTCTACTGATAGCTCTGTGGTGGCCGGCCAGGTTTTGGTTTTCTGAACTTTAACACCTGTCGGTGTGTCCACCGATCTTCTTCACCAAGGGGAACAGCAGATGTGCACCCCTCCCCACAATCGCTCAACTTGGCGGCATGGTGCCTGAGTTCACGTCTCTAGAGCGTTTGAGTTTGTCTGCGGATAACATGCGCATTATCCAGGCAGCCAGGAAACCCTCGACCAGATCCCAATACAAGAGTAAATGACTCAGGTTCTGTCATTGGTGTTTGGAGAAAGAATTGGACCCGAAGGTGGCAACGATTGACACAGTGCTGTCCTTCGTATCCTCCCTAGCAGAGTCAGGGGTTCATGTTCTGTCTTGCAGGACTTATCTCTCAGCGGTTTCCGCTTACCTCTCTACAGACCAGTGTTCTTATTCTTTAACTAACCCGGTGGTGAAGAGACATTTTGCTGGTTTGACACGCATCTACCCTCCGGTTCGTAGTCCGCAACCGCCTTGGGACCTAAATGTAGTTCTGACGGCGCTGTGCCATAAACCCTTTGAGCCAATGGCTACCGTTGACCTCAACTACGTGTCCTGGAAAGTGTCCTTTCTGGTCGCCGTTACATCAGCGAGGAGAGTGAGTGAGCTCCAGGCATTGTCGGTGGAACATCCTTTCTTGCTCTTTCACAAGGACAAGGTAGTCCTTCGGACAAACCCAGCTTTCCTACCAAAGGTAGTGACCGAATTCCATCTGAATCAGTAGATTTCCCTTCCGGTCTTTTTTCCGAACCCTGCCTCGGAGGCGGAAAGGGTTCTACACTGCCTGGATGTCCGAAGAGCTCTTAAGTTCTACCTGGACAGGACTTCCGAGATTCGGAGTTCTTCTCAACTTTTTGTGACCTTCGGTAACCCTCAGGGCAGGCCGGCGTCTAAGGCATCTATTTCCAGATGGATTGCCGCCTGTATCACGGAATCTTTCACTGTCCAAAAGCTGAAACCTCCTAAAGGTATCCATGCACACCAGGTGCGAGGCAAGGCTGCCGCGGTTGCTTTTCAGAAGTATGTTCCCTGGGAGTCCATCGCTAAAGCGGCTACTTGGGCCTCCCTATCTGCTTTCTGTAAACATTACTGCCTCGATATGAGCTCTAGAGCTGACGCTCAGTTCGGCCAGGCTGTGCTGAAGAACCTGTTTCAGTAAGGGGTATTTCCATCCACCCATAGTTCCTGTAAGGAGTGCTTGGAAATCTCCCATAAGTATGGAGGAAAGGGGACGGAACATAGGAGTATTACCAGGTTACTCACCGTAGTGACCACCTTACTCCTAGTCCATAGTCCCCTTTCCTCCATACGCCCGCCCACCGTCCCCTCTAATAAGGTTCTTCTGTTTTTGCTAATGGGTCTTTGACCCTGCGATAGAAAAGGACTGATGGGCGATGCGCGGGGCGGAGCCAAGGTGGGCGGGGTTACGGCCGCGTTCCGGACCCCACGCAGGAAAGAGAGGGACACATTTTTGGAAAAAATGTGGATGCTTTTTACAAAGTGCTCTGGTCCCGTCCCACAGGACGGAGAGATGTCCCATAAGTATGGAGGAAAGGGGACTATGGACTAGGAGTAAGGTGGTCACTACGGTGAGTAACCTGGTAAATACTGAACGCACACACATGAGAAGTTTGCAAGTGATATGATAGGTTACCTGCCGATGCGCACAAAGACTAAGCAATGTGTTCTAGGAGTACCCACATATTACTGTCCTTTTTTATTTGTCTATTGTATATTCCTTATTAAGAAGTTGTATAAGAAAAAACATAAATGAAGTGGAAAAAAGGTTTCAAAATAAAAGTGAAAATCAAATCTTTTTGGATACTACTCTCCAGTATTATCACAAAATGCCAAGGCACTGGCAGAGATGCATTTCCTCTGAGATGCCAGTGTCTGGTTTGTAGGTTATTGGGAGTTCAGTTTGGGGAAAAACTGGATCTCATCTCAGTGTTGACTGACTTTGGATATTCTCAGAGGTTAGCATTACCAGTTTGTTTCTGCTCTGAGTGAGGTATGAGGTATAATTTGCCCCTCTAATATGACATGAGGTTCTAGATTCTATTAAAGAAAAGGGGGATGAGTATTATAAATTAGTCTTCTTTACCAGCTCATCAAGCAGAAAAGAAAATCACACGGTTAAATGTTAAAAGGAAATGTAAACATTTTAAAACCTGACTGAAATTTTGCTTAAACAGTGAACTAACAATTAACAGAGTCTTGTTGCCATAAATGGCCAAATCAGTAGTCCTACCTTTACCACTTCTATTCTGTAGCACGCAGAAACCTGAGGCAGTCCATAATGGGAACAAAACCATTAAAGGAATCCAGCCTACCAGTGAAGGCCAGGATTCAGAGTGTTTGCAAAGTCGATCATAGCCATATTTTTCCATAGTTAACTGACAAAAGAAAGGTTTGTAGGACTAATACTTGCCTCCTTGTCTTTAGTAGAATAAAGAACCTATCAGCAGTTTAGTGTGGAAGATTATACATTCTTTTGCAAGACAGGATGCTTGCTATTATGCAAGTTTAAAGTGATAGTAACACTGTACTTGCAACATGTGTAATATGTTTATGATGCAATATCTTAAAAGTAGACTCCTGTATCCAGTCTGCTTCCTTCTGTCAGGTATCTTGATTGTCGTGAAGAGTATGGAGCCTCCGTCCCCAAGTACCACAAAGAGAGAATACAAGATCACTCCCTATGCGATCATTGGGGCCACAGGTGGGTTGTCCTCAAAGCCCGGATCCACGGAATGTTGATCACCCCAAGACCGCTGCAAAGGAAAGCTTAGGTTAGCAACCAAATGAGCACAGTACACAAGAGAAACTTAATAAGTATACAGGGGCTTACCTAAACAAGGGTTGTTGTGACCCTATATCCTATGCTTGGTGTAGTTCCGTGGAAGATGACACGTGAGCAGGCTCTCCCCGATGGTAGAAGGGAAAGGAGGAACAGCAGGTTGGGCGAGAACCCCAACCTCCCTGCCTGTAGTGATTGAAAGCAAGCTGGAATCACAAAGGCTGATGGAGCTTGAAGGCAGGAAAAAACAGATCCAGATAGGGCAGTCCGAGGCAGTCCAAATAACAATCCGAGGTCGAGTAAACAATTCAGGCAGTTTAGACAGAGAGCGTGATCCAAGAAGTCCGTAAAACAGTCTGTGATCAAAAGCCGTGAAACAAAGTATCCAAAGCGCCGTACAGAGTCCTCCGAAGTGAACAGCTGTGAAGCGCGATGCCGCGGGAGTTCACTGCATAAATAGTCACTGCCCCTGCGTCACATGATCCGCGAGTGAAGTGGAATAGCGCATCACGTGACCCGGGTTGTGCCACATGACCGCTGGATTCGTCCCAGTGATTGCCGTAGCGACCGCCCTCGCGCAGCATCCCGCAGACGCCACGGAAGCTGCCAGCGGACGAATGGGGAATCCCTGTGCCTGTGTTAGCGGAACGCTCGGCCCCTGGGACAAACCCGCTCACGTGCCACTCCCTGAACGTGGGTAAGGGGTAATGAGGTTGGGGCAAAGTGAACGATGCAGTATGAATGTTGCCTGGCCTAGATGTATGAGAGATGGGACGAGGTGAAAGCGTGACACCTTCATGATGTCCTCCAGTCTACCACATATGGAGAAGTCCTTTGATGCTATGGCACCCTGTAAAGAAGGCTCAAAAGGAAAATATGTTAATACCAGCTTCTTTCATGACCCAACGGATCCAATGTGCTAATGTTGAAGAAGAGGCTGGTAGATGGGACTTACGAAAGGAAATGTGTTGGGTTGTTGAATAAAGTCTGAAAGATGCTGTCATGAATCGCAGGGTGCGCCCCTTTTGGGCCTCATGGTCCCTGTCACAACGGACTTATACCCATTAATACCTCCAATATGGCCGTCCAACGCATTCCCTTCTCGCTCCATGCGTTGGACGTAACCTTTCTCTATTTCTAGACCACGCCTTCCGCGGCTCCGTGCGTCTCAATGCTATTGCGAAGTAGCGACCAGACGTGTGCTCCGTAGCTCGCGGTTCTTCTCCTTTCCACTCCGCTTCCCTTCCTCAAACCCCCCCCCCCCTTTCTTCTTCCTCCTGGATTCTAGTTCTAGCGAACTTACCTTGCCTCCTGGATTCCTGGATTCGGCCTCCTGGAAAACTGAACGCATTCTGGATTCGGCAGAGATGCGGCCGCCTTCTTCAAAACCCGATCCATCCGAAAGAAGGCAGCATCCAAAGACACCGGAAAAGAACAGATTCAGGTGAGAAGGGGGGGGAACTCCTTGACAGTTGCTGCGTTACGCTAATAGCACTTAGGACATTGAAACTCACCTAATGTTAAGGTTATATGTGATCTTATTGCTGACAAAACATCTAAATACATTTATAAAGACACAACAAATATAACGACATGCCTGTTACATCGCCCATATTATCTAAGTCCAGATGAATACATCTACTGTTTTAATAGTCTCACTGCCATCTTGTGGATCTTTCAAGAATTACTATTCTGGTTTTGTGCTTTTTTAAATGTCTTTTCACTTTTACCATATTACTTTCTGCCTACTTTTGCCTTGCTAATACCCTTTACGGGGGGACACCCACTCCGACCGCAGGGTACACTTATACCGGTCTTCGGTGTCCACTTATGCCTGCCCTTCCTCTTTTTTGTCCACCTTGTTACTCTTTATTTTTTTTATTTTTTTTTTAACTGAAGTCGATTTGTTTTTTCCCCACTTAAACCCAAACCTGCAGTACTATATTAGTGGCAATATTTCAATATTTTTCCAGCCTGCCACTATTTATTGCCCTCTTTATTTTTGTATTTAATTATTTTTACCCCTTTATTTATTGTCTCTATTATTTTCCTGCAATGTAATCACTGGTTACCAAGTTTTCATGTTCAGGAAGGAAGGAAAAGAAATAGAGAGCAACATGCCTTTGGGACATTTCTAAGGAAAACATGTAACAACCTAGATATAAAAAAGTCCTGTTAAAATCTAAATCTTGTTTGTCATGAACTCTTCTAATATAGACTAAACCGAGTAATAAAGTTAATTTACCAAACAGTAGCTCCATTAACTGCTGCAGAGTAATAAAGCATTTATTGATACGCCTGTACTATTGACGAGAAGTAAAAATAGCAACAAAGGACTCCTGGCTCATCTATTAATGGCCCTAGGACACTGTTAATTAGTAGTTCTGGGTTTGACAATACCCATTCCCTGACCTTGTCATGAGGGGGTGAGTGTTAAGCCCTCCCAGCTGGGGGTGGGAGGCCTGCCATGGAGAAATCCAGAGCTAGTCCTTCCTCTGAGGAAGATGGTGGCAGTTGAAAGGGTCCCCGTTTCTGTCCACCCCCTTGTGCAAGCATGCTTTGTCTCACACCATGCCTCATGAGCAAAATGTTTTCCAGACTCTTGATTTTCCAAAAGTGAACGGATGTCATCTGAGCCAAAACCAGCATTATCAAAGAGAGCATTCCTTCAGAACTACACTTGGTCCACATCATGTTAGCAGAGACTACGGTCCGAATGAACAAAAGCAACCATCCAACATCCCTCAATGACCGCATTCCCCCACCGGAGTCCGAGACCCAGAAGAGATGGGGGACATTACAATGGCTATGCGACTGGGCGAGCAGCCGTGCAATCTCCGATAGAGCCGGCTATCTCAATAAGACTGCACTTACCAGGGGGAGCCTAGTACCAAGCCCCCTAACAAGAACAGCGTCAGTGAGCACCTCAAGCCGCCATCGGCTAAAAGGGGCGCTGCTTAGCCCACTGTTTAAAGATTTTACCAGTTGTGTCACCACCCAGGCGGAAAGACTGGGACAGATAGGACAGGCAAGAAGACCAATGACTGGAGGTGGAGTAGCATAAAAAAAGAAACTGGAGGCTGTGTGTGTGTGTTGAGGGGAGGAGGAGAAGGAGATTGTGGCAGAAAACTAAAAGAACAGCCGGAGGACGGAAGGAGCAGCAGCGATTTCTGGAGAAGTTCTAATGGTGTGCAAGGGGTGTGTGAAAGTGTGGCAATTGTGGCGAGGAGAAGCAGAGTAGGGAGTGAATTTGAAGTGATTGTGGGAGTGAAAGGAGGGTGTCTGAAACTGAGGTGGGCGGAGTGGTTTTTGTAGTGTTCGGGAGGAAGTATTGGAGCACAGGAGAGAGTAGTGGTGTGGAGGCGGGAGTAGGAGTGTAAAGGAGTGGCAAGTAAGATCAGAGTGGAGGACAGGCCTAGAAGGTACGAGAGAAATCGGAGGGACAGAGAGAGAATAGGGAAGAGAGTAGAGGCAAAGACATGGGGAAGAAGTATAGAAAGTGGTAGAGAGACAGGAAGAGGAAAAAGTGAGTGTGAATGAAGACAGACCGCATCAAGAAGGGTGACGGCCCTTACACCTTAGAACACTAACGGCTAGGGCGAGTAGGAAAAACTAGGCATTCCCTGAGGGAGTCCACTTGGATAATGCCTCTGCCCTTAGGTGGGCACCAGTACTAGAGGGAAACAATCGGTAGCTACTAACGGTGGTGGAGACGCCTGGGTTGGGGAAGAGGGGCTTTAAGGCGAGAGACGGGGGTGTTAAAAATTCCACAAAAATCCTTGAACCATATCTGTGGCTTGGGGTCATTATTGTGCTATCTTTGATGCAGGGTTGAAACTCTTTCAGTAGCTAAGTTGCATTTTTCAAAATGTCATACTTGGAAACATTACATTTTCTTTTAATATTTAACCTTGTGTTTTTCTATGCTGTTTGATGGCTTGGTAAAGAAGACTAATGCATAATTGGAAACAACTTGTCCTGCAGTAGATATGTGTAGTGTACCATACTTGCTATCTGTCTTCAGAAATGTCTTTAAAGTTGTTGGTGTGCTATCCCACTTCGGTTTGCAAGGGCTGCGAAGTGTCTCAGTGCTCCGACAGGCAGGGCTGTACGCCTTCAGACTGCAATGCCGCAGCAGGCATGTTTGTATCTTCATATGTTGCATGTGCTGCAATCTAGATTTGACTTGGACCGTGAAGTGTTTTACTCGGTCAACACAGTTAAATTCATAAAATGATGCAACCGCCTCACTGGATCACGAGTACCGGGCTGCCTTTGTCTAAATTAGGAGCATGGCACAGTTTTACTGGCTTGCGGATGCAGTCCTTCTTTCTAAACTTTCATTGCAGCTCATCGTGTGAGTCATTCTGAATGTGTCTGGATCTCGCCCTACTTAAAAACCTGAATTTCTTGAATGTTGTTAAATACAACAACGGTTAGAAACCAGCTCAGCTGCGATGGCAAAAAGGTGAACAACTTCAGTAAACGTAGGCCTAACATTTTCTGATGCATCCCCTGCAACGCTTGAAACCAGAGCCATCTAAGGACACTTTGGGGCCTTGGGAACAGACGCCTTTATCCTCCCCCTTCAAGCCAAAGAAATGAATGTCTGTTTTGCTGTCTCACAACCCATAGCCTAATATGCAACATATATATATATATATATATATATATATATATATATATATAACCCCCCCCCCCCCAATGGCACCACAGGAAGCAATGTCGCATGACCGTAGACTCAGTAAACATCAGTTCCTCTAACTGGGGTCACATTCCCGGAAAGGCCTTGCGGGCATAAAAAAGTGTACATAAACAAAACATTTTTAAAATACTAATGCAATAAATACAATAAAATACCACTACAGTACCCACAAATCCAATACCTGGAAGTCACCAACAGTGAACAGGCGCATTAACGCTTTAATTAATAATGCTAATTTGTTATTTATATAGAGCTATCGCCAAAGCGCTATATTTAGCACATATTTACATACAATTATCATCCCAGCCTAAGTTGGCACTTATTTATCAACCACAGAAGAATTAAATGCTGAGTTGGCCTTGCCGGGATTCAAACCTTCAATGTGCAGACCACACAGATTGCAGCAGCAAGCGCTCAACCCACTGAGCTACCTTACCGCTTGGCTATTAAAACTGCAATGCCACAATAAGAAAACCGTTAAAACTGGCTGCACAATGTAGGTCAGACATGTAATACACTTTTGTGTGCTGATGATGCACAGTAAATAAATGCTATGCCACAGTAAGACGTACCTAGACCGGCTGCACCCGAATGCCAATCTAATCACGCTTACCATGCTTACTTTATCATACATGCCCTGTAAAATATGCCATGACACAGTAAGAAAAGGCTAGACTGGCTGCAACCAAATACCAGCCTTGGCAGGCAATAACACTGATCATGCTTAATTTATTATTGATGCCCAGTAGAAATGTCATGCCACAGTAAGAAATGACTAAACTGTATGTACCAAAATGGCAGTCTAATCAGCAATAACACACATGTCTGCTTCATCATGTATACCCATTATGTTTTAGCTCACCCCAGGGCTTTAAGTGTGCCGGGGCTATACATAGCCAAGCCCTGGAAGTCTACAAAAAGGACTCCTGAGCCGGGCCCTGCCGGGACCCCCCCCCCCCGATCCACCCCAATCCCCAGAGCAGTGCATGGTTAAAGGGTTGCCATGGTTAAAGGCAACCCTTTTACCATGCACAGCGCTTTGGCTAAATGGGCTGCCTGCTGGGGTTGGCTCCCCTCATTAAGTAACAAGACGCCTTTAGTTTCTTAAAGAGAGGAGCTAACCCCCTGCAGGCAGCTTTTTCACTCGAGGAGCTGCATAGTTAAATGACTGCCCGTGGGGGTCAACCATGTAGCTCCTTCAGTGAATTGACTGCCTGCTGGGTGTTGGCTCCTCTTTTTAAGAAATGATAGGAGAGCTGGGGCTCACTGGTATTATACCTTTTGGTGCTCCTGGCCCCTCCTTTTGTTTCTTAATCAGACTCCGACCCCCCACAAGCAGCCTGTCAGCGGGGCTGTGAGCCTGTGATTTTGAACAAAAAGGAGGGCTGGGTTCACCAAAGGTATATAATACCAGTGCCCCCCCACCTGTCCTGCTTGACTGCCATGGGGAGCCAAACATTTGCCAAACCCCTACACCCCATAGGCGAGGGAGGGGGCTCTAGTTAGGGTGTGTAACCTAAGTACAGGTGGGTGGGATCCAGCCACCCCTATCTAGGCCACACCTCCTAACTAGCGCCCGCTCGATTCCTTTTTTTTTTTAAACTTCTCTTTATTGGCAAGGAGCAGTAGCAGGCGCATTACATACTACATCAACAAAATCGTGTTACATGTTTAAGGGTACAGACAATCAGTGCATTAGTAACAAGGCAGACACATTCACAAAAACAAATCAAGTCCAGTGAGGGGACCCACAGTTCAGCTTACACCCTTGTCTGATCTGGCGATGGGGGCGAGGATAAGAGCTCCAGATCAGCTTTGCTGTTCAAATAGCTACAGAACTCTGTTCACACGTTTTTGGGGCGAGCATTCACAGGCAATGTATTGATATAGTCCTCCTCACACACCTGTGTCCAGGTGAGAGCCTTTAGCCACATTTCTAGCGTAGGGGGGGATCGCCGCTTCCAGCACTGCAGGATGCATCTCTTGGCCACTATGGCTCCCACGTTCAAAAATTTAGCAACCCGTCTTGCCCCCTCTCCCTCCCACCGCCCGAACCACACAGCCAGGGGGTCACGATCAATCCGGAACCCCACCATCTCTGAGAGGGCCTCGAGCACAGCCTCCCAAAACGGGGCCAGCGCCCCACAGGACCAGAACATGTGTGCGTGAGCCGCCTCGTTGGATTTGCATCTCTGGCAAACGTGGGGTTGATGTTGTGCAAACTTCCCAACCACATGAGGAGTATAATACAGGCGATTAAGGAGTTTAAATTGCACACATCTAAATCTAGAGTTGTGGGAGACCTTACGTGTGTGTGTACACATTTTCGCCCACATCTCGTCAGTGATTGCCAACCCCAGTTCCTGGCTCCATGCATTCCGAATCTTATAGGATGGTTCTACAGTACATTCTATCAATATTTTGTAAAGGGCGGATATCATGCCCCTACCCCCTGCAGAGTTAGCAATGTAGCAGATTTCAGTGGACTCTGGGGGTTCGTCCGGGTATGAGGGCCACATGTCCTGAACTGCCGCTCTGAGTCTAAAGTATTGCAGTAACTCCAGTGGTGAGCCAGTGTCCCCTGGCCTCAATGTCTGCGGGGTGATGAATTTCCCCTCGGGGAACAGGTCCGAAAGCGCCCGATACCCCAGGTCCAGTCAGTGTCGCATGAGGAGTTTATCCTGTGTGGGGGCGAGGCCTGGGAATGACCATATGGGCAGCCATTTATAGTACGGACGGAGGTCAGAGTGGGGTTGCAGCATCTGTTTCCATGCCCTGATTGTGGTGGCCACTGGGTCAGCCGGGGCGTCGGATTGATACGAGTGGAAGAGGATCAGGGACATAACATTTAGCTCCTCGGTTGCCAGGATCTCGAGTTTGACATGAGGAGGTGGGTCTTGGTGTTTATACCAGTGAGTTGCGTGTTGGGCTTGTGCAGCAATCCAGTATCGAGCTATATCCGGCGCGTTGAAACCCCCCTTCTCGTATGGTAGTCATATGCTGCCATTTCCTGCGGACGGCCCCGGAGTGCCACAGGAACCTGGCAAACCCCACGTGTAAGTCTGTGAAATAGTGCTTCCCGGGCCAGAGTGGGACGTTGGCGAATATGTATAGGAGCTTTGGAACTATAATCATTTTGATTAGCAACAGTCTTCCCGCTAGGGACAGGGGGAGAATACTCCACCTCTTCTTTCTAGCTTCCGCGTACTGCGCAGCAGCAACATAGTTGTCAGCCAACAGGGAGGCTCTAGACAGAGAGACCTGGACTTCGAGATACTTAATACCTTCTGGGGCCCACCTAAGTGGGAATTTGCATGATGGTTGAGGGGTTGCAGGTGTTAGAGGGAAGATATCTGATTTGTTGTAATTTATAGTGAAGCCCGAAAATGTACCTATTTTGATTATCTCACGGATGATTGGGTCTAAGTGGACCGAGGGGTCCCTGATATACAGAAGCACGTCGTCCGCATACAATGATATAATTTCAGGCGTGTCACACAGGCGTATCCCCTTACGAGTATGTTTGTCTCTTACACTGTCCGCCATTGGCTCGATAGCCATCGCAAATAATAGGGGGGAAAATGGGCACCCCTGGCGCGTCCCTCTGTGGAGGGTGAAGGGAGATGAGAATTAACCAGGACTCTGGCCACTGGGTTTGTGTAAAGCAGTTTGATATAGGAGAGCATGCGTGGGCCGATTCCCATCTTCTCCAGCATCGCCCACAAGTACTGCCATGAAACCATATCAAAACGCCTTTTGGGCATCTAGTGACACAGCAACCGTGTTCGCTTTTGGGTCAATTCTAGAGATGACATTGAATAGGCGCCAGATATTTAAAGCAGTGGAGCGGGCAGGGACAAAGCCGCTTTGGTCCGGGTGGATTAGGTACGTCATGATGGGGAGGAACCTGTTCGCAATGATCTTGGCGAATATTTTGGTGTCTGTATTC
Organism: Ambystoma mexicanum; assembly: GCF_040938575.1. Classification (NCBI taxonomy): domain Eukaryota; kingdom Metazoa; phylum Chordata; class Amphibia; order Caudata; family Ambystomatidae; genus Ambystoma; species Ambystoma mexicanum. The sequence goes on from NC_090921.1 coordinate 1,346,280,083, forward strand.
ACAAGAGAAAGAGGTCTGTAGGAGCCACACTCCTCCTGGGGTTTGCCCTGCTTGGGGAGTACAGTGATAATAGCCTCACGTAGGGACTGGGGGAGAGTGGCAAGGCGGAGGGACTCATCCTACACCTCATGCAGACATGTGGCCAGTAAAGCAACATGCTCTTGATAAAATTCAGCGGTCAGGCCATCCGGACCGGGGGCTTTGCCTTTGGGGAGGGCGGAAATAGCCTCAGTGATCTTGTCAAGAGAGATGGGAGCGTCCAGCTGCTCTTTAGTGGCGTGGGATATATAGGACATGGGGATACTGTCAAGGAGACGATCCAGGTCCTGAGGGCTATGCTCACTCTGCGGGCGTAGAGGGCAGCATAAAATTCCAAAAAGGTCTCAAGAATGGGTTGGTCAGCCCAATGTCGGACACCGTCCTTGCTCCTAATACTGTCAATACGGGTTGTGCCCCCCTCGATCCGGGCCAGCCTGGCCAGGGTTCGACCGGGTCTTTCCCCCTCGCCATACTTGCGAGCCGCAATGGGTCGTGCATAATATCGTATCTCCCTAAGGGCATGTGCCTCAAAGGTCTCCAATTCTGCACGTATCTGTGCCAACTTGGGCGGGGAGGGCAGAGGCGTATTCACGCTCTAGTTCCTTGAGTTTTGACTCAGAGCATTGTAAAGAGTTCCTAATGTCTTTCAGGACCCCTGCTTCCCTAGAGATACACATCCCTCTGAACACCTTGAAAGCCTCCCACCGGACCCCATCAGTTGTGTCATGACGTTTATTGTCAAAAAACGAAATGATATCCGCAAGGATGTCGGCCTTAAAAACTATGTCATGTAATGCCTCAGATTTAAAGCGCCAGTTGGAGGGACAAGGTAGTGCAGGCTGCAAGGTAATGTCGAGTGTCACTGGGGAGTGGTCTGAAATAATGGTGGTAATGGTAATTGCAAGTGCCTGGAAAATGCTTATTTAAAATACACAGGCCAAACATTTTGGCATTTCCAATGCTTGTTTTTAATAGGCGGTTGGTGCAAGGACATGCCTACTGTTTAGAAGTGGCTGAATGTCCACTTGGTAAGGGATGTTTAATGCACCAGTAACACGTTTAGAACTGCAATTAACCCTTTAACTCTCAGAAAACTCGTTATAAAGAAAACTGGCAGGCCAATGTTTGATGTTACTGCTTGATAAAGGTAGCTCAGAAAGATACTTGGGCCATAGGGATTAGCATGGTCAAGGGCAGTCAAGGGATGGGTAAATAACCAAACAACCACAGGCTGTACCTCCCCTTACATCCAATCACCCTTCTTGATGCACTCCAATGCAATAGTTTATAGGTGGCACTTTAGCCCCACCTAATAGCCAAAACTAAAAAATAGCCATGAGGAAAGTGTAGTTTTAGATGCACGACACAGATCAGTAACACTATGAAAACGCTACATATACCACAGCATAGACAGAGGACTCCTATTAGCAGAATGTGCTCAAGCATGTAGCAGATTGGAAGCAACGGGAAAGGTAGACATAGCATTTCATAGAAGAAATAGTGAATATAAATTGGAAGCTACCATAAAGGTGTATATATGCTAACCTAGACTGAGATTAGAAAAGAGGTATGATTTTCTGGTTGTACTGCTATCAGTCAGCGAAGAAACAAATAACTTTGTGGCGTGCAATATATCAAGGCCACTATTATAAATTAATCAACACTACAGGTATTTAACCGATGACTTAGACTTTCTTGATGACCCTACCTTGAGAATGAAATCACTCCTGGGGGCTGACAACTTGACATTTGTAGAGAACACCAATTTTGCCTGGCTAGGCACCACAAGAATAAATGAGTTCCCAGGATTGCATTTGGTATGATGTGAAGGTGCGATCTGAGCCAGTGTACAATTTCTGCACTTGACACATTGTTTCCCAGTTCTTCTCATAGAGCAAGGAACAATTATTTGTGAATATTTAACTTTCAAGAACTCAAATATACTCGGCCTCGTTATGAGTTGGGAGGTATTCCAGTGGTAAAGTCGCTAGAATACTGCACAACGGAATTACCGTTACTACCACTTGGTCTGGTGGATTTACTGCCGGATTACAAGTGGTTGAGGTGGTGTTAGTCACCACTAATTGATTTAGATGGAATTACTGCAGCAGTAATTCTGCTGCTGGTAATTCCACTGATTGTTCGGCAGAAAGTGTGCGATTTAACTCCAGCATCATAAATCCCCCACTCCAGGGCCAAACTCGTATGGTAGATCCGGAAAAGTGGTGGTAATTCCATACTCATAATGAGGCCTACTGTTTTTTGTAGAACTGACTTGGAAAGTCCACAGATCACATAATAAACCAACTGGACAATATTTGAAACCAAAACTTTATAGGCGCATGTTATGCAAAATGGAATTATTCTGGTTTCATGTTCTCGATCATCAAAGCAAGTATTAAATGTCAATTAGTGGGATCTTAAAAGATTAAATCTGGTGTTTTCTATTGTATTTCAACGTGGAAGTCGTTGACTGACGGAGGAGGCTGCTTTTAGCGGAGCGGCTTTAGGGTCTTCTATACCTCTACTCTCATGGGTCCTCTGCTCTAATGCTCTCGGCAGAGTATGAAGTAAACTTGCCGGCTTTCTAGTGTTGTGCAACATACAGAACCCGGCCTGTCTGCTCTTCAGTGTGGCACAGCATGTACACGTGCCTGCCCTGGTCTCTACGACACAGACTGGTGCCAAGACGAGGACGAGGACAAGGACAGGAAGAGGAGTGGTGCCTAGAGATGAGGTGAGGCAAGACTGGTAAGTTAGAGTGGTGCCGATCAAAGCCCACACGAGAACCACTGTATACCTTTCCTCTCTGCACACCATTATCTCCCTGTGTACTGACTGAGTTTTGGGTTCTGGCTTTATGCCGGGCCACAGTGGCAGAGGTGGAGGAGACCGGAGTTACTTAGCATCCGTCAGCGTGTAAGCGGCTGTAAGACCGGCATAGTTGCGGGTGATTTGATGGCGCCGTCAGTACCGTCTGTGTCAACTGCTCCCCATCCGCAACCCATTTGATGCCTCGGTTAATTTGACTACTATACTTTGCTATATTATATTATTATATACTATTATTATAGCACTTAACTTGCTCTGTATGTCAGCTAGCCTATCGCCGATATTTTAGGCAACAGGCATCAGAGCCACTATGAGGATCGTAGGGAAAAGGAATGCGCTGACAAAACTATTCCCCATGCCGAAGTCGAAGAAGTCGGTGTCCTTGGGAACCTACATTTCTGAGGCAGATGTTTTAATCTTGGAAAATGAAGTCCTGTTAGATGACTTTAGAACAGATAATGGCGCTGTAACGAAAGCAAGTGGTAAACTCCCCGAACTTCATGGTTAAGCCTGAGAATATTCCTCTAGAATATTTGATTCCCTTTGAGGGACACGACCTTCCATTTGTGAAGCGGGTCACTTCTTTGCTCTACCGGGTGAGGCCCAACCTCACAAAAAAAAAGGTGGGCGTAAATGTGACAAACAAACCCATAGAGAAAACCTTTGAGCTGTATAGATGCAGAACGTAAACAGAGGAAATCCCAAGTATCTGGGGGTATTCTACTCTCCAATAGGTATGCCCCTTTAACAGATCTGATACCGTAGATACACCAGGAGGGCAGCAGTTCAAAATAGTGCTCTAATTTGAGCGAGTGTGCCCAGACCAATTGGAAATGGTGATCCAGTTGACTACACCCACAACCCCACAAGATGTTGTATAAGTACATGCTCTAAGTTTGTCGACTGTGGTTCATATACTTTGGTATAAAATATTGTGGTTAACGGCTGTGGGGGCAGAATTATGGAAATGATTAAGCAAGCTCCGAGAAGTTCTTGCTTGTCGGCTGCCTTTCCCAATCTTCTTCATGCCACATGCCGTAGCTGCTTGGACTGTACTGGATGTTGGACTCAACCAAGCCCCCCACACAACGCCTAAACATTGCTTCAGGAATCTCCTAGAAGACTGGCGCAATGTTGTTAGCCTCCGAAGACTTTGAAAAGGCCCGAAATCTCTGCCCACAATTTTGAGGCTATAGTGACTTTTAAGCCCCCGCCCCTTTTTTCACACCAAACGTCTACATTCTCTTTGTTTCTTTTACAGGAGTGGGTTTGTGGTGTTTTTAGTTGGTTCATTACATTGAGTGTATTATTAAAGTCCCTCTATTTTATAGAACCTTGATTGGATATTCTTTTCTTTTTGACCACTGTAATAAAGCTGTTTGCGTTATCGGTTGTGCTACTGTTATCGGCTCACATCCCTCCTGAAGATATAGCATGCCCTCGGCCTGCACTACCAAAATGGGGGGTAGGAAGTATAACTTTCGTGTTGTGCCTGTTTCACTTTTATGATTGGGATCACAGCTGCTTTGGTAGTATTGTGGGTGCTGAGTAGGTTGATTAGCCACTACTCATCCCTTTACTCCTGCAGAGCAGTAGTCCTTTGTCACAGTATGATCAGGAACTACAACACAATGCATAATTGTGTGATTATTTCTCATGTAGTAGTATATATATGCCTGTCTTTTAGATGCTGCTACTATTTTCAAAAGGTGTGCACAATTCTACCTTTTAGGACAATTTATAGTTATGGCACTTGAATGTAGCATAGACACAAACAAAGGACAGTTTATCAACTGTTAGTTGGGGTTCTCACCTGGGCATTGTTTAAAACTTGAACTTGTTTGTGTTCCAACAGCTTTGTTTTAAAGGGGGATCAATAGGTGAAGGTCAGGAGGCTCTTGCAGAATTATATACCTTTTGAAGTGTACACCCTTGATTGGTAGGACGAGTGAAGGGGGGGGGGTGGAGAGGTAGTCGGTGTAGGCTATGTTTTGTGCACACGCAGTACTATCTATTTTTGTCTTCCCTCCCACTGTCTTCTTTCCAGGCATCTAGAGGTCTCTGCATTGCCAATGTTATGTGAAGGTAAAGGAAATGTACATAAATAATTGGGGGAAAAGTTAAAATGGAGCAATTTTGAAGCACTTACTAGTGTTTTATGGTGTCTCTTAATTTTGTTCTTGCAATGCAGGACTGACGGGCTCAAGAAAGAGTTACATAATAATTCAAGGTTGATGCAGTTTCACTTGCCTCAGTTGTTCCTCCTGAAGATTTAGTCCCATTATATCACAAAATATCTATCCTTTGAACTCTGGGAAAGGAGTGGAACGAAGGGGTCATCAGACTCCTGCACCTCCCGAGAGGGACCAGGGCAGGCGTGCTGCATAACAATGAGAGGTTTCTGCCTTAGGCTCTACCTTTTCTAATTATCAGCAGAAGCCAGGAAGAAACTGGGCAGGCCTTGGGAAAGCTGTGCTCGGTGAAAGGGTCGGACTGGGGCATAAAATCAGTCCAGGCACCATTGAAGAAGCTCACATTACAACAAATTATTATATAGAACAGTGTGTTTGAGTACTATCCAAGGGGTTGCTTTGATAATGTAGGTTGCAAATAAGCATTTGAACACATTTGCTTAGTAACATTGGTTAAAACTAGTGTATGAAACTGACCAATCTAGACAGAAAAGTGGTCTGTTCAGGCCCATCCTAGAGACATGGCCTGGCACTTCGATCATTGCCCTATATGATAGTCCGAGTCCGATTGTGGCACCTCTATTTGAGTTTCCACTTTCTCCCATCTGCTGGGGGAGGTAGACCCGTAGGTAACAAACTGAGGAATTCCCCCATTGTGGAACGTGCATTACAAACCCACAAGTATTTTTCACAGAGCAGGTTACTTGAGCATTGGTGAAGGATTCAGTTTACTGCAGCAAGGGTTGACTATGTGGAGACGTCATGTGGTGCCTAAAATGTCTGCCGTGTCCTCTCCCCGTTAGTATTAATGTGGCATGCCTCGTTTTTACTCTGCTGTCCTAACCGAATTGTGCCCCCATTCTTCCCACCTGACCTGCGTACATCTATTATGTAGCCACCCTCTTCTATGTTGCTGTAGTACATTGATCGCTGATTATACACGTTCACCTTGATTTTTACTGCTTACTTGTGTGCGGTGTTAACCTTATCTTTTGGTTCCCCAATAAACCGTGCACTTACATTTAAAGAATGTGCAGCAATGAGGCAAACGTTGTGATGTCCATTATATGAATGGGCACTGACTGTTATCATTACATATGTAGTAGGATCACAGTTGAGCTTTTTTATGGAGTAGCCAGTTGTGGGAGCCAAATCAGCTTTAGGGACTTATCATTTTGGCAGTTAAGCCCCAGAAAGATGAAACGATTTATCTAGGAGCACACACGTTGGTTAAGTGGCGAGGCCAGGTTTTGAGATCAATGTGCAACTCGGAGGTGGGCGAGGGCCAGACCGGGCGGGCTCCAACGGGGGCTCCAGCCCGACCCTCCTTTCGGGCCGGTACCCTCAGATGCCACGGACCCCACCATGGCTGCCCAGTGCAAAAACAAAACAAAAAAATTGCATTTCATTCCATTTTGCCAGCACTGCGCGGCAAAATGGAAAGAAATGCCTATTTATGAAAAACAATGAACGCAACCCTGATGGCGGCTCGGGTGCCGAGAGGGCACCAGGGCTGCATTTCTTTTTCAAAGTTGACTATTTCTTTCCATTATGCCTGTGCTGTGCTGATAAAATGGAAAGAAATGGCAATTTGTTTTTCTTCACATTTAACCATATGGAAAAGGAAAGGGGCATTTCGAATGGATTGTGTCCTCCCACGTATTCCTCATCTTTGATATTCGATATCCAGCTTCAGCTGCATCAGAATTTTTTTTTCGGCAGAGGGCGCTATGTTTCGAAGCAGTCGACTCGATGTACCTCAAGGGCCTCTGTCTCGAGGGTGATGTCATCGAAGGTATGGCTTCAGTTCTGTTTTTCTAAGCAAGCTTATGCTTCGAGAACTGCAGAGCGCTTCTATTGTTCATTCACGAAAATATCTTCATCTTTGACACCTATTACCCCGAAGACCGGGTTTAAGAAGTGTCAGGACTGCAGTTCCAAGATGTCGATAACTGACCCACATAGAGTATGCTTGTCGTGACTCCGTGTGGAACACAAGACCTCGGCCTGCTCGAAATGCCAGTCAATGACTGGAAAACCTCTGAAGCAGCTAAAGGGAAAATTGGCGGTAGGTAGAAACCCCAAGAAATCCCCATCGACTGCCCTGTTGAAGAAACTGTTTTCGGATGATGCGAGAGGCGACTCTCCTCAAAGGAAGAAAGTGAAAAGGTCCAGGAGTGGCTCCCACCACTCCTCGTTGTCGTCAAGTAAGTCGAAGAAGAGGCACCAGAAGTCGCCTACTTCGACTTCCTCGTCGGATTCCTCTCCTAAGAGAGCTATATCCTGTCGCACAAAGACCTCCACTCCTGCCGAATTGGAAGCATTTGGGTTAGAAATGGTAAATATATTTGAGAAACAAAAAGCCTCGACAAGCCATGCTCCTACTGTGCCTTCTAAAGCCGGTAAGATAAGGGCTTGAGGCAAATTCTACACGTCCTCGAGCCTGGGACGAAGGCCAGATCCAGATCGAGTGCCTTTGAGTCCTCGACACTATGAGAAATCATTGAAGGATCCTTCCAGCCGTAAGTCGAAGAATAAGTCGAGATCAAGGCTTTCGACGCCGGCTGCGCCATCGATGCTGGCTACGCCATCGATGCCAGCCGCCCAATCCAAACCAATGGCACCTATGACACCATCGGAGCCGAAAACAACTTCCGTAAAAATATCGATGACTCCTCGAGTGCTGAGTTTCACATTTTTGAAGCCTTTGATGCCCATCCCAGATAAGACTTATACTCCTTTACCAAGAAAGGATTATTTCAAGTAACTAACCTCGATTTATGAGGAAAATTAGCCATTGGATAACAATGCACCATTTGAGCTACAGTATAATACACCAAATGTCCCTGATAGTTTTATATCAGAGGAGTCAAGGCTAAAAGATCTTTATGACAACTTGCAAACAGCCAGTGGAGTGGACATTTCACCAGAGCTAGAATTTGGTAAACCTGAATCTGGTGAACATGCAGATGCTTCATATAGACAGTTTGTCTAAGGTTGTGGAATATTTGGAATGGAGTAGACCTACCCTCCCCTTCGAGCAGGATGATCTAACGGACATCCTTGATAAGGGTTCGCAAATATGATATGATATGGCATTTGTAACGCACCTATACACAAGTGTTTCAAGGCGCGACGAGGCAGGGAGGGGGGAGCAGGGGGGAAAGACAGACAACGATCCTACTAGGCCAGGTGTCATTCAGATCGCGCAAGTGCAGGGGTAGGGGGAAGGGAAAAAGTGCAAGGGGAAGGGGAGAGGGGGAAGTTCTGAACAGGGTAAGTCGAATAAAAAATAAATAATAAATAGGGCCAGCTGGTGGCAAGTGCAAGGTAAGTGCAGACAAGTGCTGGGAGGGGGGGCTGTAAGGGATGCAGCACAGTCCCGCAGTGCAGGGGTTGCCAGGGAGGCAGTGCAAGTGGAGAGTGGCTGGGCCAAGGAGCGAGGTCGGTGAGAGTGGCCCAGGTGCAGGTTCAGTGCAGTTTCAATAAAGAATTAGCAGGGGAGAGGGAGAGAGAAAGCGGAAGCAAAGAGGAAGGTTTTGAGGTGCTTCCGGAACCGAAGATGGTTCTCCTCAAGTTTCAGGGAGGCAGGAAGGCTGTTCCAGAGGGAGGCCCCTGCCGCAGAGAGAGATCTACCCCCAGCTCGTCGCTTCGAGAAGCGGCTGACCCTGAGGGAGTTGGAGACAGATGAGCGAAGGGCTCGGGAAGGAAGATATTTAGGAAGAGAGTTGAAGGTATTTAGGCCCCAGGCCCCAGAAGGCCTTGTGGACAATGCAGAGGGTTTTGAACTTAATCCTCGCAGCCACAGGGAGCCAGTGTAGAGATTTCAGTCCTGGAGAGATACGGTCCCTGGGCTTGAGGCCAAGGACAAGTCTCACAGTCCTGGATGAGTTGCAGAGGGCGGAGAGTAGAGGCAGGCAGATTAAGATAGAGGCTGTTACAGTAGTCCAGCTTCGAGAGAACCAGGGCTCTGGAGACCGTGAGCTTCTGGGGGAAGGAGAGGAAGGGAAGAATACCTCTGAGGAGGTGCAGCTGGTAGTGAGACTTCTTAGAGACGTCCGTTATATGAGGAGAGAAGGAGAGTGTGGAGTCGAAGATGACCCCGAGGTTTTTTGCCTTGCAAGTAGGAGCAGGAAGCGGGCCAAGAGAGGCTGGCCAGAGCGCTGCAGGGAAGGAGGAAGTGGGAGTGCCGATGAGTAGAATCTCAGTCTTACTGGCATTAAGGCAGAGGTCATTGGCGGCACACCATTCCTGGATAGCAGACAGACAGTCAGAGATGAGGGAAGGAGAGGAGGAGGCCGAGGGTAGCCTGAAAATGAGCTGGGTATCGTCCGCATAGCACTGAAAGTTGGGGCAGAGAGTGGCGATGCGGTGGGCAAGGAGTGCCAGATACTGTTTGAACAGCCAGGGAGAGAGAATAGATCCCTGGGGACACCACAGGTAGAGAAGATGATGTCAGAGAGGAAGGACCCCAGTTGGACCTGGGAAGGTCGATTGGAAAGGAAAGAGGTCAGCCACGCCAGAGCCTGACCAGTGATACCCAGGTTATCACGGAGACGGTTGAGCAGGATGGCATGGATTTTACCTTTCCATATTGCACTTCAAAAAAGAGTGTCTGCCAGTTGGGAGACGCCAGAGTCAAGTCAGGCAGTAAACAAAAACTTGACAAGAAAATACTGCCCATCTAGTAGTGACCCCCAACTACTTGTCAAAACTCCCCACCCCAGAAAGTCTGGTGGTACAGGCAGCTACAGCAACCTGAAACCAGGCAGTTTACCCAACCATCCCTCCGGATAGGGATGACAAGAGAGTAGATTCATGGACAAGGAAAGTATTTTCTGCGGGGGCATTGTTCTTAAGTCAGCCAAATTCACATGTGCCTTAGCAAAGTTGTCGTTCACTCTATGGGACTGTATTTCCATGGCGGCTCAGCATATTCCCGAGGGGGAGGAAAGACAGTTTCTTGGCTATTGTTAGAGACTGCAAAGAAGCCATGTGTGAGTCTCTTCAGTCAGGTCTGGACTCTTCTGACAGCATCAGCAGAGTCATGGCAGCAAGCATCGTAATCTGTAGATTTGCCTGGTTGAGGAAGTCTGGATTGTGCTGGATGTGCAAACCAGATTCCTTAACATACCTTTTGATGGGTCTCACCTTTTTGGCAGCAAGAGTGACGAAAGCCTTGAAGTTGTAGCCCTCGAAGGCTGCAGCCAAACCTTTAGGTGTCGCTATTAGGCAGCCTCAGCCCTTTTGCCCCAGTGGACAGCCTTCGAGGGGTATATCTTTTCGCTACTACTCCACCGTTGTAAGAGCGAGAAGAATGGCTGGTCAAAGAGGCCAAAGAAGATTCCTACATGGTGGAAGAGGCAGAGGTGCAAAGCCCACTCAAGCAGGGGCATACTTACCAACAACCACTGCTTCAGCCGCCTCATTGAGTTCTTGAGTCTTGAAACACCAGTGGGAAGCAGACTGTCTCAGTATCTGAAAGAATGGCGAGACATTACTCATTACTTTGGATGCTTGGGCATTGGAAACCATAGCCCAAGGTTGCTGCCTTCCCTTCATTCAGAGACCTCAAAACCATCCACCGGGGAGCCACTCTTCCAAATCCGCTCCTTCTGCAGGAAATTGCGACCCTGCTAGAGTGCCTGTAGTGGAGAGGAACAAAGGGTCGTACTATCCATATGTCCTAATACCCAAGAAGGATGGAGGACTGAGACCCATCTTTGACTTGAGATACTTGAACAAATTCCTCCGGAAGGACAAGTTCAAGATGGTCACACTTTCACAGATCCTTCAGGCCCTCCAACTCCCCGATTGGATTGTGACAATGGACGTTCAAGATGCTTATTTTCATGTGCCAATCCATCTCAAGCACAGAAAGTACCTGAGTTTTGTTGTTGGCGGTTCTCATTATCAGTTTCAAGTTCTGCCTTTCGGGCTGAACTCCGCCCCAAGGGTTTTCACCAAGCTGATGGCGGTGGTGGCAGCAAGTCTCAGGAGAGGGGGGATTTCACGTCTACCCCTACCCAGACGATTAGCTGATCAGGGCGCGTTCTACTGAACAAGGTCGGGAGCCCACAGCAACGATCTAGCAGTCGTTAGTCTCCATTGGAGTCCAAACTACACATCAATCTTTTAGAGCTGAGGGTAATCAGACTTGCGCTTAAGGCTTTTCTGCCATCTGTGTGGGGAAAGAATGTCCTGATAATGACGCACAACAGTGGCCATGTACTACCTCAACAAGAGAGGAGGTGTAGGGTCGCTACCACTGTGTAGACAGGCAATGCAACTCTGGTTCTGGGCAATTCAAGAAGGAATCTGCCTATCTGAATCTCACTAAGCCGGAGAGGAGAATACAGTGGCAGACGCTCTGAGCAGGCAGAGCAGAGTCTCCCACGAGTGGGAACTAGCTCACAAAGTCCTTCAAGAGATCTTCACCCTTTGGGGAACCCCTCAAGTGGATCTGTTCGCGACCAGTGTCAACTGGAAGTGCAAACTGTACTGCTCCAGGGAATTTCCTCCATGAGGATCTCTGGGAGACGCATTTGTGATGGACTGAGAGTTTCCACTCTTGTAAGCGTTTCCTCAAGTCCCCGTCATTCCTCGCGTGATCAGGAGGTTGAGAAAGTTCGATAAACCCATGATTCTAGTTTCCCCGGATTGGGCCAGGAGGCAGGACGACGTGGTACCCGGACATGTCCATCTGCCCTCCAATACGTCTTCCAAAAAAAAAGGACCTTCTCTCGCGTGAGGAGAGGCAGGGTTCTCCTTCCAGAGGTCAAGACTCTTAGCCTTCACGCATGGTTTCCGAGAGGCTGAGATACAAGGATTGGGACCTCCCGGATGACATAATGGAGATTTTGCTTTCGGCCAGAAGGCCAGCAAATAAGTCCTTGCACCGTTGCTGTTGGAACAAATTCTGCAGCTGGTGCAAGGACAAGAATATAGACCATTTACTATGCAAAACACCAGAGGAGTTATCTTTTCCACTATACCTAGCCAATCTGGGTCTCTGGGTTGGAACAATTAAAGGCCATTTGGCTGCGCTATCAATCTTTAAGTGCTCGTCAAGGGAATCTTCATATTTTAAGATCCCACTGGTAACACAATTTCTGAAGGGATTCACCGATGTGTTCCTGAGCGTTAAGCCTTCATTTTTGCCTAAGATCTTTTCAGATTTTCATGTAGAACAGAACATTGTATTGCCCACTTTCTACCCTCCACCTCAGCAAGGAAGAAGCGAGGTTACACAGATTAGATCCATGCAGAGCTCTAAGCTTATGCATCTCTAGAACAGTCACACTTTGTGTAGGTGATTATCTTTTTATAGGCTATACAGGTCACAAACTGGGTCAGGCTGTGACAAAACAGACCTTATCCAGGTGGATCCTTCCAGCAATTTCAGAATGCTACAGGCTTACCGGCAAAGATCCTCCAGACGGCTCGAGGGCCCATTCCACCAGGGGCATGGCTAACTCTTCGGCTCGGCAAAGAGGTGTTCCTATCAAAAACATTTGTGAGGCAGCTACGTGGTCTACTATACCTATGTTCACAAAGCATTAGTGCCTTCGTTCTTCCCTCAGTCAGGATGGAAGCTTTGGAAAATGTGTCCTTCATTCGTTTCATGGAAACCATTGAGACAATTCTTACTACCTCCACCAAAACAAACACTGCTTTGGGAGTCTATCAAAGATGAGGAATACGTTGGAGGACACAATCCATTCGAAGAACAAGTTACTTACCCCATGTAACGTTCTTTCGACTGCATCTTCCTCCCACGTATTCCTCATCGCCCTCCCAACCTACTCCACAGTAGAATTTTCCCATGCTATTACAGCTTTCGCTCCTTCAAAACTTAGTATTATCAAACCTGTGGTTGTGCGGGTAGTTCGACAAAAAGAAAAAAAGCCAACGAAGGCTGCGTGTGCTATATATATATATATATCATCGATGACATCACCCTCGACGGAGGCACTCTAGGGACATCAAGTCGACTACACCGACGTACAGCGCCCTCTGCCAAAAATGTTTCCGCTGAAGCTGGATACCGTATATCAAAGATGAAGAATACGTGGGAGGAACACACAGTGGTAAGAACGTTATCAGGGTTAAGTAACTTGTTCTTCTTTCTATTTTGCCCATGCGGCACAGGCCAAATGGACAGAAATGTCCCTATATGAAAAGAAAGGCCGCCCTGATGTTGACTCGACAGCGCCGCATTTATTTGTTTCCTTTTTCTAGGGCAGCCAGGGATTTCATGGGCTCAGCCCATGGTGGGCTCCTAGAGTCAGGCCTGACCCCAGGCTCAGCCCTACCCATAAAATCTCTCGCTCCCCCTGTTCTAGTGCAACTCTGCACTTGAACACCTCCCATCTTCCCAGCTATAGTTGGTATACATTTTGTTTGTGACTAGTCCTTTTTGAACTTTGGATTGAAAACATCTTGCTGGGGAGTGCAAGGCAAACAGATGTGATTGTGTTTTGATAAGTGAAGTAAAAATGTTCTTTTGTAGCAGTTTCACGATTGCTTTTATTTTTATGCTGTGTATGTTTGGCCATTATATCCAAAGTAGAAATATGCATTTAGCATTTAATTCAGAAGCCACAGCTACGGAATATTTTCCTGTCAAAAGAAATGAATCTCCAAGCAAGGCTTATTATAATTTTTCTAAAGATAAGGTGGGCTATACACATGTCTCCTGCTGTGACTGCAGGTCCAAGAACGTCAGGGCAGGGAATGGGCCTGTGGCAGATTGGCAACGTGCTTCTACTGCAGGATTGCCTTAGTGTGATCAAAGATGATCCTATATACCAGGGAGATCTTGAGGCAGTGAGATGAAGCAATTGTGCAGATTTTCAAATGGTCATAGCACAACGCCAGGACCAGGGACCATCTCTCCAGTCTTCAGGACAACAACCTATCTTCCCCCATCCATGGCGAATCGTCATGACTCGCATATCCACTCCTCATTTCCTCTTCTTACCCCATATTTGCTTTTAGAAATACTGTTTTATAAAGATGACTTGAAACATGCACAGCATAATAACGTACTCCTACAGATATGTACATCTGTATAGAAGTGTGTTAAGCTAAAAGAGTATGATTGTAGCATTATTTTCCCTCATCTTGAATGTAAGGCTACAAACCCCACAATGCAATTCAGCCAAAGGCTATGCAAAATGGCCTTTGGGTTTTCTAAATGACCAGAATCCCATCTAAAGAGTGTGTGAAAAGGGAAACTGTTGTTTTTCATTATCTGACAGTCATGCTTCATACATGTGAGGAGAATGTGACACTCTACAAAAAAACGGGTTTTGGTGTGTCAAATGAGGACACATGACAATTAGGGAGATAGTTTATGTTGTGTATGTGACATGTTAATTGTCTTGCAAGAAGGCATAGATTTGGGCTGCTGACTGGTGCTTTGTGTGATGTGACAAATCGAGGGATTCAGTCATTTCCCCCCCAGGGGGAGCCTTTCCTTGTGATGCTAGGGAGGTCAGCTCACTATGTGATAACCCTCCCTAGGGGTAGAGGCATGCAGGACCTCACCGGGACCTCACCGGGAGAGACACCCTGCCCACCCCCCATGGGGACAAGGACTTCCGCTCCAAGGAGGAAATCCCTTCCCACCCAACTCTTAACAACCCAAGACAGTACAAGAACAATCCTTCTACATTTGTTACTGTGATGTTGTATCTAATAACAGTTACCTGCCTAGTACTGTGACAAAGAAACTCAAAGGAGTTATTACGAGTATCGCCCAAACACAAAAGGAGGACTCCCATGAGACGCTGGTTAGGTCTAAGAGCAGCGTCATAAGAAGGGGAGGAGGCAGAGACCTGCAAGTTTCAATTCGGCTTCAGCAGGGAGGCTGGTGAACTGGAGAGAACGTGGACACCCAACGAGGGAAGAAGCATGGTGGAACAGGTGCCCAGGAAGTACCTTTCCAAAGACAGCCTTCTGAGAGGCTGTGAAGCAGACTGCCATCCCAGGAGCGACACTCCAGTGAGGGGTGGTGGCTGAGAGACTGGGAGAGAGGAAACCCTTCTCTGTGCCTATACTACTTAACAGGGAGTGCACTGAGGTGTGCTAGAGACTGAAACCGTGCTGAGGACAAGAGTTGTCCTGAGAGGTTTTGGCTAAAAAAGGGGGGTGGGGCGGAGAGAAGCCCTCTTAGTGCCGTTACGTGACGGCGTACTTCTTGTGCAGTGGTATCTGGAGAAGCAACAAAATATTTGTATGTAGGGGTTTCCTCCTTTGTTTCCAGCTCCACTGCATGAAGATTTGAGGTCCACAAAGATCATGGTTTCATTTTTTGATTTTATTCAATTGATGGAGTAACAAGTGGTGCCGACACGTGTTTCGACCTTACAGGTATTTTTCTAGGCTACCAATATAGTTTGGGTACATGATAATGTATAGGTTGTTTAATAAGAGTCGTGCATAGTGCATGGTGGGTGTGAGAGCCCCGTGTGGATTATTCAAACCATTGTAATAAATTTGACAGGGTGTCATTGTTCAACCACATGCTGTGTGAAATCATCTCCAAAAGAAATCTCCTTTCCGATAAACCGTCCACGTCTGACCAAATTTCCATGAACATAGTAGACACCACCCCTCTCTTCAACTTCTCACCAGTTTCACATGATGTAGTACTTAATACCATATCTAAACTTAAAGCTTCAAAATACAAAGGAGACCGTTTTCCAGCACACCTAATCAAATTATGTGCCCCTACTCTCACACCCATAATTACCAATTTCGTGAACGCTTCCTTCCATACCAATCGGGTCACAGCTAGCATTAAATCGGCGTGGGTCACACCTCTACTAAAAAAGCCTACATTAGATCCATTAGTGCCCACGAACTACCGGCCCATAACGACTGTTCCCTTCCTACTTAAAATTATCGACAAAATAGCTTACAACCAAATACAAACCCACCTCGAACAAAATAACTTACTAGGAGCCAGACAATCTGGATTTAGGCCCAACCACAGTACGGAGACAGCCCTCCTGGATTTGAAGATCTAATTGGACTCTATCAGAGACTCAGGCAAACTAGCCACCCTTCTACTACTGGACCTATCAGCAGCATTCGATCTGGTAGACCATGACAAACTTTGCGACACCCTAAAAAAAGATTTTAATTTCTCTATTAACGCTACTCAGTGGATCAAATCTTTTTTAACAGACCGCACATCCAGAGTTGCCATCGGAAACTATGCAGCGGACCCTATAGTAGTACCCATAGGAGTCCCCCAGGGATCCTGCCTCTCGCCCACCCTCTACAATGCATATACTAAACTCCTATTCTCGGCTCTTGACGATATGGGTGTCATCTACACCAACTTTGCAGATGACACCCAGATCCTCATCCCCATCTCAGGTGACTACACCAAAGACACTGACGCTATCAACAAAGTTTATTCTATAATTCAAAATTGGATGGCCCTAAACAGTCTCTGCCTTAACGATGAGAAAACGGAGGTCCTCATCGTGGGCTCCCAAAAAAGAATAAGCTCCCTCCACACTAACTACTCTCACATCAACATTGACGGTACACAGATCCCAGTACTCAAACAAGTTAACTCTTGGTGTATATATAGATGCCAACCTCACTATGCACAAACAAATAGCAACCCTCTCCTCTTCCACAGCCTACAAAGCAAAACTTATTGCACTCAGCCGCCAATTTCTCACCCCCACAAATTGCATCACTTTGGCCAGAGCGCTGATCTTAACGAAATTGGATTACTGTAACATCCTCTTCCTAGGAACCTCCAAGCAAGAATCATCTTCAAAACACTCAGCACCGTCTATAAATGCATCATCAACAAAGCGCGCAGCTACCTCAACAACACCATTAAGAAAAAAATCTCCTGTAGAACACTGAGATCTAATAAACTGACCCTCTTGGAAGTTCCTCAATACAAATACAGTAGCGCAGGAGGAAGCAGCTTCAGAGTCCTAGCCCATCACACTGGAATACACTACCCCTTAGTATCAAAATTGAGGACTCCCTACTTCAAAAGCACTGAAACCTGGTTATTTAACAAATATTAACCTAATAGAATGCCTCTGGTTTACCCCCTTCTTTGAATTTAAACAGCAAACGTAGCCCCATGGCCCTCATGTACCTCTAGGGGTCACCTCTAGATCTGCAACTAGTGTTTAAACAAAATGTGACCTGCTACTTTGACCGATTGGAATTTAGTATAAGAAATGTGATTACATGATTTATTTGCATTTCAGTATAAAATATGTTCTATGTGATGGTAACTGTAACCATGTATAAAAATGCTACAATTTATTGAATTCTCGCCGTGATACCCGCGGGTCTGGGCGAGTAACAAATGTAATAAATAAATAAAATGTCTGTGTTGGGACCATTCCAAGCGAGGGGACATGGTGTCCGATATCACATTGTGTGCATTATTTCATGAAGTTTACACAATTCAGTTAAAACCAACAAACATCCAATTACATTTTTGTATATACAATATACATGTGAATGTGGCATCATAAATTTGGGGAAAAAAAGATTTTTAAAACAAAAGGAGAGAAAAGGTTTGTGCGAGACTGTTCGTATTGTCATAGAAATGCATGGGTTGTCAGAGGCAACTCTAGTCCCAAAACAAGGGCACAACTGGGTTGACTGTGCTGTGAGCAAGGTCTCTGCAACAGAGAAATCCATGAACCTGCTTATTGTAGGTGGCAGGACGTTGCAACTGTGGGGTGCAACCCTTAAGGGCTTGGAAGTGTGGAAAAGGACTTGCATAGCCCCCAAGCCCTTGGATTGGATTTTGTAGCAACCACAAAACCAAGTAAGTGGCCATGGCCCTCCCTGCATCTCCAAACCACATTAACAAATGAACACCAGTTTGGGCACATACTGCAAGCTGATTGGTGCTGCTGAAAAGCCCTGCATCGATGGCCCCGACCCCCACCGCTCCCTGACTCAAAACTGGCATGGGTACAATTTTAGAGGGGCGGGGCAAGGATGTAACTTTTGTGGCACCTCATTTTGTTCCCCTCATTTGGGAGGGGCCCTTTCCTTTAGATGTCATGACCCCAACCCCACAAACGGTTCAATTCCGAAAAGCCTGGCTCGTCGCCCTGGTATGCCTTATAGGACATTAGTGACTTTAAAGCCCACTTCTCCACATTTTAATACATCATATTGTTGAACATTGAAATTGCTGCTAAAATGTTTTGCTTGAACACCCTGCTTATAAACTCAGGCTGCTCTTTTGCACAAAGGTCTGTATTCTCCGTTTTTCTTTTATCGGGGTGTATTTTTAGTGTTTTCAATTAGTTTGATTGCATTGATTATTTTATTAAAGTTCCTATATTTTTATAGAACCATGATGGGACATTCTTTTGGTACCATTAAACTAAAGTTGTTTGGGTTGCTCCTCTTATCAGCTCACACCCCTCCTGAAGATGTAGCCTGCCCTTTGCCCACTTAGAGGCGAAGGAGCTAAACTTTTCGAGCTGTGCCTGGTTCACATTTCTGTCAAGACGTTTTTGCCGGTCATCTCCGCAACCTTCCACTCGCTGTCACAAAACTGTGTAACGCATCATTTTGTTATCTCACTATAGAAAGGCTGGTGGTTTTTTCTTGGAGAGATGTGTGCAATCTTGAGGTTTTTCAGCGGGTGCATAAAAGCAATGTTCTGTCCTGTCCCTTTAATCAAATCACACTGCAATTCAACATTGTTGAAGAAGACACAAGGGTATGAAGGCTACACTTGTCTTCTCACAAAGAGCTATTTAGAAGGCTCGCATGGGGCAGCGGGGTAGAATCCTGCATCTTCCCAGCTGCCTATTAAAAGGGTTGCACGTGGGGCCGCCGATCTGTGGCTGTCTGTAATTATTTGCGCTGTGTGTACGCTTCGATAGCAGGGACGACTTTTAGCGCTTTTTTAAAGCCAGGAGATATGAGCTGTTAAAGGTCAATGCTGACGTGTCACTCTTGTTTTTCCTCAGTGAAAAGAAGATATTGGCGCCCGTCTTCCTGGAGAGTCCCGGTTTACAAGAGATTGGCCCTGGTCACTGTGACCCAGAATCTTCCACCAATGAAAAGGTTTAGTACATTTGTTCATGGGCATCGATGTGGTAATTAAATATATTCTTCATGTTTAAATTGGGACCCTTCGATTAGTCGAGATTCTTTGAAGGCATGGAAAAAGTGCCCTCGATCCTTATCTCATTTGTGAGTGTTTGAACACCTGCCACCTTGTGGCGGGAGCCGCGGTACCAGAAACCCCAGGCAAACTGTTGACCTAGAAAGATGCGCATGTTCTATTGGCCCTTCCCTCAGTCCCTGTGCTTATTATTTTTATGCTGGGGCCTGGAGCCGTTGGTATCGTTGTGGCTGCTCGTTTCTATATTGGCGTCTCTAATTTTTGACGAGTTATCAGCTTCACACCCACCGCTCTCCACTGGAACAATACCAGATCCAATTGGCAATGCAACTAGACGCCATTTATTTTGATGAATACATATAGTTTTATTTTCGTATTACTCATATTATTTTATGAATGTATGTTTGAATCTAGCTAGTAAATCATTATTTTAAAAGTTGCATAGTTATCCCACCGCTGCCTGTTTCCAAAATAGAGCTTCATTTAAAAGTTTAGATTATTCCTGTTTATCAATTACCCTGCCATTGCCATGGAAGCTGGCAATGTTCTGCAAGGTGAGAAGATTTCCAGTTTCCATTATGCCTGGTTGGCAGATTTTCAGCACATAAACTACACACATCATTACTAGTTTAAGCTGTGCCCCCTTTACACACACTATCCACTTTGTCGGGACTCTTTTCATGGCTGGTTTCCATTGTGCTCACTTAAACCATCATTGTCTGGCCTTAATTGCCCACTGCCAGCAGATGCCATCTTTTCTGAACAGTACTGCATCGAAGAATGCTCACCATGGTGGTATAGGGTCACAATGACCGTGGTGCAACATCCCATCTCACCCATGCACACATAAAGACATTGCCCCCAAGGCAATATGTGCTGCTGGCTAGAGTGAGCTGAAATGCTGGCCTGCCATCCTCCAAGCAGATCTGTCAGGGTGGGGCCTCTGAAACCACTTCTCTCCTACAGCTTTATTTGTATGGCACACCTACATTTCTTATGGTATCATTAAGACAATGACATACTGTTAGGCAGAATCCTGTGCAGTTCCCTTAGGGAATACTACAGAAGATTAAGACTACAGGTATGAGCAATAAATCCCCTTTGGTATCAGTCTGTACCACAAAGATTTAGTTGGTAACTGTGGCTTAGCAGTCAGACTTATCTCAAGAGGGAGATGAGCAGTATTCAGGGTTTACACAATAGGGCTACATTGCTATGCCACAAGGAAACACTGACCAAAGCTTTGTATTGAAAAGAATATATCACATTAATCACAGTTGATAAAGCAAGTTAAAATCAGTCAAGAAAAGTATACCCAACTCCCTAGTTAAATTGTAGACAAGTTTGAGCAACAGTGAAAACTGCGCAAAATGGCACAGTGAAAACCAAACACAAATGGCACTCTAGCAATTTCTCACCAGGGAGGGAAAGCACAAGTTATACAGAAGTATCTTTCTACGCAGCCTAGCAACACTTCCCCTAAGTTTGTGAACAAGTTTGGGCAAGGCAGTACTTAAGCATAGAGAATACTTAAATGAAAACCGAGCAAAATGGCACTTCACAAGTTTAAAAAGTGGGAAGGAAAAGGTGGTTATAAGAAGTAGGTGCACCAACACAGTTCTAGTTGAGAAGCAATCTAGAGAAGGCAGTTCTAACAAATTTAGCCTGAGTCAATAGGCCTGTGCCAGAGTCAGTGGTACAGGGCAAAGGCCCCAGCAGCAAAATGTTCTTGTAGCTGCAGTCAAGTCTTTGGTTAACGGTTTGAAAAGGTGGATACAGAAGGTGAAAGACAATTATTATTATTTTATTAATGTGATACAGTTTTATACAAAATGTAAAAAACTTTACACATAAATTACATTAAACACTTACACTATAGGAATAAATTCAAAATATACAGTTAAAAATCATTATAGACACTGTAGAAATTCATCACAAATCAATCGTTCTTCAAGGCAAAGAAAAAACATTAGGACAGATCAGAGCCATAATAAAGTTTTAGATAAATATTATAAGACTATTTGCTAGAGGTAGAACCCTTTATGCATATGGATGGCCACCCTTGTGCTTGCTTTCAGATATATAGTGGCCTCGCACCATACCTGGAAAAGTGCTAAATGCAGTTTAGGATTTAGGGAATTGGTACATTGGATCCAGAAATCTGGATGTATGATTTGATCATTATCATGGACAAATTCCTTCAAATATTTCCTATGTCTTGTTTTTAGCCTACTACATTTTGTTAGTACGTGGCATGCCGTCTCCGGCATAGATGTAGACTCACATATTCTGCAGTACCTAGCTGCGGTAGTCAGGCCCATTGATGCACCACGAGCCGACAGAACTGGTAAATAGTTGAAGCGTAAGAGTAGTATAAAGCGCCTCAGTTGGTCCGACGGGCATAGATTTAAATAAAGCTGAGGCTTCATGTAAGTATAAAGTATAAATGTGATGAAGCCATAGCTTTTCAGACGTCCCAGATGAATGAAATTACTCTGCCAGTCCCATAGATTTAGGCGATTTCGCATGCTAACAATCAGGTGTTCATTTTCCCTACCCCACTCCGGGGACCAACTGATGTCTTCGATCAGAGTGTTAATCTGGGTTTCAAGTTTTGTCTGTCTACCCGCAGAAGTATCCTCTTTAATGGTCCTGAGGAGGTTGTTTGTAGGTCTGTTGTTAAACCTGATGTAGAATTCCAACCTTTTCCTCAAAACTATAGCCTTAAGAGAAAGGATACCCAACTCTAGCCTAATCATAGCCATGGGAATGCATTGGGGGAGACCAAGAACTTTTCTCCAGAACTTCCCCTCCACAAGTTGTAACCAACCAAGGTCCATGTTGATCAAGGACTCTAAACCATATATGACCATAGGGACCAGGCATTGCAGATAGAGCTGGCGGGCTGCCCAAATAGAAAAACCACATTGCTCATATGTAAATCTATGAATTAATGCTGTAAGTTGGGCAGCCTTTAATCTGCGTTCCTGAATACACATATGGTAGTTTCCTTTGTGATCGAACTCTACCCCTAGATATTTATATGAGAGTGTGTATTCAATTTCGATTGGGCCCACCATCATACGAGGCCTAGCAACCTTTCCTGCTGTATACAGCATTAATTTGGTTTTGCTGTGGTTAATGGTAAGTTCGTTAGATTCTGCATATTTCCATAACTGATTGGTTGACCTGAGTATTCCACTAAAAGTGTGGTCTAGTATCACTAGGTCATCCGCATAAGCCAGTATGGGACAATGGTGAGAACCTATCTTAGGGGGGCAGTTGTTTATCCCCAAGAAGCAGTTAGGCACATCAGATACAAATAGATTATATAAAATGGGGGCCGTCACACATCCCTGTTTTACCCCTCGCTTCAAAGAGATAGGTTTAGTCACTGTCCCCTGATTATCCAGCCTGACTTGTACGGTGTTATTAGAATGTAGCAGCTCGAGGTAATATAATAAAGATGCAGGGCAACCAAAATTCTTTAATTTTTCCCATAAGAGGGATCGATTAACTGAGTCGAAGGCGGCCCTAAAATCTACATAAAGTGCATATAGTGGAGGATTAGTGCGTGTTAAAGCCTTATTGCTTAGGGTATTCATGATAAAAAGATTATGTGATGTGGAATGGCCAGCCCTAAAACCACATTGAAATTGGTCCAAGATGCCTGCCTCCTCAGTCCATTTTTGTAGTTCATTAAGAATGAGAGCAGCAAACATCTTCCCGGTACAGTCCAGCATAGATAGTAATCGGTAATTCTCAGGGTCGTTCCTGCTACCCTTTTTGAAGACAGGTATGATGATGGCCTCTTGCCAAGATGTTGGTATGCGTCCATCAGACATAATTTTGTCAAACAGAATTTTTAGCAGATTGGCCCAGAACATTGAGTTGTTTCTCATCACTACATTAGATAAACCATTAGGGCCTGGAGCTCGTGAGGAGTTTAATTCCTTAATTCTGCATTGTAGGTCCTCAATGGTAACACTGAAAGGAGGGGTGGGAGGATTGGGAGAGGTGGGAGAGCAGAGCTTATTGCTAATCCCGGCGTTTCGTTTTTCCAGATGATATGTCCATTTGTCACTGCATATGGGGTTCACCATATTGATGATCTTCTTGCCTTTTACCTCTCCCAAAATGGACCATATTTTGCGGGAGTTCTTACTACATAGAGTTTTAACTGTAGATTGCCATCTCTCCAATTTCCTGTGTCTTTTATGTATTTTTAGCCATTTTTGGTAAGCAGCTTTCAGCTTTCTTATTGTAGCTGCTTTATCATTAGAAGCATGCAGGTCCTTTCTAATAACCCGGATTTCCCTTCTTAGCTTGCGCTTCTGATCTCTGATGGCACGATCATAAATTAGCTCTTGCGGCAATTTCCCTGCCATCATCCGTATTTTATAGGAACCATGCAAGCCGGAGAAATTACTGATCCATCCTTCAATTTGTTCGGGCGACATCTGTGAGAATAATTTAGACTGTACAAGTCCCCAATCTCCCGATGCTATAGATGCCTTCATCACATTTTGTGCTGACCAGGATATGCGATTTGAAGAGTGGTTGGCTATCATCTCACCAAGATTTGCCCTTCTCTCGGTTGGTATATGGGATCTTAAATTAAGTATCAAGGGGTCATGGTCACTCCAGATACATTCCCTCACAACCATGTCATCAATGATGTTTGCAATTTCCGCACTCGTGAAGATATAGTCGAGGGTACTTCCACTCTTTCCATTTTTCCGAGTGAATTTTGCGGGTCTGTCATTCTTTGTCCTGCCATTGATTACTTCAAGATCCCAGCATTCGAAGAAACTGCTCCAACATTCTCCCTCGTTATCGGTGTATGTCTGTTTCCAGTGGCTTTTGCTGGCTAGGTTCTGGTTGTTAGTAGTGCCCCCTCCATGGTTTATCCGGCAATTGAAGTCCCCTGCGGCAATAACAAGATATTTATCATTTAATAACCTCCAATTACTGAGGAGGTCATTTAGAACATCTTGTATATGCTCTCTATGTGTTGCCCCCGGGGGGTTGTAGATATTTATTAATAATGTTTCTTCCCAGACCTCACTTATTCTAAGGGACAAGACTACAGCACAAATGTAATTACTCTCCACTGAAATCATTTTACTTTTGATTTTATTTGACACACCAATGGCTAAACCCCCATAGGGGCGCCCCCTTAGTCCTTTCTTAGCCAGGGTGTGATGAGTTGTGTATCCATCCATGGCCGTGGGCCGTAGTAGCCAAGTTTCTTGCAGCAGTATAATGGGATAACTATTAATGAGTGATAAAGATCCCTTGTCAGTGAGAAGATGTTGGTGGCCATGGGTGTTCCAGCTCAGTAGGGAGTAATCTCATGATTGTTGTAGTACCATTGGTAATGAGTCGGCCAGCCATTTCAACGTATTTTGAATATCCGCCATCTGAACTTTCTTCCCCAGAGGTTGGGCGGGTTTGCAGCCGTTAGCCTTAGATGGGGCAGGATCGCCACTTGGGAGACAAGGATCCTCCTTCTCTTTACAGGCATCCACCTCTATCCCAACTCGCATAAGGCTTTTTTTGTGAGAGCGGATTAATTTAGCTGATGCCATAACACAGCAATGGAGGGCTGTGACATTAGGGTTTCGTACGGTAAGTGGTTCCACAAAGGAAAAATCTTCCGAGCGTATAACACGCAATTGGGGGATCAGATGTAGTTTTATCAGAAGTTCAGATCTTGTGAGCCACTTATCCCTTTTCTTCTGGTTTAGATTTTTAATAACACAGATTTTGCTGGCGTTAAAGTCATCATTATCTGTTGTCTCTATGGGATCATGATGTTCGTCTTCCTCGTTTCTTACATTCCCAGATGAGGAGGAGCAATTAGAGGAATCATCAGTTGAGTTATCAGTCATATCATGGTGTGGCTCTTCCAGAATCGTACTGGTAGCTTCCTGAGGTATATCTGGGATAATCCAGCTTGTTAAGGTTCCTGCTCCTTTATTCATGCGCTTCTTTGTTTTTCGCCCCCTTTTTTTTGCTTTTTTGGATCGTGCAACGGGAGCAATAGTGGCTGGCAGGGGGGAGGCTATCTCGACTGCTACGTTTTTTGCTGCCTCTCGTCTTAGTTGTCGACGTTGTTTTTTGGTTAAAGGTACTTCAGCTACAATATCCTGAGGTTCCCCCAAGTATGCCTCTTCTGGCTGGTCCGTGCACTCCCGACCCCCCTTCGGTATAGGTGCTTTTTGCGGTAGTTGGTCCGTACTTTCAATACAGTTAATGTTTCCTAGTTGAGCTAAAGAGTTACTATGAATTCTCCCACATAGCTTCAACAAAATTTTTAAAGCAAACTGGACGGAGGCCATAGAGGCTTGAAGTTCTGCAATTGCTACATTATTTAAGCTTTCAATAGCATTACTCAAGTCTCTGCCGGAATGTTCCGGATCTTCCATATCAATATAGAGATCTGGAGAAGCCGATAGACGTCCTGCTGTTGATACTATAGGTGCGGTGGGAGTGGGATGAATAGGATGTATTCCAGACAGATTTGAGGTAGAATTACCTGTTTGTTTAGGGCTACTTGGGGGTGAGAGACTCCGTTGGTCATTATGAGCCTCGTTCAGAATTTGAGCTTCTACCACTCTTGGAGTAAGCTTCTGGGAAGTGTAAGGCTGATTAAAAGAGGCCATTGATTTTTGAATAGACAAGCAGAGATCAAGAAGTGAATTATTATCAATATCATTATAATTTGTTAAGTCTAGAGCCTCATTATTGTTTTTGGGGGGCAAGAAGGATGGACAGTGATCATCAGCTGTCGGTTTATCAATGGAGGATTGTGCTTTCAAATTGTCTTTGGGAAAGAAAGCCAGAATCGTGCCTTTGGCCGCTGCACCATCTGTTCCAGTTTGTTTATCTTTCGTGGGGCTTTCAGGTGCTGGGTTATCCATTTTCCCCGCATTCCCTTTGCGTAGATCGTACCGTGGTTTAGCGGGCTTTGATTTACCCATCGTGCTATGAGTACCCTTGAGCTGCACTAAGGGTTTATAGTGACAGTCAGGTTCTATAAACAGAAATGTGCACTATTATGATTTCTCACCTGAATGCCCAATATGCGTACACGATACTCCAGAGTAGTCCGCACCGCACCTACAGCACGCAACAGTCACGTAACAGTAATCGGCCTTTACCCCTGCCGGGCTTAACGCCGCAAGGGTGGTAGCCTGTGTCTTTTAAATTGGGCCGGAATCACGTGATCAGGGCACGTGTCGTGCAGGCCCCGCCTCCTCCAGGAAGCGTTGGGCAGCAGTGGAGTCGGCAAGAGTCGAGGAGCGGCTCGCAGTGCCGAGTGCAGGTCCGAAATGCAAAGAAAAGTAAAATCGCCGCTTTTCTCAGGTGGAGACACACAGGGCGGGAGGCAGCCTGTGTCTTTTAAATTGGGCCGGAATCACGTGATCAGGGCACGTGTCGTGCAGGCCCCGCCTCCTCCAGGAAGCGTTGGGCAGCAGTGGAGTCGGCAAGAGTCGAGGAGCGGCTCGCAGTGCCGAGTGCAGGTCCGAAATGCAAAGAAAAGTAAAATCGCCGCTTTTCTCAGGTGGAGACAATGTTTAGAAGATAGGGGCAGCCAACCCAACAGGTAGGTAAAGGATTTAAAACACCTTTAGCACTACCACGCGAAAAGGGCGGCCTGGCGGAACAATGTACCTTAATATGAAGAAGTGGCTCCTGCGGTGGCGGTTGTTCCTGGTAGTTCCTGCAGTTCGGGGGATCCAGCAGAGAAAGAGAGGCTCTCGTCGAGGAGGAAGGTTCGAGTTACTGCACTGCACTACCCAGGGATGAAACCAGCCACGGTGCTGCCCGACGAATAAAAGGTACGCTCATTTAAATCGCAGTCCGGGTGCAATATTGCTGTGGAATTGCTCATGTTTGTGAGTAGAAATGACATGTGTGTTAGGGAGTGTGATGCCATGTCTGAAGTTTGACACTGCCACTCATGTACATCTGTCATGTGTGTATCAGTCCATTGTACAGTGCCCTGATGCCTGTGTTCCATCTCTTCCTGTCTGCAGCGTCAACTGATGAAGAGGGCGGAGAGAGTGCTGTGGAGCAAAGCGGCAGGGATCGCACCACCAGCCGGAGACGCAAGGCCCGGCTCCCCTCCCAGATTGTCATCTCTTCGGGGAGTGAGGAGTCTGGTGCCGCGTCCCAGGCCGCAGCTGCCGAGGGTAGGTCCAAGAGGCGGAGGTTGGAGATGGACTCCTCGGCAGCAGAAGGGGTAGCTGAGACCCCACAGGGTCTGACAGAGGAAGATGACATGGAGTCATCCAGGTTGGTGGGTTTGGAGGAGGAGGAGGAGGAGGAGGTGGAGGAGGAGGAGGAGGAGGCCGTGGAAGGGACACACACGGGGTCTGGAGGTGGGGATTCCACTGGTGCCAGTGGTGCAGGGCAGGGGCAGGGACAGGAGGCAGCACAGGCCGCCGCGGAGGTGCCTGTGTGTAATCCTGTCCCTGATCCTGTGACTGCATCATCCGGTACCAGCAGGGATGCCTACGTCCAGACCCGTTTTCAGGGAAGGGGATGGGCGCACAACAACTGGCCTTCCTCTCCCTGCAGACGTGGCTATCCGGGACCGTGTTGAGCCCGTCCTGGCTGGGATAGCATTGCATCAACAGGGCATGCGAGGTGACCTGCAGTGTTTTCGTGAAGACACTGCACGTCATCTCGGATGCCTCTTTGACCGCATTGACCAACTGGGACCCTGAACCCCCTACGCGCCAGTCGTCCTCCATGCCATCTTCTCACCCTTGTATCACCTAGGTACCCTGTGGAGCTGCCTCCGACCCAGCGGCCAGGCTGGTGGAGGACACATCCCTACCACAGTCGGGAGTCGGACGTCCAGCAGTGGTGGCCACCACGTCAACTGCACCCGAGCCGGAGGAGGACGTGCAGGCAGCAAGAGCCAGGGTGCAGGCACAGGCACAGCAGCAGCAACATGGTGGGAGCAATTATGGCTCGGGGCCTTCAACATGGGAGGGGCAGGCATCGGCCAGAGGGCATGAGGACCCAGGATTGCAAGTGTCATCCGTGTGGCAGCGGTTGGGCCACGCCATAGATGCGGAGCGGCAATGGGCGGAAGAGGCACGGCTCAAAATGGTCAGGGCGGAGAACTCCATGCGGAGGGCACTGAGGCAGGCGGAGTGCCTCGAGGCAATTCGCAGGGAGTTGGAGGCCAACATGTCATCATCCCTGCGAACCCTCGGGGCCATGGAAGAGGACTGCCTCCAGGACATTGAGCAGGAATTCGATGATGCCCTGGCCCGGGTCATCCAAAAGTGAGCCGTCGGACTAGCCCGCTGCCATTGTAAATAGTTAGTGTTCGGTTTCATTTTGGTTTTCATTTTGTTTTGGGGCGCTTGGACAATACCCCACATTTTTGTACATAGTTCTTCATTAGTTAGTGTATTTTTGTAGGTTTCATTTGGACAGTTGGGCTCATGGACCCAGGATTTCATCCTTGTAAATAGTTGGAGTGTGGATATGTCGGCATTTTCTTTTTTGATTTTTCCATGGACCAATGGATTTTACTTTTTCATTTCTGTTTGGATTTGCTTTGTTGGAAGGATACTTTGGAGACATTTTTGATTTCATATATTTTGGATTCTGATTTGCTTTTTTTATCATTATGTGACATTCTGCATTGTTTTCCTTATGTCCATTGTTTGATATTTGAATTTCTTTCACCACATTTTTTGTTGAATACGTTTATTCCCGTACTTCAATGTGTGGTATTCTCTCATTGGTTTCATGCATGTCACGATGTGGGTTTTCACATATTGTGTGTGTGTGTGTGTTGGACATGTGTTGATATACATACATGCCATTTGGGTTGTTTGATGTAATGGGCATTTCAATGTGGGGTGTATGTTATGCTTGGTTGGTTATTTGGGCAGGAGTGGCGTGCCGTGGGATTTTGGTGGCCATGAGGGCCATGATTGTGGGTCATGTTGACATCTTGGGGGGGTGGGGGGGGCAGGAGTGGAGGACTGCTGGCAGGTGCCCCTCGCTGCTGGGGGGGGTGCTGGGGGACATGAGTGGGGGCCTGCTGGCAGGTGCCCCTCACTGCTGGGGGGGGGGTGGGGGTGCTAGTGGACATGAGTGGGGGCCTGCTGGCAGGTGCCCCTCACTGCTGGGGGGTGGGGGTGCAGGGGGACATGAGTGGGGGCCTGCTGGCAGGTGCCCCTCACTGCTGGGGGTGCAGAGGGACATGAGTTGGTGATCATATTGCAAGGTGACATGTGGCTTGGCTGGGGGGCATGCCCATGGTGGATGGGCTGCCTCAGGGACATGACCAGGGGTGCAGGGTAGTCCCCTGGGTGTGGGCTGCCTGCAGGGGCCGTGGAGGGGGGGGTAGAGGAGACACCTGGGAGGACCCACACTGCCAATTCACATGTGGGACTCCCGCGCACCCCACTGGATACACGTACCCCGCTCTGACAGCGGAATCGCGTGTGAAACCTCACGCACACCCCCGAAATACATGTAACCCGCTCTGACAGCAACATCGCATGTGAAACTTCACGCGCACCCCCGAAATACACGTACCCTGCTCTGACAGCAAAATCGCGTGTTAAACTTCCCGCGAACCACAGTAATACATGTACACCGCTCGCACAGGGCCAATCGTGTGTGAAACTTCCCGCGCACCCCCGAAATACACGTACTCCACTTGCACAGGGCCAATCGCGTGTGAAACTTCCAGCGAAATAAACGTACCCCGCTCGCACAGGGCCAATCGCGTGTGAAACTTCCCACGCACCCCCGAAATACACGTACCCCGCTCGCACAGGGTCAATCGCGTGTGAAACTCCCTGCGCCGGGGTGTACATGTATTTGGAGGTGTGTGCGGGGAGTTTTACAGGCGTTTTCGTGGTTGGGGGGGTTGTATGCTGGTCCAATGGCCTGTGTGCCATGTACGGGATTTGTGCGCTGTGCATGGCGCACGGGGAGGGGTTGGGGGCGTAACTGGCGCTGCTGCAGGGTCGCTGTGCCACTCTGCGCCACGGCTGGTTTTGGATGTTGAATACGCTGTGCGCGGAAATGGATTTTAGCAGCAGACTGTCGCACGCGCACACTGTGCGCCAGCCGCGTGTGCCACTTGTGCGTTGGATTCTATGAATTACCCCGTGAATATAGTCATAGCACATAAATGCTAAAACATAGGGGAAATGTGAGAGCCCTGAGGCATGCCGCAAGTTAACAGTACAAAAGAGGAATACAGAGTCAATCGTAGCAAGCTGGTTTTCAACTTGACAAGAAGTGGCACCAGGTCAGCACATCCCTCACTGTTTCAAAAATAAAGGGTACCTGGTAGAAGTCTCCAGGTGAGTATACCAATTTAGCAAACAAATTGACCAATAGATAAAGATGACAGAGTACTTCTTATTTCTGTTTAAAAAATTCACAGAGAAAGATTTTAATTCTTCATATGTAAATGAGCTTTTTTTTAGATAACATTTTTGTTGTATTGCCATATGATTAATTAAAATCTTTCTCTGTGAATTTTTTAAACAGAAATAAGAAGTACTCTGTCATCTTTATCTATTGGTCATTTTTTTTGGCTATATTAGCACAGTCCTCACTACAGCAATCGATTGAAGGCTATCTAGAAGAATTTCATGGCTAATCATATCAAAGGCAATCAACACATCCATCATGATCAGGCAGGAGATTCACCCTGGTCCAGGTCCAATCTGCTGTCATCCAAAGCAGCCAGTGCCACCAGCTCCATGACAATGCCTGTTTTGAAGCTGTGACTGAAGAGTATCTAAATTCTGATTATCCTCAACATATGTTTGTGATTGTAGGAGCGCTGCATTTCAAGAGATTTAGACAGAAAAGGCAGATTAGAATTGGTCTAGAAGTTAGATGGGTCAACCATGATCGGAGTGGGCTACTTCCGCAAGGGGGAGGGAGGTCAACACTGCTATTGTCAATACATCTGGAATGGATCCAGAGAGCAGAGGAGAGTTCAGAACATCTATGAACTGAGTGGCATGAATAGGGGCTTAAAGTAGCAATTTAATACATTTTGGGTGTGGTGGGGTTTTGTTTTGTCCCAAAACAATTTACTCGACTGGAGAAAAAGTAAAACATCTTGCAGCACGGAAAAAAAAGAGTAGGTCATGTGTTGCAGTGACATTGAATGAAAGACGCGAGATACATTTCTACAGAGTTCTGGCGTATTAGGTAGAGTTCGACACAAACCGGAACAATTCATGGATTTGTTAAGCATTTTACAATGTTCTGTCTGTCATGTTTTGGGTTTTGTCTAGTAAAGTAGCAATCAAAATTCTTTTTGCTGGATCTTACTGTTTTTAAAATCTCAAGCCTGAAGTGATTGCAAGTTTGGGGTCAGTTGCATGGGATTGAAGCCAGGTTCATCAATCCCTGTGCAATGTGATTATCTGCCACAGCATAATTTGCGAAGTAACACAATCATTTATTAAGCACTCAACAGTGGACCCTAATGGGCAAGCCCTTAGAACTATAAAGGGCTCAAGGGAGCATAATAATTTTAGAAACTGAAATCTGACCCATTAATGACATAGGATAATTCAGTCAGCTTCCAACACTGTTGTTGTCAAACCGAGTTAAGAGAGTCAACATTTTCATTATATACCGTTTCTATATTTGCATTGACTAGAATCCCTAAATAATTCCAAAGGCAGATTTATTCTAGTTTCATTGTCTACTGGTATCAGGCAAAGAGCAGATTTAGACCACCCCGGTGTGGTGCCACAATCCACAGACCAACTAGGGGATATCACATTATTACAGTCTTGAGCCTGGACAAAGGATTTCTGTAAAGTAGGGCTACTCAGTGCAAAAAAATCCTCCCAAGTACCATTCAGCTTAAGTGACTTAAACATCTAAAACCAGTCAATACAGTCAAGAGCTCTTTTGATGTCTAAGCTGATCATTGCCCACTGTCCCCAGCCCGCTTCATAATCTAGGCGCAAATCACCCTTTGACCTTTTTTTTTCCACCTTTTTAGATTTTAATTGGGATAGCACATGCTTTATGAGAATAGATTTCAGCTGGAATTCAAGAAAGCACAGACTATGAAGTTCACATGATAAGCAAGTTCTGTCTTGATTATAAGCAAGTTCT
This sequence comes from Ambystoma mexicanum, assembly GCF_040938575.1. Lineage (NCBI taxonomy): Eukaryota > Metazoa > Chordata > Amphibia > Caudata > Ambystomatidae > Ambystoma > Ambystoma mexicanum. The sequence continues at coordinate 1,346,312,444 of NC_090921.1, forward strand.
GCAACTCCTAAAGGATCAATTTCAATACATTTCCTAATATGGCATGCAGATTTGAGGTCCATATGCCTCTGAGTGAAAAATGACACAATGGGAAGGGATTGACAAGCGATCAGATCGGAGAACAGTCTTAAGTTATTGGAAAATACCATGTCAAGGGCATGGGCACTTGAGTGGGGACTGTCTGAAAATAAGGCTTTCAATTTCACGCGCTGAATACCTTAGAGTTGATGAGCAGAGTTTGTGGGGTCATTTTACTGAATAATAAAGTCGACTAATAGTGTGGCAAGTGCACAGTCATCAACAAACAAGGTGATAAGATTAGTGAGGTCCAAAAAGAAGTAGAAGAAACTGGGGATGATGGCCAAGCTGAAAAATATGAACTGCGGTTATTGAGGTACAACGTATTGGAAGGATTTTATAAGAGCTGGTAGCGGAATGGGGGAGAATTGTGCATGCGAGAGCTTTTAAAAATATTACCTACTCTACTCCCCTTTTCTCTCACTGTGATTACAAGCATTTTATAGTATGGGGGAAGCATTCTATAATATTGGCATCGTCCATCACTCAAGGTTCTGTTATGAAGAGGTCGGCATCTCTGAATCTAACGTCATGAGCATGGCTGTCTTATGTTTTAGGGCGGATTGCGCATTACCCCTTAAGTGCTAAGGGCATCCATGTTCATCCTGAATTCCCATAAGGAATCATTGTAGGCTCCTCCCACTCTTGCACTTACTAAGTGGTCCTGCAATAAGCAGACGTGTGAGAATAGACCTTTTGTGATCCTTTAATTGGTAAAATAGGGTCCGGTAGAGCCGTTGGGGCCAAGGCCCCAGATGTTAAGCTTTTATTGAAATAGTATCATTAGGCTTTTCTAAGTGAAGAGAATGGTATTTGTAGTTACGGTGAGTAGTAAATGAGCATTCCCATGTAATTGGAGAGTAATGTGTATAGCTCGATGAGTGCTCTGCACAGCATACAGTCTTAACTCCAATCAGAACAAGATGGTCCCATGCAGGTTTGCCTTTGGCTCGCAGTGGGCGTGGACTCACAGAAAGGCACATTAAAATGATGAGTGGTGTTAGGGAGACTTTCCTTATTCCCTGTGGGCAAGCTCTTTGGTGTTATCTTCCTGGCTTAGCCACGGCTAGTGATTCCCCCAAGCTCACCGGGCTCTTTGATTGAATTCCCTGCTGTCACTGCCTGCTACATACCAGAGGGATTCAACCCTGCACACCTGCATCCAATCAGCCTCCCTGAAGATTGCTGAGGCATGAAAGCGTGCTAGAAGGAGAACATCTTTTGACTGGTTGAGCTTACTGCAGCTGGGACCCAGAGTACCGTCCCTGCCACCCCTCTTGTTTAGTTTGCATATCTACCTGTAGACTGGGGCTCCAAAGGGGCTGCACCTCGGCTACTCTTGCCTAACTTTGGAGTAACATACTGATGGTTACTCCCTCCCCCTCCCCACTGAGGGCTACCATTGAAAATGGGGGAGAGTTGGATCCTGGCTGGCTCTACACTACAGTTACTCGAATTCCATGCTGCCACTGCCTGGTAAATATCAGAGGGATTCAACCCTGCACACCTGCATCCAATCAGCCTCCCTGAATATGGCTGAGGCATGAAGGCGCGCTAGGAGGAGAACATCTTTGGACTATTTGAGCTTACTGCAGCTGGGACCCAGAGTAGCGCCCCTGGTACCCCTCTTGTTTAGTTTGCATATACATATTTCTGAGGCTTGTGGAATCTGCTTAGATCACATGCTGTGTATAGGCCGACATCTAGTGGAAGCTGCAGAGTATTACAGTTTGTTTTTCGAAACTCGAAAATGGGCGCGCCAGTAATACTATCCCTAGTGTGACGTCCACTGTACCCATGATCCCTCACGCGTGTAGGACCCTCGGATTGTTTTTTTCCTCCATACTTGACAGAAGCATTCACGGAGTTCCCTGGCGTTCAGCCATATTTTCCAAAAAATCGATAATATTTCCCCGTTTCTTCCACTCCCACGTCGAATCATCGAGGTTCGAAGTTCGACGCCGGCCCTGAGAAGAAACGACTGTCGAGAACTGCATGACGGACTTTGGGCCTCGGAAGGCCGCTGGCATCGGCCCGGGCCTTGGAAGGCCTCTGGCCTCGGCCCTGCAAGTAGGGAGAGTGGGAGGTGGTAACATACTCTACACTCGTATATATTTTCCTACACACACTAGCCCGCTGCCACAGGGTGCGTATGGAGGGTACCCGTACCCCTTTCAAATTCTGCCCCAAATGCAACCGCAAGTATCCTTGGGTTGACAAACACGCCACCTGTAACCTATGCTTGCAGAAGGACCACCCTGAGGCGAACTGCAGGGCGTGTAGCCGGTTCAAGGCTAAGACACTTAAGGACCGCTCGACCAAACGTTGAGCCCACCACGCCAGGCAACGCGAGGCCATGGAAGCGGAGGGCACTTTCAGTGATGGCAGCGATGCCGTACTGTCTGACGGCGAGGGCAACAAGGTGTCGAAAGACGCCCAAGCGCAAGTCCCCACCCTCAGAAGGCTACCCGGCAGGGCAGTTATGGGGAACACACCCAGCGACACAAGCGCTACCCACACCACTTCCACACCTAAGCACTCCAAGTCCAACCGAGACTCGACGCGCATGTCGGGTTCTCGGAAAGAGGCACACAAAGAGCGGTCCACCGAATCGGTGTCCTCTGGGCGTTCTCGGTCAAGATCGCCTCACGACACCAGGCAACCATCCACAGGTGCCAAGAGTGCCTCACTCACCAAATTTATGGAGGTAGGCTCGTCAGAGGATGAAGCCGACCGCCAGCCCCAGGCCACTCACCAAGAGTCTGCGTCAGCAGACAGTTCGGCGGCTGCTTCCGAATCCCAACGCCTTCACTCTAAGGAAAGGGACACTACCCCCGAATCTCAACGCCAGGCGTCGAAAAGCTCTGAGAGGGTGAAAACACCAGGGAAACACTCTTCCACTCAGGAGGAAGGGGGGAAACAGCAGAAGAAACCATCCCATCATTCTTCTGCACCACAGGTACATAAAGACAGTGCTAAGTCTTCTGAGAAACAGCTAGCCAAGACCCCTGCACAAGCCCATAGGTCCAGTCAAGTCATAGAAGGGGAACCCTCTCAGGAAAGGGTCATTCCCAGCTCCATAAAATGGACCAGTGACGATATAGACAAGGTTGTGTGTAGAATGTCCTCCCTAGCAGACTTCTACTCCAAAAACCCAGAGCACTTCCTCTCCTATACCCCTGATGGGGCTACTCCCTCATGGTCTAGGGACCCGCAGTCCCCTGGTAAGAAATCTCGGTTCGAGACCCCAACGCAAGGTCGGTCTTCGGACCCTTTTTACATTCAGCCTTACACCCAGTATAGTGAGGATCCACTACAGGATGAGGATCCAGACTTGGACCAAACTGGGGTGGACTATTATGGGGATGACAAGGACCAAGAGGAGGAGGAGGAGGAGGAGGAGGAAGATAACCCAGATGTCTACAGAATAGACTCCCCGGTAGACAAAGATCCTCAAGTCACCAACTCTCCAATCGACAACCAACCCCTCCTAAATGAGGTCTTGACTAAAGCGGCACAACACTTCTGCATAGACACTCAAGGGGCACAGGAGGAGAGGGACTTTGCTGAGGAACTAGTAGGGGAGAAGAAACCCATTGGCCAGGTCATTCCAATTCTCAAGTCCATTCAACAGAGAATTGATCCTTCCCTTCTCAATCCTAACCTCACCAGGGCAGTAAACCCTAGAGTCGAAAACCTGTTCAGGGCAGCCCAATCAGACCCACTTTACTTAAGGGGGCAACTGAAGCCGGACTCCCTGGTAGTTACTAATACCCGGAAGAAGGCGGGAATGCCTCTATCATCATCATCTGAGGCTCCCCCCGACAAAGAGAGCAAGAAGATCTATGTGTTTGGAAGGAAGGTAGCCTCCACTTCTGCTTACCAGGCAAGGATTGCCAACTCCACCACTCTGCTGGCGAGTTACAACTGCCACCAGTGGGAGCAAGTAGATGCCCTCATCAACTCCGCACCGGAACCCTTAAAGGGCCAATTGGCCCAGGTTGCGTCGGAGGGGAGAGCCGTGTCCGGTTGCATGCTTAAGGCAACCTTTGATGCCGCAGATAACGGTGGCAGGCTAATAGCAGAGAGCACTGTCATTAAAAGGCATGCTTGGTTAAGACAGTCCGGGTTTAAACCTGTGACACAAGCATCCCTAATCGACATGCCGGTGGAGCCTAATCTACTGTTTGGTAAAGCGTTAGAGGATGCATTAAACAATGCCAAAGCTTCACCCACGCTTGGAAAGGGATCACTTCAGACAGATGGATGCTGTCCACAGTGTCCGCATAATACTGCATAGAACTTTTTTCGAGCATCCCCGAAACCACCCTCCACGTCAAAAAATACATTCCTCAGACCACCAGAAGATCCTCCTCGAGGAGATCGTCAGTCTTCTAGCAAAGGACGCGATGGAACTCGTCCCGGGCAACCAGGTAAACAAGGGTATTTATTCAACTTACTTCCTGACAATGCGCCCAGTATTAGATTTATGCCCTGCAAACAAGTATGTCAAGCCCCAGAAGTTTTACATGACTACTCTCCAAGAGGTAATCCCCCTCCTAAAAAAAGGGGGATTACATGACGACATTGGACATGAAAGATACCTATTTTCATATTTCCATGTTCCCAGCGCACAGAAGATTCTTGCGTTTCAAGGTGGACAGTCAGCGCTACCAGTTCAAGGTGCTGCCCTTCGGTATAGCCTCGGCTCCAAGGATATTCACCAAGGTACTGGCGGTGGCGGCGGCACATCTACGCAGGGAGGCAATCCCAGTGTACCCTTACCTGGACGACTGGCTCATCACGGGGGAGACCCAGGTAATTTGCAGATCAAACATTCAGAGAACGATCGACCTCCTCTTCGAATTGGGTTTCTCCATAAACGAGAAAAAATCAAGCCTGGTGCCAAGCACCTCCAAACAGTCCTAGGAGCTGTCCTAAACACTCAAGAGGGGTTGGCCTTCCCATCAGAGGAAAGAATTCAGAATTTACTACTGCAAATTCCTCTATATCAGCCCGATCGCCAGATAAGGGTGCGCAAAGCGATGCGTTTGCTAGGCATGATGGCGTCATGTATTTACCTGGTCCCCCACGCGCGCCTGCGCATGCGACCCATGCAAGAATGGTTGGCGAAACAGTGGTCTCAGGCAAGTGGTCAGTGGGACGATCTAGTGGTCGTTTCGCCAACACTTGTAGAAAGTCTTTGCTGGTGGACAAGCGAGCACCTGTCGAAGGGGAAACCCTTTTACGATCCATAAGTACAGGCTGTAGTCACTACAGACGCATCCCTGTCAGGGTGGGGAGCACACCTCCTCCACCACACAGCTCAGGGTCTCTGGTCTCACACAGTAGCCAAGAATCATATCAATCTGCTAGAGCTTTGGGCAGTATTCAGAGCGCTTCAGGCGTTAAAGCCCCACCTGTTAAACCTGTCAGTGCAGATCCTGATGGACAGCACAACAGCGATGTTTTACCTAAACAAACAGGGAGGGACTCGTTCGGCAAATCTGTCCAAGGTTGCCCAGAAAATTTGGAAATGGGCCCTCAGACGGAACATTTACCTGTCATCTCATGTTCCAGGGGATCTCAATTCGCTAGCGGACGCTCTGAGCAGAGATCCCCTCCCAAGAGAGCACGAATGGTGTCTACTCAGAGAAGTCGTAAGACATCTTTTCACAGTGGGGTTTCCCCACTACAGACCTATTCGCCACAAGCGAAAACAGGCAATGCCCAGGATTCGCATCCAGGTTCCCCCAGCCGGACTCCCAGGGGAACGCCCTGTGGATGAACTGGTCAGGGATGTTTGCCTACGCTTTTCCACCACCCCCTCTCATGAGGAAGGCGGTCAACAAGATGCACAGGGAATCAATGACGCTCATCCTAGTTGCTCCCATGTGGGCCAGGCAACCGTGGTTCCCACACCTACGCAGACTAGCAGTGTGCAAACCCATCAGACTCCCGTGCTGGTACAACCTACTGTCCCAGCACCAAGGTCAAACAGTGCATCCTCAACCCAGCTCAATGAACCTGGCAGCATAGCTCCTGAAGACATAGAGTTTGGACATCTCAACTTAACACAGAGATGTATGGACATCCTAAAAGAGTCTAGGAAACCGAACACGAGGCATTGCTACTTCGACAAATGGAAGAGATTCGTTATCTGGTGCCAGAATAAACAAATCAACCCAGTTGATTGCACTCCTTCCACAATCGTGACATACATGCTCCACCTGCTGGACGCAGGTTTGGTTTTCAACTCACTAAAGGTACACCTGGCAGCACTGTCAGCATACACCACCTCACATAGCAAGGTGTCGTGGTGGAAGGTACCCGTGGTTAAAGCATTCATGGAGGGAGTAAAGAGACTTCATCCCCCATTATCTAACCCACCACCAGGATGGGACCTAAACGTGGTGCTATCTAAACTCATGGGCCCCCCATTCGAGCCCATGCATAAGACAAGTCTCAAACACCTGACCTATAACACTGCCTTCTTAGTAGCCATTACATCCATAAGAAGGGTCAGTGAAATTCAGGCTCTGTCAGTGCAGGATCCTTTCTTTACTATTCATAAGGATAAGCTGGTTTTACGGACACACCCTAGGTTCTCACCTAAGTTTATTTCTAAATTCCATGTAAACCAGCCCATCGAGCTTCTGGCTTTCTTCCAAAACCCACAAAGCTCGGCTGAGGTTAAACTACACACCCTAGATGTGCGTAGGGCGGTCCTTTACTACGTAAACAAGACCAGACCACTTAGGAAAACAGATCAACTGTTTGTCTCCGTAGCCACAGGCAAAGAGGGAGATCCCGTCTCTAAGGGTGCCATCTACAAGTGGATTGTCAACTGTATCCAGTTGTGTTACTCTCTTTCTGACAAAACTTTGCCTTTTACGCCCAGAGCCCACTCGACAAGAGGCATTGGGGCCACTCTGGCTTTCATTGCAAATGTTCCCCTTGACACCATTTGCAAAGCAGCTACTTGGAGCTCTATTCACACTTTCACGCAGCACTACTGCATTGACACCCATTCCAAGACAGATACTCAAGTGGGACAAGCGGTTCTAAGACATTTATTTGCTCATGACCCTTCTCAAATCCCACCTCCTTCTAACACTGCTCGCTAATCTATGCACAGCATGTGATCTAAGCAGATTCCACAAGCCTCAGAAGGGATACATTACTCACCGTAATCATATTTCTGATGCTTGTATCTGCTTAGATTCACATGCGACCCACCCTTCCTCCCCTCTGAGAGAAGGCGCATGGATGCTTGTAGTCTTATCTTATCTATCTTCTATCTGCTTGGATCATCTGTTCTCACGCTACTCCTCATGCTACCTCATGTCAGGAAAAATACAATCTGAGGGTCCTAGATGCGTGAGGGATCATGGGTACAGTGGACGTCACACTAGGGATAGTATTACTGGCACACCCTGTGTCGACGCCCATTTTCGAGTTTCGAAAAACAAACTGTAATACTCTGCAGCTTCCACTAGATGTCGGCCTATGCACAGCATGTGAATCTAAGCAGATACAAGCATCAGAAATACGATTACGGTGAGTAATGTATCATATATATATATATATGTGTAAAGACAAATAGAATAAGCAATCTATTCACAGGGTAAGTAACTTTGTAAAACGGAAGATGCCACAATATAGCATGTAAGTAACACTGTTTTAAATGAGAGTTCTTTAGAAGAAGGTGATAACTGGCATTTAAAGGCTTTTCTGTCGAGGATGTAAAGTTCAAGAGAAGATCAAGGGCGATAGTAGTGTGAATAAGGGCAGTCTTTCATGTGAAAGTTAGCTTTGTGTGAAAGTGCCTGGTGGTATGGTGGAAGGAAGCCCTCTAGAGTTCCTTCAAGATGAAGAACTCCAGGGATGAAGACGTATGAAAAAAAGATTTGACCGCAGCATCCGATAGTTGGGAGAGCAATATCCTGGAAACCAAAAATCGAAGGAGGTATGGTGATTTGGGTGGTACAGTTGCAGGAACAAAGGCACCACATGCCCTTGGAGCTTCACTCAGGGGAGATGAACTTAAGACACTTGCCTAATGTCCTGGGATGAAGATTATAAATCTGTTCAGCACAGAGTCCCTTTGAATTCCTAGCAGTGAAAGGACACCCACTTCTGGGTCTGGCAATGCAGGCATGGTCAGGAGCTGTGATCACCATGGTATCAGTGGAAAGGAGTCTACAGGTGGATCTCTGTAGTTATCGTGGAGAGGCAGAGCTTCGCAGTTTGATTCTTCAGTGTGTCAAAGGATGCGTGTACACAGCTTCGGTCCTTCTTTGAGCAGCATACCTTCCAGAGTACAGCTTCAGATTGTCAACTTTTGATGAGGTGACTAGGAAAGGGGATCTATTATCCCACTCGGGAGGCAGTGAGTAAAAACTTCACCCAATCAAACGACAAGCATCAGTCAAACTGAGGAGTGGCCAGCCATCCCTCCAAGCACACCCTAGCGACACAGGAAGATCTCCCAAAAAGGAACAAATACACATTATCCCATATAGGCATCTGCCAGTCAGAACTGTTTTCAGGCTGACTGGAGCCACCAGTCCTAGGACATAAACGTGTCCAGTTGCAGAAAACGGCCTCCTCCTCATTCATACTCAGAGGAACAAGAACTAGTTTTGTGACTGACCACGTCTTCGAGACACACAAAGATGACCTTAATGAGTGAAATAATATTACACAGGTGAAAATAGCACCACCAGCCACGTGACTAACGGAGAAGGTACTCTCACTGGAAGACTAAGGGGTGCAGTTGTGGTACCTCTTTTTTAGGAGTAATAGGGACTTTTAAGGCAGTGCACATAAAGCATAGAACCAAATTCAGTCAGGGGGGGGGGAGAAGAAGTCAAAAATCAAATTCAGCAAAAAGTACAAGGGCTACTTTATGGGGTAAAAAGTGGGTTTTCTACGTAAGAAAGGGTCTGATGTCAATTGACTATGCTCACGTTTAGGAATAAAATAAAGGCTAAGTAGTTATCGAACAGAACAGTGTTTAAAGAGTCATCTGTGGTTATGGGCTTGTACAAGGCTGTCAAAGCAAACTTAAGTGCAATGTGTGCAAACTACATTCAAATTAAATGGTTGAAAACACATAACCATGTGAACCAGCAGCTAAAGCAATCAGCTTTGCATTAGTCTGTCAGCATGAGGTTTCAAATACTTGCTAAATTTCATATCGTGAGATCTACCATTTTGTAGGTCATCTCATGATATGAAATGTACTAATGTCGCGAAATGACATGTCGTATGCCATTGGATGACATCCCAAGTAAGGTCCCAATTTGCGATTCTTCCAGTTTGCCATTGTTTGTAAGCTTGCGAGCGTGCCTTTCCAGGAAGCTCCCAATTTGACTTTCCTAGTAAATTCAGATTGAAATTCCCAGTAAGTGTGACATCCCCAGTAAGCTCCTTTGGGCAATCTCAATGAACCCCAATAAGCTTGGCATTTCCAGTAATGTCCATGGTTCACGTTCAAAGTAAGATTGATATTCCCAGTAAGTGCCCAGTTTGACATTTCCAGTAATATCCAATATCCAATGTTGGCATTTCCATTTAACTTCAAGTTTGACATTTCTTTAAGCATGATATTCCCAGTACACTCCCAGTTGACATTCCCAGCAAATTCCTTGAATGGTATTAACAGTTAGTGTGGCATTCCCAGAATCTCCCAGCTTTCCATTTCAAGTAAACTCTCAATGTTTATTCCCAGTAAGCTGCAGGGTTGATTTTCCCATTAGGTTTGGCATCTCCAGTCTGCATAACATTTCCCTGTAGTATCCTAGTTAGCACATTTCCAGTATACTGCTCTGAATAATCCCACACCAACTGTAAATATTTGAAAGATCAAGCTGCCACTGGAGATACTCTGTGCAATGCAAACTGAAAGGACACAACACACATTACTGTGTCCGTTAGAATATTAAGCCCGGCTGGACTCTTCGGACCCGTCCGACTGACGCAAAGCTTTCCATATTTTCATTAGAAAAAGGAGTTCCTACATTACCATGAGCAGAAAAGAGCTTTTCTGTTGGCACCTAAAAATCATTAGTTGTGTGCTTCCTACCCAGAGCTCCAGTCACAATATGTGCAGTGCCGGGGTGCGGCACAAGGTGCAAGGCAGAGGACATGAATGTGATGTTTTTAAGGGTAGGATTTTTGAATCCTTCCTGTATAAGAATGTATTGTAATTTCTGAAACAGTCGGAAAGCTACCTGGTAAGGTTGCCAGTACTTGCATAGCTCTTTCTCCAAATCCCAAAACTGTTTCAGTACTTGCTGCAAGTCTGATTCATCAAAACTCTTGCCAAGTCTACCAACTGTTCTGCCCCCTTATTCTTTGGAAATGAACCAGAGGGCATCAAAATAGATCTTATATGGCTGGGCGTACATATTGTTTCACATTAAGTCTGAAATTGATGTCCACTGGGTGCATTTGGGTAGAGGCCATGGTTTTTCCAGCAGTGGTGTGCTACTGTATTGGTCAAGGGCCTTCCTGGTTAACCACCTCCCTTTCTGTCATTCACACGTCAATCAACCAGCTCAGACAGAGTAAACAGTGTAGCATGACGTTGGCCAAAAAGATTAGGTTCTCAGATTTTCTTGCCCAAATGGCAAGATCTTGCATCTTTCTAAAATTCTGTTTCGGGAATTCAAGCTACAATTAAATTGGATTTGTATGTAAGGAATTGGAGCTACAAGTAAACCTAATTTTTGTGTACCGATTAGCCTGGATGGTCTGTCCCATCGCGGTTTAGAACAATTTTACCTAACCCCAAAAGTTCGACCCCCAATTTCCCACATATATATATCTGGGGGGGTAAAGTATATAAAAAATGTATAGGGGTAAGGTGGGGGGACTGTGGGGGGGTCTCCCCCCACATATATATATATTTGCGAGAAATAAAAAAAATAAAAAGTCGAACCTTTGGGTTCGGTAAAATCACTTCGATTCTCCCTTTGACACCTACCGGCCCTGCACACATTTTTGTATTCCTCGACTCTCCCCTGTCAGTCTTTACTGGCATCCCACCCCACCCCACCGTCAGAAAGGTAGCATCACATACGCTTTAATGGGTCATGCAGAAGCCAATAACTGAGTTAACCAATGAGTGATTTTGAATTGCTATATTGGTCAAGTTCTACAGTTTCTCTACTGGTACACTAACCATTTTGACATGTAGGGAATTATACTACTGTTTGGAGAAGGATCTTATAGGTTCTAGTGTCCTGTTGTAAGTAGTGTGAAATGAAAACTACGGATAATCTACGTCGGGATAATCTACGTCGGGAAGTCCAAAGTAAATGCCTGTGTCCAAAACCTATGCTTGCCCTCACATCTATTTGTATACAATGTGTACAGATTTCAATGTCAAGATGAAAAGTGTTCAAATAACTATTCAGAGCTTTTTCCAGCTCTTGGTTTGCAAATGCAAAGGGGTTCCCTTCCCCAAGCTATCAAGTCTTGCAACTTCTTCAAAACATGATTCTTTGTAATACGTCCCAGCTCTTCTGGTTTGGTTACCTTTCACTAATTTCACAAATCAGTTCCTTCATTTCAGTACACACAAAAGTTGCTTTATATTTAATCCCAAGTTTCTCTGCGCATATCTTAAATGGCTTTTCCATAGGTAAGTGTTCACGGTCTAGGCGGAGTTAGCGGAATACATGGTCCACCCATTACCGGTCACACCACCGGCGCACCTTATTTGCCTCTTCTTCCTTCTATGCACATTGCCACTGTATCAACTCTAATTGGTGCTTGGTGTATTTTCATTTCACATCCTCCTGATGCTTTGCCATTGCTTGTTTCGTCACTATTCACTTGTTTTAAATTTCACTTGTTCCTATGGCTCTTGTCAATGCTTGTTCTCTCAAGTTGCACAGTTATTTTATAGTAGATTCCACAAAACTGCTTTCATTCAGATCTGTATTCAAAAGTTCTTGCTTTCATTTAGATCAGCATTCATTAAAGTTCCTACAGGTCTGACATGCTCGCATGCCATCCTGGGGTCCTCCTGTTTTGGGTGACTCACAGGTAGGTGCTCACGGCGATACAGCAAGGCTTCCGGCAACCATAAGCTTTCTCTCTCATGCGGCGCCTCACTCTGTCTCCACAGCGGCCCTCCAGGGCTTTGCTCCTGCCACTGATGCGTCTCACAGCTCGGGCCTGAATCTGAAGCTTTGCCTGGTCATGCCTGCTCCTTTTCCGTAGTCCGCCGCAGGCCTCCCGCTTCCTTCAGCCTTGCTTTGCGCTGCATACACTCTGCATCTAACTGAGGTTCTTGAGCACTCCATCTGCCACGCTGTCTTCCAGGAGAGGTCTGCTCTCTTTTGGCAGTCCGTAGATCTGCTTCCTCAGCTGGCACCATTTCCCCTGTTCTTGCTGCTTTTAAACCTCACGCCAGGTTGATTGCTCCAAAAAGGACTAGACGCTCACTGCCGGCTTGGGAGTTCTGCATTGCTTTTGCTTGCAACCTCCTTGTCCCAGTACCTAACCAGTGTGTGTACATGTGAGTCAATAATAAGAGGATGTACTACTCTGGTTTGTCTCTTCCTCGTCCCAATACCGAACTAGTGTACATTGGGGTATGATTTATGGGAACAATAGGGAAGGGACTATGTCCTATGCAGGCCTGAGGGATGGTGGACTCATTATGAAAGGGAAATGGGGGATACGGCGTGTCACCAAAGTGTGCCTCGCTTCGCCAGCATGGGGTCTGGCATAGATTCACATGCTCATGAATATTCCCTGTCGTCAGGCTGAGAATCCTCGGTAAGACCTGTTGAAGACCATCTCCACTGACTGTTGGGTGCTGGACGCTCTCCCCGATGGGCACACCCTGGAGTTCCAACAGCAGTGCCCCCGTATACCACCAGTGGCCTGGCAGGAAAATCACGTCCCCCAGCTGCTGCTGGAGGTGCGGGCCATGCCAAAAATTGGTGTGATAGAGCTTGTCCCAAAGACACTATCTTGTTACTTCCTCGTCAAATAGAAGACCAAATCTTGTTACTTCCTCGTCAAATAGAAGACCGTCGGGTGGAGGCCCATCCTAGACCTCCGCCGTCTGAACAAGTAGATCAAGTCTCAAAAGTTTCAGATGGTGACCCTTCAACATGTGCTAGGACAGCTGGGACAGCTGGAAGAGGGGGACTTTCTATCGTCGCTGGACTTGGAAGATGCTTATTTTTACATCCCCATACACAAGGGCCACTGCAAGTCCCTTCGCTTCGTGGTTCAAGGGCAACATTACCAGTTCAAGGCCCTCCCCTTTGAAGTCGGCGCCAAGAGTTTTCACCAAATGCCTGGTGCCAGTGGCGGTGCAGCTGTTCTCTGCGAGGGATCCACTTTTACCCTTACCTGGACGACTGGCTAATCCGGGCAAGCTCTATGGACATCGTCGTCGAACACAGCGAGGACCATCCAACTTCTGACGGATCTGGGGTTCTCGGTGAACTATGCAAAGTCTTGCTTGATTCCATCGCAGGACACACGGTTTCTAGGGTCCCGACTCAGCACGGTGTTGTGCCTAGTGTCTCTGTCGGAAGAGAGGTTTGTGGCCATGCAGGGCAAAGTGCAACGGCTATTGGCCCTGAAGATCGCAAAGGTGAGGTCCATCAAGTCCCTTCTCGTCATGATGTCGTCATGCATTTACCTCCTTCGGCTGTGCAGACTACGGATGCGTCAGCTGCAGGAGTTCAACGCCCGTTTAATCCAAGTGTCGGCAAGCTTCGAGGACAAGATCACGCTCAACAAGGGTTTCCATCGAGTGATACGAGGTTGGGGAGTGCGCACGCATCTGTCCGCAGGCGCGGATTTCCAGGCCCTGCCGCATCGGCTTGCAAGGAGATTCTTGCCACGGCCAGAGCATCATCGACTCTCAAATACTATGGGCACGAGTGAAAGAGGTTCGCCGTTTGGTGCCGTACACAGAAGATCGACCCTCTGAGTCACTGCTCCGCATGTGCTTCCGTATTTGCTGTCGTTGGCCAAGGCGGGACTGGCTCATGCTTTACTAAAGTTCATCTGGCGGCTATTTCCTGCTACACCAGAGCTCCAGGACGATCATCCTTATGGTTGCATCGATTGGTCCAGGAGTTTGTAAAAGGACTATTTTGCTCTTTCCCGACGGTGAAGGCTCCGGCCCCGGCGTGGGAGCTCAATGTGGTGCTTACTAGGCTCATGGGTCCTCTGTTTGAGCCTTTGCATTCGACATCACTGAAGTTTTTGTTGTGGAAAACAGCTTTTCTTGTGGCCGTCACCTCCGCACAAAGAGTGGGAGAGAAGGCCTCTCTTGTAAACCACGTTACTTGACATTCCACGAGACGAAGGTGGTGCTACTTACGCACCCTTCCTTCATGCCCAAGGTGCCGTCGGACTTACCTGTTTTCTTCCCCATGCCTTTGTCACCGGCTGAGAGGATTTAGCACTCGCTGAATGTCGCTAAAGCGCTGAAGTGGACCGCACAGAGAATTTCCGGAAGACGTCACAACTTTTTGTGAACTTTGGACCTGTGAACCCTGGGAAGGCCCTCTCCAAGGCTTCCATTTCCAGGTGGCTCTCCGGCTGCATCACCCGCATCACCCATTGTCACCGGTTGGCAAACCGACTGTTGCCTGGCCGTCCGAAAGCCCATTCGACCAGAGCGATCGCTGCAACTACGGCGTTCCTGTCTGGTGTGCCCCTGCTTGACATCTGCAGGGCTGCTACATGGAGGTCGACCCACGACGAGATTCTACTGCGCCGACAGGGATTCCAGGAGGAGTCCAGAGTCGGCCAAGCAGTGCTGCGCAACCTGTTTGATTAAAGATGAGTCTGGTGAGAAGGTAAGAGATGCTTAATGTTGAGCCTTGCCACCTCCTGTGGTTGTGCATTTGTGTACTGCTGTATATTCTTTATTCATGAGCATGTGAATCCATGCCAGACCCCATGGTGGAGAAGGAACAAGTTACTTACCTGTAACTGTTGTTCTCTGCTATGGATTCACATGTGAACCCTCCTGGCTACCCGTCTGCAGCTCTTCTCTTGGCCCTACAGCCACTTTACGTGCTAGCAGATCTGAAGATGGCTGCCAGAACAGGAGCTGAGGTAGAGGGAAGTCATTGGCTGGGGGCAGTATGACCCAGAGACCAGTGATTGGTTGTTAGGAGAAAGACAGTTCAGAAGTGAAACTGATTTATTTTCTTTACTCAGGATTCCCAGCCTGACGACGGGGAATATTCATGAGCATGTGTATCCATGCCAGACCCATGCTGAAGAACAACAGTTACAGGTAAGTAACTTGTTCCTTGCTCTTCACTAGTCTCCTCCTCCCAGGTAGTCCTCTCCAGCATATCCACCCTCAGGATCTGATAGTGACAGCCCTTTCCCTGGCCACCTGGGAGGAGGATATCTCGGGAAAGAAGTGAGGACGGGCTCAAATTCCTCACACTAGCTAGTTTTTAAGAATGTCAACTGGATTCTTCCATTAGGTTGATGAATGATCTCAACAGTCTCTCCTTTTTCAGATTGGACTTTCTTTGTATGCTACTAGTTCAGGTTATAATTCTACCCATTGCTCCCAATACGTGCTGTGTCTGCCTATCCTATTTTACTCCCTGAAATCAGGCCAATACTCCCAAATGGCAAGTAGCAGGTGCACATGTGACTGACCATTTGTGCCACCTGCTCTGGTCATGTGCTTAGACCAGTACCATGTGAAGCATGTTAAACAAAGAGGACCTTTTACTATCTTCTGCCCGATATAAGGACAGCCCATTTAATCAAAGTGCTTCTTTTAATTAACATGGATTGCTAGATACAATTAATGTATGGATTACAAGAAAAAAACAGCCTATTACAATTACAATATGTTTTAGTCCCTTTGGGAATCAGAGCTAGGTTTTTTTCTCGATTAAAAATCATTTTACTCCCAACTTCCCAAAAAAGAGGGTAAAATGCTCTTTACCTTGTGTACCTTAGGAGCAGGGAGATCTTTTATGTTTTCACTTGATTGACCAAAGTGTAGGCTATCACTAATCATGAATGACGGAGAAATAACTTTTATTGGATTAAACCATCTGCTGAAGTCTGTGTTACTTCAAAAGCTAATGCATTACTCCATTTCTGCACATTTCAAGTTATTACAATAAAAGGTATCCAAATACCCTATTTTGTGGGGTCGTCTTTCACAAAGATCTCAGTATCCCTTGTTGCTTTGCTTTATGGGAAATGGCTGCGGTGTGTTTTTGACAACAGTTCTGCGTTTTCTTTCTCCAGGATGCAGTAAAAGAGATGAAAGTGGTGCTCTCCAACGAGTCCTCAAAGAGCAGCGATGCTGAGCATGTGATGGCTATTGATCTGAACAGTCCGACTCTGGAAGAGGTCAAACCTCAGGTGGATGTTGCAGGCAAAGATGAAGGTGTGTAGCTTTGATTTGCATTTGCTCATGTTTGACTCCTTACTGCCGTAATGCTTGTTGTTCATGACCTTTATGATTCTTTTTCCTGGATTAGTTCAGGACATGGGGTATTTAAAGTTCATTTTAGTTATAAGCGGGAGTGTTTTCTTTCAGCCTAAAAAATGATATCCAGATACTCTAATCTTTGACTGATAATTTTACCTTTTAAATTCAAACTAGAGTTGTACTTCAGAAGACTGTGAGGCTTAAAATTTGCTAACAAAAAATGAACAACTATTTTTTTCAGCCAAACCGCTATATAATTCCTGGCATCACACACGCACATACAACACACACATGCTGGAACATACTGTGACGATTCACAAGGTATTGTCACGTCTCCCCAAGGAGGAGCCCTTTCCGTGAGATTGGGGAGGCGGGCCGCTATCCAATAGTCCTCCTAGGCTTGCTTTAATGCGGGAGAACCTCAAGGGTAGGGACTCCTCCTCTGGGAATAAGGACGATCAATGGTACATCCCATTAAATGTTGTCACTCCCCGACAATTCCCTAGCCCTCCCTAATGTTCAGAACCACTACCTTGAAAGAAAACCTATGTATTATTGTAACATAGGAGAGAACGCCAAACGTACTAGGATCAGAACCGGAGACATGAAGATAATTGACTGTGCTAACACTGGTATGAGGTGGCCCCGAGGTGGCATGAGGATTACGTTGTTAGCAGAAACAAAAGACTTGTGCAATCTGCATGGGGTGTGGGGGGGTAACTGGATACAATGTATAAAAAAGAACAAAGGACAATCAAGTGTCAAGTTTGTCTGCGGTCCCGAACCCAACCATCAGAGGAAACGGGTGTAATGAATTTCCCACGCCGAAGATTCAGATCCTGCTAGCCGACGAGCGAGAGGGAGACGCGGACAATACTGGCGAGCCGGTATGGGAGTTCTCTGTTGGGTCTGTCATTGCATACCCAAGTACACGACTGATAGAGGGAAGCAAGCTGAGCCGCGTGGGGAGATGCCGCACTGGAGATCCTGACAATGAGAGAAGTCCAAAGAACTGACGTGCAGATCTGTGTCACAGGAAGCCCTGGTGACCTACCAAAGTCCCCGAGAAGATAAGGGAGGTACGGGAGACACAGGGGAGACGAGGTAGCAGACAGTAGAGATGCTCAAACAACATTCCCTTGGCCTAGTGGACCAACTATTGGGCCTAACGAGCCTGTCGTGCACAGCATCATCTTCCTCGTCACAGTAGGAAAGAGAGAATCATTGACTGCCAGAGAAGGGTCGGTCTGGGACCTGAAAACTGACATTGAGAGCACAAGAGGAAATATTCCTCATCACAGTGGGAAAGAGAGAACCACTGACCACCAGAGCAGGGTGTGGGACCCTAACAAGATTAAGGACTTTGCTAACAACAAACCAGAGTGGCAAGATATACTTGAAGCTGAAATTAGTAAGTAAGAACTGTGCCAAGGAACACCAGGAGAAACCGAGTCATTCTCCTGGTACAGAACCAGGACTGGTGATGGCTCCTTCCTTCTCCTGACATAACCTGGCTGCCACCCCTCTGGCCTCATTTCCCCCACTGTCGGGTGTACCCCACCCCGGAAAACCTTTAGAGGGGGCAATCGGCTTCACCTAGTTACCCTCAATTCTCGTTCTGCTGCCAAACATTACTCTGAAATCTGTCACATCAACTTGAAGACTTTGACGTCCTCTCTCACTGAGATGTGGTTCAGTGCCAGCTCGCACTGCTTTTGAAACTCTCATTCCCTGGGGTTACAAGATCCTCTCCAAGCCCCGGTCTAACTGATCTGGAGGCGGAGTGGCTCTTGTCTACCCTGAATGTGCCCCTGCTTCCATCATACCCACTCAATCCCACGCCTCCTTTGAATGTCTTGTCTGCAAAATGTGCATCTCTCTACCCTCTTGCTTCAATCTGCAGGCCCCCTTGGCCAATCACCCCCTTCCTCTGAGTGGGCTGACCTTGCCTCCTCACTTCTGACCTCTTCCTCCATGCTTTTCATCTCTCTCTCTCTCTCTCTCTCTCTCTCTCTCTCTCTCTCTCTCTCTCTCTCTCTCTCTCTCTCTCTCTCTCTCTCTCTCTCTCTCTCTCTCTCTCTCTCTCTCTTTCCCCCCCCCCCCCCTCTGGTCCAACCCACTCAGCCGGGCACACCTTGGATGTTCTCATATCACCTCTGCATCTCGAACACCCTTCACATCCTTACCCATGCCATGCGGATCCGCATGAAGACTGCTTCCACGTGCAGTAGTTGGTATGACTCCGGCTTAGCCTTGCACACCCTCTGAGAAACTGGCCTGTCGCCTGCTCTGAAGGCAATACAGACTCTCTATCCGCTCCAAGAAATGGGCCCATATCCAATACTGCATCTCTGCAGCCACAAACGACACGGCTGAACTTTTCAAAGTCTGCAAGGAACTTGCCAATCGTACTGCAATCCCCAGTTCTACTCTTCTCTCTCAAGCCCTCTGCATGGCGTTGGCCACCCACTTCACAACCAAGACTTCGGATATCCTTTCCTCTCTTCTACGCACCCCCTTCATTGGCCCCCACCTCTCCCTTCCCCCTGCTCTCCTCCTTCTCACCCATAGCACCTGATGAGGTTACTAAGACAGCCTGCTCTTTGAAAGTCTTCGCCAAACAGCTGCTTCCCTGCTCCTCTAGAACTATCGAGGACAACATTGCCTCTCTTGCTCCCTCCTCGGCTGAGTTCTGTAACCACTCTGTTGCCACTGGCTCCTTTCTTCACCCCTCAAGCACTCCCTTGTGCACCCCCTCCTCAAAAAGCCATGTTTAGACCCTTCCTGCCCAGCGAACTACTGCCCTATCTCCACTACCCGCTTCTTGTTT
Organism: Ambystoma mexicanum; assembly: GCF_040938575.1. Lineage (NCBI taxonomy): Eukaryota > Metazoa > Chordata > Amphibia > Caudata > Ambystomatidae > Ambystoma > Ambystoma mexicanum. Next base: position 1,346,331,820 of record NC_090921.1, read on the forward strand.
AAACTCATGGAGAAGCTGGTTATCTCACAACTACTCTATCACACCGAATCTGTGGGATGCCTTCATGACCACCTGTCTGGCTTCAGAGCATCCAGAGTCATGGAAACTGCTCTCCTGAACACCCAGGAAGACCTGCTCTCTAACCTCAATTCTAACTCTCCTTCCGCTTTATTCTCCCCTGTCTGTCCTCTGCCTTTGACACAGTCAATCATTCCATCCTCACAAATAGGCTGCACGATACCCTGGGCATCACAGTCTGAGCACTGGATTTGTTAACATCTTTCCTCTCAAATCAGCCCTCATAAATTCAACTGGAACCCTTTCTCCTCTCTACCTCTCTCGACTTGCATCATCCCTCAGGGCTGTATCTTCTCGCTGTGGCTTTTCAACATTTACCTTGCCCCCTTGATCTTCACCTATCTCCTCATTTCCAGTGTTATGCTGATGACACACAGCCTTCCTTCAAGCTTTCCTCCTCTTCCTCCTCTCCTTCCTCTCATTCCTGACTGTCTGACTGCTATTCAGGCACGATGTGCTGCTAATGATCTCTGCCTTAATGCCAGTAAGACTGAGATCCTTCTCACTGGGACCCCTGTTCCCTCCTTCCCACCTACACTCTGGGCGCCCTCCTTGGGCCCCCTCCCTTCACCCTCGTATGAAGCAAAAAACTTGGGTGTCATCTTCGACTCCTCTCTCTCCTTCTCACCCCATATCGCTGACCTTGCCAAGATGTCCATTATCAGCTTAATCTCCTCAGAGGCATTCTACCTTTCCTCACATTCCCCCAAAAACTCAACGTCTCCAGAGCTCTGGTTATCGCAAGGCTTTATTATTGCAACAGCCTCTTCCTTAATCTTCCTCTCTCCTCACTCAGCCCTTTTCAACTAATCCAGAATAGGACTGTGAGGCTTATTGTCAAACTTATAAGGGAATAGGGGCCTCGATACCCTCTTTCGAACCACAGAAGCCAAATAGATTGACCTCTACCACCGTGGTTGGCACGGGCGCCTGAAAATGATATCACAGGTAGCCACGTGGCAGCCAATGGGGGGAAGATGAAGTTAGGGAAAGGGGATGGAGTGGGAAAGGAAGGGAACATAAACAAGCAAGTACATACAATATACAAAATACTCCTATACCTGTACCTCTACTTCCTGAACACCTAGCCTGACCTCCTATACATGTAATGCACCTGCTACATACCCAGAGTAGTGTACCTCATTAGTTTCCCTATACGACTCCACTTTGCACACCACAAAACATAGGGTTATAAACTTGAACGTAGAACTTGAACATAACATAACATACGCTTTGGGACGTATACTTTTTGAAAACACATAGGGTTGCATACATGCAAAATGGCACAAACAAAGGGGTTGTCCCTTTTCCATGAAGATACAAGACTCATGGCCTGCTGGACCCAATGAAGCAACAAACAAGGGTTTAGAACAAATACACAAAACACATGCCCTTGTGCTATGTGGACCCTAAAGAATGATTCCAAAACAAGTGCGCTTTAAAGGATAGTCTCCTATTTTCCCAGGGCACTGTTTTTGTCAGTTCTGAGATTCATAGCGTGTTTCCTCACACATGGAGTGTATCCTACACATGGCGTGTTTCATCACACACTCCCTGCCGTGTTCGTATCATAAATCAACAAGCGAAAATAAGCATACTTTAACACCAAAACATGAACACTGTTGTAGAAAACTTAACTGATGGTCCGGATGCCTCACGAGGACATCCGGACCCTGAAGTTCGATGCCCAACACTTGGGAAGGAGCCTGATTCACCGCCGTGGCCCGCGATGGCTTTTTCTCCTGTTTAGGCTGCTAATCACCGTCGCGGCCCGGGGAAAGCTCCAAAAGTCCTTCGGGGTCCAAAACGTTCCCGCATGCTCTTGCTTCTTCAGCTGCCGCCGCCCGTGCTACTACTCTGTAATTACCTGAACCGAGGCACGGGCGGCGGCGAGTTTTCAACAGTTACTGCTAATAAGCAGCGTACCGCGCAAAAGAGGAACTACACGCATCCCAACGCCTGATAGGAAATGTAGTTTATCGCCTCTTGGGAATCGAGAAGCGCCGTCCTCTACCCCAAATCAGATTCCTGACACTTATCCTTGGCCTCAATCCCTGGGACCACATCTGTCCAGCTCTAGAATCTCTCCACTGGCTCCCAGTGGTTGCAAGGATCTAATTCAAGACCCTCTGTATCATCCACAAGGCTTTCTGGGGCCTAGGACCTCGCTACATTCAATTCTCTCTCCGTAAATACCTCCAGCTCCAACTCTCTGAAGATCAGGCGTTTCTCCAAGCAGAGAGTAGGAGGTAGATCTCTCTTCCGCTGGAGCCTCCCACTGGAACAGCTTCCCTGCCCCTCTCTGACTTGAGCCAGATCGCCTTAAGTTCTGGAATCTCCTCAATACCTTCCTTTTCTCCTTCTCCTTCTCTCTCTCGCCATCTCCTGCTAGTCTATTCCTGCTGCTATGACTGGATGCCTGTGCCCCTTATTAGTCTCTCCAAGGCTAGGCCCTCCTTCGTCCAGTCCCCCACTTCTCACCCCTTCCTACCAGCACTTGCCCGTGGGCACCCTTACTTGATCCTCTTTCCGAGGTTGGTAGACCCCCCAGACCACTTTGCACTATTATCCCAACTCTGTCTTCTCCTGGCACTAGCCCCCCTTAGCGCTTGCCCATCCTCTGGGAGTCATTGCCCCTGGTTTTATTGGAAACTGTATAGATCTACACCAGGAGAAGGAAGCCATTCTCCTGGACGTGAAACTATATTTAGACTGGGCAAAACCCACAAGCCAGAGGTAGGAGTCATTCCCCCCTGGCAGTTTTTGGTTTAAGAGAACATTCTTTTTGGACACTATCTGAGAAGCAGGAAATGGGAGCCATTCTCCTGAGGAAGGAACTTTGTTAGTGTTTCCTTTAATTGTAGTGTGAGGAATAGAAGTAGGTTCTGACACAGGACGGTGGAGATTAATTGGACAGACATTCTGACAGGCCTTTTTAGTATTTGTTGTAATGCACCCATCTGAGAGATAGGGACGGCTTGGTTGTAGACTTTCATTTATCACATTGAAAAACCTAAGTCATGCCACCTTTGTGTCCGCTTCCTTCTTCAAAATACACACACACATGCGCGCGCACCTACACACACCTACACACACCTACACCCACCTACACACACACACACCTACCTACACCCACACCTACACCCACACCCATGTAGGTTGGGTGGAGAAAGTTGTTTGTCTATTATGAAAACCATGCAGCGTGGTAACAAACACTTTGGGCATGAAGTAACAGACGTGGGCGAAAGGCGACATGGGCAGTAGAGTGGGGAACACAGGATGGCACTGAAAATGGTGTTCTTGAGGAAGATGGAGTGTCAAGCAGAGACTTGTTGGATATATCAACCAGTGCTCTCACTCTGAGACATTGGGAAACTGTAAGCAAAAACTAACAAGCCACATCACATCAACAGAACAAAACCTTTCTGAACCCAGAAACCAGTGAAGACATTTGGCAAGACAGTTTAGACATATTAGAGAAATGTACATGGAGCTAGAAGATCAAGGAGATTTGCCCTAACATTTGCATGTCCGTGTAAAATCTATGTCTTACTTTCATTGGTTTTAAGACTTCGTAAACTGGTATGACGGGCTAATCAGAGTGGGATTGAAATTTAATAATTAGTGCACGTGTGGTTGGATTGAAAATTAACTGTAGCCCTCCCTGCTAGTGAAATGTGTTGTCCCTCCGTCTGTATGTGCAGGAATGTATTGTTTGTGTGTGTGGCCCCATCTATGCTTGCTTCATTGTAGGAGCGACTGAGCCAGCAAGGACGTCTGAGGTTGATGACATAATCAATTCCACCCCAGAACTGGAGTTGGAGACCAACACATTGGCGTTCAGGTAACATGCCATGCCACCTACATGGGCCAAAAGGATTTTCACTTGAGCAGTTGGGCAAAGACCTTTTTTTAACTGAGTCATACTGGGTCTATTTAAAAGGGAAACGCTGTTGAAATGGTCTCTGTGACAATATTGCACCACCTTCCTTGTTTACGGGAGTGAGGGCTGAAGAAGACACGCGTTACTTATTTCCAATGCAAGACCTGAATTGAAGACATAAGGGGGTGCTGGTGTATGCTCAGCTTAGAAACTTCAAATCCAACCTTCGCAAGTTTAAGACATTACAAATCTAATTATGTAAACGATTTTAAATTTTCATAGATCATAACGCCTTCAGAATTCTAGTCTATACTCACGTGCTGGGTTTTCTCTAGCTTCTGAGTAATGACCATGCTTTAATCTATATAGTGACAACCAAGAAGAGCTCTAAGAAAGATTATTTTCTCTGCTGTAGCACCCCTAAGAAGCAGCTCAAAGTGGATGAAAATGAGGAGAAGGAAGAGGCACAGATGGCAGAGACAGACCGGAACACAGACTCACTGTTTGCTGAAGTTTGCGGAGCCAGCCCAGAGTACATTGGGGATATGGACGAAGGAGCAGACTTGCAAGGTAACCACTGGCTTCTTCCACCACCTCTTTTTGTCATGATATTTTGGGGCAAGAGGGTGGTTCAGCGCTAGATGCATGCGTGCGATCTGTGTGGGATTCTGGTACTGTAAAATTGAGTGTTGAGTGTTGAAGGTTGTTAGGGAAGATTTCTATTTTTGCATTTGCCCACCATGAATTTCAGCAGCACACCCCACAGCTTTCTTTTTCTTGAACCCTTGCATTACATTTTGCAATTGGCTGAAACAGTCGGGTATCTGTCTGCCCATTTGAATCTCATTGGTCTGTGCCCAACCTGGGACTGGAAAAGCTGTATTTCAAAGGCCCTTCCAGGGCAGCCTTGCTAGGGAAGTCCTCGGCTAAGGGCCCCAAGGCAAAAGGCAGATCCTGCAGAAGCTGCTCCTTATCGTGTTTGCCGATGTCAGTCGGGGAAGCAGGAAGCCTGCAGCCATCAACCTGCTTCGACTGACAAAGTAAGTGTGGTGTGGACAGGGGGCAGCAATCGCTGCACCCCACCAAACTGGCCCACCTCTCTTAGTACTCTTGTCTCTTTTTACCTCACCACCCATAAGTCTACAATCCAATGCATGTTCACACAACCACACCTCTCATACAGACCATATGTGTTAGCTTCCGACACCTAGGCGATTTGTACTGTATCAATTTCTCACATGTAGGTGAATTCTATTGCTTAGCCATTTCCCACGTCTAGGTGAACTGTGTTGCTTAGACTGCTCTTACATCTATGTGAACTGTGTTGCGTAGCCTACTCTCACATCTAGGTGAACTGTGTTGCTTAGACCACTCTCACATCTTGGCAAATTGTATTGCTTATCCACTTCTACGCATCTAGGGCCATCGATCTTTGATCCTAAGCCTGAGGGCGGACAAGCGAAGGAGGATTACCTGGGCATGGCGTCCTTGGGGACTGCGGGAAGAGCGTCCAAAGGCGAGAATTGGTATTCCCCCGTTCTTTGCCCCAGTCCATCTTACCCACCCTCTTTGTTCATGGGATATTGTCACCCAAGTCCCATCCTGCCCCTTAACATTCCTTCACCAAAAGGGAAGATATCTTGTGGACTTCTAGAGTCCAAGCCCTTGTTCAACTCTTAACACTAACCTTGTCTCTCCTTCCTCAAAACCCAGAAGATGTACTGAGAACCCACCTTTATTCTCCCAGATGTCCCCCTCCAGTAAACAAGGGGATTTAGTATCGCTCCCCCACCTTACTGAGCCCCAACAAGTCCCCACACCTGGTGCTGAAAAGAGGATGACACAAGTTCAGGCTCCCTCATTCTGTCCGGGCTATTTCCAATCACACCCCATCACCCCCTCCCCATTTCCAATAGGTACTGGGACAAAGAAGAGGTGATCGGGAGCAATCTGGATTACCCATAGAAACAACATAGGTATACAAAGTGAGGCTTACCATCTAATGCCTTTGAATTATCCCACTAATAGTCAGGCAAGGTCAGGCACTTTCCCCAACCATGAACACCTGACTCCAATTGACTCTCACCTGCAGTATAGAAAAGGTGGTTCGGCCAGAATCATGGAACGAGCTAGGGTAGCTGGATGGAACCAGGAGGCCAAGGAGCAGAATGGCTGCAAGAAGAGTAGCCCAGAAGGACTGGTGGAGCACTGGAAGCCGAGGCGCTGGCCCGGTGTGTGTGAGGGGCTGCAGCGTGGCGAGGGAGCCGTGTCTCCAGTAAGCCGGAGCGGGACAGAAGGCAGTGTATCTGCCTTGTTTATGCCAGTGCTCTTTCCCCTGGGACGTTTGTGGGTCCCAGTGGTGTCTGAGGGGGCAGGTGGTGAGACCCTGACCTCGACCTAAACCCCTTTGACCTGCTCGCCGGTGCCACGCTACTGGTGAGTTTCATGAGGCAGAGCGAAACTCTGTAGCATGCAGATGACTAGAGCGCGAGCACGAGCGTTGTGGAAAGAAGAGCCAGGTAAGTGAAAGCAGGAAGAAAGCAAGCGAAAGTTAGAAAGCAGTGAAAGACAACGAAGTGAAGGATGAGAAAGGTAAAAGCAAAGCAAGCAAAAGCTGGAAAGCAGTGAAAGAAAGCAAAGCGAAGCAAGAGAAAGGTAAAAGCAAAGGGAAGCACGCATAAGTTAGTAAGCGGTGAAAGAAAGCAAAGTGGAATGACGGAAAAGGTGCGCTTGAGGTGTGGAAATAATAAGACAGTATAGTGCGCTGGCGGCAGGGAAACAGCCAAGAGTGGCTGCTATAGATCCGAAAGTAAAGAGAGGGGTGCAAGCGACCCTAAACCAAGAGAGACACCAATGAGGCAGTGAGATGGAAAACGGACCGTCAAGAGGGGGTGCAAGCGACCCAAAAGAAATACGGAGCGTGCAAGAGGCATGTTAAAGGGAAAATTAAGGTGCAAGAGCACTGTGAAAAGCAAAGCGGTGTGCAAGAGGAGCAGAAAGGTGGAAAGAAGGTGCAAGTGTGCACGGCTGGAAAAGGTGTGCAGGAAAAGTGAAAAAGGACAGAGAGGAAAAGGTGCCAGAGAATTAGGATAGAGGGGTTGAAGGTCAGAGGGGTCATGCCTGGGAGGAGCAAAGAGTCTGGCGTTCTCGAAAGTCTCTGATACTAACCCCATGAAAGAAATGTACAGTGGGAAAGGTACATCCCAACAAGAGGAACTTTTTGTTTGATTACGACCAGAGGGGCCTATGCTTGGGGACGGGAACCCTAAGAGGCCCACAGAAGACATTGTTCATCTTCGTGAAGTGAGACCTAGAATTGGGGCAGGGAACCCTCAGAGGCCTAACAGGAACTTTTTTGTTTGGAACTGGAAGGATCGAAGCTTGGGGAACCGAACCCCAAGAGACCCAGAGACATTGTGAACTCTATTAACTTACTGCAAGAGCCCTACGTGGAGGTTCCAAGGGCAACCCTTTTGAATTGAACTATTTTGAACTGGCAGAACTACACCTATTGGTAATACTACCTGAAACCAGCTGTGGTTTACATTTCCTTTTTTTGAGTCGCCAGTTTTCCTTTAAGAAGACCCCCCCCATCACATTTGGTTTAAGAGTGAGGGCAAGCATAGGTTTGGACATGGACAAACTTTGGTTTTGGACTTAGACATCGACGGCCCTTCGAAGCATCAGTTGATAGAACAATCCCCTTAGAGTCAAGTCCAGGTAGGTATTACACCAACCGCACAAAGTTTGGTAATAAAGGTTTTCAAACTGTTGATTTTGAGTCTGTGTCTCTCTTGATACCATGCCTGTCTCACATTAGCCATTCTCCACACCTAGGCAAACTGTCCTGCTCAACCTACTCTCAGAGCCAGGTGCACTGTTTGCTCAGCCGTTTCTCACAGTCGCACCCAAATCCACCCGAAAAACCAAGAAGACAAAACCCACATATAGTCTAGCAGACAACTACTCCAATTAAAAAATCAGGTCTCCCCTCCCCATCCTTTCTAGCCCACCCCTATAAGCACCCCAGCTCACCTAGACCCCAACACACACTGAGATTACCACCAACTAATGACCGGACTAAGACACGCCCGATACCCCACAACTTGACCACTGAAATAAAACATGCAAGGAAACAACCATTGAAAGGAACCTAACTTCAAGCCATAGAGGAGAACAATCACAGAGCAGACAAACACAAAGCAAAAACTCTTGATGGCAACCGATCCTGCAACCCCAGCAAACGCCACCACGGAAAGCCACAAGCACCCGTGAAGAAAAACACCCCTAACCAATGGATGAAATGTAATGTATTGTAATGGGCATTTGTATAGCCCGTTTCACCATTGGTATGGTCTCTGCACGCTGTTGATTAGTGAGTGAGAAAGTGACAGTTGGACTGATTTGCGAGTTAGACAATGTGTTGGATGGATTGATGAATAAGGAAATGGATGGATGGATGGATGGATGGATGGATGGATGGATGGATGGATTGGATAAAGAGTGAGATGAGTTGATAGATCGTTTGCTAAGTGAATAGGTTTGAGAAGATGAGTATTGGATGGTTGGATTGGTGTGTAAAGAATAAGTGATCAGCTGTGAGGCGTATGATTTGACTGGTGAGGGCGGGCATGATCAAGAGGGTGAGCGTTGTCTGATAGATAGTGAAGGTGATGGGGAGTGTAAATGATTGTTTGGGTGGATTTAGTGAGTTAGAGTGTGAGTGGATGGATGGCTTGCAGGTTGAGCAGCATCATTAATTAAGGACACACCATAGAAAGAATGGGACCTGAAGATGATGGGATAGAATTAGAGAGAATCATACCCATGAAGAGTGTGAGGTCTGCAAGTTGCGTGACATGATTAATGAGGTACATTATATGGAAAGAATGTGAAATGGAGGTGGTGTGACATGTTAACAAGGGGAAGGACATTCATAAATATGCGGCTCTCTAGCATTGTGCCACATTACGAAACTCCAATTAATAACTTTGATAAATGTACACACAGTGCACCAGGTAAGATTTGGAAGGGAGAGCATTTTACTCCCAGTTTGTTAATGTTGGGAGCAAAATGATATTTTAGGGTGTAAAAATGTAAGTCCAATTTCCAGTGGGAGTAAATTATAAGCAAGTAAAAATGTTTTAATTGGAATTATTATTTCTTTACACCTAGTTATTTATACACATTAAAAGATACATGTTTACTTCTTCCGATCAGGCAGTTATAACAGTAGTTCTCCAGCATGGGGTCTGGCATGGATTCACATGCTCATGAATATTCCCCGTCGTCAAGCTGGGAATCCTCGGTAAAGAAAAAATCAGTATCAGTTTTGTTTCTGATCTGTCTTTCTTAGTAGTAATCAATCACTGGTCTCTGGGTCATACTGCCCCCAGCCAATGACTGCCCTCTCCGTAAGCCCCGCCCCTGGCAGCCATCCTCGGATTTTTACCGCACGTTCAAGTGTTAGGAGTCCTCGTGCTATAGCTCTTGAGCTTTTACTGCATTTTGCGCTTTTTCAAAGAGATGTATCTCATTTTTTTCGGTTTAATCGAGCCTCAAGTTCCACCGTTTCTACTTCCGATCAACGGCGACCCGTTTCGGATTTTTCTACGCCCCTCAAGGGTGAAGTTTTCGTCGAGTTATGCTTCTTTGAGGATTCCAGAAGTTTCTGAGGCCTACCTCGCGGACGAGAGGAACATGGCCCAGGAGAAGAGAAGCTCGGCTCCCGGCAAACTGTTCAGGATCTGCCCTGGATGCAACCTACAGAATGTGTTCAAGGAGGACGAGCATTTGAAATGCCTATACTGCCTCCACGAGGACAAAACGCACGTGGGGAAGGACTGTGCATTTTGCATGAACATGTCGGATCGGACTATGAGGGATCGTCGAACCCGTCTCTCCAACTGGCTGGAAGGCAAGAGCCCAGCAGGTGAGAAGAAGTCCGAGCTGTCTTCTAAGTCCTGTGAGGGCGCCCGGGCGACGGGGGCCCAACAGAAGGCAAAGCACCGTGAGTCCGCGGGCACCGGGAGCGCTGAACGGTCAGGCTCCTCGGCTGCCAGGCAGGGCGCACCTTCACCGACACCATCAACCACGAGCCAACGCTCTGGCTCGGGGAAGAGAAAATCTGAGAACCCGGCTAAGCTTCTGGAGAGGCCCCGGTCGATCTCGAAGGAACCGGCCGAAGGGGAGCGAGGCGGTGACCCTCACCCTAAGGTGAAGGCCTCAAGCGCGCCCTAGGTTGTGAAGGCCTTGATCACGGCCAAGGCCTCGATTGAGGGAGTCTCTGCGGCCCTGGCGAAGCCTGTGGAGGCTACCCCAGTGGAGGAATCCCGGCGAGGGGGACGACGAGAGCGAGGGTGGCGACGATTAGGTTCCCGTGGAGGAGGAGCAACCGTCACAGCCTGAGCCGCAAGACAACTCGGTGACCGTTTTGACGGCAATCCAAGCCTTATGCACGGAGATAAGGACGAGACTGCCCCTACCCCCGACGGATGACCCAGCTGAACCGGGTCTGTCGGGAAGCCCTCCGAACAAGAGGAGAATTCATCCAGCGCCCTTTCAGCCCTCACTGCCTTCTCAGCCTTTGTCGCCTTCCCCGGTCCCGAGGGATGACAGGGGAACAGACACGGCCACGACGGGGACGGATGACGATGGCAGTGACGACAGGACTGACCTCCCGTCTCCGATTCCTCGGGCGTCCCCGCCCAACGAAATTGGCTCCTTCCACGCCATGATTGCCAGGGCGTCCAAGCTTTTTCAGCTCTGCCCCCGAAGAGAAGAAGGAAGGCTTCCTCTACCAACGGCGCGAGGCCAAGAGGAAGACGGTCCTCGCGGTGCTGTTGCTGGATGACATCTTGGTCGAGGGACTTGCCCTCCTGAAGAACCCGTCTACGACGCCTGCCAAGAGGGACTGGTATGAGAAGAAGTACCGGGTCCCCGACGCCGCCCCGTTGTGCCCCCGGATTCGGTCGTCTCAGCAGCGGCCAAGAAGAAAGCGGGGGGGGGCATCGGCTTCATCTTCAACTTGCCCACCAGACGGCGAGGGAAAGAAACTGGACGCCATGGGACGACGAGTCAACTCTTTGGCGGCGACGACGATCAAGGCGGCCAATGCCCTAGCGATTGTGGCCCGCTACGACAGGGAATTGTGGTACAAGATCGCCCACCTGTTTGGACTTCCTACTGGACGACAAGAATCCAGAGGCCCTGGCGATCCTACAGGAAGGTGAGGTGGCGTCGGACCACCCCATAACGGTAGACACGGATATTGCCGGCACCGGTTTCCGCCAGTTGAGCAACAGCGTTTGCCTTAGACGGTGGGGATGGCTTAAGGCGACGGATTTTCACCAAGACGTGCAAGCCAAGGTTTTGGACATGCCCTTCGACCGGGAACAATCTTTTTGGAAAGACAGTGGATGAGTCACTGCAGGCCATCAAGACCGACACAGAGACGGCTCGGGCCTTGGGAGTTCTGCAGCAACGGCGGCCGCCCTTTTGGAACTCCGGAGGCAAGCAAAGTGCCTCCAAAGGATTCGGTGGCGACTCCTCGACGTACCGTCGGGCGTCCCGCTCCTCGTTGCAAGAAGCTTACAGGGGACGAGGCAAGTCAGGTGGATCTTGCCATTGTCGCCAGGGCGGAAAGGCTGCTTCCAAGCAAGACTGAACCGGCCGTTGCGTCGGGCCCCCACCGAAGCACCCCGATGGGAGGCCGGCTGACGAAGTGCGTCAGTGTGTGGAAGTCCATCTCCACCGACCGTTGGGTGCTGGATGCCCTGGCCCACGGGCACACTCTGGAATTTCTAAAGATGTGCCCCCGAATTCCTCCCGTGGCCAGGAAGGAAAACCACGTCCCTCAACTGCTGTTAGAGTTAAGGGTGATGCTCAAGAAAGGAGCCATTGAGCTCATCCCAAAGAGGCTCTGGGGCTCCGGAGTATACTCAAGATACTTCCTCATCAGAAAGAAGACAGGAGGATTGCAGCCCATCATGGACCTGCGTCGACTAAACAGATACATCAAGGCACAGAAGTTCTGGATGGTCACCCTCCAGCACGTGCTGGGCCAGCTGGTGGAAGGCGACTTCCTATAGTCGTTGGATTTGGAGGATGCGTACTTTCACATCCCCATACTAAAAGGACACCGAAGGTTTCTCAGGTTTGTGGTCCAGGGACGGCACAACCAGTTCAAGGCCCTCCGAGATGGATTGAAGTCGGCGCCCAGGGTATTCACCAAGTGCCTAGCGCCAGTGGCGGCACGGCTGCGCCTGCAGGGGATCCACGTCTACCCCTACCTGGACGATTGGCTCATCCGAGCAAGAACAAGGGAACTCTCTGTCGAACACACAGCGAAGACCGTCCGGCTGCTCACGTACTTGGGATTCTCCATCAACTTCCCCAAATCCCACCTGGGTCCGTCGCACTGTTTCTGGGAGCCAGGCTCGATACAGTAGCGTGATTGGCCTCGCCGTCGGAGGAAAGGACGAAGGCCATCCTGGGCAAGGTGCAGCGTCTGCTGGCCGCGGACTTGGCCAGCGTGAGGTCCATCAAGTCCCTTATCGGGATGATGTCCTCATGCATCTACCTGGTGCGCCTGTGCAGGCTTCGGATGTGCCATCTACGGGAGTTCCTCGATGCCCGTTGGATGCAAGTGACGGGCAGCTTCGAGGACAAGATCTCGCTCAACGAAGTATTCCGCCAAGCAATTCGGTGGTGGGCACCCGCGTGCATCTCGCGGCGGGCACGGACTTTCAGACCCCAGCACACCAGGTGACGGTGACGACGGATGCCTCCCTGGAGGGGTGGAGAGCGCACACCGGAGATCTTCACGCGAGAGGCCTCTGGCTCCCGGAGGAGAGGACGCTCCACATCAACCTACTGGAGCTCCGAGCAGTGTTCTGAGCCCTCAGGTCATTTCTCCCGTCCCTCAAGGGCAAGGTGGTGAGGATCTTCACCGACGACACCACCATGATGTTCTACATCCGGAAGCAGGGAGGAACAAGATCCCCAGCCCTGTCTAAGGCTCCTGCAGTACTAGAGTTTGAAGGGTACGATATCCCGGCAGACTTCGGAGAGGTTCTTGCAAAGGCCCGGGCGTCCTCCACTCTCAAGTGCTACGGACACAAGTGGAAGAGGTTCTCTGTCTGGTGCCGTGCACAGAAGATTAACCCTCTACGGATTACAGCCCCTTAAGTGCTACCGTACTTACTGTCGCTGGCCAAAGCTGGACTAGCTCATGCTTCCATCAAGATACATATAGTAGCGATTTCCCTATACACCAGAACTGCAGGACGGTCATCCCTGTGGTCTCATCACCTGGTGAAGGAGTTTATGAAAGGACTGTGGTCCGATAGTTCCTGCCGGTGAAGGCTCCAGCCCCGGCGTGAGAGCTCAACGTGGTGCTGACCAGGCTCATGGGCCCGCCATTCGAGCCTTTGCATTCGGCTCCGTTGAAGTTCCTGTCGTGGAAGACAGCGTTCCTTGTGGCCATCACCTCCGCACAACGCGTGGGAGAGATTCAGACCCTATCCTGCAAGCCTCCATACTTGACTTTTCACGAGACTAGGGTGGTGCGGAGGATGCACCCCTCCCTCATGCCCAAGGTGCCGTCGGACTTCCATCTCAACGAGCCCTTGGTGTTACCAGTTTTCTTCCCGTCGCCTTCGTCGCCGGCCGAGAGGACTTTGAACTCGCTGGATGTAGCTAGAGCGCTGAAGTTCTACGTGGACCGAACTAAGAGTTTTCGGAAGACATCACAGCTGTTTGTGAACTTTGGACCTGTGAACCAAGGGAAGGCTTCCATTTTCAGATGGCTCTCCGGCTGCATCATGCACTGTCATCGGTTGGCAAACCGACCATTGCCCGGCCGTCCGAGAGCCCATTTGACCAGAGCGATCGCTGCTTCCACGGCCTTCTTGTCTGGTGTACCCCTGCTGGACATCTGCAGGGCTGCTACGTGGAGGTCGACGCACACCTTCACGAGATTCTCCTGCGTCGACCGGGATTCCAGGGGGGAGTCCAGAGTCGGCTAGGCAGTGCTGCGCAACCTGTTCGCCTGAAGGTGGGCCTGGTGAGGAGGTAAGAGTTGCTTAATGTTGAGTCTATGTAATGCTTAATGTTGTCACAGCAGAGCCACAGAAAAAATGCAGCCTCACCCTACATTCCCACAGGCCCTGAGGAATACATCTGAAAGCTCTGTGCTGCCTGCGAACAGAAGCCATCTGCCACAGGAGCTTTGCGAGTGCCCTACCCTCCCTGGATGCCCCAAGAGACTTGGGATCACGATACCGACGACGCCATGAGCATAGCCGGGTCTACCAATTGGACGCCCTGAAGAAGGTGCCTTGTACTGTGTAAGTACTTTAAAAGCACTGAAACGTGCACCCACTTAACAATACACAGATGAAGACCATGGATAGAATATGTACCTTTTTCTTCACCCACTAGTGTGTTAAACAAATGCTTTGTGAGCATGTTGGCTTAATACAGAGATATCCCTCAAGTCCAAAGATCCAGACCTTAAAAAGTCAACCCTGAGCACTGAAGTTGTGAGAACTATTAATAATACTCTGCTCAAAACCAACCCTCGAGGAAACCAAGCCTCAGAACTCATGTGATATTCCTTACATGTTCAATAACGGCTCTGTTTGATTGTATGTCGCACAAAATATGTTGCAGGAAATATTTAGATTCATGCCTATTTCCGTGCACATCGATTGTTTGGCACTAAGAATTTAAAGTGCAACATGACTATATTTTGCTTTACTTTTGTTTCACCTTTGTATATATGTGTCACTGTAAATTGATCATTACACAATTGTAACATATAATTTGGTTCTTTTTACCACATACATTGTTTTTTCATTAGATTCGGTTGCATATGGTCATTCTTCTTTTCAGCAAATACAGAGCCTGAATAAATAGTGGCATATGCATGAACTGTAGAAAAGGATATAGACCACAACCAATTGCAGAGTAAAAGTAAAGAGGTCCCCCAGTAGTCCCCTTGTCTAACATCCAGTGACGATTCAGACCAAGACGAGGAAGGAACAAGTTTATGCCCCCATTAACCTTAGGAGGGCTCTATAGAATTTATTAAATGGGAGAGGGGACAACTTTTCCTTGTTGGGTAATGTTGAGCCTTTGTCACCTCCCGTGGTTGTGCATGTGTGTACTGCTATGTATTCTTATATTCATGAGCATGTGAATCCATGCCAGACCCCATGCTGGAGAAGGAACAAGTTACTTACCTGTAACTGTTGTTCTCCAGCATGGGTCTGGCATGGATTTACATGCGAACCCTCCCTCCTACCCCTCTGCGGCTCTTCACTTGGTCATACTGCCACTTTACGTACTACCAAATCTGAGGATGGCTGCCAGGGGCGGGGCTTAGGGAGAGGGCAGTCATTGGCTGGGGGCAGTATGACCCAGAGACCAGTGATTGGTTACTACTAAGAACGACAGATCAGAAACAAAACTGATACTGATTTTTTCTTTACCGAGGATTCCCAGCCTGATGACCGGGAATATTCATGAGCATGTGAATCCATGCCAGACCCATGCTGGAGAACAACAGTTACAGGTAAGTGACTTGTTCCTTTCTTTCTGCCAAACTTATAAGGGAATAGGGCTCTCGATACCCTCTTCCGAACCACAGAAGCCAAATAGATTGACCCCTCCCACCGTGGTTGGCACAGGCGCCTGAAAATGATATCACAGGTAGCCACGTGGCAGCCAATGGGGGGGAAGATGGAGTAAGGGGATGGAGTGACAAAGGAAAGGAAGGGAACATAAACAAGCAGTTACATACAATATACGCAATACTCCTGTACCTCTACTTCCTGAACACCTATCCTGACCTCCTATACATGTAATGCACCTGCTACATACCCACAGTAGTGTACCTCATTAGTGGCCCTATACGACTCCACTTTGCACACCACAAAACATAGGATTATAAACTTGAACATAGAACTTGAACATAACATAACATACGCTTTGGGATGTATACTTCTTGAAAACACATAGGGTTGCATACAAGCAAAATGGCACAAACTAAGGGGTTGTCCTTTTCCATGAAGATACAAGACTCATGGCCTGCTGGACCCAATGAAGCACAAACAAGGGTTTAGAACAAATACACAAAACACATGCCCTTGTGCTGTGTGGACCCTAAAGAATGATTCCAAAACAAGTGCGCTTTAAAGGATAGTCTCCTATTTTCCCAGGGCACTGTTTTTGTCAGTTCTGAGATTCATAGCGTGTTTCCTCACACATGGCGTGTCTCACACATGGCGTGTATCCTACACATGGCGTGTTTCATAACACACTCCCTGCCGTATTCGTATCATAAATCAACAAGCGAAAATAAGCATACTTTAACACCAAAACATGAACACTGTTGTGGAAAACTTAACTGATGGTCCGGATGACTCACGAGGACATCCGGACCCTGAAATTCGATGCCCAACACTTGGGAAGGAGCCTGATTCACCGCCGTGGCCCGCGACTGCTTTTTCTCCTGTTTAGACTGCTAATCACCGTCGCGCCCCGGGGAAAGCTCCAAAAGTCCTTCGGCGTCCAAAACGTTCCCGCATGCTCTTGCTTCTTCAGCTGCCGCTGCCCGTGCTGATAATCTGTAATTACCTGCACCGAGGCACGGGCGGCAGCGAGTTTTCAACAGTTACTGCTAATGAGCAGCTGGTGTACCGCCCGAAAGAGGAACTACACGCATCCCAACGCCTGATAGGAAATGTAGTTTATCGCCTCTTGGGAATCAAGAAGCGCCGTCCTCTACCCCAAATCAGATTCCTGACACTTTCTGTGGTACTACATGCACTACTGGTCCAAACATATCCATAAAGCTGTGTGAGTAAAATACAGGGGCACAAGGTCTGTTTCCTATTTTTTGTTGGGAGTAGTAAAAGTACCCGATATACCCCTTATCTATAGGGCTGTGTAGACAGAAGTGTAGACGTTCAAAGAAAGATCAGTGGCCACTCGCAGGTCTGCATCTCCTATTGGGAGAGGTCTATACTCCCTTCTAAAAAAAAATACACATTTCATAATTGTTCAATAAAACTAATTGAGGCAGATGACAGACAAACATTGGATATTTCTCACAAAATATTGAGGTGTCCAAGTTGCTGCCTAAATAAAACTACTTTGGTAGTCTATACAAAATCTGAAGGAAATATCCAAATCGGTAAGAAAATCAGACTCTGTTAAAAATTCTGTTTATTTTTTATTTTATTTTTTTACTTAAACTTTTACAGAACTTAAAACTGTTACATGTTTTCAAACATGTAGAAGAAACTAGGTTCAAACATCTAAAATACAATCTAGAGTAGTAATTACAGAAAAAGAGATGGCAGGATTAAATACAATTAAATTGACTTTCCGATACAATTAAGATAATATTAATACTCATAAATGATTTACATAGAAACAGAAAGAAAAACTAGTCACTATAGTAACAGTTGTATCACCAATTCACCAACATAGACATATAAATAAGACATAGTTCATACCTAGTTTCCCCCAAATTTGAATTCTCTTAAGGGAAGAGAATTATCAAATCGTGGTGAGGCTGTGCCTTGGTGGATAGTATTGAGATACTCTTAGTTAGAACAATTCGAGTAGTTAGTCTGAAAAAGCCCACATATATCACATATGTCCGATAGAAAGCAAACCACTAGCTTCAAAGCCACTGATGTGCCATGGAGCATATCCCACCATAGGGAATCCAAATCAACTCTCTCAGTATTAGTCACAAATTTACCAAAGCTTGAGATGCAATTAGTTATAATTACAGCACATTCAAGTAACAGTTGTCCCAACGTTTCTTTAATATTTGCACTTTTACAAAATCTTCAGGGTACCAAACCACTAGAAGCAACTTCTCTTATTTCCAATATTTCACCCGTCTTTAAGACGTTGAACCTAAATCTCATGTAGCAATTTCTCAATTTTTTTTATCCGGGAACCGGACTAGATAAGATTCTGGAATGACAATTTTTTATATAAATGGATACCAATTGGTGATACAGTTTGGAATTTGCCACTTTCTCCATCATCGCTGCCCAGCCAGCTTGTTGTAGCAACCTTTTAACTTGCAATGGGTTACAAAGGAGGGTTCCCCCCTCCCGTCATTCTTATTTTATCTACGGAGCTTGTACTGAACTCCTGTAGTTGTAACAAAAACAGCGAGTCCGGACTCCCTGCTCTAAGGCTTGTTCCCAATTCAGAATACAAACTGTTCCTTGAGTTGATAAGTAATTTTCTATATAAGGATAGTCGTCTCCATTCGACTATACTGATTGGAGACCCAGCTCATACCGCAATGCTGCAAGAGGAATGCATTTAGGCAAACAGTACAAGAATGATCTTCAAATTCTTGCTTCCATCTTGGGATTTCGGCCATCATCCAGACAAGGAAAAAAACCAGGCCATAACACATTTCTGGGATGATTTTAGCGCTATAAAAATGTATAACGGGTAAAAAGAATATTTGCAAAATCAACTTTTCTCATTTGCAGTATCTGATAGCTAGTCTTCTCTGACAAATGTTGACAATATTGATGTTTTTTAGGTTTATCGAAAATCGGGAAACCCAAATATCTCATTGATGTCATTTTCGATAGTTTGTCATGGTTCAAAAACCATGCATATGTAATTGGTATTTTTCACTTGCTCAATCGCATTATTACAGTTTTTTAGCGTTAATGACCAGGGCATTGGAAGTGATATAGTTGGAGAATGCATATATCCGATTTTGCACTCCTTTCAGTGTGTGGTCAAGGAGTAAAAAATTGTCCGCATATGCACACCAGCATAGCTTAAATCCAGCAATTTTAGGGGATACAAAGGAGGCTCTATATAGCTTTTTCCCAGCATTGCAAACATATTAGTTGAAAAGCGCTGGGGCAAAAATACAGCCTTGACGTAATCCACTCATGGTTTGGATAGGGGGGGTTAAGAGACTCTTTAAGGCGCACCTGCACAGAGGAGCCTTCATGTAAATGTTTAAGAATAGAGAGGATTCCTCCAGGGACACCGAACTGGGACAATTTTGACTATAATAAGGACCGATCTACTAAGTCAAATGCTAAGGACAAATCCATAGCTGCTAAATAAATTGGTGGAGCATCACTTTTCCAAGCCTTCTCCTGTGCTAAGGAAACTATTAGGCTACCCGCCTCTGTTCCCACTTCCCTTCTAAACCCAAATTGCTGGGGCGAGAGAATAGAATCGCAGTTCAACCATTCCTCAAGTTGTTTTAAGACCAGGCCAGCAAACATTTTTGAGTCGGCATCTAAAAGTACAATGGGGGGATTATTTAATGGCAAGCTCCTGTCACCTTTTTTGTAAATTGGCATGATATATGAAGAATGCCAGAAGGTTGGAATACGTCTGATTCTAATGATGTCGGCAAATAATAGTGCTAGCACTTAAGACCACGCATCGGGATTGGCCTTAAAGATAACGTTCGAAAGTCTATTTGGACCTGCGGCCCTGGAGGAGCTGGACTTCTGTATCTGGAAAGTGGTGTCCGATATTGAGAAGTCACAATTCCACTTGTGTTGCCTGATGGCATCGAGACCTTCGTAGGTCAGATTTCGTACGGCATATAGGCTGCTGAAATAGCCGGCCCAAATTTCTTCTGAAATGCTATTACTTAGGGTAAAAATGTGCAGGGACTCCTTGCCGTTTATATGGTGCCAAACATTTTGAGATGAACCATCTTTTAATGCTTGAAACATAGATCCACTATCTGCTTGGAGCAAGGCTGCTCGATGACCCTTCAACCAATTTTTTTATTTTTGTTTTTCTTTCCGGACGGCCTCCCTCTTTTCAGACCAATTAAGGCGCTTTTAATACGCTGTTGCACCTCTCTATTGCAGATATTTTTGTAGTACTGAACAGTGTTGTCAAATACATGGAGAGGAGGAACTCTGGATTTACTAGTTCCAGAGCATTTAATAGATTTACTAATCAACTTGTCCACGTATGAGGAGAAATTGGAATGGGTGAAGTAGAGCCGCTTTGTGTCTATCGTAGTCTGTTAAAATCTGACACAAAGATTGCGTTTAGTTTATTCACATTTCCTTGTTGCCAAAATTATTCTGAATTTTTAGCTGTTTAGTTCAAGAGTCAAAGGATATTTAATTCTCTGGTTACTTTCCTGGAAAAGAGACCAGGTAGCTTCCAAGATGCAGTGATCACTCAATGAAGTGTTCCAGATATTAAATGATTGGGTCGATTCGACTAGGCTTTGGGACAAAAATATATACTCAATTGTCGAAGCCCTAATAGCATCGGTCCACGTTGTTGGATCCATGTTTTTACCAAAAAGGGAATTGACAGAGGAATAGGTCCCACTTTTGGAAGAGATTATCCAAAGCTGGCCCTGCAGTTGCTTTCAACTACGACCCGGTGGTCCTCCAATTATCTTATTCATACCCCTTTCGTAAACTAAGGAGAGGAGACCAAGATCATGCTCACCCATGGGGGCGCTCATTTTCTCTTGTGGAATTTCGATGATGAGATCACCCATGACGACTATTTCCAGCCCTGAGAATGTCAACATCAATTCAGTAATGAGCACATTTATATTTTTTAGCATTTCCTGCAAATCCATTTCAGGATTCCAGTAAATATTTAGAATAAGAATTAATATTGGTGATGCACATACCTTTGCCTCCAAGACAATGGCCAAAACACAAAGGGGTGTATGATGACTTTCAATTATTTGCAGTTCCATTACATTTCTATTGGCAATCAGGAGCCCTCTGGACGACCTTCCCCGGGCACCCTTTGTAGCTAATTCAAAACGTGAATCAAAGCCATCCAGGTGGAACAGGAAAGTCATCCATGATTCCTGGATACACACAATCGCACCCTTACTTAATCTAGCGCAGAGTTCTGCGGAACTACTTAAATGTGCGTGGCCACGAGAGTTCCAGGACAATAGGGAGAGTTGTATGTTTTGGTTAAAGATTTTTCTTCAAGTCTTTTAATTGAGAGATGGAGTCACGCAAAGTAAGAGCCAGCCCTCTCCAACTAGAATCATCCTCTGTCTTTTTTGAGATCGGACTCATAGGGGAGCCTCTCTGGCCCAATATGTCACTACTAGTCCCTCACACTTCTGAGCTGGAACTGGAAATCTTAACACCGGGACTGAAAATCAGAATATCATAGTCCAGTTTATTAAATTGGGTTATTTCCGCCAAAATGTCTTCATATACCTATCGCGAATGAAAGACCAATCAGACGTGATCGTAACGGTCCGGGTGTATAAAATCCACTAATTTTATATCTGCGGAACAGAGTAACCTCAGGGATGGAATCTTGTTTAATAAAGCCAAAACTCTCCATCTATTTAATGAATTGGGTCCTCCATATCCGAACATGTAATACAAGATGACGCTGGGGTCATCTTGATGAGTAGGTTGTCTCCACTGGACAGCATTAAGTTTGCTTTGAATACAGAATTCAGAGGCTTTGTTCGTTCCTGCCACAGCTGCCGCCATCTGAGGCCCCTCATTATGCATCATCTCCGGCTGCTTTTTTGTGATAACTTCAGTGATCAGCATCGAGTATCGTGAGCACCCGCGTACAAGATGCTCCTGCAATCTCCAGGCCATTTGAGGATCTAATAAGTGGCCCTCTTTCCGTACCAACCTCTCCTGATCTGATGCCTGGGGGATATTAATTAATTACATGCTTGTCTGCAGAGCCAACCGGTGTCCACCCCTCACCATGTTTGAACTGCATGGGTTTGTTGAGGATATTACTATTTGCTACGAGGACTTAAGAGTCCTCATGAGTCGCATCTGATCTATGAAACTTGTGCGTTCCCTGTGAAAAGGGGGCATCTACTTAGCAGACTGTTAAGCAATCAACTGCATCAGTGTGTTTCTTATAAAGGGTTCTAAAGTGGAATTGTTAAGGGGATGCTCCGCCGCAATCAAGTCAGATATGTTAACATTTCCAGTCTGCCCTGCAGTTAGGGAAGCAAGTAGGGAGGGGACTTCAAAAGGAATCAAAATTATTGGTCTTTCCTCGTCCCGTTTATGGGGGGGGCAATGAATTTTCAACAGATCCACCATTTAGGATATTAGAGAACTCGGCGTAACTCATCCCTGAAGGGAAGTGTTGTGAATCCTCGCCCCCTACTAATTGGGTAGCTTCATTGTTAGATTACTATCATGTTTTATTAAGTCCTCCTCCCTGTTACTTTGCTCCTCAGTACCTAAAATATAGGGTATAGGGGACGTTTCCCTGCTCTGTGGCCTTTTTGAACAAAGATGATAAAGACCCCCAGTATTCGCAGGCTTTTTTAAATTCTGACCGATCTAGCTCAAACTGCACTCTGTTCCCTTTTTGTTTTGGTGCTTTATGCCCTTTGTGCTTCATCTCGTCTGAGAGAGTATTTTTAACAAAGACCCGGCTTCCTGAGCATCATGGTCCTCTAATTCGATTTCATTGTCTAGACCATGGCCAAGGTTATCACAAACATCAAGTTCTTCCCTTATTAAATTTCTCCAGGTGTTGCGAGTGGGTTTATTTGTCCCTTTAACCATACATAGTTTGATTTCTAGACTTTTTTTCTGCTTCTGTGGAGGAGGGGGAGTTTTGTTGTGGAATGTGGCTTTAGAAGGAGTCTGAGTCTTATTCGCTTGGTTGGTAAAACCGGGCAGGGGCTTCGCGATTGCAAGTCAATGATCACGCCCCCAGATTTAGGATCGCCTATTGGTGGAGCTTCTGTTTCACAAGTTCTAGGGGCATCCCAATTACATTTTATCAGTGCAACAGCGCTTGTTAAATTGAGCAGGTGAGTTATAATTTCACTCAAATAGAGTGACATTTTAATTCAGATAATATCATATCCGCCCGTCCAAGAGATATATCCCCCTGGAGCCCTGATGGCATTTGCGCCGACAGCAAGGAGTCGTGTGTCCCCTCCCCCATCTCCAGTGGATACTGGGATAATGCAAGGAGCGAGACCTCCCCGGTCTGGAAAACCAGGGCAGTGTCCAAAAAGGATTGCCCCAGAACAGGCCTCCCACCCGTTTCTGTGCCAGTGGCCTCCGAGCCTCGAGCCTGTATCTCCACTAGTCTCAGGGTGAGGCGCCTGATTCAATAAGGATGGGCGACTGCTCTATATCCCGCTGATCTAGCAATGTTAAGTCGCTGGATTCAGGGGGAGACTGAGGAAGCGGGAGGGAGAGTTCCCTCCGCATAGAATTCTTCACGGGCGTAAGGATGAGGGGCGCGGAAAGCATGTCATCATATATCTGCGCTCCCATCTGCTTTTCCCTCAGTGTATGAGGATAGGGCTTTGTTTTGTTATGAGAGGCCATGCTCACGCAAAAGGGAGGGAAAATGAAATAACAAGTATATGGTCACAATACCTTTCACTGTGGAAGATCAGTGGCAAACCAACGATCAAAATGGATAAAGTGCGAAAAATGGATATTCACTGGCCTTTGCGAGCCGGAGAACAGGCCAACATGAACTCGCGGGACACTCCGGGTGGCGCGCGCGGCCCGGTATATTTATGGTGGGTGGAGCTTAATTGCAAATGTTATTTTCAGCAATAGTATTCTCAATGCATTCCCTTAGTGTCATCTACATGCTTCCTGAAGGCGTGTCTCTCTTCCTCTGTTAAAAATTCTGTTTTCTAGAGCCACGTGTGGCCTGTTAAACTCCTTCTGCAGCTTTGGGGGAATTTGGGCCTATAAAGGCAGGGAGGCGGGGGCTGCTCGCCTGCCATGTTTCCAGGCTATACATGTGCCATCTTAAACTACAGCATGTTGTGCAATAGCACTTTTGAGTGTTCATATGCACAGAATGGAAATACCATTACAAATAATCTTGGACCAAATAACCGGACAGACTCAAAGAATATGGCAAAATACTACTTTATTATCAGCTCAATTAAGTAGGGAAACTTGGCGAACACCATATCTTAGTCCACACACACTCGCCTACATTCCAGTTACACAAAGGCTTTATACCTCGATGTACATCAGCAATGACATCCTCTCTGGCAAATAATAAAGCCTAAGGGACGGAGGGATTTGTTAGGGGAACAAATATCCACTTATAGGCTCTATAAGGGTTAGTGATACGATTGGCTGCCCCTCATCTGGCAAGCATGCCTCCAACTTCACTCTAACTTGGTATAATACAGATTATAGCAGCATAACAGCAGCAGATTGGCCCCTGCAACATTGTATGCTCACAATTGCATAGGCCCTTACTATTGGTTGGCATTCTCTCCCAACCTTGGACACTTTGCTCGTTAGCAGCACGTAAGCAAAACGAACCCAGGTGCAGAGAACGTCAGACTACTGCCCACTTGCCGAATTAGTCTACCATCTCTCATCAGCCAAGCCTTCAGCCAAGGCCTCTTCTTTGTACTTGACCTTGCTGGATGTTCTCTTCTCTGGAACTTTAAGGGGAGTTAAGGTACATAGTTATCTTCACTGGTCTTACACCACGTGTGAAGAGATCATGATTTTGTCAATTTCACCTTTCTATTTAGTGCTATTTGATTCAATTATGTTGTGTGTCATTACCCTCTTCCGGATCTGGAGACTCAGGTTGCGCCGTCTCACATCTGCTTTCTATATCTTTACTCGTGCGTCCCGTCCCCTTTCCTCCATACTGTATGGGCGTCCCTCGTGAGGGACGGGAGACGGAACCTTTTCCACCTGAAAAATCTTCTTCCCCTTTAAATTTAGAGGTGCGCAGCCCTGGGAGCATGCGCTCTCCTGAATCCACCCACCGGCGCCACTGCTCAGTCCCCTTTTCTGCGTCAACGGGAATGGGCCGATTTCACCAGCGCTCCTGGGTTTGGCTTCGGCCATGTAATACCACACGCTCTTCCCCGGATATTCTTCTATCTTGTCATTTTTCTTTTTCTTTTAGATACTTGGTCCTCCGACACCACGCTCCTCCCCGGCGCATGTCGACTTCAGCAGGCTTCAGCAGGTGTCCAGCCTGCAAGGGGCTCTTCCCCCTCACCAGACCCCCTATCCCTTTGCCTCCGCTGCCTTGGCCCCGACCACGGCTGGGAAGGTTGCTCTGCGTGCAACGCCTTGACACCTCGGGCACTGAAGAACAGGCTAGCTAGGTGGAGGGAGCTCTTCCAGACACCACATCCGTAGGACCTAAAGGACTTTGTCAAACTTCGTTTGAGGCCAAAGGCAAGGTCTCTATTCACCATTGCACCCTGCAAGGGCGACTCCGTTCCGAGGAAGCGCCTGACCGGGAGTAGCCTGTCGGGTTCTAGCACCAGCACACGTACCGAGGCTAGTCGAGCTACCGGCCTCACAGCTGAGGGATCTCCGGATCCTTCCGCAAGGTTCTTCTACCGGGGGTTACTCCTGAGGGGCAACACCCTAGTACCGGCATCATGTCCGAGGGGGCGCCTTCACACAGCACTGCCGGCAGCTCTGCCGAGGGCAATTCGCCTTCCAAGCCCCGGCCTGAGGTGCGGGATAGGCCTTACGTTCCAACACCAAGTGCCTAGGACGGGGCTGGTTCCAGCGAGCCAGGCACCACGACTTCGGCACGTGGCACACAGCTCGACAAAATGTCCACTGCGCCAGACAAATTAGCCGCTCGTCCGATACCTCCTCTAGCAGAGCGGGTCGAGGAACGAGTCACAAGGTAGGACTGGTGTCAACCAGGTATGTGACCTACAGCTTATCCATCAGCAGCGCAGGGCAGGTTCCCCCTGCACCCCAGGCAGAGTGTGCCCCGGCCCCAGCAGCCCATAGCCACTCCATCAATATCTCCTGCCAACTCTTCAGCCTCTGAAGATATGTTCTTCGAAAGGTTTCTGGCACTGATGCGAATGCCCCAGATGGAGTCTATCCTTTTGGATACTATCAGGCACATGGTCCCTCAGGGCACCCCACCGGTACCCATAGTCATTCCTCCAATGGCACCGGTGCCACAGGCCCCAGCGCTGCCCGCGCTATCTTTGCCGGCTCCTGTTCCAGCCCCCCCCTGCCTCTGGCAATACAGGCGGTTCCACACCAGCCTCCACAACAACCTCCAGCTCCGGTTCCCACACTGCACCCCACAGTGCCCAGTACCCCTCCGCCAGTTCTGGATCCTCCGAACACTCAGGTGGACAGACTAGGAGGAGGACCCTGTTACGCCTTGCAGCCCTGGCCGAATACCTGGGCCATCCACAGCCCGAGGTCGAACCGCCCGAGGAGGGCGTCCTGGCAGAAGTCCTCACCCTAAGGCCCACCTCCAAGACAGGGATCCTGATGCAGAAGGACGTTGTTGCCCTGACCAAGAAGGGGTGGCTCAAGCCGCACTCGTCCCAACCTGTCAATAGGCACCTCGATGCCAAGTACAGGTAGTTAGGAGGGGGATACACTCTGGTTTTCGGCACATCCTCAGCCGCACTCCGCTGTGATCGCTGCAACGTCACTCTATTCTAAGCCTCAGTCGTCCTCGGCCACCTCCTCATCTGTGCTGCTAGTGAAGGAGGAGAAGATCTTGGAGGCGTACGGGAAAAAGCTGTACTCCAATGCCTCCCTGAAACTGCGTCAAGCCAACGCTGATACCATGCTGGCAGCCGTTAACCAAAGGCTCTTGCAGGAAATTGCGGACTTCCTCCACACAGCCAGACTTGCTTCAAAGCAGGATTAGGAGAAACCAGGCTAGTAGAGCAGGATATCATGGAGTCCTCAGTGGCCCATATCGTTGCCTCTGGCCGGGCCATCTGCATTGCCACGGACATGAGAAGGATGGCCTGGCTCTGGGCTACCAAGTTTAACCCGGACGTCCAGCAACGCATATTGGACCTTCCATTCGAGGGTAGTAACCTCTTTCACTCCACCACGGATGAAGAATTAGATAAAAAGAACAGCAGCTCACAAACTGCTAAGTCTTTATTCTTAAGAAGGCCACGCCCAAAGTGTACACCCAGTCCATTCAATGCTCCGACAAGGGGCAGGCGTCTGGAGGGTTCTGAGGCTTCCAAGAACAGAGGTCCAGACAACCTGACCGTTCCCAGAGTCCGCATTGGAGGAAACGACAAAAGGGGGGAGGGGGCAAGGGCTTTTACCAATCCCCTTCCTGCGCAACAGCCTCGGGGTGAAAGAAGGCATGACCCGCCCCTCCAGGTCTACGTGTCTCCGAAGGGGGGCAGGCTTGCTTTCCACATTTTTCGGACCCCTGGATCCTCTCTGCAGTCTCCATGGGGTACAGCCTACCGGTCCCTCCCTCCTCGCCTCGCACAGAATGGCACAGCAACTCTGTTGGCAGAGATCTGGTCGCTCGTCGAGAGCCAGGCAGTGGAAGAAGTCCCAGCCTCCCAGAGAGG
Source organism: Ambystoma mexicanum (assembly GCF_040938575.1). Taxonomy (NCBI): domain Eukaryota; kingdom Metazoa; phylum Chordata; class Amphibia; order Caudata; family Ambystomatidae; genus Ambystoma; species Ambystoma mexicanum. The sequence continues at coordinate 1,346,359,134 of NC_090921.1, forward strand.
ATTGGGCTTCTATTCCAGGATTTTCACCATTCAGAAGAAGAACCGGGCTGGCCTGAGAGTTGCGATGGACCTTTCCACCCTCAACCTCTCCCTTCCGCTACAAAAATTCAAGATGGTTACGCCAGCTCTCATTGCGGAGACACTGAACAGGGGAGACTGGATGTGCTCCCTGGATCTGAAGGACGCATATCTACATGTCCCGATTTGGCAGCCGCATCGGACCTTTCTGCGTTTCAAGATCATGGGCTGCCATTTCCAGTACAAGGTGCTACCCTTCGGCCTCACTTCATTCCTCAGTGTATTTACCAGATTGGTGAACGTGGTGGCTGCTCTCCTCAGGGCCATCACGTCTACCCATACCTGGATGAGTGGCACGTCCGGGCCTCATCTCCGGAGGCGGTTCTCCACACCTCCTCCGTGCTTATGAACACACTCCACGACCTGGGGTTTACTATCAACCTCAAGAAGTCTCAACTGCAACCCACGCAGAAGCTGAACTTCCTGGCCCTCATTTTGAACACCAGCTCCGAGAGGGTTTTCCCTTCGGAGGACAAGATCACGGCCATCAAGAGAGCCACTACCCACTTCCTCTCTAGGACTGTGACCTTGGCCTGGTGGTACCAACACCTACTGGATATTATGGCGCTGGTCCTTTTAGCCGTCCCCCTCACAAGACTCAGGATGAGGAGACTGCAGCTGCACTTTGCAGCCTCCTGGAATCAGGAGAGGGGCTTACAATCTGAGCCAGTGGACATTCCCATGTCTCTCCACCCGGACCTCAACCTCTGGCGGGGCAAGCCCTTCTGGCAGCCTCTCCCTCAGGTCACTGTCAAGATGGACTCCTCCCTAGAGGGCTGGGGAGCCACTCCTGACATCCACCGCGTTCATGGAGTCTTGACCTGGCAGGAGCAGGAGTTGGAGTCCCACACAGCAGTTCAACTGGCTAGAGTTGAAGGCCATGTGGCCGGCCCTCAAGGCCTTCCTCCCTCTCATAGAGAGCAAGACAGTGCTTATCCAGACGGACAACTCCACCAGCATGTACTAGTTCAAAAAGCAGGGGGGGGTACCAGGTGCCCTCTGCTATGCAACCTCGCGGTCAGCATATGTGAATGGGCTCTGTAGAAAGATATCTACCTCATGGCTGTCCACCTCCCGGGGGAATCCAACCTGGGGGTGGACAGGCTCAGCAGACTAGAGCGGACAATTACGAGTCGCAATTGAACAACCTGTTATTGAAAGAGATCTTCCTCAGGTGGGGGCACCCCCAAGTGGATCTGTTTGCCTCCCAAGACAACAAGAAATGCCAGCAGTTTACCTCCTGGCAGGGACAGCGCCCCGGCTCCCTGGGCAATGCATTCCAGATACCATGTAACTGCATACGCCTTTGCGCCCACACCCCTGGTTCACAGGGTGCTCTGCAGGATAACACAATTGTGTTACCTCAGCATCATTCTAATAGCTCCCTGGTGTCCAATGAGACCGTGGTTCTTCGAGCTGCTCAGCCTATCGGACAGGCACCCTTTTCACCTACCACTGGGGCCAGCTCTGCTCCTGACCCATTAGGGGGCAGGGTTTTTGTGAAGATACTGGTGGGGGGTGCTTGTACTTCCGCTCTCTATATGGTAGAGGAGAGGCACAGAGGACCCCAGCCAAGATTCTCAATAAGGTAGCAATGGACGAACAATCAAGGCCTAGCTTCTCGGGAGGTGATGCGGGCTGGTTCTTAAGTACAGTGTAGTCCCCGAACCCCCACAAAGGAATGTCCACACATTGTATTACTGAAAACAGTCTTTATATAATTAATATTGAAAGGTATGTACACGATCACAATTACGCACTTTGTACTCAGAAATCAACAATGATAAATATATACAATTCTAAAGTGGTACCACCAATGTTCTCAAATCTCATTAAAATGCATCAACTGTACGGTTACAATGTCACACAGATCAATAATGAGGAAACCAGCAATAGAGATGGGAAGGAACGTAAGATGGTTGAAACAATAAGCAGAATGCTGGCCCCTACCACTAGACACAGTTCTGTGTGGAGATCCCCCCCCCCACCTGGGCAACCTGTAAAATAAAGATATATAGCACAAGCCCAGTCCATATATTGTTCAATAGCCTTATTTCCTCCTACTAAGGTTTTACCCCCCCCCCAATGTACCTGGTGGAGTAGAGTTCTTCGAAGATGCGTCGAAGGATCCTTCTTGAGTGACTCCCTTTAAAGCAGGAGCCACGGATCGTCGAGAGGCGTTGAAGATGGTGAACTTGTCGTCGACAGCGGCGATGAGAAGCTCAAGGTTGCTGAGACCCAACAGCCAGTCAGGGGGAAGGGACAGAGTCGGGGCTTTCCAGGACTTTGGGAAAACAAGGTAATGGGTAATAGAAAGCAAGAGGCCACAGGGACCATCTTGTTTTCCATCAGGAATCAACTAATTTCAATGGCAGGGCCTGGGGATCCCCAAAATGGAGGATACTCAGCGCACCTGTCAAAGTCAGCATGGAGCTGCCACTAGCCTATACCGTGCTCTGCGGGCCACCCACAGGTGCCCAAAAACATATACTGGGGGCACAGGGTTGTACCCCCACCCACGGGTGCCGTAAGGGTATCCCATGGGTCTGTTCACCAAACCAAAAGAGAGAGCTGCACCGCCAGGAGTCCCACATGAACTCCTGCGCTGAAAATATGACAGAACACACGATAAAAAGGCAGTAAAGGACAAGGATACGGAGGCCCTGTCCCTCCGATGCATTTCAAGCATCACAGTTTTCCACCCTGCTTCGCACAAACTAGCCCTTGCAGCGTGGTTCCTGAGCAGGTCACTCTGAAACACTTGTACCTATCGCAGGCTAGCCTGGACATCATGCAGGGCGCCAGAAGCAAAGCTACCAGGAGGCAATAAAAGAACAAATGGTCTAGATTCTGTCATTGGGCCAACTCTAAGGAAACTGACCCCCTTAGGTGCTTGCTGGATGACGTACTCTCCTTCTCGGCACACCTCGCCCACTCCGGAGTGCAGGTCGACACATGCCGCACTTATCTGGCAGCCATAGGTGCCTATAGGAATACGGGAGAGGGTCTCTTTCCTCCTCCAACCCGGTAGTCAAGCGGCACCTGGTGGGCTTCCACAGGCTCTACCCACCCATAAAGAAGCCACACTCTGTGTGGACCTCAATGTGGTGTTGGCCGCCTCAGCGCACAAACCTTTCAAGCCAATGGCATCTGCGGACATCAGGCTGGTCACACTAAAGACAGCCCTACTTGTGGGTCTCGCCTCCACTCGCAGAGTCAACGAAATCCAGGCCCTTGTGGCATCAGAGCCCTACACCACCTTTCACAAGGATAGGTGGTCTTCCGGATGCATCCTGCGTTCCAACCCACGGTCTCATCCTCCTTCCACCTGAACGAGGACATTGTATTCTCCAGCATGGGGTCTGGCATGGATTCACATGCTCATGAATATTCCCCGTCATCAGGCTGGGAATCCTCGGTAAAGAAAAATCAGTATCAGTTTCGTTTCTGATCTGTCTTTCGTAGTAGTAACCAATCACTGATCTCTGCGTCATACTGACCACAGCCAATGACTGCCCTCTCCCTAAGCCCCACCTCTGGCAGCCATCTTCAGATTTTTACCGCACGTTCAAGTGTTGGGATCCTCGTGCTATTGCTCTCGAGCTTTAGTGCTTTTTTCGCGCTTTTTCTTAGGAAAATGTTCTCTTTTTTTAGTCAAAAGAGCCTCAAGCTCCACCGTTTCTTTATCCGATCAACGGGGACCCGTGTCGGATTCTTCTACGCCCCTCAAGGGTGAAGATTTTGTCGAGCCACGCTTTTGGAGGACTCCAGACGTTTCTCAGGCCCATCTCCATCATGGCCCAGGAGAAGGGAAGCTCGACGCCCGGAAAGCTGTTCAGGGTCTGCCCTGGATGCCAGCTTCAGAATGTCTTTAAGGAGGACGAACACTCCCTTTGCCTCTACTGCCTGCATGAGGACAAGACGCACGTGGAGAAGGACTGTGCATTTTGCGGCAATATGTCGGAGCGGACCATGAAGAACCGCCATCTGCGTCTCGCCAACTGGTTGGAAGGGAAGAGCCCGTCGGGCGAGAAGAAGAAGAAGAAGAAGAAGAAGAAGTCCGAGCGGTCTTCTAAGACATTTGAGGGCGCCCCGGCGACGTGGGGTCCAACAGAAGGCCAAGCACCGCGAGTCCGCTGGCAATGGGAGCGCCGAACGGTCGGGCTCTACGGGCGCCAGGCAGGGCGCATCCTCCCCAGCGCCATCAACCACGAGCCAACGCTCTGGCTCGGGTAAGAGGAAGGCCGAGGACCCGGTGAAGCTCCTAGAGAGACCCCGGTCGAGCTCGAAGGCCCCATCGGAGGGGGAGCGAGGCGGTGACCCCCCCCCAAGGAGAAGGTGGTGAGCGCACCTAAGGTGGTGAAAGCCTTAATCCACCCGGCCAAGGCCTCTATCGAGACAGTCGCGGCAGCCCTGGCTCAGCCTATGGAGGCTACACCAGTGGTGGCGACCTCGGGGCCCAGAGTCTCCCTGCCACCGCGGAGGGAGTCCTCTTTCATGCCCATCGACAGGACCCCCGTGAAACCTCAGACGGAGAAGAAAAAGGGGGGGGGGCAGGAGGTCGTCGTGGATTCGGCCTCAACCTCTGAGGAGGAGCTGATCGAAGTCTTAAACCACGGCGTTGGCGTGGAAGAAGACCAGCCCGTCGGGAGGGACCCTGACGTAGGAGACGACGAGAACGTCGAGGGTGCCGACGGAGCTCCTGACCGCCCGTCTGACTCCCCTCAACCAGTGCCGCAAGACAACTCGGCGGCCATTTTGTTGGCTATACAGTCCTTATGCTCGGAGATGAGGACGAGATTGCCGTTACCACCAACGGAGGAACCTCTCCCGACGGGGGACCCGGAGCCAGGCCCTTCTGGGAGCCCTCCTCCTTAGAGAAGAAGGATTCATCCTCCACCTCCTTTTCAACCATCGTGCCCTGCTCATCCCTCCTCCCCGTCCACGACCCGTGGGGATGATACAGGGAATGACACGGCCGCGACGGGCACAGACGACGAGGATCTCCCGTCGTCACCTCCTCCCCGGGCCTCCCCGCCCGACGAGATTGGATCGTTTCATGCCATGATCGCCAGGGCATCCGAGCTTTTCCAGCTCTGCCCGGAAGAGAAGAAGGAAGGTTTCCTTTATCAACGGCGTGAGACCAAGAGGAAGACGGTCCTCGCTGTACCTCTACTGGACGATATCTGGGATGAGGGTCTCACCCTCCTCAGGAACCCATCCAAAACGCCTGCGAGAAGGGATCGGTAGGAGAAGAAGTACCGGGTCCCGGACGCGGCCCCCTTGTGCCTTCGGGCACAGCCGACCCCGGACTCGGTCGTCTCCGCGGCGGCCAGGAAGAAAGCGGGCTCTATGTCAACCTCCCCGCCGGACGGACGGCGAGGGAAAGAAATTGGACACAATGGGACGCAGAGTCATCTCATCGGCAGCGACGACGATTAAGGCTGCCAACGCCTTGGCTATCGTAGCCCGCTACGACAGGGAGTTGTGGTACAAGATCGCCCCCCCTGCTGGACTTCTTAACATACGACAATAGGGCGGAGGCCCTAGAGATCTTGCAGGAAGGAGAAGTGGCGTCGGACCACGCCATCACGATAGCGACTGACATCGCTGACACTGGATTTTGCCAGTTGGGCAACGGCGTGTGCCTTAGACGGCGTGGATGGCTCAAGGCAACTGACTTCCGTCAGGACGTGCAGACCAGAGTCTTGGACATGCCGTTCGATGGGAGCAACCTGTTTGGGAAAACAGTGGGCGATTCCCTACAAGCCATCAAGACTGACACGGAGACGGCCCGGGCTCTTGGTGTTCTCCAGCAACGACGGCCGCCCTTTCGGAGCGGCGGAGGCAAGCAGGGTGCCTCCAAAGGTTCCAGCGGCGGATTTTCCACCTATCGTCAAGCGGCCTGTTCGTCGTCACAGGAAGCCTACAGGGGACGAGGCAAGTCGGGCGGACCCCGCCGTCGTCGCCAAGGAGGACAAGGCGGCAAAGCCTCGTCGAAGCAGGACTGAACCGGCCGTGGGGTCGGGCCCCCACCGAAGCACCCCAGTGGGAGGCCGGCTGGCGAGCTTCCTCAGCGTGTGGGAGTCCATCTCCACCGACCGTTGGGTGCTGGACACCCTGGCCCAGGGTCACGCGCTCGAGTTTCTAAAGAAGTGCCTGCGCGTCCCCCCCGTGGCCAGGAAGGAACATCACGTCCCTCAACTTCTCTTGGAGGTAAAGGCGATGCTAAAGAAAGGCGCCATCGAGCTCGTCCCAAAGAGGCTTCGGGGCTCCGGAGTTTACTCAAGATACTTCCTCGTGAAGAAGAAGGGAGGATGGCGTCCCATCCTGGACCTACGACGACTGAACAAATTCATCAAGGCGCACAGAAGTTCCGGATGGTCACCCTTCAGCACGTCCTGGGTCAACTGGAGGAGGGCGATTTCCTGTCGTCGTTGGATTTGGAGGATGCCTACTTCCATATCCTCGTCCTAAAGGGACACCGAAAGTTTCTCAGATTCGTGGTCCAAGGGCGTCACTACCAGTTCAGAGCCCTTCCCTTCGGATTGAGGTCGGCACCCAGGGTGTTCATCAAGTGCCTCGCACCGGTGGCGGCGCGCTCTGCGCCTGGAGGGGATCCACGTCTACCCCTACCTGGACGACCGGCTCATCCGAGCAAAGACAAAGGAGCTCGCCGCGGAGCACACGGCGAGGACCGTCCAACTACTCACGGACCTGGGATTCTCCATAAACTACGCCAAGTCCCACCTGGTGCCCGCTCAAGACGCACTGTTTCTGGGAGCGAAGCTCGACACAGTGGCGCTTCTGGCCTCTCCGTTGGAGGAAAGGATGAGGGCCATCTTGGGCAAGGTGCAGCGGATGCTGGTTGCGGACGCGGCCAGGGTGAGGTCCATCAAGTCGCTCCTGGGAATGATGTCTTCTTGCATTTATCTCATCCGCCTGTGCAGGCTTCGGATGCGCCCTTTACAGGAGTTCCTGGACGCTCGCTGGATCCAGACGACGGGCAGCTTCGAGGACAGGATCACACTCGACGAGAGCTTCCGACGAGCGATCCGGTGGTGGGGCACCCGCGCGCATCTGACGGCGGGCATGGACTTCCAGACCCCGGGCCACCAGAAGACAGTGACCACGGATGCCTCCCTGGAAGGGTGGGGAGCGCACACCGAAAATCTGCACGTGAGGGGCCTTTGGCTGCTGACGGAGAAGTCCCTCCATATCAACGTCCTGCAACTCCGTGCAGTGTTTTGGGCCCTCGGGTCCTTTCTTCCGTCCCTCAAGGCAAGGTGGTGAGGATCTTCACCGACAGCACCACCACCATGTTCTACATCAGGAAGCAGTGCGGTACCAGATCCCCAGCCCTGTCCAAGGAGGCTCAGGATCTGTGGCATTGGGCCGTCGCCCAAGGGATGTTTCTGGTGCCGTTTCATCTGGCAGGGATAAAAAACACCATCGCTGACTCGCTCAGCAGGGAGCTGCGCTCGTGCCACGAGTGGGAACTACGACAGGATCTAGTGGACCGCCTCTTCCGACGGTGGGGCACACCCCAGATCGATCTGTTCGCGACGGCGACGAACTCCAAGTGCCGGAGGTTCGCCAGCAGGTTTCCCCAGCCAAGGAGCATGGGCGATGCTTTCTCGTTCCCCTGGGAGGGCCTGTTCCTATATGCGTTCCCTCCATTGCCACTGCTGATCCGGCTCATCAACCAGCTCAAGAGGTCACGGTGCTAAATGATCCTCGTCGCACCTGCGTGGCCGAGGCAGATATGGTTCCCGGACCTTCTGGACTTGTCAGCGTCCCCGTCAATCAAGCTGCCAGTGGACGCGGATCTTCTCTCCAGGGAAGGAGACGCCATCCTCCATCACGACCCGAAGTCGCTGAACTTGCAGGCCTGGCTCCTGCAGCGTTAGAGTTTGGAGGTTACGACATACCGGCCGACTGCAGAGAGGTTCTTGCAAAGGCCAGGGCGTCCTCAACTCTTAAATGCTACGGACACAAATGGAAGAGGTTCTCTGTCTGGTGCCACGCACAGAAGATTAACCCTCTACGGATTACGGCTCCTCAAGTACTGCCGTACCTTCTGACGCTGGCCAAGGCTGGGCTGACGCACGCTTCCATCAAGATTCATCTTGCTGCGATCTCCCGATACACCAGAACCACGGGACGACGTCTTTGTGGTCTCATCGTCTGGTGTAAGAATTCATGAAGGGACTGTTCAGATCGTTCCCGCCGGTAAAGGCCCCGGCGTGGGAGCTCAACGTGGTGCTGACCAAGCTCATGGGACCTCCATTCGAGCCTCTGCACTCAGCTCCGTTGAAGTTCATGTCGTGGAAAACAGCGTTTCTTGTGGCCATCACCTCCGCACGATGGGTGGGAGAGATCCAGGCCCTTTCCTGCAAGCCCCCGTACTTGACTTTTCACGACACGAGGGTAGTGCTCAGGACGCACCCCTCCTTCATGCCCAAGGTGCTGTCGGACTTCCACCTGAACGAACCCTTGGTGTTGCCTGTTTTCTTCCCGTCGCCGGCTGAAAGGACTTTGCACTCGCTGGATGTGGCTAGAGCGCTGAAGTTCTACGTGGACCGCACGAAGAGTTTTCGGAAGACGTCACAACTTTTTGTGAACTTTGAACCGGTCAATCAGGGGAAGGCTCTCTCAAAGGCTTCCATTTCCAGATGGCTCTCCGGCTGTATCATGTACTGTCATCGGTTGGCAAACCGACCGATGCCTGGCCGTCCGAGAGCCCATTCCACCAGAGCGATCGCAGCTACCACGGTGTTCCTATCTGGTGTGCCCTTGCTGGACATCTGCAGGGCTGCTACGTGGAGGTCGACGCACACCTTCACGAAATTCTACTGCGTCGATCGGGATTCCAGGGAGGAGTCCAGGGTCGGCCAAGCAGTGCTGCGCAACCTGTTTGCCTAAGGTGAGCCTGGTGAGGAGGTAAGAATTGCTTAATGTTGAGTTTTGGATGTAATGCTTAATGTTGAGCCTTTGCCACCTCCCGTGGTTGTGCAAATGTGTACTGCTATGTATTCTTTTATTCATGAGCATGTGAATCCATGCCAGACCCCATGCTGGAGAAGGAACAAGTTACTTACCTGTAACTGTTGTTCTCCAGCATGGGTCTGGCATGGATTCACATGCGAACCCTCCCGCCTACCCCTCTGCGGCTCTTCACTTGGTCATACTGCCACTTCACGTGCTACCAAATCTGTAGATGGCTGCCAGAGGCGGGTCTTAGGGAGAGGGCAGTCATTGGCTGTGGTCAGTATGACGCAGAGATCAGTGATTGGTTACTACTACGAAAGACAGATCAGAAACTAAACTGATACTGATTTTTCTTTACCGAGGATTCCCAGCCTGACGACGGGGAATATTCATGAGCATGTGAATCCATGCCAGACCCATGCTGGAGAACAACAGTTACAGGTAAGTAACTTGTTCCTTACCCACCTTCTTCGCCGACCCCAAGGATGTGCCTCCGATGTTTTGCATCGTCTGGAGATCAGATGCGCTCTGAAGTACTACCTGGACAGGACCAAGGAATTCTGCAAGTCGGATGCTCTCTTTGTCACCTTTGGTGATTCAAGGCCAGGTTATCAGGGTTCCAAGGCCTCCATCACAAGGTGGATGGTCGCGGCCATCAAGGAGGCCTATGAGGGGCAGCACAGACCAGTCCTGGCCAATTTGCATGCCCTTGCAGTCAGAGCCTAAGCCACGGCCATTGAGTTCCAGTGGCATTTACTGTGGCAAGCCATCAGCAGGGCGGCCACCTGGGCCAGCCCCTTGGCTTTTTGCAAGCACTATTGTCTAGACTCTGCCTCAGGGTCAGATGTGGCTTTTGGGCAGGCGGTTCTGAGAAACTGGTTTGCTTAAGGAGGGTCTCCTCTCCACCGTAGGGCTACATTCAGTTGTAATCGCCCATATAGTATGGAGGAAAGGGGACGGGATATAAGAGTAATATAGTTACTCACTGTACTTAGTCCATAGTCCCCCCCCCCCCTACTAATACTGTTGTCATTAGGCAATGTTGTATATTGTCGACGCATCAATGGGGACTGAGGAGTGGTGCCGGTGGGCGGAGTCAGGCAAGCACATGCTCCCCTGGCCGCGCCCCTGCGGGCCTCTAAATTTAAAGGGGAAGAATATTTTTCTGGTGAAAAAGGTTCCGTCTCCCGTCCCTCGCGAGGGACACCCATACAGTATGGAGGAAAGGGGACTATGGACTAAGAGTATGTTAGTCACTACGGTGAGTAACTATTAATTAATTGACCAATACTTGGCATTCACAATTGTTCGCTTATTTACTTAATCTAAGAGTAATATGTCCTGCGTACATTGCTTATTCTCGTTTACTCCCTTTGTACCCTCCTTGATCTCTGGCCAACAGCTATTCTTTGTTGCCCTGCTCTCTCTCCGTATAGCTCTTTGCTTACTATTCTTCAAAGCCGACGTCCATTTTTTCAACATGGTCGCTTTACCCCTGATATATTTTCTACTGCAGCAAGCTTCCATGTGTCTCATCTACCTTGAGTTTCTACGTATATACATTTACTTCACATCTGGTTACTTATCTTTGTATATATGGTTTCATCCCACTTGTATATATGTGACTTTGCTTCTTCAGTTATATCTTCATTCTTTAAGTATTTTTATATCGTTTCAGTGTGTCATTGTATCTTCTCCTTATGACGCCACTTGGCACCTGTCAGATTTGTATTACTGCTCTTCGAGGTTCAGTGGTGTCCGCAAATCTCCTGCTACCACCTCAGTTTGAGGGTACATTCGATATGGTTTTCTGAGTGCATAACGTGTCTCGTGGTAAAACATTTAGTCGCCATTGCGAACAGCAAACAAAATTGTAGACTCCCTGTCACGCTCAAGACCTGCAGGTGACGGGTAAACAAAGGTAGGTTTTGCTCACCAAAGTAGCTTGCTCAGACAATAGATTTTCTGTCTTTTAATGGTAAACTGCTCTAAAACCAACCTGCACAGTGAATTGCAAAGAGCATCCCTAAAGACCATAATGTTTGCTAGAAATTGTTTTTTCTTTTCTGAAAGTTGCAAATACAACATTTTATTAGGAGTAGAGAGATGTAAGAATGAGACCATGTGCTGGCTTCTGCAGAGGCCTAGAAAGAAACTGGAAGCATTATCCATGTATCATAGGAAAATGCTGTTAGCGCTCTGCTGTTGACTTGTCTGAAGGGGAGACTTTTATTTGAGCCACTGTTCTGCTGCAACACATTACTCTTTGAAACAGACACCAGCCTCTCATCCCCCACAACCCATGAACATCTGATTGCATAACAAATATGGATCGGTTTCCAAATAATAGATCATTTTTAGAGAATCACATTTCTCCAGCATGGGGTCTGGCATGGATTCACATGCTCATGAGTATTACCTTCTCGTCAGGCTGGGAATCCTCTGTAGAAGAAAAAGTTTAACTTTTCACTTAAAAACAGTATTTCTCCTTTTAAACCAATCACTGTCCTCTGGGTAATACTGCCCCCATCCAATGAAGAGTCCTCTGCCTAAGCCCCTCCTCTGGTAGCCACCTTCAGAGTTTTACTGCACGCTTCAGTGTTGGGAGTCCTCGAATTCGCTCTTTGTTATTTGTACGTTTTTCCGTGTTTTTTGAAGGAAAAAGTTCTATTTTTGTTTTGAAGGAGCCTGTGTGCTCTTTTCTTAATCTGCCAGAGCAGGGACCAAGTTCTGCGCAATTACAAGGTGTTTGGGCCTACTTTGCACCATCTGACCATGACGGAGGAGGAAGAGGAGGGATGGTCGCTCTTCAGGCCCTGCACCAAATGCAGGCTATAGAATGTGTTTGTGGAGGTCTAGCAACTGCAATGCCTCTACTGCCTGCACCTGGGCCACAAGGAGGTAGAGTGTGAGATATGCCTCAGTTTCTCAAAGAAAACAACAAAGGACAGGCGTAGTAGACTCGCGGCATGGCTTAATGCCAAGGCCACTGACCCGTGCTCCGAGCAGGTTCATGCCTCACCCAGGACCGGCCGGGCCAAGCAGAGGTCTTAGGAGTGCCGCATCGGTGGGGGCCCAAGATTAGGCCAAGAGCTGCAAGCCAGAGTCCACCAGGTTTTGCAGCAGAAGCGGGTCCCAAAGTGGGTGGGGCGTGATCAGCATCACCCTCCGCCTCCATTGCCAGCCGACAATCAAGCTCCTCTTCGAAGAGGAAGTCTTCTACCCTGGCAAAACTATGTGGGAAATCCGAGAAGCTGCGGATGGAGAAGGCCGAACAGCCCAAGCAGGCTCGTCAGCGACTCGGTTGACGACTGCTACTGCCACGACGGCTAAGGGCACTGATCCTGCGAGGGTAGCTCCCACGGCTCGGAAGTTGTCCCTACCCCCAAGGAGCGACACCGTTGCAGTGACTTTGGCAAAGTCTGCAGGCACCCCAGAAGACCGTGGTACAGGCCGTCACCCAAGACATCGAGGTCTCATCCATGGGTGGCGAAGATCAGGAGTCCTTACATACAGTCCACAAGGACGTTGAAGGGGAGGATGATGGCAACAACGGTGCAGGGCCTAGTTTTCCTGTTCTGCCATCTCAGCCGAGAGACATTTCCTTGGATAATCTGTCGACTCTATACACTTTGGTGTCAGAGATACAGATGAGGATGTCTCTGGCTCCGGTACCTGTGGTCCCCCAGGTCCCCAATCAGCCGCCAGCGAAGAAGAGGAAGTGTCATCCAACACCCCATTTCAACTTCCACCACCACGTCTGGTCCCTTCTCCCCCAGCTGACCCAGACACGGGTACGGGAAAGGATACGGCCACAACTACCAATGATGACATTGTTGCAGCGGACGGTGAATCTCCTCATTTTGATGCTCCACATAGGGTGTCCCCACCGGATGAGGTTGGATTGTTCCACTCCACGAGCTCCAGAGCCTCTGAACTTTTCTAGCTGTAGCCTGAGGAAACCAAGAAGGACTGCTTATTGTACTAGGCCAAGAGGAAGACTATTGTAGCAGTGCTGCTTCTGGACGATGTTTTGGGAAGATGGCCAGGCCCTCGTGAAGAACCCTTGCACGGCTCCAGCCAAACACGATAGTTTGGAAAAGAAATGCAGGGTGCCGGACTACGCATCCAAGTGCCAGAGGTTGCAGCCATTGCCGGATTTGGTGGTATTGGCAGCCTTGAGGAAACGTTCGGCCAACCCGTCCTCTTCTTTGGTCCCTGGTGACAACGAGGGGAAAGGGATGGACACCTTGGGAAAGAAGCTGATTTACACTGTGGCATCCACTATCAAGGTGACCAACGCACTGCCGAACCTGGCCAGGTACAACAGGGAGTTGTGGTACAAGCTGGGGCTTATTCTGGAGTTCCTCCCAGACGATAAGACGATGGAGGCAATTGCTCTCTTCCAGGAAGGGTAAGTGGCGTCTGATCACGCCATCACAGTGGCATTGGACGCCACTGACAAAGGCTTCCGGAAAATGGGGAAACAGTGTCTGCCTTCGTCACCTAGGTTGGGTGAAAGCCACAGATTTCTGCCAGGATGTCCAAGCAAAGGTGTGTAAGGAACTCCTGGTGACAACAGTAAAGACCGACACAAGTGATCACAGTTCAAAGGTGTTTATTAAACTGGATAGGTAGGTTGGAAAATCGCCTAATCTAAATCTAAGATGGGAGCAGGCTACGCCCATCAAATAATAATAATAATGCAGTCCTAGTTGCGTCTTGTCAAATAAAAGGCCCCTTACTAAAAAAACTATTGCCAATCCTTTCAACTAAATACAAAAAGAGTGTGGCATAGGGTACACAAGAAAGAAAGAAGTGTTCACAAATGATAAGTCAGGATGTGGTAGCCGGGGTCTCCCTCCCCCACTTTTGAGCTCGGGAAAAGGCTAGACTCCTGAGCACAGCACACTCTCGAGCTTTCCCAGCAGGAGACGACAGTTCTGTTTTCAGCTATCTGTACTTTCGGTGGTTAAGTCTCTTTTCTACCGAAAAGTCTCTTGCTCCGAGGAACAGATGTGTTCAAAATAATAAACAAAAAGTTCCTTTCTGTATGTACATTGGGTGATGACCTTTCACCCCTGGATCCCCCTCTTCGGGCTCAGATGCACCAAAATGTTTCTAATGATATCAAGAGTTTCAGTGGTTCAGTATCATGTTTCCGAGGGCCTGGTATGTACAAAATAACAAACAAAAGTTCCTTTCTGATTGTACTTGGGGTGATAATTCTTCACCCTTGCTCCCCCTCTTACGGGTTCACACCCCTCTTGAATATCAGCCTCCCTCTTTTGGGTTCACTATGGCTTGTATTCAAACAACTTGCTCTGTTAACTTCACGTGTCAGTGGGTATTGGCTTTTCACCCCTGGATTCCCCTCTTCCGGGCTCAGACCCCTCTCGTAGCAGCCTTCTTCGGTCAGGTTCACTACGGCTCTCTTTCACACGCTCTCTCCTTTTGCATTCACAAATCTTTGGGTGACTGCTTTTCACCCTTGGGTCCCCCTCTTCGGGCTCAGACCCTTCTCAAATCTTAGCCTCCCTCAGTCGGGTTCTCTATGGCTTGGTCTCCAAAACTATTTCACCTTTCGCATTCACAAGTCTTAATGTCTTTTTAAACAGTTCACTGTAGACATCCCTCCGTCGGGTTCACTCTTGCCAACTCTTGCCAGTCTCACAGTTCTTTCTCTTTTCTCACTAGGTGGGATTCATCTCCCTTAGCTTTCTAATTGCGTGCAGGCCAAGGACTTTTGACTGTTCAGGGGTTTTTGCTAGACCCCTGTATGACCACTTTGACCTTTTCTTTGCGGCTCTCCTAGGGCTTTCTGGTATTGGTAGTTTCAACAAACGTGGGATCAACCAGAGTGTCTCGAAAGAACACCCACATGGTGCCGGACCCCTCTGCAGCTGGCTTTCCCTTAATGTTAACAGTTCTTTGAACTTTATTAATTTGCCCTTTGCGATTTTCATTCATCACAGTTCAGTTTCTTATCGGTTCTCCCCTCGACTCACCGGATGTGATGAACCGCTTGGCTTTTCTTGTCTCTGGAGTCAAGGACTGTACCACGGTAGCAAGAGTCTCTCTCTGTCCTGCTTATCAGTGTAGGCGTGCTCCGTGTTCCGTTGACATCTGCTGCAACACATGCTGGCTATTGTTCGCAGTCTTACGCTTCCTTTCAGGGAGGCTTTAGGGGTCTGGGTTGGAAAGGGCAAGGTCGCTTTTCTCCTCGTCACCCTTTTGATTCTCGCCACCTTTCTCCTCCTCTTGAACTGCCGTGCTTGGATAGCTGTCTTGTCGTGCAGTCTGCCTTGCACTTAGTGTGTGCTCATGCTCCACCTTTTATCCCTGTGAGGCAGGGAAAGGGCCGTCAGGGGGGGGGGGGGGTTTGGTGTGTGTGTGTGTGTGTGAGTGAGATTCTGGTCAATTGCACAACTTTGCTTGACCCTTGTGTTGGGACATGTCGGGTAAATAGCTCTGGAGTTAGTCTTTTGTCTTTCGTGGCATGTGACAGTGTTCTTGTCGGAAAAGGGGCAGGTAGAGATTCAGAGTATCCTACGTACTAGGATGGGGGAAAAGGTGTTCGAAGAGGGGGGGTGCCGCGTCTCACCCGTCAGTGTCCCACTGTCCCACTTCCACTCCCTGAGGACACCCCATCCAGTTGATCCTCCCTCACTGGTATTCCAAATACTTTCTTGTCAGAAAGGTGACAGCTGGCTGGAGGCCCATCCTCGACCTATGACGTCTCAACAAATACCTTGACCCAAAAGTTCAGGATGGTCACGTTGCAACACGTGTTCGGCCAACTGGATAAAGGAGACCTCTTGACGTTGTTGGACCTGGAGAGCGCCTACTTCCACTTCCCCTTTCACAAGAAGCATCAGTTTTCTACATTTCGTGGTGCAGGGACAGCACTACCAGTTCCAGACAGACAGACAGACAGACAGACAGACAGACAGACAGACAGACAGACAGACACACACAGACACACACAGACACACACTCAGACACACACTCAGACACACACTCAGACACACACACAGACACACACTCAGACACACACTCAGACCCACACTCAGACACACACACAGACACACACAGACACACACAGACACACACAGACACACACAGACACACACACAGACAGACACACAGACAGACACACACAGACAGACACACACAGACAGACACACACAGACAGACACACACAGACAGACACACACAGACAGACACACACAGACAGACACACACAGACAGACACACACAGACAGACACACACAGACAGACACACACAGACAGACACACACACACAGACACACACACACAGACACACACACACAGACACACACACACAGACACACACACAGACACACACAGACACACACAGACACACACAGACACACACAGACACACACAGACACAGTCAGTCACACACAGACACAGTCAGTCACACACAGACACAGTCAGTCACACACACACACACACACACACACACACACACACACACACACACACACACACACACACACACAGTCACACACACACACACACACACACACACACACACAGACACACACACACACACAGACACACACACACACAGTCACACACACAGTCACACACACACACACAGAATGCACTGTTCCAAGGTGCCAGACTCGATACAGTGTCTTGCCTGGCGTCGCCCTCTGAGGAGAGGCTTGCAGCCGCTTGGGGAAAGGTGCAACGGCTGTCATCGATGTGGGCCATCAAGTCGTTACTAGGCATGCTGTCGTCCTGCATCTTCCTCGCCCGGCTCTGCAGCTTGCAGATGCGACCCCCTACAGGAATTCTTGGGCGCCCGCTGGATACAGGTTTTCAGAAGCTTCACGGACAAGATCTCCCTCAACGGCTAGTTCCGTCATGCGATGGGATGGTTAGGGGCGTTTGCTCCAACATCGCCCAAGTCACAGGATTTCAAAACCCCCCCCATACCAGGAGACGTTCGCATTTAGCCCATTAAATCCAACGGGTGCCAGCATTTTCATATGTGCCAGATGAGAAGATTGTGCATTACCTCATCAGGCTACCAACAGCTTTGATGTTGGTGCCTAAAAACCCAAGAAACTGCTTTTCAGATTTTACAAAACATGTAACCTAAATAATATACATTCACTTAAAGCTGTTTAAAAAAAAAATAACGTAAGGGAGGTTTTCTGTACCCCTACCAGCACTTATGTCTGCACTTACCTTGCACTTGCCACCATCTGGCCATTTTACAATCTTATTTATTCTACTATCCCATGAACTGCACTTTCCCCTCTCACTTCCCCCACGCACTTTTCCCTTTCCCCCTTCCCATGCACTCGCGCAATCTGAATGACACTTGGCCTAGTAAGATCGTTGTCTGTCTTCCCTTGTTCTCCCTCCCTTGCCTTGTCGCGCCTTGAAACACTTGTGTATAGGCGCGTTATAAATGCCATATCATATATGTCACACTTTTTTATCCTGCACTAGAACAATTGACTGATCAACTTTAGTAACCACCCTGCTTTGAATGTGATTTTTAGTCCAAAGATTACAGTATATGAACCTTAATTGGAGCATTTGCACCTGTCAAGTGACAGACTAGGCTCAGGGCTTCTTTGAAAAATCAGACAGTGAGCCTATGCATATGAAGACTTAATAAATACAATTTAAACAAGCATAAACCAAGGACCTTCATCCGCATCAAACTCATGAGGGCTGTGAAGTGCATCAGGAGGGTAGTGCTAAACTTGAATGGCTAGGCAGATGCACCTTATTTTCCTTTCAATAAAGGATACAGACTCTTCCTTGGTTAGAGGGTCTTCACTTGCCTCTTTCGGGAGAGGCAGATTAAAATACCGGTCACCAGAAAAGAAAAGGTCCTAATCTACAGTAAATTAAGTAACAAATCAAGGGGGAGGGTGATGGCCTGACAGATGTGTCTTTTTCTCAAAACAGAACTGCTGAAATATATTTTGGTGGTGAAATTAGGGAAAAACAAGCAAAATGCATTCAAGACGTTTTTGGTCAAGGTAGACCCACTTCTGTCCTTACCTACTTTTCTCCATGGGAAACTTATGAGCTTTCCCCGTTGACCTAAGACATGAGCATTTAATGGACACTCGTTCACAAGTCTGTCATTCATTATCAAAGCGTCCCTGGCTCTCCTCCTCACACCAGCTGAAGAACACAGTTCATGGTCCTGTCAGTGCCTGTCATCCACTGAACACTCGATTACCAAGACCCCAATTCCACCATTGATGGTTATTATCTATGTGACTTCACTGTTAATTAATCAATGGAAAGCTTTAGTGTGCTCAGTTTCGGCAACAACTCTGCATTTGATGGGAACCCCATTTGGAATATAATAGAAAAAAACAAAACCTAAATGACATATACTGATTCTAGCTGTAAAACCCATTCCATGGTCTCCTAATCCTGGTGCTGACATTCTGCTGCGAGAGTCACTTGGACATCAGTTCTATAGATACATCTTTTGAGGTTTCTTGTGGGACTGTTCAAACAATGCCAAGAATGCATGCACGGAAACGCAGCAGCTACAGAAGGTGTTGAGCATATTGGAAAAGGCAAAACTTTACACTGACAGTAGAAAAACTGTACTTGCTCAGGCCAGATCATGTAATAATGCAGGAGACGACAGCCCAGTAAATACAATAGTTGTATCCTCAGTTAATGACTTTCAAAGATCAAAGCTGCCAGAACCTGGGTTCCCGGGCGGCCTCACTTTGGCTGACTTTTTGTGCATGGTTGGAACACTCGTTAGTACCTAACCACCATGCTAAAAACCTTTCCTCACATTCAACCTGAGGGGATATAGGAGAGTAGGAATAGGAGCAGGTTAAGAAGCTGCTGGACCTTTTTCTCAAGTAGAAGACTACTCTGGATGCCCCATTTGAACCCTCATGTAGACTTACCACCATTCCAATACTGGATCACATATGGAAGGAAGGGCTTAGAAAAATAAAGATCCAATGCAAGGCTCTGTCATTACTGTCAAGCACTGCATGCAGGTCCGTGAATAACGCTGCAGCCTGTTCAGTAGCTCCTAAAATGAAGGAAAACGTCTGGCTACCTTTGAAAAAAATCATATCAACTGTTGAAACATTTGTTTGGGAGACATGGGATAAAATCACCCTAACCTCCAATTCTACCCTGTCTACAAAAGGGTGGGGGATGGCGGGGAGAACGTAGCATTGATTAGGCGCCAGAGTCGGTATACAAAAATGACATCAAGATTGGCATAGGCATGACCGAGATCGCTTCAAACAACTGAGAAGTGGTATGATCCTGAGGAGGCAAGGAGCTCAATTTGATACATGATTACATGATATGGTATTTATAACGTGCCTATACACAAGTGTTTCAAGGCGCAACAAGACAAGAAGGGGGAACAAAGGGAGGACAGACAGCGATCCTACTAGGCCAGGTCTCATTCAGATCGCACAAGTGCGTGGGGAGGGAGAAAACACAGTGCAGTACATGGGAATAGATGATAACAATAAGTAGAAGTAGTGGCCAGCAAGTGGTAAGTGCAGGGATCAAGTGTCAAGTGCTGGTAGGGGGACTGTGGGATACAGAGACAGTACCCAAGTGCGGGGGTTGCCAGGCAGGCAGTGCAGGTGAGTGAGACTGGCGGGGGAGGGACCTAGGCCTGAGATCAGAGGGTATCCATGTTTCCAGTACAATTCTGGTTACAGCCAGGAGGTCCGAAGGGGAGAGGAGGAGAAAAAGCAGAAGCAAAGAGAGAGGTTTTGAGGTGCTTCCAGAACCAGAGCTGGTTCTCCTCAAGTTTAAGGGAGGCAGGGAGGTTGTTGCAGAGGCAGGCCCCAGCCGAAGAAAGAGATCTACCACCAACTCGTTGGTTGGAGAATCGGCTGACCCTAAGGGAGTTGGAGGCGGATGAGTGAAGAGCTCGAAGGTCTTTTGGACGATGCATATGGTCTTGAACTTAATCCTCGCAGCAACTGGGAACCAGTGCAGAGATTTCAGTCCTGGGGAGATACGATCCCTGGGATTGAGGCCAAGAACAAGTCTCACAGTCCTGTTCTGGAAGAGCTGCAGAGGGTGGAGAGAAGAAGCAGGCAGATTTAGAAAGAGGCTGTTGCAGTAATCCAGCCTAGAGGGAGCCAGATCTCTGGAGACAGTGAGCTTCTGGGGGAAGGAGAGGAAAGGAGTACCTCTGAGGAGGTACAGCTGGTAGTGTGACTTCTTAGAGACGTCAGAGATGTGAGGAGAGAAGGAGCGCGTGGAGTCGAAGATTACCTTGAGGGTTTTAGCCTTGCTGGTGGGAGCAGGAAGAGGGCCAAGAGAGGCTGGCCAGAGAGCTAAAGGAAAGGAGGGAGTGGGTGTGCCGATGAGGAGAATCTCAGTCTTACTGGCATTAAGGCAGAGGTAATTGGCGGCACACCACCCCTGGATAGCAGACAGACAGTCGGAGATGAGGAAAGGAGAAGAAGTGGCCGAAGGTATCCTGAAAATGAGCTGTGTGTCGTCCGCATAGCACTGAAAATTGGGGCAGAGAGCGGCAATTCGGTGGGCAAGAAGTGCCAGATATTGGTTGAATAGCCAGGGAGAGAGGTTAGACCCCTGGTTAACACAACAGGTAGAGAAAAAGATGGCAGAGAGGAAGGACCCAATTCCAGGCACGAATCCTAGATATGCCTACGACAAACGGCAGCTTTTTAGAAACGTAGTGAAAAAGACACTGCAGGCAACTAAAGCGGTCACGGAAACATCAGTCTTTAGACACCATTTAACAACCAAGTTAACACAACTCCATTGCAGGAGTGCAAGGACGATTGAAGGGCCCAAGTTGGAGAGCCTACTCCTATTACTCAACCTGGACCAAGTATTAAGATCCTACAAGGGGTACACCCAGAAGTCCCAATCTTTTCACACCTTTTGAAAATGAAAAGGGGCTCAAGTTAAAACAAAATCCACCATCCGAGATAAGCCTCACTCTCGGGTAATGATTTAGAACATCTCTGAACTGGTATTGTTCTGAGAATATAACAGCAGGCTAATTAGTACATACATTTCATACTGGATCAAGTTTGCACCTTTGAGGTTAGAAAGAATTTCCCATTCAGATCTCCTAGTAATGAAGATTAGGTTCCCTCATGCTAGTGAAAAGTGAGTTCATAGAGCCCAATACCAACAGAATTGAATGTGTGTACTCTTATTTCGAGGGGATTGGGTCCTCTGACATATTCCATATCTATGACAGGTAATGTCCACAGCTGTGCTGCTTTGGAAAATCTTTGGCGTCTGCGTCATTGACGTCGATGCGCCGTCCCCGAGGACCTCCTCCGATGGCCGACGTCACCCGATGTGATAAGTAGGACGCATGACGCCCACAGCCTCAGTTCCGTTTTTTCCACGAACGTGTTCGCTTCGTGAATCTCGGTATGCCTCGACTCGTTGGAGTTTGCTGTTTTCGATTCTCGGTTCGTTGAACCTGTTTGTTTATTTGTGAAGACCTGTTCGTGGCGATGTCTACTTCGTCTTCAACCCCGCGTCCGGGCTTCAAGAAATGCGGTGACTGTGGGTCCAAGATGTCGGTCACGGACTTGCACGATGCCTGCCGCTGGTGCCTCGGGGAGGCTCACGATACGGACGACTGTGTCGACAGCCAGTCGCTCACGGCAAAGGCCTTGCGGGAACGCAAGAAGAAGCTGTCGGTAGGCCGGGTGTCTAAGCCCCAGAAGTCCAGGTCTGCGGGGCTTTCGACGGATGACTCGAGGGGCGACTTCCAGGAGTCCGTCTCGCCACTCCTCCGCCTCTTCGAGGCATTCTCAAATCGCCGGCATAGGTCGCCTTCCCCATCCTCTTCCGAGGACTCCGCCCGTCGGCGGGTCGCTTATCCCTCCATGCAAGCGACACCGGAAGAATGGGCTTCCTTCGGGAAGCAGATGCTAGCGATTCTTGAATCGCAGGGCACCGGTCCGTCCGCGCCTCCGAGTGGGGTCGGTCGGCACCGGTCGAGAGACACCGCTCGTACGCCTTCGGGCTCGGGTGGTCGGCGCGGCTCGCGCTCGGGCAAGGGATCTCTTCGCCTCCAGTGTCAACCGGAAGTGCGAAAGGTTTTACTCGTGGGAATTTCCTCCAAAAGGAGCCTTAGGAGACGCGTTCGTGGTGGAGTGGTCATTCCCACTGCTGTACGCTTTTCCTCCAGTCCCCGTCATCCCGCAAGTGCTGTGGAGGTTACGGAGGTTCGGTTCCCGGATGATCCTCATTGCTCCGGCGTGGGCCCGGAGGACGTGGTACCCGGACCTTCTCGACTTGTCCATCTGCCCTCCACGTCGTCTTCCCTACCGAGACGATCTGCTCTCACGGGAGGGGGGGGTCAGGTTCTCCATCCAGAGGTCAGATCCCTCAACCTTCACGCTTGGCTTCTGAAAGGTTGAGGTATAAGGATTGGGACCTCCCTGAAGACGTGATGGAGGTGTTGTTCTCGGCCAGGCGGCCGGCAACAAAGTCTCTGTACCGTTGCCGTTGGAGAAAGTTCTGCGACTGGTGCAGAGTTAAGAATGTGGATCCTTTTGATTGTGACATTCCCATGGTTCTGTCTTTTTTGCTTTCTTTGGCCCACAGGTGCTTGCAAGTGGGGACCATTAAAGGTTACCTGGCGGCGCTGTCCATATTTAAGCGCTCGTCTGAAGAGTGTTCCTATTTTAAGATTCCTTTAATTTCGCAGTTCTTGAAAGGGCTCACTAATGTGTTCCCTCCGTCACCTTTTCTGGTGCCAGGTTGGGATTTGAACCTTGTTCATAAGTTTCTTATGGGTGCTCCGTTTGAGCCTTTACATTCTTGCCCTTTGAGGCTGTTAACTCTGAAAACTGTGTTTTTGGTTGCGGTTACTTCCGCTCGCAGAGTGAGTGAGTTACAGGCACTTTCAGTTAAGCCACCCTTCACTGTGTTTCATAAGGACAGGGTTGTCCTTAGAGTTCGTCCTTCATTTCTTCCAAAGGTGGTTTCGGAATTTCATTTGAGCCAGAAGGTTGTTCTTCCGGCGTTCTATCCTCCTCCACATCCTGGTAAGGAAAAGGAGAGGCTCCATAGGCTTGATCCTCGGAGAGCGTTGAGTTTTTATATTTCGCGCATGTCCCGGGTCAGAGTGGACGATCAACTTTTCATTGGTTACGCTGGAAAGCGTTTGGGACAAGCCGTGACGAAATTGACTTTGTCTCGTTGGATTATTTTAGCTATCTCCGAGTGTTACCGCTTGGCGGGTAAGGATCCTCCGGCTGGCTTGCGGGCCCATTCTACCAGGGGAGTGGCTGCATCTACTGCCCTGCAGAGGGGAGTTCCTATTCGTCACATCTGTGATGCAGCCACCTGGGCTTCAGTACATACTTTTGTACGTCACTACTGCCTCGATTCCATCAGAGGGCAAGACCTGGCCTTTGGCAAGGCAATTCTCTATTCCGCAATTTGATTGGGCATGCTAAATTTGTATTCTAAATTCTTTCCCACCTCCTTGCTTGGTACTCCTTTGGGAGTCTGTCATAGATATGGAATACGTCGGAGGACCCAATCCCCTCGAAGAACAAGTTACTTTGTTACCTGGTAACGTTCTTTCGATGGGATGGTCCGACGACGTATTCCATATCGCTCCCTCCCTGCCTTCCCCGCTGCAGAGTTTCTTTTGCGATTGCAGCTTGCGTTCCGCAAGGCCTGGTTTGTCTGACTAGTATAAAACTGGTGGCACACGTTCTGGGAAAAAACTTTAACTGAGGCTATGGGCGTTGTGCGTCCTACTTATCACATCGGGTGACGTCGGCCGTCGGAGGAGGTCCTCGGGGACGGCGCATCAACGTCATCAACGCAGGACGCAGACGCCAAAGATTTTCCGAAGCAGCACAGCTGTGGACATTACCTGTCATAGATATGGAATACGTCGTCGGACCATCCCATCGAAAGAACGTTACCAGGTAAGAAAGTAACTTGTTCTTCTTTCTGGCTAAAATGTCTGACAGCCGGAGACCTAATCTTGATTTGCATTTTCTCAGGTGCTGCAAGAGGCAGATATTCAAAACGATGGCACTGATCACTTACTGCCTCTTCAAAAGGAACATTCTGCACTCCCATACATTTGCAAGATGCGTACTTCCACATCTCGGGGCGTAGAAATGCATGCTACATCTGCATTTTGTGATATAGTGCATCATTACCAGTTTAGTTTCATCAGTCGACCTGAATGTGCCTAATGGTAGCCCACCTTGGGAAACTGCCACATTCATGAATATGCCCTTAGAAGCAGTGGGTATAGTAACGGTGAGTCTCTTTGTACTTCAAGGAGTTAGATTTACCACCATCCCGAGAGTTGGCTTTTATGGGAGCGCATTTCAAAATGAAAGGGGCACTAGTAAAAAAGTGGGGTGGAGGTGTCTGCAAGGCTCCCTGGTCCGGTAAATGTGTCTACACTTTCACCAACATCCCCATTCCTGAAATGAATCTGCAAGATGAAGATGTACTGCTGCAAAAATTGCTCAGGCCAATTAGTTATGGCTCGCAGAACACATTCCATTCAGTGTCGGGTTCTGATCAGCCTGCATCCTCATCCCAGACTATTAATGCGGTTGAATGGCCTGGTCCTTCATCGGCGTCAGACAGCCCTGATCCTGAGACTCAAATGGCCTAGAATTAACGGAAAAATGTCATGGCTTTATGCAACCAGATAGAGGTTGACCATTGTTAAGGGAGTTTTCCTAAAGTCCTACTGGCATTAAGACTTTAGTAAGCTATCCCAGTGGTTTGTAGATCCCCAACTCTTAATATCAGTCTGTACTAGCTCAGAACCCTGGTAGTGTGGCAGAGCAGTCCGGCTTATCTGAATAGGAAGATGTGAGCTGTAGGTAAGTGCTCGGAATCTTAGACAGGCACAGCAAAGAAGCACTTATAGTTATATAAAATACATATATTTACACCAGAATCATTTAAAATACTTCAGACAGTAACAGTAGAACACTTACGAATTTTAGATAATACACTTCAAAGGGCACTTTCACTTTTGTGTTTGTTCGCGGTTACAATTGTAGCAATGTTAGAAAGGGAAAAGACAAGGTTATCGTATCATCGGTAATCGCGCACTCATGCAGTTTTCAACAGGTTATATGGTAATGCATTTACTCTGCAAACACATATAGAATAGTTACTTAAAGGGAGGATAATAAGTGGTTATCTAGAGACGGTTTCTTTGCCTGGCTAGTCCACATTCAAAAATGCAACCCTAGTTAAAGGCAGTTTGGAGAGGGCTTGAAGTCTTGGCAAATAGCGAATAATGAAGAGCTCCTGCGGATTTCTTCCAGTATCTAAGGTTATTGAAGCGACAAGTTGACTTACAACGGAGCCTGAAAAACAGTCTTTTCAAGGGGACACAAGTGGCAGCTTGGGTGAGAGCTAAGAGGGGGTTTCCCTGGACACCACTAGGTGCACTCCAACGCTCTGGATTGACTTCTCGGAATCAGGTAAGCAATACCTTTTCCCGGCAGTACCTTGAGTTTTAAGAAACTGTTTGTTAGCTCCTCCCCGATGTTGCAGCTCTGGACCCGACCTCCAGATTCCTTGGTCTGGTGACGAAAGGCAGGACAATGGACAGTGTCTTCCAGCAGCAGACTCGAGGGGGGACCTGTGGTACGACTTTCAACAACTTCTTGGTTTACTCTGCGGTTTTGACACATTTTCAGAAGCACAAACAAAGGACACGGATTGCCCGGTCAATCTTCTTCGCTTCCTGCAGTCCCACACTCTGGTGAGGGGATCTGGGCGAATTGGATCAGATCTCTGGAGTGTCCTTACGGGCTCAGCACAGATTTGGACGGAATCGGCCTTTCTACGACGATGCCCTCAAAATGGGCAGCAGGTCTCCTGGTAATAGGGTTCCGCAGCTCTGAAGAAGGGCTTACAAAGAACAAGCACGTTAGTAATGGTGAAAAAAAGAAGGGAGGCACCAAGTTGGTACTTGGCTGCCTCTATTGTGCACTACCGCGGCTATGGACATAGCCTAATAGTTGGTAGAACACGTCCACTGCCAACAGCCATAACTAGGTGATTGCCTATGTGACTAAAAATTCACAGGAGCAGAGAGAAAAGGGATACTATACTAAGTATCCCTTTGGCACTCCACTGCAGGTGGTGTATGCCATTCTGTAAGACTATACAGTTTGGGAGAGATACTACTTAACAATATACGAAAAAGTGTCTTAAAGGAGGACCTAAAGGGTCCCCAGCAACACTTCCCATAAGGAGCTTTGTTCTGCAGTTGCAAAATACAGATGCCTTTAAGAGCTATGGAGCACAAAGATTCCATAGTACAGGTTAGATACAAAGAATAGAGTTCCAAAAGACAAAGCCCACAAGAATGAATGAGTGAAAAAGGGCCCCACTCATTCAGGATTAAAAGAAAAAGGTCCAGAAGTCCAGCAAAAAGTGCTGGGGGTCTCACTAGGAGAGGGGATGACGCACAATAATAAATCTCCCTAATAACTATGACCGCTTTAAGCTAGATAATGGAAGCTTTGTGTTGTACAAGTAAAGGTTTTCAGATTTTCAGCCCCTTGCTGCAAGAGATTCTCACTTTTCTCTTGCAACTACAAACATCGATTTGTGGCATGCTTCAGTGAGGGTGCACTTGACAAACTCTCAATTTAAGGGACTGCTGGGAAACCGGTTACTTTCTATGACAGGAAAATTGGATTTTTGAAAGGTTTATTCCTCAAGATTCCACCTATTCTATAAAGACCTACCATCACGTGACATTAACCCAGTAATATCAAAGTTGGTGGGTCACCTTTTTGGATCGTATCGTGGATCTGAACTATGTGTTGTAGAAGACTCCACTTCTTTTGGCCATAGTATCCTCAACCAGGTTGTCAAATTCAAACGTTTTAGGTGAATGAACTGTGTATGAATCTTTCAAACTTAATTCTACATTTGTTCCTAATGCCGTATCTGATGTTTTGCGATAACCAGTTGTTTTGCCCAAATTTGTTCACAAAATATAACATTCTAAACTACCTCTGGCATGAGGCCTCCCCCTTTTCCCCCTTTTCCCCCTTTTCCCCCCCTTTCCCCCCTTTCCCCCCTGACTGGTTTATTGTACTTTTTTCACGGATGAGTCCTAATCAAATACCTATTGTGAATACAATTTACATATGTACCCTGAGCTTCTCTGTTTTAGGGGAACACCCTTTGTAAATCAATTTCTGAGGCCAACAGCTAGATGATTTTTCCTAGGTGCAAGTGAGTGAGATACTGATGTTTCCTTTTATACCAGGGCTACTTCCTGCCTCAGAGATTGAGGCTACAGTTGCCAGCACCAGGTACTATCAGAATGGTGTCTGGATTCTAGCCTGAGTCATCCACAACCTCAGGAAATCAACCTTGGATCTTCTCCTGTTTAGGATGTGCATTCTGACCCTGAACACAGGTCGGGCTGAGATAATCCAGCCTACTAGTTCAAACGAACGAGAGGTCTGTGCCAACATTAGATGTTATGCATGCTCTGCAGTCTCATATGGACAGAACTAAGCACTTGAGCAAGAATAATCAGCGGTTTGTAGCTTTTGGTTTTGCTGGTAGCACAGAAGAGATCCCCAAACAGGCCATTGCCAAATCTGATCATAGTTGATCTCTCACACTCATTCTATAAAAACAACGGCAGCTAAAACGTCTGTCTTACCCAGAGTATTAACTACTATGTTTTTGCTATGTGACTACATTGGATGTGCTTCCACAAGCATTACTGCTTAGATATGCATGCCAGGCGGTAGGCAGTGCTGGAGAGGCAGTGTTGCCGATCTATTCAAAGCATGTGAATTCACGAAAGAGCCTGTGATGGAGATTGAAAATGTACTTGCTTGTGACTATAGTTCTCCAGCATTGGATCTTAGATTCAGATGCTTGAATATTCCACGTCGTCAGACCGGGAATCCTCGATGATAAAAATAATTATTAAAATGTTTTAATATACATCCATTATTCCATAGAAAATGCATGTAAATACCCCATTATGGCCTATGAGCCATTCCATTGTGTAGTCCCTCCACCTCACTTTTGTCCTTTATGGCCACAACCAATGAGGGGGAAGGGTTTAAGCTCCGCCCCAGTCAGCCATCTTCAGATTTCTCACCGCAGTCTAACAGACAGAGGGAATCCTACAGCTCTCTGAGCTTTCGAATATTTTTCTCCTTTTTTTGTGTAGTTTATATTTTTGAAATATATTTTACTGCTTTACCCTGCTTAGGGGCTATCTATACTGAACTTTTGGGCTCCAAAAATCTTTTTTCTTGCCCCAAATTCGTAGAGTGAATTTCTCAGCATGGCTGAACTTCAGGCTGCCAAGAAGCCTTCCCTGTTCAGGGACTGCACAAGGTGCAGGAAAAAACTGGTCTACATGAAGGATCCACATGACCACTGCATCTACTGCCTATATCCTCATGATATCAACAAATGTGACATTTGCAGGTCTTTCTCCACCAAAACCCTGCAAGACAGACACAGGAGACTTCTGTTACATCTAGAAGCCAAAGGTCTGTTCTCTGACGAGGAGTCTTCACAAACGGCTCCTGTACTGTCCACTAAACCATCTGAGAGACAAATCTCTAAGAGAAGGGCCTCTTCAGTGAAAAGGAGTTCCTCTCCAACTCAAAAGAGTAAGAGAAAGCTGGAAACCACTTCTTCCATGCCTCCCTTGGGCTCTGGAGGCCACAAGATATGACATTCTGAAGAAAAACCACCTCCAAAGGTGAGGCATTTTTTAAAAACCGGGAGGGTGGGCGGAGGGGAGGGCAGTCATCTACGGACAAGCGGTCTATGAGCGGCAGTAAAGATAGAGACCCACCGACGACCAAGCCGTTAACGAAACCCTCATCGACGACGATACTCCAAGGTTCATCGTCCATGACCAAATCATCGTCGTCGAGGGCAACCTCTACGAAACAGCCGTCGACAAAGGAAGCTCATCACTCCTCGACAAAGCTCTCATCCACAAAGCTCTCGTCGACGGATAAAGTTAATCAATCATCTTCAAAGTCTTCGTCAACCAACCACCGTCGACGAAGCCGTCGTCCACAAAGCCACCGTCCACAAAAGCACAGTCGACGACACCACAAACTTCGTCTACGGAAGTGACAGGGCCTAAAACGCCCCTCGCGGACGTCACGGATAAACCGTCCAATGTGAGCAGTCTTCCCAAGCCTATGGGAGCAACACCTCCTGTTTCAGAAGCTCCTGAACCAGTTGGAGCACAATTATCTCCTTTAAAAGAGATCACCGAATTCCCCAACAACATTCATCAAGAGGAGTTCTCGAACACAATTTCTTGGTGAGCAACCTTTTCTCACCCCGAAGGAAAACAGTCTCCCTGGCAACCGTCTACTGAGGTCGTTGCCGACCCTTATGACCCTGCGCTCATGGAATAGATGTGAAGGATCATCGAGGAATTCAACAGACGTCAAGAAGAAAAGAATAGGTCATCTATGCTGAAGGAGTCCAGAACCCCCCCCCCCCCCCAGAGGGAGATCTCACCGTGACATAGTACACCAAGACACTCCCCTTCCAGGAGTAGACCACAGAAAAGAGCACGATCACCTGAGCCTCCACGTAGATCGAGGAGCAGAACCTGGACCACCAAGGGAAACACGCCATAGGTTCTTCGGATGATGTAGTCCAGATACCGACGACAGTACACAAGGCACTGCGGTGGTGGAATACACCACGGAACCTGCTACAAGGAATGCCATTCCAGACACCAATATGCACTCTTCTCTTAAGGACAGATGCGTCCCTTTCGGGCTGGGGAGCTCACCTGGCGGACCTTCAAACAAAAGGGTCTTGGTCAGACCAGGAATCACAGCTCCACATCAATGTCTTAGAGCTCAGGGCAATACAATGGGCTCTGAAAGCCTTCCTTCCAGTAGTAGCTGGACAGGTATTGACCGTCCAGACAGATAATACAACCTCCATGCACTACACAAAAAAGCAAGGGGGCACGAAATCGGAGGTCTTGTCACAAGAAGCTCAACTGCTATGGGCATGGGCCTTACACCACAGAGTCCAAATCAGGGCGGAACATCTCCTGGGAGTGAACAATGTCCTAGCGGACAAACTGAGCAGGGAGTACACATCATCTCACGAATGGGACCTAGACGAAAAGGAAGTCCAGCGGATTTTCTCCATATGGGGCCATCCACAGATCGACCTCTTTGCCACCAGAGCCAACTGAAAATGTCAAGAATTCTCATCAGTCAGCAGGAGACGCTTTCTCGGTGGACTGGACAGGGAAATTCCTGTATGCTTTTCCCCCCATTCCACTCGTAGCGAGAATTTTTTTTTTTTAAACTTTATTTAGAAAAAGAAGAAAAGGCAATAACATATTCACAAAAAATGACATACAAATTCACAGAAACATCAAAAACAAGAGTATTTTTAGAAACAAAACCCACCCTAACCCGCAGTTCACATCTCATTACCTATAAAATCAAATTCAATACAGTTCCAAAAATTTCCCCCAGAATTGTACGCAGAATGAAGGAGCAGAATTGCTCTATGATCCTAATAGCGCCGGACTGGGCGCGACAGATCTGGTAACCGACTCTACAGCATCTATCCTGATGGCCTCCAATTTGCCTCAAAGCGCATCAATACCTGTTGACCCAACCGAATTGCAGTCCTCCACCACGACCCAGCGAGCCTCTCCCTCAAGGCTTGGTTACTGAGCAGCTTAGACTTATGAATCTGAATCTCCCTGCAGACTACTGGGACATAATCAAGGCCTCTAGAGCCCCCTCTACGCAAATCACCTACGTCTGGAAATTGACTCGCTTCTCTAAGTGGTGTGAGACATTTACGATTAACCTACTTACAGCTTCGGTAGAACAGGTGCTACCATACTTATTGCATTTGGCTAAGGCAGGGCTCTCACTGTCCTCTATCAAAATTCAACTATCGGCCATATCAGCATACACGACGACCCCAGAAACACAGTGATTACTCTCTCTTCCAGCTGTCAAGGTCTTTCTGAAAGGTTTGATGCGTATTTACCCTCATACGCCCTCTCCAGTCCCTACCTGGAGTCTAAACATCGTACTAACGGCTCTCATGGAACCCCCTTTCAAGCCCATTCACAGATGTGACATGCGATTCTTATCTTGGAAAACGGCCTTTTTGATGCCCATTACATCGGCCAGGAGGATTAGTGAATTGCAAGCGTTGTCTTCAGAACCTACTTTGTTTCAGAAGGACCGCGTCATTTTGAGAACACATCCTAAATTCCTTCCCAAGGTCTTATCGGAAATGACACTCACAGAGCGTATTGTCCTGCCGTCTTTGTTTCAGAGCCATACCTCGGAGGCAGAAAGAGCATTGCATTCTCTAGATGTGGCTAGAGTTTGGAAATTCTTACAGAGGACTAAGGAGTTCTGCTCCTCAAACAGACTGTTCATGGCCTTTTCTGGTCGCACAAAAGGTCAGCATATCTCCAAACAAGGTCTGGCACGTTGGATCTCTCTATGTATCGCCCACTGTCATCAAGCGAAGGGCGACCCCCTCACCAGGCCTCCTTCGGCACACTCCCTCCACCAGAGGGAGAGCGGCTTCAGTAGCGTTTCATGCAGGGGTTTCCTCGAAGGACACATGCAGAGCCGCTACCAGGAGCACCATGCACACGTTCGCTAAGCACCACTGCCTGGCAGAGGATACCAACAAAGAATCTGCAGTTGGACAGACAGTGCTCCACCACCTTTTTGCATAAGGTAGGACCCGCCTCCTTTCCCACCTTTCCCTGAGTATGTAACCGTTGTGTTGCTGTATGGTAAAGGTTTGGCAGAAAAAATAATTTTTGCATTTATATGTTATTCTATTCAAGCATCTGAATCTATGAAAGATACAATGCTCGAAGTTTTAGTTACTTACCTGTAAGTCAGTCAAACAAGTTTATTCGGATTTCAATCCATCAAACACAAGAAAAACAAAATCACAACACATGAAAGGAATTCTAATCTGTGCTCCATATCCAAATGTAATAAATCAAAAGGTACTTGGACGGAGAAAAGAGTCAACCATATGCCCCCATTACATCCCACATTGTCCCTTTACTAGTCCAGAGAGTCACACGACTATTTGCCCACACTTGGCAGTCGCACACATCGCCCCACAGGCCTTTTTCCCCAGAGGTGTACAGTTTGCTCCAGACAGGACATTACTATGGGTGACAGTTCCAGGGGGAGCAACAGCTCCCAAATAGGGGCGCGAGCTGATTGCAGTTCCACTATATGGGGCCCGCACATAACCCTCAGAGCTTCTCAGAACTTCCCTGGCCATTTGATCATTCTTAAAAACCAGTTTAACAGAATCGGAGGGGTTTATACCCTCGCCAGCCAATCTAACGCACCCCACCACAGAGGGACATTTCCCAACTGTACGAAGCCAGTGGAGACATTTGTTAGAAAGGGCATCCCTTAGTTCTCTCCTGCCCAAAGGCAGCTTAGGTACCCCATGCAGGAAAACAGTAGCAGTGCTTTGCCCCCCATATACTTGACTCTTGGGGTTGCGCACCCTTGAATAATAGCCACGTGCTCCAGTCCCTCCCTCCCTAAGGGAATTTGTTATATGGGAGCTTGGGGGACCCTCCACCAGCAGAGTTGGCTTGGTACACCCAGGGGGGTGTCCTTTCAGCGTTAGGGTGCGTCAACTGCTCATCTGGAGTAAGGCTCATTAGTGCATGGACAGTCCTTTCGCAGGATGCAGTGTTCAAAGGTTGCTATGAGGGGTTCGGTGCCTTAACAACATGAGGCATGCTGGTAGACTCCCCCAGCGAGTCCACTCCACCGTTTCCCTCCCCACTCCTCCCCTGGGCATCAATCAGTACCAAAAGCAGTTTTTTAATGACTGCTAGTTCAGAGAGCACCTGTGCGCAGGGGCAACTTCTGACAGTATGCCCCTCCTTGAGTGATGGAGCAGAGGAGAGATAACTGCCGTGCGTGGTGGACTTGAGCGCCCTAAATGGTGGTAAGTTAAGAAAGGAACTGGACCCTGAGATCGTTGCAAGTAGGTTCTCGCTCCAGGAGCTGCAGATGGGAGTGGGAGGGAGCTTATCTTCGGTTGCTCCAACAATTTCTATGTCCATTTGGTCCAGAGTGGCAGCAACAGTGACCGGGGGAGGACAGTTGAGAGTAGGTTCCGATATGAACGCGAGATCAAGGGGCAAACATGGACTGGCAAGCGGCGAGCTAAGTGGGGGGGGGGGTAACGGGTACAACAGGTGCCAGAGATGCGGGTGGGAGAACTAACACATCACAAGCCCCCACTATGCCAGTGCCATGAGCAAGGCATCTGGATTCCCAGTGTCGGCGGCAAAGTTTCTTGGTAGGCAATGTCTTTGTGGTTCAGACTTGGAGGGCTGTCTTTGCAGCTCCGTGCTGGGAGGCTAGAAAAATTACTGCAGGGTTCCCCCACACATTGTGTTCCTGGGGTGGATTCTTTCATACCCTCCACGGTGTGGATGGACCCTCGGTATGCAGGGTCAATATCGTGGCACAAAGAGACCGAGGTGTGGGTTTTTGCTTTGGCTGTTACTCCCAGTTGACTTCTTCTTTTGACAGCCAGGAGCTTTCGCGCTGGGGTAAATTTGGAAGCTTTGGTGGCGGACTCGGAACAGAACGTGGGCGGGGTAGATGGCAAGATGCTGGCAGGTTTCCTGGCCAGTTTCCTTGGTACAGCATGGCCCTTAAAGGACCTCAAGGACTTTAATAAGGACATGACGGAGCCCCTCCGCAGCTGGCCAAGGAAACTGAGCTGAATTGCTGAGTATAGGCCCCAACAAATTTCACGGGCTCTACACCTTTTAGGAAACAGTTACAAACAGTCACAGGTGCAAAACACTTGCCTGCACTTACTTTCCTTTCCGCCCTGTCCGACAGCCAACATAGAAAATGCCTCTCTCCGCGGACGCCGAACACCTGAGGCGCCAAACCCCGCGCCCTTTCCCCGCCGCGGGCTACACCGCTGCAGGGCTTGTGGCCGTGAGGTAAGCCCAGGGGGGGTGTGGCCTCAAAGCAGGAAGTCCCTCCAGGGACCAGGAAGGCACCAAACACTGCGCCCTTGCCCCGCCGCGGGCTTCACTGCTGCGGGGCTTGTGGCAGCGAGGTATGCCCGGGGGGGCGTGACCTCAAAGCAGGAAGTCCCTCCAGGGACCAGGAAGACGCCGAACACCGCACCCTTGCCCTGTAACTGTATTTCTCCAGCATTGGTATCTTTCATAGATTCACATGCGCCCACCCGCCTCCCCTGAGAGGCTGCTCCTACACTCAGCACCCATCATACTGTAGTTCCTACTGTTCAAAATCTGAAGATGGCTGACTCCTACTGTTCAAAATCTGAAGATGGCTGACTGGGGCGGAGCTTAAGCCCTGCCACCTCATTGGTTGGGGCCATAACGGACCAAAGTGAGGTAGAGGGACTACACAATGGAATGGCTCATAGGCCA
Source organism: Ambystoma mexicanum (assembly GCF_040938575.1). Lineage (NCBI taxonomy): Eukaryota > Metazoa > Chordata > Amphibia > Caudata > Ambystomatidae > Ambystoma > Ambystoma mexicanum. The sequence goes on from NC_090921.1 coordinate 1,346,393,710, forward strand.
TAATGGGGTATTTACATGCATTCTCTATGGAATAATGGATGTATATTAAAACAATTTAATAATTATTTTTATCACCGAGATTCCCAGTCTGATGACAGGAAATATTCAAGCATGTGAATCTATGAAAGATACCAATGCTGGACAAATACAGTTACAGGTAAGTAACTAAGACTTCTCCAACGTTTGGTGTTTTTCTTAGTTTCTCATACGAACTAGCACCCTCCAGAGTCATATTGTATAGTTGGCACTCTTGTACATTTTGAGAACCTGAAGATGACCCACCAAAGGGTAAAGCCTAATGCTTACCAATCACATTGTCTAACAAGGAATGGCCTAAATTGTAGGGGCTGGGCGGCTGTAATAAAAAGTTTGTTTTAATATGGTTGTTTAATAGTAATAAGGCTTTTCAGCGTCAAACGATATTATTTCATGCATTTGAATCTATCAAAAATACAAGTGCTTCAGAACAATAGGTACAAGTAACCTTAGCCGTCCTGTCTTATTATAATACCTTTAAAAAAAACACCTGAACTATTCAAATAAGGGCTTGTGGCTTACAATAAAAACAAATGTCCTAATTATGTTTAACAAATAGAAACGTGAAATAACTTGGACTGATATTGGCCTGAGTTGGCCCTTTTTGAATCAGACTTCTGGCTTGTTTTTGCGTCCCCTGATGTTGACTCCTCTGTTTGTTTTTCCAGGTGTTGGGAATACGTTGGAGGCTCTCATGTCCGAGAACACACAGCTGAGAGATACACAGTAAGCTGAGATAACATAGGTTTGACTGGTGTGTAGAGACCATGTGGAATGTGCATTTGTATGCAGACTATTACAATTTTGTTTGGCACTTACCAACTTGTGTGGTGCTACATAATTCTTCTTTGTTTAGGCAATTCGGTACCGTCACATGCACCCCTTTATTCCCCACACAAGTACACCACTTTCGAATGGATTGTGTCCTCCCACATATTCCTCATTTTTGATATATTCCCACCCAGCTTTGGAAAACATTTTCACAGAAGAGGGTGCCGTGCGTCAATCTTGTATCCCTCAGTGGCCTCTGTCTGCTCTTGTTTATGACGCTGATGTTGGTATATATAGCATACACTGCGCCCGTTGCCTCAGTTCCTTTTTCCAACATGCGCAGAACGCTTCGGACAGTTCTTTTCTACTAATGTAATAATGGTTTTCATCAAAAAGGTCCACTCCTAAAACGGCACTTAAAAAGGTGTTCAGATTGTGGTTCGAAGATGCTTATCACTGACCCACACAGTATTTGCCTTTGGTGCCTCGGAATCCACCACAAGGTTGATGACTGCGGTTCCTGTCAGTCTATGACAGGAAAGGCCTTGAAGGAGAGGAAGGGGAAGTTCATCCTAGGTTGTCCGACTTCAAAATCCACTTTGACCACTTGTTCCAAGAGGAGGTCTTTGGATGAGAGATGTTTGAGGGGCGTTTCTCCTCTTCGTAAGTGCTCGAAACACTGCAAGCGCTCTCGATCCAGAAGTAGTTCCCACCATTCTTCGTCTTCGCCCTTCCTGAAGAAGAGACGACATTGCTTGCGCTCTCCATCTTTGGACTCCTTGCTCAACCCCAGAGTGAGTTTTCCAGGTAAGTTGGCAACCAAAGCCTATTGGGAGGGCTTTCGCCTCCAGATGATGGTTTTTGAGAAGGCAGCTTCTACCGTCCCTTTCAAAAAGTTGAAGGCTTCCGAACCTATCAAGCCTCGTAAAGCCGATAAAGTTTGCTGCTCGCACGCCCTCAAACCCCGCAAGAAACCTTGGAAGCTCCCTCAAACTTTGGAGACCTAAAGTCTCGATATAAGCCAAAGGTTAAGCCTCACACCTCCTGCGACAAGACTTGCGTTGAGTTCAATGCAAAACCATCGACGTCAAAGCCATCGGTGTCTTTGTCGGAAATGTAAAAGGTTTTTTTCCAAACTGCCTAGAACAGTCTATGGGCCTCATTATGCGTGTGCCGGTCCGGTAACAACGGTGCCGGTAAGCATACCGGCACTGTTGTTACTGGACCGGCACACTACGAGTCTGCAGGCGGGTGCCATCCCGCCCGCAGACTTTCATAGAAGCACCTGCACCGTTATTAACGGTGCTAGTGCTTCAGTCATCCCCATTCCCGTTGAGTCCTATGGGACTCAAATGGGAATAGGGATTAACAATTTTCTGGCGCCTGACTTCTGGGAACACCAGGATCGTAATGCCCTGGTGTTTCCGTGAAGCCAGCTGCCAAAAAACTTCACAAGCCCGGCGGCAGCCTGCCGGTTTTACCAGTACGGCTACCGCTGGACTTGTATTGAGGCCCTATGTCTTCAGTTTTTGAGGCGGAGGAGGTGGTCACTGACCAGGACACTTCTCCTTTTGGCCTGGAATTTGGAACTCCCAATGTTCCTGAGGACTAGATTTCTGAGGAGTCCAGGATGCAGCATCTGGTGGACTTATTAAGAGATTCTAGTGGGCCAGATACCTCTCCAGCAGTGGTATTTGCTAGTCCAAAGCCTTCTGCACAGGCAGATGCTTCCTATCGGGCAATCATGGCCAAAGTGACTGAATATCTGAGCTGGGCAAGGCCGTCTGCGGTCTACGAACAGGATTACCTCAGATATTCTCGACAAGAGCCCTCCTAAAGACTCTGTTCTTCCTTTCTATACTGCACTGAAGAGCAAAGTCATTGCAAATTGGGAAAATCCAGATACAAATCTTGCGGTTATTAAGGATTTTACTAGGAAATACAGGCCTTTGAGTGTAGATCTGGAGTTCCTATCACAACATCCATCTCGGGAGAGTCTGGTGGTTCAGGCTGCCACTTCTTCATCAAGAGTTTTCTCAGCCAGTAGTATGGTATTGAAATCCATCAATGCCACGTGTACATTGGCCAAATTTACATTCACATTGTGGGAAGTGGTGGCTATGGCTGCTGAACACATCCCAGATCAGGAAGAAAGGAAGGATTTTTGAGTATTTTAAAGGATGGCAAGGCTGCAATGTGCCAGTCGCTCCAGTCCAGATTGGATTCAGCTGACCATGTCAGCTGAGCAATGGCAGCCAGTACTGTCTCGTAGATTTGCCTGGTTGTGTAAGTCTGGCTTTGCACCAGATGTTCAAGCAATGCTTCTCGACGGCTCCCATTTGTTTGGCTCCAAGGCTGATGAAAGCTTAGAAAAGTTTCAGTACTCAAAACCAGCTGCAAAATCACTGGGCACAGCACTTAGACAGCCACAACAGACCCACAATGCTTCTCAAAGTTGGAGGGGCTGGTCCTTTCGCTATATTTCATCAGTCGGAAGGACAAGGGGTCAGAGCTCATAAAGGGGCCAGAGGAGATTTCCTTGTGGTGGACGAGGTGGTAAGTCCACCCAAGCATTTATAACCTCTTTGCCATCAGCAGCCACCACCTCTGTACCAAAACCTTTTGAGGCCTTGGTCCACACGACCGTAGTGTGGGGCAGGCTGACTCAGCACCTGGAAGAATGGCGGGGCATTACTTCAGATGCTTTGGCCCTGCAAACTGTAGCCCAGGGTTAATGCCTCCCTTTCTTGAGAAAGCCTCCCGATTGTCCACCAGGGAGTCAGTCCTTCAAGATCTGGATCCGCTCCTTTTGCAGCAGATTTGCATCCTGTTGGATAAGGGTGCTAGAGAGCCAGTGCCTGTAGCAGAGAGCAACCAAGGAGGGTACTCCCCTTCTTAATACCCAAGAAGGACGGATCCCCATGTAGATTTAGAAGTGTTGAGCAGACAGACAATATAGTGCTGTGTGCAAAAAGGGAGTGCGTTGGGCAGGAGCCTATGCAGTGATTCAGCAGTTTAAATGGTAGGAATATACAGTTTCTATCAGTGATGTTCAAACGTTTTTCATAAATAAAATTTGGCAGTGGCTGAAGCAGATAAGCAAGGCGAGGTGGCCTTGGACAGAATGTGCTAGAAGTCTGGAAACGTGCATCATTTCCAAAACCTGCGTTTTCCAGTTTTAAGGTTGTGAAATATATCTTGTTGTTTAGTGAAATTTGGAAAACACCTAGTCATGATTATCATACATTTGGTAATTGTGACATACAATTATCATGTATTTATGTCCAATGGAAGACAAGTTATGTATTTGACCTTTAAGTAAATTGGCCTATCAATGTAGAAGGTTCATATTAGCATAAAATTGTGTAATTTCTGCTGCACTATATGTGCTGTCTAAAATGTAAGTAACGCAGAGATATTCTTTTGTCAGTCTATAAAATGGGTTATTAAAACGACATACTCCCAACTAGTCGTTATCTGTGTCTGTCTTTTGCACATCAAGGGTTCCCTACCAGGGAGTCTGGCAGCAGGAGATGATCTGAAGAAATGGACTCTTTAAAACAGTACCCATGATCCCTCGCACGTCGAGGTGCCTCAGATTGTTTTTCTCTGATTTGTGGTTGGTTGTGTATAAATGGAGTCTGTTGTGTTGCTACTTTTGTAAGTTAATAATAATTACTTTATCATCTTTTCCACGGTTGCATTTCGACATGCAGCTTTGAAGACCTTTCGGCTGCTGATTTCGACAAATCCTCCAATTCGACTACCGGTTTCGGCATACACCAGGCTTTGGCCTTGCAGTGGGGATAGTGGGGGGGTGGGCTGATCATTTGCATCCTTTATACACTGCTTTTGCCTACCTGCCTTTTGTTTACATTTAACAATACTCCTTTTAAATTCCGCCCATCTTGCAGCAGAATGTACCCGTGGAAAGATACTCATTGAGTGTGCAACCACTGCCTTTCCCCGAGACCATCCAGAGGGTATTGTGTGTCATGCAAGTTTAAGCCCAAAACACTTAAAAAGCGACGCACCTAGCGGTGGGCGGCCCATGCTATGATGGCCGAGTCTGAAACCCATACCTGTTCCTTTCAATCAGATCAAGAAAGCCTAACCAGTGACAGCTCAGTTTCAGGGGCCAGAGACATTTCGAAGGAGCCTGCTGCTATGGGGGAAGACTCCGAACGATAAAGACGCACACGTTCACAGGCATCATAAACGCACAACCCTGAGTAGTTCTTCGATTGGTGTGTTGAAAGAAGGCTGCACGCCGGTGGAAGGCACCTTGTGTCCTACTGTCCATACGCACCACAAGCCCTCTGCGTCTAGCACAAGGGGAAAAAACGGGCACCAGTTGATGTGCAATCAAGTCCTTCGGGTGATTCAGAACTGCTGAAATAAACATAATCTCACAAGACACATTCAAGTAAGGAGAAACGGACAAATCTCAGGGAAACACCAAAGACACAATGTCTGTTCCACAGAAGGTACCAGAATAGTCTGGAGCTACCTCCCCATTGTCTCAATCACTTCAGAAAAAGAGGCCACGGGAAGACCCAGAAGCAATTCTGTTCCCTCTGCCAGAGACCCCTAAAACAGGTACTTGGTCTGGACAAAGTTTTCAGGAAATTATGGATAAAGTTTCCTAATTTGTCACGTTTATGGAACGTTACCCTATTAGACAGAAAACCCTTGATTTAGAAATGATACAACCCTTAACGAAATCCCCAAGGCATCAGATTTCTCCTATACATACCATTGACATTATTGAACAGCCTCATCATGACACACAAGGCTCTCATGATTCTATTTTCTATCAGGATCAAAAGGAGGGAGATCAGGACACATGGTATGATGATCCAGATGACCCCATTGAGTTTGACCAAGATGATCCAGACATCACCATTATAGACCCTTCTGATGTTACACCTGAGGGTGGTCACACTTCCCCCATTGACGATCAGCTTTTGTTTAACAACCTTCTTAATAGGGCTGCAAACCATTTTAATATCCAAACTCAAGAAATGATCAAACACTGATTTTGTGGACGAGATTTTAAGCAGGGAAAACAGTCAGCCAAGCTATTCCTCTTCGGCAATCAATTAAAAAGAGTTACCCTATCGTTAGTTACACCTTCACTAAATCATGCAGTCAACCCAAGGATAAAAGAAAATGGCAATTAGAGGGCACGTAAAGCGTGATTTGCTTGTCACCACGACAAGGAAAAGAGCCGGTGTGCCACTGTCCAATGCTGAAGCACCACCCGACAAGGAGTGCAAATGATTATATGCCCTAGGCAAAAGAGAGACCACTTCTGGGCTTATTTAACTCGCATAGCTAACACCACTTTACTTGCAAGGTGTAATAATATGCAATGAGATCAAATACTAAAACAAAATTCAGTTCCTAACCTGTTAGATCCCAATTACCCAGTTTCTAATGAAGGGAAACCGGTAGCCCTAAATATTTTTTTTAATATTCTTGTTTCAGCAAACACCTCTGTCAGAATCATAGCTGAAGGCACCTTGTTCAAATGCATTCATGGCATCAGAATTCAGGCTGCAAGCCTGAAACACAGGCAACCCTTATAAACATGTCTATCCTCTTTGGGAAGGGAGTGGATGATAAGTTAGAAACTACAAAGAAAAAACATGAAACCCTAAAGACACTAGGGCAGATTTCAAATAAACCCTTAATTCATTGGGGAACCTTTAATACTCAGCGTTAATTTCGGAGCCAGGAGTACACAAGGGCCTCAGTCTGGTTTTGGAGCCAATTCTTCCTCATGGTACAATCCTCCAGAACAAGTCTTCCTCTTTTCAAACCAGTCAACAAAAAGGTTTTAAAAGAGGTAAAGGTCGGGGCAGAGTTGTAGCATCTAAAGACTCTGCTGCCCCCTCCAACAAATGACATTCCAGTCTATGTACCCTCCCCTGATTCCCCAGTAGTGGGCCGCATGACACTTTGTTCACCCACGCATGGGAGGGGATAACATCAGATCATTGGGTGCTAACAATTGTGGTCAAGGGATATTTGATTGAATTCCTGGAAAGACCTCACCACCATCCTCCTCGATCAAGAACAATATCTCCAGAACATTATTTTATTTTAGAAGAAGAGATTCAGACACTGCTACAGAAGGGAGCGCTAGAGCTAGTTGCACTTCTAGAGGAAAACAAAGGTATTTATTCAGTGTACTTCCTTGTTACCAAAGATGATGCAACAATGTGGCCTGTCTTAGAGCTGCGTCCGACTAAGGTCAAGTTTGGAAAAAAGGGCAGATGAACCCAATTGGTCCAGCAGAACAGAGATGAGTGGCAGGGGGTACTGATTTTTAACGGTAATGTAATTGAGCACCCTATAGTCAACACACGCATTGAGGTCCCCCCCCCCCCCCCTTTCTTGGGCATGAAAAACAATGCAGAGGCAGCAGGTGACTTTGGCGGCCGAATGAAGCCATCGTCGAAAGAGTCCTGGATGTAATCTTTGAGCACCTTGTCCTCCCTACGGGTAAGGAAATACACCCGACCAGAAGGGACCTTAGATCCATGAATCTGTTCAATGGGACAGTCATACTGACGATGTGGAGGCGATTGTTCAGCCTTCTTCTTATCAAAGACAGAGTTCTCAAGAGTAATTCCGGTACAGGTATTCGAGGTAACTTCTCCAAACCAGGAGAGGGAATCAAGTATAGCTGCACTGGGAGAGCATGGATCAAAGGAGTAGCAGCATCAAGAGAACCACAGGAAGAAGGAACAACTATCTCATGCGAGACCCAGTTGATATGGGGATTATGACCCTGCAACCAAGGAAGACCCAGAATAATGCCATATTGCGGTGTTATAAGATCAAATGAAATCGGTTCATGATGACAAGGACAATCCATATGAAGAAGCGCAGTCTGTTCTGTGACAAGGCCAGAAACCAGGATGGTACCATCAACCGCATTAACGCCTGAGCAAAGCGGAAATCCATGTAATTGCCAGTAGCACCGGAGTCCATAACAGGAGGGGTGGACAAAGAGAGCTTGCGGTTATCCCTGAAAGTAACGTGCAAACAAACCAACGACAGAGCAGGAACCAATTGGGAGTCGAGAGGGCAACCACTCGGAAGTGGGACTCCATCTACTGCAGAGTTTTGGAGTTTCCCAACCTAACTGTTTTTTTGGGACAGTCGCGTAATAAGTGGTCTGCAGAACTACACTACATACATAGGTTCGCCTTGCAGCAGTGTTCATGTTCGGCACTGGATAGCGGACTGATCCAATCTGCATGGGTTCGGTGTCCGCAAGGCTAACAGGATCCAATGGCTTGACTACCATTGGAACGGCGGTTCGGCGTTCGTCTGATCTCTCTGCTCATCTGGCATCGACCTGTAGTATGAGATCGAGTAACTCCAGAAAACCAGATGGCACAACAGGAACAGTGGCAAGGGGATCCTTAAGTCCCTTTGATAGGCCTTGGTAAAACGCACCGGCCTTCTTCTCTTCGGGCCAACCAGTTTCTGCTGCTAACTGGTTGAACTTTGGAAACAAAGACGTGTTTCCTTGGCTAAGATTGAGAAACTCCAAATCGGTGGCTTGTGTTTTATATCTAGTGTCAAAGACGCGCTTCATGGCTTTGATGAGTGTGTCGCAATCATATAGCATGTGGCTATTAGTCTCCAACAAGGGGTTAGCCCATGTAGCTGCCTTCCCGCCTATATAAGAGCACAAATGCAGCCTTAGTCGTGGAATCAGGAAACAATGCAGGGCGGCAAAGGAAGTGCAACTTGCATTGGTTGATAAATGTCCCACAGGCTTTAGGATCACCATGAAACCGCTCCAGCTGGGCCAGAGGAAACTGGGTAGACAGCAAAACGGATACAGGGGATTGGCCCGCAGCAGGATAAGAGGGACCAGAAGTGGAGGGCCCTGCCCGAGCGCTATCCTGGATACCAGACCACATGACGTCTTGAAGGGCATCCATACTATGGCGAAGATTATCATGAGCAGTGATCATGTCCCCACGTAATTCCACCACCAACTGGGTTACGGTGGCTAATGCCTCTGCGGCTTCCATGCAGCTTCTGATTCTGTTATGGAACCACTTACTGGATATGATACCAGTGAGAAACCCAACTTCAGAATCCAATCCGGTAGTTGCGTAACCCCTACACGCGGTCTACTGATCTCAGGGAGACCTTTTTCCCTAAACACCCCTCTTTCTTTAGGGTTTGTGACAGACAGATTTGTGGTTGGAGCAAAAAAGAGAGTTACACCAACATATATGCACAAAGCTGTAAAGAACAATAAAGAATACTTTTGAATCTCAATAAAGATGTAGGCACAACTGGATTGGAATGGGCAACTGAGCAGGAAATCTATAGTGGTATGAAGGCTCTTGACTCATAGATGATGTACCAGCAAAGTAATAATCCAACACGTGGTGGACAATATAATAAACCGGAAGGTCAGTAGGGACCTACTCGGGCAGCACGAGGACGCTGTAACGACCCTATCAAAACCTGAAATAATGCAAAGCATCTTGCAAAGGTGTCTGCCAATAGTTCCAAATCACTGAAGTACAAACAAGGAAAATACACAGCAGTCGGATTGGCAGTCCAAGATCAGTTGAGGTAGTGAGAAGAAACGTTGAGCCAGGGGTAGCCAAACAGTCAGTTAACAAGCCAAGGTCAGTGTAAGACGTAGATTTTAAGTGCTGAGGAAGCCAGCAACCACCGTGCAGTCCGATGTTACAGCAGTCCGCACAATCACAGGTAGCACAAGCACAGCCCGTAAATGAGCAGGAGCCCAGGTAGTCGGCAATCCACCACGGTCCGATGCAGCAGCTTGTAAATACGGAAACAGCCCTTAAGCTGGTTGGGAGTTACGGAAGCAAGTAACCCCGTAATGGACTGGCGTCACAGTGAGGGACAGAACTGCTGTGGAAACGGAGTCAGTTTCACTGCAGTGGCTCCAAGGCAGGGAAGGAGAGAAGGCGAAATCCTCTCGAATCAGCAAACTAGGCATCCGAGGAATAATGAACGTCGAGTAAGGCAGCAATAAAGTTTTAACCAAACAAACTTTAATCAGGAGCACGGGATGACGGAAAAGAAAGACCTTTATAGAAAAGAAGGTAATTCCCCTTTCATTATTCCTTGCGTCAGGGAAACCATGGTAAATGAACGGGTTCCCCGACGCAAAATCAGCCGTCTGCCTGCATGAAGCTGATGCAAGCGCCAGGGAAGACACCAATCTCGTAGCAGTGGGATAGAGCGTGAGAAACCTCCTCCATGCCTCTTCTTTCCGCCATTGCGAACTGGGGCTCTGCCGCATCAATAACCAAAGCGGGAAAGAGCAATTGCCGCTGTTGTACTGTCCTTGGCTCCTTCAACAAAGCGGTGTCAGAAAAGACGGCTCAGCCGGTGAGTCGGAGAGACGGATACCAAGCCAGTTTGTGTTTTGAACCAAGGTTGCAAAGTGGCAACATTGTGTAAAGAGAACAGTGTGTGATGCATTTGGGATGAGGCACGCAAATATAATTGGAAGCCAAAGGAAGTAGCTGAACTTTATAATTGAACTTGGGGAGGCCAAGAAAAGATACCATACACAGAGTGGTCCAGCGCCACATGGGTGCTCATTCTAAAGTCTCTGTTAGGTATCCAGCTGATACTGAGTGGGAGAGAAAGAAATAGTCAGACAGAAGTGGTCATGCTACGGGTCAAGCTAAACCCTGTGCACATTCAAAAGTCTTTGATAATTTAATGTACATCACAATTGGTTGAGCCCTGCTGAGGGATACTAATTGATCGAAAGAAAGAGATCTGAGCCCGGCAGAGGGTGATCCGGGGTGAGCCGTGAGTCACCCGAAAAATAAATCTCTGAACCTTGTTTTGAAAAGAGACTTGGACATAGAAGGTCCTGAACTGGGAAGATGGAACTGTATCCTCGTGCCACAGGAGCCATAGTGTGTGCTTTACTTGAGTGACCCGCCTTGCCCCGTGCTGATAACGTGGGGAAGAGAGGCCAACGGCCGAAGCATCCTGACATATTATTTTGTGAACACTTCTTTATTTTATTTTTATTTATTTTTACGGTTTATTTAAACCTTTAAATAAGTTGTACAACAGTAAAGAGAGAAAAAGAATCCATCAAGGTCATTATATCCTAAATTATTCGTCCTCGCTGTTAGTTGCTGCGATTAGATCTCTGTCTTCAATAAGAAATGTTAAGGCAAAGGTTAATTTACGGTCAGTTCCACTAAACATCCCTGACCACCATTCTTCGTCATTCAATGTCTGATATTTCTCAAGCAAGGACGACAAATGCTTCCGTCTTTGGCCACTGATACCATCACAAAACAGTACAAGGTGTTTTATAGTCTCCTCTTGTTGCATGCAGAATCCCAGCATTTTTCGGCCAGAAGCTCAGTCTTGCTTTTGTTTTCAGTGCATTCAGACGAAAACCCAGGTATGTTTCTTCGATATACATCTGGGAATAACCCCACTGAATCTTGCAGTTCATTCAATGCTCTAGCTTCAAATGGTACATCTTTCATTATTCTGTGTAGTAGGCGTTGCTCACCGGTTGCAATCCAATCGTGCTCCCAAAGTTTTCTTTTCACAAAATTTGGATTGCACTGTAGGGTTTGATTGTCAGTCTCTATGTTGTTAAGCAAAGTTTCGCAGTGCTTCGACCTTTGCACTTGTATACTGTCTTTTGTGCCTCTACCAAGATCATGCAATATTTGGAATTGTGGAGGGCCTTCCATATTCATTGTTTTGCAGAACAGAGCTAGCAGGTTCCAGCTCACACAAGCATTAATAGAAATGAGTCCAAGCTCATATCGAATACACGCCGTCGGAATATCTTTTGGTAGGTGTAGCACCATTGACGAAAAGATATTTTCTAGCGTTGCCCATAATTCGTGTGAGCATCCAAATGCACTTTCTGAACCAAATATCAGGGCTGGGACTGCTTTTTGATTGTAAAAATGTATCACTGATCTCAATGTAAAATTTCCATATTTGTTGTTAATAACGGTGGCCTTATTTTAGTTAGGTCGGCCCACGAGTGATCGTCTATGCTCGAGCTGATGTTCATTCCTAGATATCGGGTATTTGTTAAGATTTTTAATTTTTCCCCTCCAAGTTGCCATTCAGGGTTCTTGCCATTACTTCTTTTTGATTTCTTGAGATTTTGCAAGACCAAAATCTCACATTTTTGTTTATTGAATTCCAGTCCGTTTTTATTGGCGTAAGTTTCAATTGCTTTCAACTTCCGCTGCAACCCAATTGGAGTTGCATCTAGGAGAATCAAATCATCGGCGTATAAGAGCCAACTTACATGTGTCCCATGTATTTTAGGTGGAAATTATTGTACATTCTCGAATGCTGAACCAATATCCGAGAGGAACATGTTGAATATAATTGCTGCCAGGGGGCAACCTTGCTTGACGGTTCCAGTATGTAGATCTTTAATTGCAGCCAGTAGACCAGGTGGGCATCCCCACTTTTGTCCCACAAGATTTCTCTGTCAATACTATCGAAAGCATGTGAAAAGTCTATTAGCGCTAAATACACTTTCCTTCCAGTTCGTATTGCTTCCATTTTCAAAAGATTTAAGATTAGCATGTTTAGACCACATCCAACGCCTTTAACAAAGCCTGACTGTCGCATATCTATGTGTTTAGAGTTTATCGTCCATTCGAGCAGCATTTGTTGTAAAGTTGTGGCGTAGACTTTACCCAGGACGTCTAGTAAGGCTATTGGCCTATAGTCTTTGGGGTTCTTACGGTTTACTTTTTTAAAAACTGGTACGATAATCACACTTTTCCAAGAGTTGGGAGTTGTGCAGTTGTTGTTAACTCTGTTAAATAGTGCATGGCATATTTCTGCCTATCCTTCTGGGTTCTGTTTTAGGGTGTGGTTTGTTAGGCCGTCAGGCCCCGGTGCTCTCGATGAGCTAACCTTTTTGATAATGTTGAGAATGATGTCTTTCTCAAATTTCAAGTTCCAGCAGTTCATTTTGGGCAAATCAGGCTCTTTAAAGTTGCCCTTTTTGCTATATAGTGCACTGTAGTGCTTTATCCAGCATTCCTCTGAGACTGAAATCTGTAAAGCAGCTTGAGAAGTGCTAACGTTGTTAATTAGTCCCTAGGATTCACGAGAATTTTTATTTTTCAGTTTTGTTAACATGAGTTGTGAGTCCTCTTGAAGCATAATAGCTTTGTGGGATTTTACCCAGTTCTTATATTTCTGCTTGGCCAGTCTTTTGCCTTCCTTAAAAGAGAGTGGATCCTTGCTTCGCAAGGCTCTGATCTCGTTACGCATAAGTCTTTTTCTTTTAAGTACATCCAGGTCAAATTTGTGTTCAGGTTTACATTTTTTGTTTTTTAACCCTTGGTTTGATTCTTTAAATTGAACTAACGGGTGTCGTTACTCCACTTCCACCTGTTCCCCACAGTATCTTCTCGATAAGGAGTTGACCTCCTCGCTGGTTAGTCTCAATCTTACTCTGTTCGATTCAGTGTTGACATTAAGATTTCCCCTGTGATTTTCAATTTCTTAGCTATATTTAATGTGATTTTTAAAACATTATGATCACTATGTAGGGTGTCAATCACCTGCATGAAATATGTTAGAAAACCAGCACTCGCATCCCATTGCCTGCCCGTCTGAATCCTTTGCCAATCATAGAAGTCCCTTTTTCAAAAATTGGGATGGACATCATTGGACATTTAGAAACATCTAGACTGGGTAATAAATATGTCCTAGTGATTGTCGATTACGCGACCAGATACACTGTGGCATTCACTATGTGGAACACCGCTCAGCACATTCAAAAAGCACAACAACCATATTTTTCCAGGGTTGGTTTTCCTTAGGAAAACGTGATGGATCAAGGTTCACATTTTATGAGCAAGCTCGTGGGGGGCGGGGGATGGGGGAGTCAAGGAACTACTCCAGATTACCACCTTGCGAACTTCAGTGTACCATCCCCAAACAGATGGTTTGGTAGAGAGATTCAATGAAACGCTTAAAAGGATCCTAAGATCGTTGGTAGATAAGGATGGGAAGGTCTCGGACTGAATGATCCCCTTGGCACTGTTTGCAGTAAGAAAAACCACTCGGGCATCTTCTGGATTCTCTCCTTTCGAGCTCCTCTATGGTAGAGAACTTAGAAATGTCTTGGACATGCTCCGGGAGACCTGGGAAGAACCAGAAGAGGCACCCATTCCCCTTTCGCAGACCGCTACCAAACTGCGAGAGCATATGAAACTTTTTAGAAATCTAGTTTATACTCCTATGGAAAAGGCCCAACTACAGCAAAAATTCACCTATGACAAAATGTGAGCTTAAGATAGTTTTCTGTGGGACAAAGTATTGGTCTGCTTGCCTACCTCAGAAAACAAGCTCTTTTCTAAGTGGCATGGGTCATATGTAATACTAGAACGAACAGGAACCTGTACCTATAAGGTAGCAGGAAGTGAAAGGTACATCTATATAATGTAAAACTCTTACGAGTGGAAGGAAAACCTGTCTGCTACCAATGCCACAATACTATCCTGTTTAGTGCCAGAAGAGGTAGACTACTTTGATTAAATTCCTCTAGAGCAATCTAGGCAACAACAAGAAATTTTGAAAGATTTAATTCGAGGGGATTGGGTCCTCCGACGTATTCCATATCTATGACAGGTAATGTCCACAGCTGTGCTGCTTCGGAAAATCTTCGGTGTCCTGCGTCGATGACGTTGATGCGCCGTCCCGAGGACCTCCTCCGACGGCCCCCGTCACCCGATGTGATAAGTAGGACGCACGACGCCCGTAGCCTCAGTTCCGTTTTTTCCGCAAACATGTTCGCTTCGTGAATCTCGGTACGCCTCGACTCTTTGGAGTTCGCTGTATTCTTCTCGGTTCGTTGAACCTGTTCGGTTTTTGTGAAGACCTGTTCGTGGCGATGTCTACTTCGTCTTCAACCCCGCCTCCGGGCCTCAAGAAATGCGGGGACTGTGGGTCCAAGATGTCGGTCACGGACTCGCATGACGCCTGCCTCTGGTGCCTCGGGGAGGCCCACGATACGGACGACTGTGTAGACTGCCAGTCGCTCATGGCCATGGCCTTGCGGGAACGCAAGAAGAAGCTGTCGGTAGGTCGGGTGTATAAATCCCGGAAGTCGAGGTCTACGGGGCTTTCGACGGATGACTCGAGAGGCGGCTCTCCTCGTCATCGTCGGAAGTCCAGTGGGTCTCCTTCCAGTCTCGCCACTCCTCTGCCTCTTCGAGGCATTCCAGGAAGCGCCGGCAGCGGTCGCCTTCCCTGTCCTCTTCCGAGGACTCCGCCCGTTGGTGGGTCGCTCATCCCACCAAGGGGAGCCGTTCTCGCCATGCGCCATGGCCGTTCCAGGTCCCGGTCCTCGACACGCTCGAGACCGCGTGACCCTGTGCTGTCTTCGAAGAAGACGTCGACGCCTGTGGTGCCGAGGTCGTCGACGATTTCTCTCGAGGCTCCGCCTCCGAGGGGGTCGTCGACGCTGTCGGCACCTAGGCTGTCGAGAGACACGCTCGGTGCTCCGGCTTTGAGGCCTGTGTCGACGCCGTCGACGCAGTTTCTGTTGACGCCGGCGCCAACTCGTTCGGCTCCCTCAACGCCTTTCGAGGCGGTGGTGTCGGAGGGGCCCTGTGGCATGGGGTTAGCCCCTAGAAGTGCTCTGGCTAAGGTCAGGAATACCTTTGGTCCCCAGGTGTCTTCCTCTCACTGCCTGGAGTACATTTCTGAGGGTGATGAAGGCTCTGATGAAGGCTTGGTTCCGGTTATGGTACCAGATGAGCTTCTTTCGGGCTATAGCCAGTTTGATGACCTGAGGCAGTCACTGCATGATGCCAGTGGACTGGACACCTCTCCGGAGGTGGAGTTTTGTAGGCCGGAGCCTGGCACTCATGCCGATTCTTCATACCGGCGCCTTATGTCTCGGGTCATCGAGTACTTGGGATGGTCGGCTCCCCCAGGGGAGTTTGTTCAGGATGATCTCACGGACATCCTTGATCTTGGTCCCCCCACTGACCCGGTACTGCCGTTTCATATGGCTCTGCAGAGAAGGGTGGCGGCGGCTTGGACTGCTCCGGAGAGTCTCCCGGCAGTGGGCAAGTCTTTGTCGCAAAAATACCGTCCAGCCAGTAGCGACCCCTGCTACTTGTCCAGGCACCCCACTCCGGAGAGTTTGGTGGTGCAGGCGGCTACGGCCCCGGCAAAGCAGGCATCGTAGCCTATCATCCCTCCAGATAGGGACGACAAACGTTTTGACGGATGGGCGAAGAAAGTGTTTTCTTTAGGGGATATGGCGCTTCAGACAGCCAACTCCATATGTGCCTTGTCTCGTTTCACGCACACTCTGTGGAACTGTGTTGCATTAGCGGCTGAAAATATTCCCAAAGGGGACGAATGGGATGGTTTCCTTGCTGTAGTTCAGGATGGCAAGGATGCCATGTGTGAGGCCGTTCAGTTGGGTTTGGACATGGCAGATTGTGTCAGCCGCTCCATGGCGGCGAGCACTGTAATACGCAGGTTTGCGTGGTTGCGGAAGTCAGGGTTCGCTCCTGATGTGCAGTCCCGGCTCCTCAACATTCCCTTTGACGGTGAACATCTTTTTGGCAGCAAGGCTGACGAGAGCCTTGAGGTTGCAGACCTCCAAAGCTGCAGCAAAGTCATTGGGCGCTGCTGTCCGACAACCTCCGCCTTTTCGTCCTAGGGGACAACAATGGAGGGGAGGTTCGTTTCGCTATTACTCATCCTTCAGTAAAGCAAGAGGAGCTGGCAGTCAAAGAGGCCACCGTAAGAGTGCCAGAGCTGGAAAACGGGGTACTCGAGTTGCCAAGGCCGCTCAGGCAGTTGCCTCTTTGCCCTCAGGCAACGCCGCAGCCGCTACCACTCAGTCATGAGGCCAGGTCCCATGGTTCGCTGGTTGGGGGAAGGCTGTCAAACTTATAAGGGAATAGGGGTCTCGATACCCTCTTCCGAACCACAGAAGCCAAATAGATTGACCCCTCCCACCGTGGTTGGCACGGGCGCCTGAAAATTATATCACAGGTAGCCACGTGGCAGCCAATGGGGGGAAGATGGAGTTAGGGAAAGGGGGTGGAGTGACGAAGGAAAGGAAGGGAACATAAACAAGCAAGTACATACAATATACGCAATACTCCTATACCTGTACCTCTACTTCCTGAACACCTACCCTAACCTACTATACATGTAATGCACCTGCTACATACCCACAGTTGTGTACCTCGTTAGTGGCCCTATACGACTCCACTTTGCACACCACAAAACATAGGATTATAAACTTGAACATAGAACTTGAACATAACATACGCTTTGCGACGTATACGTCTTGAAAACGCATAGCGTTGCATACAAGCAAAATGGCACAAACAAAGGGGTTGTCCCTTTTCCATCAAGATACAAGACTCATGGCCTGCTGGACCCAATGAAGCAACAAACAAGGGTTTAGAACAAATACACAAAACACATGCCCTTGTGCTGTGTGGACCCTAAAGAATGATTCCAAAACAAGTGTGCTTTAAAGGATAGTCTCCTATTTTCCCAGGGCACTGTTTTTGTCAGTTCTGAGATTCATAGCGTGTTTCCTCACACATGGCGTGTATCCTACACATGGCGTGTTTCATCACACACTCCCTGCCGTGTTCGTATCATAAATCAACAAGTGAAAATAAGCATACTTTAACACCAAAACATGAACACTGTTGTAGAAAACTTAACTGATGGTCCGGATGCCTCACGAGGACATCCGGACCCTGAAGTTCGATGCCCAACACTTGGGAAGGAGCCTGATTCACCGCCGTGGGCCGCGACTGCTTTTTCTCCTGTTTTATGCTGCTAATCACCGTTGCGGCCCGGGGAAAGCTCCAAAAGTCCTTCGGCGTCCAAAACATTCCCGCATGCTCTTGCTTCTTTAGCTGCCGCAGCCCGTGCTGATATTCTGTAATTACCTGCACCGAGGCACGGGCGGCGGCGAGTTTTCAACAGTTACTGCTAATGAGCAGCTGGCGTACCGCGCGAAAGAGGAACTACACGCATCCCAACGCCTGATAGGAAATGTAGTTTATCGCCTCTTGGGAATCAAGAAGCGCCGTCCTCTACCCCAAATCAGATTCCTGACAGTACCTCCTCTCTCTGGGCCCTTTCCAGAAACTGTCGCACCAATCTAGGTGCATGAACCGCACTAGCCGGTTCCCATGAACAATCCTCAGGGCCATATCCTACCCACTGGATGAGGTACCATAATTGATTCTGTCTCCGTCTTGAGTCCAGTATCTTCTTTACTTCATATTCTGTCTGCCCATCCTTGATAATTGCTGGTGGTCTCTGCACTCGCGTCCCCGGAGCTGCGGGTTTAAGCAAAGACACATGGAACACTGGATGTATCTTTAAAGTTTGAGGCAACTTTAATTTGCATGCCACTGTAAATATACATTTCACAATTTCGTAGGGTCCAATAAACTTAGGGGCAAATTTACAGGGTCCTTTCAAAGGCAAATTGTGTGTCGAAAGCCAGACCTTATCCCCCACTTTATACTGAGGAGCCTCTCTCCTATTCCTGTCTGCATATCTTTTATACTGTTCCTTAGCCTGGTCTAAATTGGCTCGTGCTTTCTGTCTGAGATGTAGAAGTAACTTTTTTCTATCCTGAAGCATAGGAATATTCTCCATATCAGGTAAATGTTCTGGTAACATATTCTGTGCTTGACCATACAAACATACATTCGGAGACATACCCAAAGAGGCGTGTTCAGTGTTATTAAAAGTGAACTCAGCCAACCATAAAGACTGTACCCAAGATTCACGACCATCACTTAAATAACAGCGTAAATATTGCTCAAGCGTCTGATTGACTGTCTCTGTTTGTCCATCCGTTTGTGGGTGATAACTGGTGGACAAAGCACATTCCATTCCTAACATTTTACAAAAAGCACGCCAAAATTTGGAAGTAAATTGAGGACCTCTATCGGATACAATACTCTGAGGTAGACCATGTAATCTGACCACATGTTGCAAAAACAATTCTGCCAATTTCCCTGCTCCCGGAATACCTTTACAAGGTATGAAATGGGCTTGTTTAGATAGATAATCCACCACCACCCAGATTGTACCATACTGATCATCCGGAGGCAAATCAGTAATGAAATCCATGGATATATGTGTCCAAACCTTCTCTGGAGTAGGTAGGGGCTGGAGTAACCCTGCTTTCTTATTATGGTCGGACTTAATGCGTACACATGTTTCACACTCTTGAATGTATTTAATAGCATCCTGTTTTAAACCTGGTCACCAAAAATATTTCTCCAACAAACCTTGTGTCTTTTTACTTCCTGAATGTCCTGCTAAAGGTGAATTATGACACCAATGCATTGCCTTCTTTTGCAAAGCGAGCGTCGGTAAAAACAATTTCCCTGCATAGTAGGGAAGACCATTGTGGAATGTTTCTGCAGGATTCGTCTCTCCCCATTTCAATTTGACCTTTCCTTTCATTTCTTGTTTTACTTGTCTCAGTAACTGAGTCATTACCGCTCCTACTACCTTGTCTGCAGGAATGATAGTCTTAACTTCGGTTACACTGCTTTCCAAATTTTGCTGACTAGATAGAGCGTCAGCTTTTCCATTATTTTTTCCTGGTCTAAAAGTGACTACAAAATTAAACTCATTAAAGTACTGTGACCATCTTAACTGCCTTGGACTCAATTTATGAGCTGTCTTGAAGTACTGCAAGTTCTTATGATCAGTGACCACTTTAACCTGATATTTGGCCCCCAACAAATAATGTCCCCACTCCAAAAATGCTGCTCTAATTGCCAATAACTCTTTATCGGTAATTGAATAATTTTGTTCACAGCTAGTAAGCTTACGACAGTAGAAAGCTCCTGGATGCCACACTCCTTCTTCATCCTTCTGAGACAATACTGCTCCAACAGCAACATTGGAAGCATCAGTTTCCAATTGGAAAGGTTTCTCTGGATTAGGGTGTCTCAGTACCGGAGCTGACATAAATGCTTTCTTTAACTCTTGAAAAGCTACTTCTGCCTCAGAGTTCCAATCAAATTTAGTGGCCTTCCTTAATAATTTGGTAATGGGTGTAACGATTTGTGAAACATTTGAAATAAAGCGCCTATAAAAATTTGCAAAACCCAAAAAGGACTGGATATCCTTGATGCATTGAGGCGCTGGCCATTCCGTAACTGCTTGCACTTTCTTCTTGTCCATCACAATACCAGAGGGAGTCAAAATAAAACCAAGGAATTCCACTTGAGTGGTATGAAAGGCACAATTTTCTAGTTTTACATACAACTGATAGTCTTGTCATTTTTTCAACACTGCTCTCACATGACCTATATGTTGCTCTTCAGAAGATGAATAAATCATAATTTCATCAATATATACTATGACAAACTGATCTAGAAACTCACTCAACACCTCCTGCATAAAGTATTGAAATTCTGCAGGAGCATTGCATAAACCAAAAGGCATCACAAGGTATTCAAATAAACCAAACTTAGTCCTGAAAGCTGTCTTCCACTCATCCCCTTCTTTAACACGGATCAAATAGTAAGCCCCTCTGAAATCTAATTTGGTGTAAACCACTGCTGTTTTTACTTGGTCCAATAACACTGAAATCAAAGGCAAGGGGTACCTGTTTTTCACTGTCACCTTATTCAATGCTCTATAATCAATGCATGTCCGAGTACCCTCTTTCTTTGGGACAAAGAATAAAGGTGATGAAACAGGTGAGGTGGAATGTCTAATAAATCCCTTATTTAGCATGTCATCCAGATATTCTCGTAAATGCTGGATTTCTGTTTCAGTCAAAGCGTAGATTCTACTACAAGGGAACTTAGCCCCTGATTCCAAATTAATCACGCAATCATAGGATCTATGGGGTGGTAACCTGTCTGCTCCCCCTTTGTTAAATACTTTGGCTAAATCTTGGTACTGATTCGGGATACTCACAGCCATTGCTCCCACCATTTGTGGTTCTGCCACCTGATCTGCCAAATATAATGCAGGTCTCGCCTCCTCCTCCATTCGACCTTCACATTCCACTCCTGCAAATACCACCTCCCGCTTAATCCAATCAATCCTGGGATTGTGCTTAAGTAACCAAGGCATGCCCAAAATGAGTCCGAACTGAGGTGCCGCTATTAAATCAAATACAATTTCCTCTATATGTCCAGACTCACACCTCATTAGAATGGGCTTAGTTTGTTGACAAATGAAACCAATGGTGATCCATCCACCGATTGCACCCCCTCAACCTTAGATTTTTCCCTTAACGGTAAACACAACCTTTTTGCCAATCCAATGTCAATGAAATTACCGGTGGCGCCAGAATCCACCATTGCAGATACAAGCTGTTTAGTACAGGCAAAAAATAAAGTCACCAGAATGTACAAATGTGAATTTCTTTTCCCAGTTGTATTTGCACTCCAATTGGGGAACCTAGTTGTTTATGGGCCTGTCGCCTGAGTTCCCCCTAAGGCCGGCCCAATCCTTTTCCCGCCTCAACCTTGTTCCTATCCACACCTGCTCCTTTCTTGGGAGTATTCGGGCAGGTCCTAATAAAATGTCCTGGTTGTCCACAATAAAGGCACAAGTTATTAGCCTTACGTTGCTCCTTCTCTGCAACAGACAATGGCCCCCTTATTCCACCAATCTGCATAGGTTCACCTTCTGTATTCCTGTTTCCCTTACCCCGATCCAACCTGGCAAAGGGCAACACTTCTGGTCTTTTCTTCTCTCCCCTGCGCTCTCCAATACGATGATCCAATCTTAGTGCTAAATCAATCATGGCCGTATTTGTACTAGGTTGAGGTTCTACTTGAGCGATAGCATCCTTCAATTCCTCTTTGAGCCCTTGGTAAAACAACACAGTCTGTTTATTCTCAGGCCAATCTGTTTCAATCACTAACCTGTTAAATTGGGTAACATATGAAACCAAGTTGCGTGTTCCTTGTCTTAAAGCTAACAATTCTTTGTCTTGAGCCAAGGAAACTTCCCGGCGATCAAACACTCTTCCAAACTCCACTAGAAAACCATCCCAATTATATAATAAAGGATCATCCTTTTGCATCAAAGGCATTGCCCATGCTGCCGCATCTCCAGTTAAATAGGAAATAACAAATGCTGTTCTAGCCTGTACTGTCTCAAAAGCCTTAGGTTTACACAAAAAATGAAGTCAGCACTGTGTTAAAAAGGTCATATATTTCTTAGGGTCTCCTGTGAACCTTTCTGGTGCGGCTAATGGCACACTACTAGTGGACTGCACAATCAGGGTAGACGTGGTTTTTACCAGTTTTCCCTCCAGTAGAGGTTCCAGCCCTATCCAGCGGGGTGCCTTCTGCGACCAAGCCCTGTACCTGGGCTTTCAATATACTGGATTCCTGTCTAGCCTGCACCAACTCTACTTGTATGTCTTTTAGTGCTTTTAGCACATCCGCTAAAGAGGGAGGATTGAAATCCATTTGGCCTGGGTGGTTCAATTACCCCGAAATCGGGGGCAGGTAATTCTGTCAAACTTATAAGGGAATAGGGGTCTCGATACCCTCTTCCGAACCACAGAAGTCAAATAGATTGACCCCTCCCACCATGGTTGGCACGGGCGCCTGAAAATGATATCACAGGTAGCCACGTGGCAGCCAATGGGGGGGAAGATGGAGTTATGGAAAGGGGATGGAGTGACAAAGGAAAGGAAGGGAACATAAACAAGCAAGTACATACAATATACGCAATACTCCTGTACCTGTAACTCTACTTCCTGAACACCTAGCCTGACCTCCTATACATGTAATGCACCTGCTACATACCCACAGTAGTGTACCTCATTAGTGGCCCTATACGACTCCACTTTGCACACCACAAAACAGAGGATTATAAACTTGAACATAGAACTTGAACATAACATAACATACGCTTTGGGACGTATACTTCTTGAAAACACATATGCCCTCATTACGACCTTGGCGTTGGACCATGGTGCTATTAGCACCATGGTCCATGCCGGTCTCCGCCATGGTGGATGGCAGAATTACCGCCCCCATCACAAGGATGGCGGGGGCGGTAATTCCCCATTCACCATTTGCCCTTCCCCATTCCCATTTTGCCCCATATGGCATAATGGGAATGGGGAAGGCGATAATTACAGCACCGCTAATAGCGGTTGCCGTAATTATCGCCAAGGTCCCTTTGCGGCACCCACTTGAATGGCTGGTCTACACCAGCCGTTAAGTACGGGTCCCGCAAAGGGACCTTGTAATCAGGCGCTAATGGTTTAACGGCGCTGCCGCCTTTTACAGCGCCGTTAAACCATTAGCACCTGGGTCGTAATGAGGGCCATAGGGTTGCATACAAGCAAAATGGCACAAACAAAGGGGTTGTCCCTTTTCCATGAAGATGCAAGACTCATGGCCTGCTGGACCCAATGAAGCAACAAAAAAGGGTTTAGAACAAATACACAAAACACATGCCCTTGTGCTATGTGGACCCTAAAGAATGATTCCAAAACAAGTGCGCTTTAAAGGATAGTCTCATATTTTCCCAGGGCACTGTTTTTGTCAGTTCTGAGATTGATAGCGTGTTTCCTCACACATGGCGTGTATCCTACACATGGCATGTTTCATCACACACTCCCTGCCGTGTTCGTATCATAAATCAACAAGCAAAAATAAGCATACTTTAACACCAAAACATGAACACTGTTGTAGAAAACTTAACTGATGGTCCGGATGCCTCACGAGGACATCCGGACCCTGAAGTTCGATGCCCAACACTTGGGAAGGAGCCTGATTCACCGCCGTGGCCCGCAACTGCTTTTTCTCCTGTTTAGGCTGCTAATCACTGTCGCAGCCCAGCGAAAGCTCCAAAAGTCCTTCGGCATCCAAAACGTTCCCGCATGCTCTTGCTGCTTCAACTGCCGCAGCCCATGCTGATAATCTGTAATTACCTGCACCGAGGCACGGGCGGCGGCGAGTTTTCAACAGTTACTGCTAATGAGCAGCTGGCGTACCGCGCGAAAGAGGAACTACACGCATCCCAACGCCTGATAGGAAATGTAGTTTATCGCCTCTTGGGAATCAAGAAGCGCCGTCCTCTACCCCAAATCAGATTCCTGACAAAGGCTGGCGTAGCATCTTGTCGAGTGGCGAGCCATTACTTCAGATGTGTGGGTTCTGGAGATCATAACCCACGGCTACTGTCTTCCCTTTCGGCAGAGACCTCACGACATTCCACCTGGGAACCTCTCTTTGAAGAGTCCGGATCCGCTCCTTGCGCAGGAAATTCAAGCCCTGCTGGAGAAAGGCGCCATAGAACTGGTGCCTGTAGCGGAGAGGAACAAGGGATGGTATTCCCGTTATTTTTTGATTTCGAAGAAAGACTTGGGATTGAGACCCATCATGGACTTGCGCGGTTTGAACTAACTCCTCAGGAAGGACAAATTCAAGATGGTTACTCTCTCTCAAGTCCTCCAGGCCCTTCAACTTCAGGACTGGTTGGTCTCTCTCGACCTCAAGGACGCTTACTTCCATGTGCCGATCCATCCCAAGCACAAGAAGTACCTGAGGTTCGCGGTTGGCGACTCGCACTTTCAGTTTCGGGTCCTGCCGTTCGGATTGACCTCCGCCCGAGGGTTTTCACCAAGCTCATGGTGGTGGTGGCAGCGCATCTCAGGAAAGGGGGGATTCACGTCTACCCCTACCTGGACGATTGGTTGATCAGGGGGAGCTCTCCCGAGCAAGTCCTGGATCATCTGTCCGTCACCTGCCACTCCCTTCACAAGCTGGGCTTCTCCCCAATTTAAAGAAGTCCCATTTGACACCAACACAGCGGCTCCAGTACATCGGAGCAGTGCTCGACACATCCCTGGGGCAGTGTTTTCCTCCCCAGGTGAGGGCTCTTCACATTCAGCAGATGGTGCACAAGTTTCAACTTGCCCAGAATCTCCCAGCGTCCGAGTTCTTGAGACTGCTCGCCTCATGACATCCTTCATTCTTCTGGTGCCAGAGGCTCGTCTGCGGATGAGATCTTTGCAGTGGGCACTTAAGCTCCAGTGGTCTCAGTCCTCCGGCAGGCTGTCGAACCCTGTTCAGGTGCCGCCCTCGGTCGCCCAGGACCTTCTGTGGTGGGCCGTTGAAGGCAATCTGATGAAGGGGGCCCCATTTTGGCTGCCCTAGCCGGAGGTGACGATTGTGACGGACGCATCCCTCATGGGATGGGGAGCTCATGCCAACTAGTTGACAGTC
Source organism: Ambystoma mexicanum (assembly GCF_040938575.1). Taxonomy (NCBI): domain Eukaryota; kingdom Metazoa; phylum Chordata; class Amphibia; order Caudata; family Ambystomatidae; genus Ambystoma; species Ambystoma mexicanum. The sequence goes on from NC_090921.1 coordinate 1,346,418,801, forward strand.
AGCGGTCGTTGGTCTCCGTCGGAGTCCAGACTCCATATCAATCTGTTGGAGCTGAGGGCAGTCAGGCTTGCCCTGAAGGCTTTTCTGCCGACTGTGCGAGGAAAGAGTGTCCTGATTCTAACTGACAACACGGTGGCCATGCACTACCTCAACAAAAAGGGGGGGCAGGGTCACTTCCTCTGTGCAGGGAGGCGATGCAGCTCGAGTTCTGGGCCATCCAGCAGGAAGTTTCGATCTCGGCTGTTCATCTGGCCGGAGACGACGAGACGGCGGACGCTCTGAGCAGGCGGAGCACGATCTCTCACGAGTGGGAGCTGGCTCAGGAGATTCTCCTGGAGATCTTCGCCCTTTGGGGGACCCCTCAAGTGGATCTCTTTGCCTCCAGTGTCAACCGAAATTGCGAAAGGTTCTGCTTGCGGGAATTTCCTCCAAAAGGAGCCTTAGGAGACGCGTTCGTGGTCATTCCCACTGCTGTACGTGTTTCCTCTAGTCCTCGTCATCCCGCATGCACTGCAGAGGTTACGGAGGTTCGGTTCCCGGGTGATCCTCATTGCTCCGGCGTGGGCCCGGAGGACGTGGTACGCGGACCTTCTCGACTTGTCCATCTGCCCTCCACGTCATCTTCCCTACCGAGACGATCTGCTCTCACAGGAGGGGGGTCAGGTTCTCCATCCAGAGGTCAGATCCCTCAACCTTCACGCTTGGCTTCTGAAAGGTTGAGGTATAAGGATTGGGACCTCCCTGAAGACGTGATGGAGGTGTTGCTCTCGGCCAGGCGGCCGGCAACAAAGTCTATGTACCGTTGCCGTTGGAGAAAGTTCTGCGACTGGTGCAGAGTTAAGAATGTGGATCCTTTTGAGTGTGACATTCCCATGGTTTTGTGTTTTTTGCTTTCCTTGGCCCACAGGGGCTTGCAATTGGGGACAATTAAAGGTTACCTGACGGCGCTGTCCATATTTAAGCGCTCGTCTGAAGAATGTTCCTATTTTAAGATTCCTTTAATTTCCCAGTTTTTGAAAGGGCTCACTAATGTTTCCTTCGTCACCTTTTCTGGTGCCCGGTTGGGATTTGAACCTTGTTCTTAAGTTTCTTATGGGTGCTCCGTTTGAGCCTTTGCATTCTTGCCCTTTGAGACTGTTAACTCTGAAAACTGTTTTTGGTTGCGGTTACTTCCGCTCGCAGAGTGAGTGAGTTACAGGCACTTTCAGTTAAGCCACCCTTCACTGTGTTTCATAAGGACAGGATTGTCCTTAGAGTTCGTCCTTCCTTTCTTCCGAAGGTGGTTTCGGAATTTCATTTGAGCCAGAAGGTTGTTCTTCCGGCGTTCTATCCTCCTCCACATCCTGGTAAGGAAGAGGAGAGGCTCCATAGGCTTGATCCTAGGAGAGCGTTGAGCTTTTATATTTGCGCATGTCCCGGGTCAGAGTGGACGATCAACTTTTCATTGGGTACGCTGGAAAGCGTTTGGGACAAGCTGTGACGAAACAGACTTTGTCTCGTTGGATTATTTTAGCTATCTCTGAGTGTTACCGCTTGGCGGGTAAGGACCCTCCGGCTGGCTTGCGGGCCCATTCTACCAGGGGAGTGGCTGCATCTACTGCCCTGCAGAGGGGTGTTCCTATTCGTCACATCTGTGATGCAGCCACCTGGGCTTCAGTACATACTTTTGTACGTCACTACTCCCTCGATTCCATCCGTGAGCAGGATCTGGCCTTTGGCAAGGCAGTCCTTTATTCCGCAATTTGATTGGGCATGCTAAATTTGTGTTCTAAATTCTGTTTCCCACCTCCTTGCTTGGTACTGCTTTGGGAGTCTGTCATAGATATGGAATACGTCGGAGGACCCAATCCCCTCGAAGAACAAGTTACTTTCTTACCTGGTAACGTTCTTTCGATGGGATGGTCCGATGACTTATTCCATATCGTTCCCTCCCTACAATCCCCGCTGCAGAATTTCTTTTGCAATTGCAGCTTGCGTTCCGCAAGGCCTTGTGTGTCTGACTGGCAGAAAACTGGTGGCACACGTTCTGGGGGAAAAAACTACAACTGAGGCTACGGGCGTCGTGCGTCCTACTTATCACATCGGGTGACGTCGGCTGTCGGAGGAGGTCCTCGGGGACGGCGCATCAACGTCATCGACGCAGGACGCAGACGCCGAAGATTTTCCGAAGCAGCACAGCTGTGGACATTACCTGTCATAGATATGGAATACGTCGTCGGACCATCCCATCGAAAGAACGTTACCAGGTAAGAAAGTAACTTGTTCTTCTCCAGCATGGGATCTGGCATGGATTCACATGCTCATGAATATTCCCCGTAGTCAGGCTGGGAATCCTCAGTAAAGAAAAAATAAGTTTTAGTTTCACTTCTGAACTGTCTTTCTCCTAACAACCAATCACTGAGCTCAGATTCATACTGCCCCCAGCCAATGACTGCCCTCTACCGAAGCCCCTCCTCTGGCAGCCATCTTCAGATTTTTACCGCATGTTCAAGTCCTCGAGCTTAGCTCTCAAGCTTTTACTGCGTTGTTCGCTTTTTGGAAGAGTTTTACTCTATTTTTTGGTAAATCGAGCCTTGTGCTCCATCGATCTACATTCCGATTAACGGGGACCTGTTTTTCAGAATCTTCTAAGCCCCTCAAGGGTGGATTTCATCAAGTTTCTTCCTGGAGGATTCCAGAAGATTCTTCAAGACCTACGCCGCGTGGACCATGTCAGAGGAGAAGGATGCAGTACCCTTGTTCAAGATTTGCTCCCACTGCGGTTTATGGAATGTCTTCTCGGACGACAAGCATTCCCAATGCCTTTGACTGCCTGTACCCGACACACAAGGAGGAAGATTGTGCATTTTGTCAGGAGATGGCGGCCCGCACGCTGAAGGATCGGCACAGGCAGCTCAAGGAGTGGCTGCAGGCCAAGGCACCCGGTGAGTCCCGTGAGCATGCCTCCCCTGCTCCCAAGAAAGCTCAACGGTCTTCTAAGACCTTTGAGGGTGCCCCGCCCTCGGGGGTCCAACATAAGGCTAAGCACTGCATGTCCACAGTCAGCGGGAGAGCCGTTGCGACAGGCTCCTCAGCGGCCAGGGTGTAGATTTCCAAGAACAGATGCATGATCATCCACCATGACAAAAGAAAATTCAGTTAGCATACCAGCGGATTCTGAAGGAAAAGGTAGAAACACTACTTCAGAAGGAAGCCATAGAACACGTCCCTCCATTAGAGGTAAACAAAGATACTTCCTGTTAGGGAGATGTATCATTTGTATGCTTCATTCCCTCTCCTAGTGCGACCCCCAGTACTTTTTTGCTGGATTTCTGGACCTTTTTCTTTCTATTCTCAATGAGGGGATCCTTTTTGCTCTCATTCATTCTTATTGGCTCTGACTTTTGGAGCTCTGTTCTGTGTTTTATCTTTAATATGGAGTCTACTTTCCTCTATATTTCTTTAACAGCATCTGTGTTTAACGTTTGCAGCACACAGCACCCTATGTGTAGTGTTGCTGGGAACCCCTTGGGTTCTCCTTTGAGATTCTTTCACTATCCTTAACAACTACTGCTCTTAAGGATAGAGGGATACTTTGTATCCTTCCTAAAACTTTATTCTATGAGAGATTAGCACCCACCACGTTATGTGGAGTGCTAAGGGGATACTTAGTATACCCCTTCTCTCTGTTCCTTTGACTTTTTAGTCACATAGACGACCCTATAGTCATTTCTGGTGGCAGTGGACGTGTTCTACCAACTATTGTGCTATTTTCTACTGCAGACTGTATTCACAGTCTCGGTTATGCACAAAAGGGTCACCTATGTTCTAACATGTTCACTCCCTTCTTTTTCCACCATTTCTATCATGGTGGCTCTTTGTTAGCCCTTCTCCTATATTTCTGAGAGGGAGAGGTCTGTGTGTGTTTTGCCATTGACAGGAACCCTTGGGTGTCCCCGCCTAGGCTCCAGTGTGTCTGCGCACGCAGGAAGTGGGGGAGTAGTTTTACACTCCCTTGCCATTTGTCTGCCAGAGTGCCTGAATGGAACCAGTTCCCACTGGTAGGCTGGCTTTCCTGATTGGACAGCCACCGATCCTTTTCTGTAAAATGCTGAGAGAGTTTGCAGAGGTATGAGTGGGAAATCGAATAAAAGGTGAGGTTCCTGAGGTGAAAGGCAAGTCGACCACTGGAACAGAAGCGCTGAAGCTGAAGACAACCAGAGACACTTGCAAGACCCTTCCGGTAACTGTGAAGCAACCACTGCTGTCCGGAACCTGTTTTCTTATCAACGGAGGCGCTCCAAAGAGGTCAACTCCTTCTCTTTGGCTGGTGGGACCATCCAGCCCTGAGATGAACTACAAATCAAGCCATCTCCCAAAGTGCTGTCTCTCGAGCTGCAGACCGCGAATACCAGGAGACATCTCCTTTTTGCAGTGCAACGTCTTTGCAAGTCTGAATCCATCCAGAACTTTGGTGAGCTCCAGGTGGACCTCCAGAGGCACTCTACCACTCATCGAAGTCCCCTCACCAGAGTGCATGACTTCATAACCGAAGAAGATCATCGACCGGGTGAATACTGTCCTTTGTTGGAGCTGATCAGAAGGCGCCAAAACCTCACACCAACCAAGGAAACCGAAGAAATCATTGCCAAGGGTCCTCTTGAGACTGCTACTGAGAAATCCCATTCAGAGTCATTCCTTTCATCACCAGACTGAGTAATCGGGAGACCCGGTCCGTCGCTGCTGCACAGAGCAGAATCCTTCTATGTTTACTTCTTCTAACCTAAGCTACTGTGGGGCTAAAGGTAGAATTTACCTTGAGCAGAAGAGTCGCTCCAGTGTAATTTGAGTCCATGAAGAGGTGTCAGGGTGTCCACACTACCTATGACCCAGGCTTGCCAGCTTGTGTCCCTTTAGGGAGTCCTTTTTCAGGATCCCCCTAACTTGTGTTCTATTATTGAGCATCTTATTCTAGTGATTGAAAGTATCCTGAGGATCTTTGCTTATTCTGCTACTTCGTAAGACTTTGGTTCCTCTCCTAAACTGACTTTTTGTATAGTTAGGGATTGAACTTTAAAAGCATTAGAAGCTCTGATAAGTGTCACTATACTGTTACAACTTACTGCAATGTGTGTAGCCTATGTTTTTCCCTCTTCTAAAAGACTTTATTTGATATGGTTTTGCTAACTAAATACAATTACTGTTTATCTTTAAAGTAACGCGAGTGCGCGGTAGTACCGATTATACGGTAGAACTGTCATTAGTGTCAAACTCTAACAATTGTAAGCGCGAGAAACCACTATTGAACTAATCACCTCTGAAAAATATTAATAATTCCTGTGTGTGTTGGTTAGTGAAATAAGTATTTATCCACCTTCTTTGTGTAAATAAGAATAAATGTATATTTTTAATATACCATATACTGCGTAAGAATTTCTTTGGACTATTGTGTTTACTGAGTTCAGTGTACTTACCTACAGCTCACATCTTCCTCCTATGATGAGCCTAGCTGCTCTGCCATTCTACCAAGATCCTTTGGGTAGTACAGGCTTGTACTAAGAGTTGTGGTCCTGTATACCAAGGGTTAGTTTTATGAATTCTTACCTCAAGTGGACTTTAGAAAGACTCCACAACACTTTCTTGTTCCAAAAAAAGACAAGATAAAACAAATGGCCAGTGTTGGACTTGAGGCCAGCACACATTTATGCCAAACATCCCTTCAGGATCACAATGCTACGAGTAGTCATTCCATTGGTTAAAGAAGGAGACTTTATGTCAACACTAGACAAGATGCATACTTTCATATTTCAATGCCACCAGCGCATCAAAAATATCTAAGGTTCAAAGTGTGACCAACACATTTATAAATTCAAAGTACCCCTTTTGGGATCGCAGCTGCCCCACATGTTTTTATAAAGGTATTAGCTGTGGTAGCAGCACATTTGTTGAGACAGTATCCCAGTGTACCCTTATCTGGACGACTAGCTGGACTTATCTGAACGACTAGCTAATAACAGGAAAAAAGCCAGAAATATGATGCCTAAATACGCAGAAAACAATAAATCTTCTGCATCAACTGGGGTTTTCAATCAACAAAAAGAAGTCGAGCCTAATGGCCAGCCATCAAAAACAGTTCTTACGGTCTATAATCCATACCAAAGACACATTAGTCTTTTCCTCTAATAAGAGGGTCAGAACTCTTTAGCAGTAGATACCTTGATCCATAGCTGGTCGGTAGATAATTTTCCAAAAGGTAGTCCATCTTTTAGGCATGATGCTTCATCTTTGTGAATCTCTATCATGCCAAACCTAAAGCTGCATATACTTCACTTCAAGAATTGTAAGGGAAACAATGGTCACAAGCAAAGGGCAACTGGGACGATCTAGTGGAGTTTCGCAAGAGGAGATGGTGTACAAAAGAAAACATGTTACAGGGGAAACCTTTTGTCAATCCTCCAGCACACCTCAAAATCACAACAGACGCATCACTTTCAGTGTGGAGGTGGGCATTGTCTCCACCACACAGCACAGGGAATGTGGTCTCTCTCACTTCAAAAAACACATCAATGTCTTTGAGCTGCTAGCAGTATACAAAGCATTACAAGTATTCCGACATGGGGAGAAACGTGCTGATCTTAACAGACGGCACAACAGCCATGTTCTACACCAATAAACAGGGTGGGACACATTACCAAAATCTATCCACACTGGCACAGAGGATATGGTTATGGAGCCTCCAGAGAGGGATTCCTCCCCAATCGCATGTTCCAGGGAAACGTAGCTGCATAGCAAATATACTAAGCAGAAACACAAGTCTACTTTCAAATCACAAGTAGGAGTTCCACTAAGACGTTGTAAATGTCATATTTACACAGTGAGGTCATCCAGACATAGATCTGTTGGACACAAGACAAAATGTAAAATGCCCAAATTATGCCTCCACGTTCTAGCAGAATAAATCCAAGGGGAACGCACTGTGGATCAGTTGGTGAGGGATATATGCATACGCTTCCCCACTCTTCAACAGAGCCGCTCACAAGCTGCACCAAGAATACTTAACAATGATTCTAATAGCTCCAATGTGGGCATGTCAGACGTGGTACTCCCGCCTCCTCAAAATGTCCATTTGTCCATCAATGAAACGAACATGGACTTTCAACATGTTGTCACAAAACCAGGGACAAACCACTACATCCTCACCTTCAAACAATCAGCTTACCAGCTTGGCTCCTGAGGTCATCAAGTTTGGACACCTTTAATTTGCCTGACCGATGCATGCAAATATTAAAAGAAGCCTATAAACCAAACACACACTGCTACTTTAACAAACGGAGAAGGTTTGTGGTGTAGAAGGTTAAACATCAACCCTATTTAATGTACACCATTAGAAAGTAGTGCACTTACTATTATACCTGTTGGACTCAGATTTGGTCTCCATTTAGCTGCACTTTCTGCTTATATAACATCACAAAGCAAGGTTTCATAGTGGAGGATTCCAGTTGTTTAAAGCCTTCATGGAAGGTGTAAAACAACTTTATCGTCCTGTTACAAACCCGCCACCAGGTTGGAATTTAAATATTGTCTTAAGCAAACTCCATGTAGTCACCCTTTGAGCCAATACATAAAGCAAGCCTCAAAGAACTCACAAAACTACTTTCCATGTAGTGATTGCGTCTATTCGGGGGGCAGTTATGAACTTCAAGCTTTCTGTGTCAGAACCTTTTGTCACAATACATACACAGGGTTTGAAATTGCGTGGAGCTGAGAGCTATTTAGCTCCTGCTACTAGCCCAGGAGAGCCTGGTTAGCTTGACACCAACAGCTACCAGGAGCTCCTGGGTCAAACTGGTGCCATGCAAACATACCTATGTGGCTTTAACTTTCTGTATGTGGGAATGTGTATAAAGAACCATTAGAGACACCTAGAAGACATTTAAAGCATAATCATTTGTATACAATACAATGGCCAAGAAGTTAAAGTTTGCATCTCGCGTAAAAGTTAGATATGCGGCATACCATGCACTTGCTCCTGGTTCTTTAGGGGTAGCTCCTGCCTATTGGGTGGTCGGCTGAAACCCAGTAGCTGGTTTTAGCTCCTGCTCATGAAATCTTAATTTCGACCCCTACATACAAATAAACTAAATTCCATGTTAAACAGGCCATTGAATAGACTGATTTCTTTCAAAATCCTCAAAACTCTGGTGAGAGACCCGTACACAAACTAGGTGTTGTAGAGCTGTCATGTACTACCTCAACAAAATAAAACCACTCTGGAAGACAAACCAGTTATTTGTGTCTATAGCAGCCGGAAGAGAACTAGACTCTCGGCCTCATTATACGTTTGCCGGTCTGGAAACAAGGGTGCCGGTAAACTCATCGGCACCCTTGTTTCCTGACCGGCAAACTACGTGTTTGCCTGCTGTGGCCGCTACGCCGATATGTCATACCATGCGGGACGCTGTGCCACAGTAGGCAGACTCTTCATGAAAGCGCCGGCACTGTTGGCAATGGTGCCGGCGCTTCCAAGACCCCACTATCTGACTCTATGGGAATGGAGACTTAAATTTTACTGGCACCTGACTTCCCGGGCAGCCGGATTTGTAATCTCCAGGTGGCACCGGGATGTCGGGCACAGGTACAATTTTACAAGTCCGGCAGCAACCTGCCGTTAGCACGAGTAGGGTTACCGCTGGACTCGTAATGGGGCCCTCTGTCTTAAAGGCTGCTATTGCAAAATGCATTGTAAAATGCATACAGCAGTGTTATACATTACTGTTGTGTTGTGCTTGCTACATGTGTATGCGCTGAGAGAATGTTCATGTGCTGCAGTGCAATGTTTGGTTGTGAATGAGGGATTTAGATTCCATTGTTAAAATTACCAAACAAAGATCTACCACTCACACCAAGGGCACCACACTCCACTGTGTCACAGGTGCCAGGTTAACATTTATTGGCAGTATGCCACTCGAGGCTATCTGCATAGCAGCAACTTGGAGTTCAGTACACACTTTCACACACAATTATTGTGCAGACAAACAGGCCTAAGAGTAGGTGAGGCAGTATTAAAACATGTATTGGCCTCTGTTCCTTCTATCAACCCTTCACTTGGTACTGCTTGCTAGTCTATGCAAAACATGTGATTCAAAGTATATCCACAAGCATGAGAAGAAACATTACATACTGTAATTGTCTTACGGATGCTTGTATCTGTTAAATCCATATTCGCCCATCCATCCTCCCCTTGTTGGGAGTACAGGGAACATAAACAATAAATCGGTTTCTTAACCCACTTCAACTTTTTCACAATACCCTTCATGCAACCTCAGGTCTGAAAAATAACAATCTGAGGGCCTTAATGCGTGAGGGATCATGGGTACAGCACACGGCATGATAGGGATAGAATTAAAAACACGCCCGTCGACATCCGTTTTCAAAATCTAAAACAAATCATGCAATACTCTGGTCCAACCACTAGATGTTGGACTATGCAAAGCATGTGAATCTAAGCAGATACAAGCATCATAAAGACGATTACAGGTATGTTATGTTTGTTATATAAATGCAGGGGTGCAAATTTCAAAGTGAAAGCTAATAGCCATCTTTAAAAAGTCACTGCGTCTTGCATACAAATGCCAATTCTCTGCACAGCACACCATTTCTTACTTGTCAAGCTTCAATTGCCACTCATCATTGGCTAGTGGCAAATGCAAGTTTTGAGGCCTGATATGTGTCGCGTGCACGTGCGCAAGATCTAAAAGAAATTTGTTAGTGTTCACACAAAACTCACAGGCACCATAGCAGACTTCTCAATCGTGAAAATGAATTTTTTATGCCAAAAGAGCAGTACAGACATCCAGTGTAATGAAAATCCTCCATGCTCTTTAGGTTTCCCATGGCCATCCGTGAGAACAGGGTTGGACTAGCCTACAGATTTCCCAGTGGGCCTTTGGATCTTGGGCCTCTTTTGTGTGGTTACCCATTTTATTTTCATATCTTCTCATAGCAAAATGGGTTGGGCTTGCTCAAAATATTGTATCATGGGGCCACTTTGGAAATTATTTCAAATTATTTCAATGGCCTCTTTTGGTTCACAGTCCACCCCTGCGTGAGAAAGTCATCCAGTCTTGTTTTCCCCCTTTGGATTCTTGGTTCTTCCCCATTAAAAATGTAGGAAAACGAAACTTCCCAGAATTCCATGCAATAACAAGACTGGATGGCTTTTAATGGCATGGCCATGGGATGGCCATGGGAAACTTGAGAGCTCTGAATTCTGCTGTTGTGATATAATGCTACTGTCAAAGTAACATTTACAAAAATGGGGGACCCCCTTTACTGAGAACAAAAATGGCTAACCTGTTCTATTGGATGTTCCCCACTCAGAAGGACCTAAAACGACGTTTTAGCTCACAGTACCTTTCAAAGATGAGAAATATTAATTTGTATACCAGTCCAGTCCCACCCACTAGGGCAGTCCATCACTGTAATGGTAAGCAGTTCTCCTCTGAACAAACGTGCCATCAGCAACCCCAGACATTTGTATCAACCTTGTTGAACATAATCTGTGAGATTAAACTGAACCTCTCTAAGCACAGCGATCAATGGGTCCACATCTGGATTGCCATTGTTTACCACAATGTGAGAGCTCCTCTACTGAGAATTAACCTGGCTAAAATAAACAGTTTTATGGGATGTTTCCCCACTGATGAGAGGGTCTTAACCAACTTTGGCTTACCGTACCTTTCACTGAGGAGAAATATCCAATTGCGTATGAGTCTGTCACACCCACGAGGGCAGGTCAACACCGTCTCCTCTGAAGAAGTACCATTAGCAACTCCAGACATGTGTTGAAGGCAGGTTGGGCAGTGAGGTATAATATTAAATTAACACAGGGACCTATGGGTAGACATCTAAAATGAAGGTGGCTCTTTAATTTATATTGCTACAGGAACTGAACTGTTCAAATAGTTGCACTTCTAAAACCTATATACTATTGTGAATGCGAGGATAGTGACAAATTGAAAATTAAACTGGAAAGGAATTTGCGTCGTCAACAAATGTACATTGAGATTGCTGGTAGATTTAATGTAAGAGCAGAGTGGAATGACCACATCATAATATGAATCATTACTTTTATGACTAAGCAATCTTCCCTGTGTCAACCATGAGTTTCCTTGCATATTTGCTCAGATTAATTGCATTGGTTGTCTGTTGTGTGCCTCCCATTTAGTTTTGTTATTTCTGTAGTTCTGGCACCCCTACATCCCTTGATAAACTGGAATAATTTGCTTTTGTCCATTGCCTAACACATTGTCAATCACTCCTACTTGCACAAGGCTGAAGGTTTCCAAGTGGCAGTGTGGACTATTCTGCAAACAACCAAGTCTTAAGCTGCTTTCTAAACCTCGTAAGACTGTAATCTCAGAAGCCTGTTTTTCCTCTTAATTCCAAATATTGCATCTCATCCTTGGTCTTACTGCTGACTGTTATTCCCTCCTCTCTCCTGAGTCTCCCTGCCTTCCGTTTTTCTTGCTGTTGACCCTCAATATTTCTCCCATTCCCCCAACTCTGTTTTTGCCCTCAGTATGGCACAGTTGCATGCCTTCTACTTGCCATCGGTCCACGCTTTTACCTTCCCATTATCTGGCTTTTGGCCAATGGTGTCCCTTCTATTAACACCCACAGTCTTGCAACTGCCCATGTGTATTCTTTCCGTGCCTCCCTGGATCGCGTCCTTTCGCCCAAGCATTGCATCTACATATCTCTTTTTGTCTTGCATTTGGCCCTTGGTACTTATTCCTCACCCTACCTTATCCTGAACCTTTGTTGATTCTAGTTAATCCTTGTACCTCTTCCTTTTGAATTTCCCTTTGCCTAGGCATTGCCTTCACAACTCTCTTTTGTGTATAACTTTCCAGGAGTGCGGTTGATGGGGCTCGTAGAAACCTTATTGCCCGTGTTGAGGAGTTGACAGGGGAGCGGGAAGCCCTGAAGCGGGAAGTGGAAAGCCTTCAACAGAACCTGACTCGCCACGAAGCCAAAATCCGAGAAGCAGAGCAAGACCTTATAAGGTAAGATTCGTGAGGAAGATGGGCTATGAATTTTCTTGTTTGTCTTTAGGGCTCTGACTGGGAATGCACATGGCTGCACAGACCCAAGGAACAGAACTGCAAAGTTTGAATTTTGATTGGGTGGCTGGGAAAATGTTTGAACGGATGAAACCTGGAATGGAGGCTGAGTTTCCCCTCCATCTTCAAATCTGTAATAGAGTCAGAGGCTATGCACTGTGTTAACTTATCTAATCCTGGGACAAGTCCCCAAAGCGCTAAGAAGATGACTAGACTGAAGAAAGATTGTTCAGAAGCTCTGCCACATTTGTAGCCCCTCCTAGCTAATTTGTGATTGTGAAGCTTGTCAGGGTCTGCAGATGCCTGCGCCTCTGCACCGGACAAGGACCCTGTATTGGTACTTGTTCTCTTGACTCAGTGGAACCCACAAAGTCCCCTGCTCAAATAACTCCTTGACCTCCAACAGCCTGGAGTTTGTGTCTCTGTATATAATCGGATACAGCGTTGCAAGGACACAGCCAAAAGTGCTGGCAACTTGAAAGCCCAACCTTTCCAAGATGCTTGTCATTATGTATTACAACTGAGAGAGATTCAGTTTTACAAAGAGTGCTTGGATCAGGGATCAATGCATCTGCATACTGCATCATTGTTGTACCGTCCTGCCACTGGAACCATTATTTCCACTGGACCAAGACGACGACGACTAGTAGTAGAAGTAGTAGGTCATTTTTATAATGCCTTTATCCCATTTGTATGGCCTGAACGCCCTCGGGGGACCCGAATCCAAGGTATGGAAAGGATTGTCGAAAAGCTTTTTGTGTATTTGGCTGAAGAAAGTTATTGGTGGGATGGCTTACCGGTGGGTAAGAAACACATAAAGGACAGGCATGTGGATGGGTGCTGAGAGGAGATGAGGTGAGAATGCGAGTGCAAGAAACTAGTTACGTGTCCAGCTACACTGAATTGCTTGTCATAGAACATAAGCTGAATTCTGATGGGCGAGGCGTTGTGCTTTGCATTTAGTCAGATGTATGATTGCAAATGCATTTGGGAATGCAGCTGTGGTTTGGTTCCATCAGCATGGAGTGCGTCAGGTTTAATGCATTAGCAATACTTTAGTGAATGCCTTGGGTCCTGTCCTTCTCCTTATTCTTTTTTTAATTTTTGTATTTAAGATCTTTTTATTAGATTTTCATCAAAATACAACTCCATCACATAGGTTCCAATGAATTACACTAACAAGAACTGACACAACAATTATATCACAGCAATAATACTATTAATCAAAATCTAAAATCCAATTATATCCTCCCCTAAAAAAACACCAATACACTAACATCCTATGCAAATAGTAGAAGAAATATCTCACACCTAAACACATACCACATCACATAAGACATTGAAGAAGGGGGGAAAAAAAGAGGGGCGTGAGGGCATGTCCTCTCACTCTCTTCTCCTCCCACCTACCATTCTACTTCATCACTCATATAAGGCATTAAACAATCCCCACAACGAGATATAATATTCCTCTCTATCTTTATCTTTCAATTACATTTTTTCATATTTAGATTTGTAATTCCACCAACCAGTCCTCCACAGTAGGTTTCTTCCTAGTCTTCCAGACCCTAAGGATTAACTTAATCGCGACAATCATAGTTTTATCTATCCAGAAATGATGTTTCCTAGTGTTTACACACCTCCCTTTATGTAGAAGCAAGATCACATTTGCAGCTGATCTCTGAATAACAATGCCAAAGATCATATCAATTCATTCTCGCCAAAAATCATGTACTCTTGGGCAAAACCAAAGTAAATGTAATAGGGTACCTCTATCTCTTCCACAACTCCAGCATATCTCATCTGTCTTCAACTTCAATTCATACATCCTTACTGGTGTCCAATAAATCCTACCAACTACCTTCTGCCTAATTAGACATAGATTCATATCCAGACCTGAATTCGTACCCACTCTAAGAACATCACTGTACTCTTCCACCGAAATTACTACATTAACATCATTCGACCATGTATCCCTTAGTTTACTCCATGCATCTATATAGCCTACCTCCATAGGCATGAGATGCATATCTGTATGCACATTGTATTCCTGTTCAATCAACAGCTTACAAATCTCTGGTTTCTTTTCCAGCAAACTACCAGCCATACTCTTCCTCTGATTAATTAACAAAATCAAATCCATATATCTACTCCACTCTCTTCTCCCCAGGTTATACTTATCTTGCAGTTCTTCAAATTGCAGCAGTCTACCTCTATTTAGTAAATCATATAGATTCAATATACCTTTCCTAATCCAACTCTGCCAATGTAGACATTTATTATTGAGTTGTAGTACCTCATTATGCCATATAGATGCATCATGACCGAAACCAAAACTTTGACAATTTTCCCCAAACCATGACCTCACAGCCTGCTTAGTTGCAACTATCGATTGTAATTTCAACCTCTTTTTCGACAGCTTTCCTATAGTATAGGGATTATCTAAGTGATAAGGAGCACATATCTCCCTCTCCATGCGTAACAAAATCGGCCCTTTAGCATTCCCTTCATCAAAATAGTGCGAACTCTTCTTGAGTAAAAAGGCCTTATAGTATTTTACCAAATTCGGGTAACCGAATTCAGCCCCCTTAACATCTTGCATTAGTATATATTTCGGGATACAGGGTCTTTTGCCACTTCCCCACAAAAAAAGTTTGAAACAGTTTTTCAATCTTCAGTAATTTTTTTTTTTAAAACTAAAGGTATTGTCTGTATATTTTACAATACCTTAGGTAATAGAACCATTTTAATCGCGTACATTTTTGCCCATAGATTCCAATTCCATCTTTCCCATCTTTTAATAGACATTGCAATTTTGTCCATTACGATATCAATGTTATATTGAACAATTTTATTGAAATCACCAATTATGTGTATACCTAAATATTTAACACACCTAGGGGACCATTTACAGTTCCAGGATTTAAAAATATTAATATCACACGTCCTAGACAAAGGAACATTTTCAGTTTTGTCCCAATTTACTTAATGTCCCGACAACTTCCTCACTTACTCAAACATTTGTTTCAATATGGATCCACACATCTCTGGATTTGAAAGAAGAATCATATCATCTGCATAAGACAAACCCTTTACTTCTGTATTCCCAACACATAGTCCCCTAATCTCCTTACATTGTCTGATGTATGCTACTATTGGCTCCAATGCCAAGTTGAACAAAAATGGTGACAAGGGGCACCCTTGCCTCATACCCTTAGAGAAGGGAAAGGATCCAGAAATCAAACCATTAACCAATACTTTTGCCTTAACATCATAATGAATACAATCAATCATTCGCATGAACACTGGACCAAACCCCATTTTCAACAATGTGAATAATAGGAACTTGCAATTAACTCTATCGAAGGCTTTTTCAGCATCAAAGAAGCCTATGATCCCACTCGATTCTCTCCCATAATGTACGCCCATAACATTTAACACAGTCCTGGCATTATCATAGCCAAATCTATCTGGAGTAAAACCTGCATGTGATTCATCAATCAAATCCCCCACACAATTAATTAGCCGATTTGCCCATATTTTGTTAAAAATCTTTAGATCAACATTCAACAAAGAGATTGGTCCATAGTTTCCGCACTTTTTATGGTCTTTGTCTGGCTTTGGAATTACAATAATCAGTGCATCCTTAATCGACTCACTCAATACCCCTGACGATACACAATCATGAAAAAACTTGCAGAAAATTGGTGACAACTGAGTCGCAAACATTTTATAAAATTCAGAAACTAGTCCATCCGACCCCAGTGACTTTCCATCCTTCAACTGTAATATTGCATTATAAACTTCAGCAACATCAATCACAGACTCAAGTTTAATTTTCTTTTCAGTAGTCAACTCCGAGATATTTTTTTTTATCAAAGAAGTTACTCAGGTCTTCTTCACTAGGGGAGAGTTCCTCCCTATATAATCGCAAAAAGAAATCACGAAAAATATTCACAAATTTCTACATTCCTGTGTAAGGTGTCCCCTTCATCAGTTTGTATGGAAGTAATACACGTGTCCGTCATCATACCCTTAAATTTATTAGTCAATAACTTACCATTCTTATCACCGAATTCCCAGAACATTTGCTTGGTATAAAACAACCCTTTTCCTGCCATTGTTTGTACATGATTCCTCATCTCCCCTTCTAGCTTCTTCAATTTTATCTTATTTGATTCTATATCTACAATCGCACAAGTCTTCTGTAATTCCTTAACCTCCTCCTCCATCTTTTTAATTATCTCCAGATTTTTCCTCTTAGCATGCGTCAATCTACTTATCAATTCCCCTCTCAACACTGCTTTAAAGCAGTCCCAAACAATTTTAATATCTACTGAACCCTCATTTTCCTCAAAATAGTTCTTAATAAATTCTTCTAATCCTGCGATTACCAATGGATCTTTGAGTATACCTGCCTGCATCCTCCATCTTTTGGATTTCTCTCTAGTTCCCCTCATATTAAGCTGCATGTCAAGTAATGCATGATCCGAAATACCTGTCTCTTTAATAATCAAGCCTATTGTCTGACTTACCAGTCTAATACTAATAAGATAATAATCTATCATGTAACTTTTCACTAACTTTCATTATTATACCCACAATCTGATCTTCGGTCTAGCTTGCTATTCATTACCACATTAAAATCACCTCCCAAAGTTATATCCTCCCCTTCCATTTTATCCATCAGATCACTCAACAAAGCAAAAAACTGTACATTTGGAGAGTACAGAGCATACACCGTCCCGACCGTCACTTTCCTACCATCATAGAGCACATCAACGAATAGAATACGACCTTCATCATCCTTTGTTGTTTTCTCTAATTTAATCGGCAATCCCTTTCTGAACAAGATGCTCACCCCCCCTCGACCTGGAATCATAATAGTTAGAAAGTACCTGCAAATATCTGGACTGGTCAAATAGCACTCAGACTGCTCATTTAAGTGAGTCTCTTGCAAGAAAATGATATCCCCCTTACTTCTCCAAATCCTTGCCATAACCTTCCGTCGTTTAATAGCACAACCAACACCTTTCACATTCCACAAAATAAAGGTTAACGGATTCATACTTCAGTGCTCTACACTAACATGCCTTTAATATAACCTAAACAAATATGCCACTTTCGATTTATCAATTTAACCCACATTGCAATATAGAAAGTGAGAGGGAGGAAAAAAGAAAATAAGAAAACAAAAAACAACACGACAAAACAATACAAACAAATAGACTAACACTTAGAAAGCAAGAATAACTTACATCATGCAAAGTCCGATAACCATCAGACCATATATGAGCTGATATATGTACAACCAATACCTTATCTAGAACCATACTCCCCATTAATCCCATGCCCAAATAAACATAAAATATAATCAATATTTTCTCATCTTATTGAAACAATATGCAAACCCCCCGATTCTTAATCCCATCAATCCCTTTTTTATATAACCAAACCATGCCATTGTCCCTCATCAACTGACCACTATCTGTACCCAATGAGGTCTTAAATTCCCCACCCAAACAGATATATATTCACAAAAAATCCATGAGATAATATCTCAGTTCGAAAACCCACAGTTCCCCAACTCATTCACATATCATATTCATATAGCATGGCCATATCAACCCTTATATATATTTCCCCCAAACCAATTCAGATAGCACAACACCAACTACCAATAATACCCTCGCCTAGTCTGTTATTTTTTATCATATCTCTTGCAGTAAACTTTACATCATATAACCTAGTGAAAGGGGAAAAAAGTGACTTTACCGCCTCCTATCATTACCAGTCTAATGAATCGCCTAAATGTCAATATTATCTAAATAAAATCCATTTCCTCCCCTGAGAATATATGCCTTCAAGAAACTCATGACATTCCGATAGGCACCATACTTGACTGCAGTACATAATGTGGTGCATAAATGTATCTGTTTAGTCTCCATACTCCTCTGCATCAGAGAACACTTACAAATTTGCCCACCACACTAATTCCACTATATGTGTTCAGTCCGACACTTGGCACCAACAATAGTGGATGTGGACGCCACAAGTTAGGCAGTCAATTGGCAGATGAAGAAATGACATGCAGCAACCCAGAGGTATACACGCTTCACTCACTTAGCTGGTGATATAAACATGACCTCGCTCATCTATTATAGTCAAAAAATAAAGCAGGGCTCTATTCAGATCTTGCAATTTACTGAGTCCAGATCTGAATAGTGCATGATCAGGGAAGTCACACAAGATAGGCAGCTGTAACTTCAGGAAGCTTAAACATGCATCAGTACCACATTAACTCCTGCATGGCTCAGCCAAACGTGCATCAGTATCTGTCAGCTGCATTTCCAATACCAGACACTGCCCACCAGTCTACGTTACAGCTGGCACGATAATCACCATATTTATCCAAAAAGTGAAATACTATCACCATGCGCTTATCCTCTCTCTGCCGTATACATCTAGATGATTGCGGCGTTCAACAAATAGTTCTCATAATGCCGTCTTCATGAAACGTATAGGGCATTAAATAGAAGTGGCCTCGGTATGTCATGTAAGAATGTACATGCACTACAAGGATCCATGAGCATCCAACAGCAAGCAAAGGCCAGGGGAGCCAAAGTCACAGCAACGCGATGAGGGATAGGACCAACCAGCAAAAAATCACAGTACGTGCAATTGTCCTCCCAGCATGCTGATACATGGAATCATTACTGCGGGGAACCAGAACAAAAAAAAGTCCCAATCCATAGCGCTGCTCTTTATTTCACTTCCGTCGTCCTCCAGCTTGCGTCACGGATCAATCTACATACAAGCACACTTCCCCGTTCACCGTCGCTCTCCGTCTTCACTCCAGAAGTCTACGGTGAGGGGTCAGAAATGAGACCGGCACAAAGTTGTAATGTTTTCAATATTAGACATTTTATTATCCCTATGTCTACGTCGCGTCTAATGAGTTTCTCGAGCAGTATTTACCACATCTGATTTTATGCCCAGGGAATTGCACCATTAGAGGCAGGACCCCAAGATTCACTTTGTCTATAAGAAGACCGCATTATCAAGTCAATCCCTTTTTTTGCACCTCCAGAAAAGTACTTTTTCCTTGCTACGACACCATTAGATGTGTTTCACCTTGTCATGAACTATGATACTCTTTTGACAATGCGGTCATGTGCTCCTCCACTGATCTCCTATGCCATTCCACTTAAGTGAAGGCACAACTATATAATCACCATCCCCTTTCCGACATCAGGCCTTGAGAACGACCGGTTAGACAACCTGATTAAATATCTTTGTGAATTCAATATAAGTGTACTTGTGACTACAGTATTAGTTTTATATTTCTTGCAGTGATATCTCTATTTGGCAGTGCGCGAGTTACCTTACTTCCAAATCAATTGAATCCGTTTGACCAGATTTGAGCCTTGTTAAGGGGGGCTCTGTGGAAGTATAAACACAGCATGCCATTATCCTCAGTAGCTTCTCAGGTGGAGAATATAGCGCACCGGTAGACTTGTTGAACCCTTTACCCTATATCACTTTTACATATTCTAAATGGTTTACCTGGTGTACTTCCTTGTTAGGAATCAACCTCTGGGCTTTGTTGATCTCCTGGTGTACTCTACTTCCAAATGTCCTTGCCCCAAAGGCTTACTGCCTGATGCACTTCTTTCACCAGGTCTTCTTACAAACATTTCTTTATCTTTCAGTTCTCTTTAAGTTGTGCTCCTTCACTGTTTAAACTTTAATCGCTCCAGGTATTACTTGTTCCAACTTCCCCCATATAGGCATCTCATGTATGGAGACTTGTTCAAGCTTTATTTGTTAACTTCATTGTTTGTGTTCTTTGGCTTGTGGCAATGGTTGTTCCAGTCTTCCCTATATTGACATCTCATATTCAAAGATTTGTACAGATCGTGCCTTTCAACTGTTTCATTAGTGTTCACTTGCTTATTACAACATTTACTCCAGCTTTCCCCATATCGACTTCTCATATATGGAGAATTGTGTAAATTATGTCTTTATATATCATTTGGTTGATATTCAAAATAAGTTCCCAATTGTTTGTATGCCTGTCGGTAAGCCCCGGGGCTCCCAATGCTTCTGGGCAGACCTGCCTGTGTGTGTTGGCTTTTAAGACCGTGGCATATGACTCTGGTGAAGTCCGTACTTCAGAAAAGCGTTTCCCACTCTGCAGACCCTCATGCTGTTCCCCCGCCGGCTTTTCCCTCATCCGCAGGTGGAACTGCTGCTCTTCACTGACACCGGGTCCCCGGCAGACTCTCCATTGCTGCGGCTCCTCAGCGGTTCATCTGCAGCATACGCTGTGCTTCTCTCGGTCTCTTGACTTGCTGGTAGGAAGTGCCTGCCTCCTTCCACACAGTCCGCTTTCTGGTTGTGCTTCCTGCTTTGCCTGCTCTGCATCTTTCTTCTTCTCTTCCTCCTTCACTCTCAACTCGAAAAGGCACACCATTTTTAAATGTCCTGCACAGCAGACTTCCATTATAGCAACTAGTCTGCACATTCAGCTTGGTGTTTCTTCTGCTCCACAATAATTCCTTTGCTCTCATGCTCATTCCAGAACTGGAGGTTTTATTGGCGTTTTCCTAAAGCCCACTTGAGGCAAGACTTCATAAAATATCCCAATGGTATACAGGTCCCCAACTCTTGGTATCCGTCTGTACTAACCATGGAACCTTGGCACAGTGGCAGGGCAGTCAGGCTTTTATAAGGGGAAGATGTGAGCTGTAGGTCAGTACACTGAACCTAGTTAGTACAGTAGTCCAGAAAAATACTTACACCAACAAATGTATATTTAAATAAATATTTATTATTTACGCAAGAAAGTGCTTAAAATACTTAGTAGAATTAACCAACACACACAGGATTACTTATAAATACTTTTCAAAGGACACTGCGTAGTTTGTAGTTGCTCGCGGTTACAATTGTTTCAGCGTTTGACACCAAGGACAGTTCTACGGTGTTATCAGTAATATAGTGCACAGGCAAAGATGTACGGAAATTGTATTTATTTAGCAAAACCACATAAGATAGTCTTTTAGGAGGAAACCAGTTGCTTAGTCAAACAGTAGCCGAGCTTAAGGTACTAGAGGCAGTTTCAGAGCAATTTAACACTTTTAAAGTCTGATCCCGAACTCTGTGTAAAAGTCATTTCGGAGAGGACTCAACGGTTTACGAAGCAGCAGAACAGCAAATTTTCCTGCAGATAATTTCAGTCTCTAGTTAAGGATGCTAGAAGAACAACACAAAGGTGGAGACCCTGTTAAAGGGCTCGCAAAAGATTCAAAAGCTGGCAGCTTGGGTCAGAGGTAAGAGTGGCACCCTGGACACTTCTTTGTGCACTCCCAATGCTCTAGAGCGACTTCTTGGTTTAAGATAAGCAATACCTTTTCACCCCACAGTACCTTAGGTTAGAAGAAATGTTCGTGGCTGCAATCTCCTCCATGCAGCTGCGATCGACCCGGTCTCCAGATTTCTTGGTCTGGTGACGAAAGGCAGGACACTGAACGGAATGTCTCAGCAGCAGTCTCAAGAGCAGACCTCTGGCTCAGATTTTGTTCAACTTCTGTGGTCATTCTGCGGTTTTGGTGCCTTTTCTACAGCAGCAACAAAGGACACAATTTGTCCGGTCAATCTTCTTTGAATCCTGGAGTCCGGCATTCTGGTGAGGGGACTTGGTGTTAGGGAGAATTCTCCTTCTAGGGCTAGTGTCCCTCACCTAGTGAGTCCCCCAGCAGCTTTGCTGGATTTCTGGAGTTTATTTTTTCCACCTGGTAAGAGTGTACATCCTTTTTCCACTCTTACATGTGTTTTGGCCTATGTGTTGTTACTCATTGTGTGATCTTGGGCACTGGAGCACACCACTCCGAGTGCCCCTGTTCTTGTATGGGTTACACAGCACCTTTAGTGTTATAACCCAGGGTTGTCTTTTAGACTTCCCTCTGACTCCATTTCGCTGGGGCTGACTACTGTCCCCCAGAGAAAGGTAAAGTTGCCATTTACTTTACATAGTCATTTTTACCACAGACCCAGTACACCCCATTTTACATGGAGTACTGGAAAGGGCTAATCTGTACCCCTTTTTCTGTCTGTTCCTCTCTGAGCATTGTTTTGCTCTTTTAACATTTAGACTTGGCTGGTGGCAGTGGTAACTACCCTAACTTTTCTACCGCGATTATATTAGATAAAAGTGGTACTGTTCTTGGCTATTATATCAGCCTTGAAGATAACGCCGCTTGACCAAATCGTCTTTCTTTTGGCTCCGGTTGGGTTTATTCGCCATTTCTCTTTGTTAAAGTCCTTCTTGTGTTTTACTTTGCGCAGCAAACTAGGTTTGCCTTCTTTGTTCACCGTCTTTTGGCGGGCTTCTGCAGAGAAGCCCTCCTCTTGGCGCCTGGGTGTCTAGGTAGACTGAATGTGGGGAAGGGGTGTAGTCACCCCCTGCAAAGGGTATCCTAGGAAACCAAAGTCGCACTTTGCCATGATTGGCTGAGGTGGTTGTCCCGGCTGGACAACCCTCCTGCTGCGTGATTGACAGCCAGGCTGTGTGAATGGGGGTTTTGCGCATAAAAGGCAGGTCTCTTGGGCTAGAAAATCAGTCGCCTCTGGAACTACAAGAAACCGAAGAGAAGTGGAGAGAACGACAGCTGCTGCAAATACCCTGTCCCGGTGAGGCCCTGCTGCAGTCCTGAGCTATCTTCCCTTTGACGACTAAGAGAATATCCAGTCCGGAGTCTTCTTCCCTTGAGCCTGGTGGGGATAACCAGCTCATCTTCTTCAGCCAGAGATCTCCGCCGTGGTCGAAATCGCTGCACACTGCTGTAGTGGTCCGGATAGCCACCTGCTGAGCCTCTCCTGTTTTTAAGGAGCACACCTTTGCGTTGTCGCTACTGCCAGCTTTCATCCCTGTGTGATGCAGACCCCCTTCAGACGTCCTCCTTCACAACGAAGCTCCAGGAATCGTGGGTCTGCGGGAAACCAACAGGAACAACTGCCAGGGCACCAGCTGCATCGTTGGAATAAGGTACTGTGTTCTACTTGAGGAAACTGGGTGAATCCATTTTCTTCATCCTCCAGGCTCGTCCTTGTCTTCCCTCCTTCTTATAACTTTTGCTTCCAAACATTGACAATATCCAAGTACTTTTTGGCTACACTGAATCGTGAACTGTCTAAGGGTGTGATCTTCGGCATAGGTCTCCGGTGTCACTTAAACCTGGCTCCGACCCTTTGACTTTTGAACTCCTGTTTCTGAGTGTTTCTCGATACTGTCTGCCTAACCTAAATATTGCCTGTGATTTTTGCCTCCAACTCCCTCTGGGTATCTTGGGTGCTAAGTGTGTTTTTGCCCCGGTAGCATTTTATGTCACGGATACGTGTTTATTTAGTAGACCGAACTGTCAAAAAGTGATCGCAACCGTATCCGCGGTATCGTGTTTTGTTCTTAACACCGGTTCATTCAAACACAGGGTACTTACCTTGAGACTTACTGTACAAAGTGAATTGGTTAGTTGTCGTATATTTAACGTGTGGTTTTGTTTAAAGTTTAATAGAGGTGTTGTGTTTATAACTGATGGTTTAAAAAATAAATGTACTTATATTTTTTACCTGAAACCTTGAGTCAGTGTTTGCTTGAGTCAAAGTAATTGTAGTCCCTTTGTGTAATCTCTGCTACTGCTCATATACTCTTGAGATAAGCCTGGCTGCTCTGCTACGGCTACTACTATAACTTAGTAGTACGGGCTTGTACCAAATGTAAAACTTGTATTGCCACCTGTGGTCTTAATCTGGTGTAGTGGTCCCTAAGGGCACTGCACAGGATTCTGCCTAACACTTGGATGAGTTGGATTGTGTCTCTGGAGGATCACCTGGAGCTCAGCAAAGACTTAGACTAATTCGACCTCTGCACGACGTTGCAATACAGATGGGTTGGAGGTCTCTTAGTATTCGCGGTCTGCAGCTCTGAAGAGGCACAGCACCTCAGGAGATGGCTCTGATTGTAGTTTGTCTCAGGGCTCGTTGGTCCCACCAGCCAAAGGGAAGGAGTCATTCTCTTTGGAGCTCCTCTGTTGCATAGAAAACTGGGTCAGGACAGCAGTGGTCATTTTACAGTATTGCAAAGGGTCTGCAGGCATCTCTGGTTGTCTTCTTCAGTTACTTCAGTTTCCAGTGGTCGACTTACCTTTCACCTCAGAAACCTCACCTTTATCTAGTTTCAGCACACACTCCTCTGAAATCACTCTCAGCAGTTTACAGAATGGGGTGGGTGGCTGTCCAATCAGGACAACCAGCCCCGCCCACTGGTCACTGGATTTATTCAGGCACTCAGGCAGACAAAGGGCAGGGGAGTGAAACTCCACCTTCACCTTTTGCCTGCCTAGACCCACTGGAGCCTAGGTGGGGACACCAAGGGTTCCAGCCAAAGGCAAAACGCACACACTGACCCCCCCCCCCCCGAATGGCAGAAGAAGGGCTAACAAAGGACAACCACGCTAGAAATGGCGAAAAAAAGAAAGGAGCCACCATGTTAGTTGTGCACAATAGGGTCACCTATGTTCTGAGACTGTGAATACAGTCTGCGGTAAAAAATAACAATAGTTGGTAGAACATGTCCACTGCCACTAGCCATAACTAGAAGGTTGTCTGTGACTAAAAAGCAGTGGCGGCCGCTATCATAGGGCGGCAGGGCGCCACCCCCCCACTTGAGCCCCCCACCAGGTGTGAGAGTACAACAAATTCAGAAGAAGTTCAGAAGTTCTTCTTCTGAATCTGTTAGTATTTTCCACCTCGTGGGGGCGCTGTGGCGAGACACTGGTGACAATACATTCCTGTTGTTGCAGCCCCGCAGCCGGCCCATGAATGGGATTCCTTTTCAGGGGCCGGATGAAACAGCGGGGCGCGTCCCGTTTTACATTGGCTTTGCTTATAGTAAAGTGTGTGGAGCTCCTAGCTCCACGCACTTTACGTAAGCCTTTTAATTAGGATGCTGGCGGGGCGCCCCGCCAGTATCACTATGTGCGCAAACAGCGCAGCAAAGATCTGTAATCTGCAGGGAGGGAGGGAGTCTCCTTCCCTCCATGCATAGATACAGTACTCTTATTGGCTGTTTGCCAATGGCTGGCAAACAGCCAATGAGATTACTGTATCTATGCAGGAGGCAGCCGTGGGGGTGGGGTGATGGCCTAGGCTGCATCCACCCACACTCCTCTCTCTCTTCCGTCCTCGTGATTGGAACGTGTTGAGCTGCCCTGCCCTGCTTCCCACCAGAGAGAAAGAACAGTCTGCTGCAGGCCGAAGAAGTTTGCCCTCTCCGACTCCTGTGTGGTCTAGGTGAGTGCATCCTAGCAGGGCCTGGAATTTCAGCAGGGGCAGGGGGTGCAGAAAGCATGCTGACTCCGAGCTGTTTTGCTCAATGCGGTCTGCACTCTGCCTGGTCTGCCAGTGCCATCATAAATCAAAAGCACGTAGTGCTTTACAACCGTTCAGAGGCCCAGAGAGTTCATACCTTTATATATAAAACGTATGAACTCTCTGGGCCTCTGAATATATAATCGGAATTACTAGGCCAGGATTGCTTTGTAGTGAAGAATGGCGCGTGTTGTTGAGATCCGCGGCCGCTCTCTCTGACAGGATTGGAATGGTTTGCTTCACTATGTTCTGCGTTTACTGAAGTTTATGGTCTTGTTGTCAGATGGAAGCGGCTGCTACTGTCTGTTTAGCATCTCACATGCGTAATAATGAAACTCCTGTGCGGCGATACTTCAAGGTGCGCACCATTTATCTGGCAATGTGTGAATGCCGGGCTCGTGATTGGCTGGCACCATGGCATGAACGTGCTATATGGCGCCATGCAGCTGATAACGTAGCATGCAGGGTTAGGGTTTCCTGACAGAAACTGTAAGACATGGAAAAGTGAAGGCCTCCACCCTGCGAATGGCAAGTGGGTGGGACTTTCCTGCGCTGCTTCCCATGCCAATGGATACTCCATTACCTTTGTTACATGGGTGATATTATAGTATACGGTGGCTTCAGCGACTAGTCTCCCTTACCGTCCAAGCGTCATTTAAACTGTCTGGACAGTTTTGCAATCCCACCTTGCCAGGATATTACTTCTCTTATCCACATTCTTCCTATTTTGTTGATCTTCCTTGAAAATTATGCAGAATATTACCTAGCTCACGCTCTCTGGAACTTAACATGAATTGGACTCCATGTCTGCGATCCACCCCCCTATACCACTTACCTCATGCTGTCCCCATGCACACAGCTATAGATAGCCATGCTCCTGACACTTCTACCGGGGGAGAGGGGGGCTTGGCAAACACAGTCCTGACCCTGATACAGGGATTGTGTCTTACAAACCAATTTGGGGAAAGCTTCCACACCACCAGGGCCCTCCTAAGCCCATCACACAACCACACAGCAACTACATCTAGTATCTCGCACCATCTGGTCTAGCTATTGCCTTCATATCAAAGTCCTGCTTGAAGTCTAGATGCATGTTACTGAAATGTTGTCAGGCTGACAACTAATCACATTAGAAACATGCATCTATACTATCAAAAGCCCTTTCCCTCCCTGCATTCTAAGTGTTTCCCCCACTCAGTTCTCATGCCCATTATTTAATCCCCTTTTTCCTTTCTTCTTACCACTCAAACCCAACCCTCTTCTTTACTTTACAGAGACCAAGGTTTGGTGCCACCCTGGCGGTTCACAATGCATCACCTCTCGGACAAGGTTAGGTCGCTGTAAAACCACTATGGGCACAGTATAAATATTGACTTACAAAACATAACAGATGTGTATATGAAACAGTTTATGTGAAGCAAGGAAAGCAATATTAAATATTCTATTACCAGTTCGCTTTATTTGTACCATGGTGTGTGCAGTCTGCGTTTGTTTGTTGACTGATCCAGAGCCCAAGTGTTGAATGAGTGCCAGGGCCATTTTAGCACTGGCATATGGCTGTTTTGTGGCAGCGCTTCTACACAGAGGAATTTACAGTGGTGTGTATAGGATAGAAATATTCCAGTATGTTTATTAATGGGCTGGAATACTTTACTGTCTGGGCTGCTGGTGACCTTCTAGTCTGCCCATGACTATACACTATAACACAAAAGGTATGTGTGTGGGATAAGACAAAGTGGGCATTGTGTTAGGGAGAGGAAAAGGAACACGAGGATAGTCAAATGTGTCATTAGATATCTGGCACACTCTTTAAGACGTGTCATTTCGAATGGCATTTTTTCAGAGGTGGTATTGCCAAATTGTATAAGCTCTTACCTCAGCGATGGGGCATAAGTATGCACCCTGCAATAGGAGAAGGTTAAACAATTTTTCGATGGGCACACATGTGGTTTACTGCTGCAGAATACTCCTGGGTGACCCGACAGCTGTATTATTTAATTGGTCCCTCTTAGAGAAATGCTTGGAAATCCTGTGACTTTTACTACAACTTTTATTGGAAATTGTGCTGGGAAAGCCCCATTGCCACCTATTTAAAAACTAAATAAATCCTGAGTTCTTCATTGGAAATATCATGTACGCCCCGCCACTTTCTAAAGTCACCATCCGCCACTGCTAAAAAGTCACAGGAGCAGAGAGAAGGGGGATACTATGTAACATTTGGTGGTGTGTACCAATCTGTCGTAGTATAACGTTTTAGGAGGGATGCAAAGTTAACAGTAGGTACTCGAGGATAAAGAAAGAATCTCAAAGGATAGCCCAAAGGGTTCCCAGCAACACTGCCCATAAGGCGCTGTGTGCTGCAAAAGTTCAACACAGATGCCTTTAAAGAGATATGCAGGAAAGTAGACTCCAAAGTAAAGGTAATGCAAAGAGAACAGCGTTCCAAAAGTCACTGAAAATAACAATAAATGGAAGGGCACTCCACTCATTCAGAATAGACATAAAAATGTCCAGAACTGCAGCGAAAAGTGCAGGGGGCCTCACTAGGAGGGGGAATGAAGCAAACAAGTGATACATCTCCCTAACAGAGTAGAAAGGAGTTTTAGACTTTTTAAAACTGCATTGCTTTGAATACTTGTTTGAATCAAAACTCTCAGAAATAGATGAATAAGTAAGCATTATGTGTAATGGTATTTTGTTTGGGACCCTTAATTAGACTAAAACCATCAGAAAAATGATGATAAATGTGAGTCATATGTACCTTAGGTGTGAATGTTATTCTGCCTAGTGTTTCTCAAAAAGGGTTCTATGGGTCCTACAATGGGAGGGGCTTGTAAAGTGACAGCATGTCATTAGGAATTCAGGAATGATAGGGTCTTCCTCATTATTAAGAGAAGAATACTGTATCTCTTCTGATGGGGTCACGCCATCTCCTCCGTTGTGATCCTCCCTCATACCACCCCCAGGGTCAGGATCAGGCAGTGGCAGCCTTCCTCTGGCTACATCGGTGGAGATCTTAGGCTGGGGATCAGTGATGACTCCACAGGATTCATCGCTCTACCTTCTGCATGCAGCCAACTGTAATGTATTTTGTCTAGATTGAATCCATAGGCTACACTGTACAATCACCTAGATTTAATATATTGGCTGCATTCAACTGGATTCAGTACATTGGGTACATCCTACATTCCCGTGTGTGTTAGGTGCATAGATCTGGGCAACTAGTGAGGCCCCCATTTCGCTCGTGGACCTACCGGTGAGTGCATTTTACAAAAGGCCCGATTTTAGAAAATATTTGGCTGCCCTGACCCCCTAAAACCAATCTGCCCACTTGCAGCCCCTGATTCCGTCCCCGCAGCCCTCGTTCTCGCCCCGCTTCCTGGGTCCATCCTGAGCCCCCTGCCACTAGTATTCCCTTATTCCTCTTCCTGACTACACCGACCTTCCCTCCACCCCGCCTACCATCCCGCCCACCCCCGATCCGATTGGTCAAGACGAAAGATTCTCCTCCATCACCAGCCCTCCCAGGGCAGCCCTCTGCCCGTGCAGCCCTGCGGCTAAGGACCCGAGGCAAAGGACGACTCTGTCAGGGACGACCCCAGATCGTATCTGCAGGTATCCGCAGGAGAAGCAAGAAGCCAACAACAAGTAAGTGTGGCAAGGGCAGGGCCAGAAGCAACCACTTCAGGCCAGACTACCCTAACACGCTTCCAACATAGCATCAACAACGAAAACCCATTACAGTTGCACACAGAAACTCTCTCCTTAACATGTGAAAGGTGTTCCCAATTGCATTTGAAGTTGCACCCAATAGCCTCTCTGAGAAAAGTTTGAAGTTAGAAGTGTTCCCAATTGCACCTAGAAGTGTTCCCAATGGCATTTAAAAGTTGCGTCCAATAGCCTCTCGGAGAAAAGTTGATTTAGAACTGTTCCCAATTGCTTCTAGAACTGTACCCAAGTGCATTTAGAAGTTTTTCCCAATAGCCCCTCTGACGAAAGTTGAATTTAGAACTGTTCCCAATTGCATCTAGAAGTGTACCCAAGTGCATTTAGAAGTTGTACCCAATAGCCTCTCTGAGAAAAGTTGCATTCAAAGTGTACCCAACCGCATTGTCAAGTTGTGACCAATAGCCTCTCTGAGAAAAGTTGCATTCAAAGTGTTCCCAACTGCATTTAGAAGTTGCACCCAATAGCCTCTCTGAGAAAAGTTGATTTTAGAAGTGTCCCCAACTGCATTTAGAAGTTGCGCCCAATAGCCTCTCTGAGAAAAGTTGATTTTGAAAGTGTTCCCAAGTGCTTTTGAAGTTGCACCCAATAGCCTCTCTGAGAAAAGTTGATTTTAGAAGTGTTCCCAACTGCATTTAGAAGTTGCACCCAATAGCCTCTCTGAGAAAGTTTGAAGCTAGAAGTGTTCCCAATGGCATCTAGAAGTTGCGTCCAATAGCCTCTCGGAGAAAAGTTGATTTAGAACTGTTCCCAATTGCATCTAGAAGTGTACCCAAGTGCATTTAGAAGTTGTACCCAATAGCCCCTCTGACGAAAGTTGAATTTAGAACTGTTCCCAATTGCATCAAGAAGTGTTACCCAAATGCATTTATAAGTTGTACCCAATAGCCTCTCTGAGAAAAGTTGCATTTAAAGTGTACCCAACCGCATTGTCAAGTTGTGACCAATAGCCTCTCTGAGGAAAGTTGAATTTCAAAGTGTACCCGACTCCATCTAGAAGCGTTCCCAATTGCAAGTCGACCAATTTAAAAATGTTACCAATACCCTGTCTGGAAAGATGAATTTAGTGACTCGCCCAAATAGCCCGTCTGAAAGTTCCACTAAAGTGTGCCCATTAGTCTCTCAGTGAACTTAGAAAGCGTTCCTAATAGCCTTCCTGTGGAAGAATACCCTCTGAAGTCACCACAATAGCCTCTCTACGAAAATTGCAATAATGTAATATCATACTGGACCAAACTGATCAATCTCACTAATAACCTATTGGTACAAAGTCCCTAATACCCTCGCTGTACGAAGTCGAATTGAATGAACTGCACCTACTAGCATACCCTAACTAATCATATTAATATAACTAAACAGTATAGATGTGTAATATAAACCCTAAACAGCGACTAATAATCTAATACAAACTTGATTAGATTCATACCTAACACCCTCCCAGTATAACGGTGAATTGAAAGTAGTACCCCACTTGCTTGCCCTGCTAAACCCTATTAAAATAACTAACAGTTTAGATGTGCAATGTAGAATCTAGAACAGTGACAAATAATCTAATACCCCCTCCAAGTAAATTGAATCTAGTGACTGACCGAACATCTTCTCCTGTGTACAGGAGAACTCAGAAACGTACCTAATAAACTAATAATCATCTGCCAACTATTGTATCTAGAGAGCACCAAATAGTCTAATATCATCAAACCCAGAAGTGCGCCTAAAGGCGTGACACCCCCGATCCTAGAACTACAATCAGAAAACCCTCCTAAATCAACCGAACGCCAGCACCAATCATGAGCGCACCCACTCCACCAGAGTCTGTCAGAAACGACCGCCGGGGACCACCCCCACTCTCCGATCTACCTTCCCTCCCGCCCCCTCCCTCCCAAACCACCCCACCCCACCCTCCTCCACACCCGCTGCCACTTCCCTCTCCAAACACCAAGCCAGAGGAGCACGATGGCGAACCACTCACCCTAAAACCACTCATCCCCTGAACTCCACCCCCGACCCGCCAGCATTGCCCACACCCGCTCCCCTCTCCATCAGACCTGGCACACCCCACCCGGAAATCACCCACCCACCGCCCTGCCCTCATACCCCTGCCACCTTCCCCCCCGACCGCACTCTTTCCCCTCCCTAAACTGCGCGCCGAGCCCTAGCACGAACCGAAGCTGCCTCCCTCTCCCCCTCTGAACCCCCTACCCTCTCCCACACACCAGTCGCAGCAAAGAAACTAAAGAGGAAACGCGCCTGGTCCCCCTCAATCTCTCAGCACTCCTCGCCTCCCCTGTCTCGACCCACCCCCTCTCTCCCGCATTCTCCAGCTTCCCCCGTGGCCTCCGCCTTCCTGAAACCCCTCTCCCTCGATTTCTCATCAACTGCAACTGAAACTCCCCCCCGCCCACACCCCTCCCTCAAATCCCCCAACCCAAATCCGATCATCCTATCACACCCAGCCACCCAGCCCCGCCAGAAACCTGCCAAGTTTTCTGCCCGCCCACTATTCCCTTCTAGCATCACCGACCTTAACCCCCCCCCCCTCCGCTCTCTCCGCCACCGCCACATCCCGGTCCAGCACCTAGACCTAACTTGCCTGGCGATGTGAACTGTATCCTATTTAACGCCCGTTCCGTAGCAAAAAACAGACATTGCATCTATGACCTCCTCACCTCTGTCAAACCAGACCTAGTTTTCATCACTGAAACCTGGTTCTCTGATGACTTCAGCCCAATCGCTAGTGAAGCCTTTCCCCCTGACTACTCCCTCATCCCACTGAACCGTCCGTCCAGAGGAGGTGGGGTAGCATTCGTCTTCAAATCTCTCTTCCACGCCTCGATCATCGACAACCAACCCTCCATCCCATCCTGCGAATCTCTCCTCGTTAAACTTTCCCTCTCCCCATCGCTCTCTCACAGCTTCCTAATAATCTACAGGCCCCCTGGCTACGATAGACAATTCGCAAACAACCTTTGCGACTCAATCGCCACCCTCCAACTAAACCATCCCAACCTCACCCTCCTTGGTGACTTCAACATATGGCTCGACATCCCCACCAACCCTATGACACACTCCCTGGTTGATGGTTTAGATGCAATTAATCTCCAACCCCACATAAACGGCCCGACTCACTACAAAGGACACACTCTCGATGCCATCTTTAGCTCTAACACCCTGATTCATTTAAAGCCCCCCACCCCAATCATCTGGTCCGATCATTTCATTCTCTCATTCGCCATCCACTCACCTGACCCCCTTCCCATACTTGCATCCGAACCTCCGATTTTACGCAAATGCTGGAAAAAACTAACGATCACCCCGGACCTAGCCGAGGCACTCCTCCAATCTCCACCACCCACCTGCCTTCCCGACAACCAACTAACCCCTGAGGCCTTTGACTCATGGCTCAACGCATCTCTTCTGCGACTCACCCCCCCATGCAAACCATCAACCCGCTGCGGCCCTTTCCCCAGATGGTTCACTCCTGAGTTGAAGACCACTAAACGACTTTACAAATACCTAGAACGCAAATGGCAGAAAGAAAAAACCCACGAAAGCAGGACCACCTTGGCCCGTCACCTATATCAATATAAGGCCGAAATCTGGAAAGCAAAAAAAGCCCACTACAACACCCGAATCCTAAACTGCAAAAACCCAAGCAAAGAACTCCACAAAATCATCTCAGAATTCACCAATCCTGCTTGCAATACAACCATCCCGACCGCCACACAATCACTGTGCAATTCACTCTCCCTCCACTTTCACAACACGGCTATCGAAAGAACAAAAACCCTAAACATCAAGATGGCTCAACTACAGCCACCGGGCAATCCTCCGCCCATACCGCCCAGCCCTGCAACCGCAACCTCTACGCAACCAACGTTTGAATCCTTTAGTCCAATATCGCCAGAACAGTTTCTCAAACTGCTATCTGCCCGCAAACCTTCTGGTTCGCCACTGGACCCCTGCCCAGCCACAACCCTTAAAGAAATTTTTGCTTCCACCTGCGCAGGAGAACACGCAAGGTCTATCATAAATTCCTCCCTCTCCTCCGGTATCTTTCCCGACGCATTCAAAACGGTGCACGTCAAACCTCTAATTAAAAAACCATCGCTCGACCCTCTCGAGCCCAAAAACTACCGCCCAATCTCAAACACGAGGTTCCTTGTCAAACTCATTGACCGAACCGCCTACTCCCAACTAAACGCCTTTGTCGAAACCAACAACCTCCTAGACCCAGCCCAATCAGGCTTCAGATCACGTCACGGAACTGAAACCACCCTAACCTCGATCTGGGATGACCTTAAAATGACAGCAGACTCCGCGGGATGCGCCGCACTAATCCTCCTCGACCTATCGGCCGCCTTTGACACGATCAATCACTCAATCCTCCTAGACAGACTCCACTCCATAGGAATCCGCGGAACCGCCCTTAAATGGATAGCTTCATTCCTCAAAGACAGGCACCAAATAACGACACTCTCCAGCTTTACCTCACAACCCCGACCTGTCGACACGGGAGTCCCTCAGGGAGCATGTCTATCCGCCCTCCTGTTCAATCTCTACCTGATCACCCTCCCACCAATAATTTGTTCACACAACATCCTGTGTTACAACTACGCCGACGACACTCAACTAATTCTAAAAATCCTGAACTCGAAACCCGACTCCCGACCCGACCTGGCATCCTGCCTCCTTAACATAGAACTCTGGATGACCCAAAGCCACCTCCTGTTAAACCCCTCCAAAACAGAAATCATGATTTGCGGCAACCTCGATCTTCTTCCGCACCCGCTACCCTGGCCACCCGCCATGGGCAACTCACCGACACCCTCCAACACAGTGAAAAATCTTGGATGCACCCTAGACTCCGACCTAACACTCTCGCGCCAAGTCAACAATGTCTCAAAATCCTGCCACTACCACCTCAAAAATCTTAGGCGCATCCTTCCATACCTCTCATTTCCCAACAGAGTGTCATGATCTTTGCTTCCAAAAGGCCAGGACTTACCCAACTCCCTTGGAAGCAGACCCATAACCCAGGTTCCGAGCGCCAGCCAGTCGCAATTGGGACCTTTTGGACCCTGTCCTGGCGCCAGTGGCGCCAGGCTCATAAATATGCCCAGTCCCAGCGCTGCAAGCGCCGGGCTCATAATGCTTGGGTGGACTTACCTGCAGCAGACCATGCTGCTTACTTACCTGCCAGTTGAACCCCTGATCCTCTTCTGTTTGGGACTACTTTTCCTGTTGGGTGGGGCAGGAGCCACTCCCTAGGTTCAGAACACTGGAACTCTTCTGGAAAGCAGGAACTCTTTTCTTACCTAGGCGTGGCTGTGGAAGGAGAAACCTAAGCACTACAGGAGGCTATTTAAACCACACCCGATGGATGAATCTTGCTTTGCGTTATTCTGCATCCTCTGCAGCAGAACGCTCATCGTGTCTTCTGCATCTGATTCTGGGCCTAAAGGAAAAAGGTTTACCATCCTGAATCCAGTCTTCAGCAACATCTATAAAGACAAGAAAGAACAGGTTAGCACTACGGTCTTCAGTAACAGCGCATCTCTTACCTGGTCCATCGGCTGTCATCAACGCCTCGCGCAGCATTCCTGCATCTGAAAGACAAAGGCTTACCTACTCTTCAC
The DNA here is from genome assembly GCF_040938575.1 of Ambystoma mexicanum. Taxonomy (NCBI): domain Eukaryota; kingdom Metazoa; phylum Chordata; class Amphibia; order Caudata; family Ambystomatidae; genus Ambystoma; species Ambystoma mexicanum. The sequence continues at coordinate 1,346,453,692 of NC_090921.1, forward strand.
GCGCTCCGGAGGTCATCGCACTGCATTCCGGCATCTGAAAGACAAAAGCTTACCAACTCTTCGCACGCTCCGGAGGCCTTCGGCGCTGCATCCCGCATCTGTAAGACAAAAGAAGGTGCGTTTAAAGACATTGGGTAACGTTCAATACTCACGTGCCATTACTCCATCCACGCCGAACTCAGTGGGCATTCCGGCATCCTTCAGCAGCTCCGAACTGGTACCTGCAAAATAAAAGGACAGTTAGTGCGCATCGTGAAGCAAGCAACAAGCGCTTACTTACGCGCTTCCAGGCGCTTCTATTCCGCATACGGGTCCATCCTCAACTCACTTCAGCCAGTCAACCGCCATCGCCGGAACCCTGCAAAATAAGAGACAGCATTACAAAAGACTTTTAAAGACATTTGAAATATTCGGAACTCACCGTTCGTGAAGTAAACGACGGACAGCAGTCCTCTGAAGTCAAGAGGCCTGCGCTACCTATCCAGTGAAGAAACTGGTTACAGCACCCTGCCCCGAGGCAGATGGAGAGCTCGGCGTTCACTTACCTAAGGTGAGAGCGTTAACCTTTGGGGTTCTACAGGAGAGGAGAAAAGGAAAGAGATAGGGACACCCCAATAACCCCAGTTCATTAATCCCATATTTTTCATCTGCAGACATCTTACTCTTCGAGTCAGGCACAGTGCACAGAGGTCCAGCCCAAAGAGCCAACCGGGTGGTGCACATCACTTTTGAAGATACGGTAGTCGCCCAGTCAAGACCGGCGCCTCTGCGAGAATCAGGTGAGCGTTACACAGAGTCTCCGCGGTCCAATCAATTGTCATATCAAGACTGGACTACGGAAACCCCCTATACCTCGGAATTCATGCCTACCAACTAAACAAACTCCAAAGAGCACAAAACGCGGCAGCCAAAATGCTACTCACGCTCGGTCCAAGAGACCACGTATCCCCAGCCCTTAAGACACTGCACTGGCTTCCAGTAGCCCGTAGGGTATTTTTCAAAACCTTATGCCTCTCCCATCGAGCACTACATAAAACTGGACCGCAATATCTTCAAGACAAGCTAATACCTTATCACCCCACTCGCACACTAAGATCAAGCTCAGCCGGCCTCCTAGTAATCCCTAAAACAAACTCAGCCAGATTAGGCAGATCATCATTCTCAGCGCTAGCCCCAACCCTATGGAACTCGCTCCCACCCTACATCCGCCTGACTGAAGACTTAACGGCCTTCCGCAAACTACTGAAAACCTGGCTCTTCCCCTAAAACTAACCAGCAATTTGACCGGAAGCAAGAAATGTACAACTAAATAAAATCGAATGTAAACCATAAGACAAACAGTACCAAACGAATAATGTAGATCAAAACAGTGAAGTGGATAATAGGAATAAATCATCAGGAAACTAGGAGATCTGGATGGACGCTTGACCAGACGAATGTGTAAGAGTGAATGAGCATGTAGAGGGGACGAGCGAAGAGGGCGGATGAACGTCGAGAACGGATGAGCATGGAGAGCGGATGAGCGTGGAAATCGGATGAGTATGGAGAGCAGATGGGTGTGGAGCGTGGAGAGCGGAGGAGTGTGGCGAGCGGAGGAGTGTGGCGAGCGGAGGAGTGTGGCGAGCGGAGGAGTGTGGCGAGCGGAGGAGTGTGGCGAGCGGAGGAGTGTGGCGAGCGGAGGAGTGTGGCGAGCGGAGGAGTGTGGCGAGCGGAGGAGTGTGGCGAGCGGAGGAGTGTGGCGAGCGGAGGAGTGTGGCGAGCGGAGGAGTGTGGCGAGCGACTGAATGTGGAAAAGCACAGAGCGAGTGTGGAGAACGACTGAATGTGGAAAAGCACAGAGCGAGTGTGGAGAACGACTGAGTGGAGAGCGCAGAAGCGTAAGATGCAGTTGAGCCTGGAGAGCGGATGAGTGTGGAGAGCGGATGAGTGTGGAGAGCGGATGAGTGTGGAGAGCGGATGAGTGTGGAGAGCGGAGTAGCGTGGAGAGCGGAGTAGCGTGGAGAGCGGAGTAGCGTGGAGAGCACAGAGCGAGTGTGGAGAAGCGTAGGATGCAGTTGAGCCTGGAGAGCGGATGAGTGTGGAGAGCGGATGAGTGTTCTGAAACAGATGAATACGTGGAGCGGACGTAAGAGTGGCGCAGATGAGCTGATGGAGCGGATGATTGTGCGAAAAGGTGAATGAGTGGTGTCGGGTGAGTGTGTGGAGCGGATGTTGTGTGGGGAGCGGATGAGCGTTTGGTGCGGGTGAATAGTGCGGAGTGGACGAGTGTGCGGAGTGGACGAGTGTGCGGAGTGGACGAGTGTGCGGAGTGGACGAGTGTGCGGAGTGGACGAGTGTGCGGAGTGGACGAATGTGCGGTGCGGACGAATGTGCGGTGCGGACGAATGTGCGGAGCGGATAAATGTTGTGAAACAGATGACTGTGTAGAGCGAACAAATACACAGTGCGGATGAGTGTCTGGAACGGATAGTCACGCAGAACAGACAAGTAATATTATCAAGCCAACGAGTAGTATGTTGTGCCGATGTGTGGGTGGACCGGGTGATCGAGTATCAAGACTGTACGAGTGTGTAGACGGGACGAGTGTGTAGACTGGACGAGTGTGTAGACGGGACGAGTGTGTAGACGGGACGAGTGTGTAGACGGGACGAGTGTGTAGACGGGACGAGTGTGTAGACGGGACGAATGTGTAGACGGGACGAATGTGCGGAGCGGATGACGTTTAACCAGACGAATGTGTAAGAGTGAACGAGCATGTAGAAAGGACGAGCGAGGAGGGCGGACGAACGTCGAGCGGATGGGTGGGAAGCGTGGAGAGCGGATGAGTGTGGAGAGCGGATGAGTGTGGAGAGCGGATGAGTGTGGAGAGCACAGAGCAAGTGTGGAGAGCGGATGAGTGTGGAGGGCGGATGAGTGTGGAGGGCGGATGAGTGTGGAGGGCGGATGAGTGTGGAGGGCGGATGAGTGTATAGAGAGCGGATGAGTGTATAGAGAGCGGATGAGTGTATAGAGAGCGGATGAGTGTATAGAGAGCGGATGAGTGTATAGAGAGCGGATGAGTGCGTAGGCAGACAGGAGTTCATGCGCTGGGTAGACTGGAGTGCATGCACAAGAAGGACAGGAGTGCACACTTATGGAACACATGAGAGCATGCGTGAGGCACACTGGAGAATGAAGGATAATCTTGAGCACGCAAGGTGAACCAGAGTACATGAATAGGTCAAGCAAGCATGAATGTGTAGGACAATCCCGAACGCCTGAAACGAACAAAATGAATAGAACGGACCTGCCCGCTCGGAACTGCGTGACATACATAATATGCTTTGGAATGCAGGGAACATTTGAAAAAAATAATTACCATAACACACCCTACGCTTACTCTCTCCCTTACACCACCACTCAACTAGAACACAGAGATACTATGACACCATTCGGTATAACTGTTCTCATATCTACATCTCCCGCTCACTCCACAACACTCTAAGTAAACATTGCTGGTTTCACACCCCCCAGCCAGGCGTTCTCCTCAGGCCTAACGCAGCCACACTCGTCCTGGATAAAGCCAGCCAGAGCGAACACATACTCCTGATCTCTCAACCACCACACCTACCGCTAAGAAGCAGCTACCACTTGAATTCCGCACCAGCTGCACACATACCTGGTGCACACACGCACCTTTTGACTTTTGACTCTCTCTTCTCCCTCTACTGACCCGAACTTCGGTTCCCGAGGGCGTTCAACCTACCAGCGCCTTCAGACCATACCAATGGTATATAAGGCGCTATATAAATGCAAAATAACATAACATAACATTGATTCAATACATTGGCCGCAATTTTATTTTCAATTGTATTCAATACAGTGTTACGTTCTGCCATTGACCTAGAATCCGAATTGGCCACATTTTACGTTCACCCAGATTAAGTACAGTTGGCTACAACCTGCCTTTACATTGGCTGTCCTCCCAAGGTCTCTAAGTGCAACACATGACTTGCCCCCTTTACTCCATATGCAGTACATGACTGCCCCCTAACTTCTATTCAAATGCAAAGCCCACCCTCAGCACCTCTCATTGCAGCAACCTAGCCACTCCCCCAGCACGTCCAAGTGTATACAAGCCCTGTGATTAAGTTAGGCTTTGTGTTGGGAGTATTCCTGTGAACAGGTAATCTGCTCTGGTCCGGGTTTATATTTTACCTTGCTCTGGCCAAGAAGGTTGGGGGTCCTGAGCAGTGTCAGTGCCCAGGCGATCTGGGATGAGCATGTAAGAGGGGAGTTTTTTTCAGTTTGCTCGTGCAAATAGCCAGGTTGGGTGCCTTCCTGAAGGAGAGGTAGTCCTCTTCGCAGCGTATGCTTAGCAGGAGGGAGTTCCAGTGGGTGGGGGCTTGGACAGAAAAGGAGAGCGTTAAAAGGAGAAATAAGCAGGTGGAGTGCAGAGCCTGATCTAAGGTTTCTGGTGTGATAGATGCACAAAGCAGCTGACAGGGGAGGCCAGATAAGCCCTCTAAGGTCATGGAAGATGTGTTCCCTGGTCGAGTGAGCAAGGAGTCTAGCTGCCAAGTTTTGGATCCACTGGAGGTTTCTGAGCTGATAGGCTGGGGTGCCCATATATAGGGAGTTGGCATAGTCTAGGCGGGAGAGAACGATGACCTGGATTTCTGAGAGACTGTGAGGATAGGAGAGCTAGGTAAAGATTTGTCTGAGGGTTTGGAGGTGAAAATGACATGTTCTGGATACAGTGTTGATGTGGTGAGAGAGAGTTGGATCAGAGTCGAAAGTGCATCCCATGTTTTTCACTGAGTTGGATGCTGCTGGTGGTGGTGCTAGTAAGGCCGGGCAGATTGTGGGTTGGGGGAAGAGAGGTTTTTTCACAGATCATGATTTGCGTTTTGTCAGGGTTGAGGAGGAGGTGTTTGACCGTCATTCGGTGGTCGACTGTAGAGAGGCAGAAAGAGAGGTCACGGTGGGAGGAGGAAGTTGTTTTGGGGATCCTGAAAATGATCTTGCTGTCGTCTGCGTAATTGTAGCAGGTTATTTTATTTTTATTTATTTGCATTTTTAAAGCGCTCACACAGCCGGGGGCATCGAGGTGCTGTTACAGGAATATGTCTTAGTTGTATATTTATAACGCGCTTAATACCAAGAGGTTTCTAAGCGCGGGCCCGGAGATCAAACCTGCGATGCTCCGTGTTGTCTTGCTTCCAAGGCGAGCACGTTGCCGCTGAGCTAGGTTATGAGAGTGTTTGAGTGCAGGAAATGGGCTTAGGTAGAGGTTGAAGAGGAGGGGAGGATGGGCAGCCCCCTGTTCAACCCCCTTAGAGGCATGACTGGGTGCCAAGGAGAAGGGGGGAAGGAATGTGACTTGTTAACGGTTTGAGAGTAAAAAAAGATCCATGTGAGGTGGGAATCCTGATAACCATAGAATGGAGTCTGTCTGAGCATGGAGTGGTCTTTAATGTCGAAGGCCGGTGAAAGGTCGAGGAGGATGAGTGCAGCAAAGCCTTCAGAGTCTGCTGTTCTTTTCATGTCATCCCAGATGGAGACGAAAGAAGTTTCTGTTCCTCAGAGGGATCTGAAACCAGATTGGGCTGGAATACAATACTGTGAGAGGCGTGAGGGAGAACAAACCTACCTCAACAAGCAACCCCACAACAAGGTTGTGAACTTTACGTTTTAGACAAACGTGCTAATGGGTAAAGCTATGTTTTAGGAGGGTACAGGTCCCTGTATAACAGGGATCCACTATTGCTTGAAACCAAGCACGCATATTACTGAATTGTAATGGAACTAGTAATACACAATGGATTTAATTACAAAAATACATATTTTATTTTTATACAATCATATTAAAGATGTTTTATAGTATGCACAAAATGCAAAAAGACAGTTTCTACAACAGGTGTTTCTCTATATTGTTCCACTAATACTAATAAAGTGCGAAGTGCTGTGCAAGTGCGATTTTGAGATTTAGCTTGCATCAACCATTCTACTCTCATTCTCAATCATACATACTTGTTAACTCATACTGACGCATCCCAACATGTTTCTTTCCTCCATGTCTAATTGAAATGACGTTAAGGGAAATTCCTCAGGGGCTGGCTGTCTTATTTGTTTCAATGGCAATAAAACTACAAAAATTAAATTTATTTTAGAGTGTATTTGGTTTACTTCTTATTAGTGATGGATGGGTTCTTAGGTTTTTATCTGTGATGTGGTCCACACTTCTATGGGATACCATGTCCTCACCTTAAACATAACAAATTAGTACATTTTAGTTGCAATGATTAGCTAAGCTTGAACTCTTAACAGAGAGTCACTCAGTCACACACATTAGGTCTTGTCTGTAGTGCAACTTGCCAAGGCGAAAAGTCTCTAGTTATTAGTTGTTGAATGCAGTAAGTGGTTACAAACCAGGACTAAGGATGCAAACCTTACTAGAACCAACCTCTAATGCATATTTCTAATGTTGGTTTCATCGCAATTAATATAAGGTTTCTTGGCTAGCTTCATTATCTTATTCTAATGGGAACGGAGGTGTGTCATACCCCATTCACCTGTTTATTGTTGATTACATGCCTTATCTGAGTAGCTGAACTCAGAACTTCAATGTACCATTTAAAAACAATTTTTTGGGAAACTTACCCACAATTGTAGATAGGCCGCCATACACAGTGATGGATTGTTTATTTCTGAAACGGAGCACGATGCTACGAATTCCGGCACATATTTTCCTCTGCTTCGGGTTAGGATATAGTGTCCATCACTGTGGACAAATGCACAAACATGCACTTAGCAAATTTGAAATGGCTTTTACTTGACTGTCATTGCAGTCGTTTGATTTTGCCCTAGTTCAATTCAGAATACTAAATTCTACTTGCTTACCTACATTTGTGTCTTATGAGGCGTCGGCTTGAGCCTTCGTTCTAGCGCGAGCCTTTGTTCTGCTTAGGTTAAGCAGGACTTTGTTTTCACATGCTTTGTGATTGTAAAGAGGGGAGGGGGTGCCTGTACTCCTGCTCTCTATATGGTAGAGGAGAGGCACAGAGGACCCCAACCAGGATTCTCTATTGTTGGTAGCAATGGACGAGCAATCAAAGCCTAGCTTCTCAGGAGGTGATGCCGGCTGGTTCTTAAGTACAGTGTAGTCCCCAAGCACCCACAAAGGAATTTCCACACACTGTATTAGTTAAAACAGTCTTTATATACTTAAGGTTAAAGGTTATGTACACAATCACAATAACTCACTTTGTGCTCAGTAAATCTACAGTGGCAAATATATACAGTTCTAACTGGTACCACAATTATTATCAGATCTCATTAAAGTGCATCAACTATACTCTCCTCAAATGTCACACAAATCAATTAATAAAGGTAACCAACAATCGATATAGGAGGGTAAGCAGTTGATTAGAACAATTGGCAAAATACTGGCCCCGTTACCTAGACACAGTTCTGTGTGGAGATCCCCTGCCCCCCACCTGGGCATCCTGTAAAATAAAGATACACTACAAGGCCAGTCCATATATTGTTCAATAAGTCTTATTTCCTTCTACAATTTTTCTACCACCCCAATGTACCTGGAATAGCAGAGTTCGATGACGAGTCGTCGATGGATCCTTCTTGAGAGGCTCTCTTTAAAGCAACAGCCACTGATCGTTGAGATTCCTCGAAGAAAGTGAACTCGGCGTCGGGGCAGCAGCTTCGGTCCCAGTGGTGCTCGTCGACGACAGAGTGAAGACGTCCTGCAAGGAAGAGGTGTGCGGGGGCACCTCGATGTCGATAGTTCAGGACCGCAAAGTTTTTGTGAAAAACTGTGGCCCAGCAAGGGCGTCGAGCCGTCCGGCGTCTCTACGGTCTCTGGATGACTGGAAACCCACCAGCGGATGCTCCTCGGTGTGTCGACGGCCTGGCCTTCTCCGGCGGGTTAAGGCGGTGGGCAGTGCGGACGAGCGCGTCCAGGAATCAAGGTTCTTAATCAAGGGAGTGTTGCGGCTCCGGTCGTCGGTGGCACAGCGTCAATCGGCCCCCTCTTCTGGACAACACGGCTTCGACAGGCCTCCAGCGGTTATAGCAAACCTGCAAACCCTGGTTGACGACGGTGGACGGAATGTCCGGTGCTTATCTTTGTTCTCCTCGGCAGTCCCCGTCTCCAGTCAGCCTATCGAGGGCCTGACTTCCAGGGAGCTTTGGCGCAGTCGGAGCTCGGGAAGAGGGCGCCTAACCAGGTCCTCTCTTGGATCAGTCTTGACGGCTCAGAAGCTTTCGGATTTCAGCAAAGGGAGACAGCAGTCAACCTTCTTCAGGCTCAGTTGTTGAGCTCAAGCTTCAGTTTCAACTTTAGCTTCTGAACGAATTCTAGCAGTGAGAGGCCCCCAGATATACTAGTTGATCTCCCATTCATTCTGCTGGGTCACTCAGGCAACCAATCACTCAGAAGGGCATTCAGCAGTCAGTCAGCCAATCAGGCATACAGTGCATTCAGGCCATTCGCCTCCCTCTCAGACACTCACAGCAAGGAATGTGTATTGGGACAAGTACACAGCCATTGAACACTACACACTGCATTCATACCAGTTTCGGGCAGGGCTGTCTCAGTCATTGTATTTCATACTAAAAACCAGACATCCACAACAAGAAGTGCTTATTGGTCACACTCTATTCACCCAGGTCCCACCCACAGGGTGTACCCACAACATATACAGTTACTGGGAAGGCCCCAGCCATTCTGGCCTGGACTTCACAACAACACCATATATGGAACCTCTACCCAACAGCCATTCAGGGGGAAGGGACAGTCAGGGCTTCCCAGGTCTTTGGGAAAACAAGGTAACGGGCAATAGAAAGCAAGAGACCACAGGGGCCATCTTGTTTGCCTATCAGGAATCAACTGATTCCAATGGCAGGTCCTAGGTATCCCAAAATGGAGGCTACTAAAAGCACCTGTCAAATTCAGCATGGAGCTGTCACCAGCCCATTCCCTGCTCTGGGCCACACACAGGTGCCCATAAACATACACTAGTTGCAAAGGATTGTACCCCCACCCATGGGTGCCATAAGGGTATCCCATGGGTCTGTACACCCAACCAAAAAACAGGAAGCGCTGCACTGCCAGGGGTCCCACATGGACTCCTGGGCAGAAAACAATACAGAACACAAATGAAAAAGGACTACAGGACAAGGACAGGGAGGCCCTGTCCCTCCAATGCATTTCCAGCATCACAGTCGCCCCCACCAGACTGAGGTTAAGGTGCCTAATCTCCCACGAGATAGACACCCTTATCCAGACCTCAACATACCTTCTGGAAAGGCCATGTGCATTATCGTGACTCTTCCCTGGTCTATGCTCTATGGTGAAGTCTAGCCCTTGCAGGCTAATGAACCACCTGAGCAGTTTCGGGTTCTCACCCTTCATCTGCATAAGTCACTTCACGGGCTTATGATCTGTTTGGACCTTGAAGGTAGACCCCGTAAGGTAGTGTCTAAAACGCCTATGGCTCCAAACTATGCTGAAACATTCCTTTTCAACAGTGGCCCACCTAAGTTCTCTAACCTTGAATTGTCTACTGATGAATATGATCGGATGTTCGCTCCCTTTGTCATCTAACTGGGACAAGACGGCTCCAATTCCGGTGTCGCAGGCATCCGTCTGGACGATAAAGGGTTTGCTGTAGTCAGGCGCACACAACACAGGTGCCCTACACAGACTTTCTTTCAAGCCATCAAAGGCCCTCTGACAGTCTTCAGTCCAGTTAATCTTCCTAGGTTGTTTGGGTGAAGTCAGTGCTGTCAGAGGTGCAGCTATGGTTCCATAGTCTGCCATAAAACTGAGATAATGCCCAGTGAAGCCCAAAAAAGCTCTCATCTGGGTTTGAGTAGTGCGAGTCTCCCAGTCATGTAAATCCTCTACTTTACTGGGGAGAGGTTGGATTTGACCCCCTCCTACCTCATCATAAAGATATGTGACTTTCCCCTGAGCTATCTGGCACTTGGTGGCCTTGATAGTGAGGATAGCTCTTTTCAAGGCCTGCAAAACCTTATCCATATGTGGCAAATGCTCTTCCCAGATGGAACTGTAGACAGCAATGTCGTCTAAGTAGGCCACACAAAAGGCCTCCAGCCCACTGAGCGCATGATTGACCAATCTCTGAAAGGTGGCAGGGGCATTCTTCAACCCAAAAGGCATGACCCTAAACTGGTAGAGTCCCTCTGGTGTTGAGAATGCTGTCTTTTCCCTGGCATGGTCCGTCAGAGCTATTTGCCAATAGCCTGAGGTAAGGTCAAGGGTGCTCACAAATTTGGCAGGACCTATGGTGTCGACAAGCTCATCAGCCCTGGGCAAAGGGTTCTCGTCAGTTTTGGTGATAGCATTAATTCCTCAGTAGTCCACACAGAATCTCTAGTCCTTGGCACCTGCCTGGGAACTTGCCTTGGGGACAAGGACCACGGGACTGGACCATGGATTGGTAGAGGGTTCAATAACGCCCAGATCCAACATCTTGGCGACCTCAGCCTGGATGTGGTTCTTAACTGTATCTGACATACGGTAGCACCTGTTTTTGACAGGCACACTGTCACAATTGTGAATCTCGTGCCTACAACACAGTGTTAAGGCCTGGTGTCGGTGAAAACAGAGACATAATGCCGGAGCAAAGCCCTCCAGGCCCTCTGTCGTCAGATCGGGAGAGAGATGTACTCCCTCCACTAAGCCATCCTGAGGGTTTCTATGCAGCAAATCAGAAAGGGGCTCACTCTCGTCCTCTTCTTGCTCTGAAGCTAGCAAAAGACATGAGACTTCTGCTCTCCTGTGGAAAGGCTTGAGCCGGTTAACATGGAATACCTGAGGGGCTACCCCAGGACTCCCATGTCAACCGGATAATTGACTTCGCCCATCTTGGAGATGATCCTGAAGGGTCCAGTCCACTTGTCTGCCAAAGCTCTAGGCTTGGTAGGCTCCATCACAAGGATTTCCTATCCCGGAGTCCAATCCACTTGCGAGGCTTTAAGGTCATGCCAGTATTTCTCCAGCATGGGGTCTGGCATGGATTCACATGCTCATGAATATTCCCCGTCGTCAGGCTGGGAATCCTTGGTAAAGAAAAAATCGGTTTCAGTTTCGTTTCTGAACTACCTTTCTCCTAATAACCAATTACTGGTCTCTGGGTCATACTGCCCCCAGCCAATGACTGCCCTCTACCTAAGCCCCTCCTCTGGCAGTCATCTTCAGATTTTTACAGCACATTCAAGTGTTGGGAGTCCTCGTGCTAAAGCTCTCGAGCTTTTACTGCGTATTGCGTTTTTTCTGTGAATTTTCTCAATTTTTCTTTGGTCAATTGATCCTCAAGCTCCACCGATTTATCATTCGATTAACGGGGACCCGTTTTTGGAAGCTTCTACGCCCCTCAAGGGCAATTCTGCATCGAACCTCGCTTCTTGGAGGATTACCGAAGATTCTTGAGGTCTTCCCCGCTTGGACATGGCCGAAGATGAGGGAGACTCGACGCCTCTGTTCAGGATCTGCCCAGGATGTGGACTACGGAACGTTTTCCTGGAAGATGGGCACTCCTGGTGCCTTTACTGCCTGCACTCAGACAAATCGCACGTGGAGGAAGCATGTGCGTTGGGCAAGGACATGTCCGCCCGGACCATGAAGCACCGTCGCAAGCGGCTCGCTGAGTGGCTGGAGACAACCCGGCGACAGGTGAGCCCTGGCAGCAGCATTCTTCTCCCAAGAGGAAATCTGAGCAGTCTTCTAAGACCTTTTGAAGGCGCTCTGGCGACAGGGGCCTACCAGAAGGCTAAGCGCTGCGAGTCTGCAGGCACCAGGAGCGTAGTTGGTACAGGCTCCGCGGTAGCCAGGCTGGGCGCAGCATTGCCGATGCCGTCCACCACGAGCCGACGCTCCGGCTCGGCAGAGAAAAGAAGTCGGAGCAACCGGGTAAGCTTCAGGAGAAGGCCCGATCGACTCCGACGGAGAAGGCCAAGGGGGAGCGCGGCACTGACCCTCCCCCCACGGCGAAGGCCCCATACGCACTTAAGGTCGTGAAGACCCAGGTTCACCAGGCAAAGTTGTCTATTGAGGGAGTGGTGGCATCCCTGGTGGAGGTCGCGGATGCGGGTTCCCAGGAGGCATCCACCAAGGCGAGAATTTCCCTGCCCACCCAGAGGGACTCGTCATTCGTGCCCATTGAGAAAACTCCCGTGAAGATGCCGATCATCTCCCCGAGACCGTCGCTCCTGGCTGAGAAGAAGGGGGGGGTGACGCAGTGGTCCAACTAGATTCGGAGATCTTTTCTGAAGAGGAGCTTTCAAGCTTGACAGTGGCAGAGAACGGCGTTGAGATCGGGCCCTATGGGAAGGACCCCTACGAGGCAGATGGGGAGATGGACAAGAGAACCGATGAGGAACGGCAGGGCAGGGAGGAACCGGACCCCACCCTGCTCCCGACACTCAAGTCGCAACTGCCTCTACGACCGACGGACAGATCGAGGACATCCTACAAGCGCTGCACGTCCTGTGCACAGAGATACGGACAAGGCTGCCCACACCGACAGGCGATTCGGTGCCTGGACCGTCAGAGGATCAACCAACTAAGAGGAGACAAGTCCATCCTCCACCACGTACCACCCCTCCTCTCCATCCCCTCCGCCGAGTGATGAGGCAGAGCCCGAGACGGCAACGATGGGTACGGGCGACGACGACGACAAAACAAATCTCCTGTTGCCAGTACCCAGGGTTTCTCCCCCCCTGATGAGATTGCATCCATCCACGCCATGATCTCTAGGGCCATGCCGCTGTTTCAGCTCAACCCTGAGGAAAAGGAGGGTTTCCTTTATCAGTGAAGAGAGGCCAAGAGGAATACCGTGCTCTTGGTCCCGCTGTTGGATGACATTTGGGACGAAGGGCTGGCCCTCCTGGAGAACCCATCCTCGACCCCGGCGAAGGGAGACCGGTACGAGACGAAATACCCGGACTCTGCACTGATGTCGCTCAGGGCGCAGCCGTCCCTGGACTCAGTTGTCTTGGCGGAGGCCAGGAAGAAATCTGCAGGGTCGGCGGCGACGACGCCCACTTCCCCTCTGGACAGCAAGGGAAAGAAGCTAAACGCCATGGGCCGACAGGTCATCTCATCAGCGGCGACGACCATTAAGGCGGCCAACGGTCTCGCCATCGTGGCCTGCTACAACAGGGAGCTCTGGTTTAAAATCGCCTCTCTCCTAGACTTCCTTTCAGACGACGAGGGCAGAGGCCCTTGAAATCCTGCAAGAAGGCGAGGTGGCTTCAGACCATGCCTTCACAGTGACCACAGACCTCGCCGACACCGGGTTCCGCCAAATGGGCAACAGCGTTTGCCTTCGCTGGCGTGGTTTGCTCAGGGCCACCAACTTCCGTCAGGACGTCCAGGCGAGGGTATTGGACATGCCCTTCGACGGGGACAACTTGTTCAACAAGACGGTGGACAAGTCACTTCAGGCCATCAAGGCAGGCTCTGAGACGGCCCGTGCCTTGTGCACACTCCTGCAACGATGGCCATCCTTTGTTTCCTCCGGAGGCAAGTCCCAGGGTGCCTCCAAAGGATTTGGTGGCGGCTCTTCTTCGTCCCAGGTGGCCTACAGAGGCTGCAGCAAGTCCGGAGGAAATAGTTGTTGTACCAAGGTGGTACGACCTAGGCGAAGTAGGACTGAACCAACTGTGAAGTCAGGCCCCCGCACAAGCACCCCGGTGGGAGGCCAGCTGGCGAACTTCGTCAGCGTGTGGATGTCCATCTCCACCAACCGTTGGGTGCTGGATGCCCTGGCCCACAGACACACCCTGGAGTTCCAAAGGAAGTGTCCCCGTTTTCCAACTGTGGCCAGGAAAGAAAACCACGTTCCACAGCTGCTTCTAGAGTTACAAGCGATGCTGAAAAAGGGCGTGATAGAGCTCGTCCCGAAGAGGCTCCAGGGCTCCGGAGTATACTCGCGGTGCTTCCTCGTCCGAAAGAAGACCGGCGGTTGGCGACCCATTCTAGATCTCCGCCGCCTCAACAAATACATGAAATCCCAGAAGTTCCGGATGGTCACCCTTCAGCACGTGCTGGGACAGCTGGAGGAAGGAGATTTCCTGTTGTCACTGGACTTGGAGGATGCATATTTCCACATCCCCGTACACAAAGGGCATGAAAAGTTTCTGCGCTTCGTGGTCCAAGGATAGAACTATCAATTATTCAAGGCCCTTCCCTTCGGTTTGAAGTCGGCCCCAAGGGTCTTCACCAAGTGCCTGGCACCGGTGGTGGCTCGGCTGCGCCTGCAGGGGATCCGCGTCTACCCCCATCTGGTCGATTGGCTCATCCGAGCGAAGTCAAAGGAACTCGCTGTCGAACACACAGCAAGGACCGTCCGCCTACTCACGGAATTGGGGTTCTCGATAAACTATGCGAAGTTCTGCTTGGTGTCATCGCAGGACGCTCTGTTCCTGGGAGCCAGACTCAACACGGTGTCGCGCCTGGCGTCACCGTTGGAGGACAAGATAAAAGCCAAGCTGGGCAAGGTACAACGGCTGTTGACTGTGGGAGTTGCCAGGGTGAGGTCCATCAAGTCCCTGCTCGGCATGATGTCGACATGCATCTACCTCATTCGATTGTCCAGGCTGCAGATGCGGCCGCTGCAGGAGTTCCTCGATGCTGTTGGATAAAAGTGTCGGGAAGCTTCGAAGACAAGATCGCCCTCAACGAGACATTCCGGTGAGCGATTCGGTGGTGGGGCGTCCGCACGCATCTCGCGGCGGGCTTAGACTTTCAAACCCCAGCGTATCAGGAGACAGTGACAATGGACACCTCCCTGGAGGGATGGAACGCACATACTGGAAATCTCCACACAAGAGGCCTTTGGTTCCCGGAGGAGAAGTCGTTGCACATCAACGTCCTGGAGCTCAGGCCTGTGTTTTGGGCCCTCAAGTAATTCCTTCCGTCCCTCAAGGGCAAGGTGGTAAGGATCTTCACCGACCACACCACCACGATGTTCTACATCCGGAAGCAGGGAGGCACCAGATCCCCAGCCCTATCCAAGGAAGCCCAGGATCTGTGGCACTGGGCCGTCGCCCACGGGATGTTTCTGGTCCCCTTCCATCTGGCAGGAATAAAGAACACCATCGCCGACTCACTCAGCAGGGAGCAACTCAGACGGTCCCAGTGCAGGATGGTCCTCCTCGCACCGGCGTGGCCGAGGCAGATCTGGTTCACGGACCTTCTGGACATGTCAGCGCCCCCCCTCCACAGTCAAACTGCCGATGGATGCGGATCTTCTCGCCAGAGAAGGAGGCACCATCCTCCACCACGACTCAGAGTCGCAGAACTGGAAGGCCTGGCTCCTGCAGCACCGGAGTTTGGAGGGTACCATATCCCGGCGGACTGCAAGGAGGTGCTTGCAAAGGCCAGGGCGTCCTCGACCCTCATGTGCTATGGACACAAATGGAAGAGGTTATGTGTCTGGTGCCGTGCATAGAAGAATAACCCTCTGCGGATTATGGCCCCTCAAGTGCTGCCGTACCTACTCTTGCTGGCTAAGGCGGGGCTAGCTCAAGCTTCCATCAAGGCAGCGATTTCCCGCTACACCAGAACTCCAGGGCGATCATCTCTGTGGTTCCATCGCCTAGTGAAGGAGTTCATGAAAGGACTGTTCCGGTTATTCCTGCCGGTGAAGGCTCCGGCCCTGGCGTTGGAAGCTCAATGTGGTGCTGAGCAGGCTCATGGGGCTGCCATTTGAGCCTCTACGTTCGGCACCGTTGAAGTTCCTATTGTGGAAGACAGCGTTTCTTGTGGCCATCACCTCTCCACGGCGAGTGGGAGAGATCCAGGCCCTCTCCTGTAAACCTCCGTACCTGACATTCCACGAGACGAGGATAGTGCTGAGGACGCACCCCTCCTTCATGCCCAAGGTGCCTTGGGACTTCCACCTCAACGAGCCCTTGGTGTTACCTGTTTTCTTCCCGTCGCCGGCTGAGAGGACTTTGCACTCGCTGGATGTGGCTAGAGCGCTGAAGTTCTACGTGGACCACACGAAGGCCCTTCGGAAGACATCACAGCTTTTTGTGAACTTTGGACTTGTGAACCAAGGGAAGGCCCTCTCGAAGGCTTCCATTTCCAGATGGCTCTCCGGCTGCATCATGCACCGTCACCCGTTGGCCCGGCCGTCCGAGAGCCCATTCAAC
Organism: Ambystoma mexicanum; assembly: GCF_040938575.1. Lineage (NCBI taxonomy): Eukaryota > Metazoa > Chordata > Amphibia > Caudata > Ambystomatidae > Ambystoma > Ambystoma mexicanum. Next base: position 1,346,469,877 of record NC_090921.1, read on the forward strand.
CAGAGCGATTGCTGCTACCGCAGCGTTCTTGTCTGCTGTGCCCTTGCTAGACACCTGCAGGGCTGCTACGTGAAGGTTGACGCACACCTTCACAAGATTTTACTGCACCGACCGAGATTCCAGGGAGGAGTCCAGAGTCGGCCAGGCAGTGCTGCGCAACCTGTTCGCCTGAAGGTGGGCCAGGTGAGGAGGTAAGAGATGCTTAATGTTGAGTTGATGTAATGCTTAGTGTTGAGCCTTGCCACCTCCCGTGGTTGTGCATGTGTGTACTGCTATGTATTCTTGTATTCATGAGCATGTGAATCCATGCCAGACCCCATGCTGGAGAAGGAACAAGTTACTTACCTGTAACTGTTGTTCTCCAGTATGGGTCTGGCATGGATTCACATGCGAACCCTCCCTCCTACCCCTCTGCGGCTCTTCTCTTGGTCCTACTTCCACGTGCTACCAAATCTGAAGATGGCTGCCAGAGGAGGGGCTTAGGTAGAGGGCAATCATTGGCTGGGAGCAGTATGACCCAGAGACCAGTAATTGGTTATTAGGAGAAAGACAGTTCAGAAATGAAACTGAAACAGATTTTTTTCTTTACCGAGGATTCTGACGACGGGGAATATTCATGAGCATGTGAATCCATGCCAGACTCATGCTGGAGAACAACAGTTACAGGTATGTAACTTGTTCCATTCCCAACAAGTGCCGGAGTGCGGGGTATGGTCCTGGAACCACTGGGAGCCTGCTTTGCAGCAGAGGGACCGCTACTCTTATTCCCACCCACAGAGGATTTATCCCCACTAGACGTTTGGGTCTTAGGAGAGGAAGGTTTTGGTTTACCCGACTGTGATTGCATTCGGGACTCCTGACCTTTCTGAGAGGTCCCCTTTTCTTTGTCCTTCCTGCTGGAGTCCTTGGGGGACACCCGGTGGGAGACCCACTTGTCAGCTAGCCTGGCCAGCTTAAAGAGATCCAAAATGTTCTAGTCAGCAACATACTGACGCAGCTCTGGTGATCAGGCTTCAGAAAAATGCTCAAAAAACAAAAGGTGGGACAATTCAACAAAAGATTTCACCTTGTATCCATCAATCCACCCCATCATGTTCATATGTGCAGCACTCACCCAGTCAACCCAAGACACATTCTCTATTTTCTTAAATTCCCTGAACCTTTTAAGGTATTAGGTAGGTGTCTTGCCAAACTTGGCAATCAAAGCAGACTTCATTCACTCATACTGACCCCTTTCTTCCACGCTCAGTTTCAAAATAGTCGTATCCAGTTTGAGGCACTCTGCTTAACAAACACTTAGCCCAATCTCTCTTGTCAACATCATGAATTGCACAAGCCATTTCAAATGCTTCAATCCATTGGAGGATATCAGAACCCTCCACAAACACACCAACCAAATCTTTCATAAACTTGGTGGCTGGGGACCTGACACTCAACTGGTTTAGCTGAAGTCTCCACTCTAGCTTTCTCTAGCTGGATCCTCTGGTGCTCAGCGTCCCCATCTTTGAGTATCACTTGCTGTGACAACTCCTCTTTCTTTAACCCAGCTTCTGTTTCCACATTTTTGTATTGAAAGGCTAACTGTTCCTGTTGTAGCTCCAATTTTAAAAGTTCAATCTTCAGGGCTTTCCCCTGAAGAGCAGTGCTGGGGTTCGGAACAGAGGCAGTAGGAATGGTGGCATTCCCAGAATCACATTCAGCAACAACCGCAGGGAAGATTCCTCATTGGTTGCATCTCCCCCCACCCCCCCTCAAGAGCTTCACCATCAGTCTGGTAGTCCACCAGGGCAGCTATCAGCTCAGCCCTAGACTGATCCTCAAAGTCTAACTCCCTGGCTTAACAAAAACTTCTAAGCTCATCCTAGTCAATTTACCATTTGCAATAGACTCCATTACTTGTGATGCAGTTATCTTGTACACAACTAAACCTCAATTTAACAGAGTGCAGATATTTTGTAAGTGGCACAGTTATACACTGATTCTTAAAACGATAAGCATCTCACCGCTGCCACCAGTGTAAAGACTGAAGGGGGTGTCTGTACTCCTGCTCTCTATATGGTAGAGGAGAGACACAGAGGACCCAAGCCAAGATTCTCTATTGTTGGTAGCAATGGACAAGCAATCAGGGCCTAGATTCTCAGGAGGTGATGCAGGCTGGTTCTTAAGTACAGTGTAGCCCCCAAGCACCCACAAAGGAATGTCCAAACACTGTATTATTTAAAACAGTCTTTATATATTTAAGGTTCAAGTTTGTATACACAATCACAATAACTCACTTTGTGCTTAGTAAATCTACAATGGCAAATATATACAATTCTAAGTGGTACCACAATTATTATCAGCTCTCATTAAAGTGCATGAACTTTACTGTGGTCAAATGTCACACAAATCAAATAATAAAGGTAACCAAAAATAGATATAGGAGGGAAAGCAGCCGGTTACAACAATTGGCAGAATACTGGCCACATTACCTAGACACAGTTCTTTGTGGAGATTTCCCCCCCCCCCAACCTGGGCAACCTGTAAAATAAAGATACACTACAAGGCCAGTCCATATATTGTTTAATAAGTCTTATTTCCTTCTACAATGTTTCAGCCACCCCAATGTACCTGGAATAGCAGAGTTCAACGACGAGTCGTCGACGGATCCTTCTTGAGCGGCTCCCTTTAAAGCAGGAGCCACGGATCGTCGAGATCCCTCGAAGAAAGTGAATTCTGCATCGAGGCGGCAGCTTCGGTCCCAGCGGTGCTCATCGATGACAGAGTGAAGACGTCCTGCAAGGAAGAGGCGTGGGGGACACCCGGATGTCGATAGTTCAGGACTGCAAAGAGTTTGTGAAGAACTGTGGCCCAGCAAGGGCGTCGAGACGTCTGGCGTCTCTGCGGTCTTTGGGTGGCAGGAAACCTACCAGCGTATGCTCCTTGGCGCGTCGACGGTCTGGCCTTCTCTGGCAGGATAAGACGGTCGGCGGTACAGACGAGCGTGTCCGGGAATCTAGTGTCGTAATCAAGGGAGCGTTGCGGCTCCAGTCGTCTGTGTCACAGCGTGAAGCGGACCCCTCTTCTGGGCAACACAGCTTCGACTGGCCTCCAGCGGTTATAGCAAACCTGCAAATCCTGGTCGACAACTATGGATGGAATGTCCGGTGCTCATCTTCGTTCTCCTCTGCGTCCCCGTCCCCGGTCGGCAGCCTGTCGAGGGTCTGACTTCCAGGGAGCTTTGGCGAAGGTTAGCGGTGCTCGATGGTCCCTCTGAGCTCAGAAAGAGGGTGCCTAACCAGGTCCTTTCTTGGATCAGTCTCGACGGCTCTGTGGCTTTCGGATTTCGGCGAAGGGAGACCGCAGGCAACCTTCTTCTTCAGGCTTGGTTGTCGAGATCAAGTGTCAGTTTCAACTTCAGCTTCTGAAAGAATTCTAGCAGTGTGAGGACCCCAGATATACTAGTTGTTCTCCCCTTCATTATGCTGGGTCACACTCAGGCAACCAATCACTCAGAAGGGCATTCAGCAGTCAGCCAATCAGGCATACAGTGCATTCTGGCCATTCTCCTCCCTCTCAGACACTTGCAACAAGGAATGTGTATTGGAACAAGTACTCAGCCATTCAATACTACACACTACATTCATTGTATTTCATACTAGAAACCAGACATCCACAACAAGAAGTGCATATTGGTCTCACACTCCATTCACCCAGGTCCCACCCACAGGGTGTACCCAAACATACAGTCACTGGGAAGGCTCCAGCCAGTCTGGCCTGGACTTCACAGCAACACCATATATGGAACTTCACCCAACAGCCAGTCAGGGGGAAGGGACAGAGTCAGGGCTTCCCAGGTCTTTGGGAAAACAAGGTAACCGGCAATAGAAAGCAAGAGGCCATAGGGGCCAACTTGTTGCCTATCAGGAATCAACTGATTCCAATGGCAGGGCCTGGGTATCCCAAAACGGAGGATACTCAGAGCACCTGTCAAATACAGCATGGAGCTGCCACCAGCCCATACCTTGCTCAGTGGGCCACGCACAGATGCCCATAAACTTACACTAGGGGCACAGGGTTGTACCCCCACCCATGGGTGCCATAAGGATATCCCCTGGGTCTCTACACCAGCCCAAAAACAGGAAGCGCTGCACTGCCAGGGGTCCCACATGGACTCCTGGGCAGAAAACAATACAGAACACAAATGAAAAAGGACTACAAGACAAAGACAAGGAGGCCCTGTCCCTCCAATGCATTTCCAGCATCACAATGATATTTTCTAGCGCGGCTGCATATCCTACAACAGGATTGGTTCTGTGTTCGATAAGCAAAAATTACAATTAATCACGGGCAGTTTTCAAATGGGCGTGATGCATTTTCCAAAAGTGGGCACTGCAAAGTTTGCTTACAGTTATGTGAAGCGGTTACCCTTGTTACGGCTTCTTGCTTCTGATCGCAGAGTGCCGGCGTTCATTTGACCTCAAACGTTCCCGGCTCATTCCGTTTTTCAAAGGCTTGGTCCTTTTATTGTTTTTGGGATGTTTCTAAGTGGCTCATTACCTGTGCCCGGCTAGTGGTAGTTCTAGTCCTCTTTTTATCTTCATTAGCATAGCATTTGTTTCCTGGATACTATTTCACAATAGTTACTAAAAGGGATTGAAAGGGTTGGATGCCTGCGGCTCATTGTCAATCCAGTTCTCTTTTCATCTTCATTAAAGGAACCGTCTTTGCTAAAAGTTGCATGACGACGGTTGCTAAGAGACACAATGAAAGTTAGTTGCTACCACTGGTGTTGTATTTTCAAAGCTGTAATGTCATTACTACAGCACTGCGATGGGATTCTAGTGTCACACATTGGATTAGAATTACTTCTCTTACCATCCAGTTTGCATGATCATCTCTCTAATTCTAGCACAGGGATCCATGCGTGGTTGGTGCGATCCTCTTAGTTTCGAGACTTCAGGTGGCAATTTGTTTCATGTTTTCTTCCTTAACTTAATTAATTAACTAACCAATCTAGTTTCTCATTTAGGCCTTTGTCGACACTTTTTGCCAGATGAATTAGCTGCTGTTCTTTTTTTAGAAGCGTCCTCTTATCCAGTTTGCTATATATGCCGGTTCTCATTTTAAATGGAACTGTCCATCTCAATTCTTCTGGTCGATGTACTTGTTCGATCCAGTGTCCCATTAGGGGTGCGTTGGGGGTCTGTTTTTTTAGACAACTTTTGTGCTCTATTATCCTTGATTTTATTTTTATTTCTATTTTCCCAATGTATAGTTTGTTACATGGGCACCACATATCATATATGACCATCATTGAATTACAGTTTGTACATTTAGTTTGTTTGCATGGTTTTGTCAAGCCGATGTCCATCTCTGTGTTTTTGGTGGTAAGTGAACATCATGAGCAGGTCCCACATGGATAATGGCCAATTAATTCAGGCATGCCCTATTTCTCCGGCAGTGTTTTTTGTGTCACTGGTTTTAGGCTGATGTCGTTGTGCGTTATTTGATCTTTTAGATTTTTGCCTATTTTAAATGCCACTATTGGTTTATTCAGTGGTTTGGTGCTTTTTTTAATGATGATCTTTTTGATGAAATTGGCTATATGTGTTGACGAACACTAGTTTGTCTCCGTTGTTTTTATTTTAGGGGTTTTTATATTCCAAAAGCAAATTCAGATTGTTGTTTCTAGTTCTTTTGAGTGCTTGTGCAGTTAGCTCCAATGGGTAGCCTCAATGGTGTAGCCGTTCACTCATGGCTCAGGCTTCTCTTTGAAGTCTTCTTTGTTCATGCTATTTCTCCTTAGGCGTAAAAATTGCCCTAGTGGAATATTGTCCCTCACATGGCGGGGATGAAAGCTATTGTCGTGGAGAACCGAATTTCGATCTGTTGCTTTGTGGAACGGTAAAGGGTTTTCTTTTCCTGTTCCACTGTGATGGTGATGTCCAAAATGTTCAATTCTTCTTTGCTGTGGTTGAAAGTACATTTAATTATCCGTCTTGTTCATTAACCCATTTGCAGAACAGTTGTAGATCTGCTCCGCTACCATTACATAAGACCAGGATATCATCAATATAGCGTCTCCATGCTCGTATATGCTTAGCATGCGGGTTGTTGTTACTATGGATTTTTGTTGCTTCCATATATAGGTTGGCCAAACTCAGTGCCAAGGTTGCCCCCATGGCAGTGCCATGTATCTGCCCGTAGAACCCACCATTAAAGTGGAAATAGCTTTCACTGAGCATCATTTCTGCACAACATAAGATGAAGGAAACTGGTGTTGTAATGACTGTATAGTCTTGAAGTAATTTTTCGTCAAGCATCTCAATTGATGCCCCTTGGGGAATGCTGGTGTATAAGGCAATCGCGTCCAATCAGACTTCGTTTTCTGGATCGAAAATTCATTCCTTCCATTTCTTTTATGATTTGTGTTGTGTCTTGCACGTATGAAGACATCTTTCATACTAATGGTTGTAAAAAGGCATCAGCAATGCGGGATAATGGTTCTAGCAATGAATTAACCCCGGATACAATGGGTCTGCCTGCGGGGTCCTGCATAGATTTATGAATCTTAGGCAACTTATAGAATTGTGGTATTTTCGGTTTGTCCATTATGAGGAATTCAGCCTCTTTCGAAGATACCCTGACACTTTTTTTTTCCCCGATTTTGTTCAAAATGATTTTTTGTAGCTTGACCGTTGGGTCTCTGTTTAGTCGTTCATAACAGTTAAGATCTAATAACTGTTTGTCACAGTCTCTCATATATGCCTCTCGATCTTGTATGACAATGGCTCCTCCTTTGTCGGCTTTGAGAATGACTGGCTCTACTGGCGTGCAGATTCTTCATGGCTGTCTTTTCCTTATTGCAGGTGTTATTGAAAATACTGTTGCCTACCGATTGTTATTCAAAATGTTCACGGTTGCAGAGCACCCTGTTCTCAAATAGTTTGGCTTCTATACTCTGTGCTTGTGTGGGCACACAATAGAGGGATTTTATCTGGAGACCGGTATCAGTGTCTCTCTCTTCTGGCTCTTTATCTTGGAAGAATTGTTGTAAGTGTATTTTTCTCATGAATCCAAGAACGCCTGGCGGAAGAGGAATGTGTTGTGTAAGTTTTTGTTGACAAAGCCCATTCCTCTCTCCAAGATCCTGGTTTTCTTCTGGGGTCAGAGTATATGTGGAGAAGTTCACCACAATGCTCTCATATTACGTGTCACGCTTGGCTCCATGCCCTAGGCTTTGGTGCCCCTCTCTAAAAAATGATGGTCCCTGTTGCCTCTTTTCTCTTGATTTGCCTGGTTGCTATTTTTTCTACCACGATAGTTGTTCCTTCTTCTTTGATAACATCAATAAAAGCCTCCTGGGTTGGCACCTGCTTCCCCATCGTTACTTCCATCACTGGAACTAAATGATGTTGTTCTAAATCTCCCTCTTTTTTTCTGCACATTCCCATGGCTATTTTGCATGTCTTCTTTTTGATCATTGTGATTATAATTTTCTTGCGTGTATCAAAATGCTTTCTCATGTGTGAAATTTAAGAGATACTTATTCATACGCCTCACTCAATCTCGTAGGGATTCCTCTTTCAAATCATTAATTTCAATGAAGAGTGTGTCTACTTTTTTTTTTTTTTTTTTGTGTAGCTCCAAACAAACTACCTTCTTGATTTCTTCTTCTAATGTGTTGAGATCACCCAAAATGTTCTCAGTCATTTCACTTGCAGTATCGATTATCAGGATGATCCGGTCCCGTCCACATTAGTTCGCAATATAACTCCATTGCAGAACAAAATTCGTGTTGTCCAGCAAGAGTCTGGGTTTGTTATGCACGACTAGCCCTTGTGGGAGTGTGCTTTTGTGTAAATATTCCAGCATGATGGAACCATGCAGTTCTGTACGAATCAGTCTCTTTTTCAGTTGGGGTAGTTCATCCCAATTTGTTATATTGGTTGTTGCCTCCGCTGAACCCCATAAAATGGATGCTTTTGTAAGCAATCTGTGACATATTTGTTATCATAACTTTTGCACCGTTCCACCGCCCTTGTCCAATAGCGATGTGTGGTTATCAAACAATTATTTAGGGTTATGAAAAAACCAAAAGCCTTTACAGCCACCAATGATGCAGTACTAAGGTAAGGGCTTCAGACCAAACTCTAACGGTTGTGCGAGTTCTGATTATACCCAAAATCAAGGGTATATCCTCAGTCTTTTGGCCATGCCGGATGCAATACAATACTGTGAGAGGCGTGAGGGAGAACAAACCTACCTCAACAAGCAACCCATCAAGGTTGTGAACCTTACGTTGTAGACAAAAGTGCTTATGGGTAAAGCTATGTTTCAAGAGGGTAGGGTCCCTGTATAACAGGGGTTCCACTATTGCTTGAAACCAAGCACGCGTATGACTGAATTGCAATAAACTAGTAATACACAATAAATGTAATTACAAAAATACATATTTTTGTACAATCCTGTTAAAAAGATTTTTTTTATAGAATGCACAAAATACAAAGACGGTTTCTACAACAGGTGTTTCTCTATATTGTTCACTAATACTAATCAAGTGATGTGCAAGGGTGATTTTTTTAAATTTAACTTGCATCAACCATTGTACTCCAACTCATTCTCACTCATACATACTTGTTAACTCATACTGACACATCCCAACATGTTTCTTTCCTCTACGTCTGATTGAAATGACATTAGGGAAATTCCTCAGGTGCTGGCTGTCTTATTTGTGCAAATGGCAATAAATCTACAAAAACTAAATTAATTTTAGAGGGCATTTGCTTTACTACTTATAAGTGATGGATGTGCTCTTAGGTTTTTATCCGTGATGTGGTCCAAACTTCTATGGGATATCATGAAACATAATGAACATTGGTATTATTGTGCCATATGTTCTGAATTGTTTAATCTTTTGCGCACACACACTTCTAATAATTGGTTTGTGCTAGTACATTTTAATTGCAATGATTAGCTAAGCTTGCACTCTTAACAGATTGGGCTGGGTCAGAAAAGAAACTGGAGTCCAAGTTTTTGGAGAGCTGGGAGTACACAGTGCGGTCTAGGTGTTAGGCTATTAAGCAGGTATTGTAAATTGGGAGGTAGGTGGCAGGAATGAGAGGGGTCATGCATAGACTTTTTAAGTCAGGGTTTAATGTGTGAGGTTTCGGGGGCTGGGGAGGGGGTTGAGAGAGAGATGTATATAGATTCTGCGATGATCCTATACAGTTCCCTGCTAGGGTTTAGGTTGTTGACTTTTTGGCTTTCCTGATTTCCATCCTTGCCCATTTGAAAAGTTTGTCCAAATCACCCATGCAGTGCTAAGGGCTGCAGGGGTGTCCCCCGCACCCTTGAACACTATATTGTGTGCACGGGTGTCACCTGATCCCAAAAAAACTGAGATCCAAATGTTCGAGGAAGAAGAGGCAGAAGATTATTTTTCCAAAATAATCTTTGGTCTTTTCTCCACTGAACATTGCTGACTTGACCCCCATCTCCACCCCCCTACTTACCTTGCGGCCGCTGACTCGCAGTGTCTCTGCGACGCCTGTTCACTTTCACTTCTGTGATCGGGAACCATCGCCACAGGGTCCTTTCCTTTTTGTAATTTTGTTTTTGGGATGGCTGCAGGGGACACCCCCCCCCCCCCCCGCAGCCCTCCTCTTCTTCTTTTTTATTTTTTTGGGGCTTTTTTGGGATCAGCTGTGCCCCCGCAGCCTTAGCACCACATGGGTGATATGGTCGAAATTTTTCGCCATTTGGAATTTTCAAACGGCCGAAATTCAGCCAAATCAACCATTGGGTCTAATAAACTCGGTCATTTGGGATAATTCCCAAAGCGTACATTTAGCCAACTGTCAAAGGTATCCCCCTCCCGACTTCGCTCAGAGGTAGCCCCTCTGTGATCCATGACCCTCCGACCTACCCTGTGCCCCTACGACCTCACCCCACTACACATTACAGGTAGTATCGCTTACCCTAATGCCCAATATAGCCACAGTGCTTTGTAAGGAAGGCATGGTATCAACAGTAAGACAGACACAAGTGACCACAGTTCAAGGGTGTTTATTGAACTTGCAGAAGGGTGTGATAAACGCCTATCTAAACCTAAATCTAAGACTATCAAATAATAATGCAGTCCTAGTGGAGTCTTGTCAAAATAAAAGGGCCTATACTAAAAAACCTATTGCCATTCCTTACCAGTAATTTAAAAATAATGTGTGGTAATGTTCATGAAAAAGAAAGCAGTGTTCACAAAATGTCTGGATGCTCAGTCCGATGGCCTCCAATCCCCATGTTTGCAGCAAGGGACAAGGCGGGTCACTTGACCTAAGCGCGCACACTGGCTTCTGTGGCACGAGGCTATTGTTGCATTTTCCCAGTTCAGGACCTCCTATGTCCAAGTCTCTTTACTGATTGCACGTTTCTTGATGCTGAGGGCCGACTGTACCAGCAACAATATGCAAACAATATTTTCCTTTCACCAGTATTCAACTTGGGTAGTCAGCCCGGATCCCCTTCAGCCAGGATCAGAGAATAATTTTTTGGTTGACCCCCGGTTCACCCCGGATCCCCCTCTGCCGGTCCGGTCTCAGATCCCTTCCCTTTTGTTCAATCAGTCTCCCTCACCCAGGCTCTGACCAATTGTGATGTACATTAAACTATCATAGACTTTTGAATGTGCACAGGGTTTAGCTTGACCGGTTTCATGACTACTTCAATTTCAACATTCCTTTCTCTCACACTCCGCATCAGTTGAATACCTAACAGAGACTTTCGAATGAGCACCCACGTGGCGCCGGACCTCTCTGTGTATGATATCTTTTCTTGGCTTTCAATCGTATTCGTGTCGCTCATCACAAACGCTTCACACACTACACTGTTCTCTTTATAAATGTTGGCGCTTAACAAAAGCTGGTTTGGTATCAGTCTCTCCAACTCACCGGCTCTGTTGTCTTTTCTGATGACGCTCTGTTGTAGGAGCCAAAGACAGTACCATGGCGGCAATTGCTCCGCCCTGCCTTTATCGAGCAGAGTCCTGGGTAGACTCAAGAGAAGACATATGCAAACGTGAGATACTTCAATGAGCCAGGTATTTTAAGGAAAACCACTAGAAGACAGAGAACCACAGAATATGCCACGCCAGAGGAGAGGACGACGCTCGAGAAACCATGGAAAAAGGATACGCAAAATGGAACCGAATTGGGCTATCACTTCAGGAACCACTAACACAACAGTGGGACGCATTCCCACGAGCCCGATTGTAATCGGAGCCACCACGAAAACAAGACAGAAATCACTCTAGTTAACGCCATACCTCTCAACCGACTACTCGCCAGAGCAGCAACCTACAACCAGAAACATTAGACATGTCAGCATCATACCGGGACTCCAAAGGGAAACGTCAAACGCACAAAAGGAGAACAATGGGCGATGACACCTCTCCATACATTACAATAAACCAAGGGGACCACCGATAACATCAACCTGAAAAAGAAGAGGATCCAGAAGAAAACGTGAACCCAATATGAAACTTAGCCGACCTACTGAACGACGGAACAGAATCAAGAGAACCCAACCTACACCCCGAGGACAATGAGCGCCGCCAACAAGACCACCAGGAGACTCGAGCAAGAACCAAACCAGACAATATAAAGAACAAAATACACTGCAACCTAATCAACAGCAGATCTATGTTCAAACACACAACAGAGAGCTACTTTGCGACAGGCGAATAGACATCCTATTCATCATAGAAACCTGGCTAGCTGAAAGCTACAAAGTCCTACTACACAGCTGTCTGCCTGTCAATTTCAAATACATACATGCAAACAGAAAAGCAAGAAGAGGATTTGCCGTGGCTTACAAAGAATATCTAAAAATAAGAACAGCCGATCCGCTGAGCATTCCGAACTGCAAATCCCTCGTTCTACGCCTGACCTTTGACAGCAAACAAACCTCACATTTATACTCGTTGATAGACCGCCGACCTACAACGCAACCTTCATAGGCACCTTCGTAGAAGCGGTCATGAACATGACCATTAAACATGATCACCTGATTATTCTCGTCAATTTCAACTTATGGTTCGAATGAGAGAACGCGAACCCACAGAAAACTCAAACTAAACAGCTTGTGACAATGAAACTACGACAAATGGTTAAAGGAGACACGCACACAGCAGGCCACACTCTGGATGCAATCTTTGCCAATAAAAACTTGATCACAACAGCGCCACCAATCCAAATACTCTGGAGCGACCACCTCATTTTACCCTTCATGGTCAAAATACCATCAAAAGCATCCAACAGTCCCACCCCCAAAAAAACGATCTGGAAAAGAAACTGGAGAACCATGAAAAGCAGTGATCTAGAAGAAAAACTAGAATCCTCAAAGCCATCGAATGCAACCCTGGACGCAACTGACATAGAAAACAAAACAGACACAATCCTGAAATGGATTCCGAAAACAATACAGAGCATCTCTCTGGAAAAAATAAAACTCCCACCACAAAAGAAAGCGGGACCGGATGCTTCACACCCCACCACAAAGAGATGAAAATAACAAGCTGGAAAGTTGAACAAGAATGGAGGAAAAACTACAACCACTGCACAGGATAGCGTACAACAAACAGATCAGATTGTACAAAGCTTCTAAAGCAGAAATTCTCAAAGCAAAAAAAGGAACACTACATTGACCGGATCACAAAAATGATCAACACTCAAAGAACATCGTCGTAAACGAGAAGAGAAATCCGCCCGGATGCAATAACATACCGGTCCCCTCGCAAAAATGTTGCAACGATCTTGCAGACCACTTTAAGAGTAAAATAACCAACATACATCGGATCATGCAAAGCAGACGGCTAACACGACGTTCTCCACATCCAACCAACCCCTGGCTCACAGAACAGGCTGAACATCTTTCCCAGATGTCAAGAGAAACATTCATCCGCTTGGTGAACAAAAGCAACAAGGCAGGCTCCCCAATTCACCCCTGTCCACCGGACAGCTGCAAATCAATCCTTAGACACAGGGTACACCATTGGAATACTACCTAAACCTCTCCAATCTGTCACTTTCAACCGCAAGAGTACTACGAGCCTTCAAATCTGCCTAAATCAAACCACTCCTCAAAGATACATCAGGCGATTTGGAAGATCTCTCAAACTACAGACCGATAAACATTCCTTACCCGGCAAAACTAATAGAGATCTAGGTCTATGAACAAATACTGGAACACGTCGAAAATAACCAACTACTAGACCAGGCACAAGTAGGCATCACACCTATGAGAGGAACGGAGAAGGCTCTACTCTCTATGTGTGACGACCTAAAGACCAATGCAGACTCCAACAAACACCCGGCACTGATACTACTGGACCTCTCCACAGCATTTGACACAGTCAACCATAGCACCATCGTCAAGTGACTGGAAGAAATGGGGATCAGCGACAGGGCGTGGCTTTGGATTAAATCTTTCTTGACCGAAATAACAGAAAAAGTATGGCTAAACCATTCAAATCCTCACTGTGGGACACCACTTGTGAAGTTCCACAAGCCTCCTCATTATCCCCACAACTGTTCAACATCTAAATGACGCCTCTAATCAACATCTTGAAAAGACACAGCCTCACATGCTACAATTACGCAGACGGCAATGAAGAGAACCCCACGCTGACAGACTGTCTGGAAGAACTCTACTATTAACCTTAAAATTAATGCAGACTAAACAGAAATCCTGATTACACCTGGCAACCAAGGAAACCATAATGGCCCCCAGAACTGGGAACTGCACCTGAACCATCCAAAGTACACTAGAACCACGAGTAAATGTCATTTAGAAATGCTTCTTCCATTTTTACACAATCAAAAAGATTCTACACTTTCTTTGCTTCATGCACAAAGCACTTGCCATCATCTCCCCATCATGTCCAAGATAGACTACACCAACTGCATATACCTTGGAATGCCTGTTTACTTGCTGAAGAAACTGCAACGAGTACCGCTGCCCGACTTCTCCTCAAGCTCTCCAGAGGAAACCAATTCCCACCAGCACTAAGAATGCTACATTGGCTTCCAGTCCAAAAAAGAATCTCCTTCAAAACAATGTGCATAACACAGAGAGCCATCTACAAACCAACAAGAACACTTAAGATCCTGCAGCAACATTCGCCTAGAACCTAAGCTCTACACAAGAAAAAACCTGGCGTATCAGCCTTCTCTTGCATAGCAGCAAAACTCTGGTTCTCCAGCATGGGGTCTGACATGGATTCACATGCTCATGAATATTCCCCGTCGTCAGGCCGGGAATCCTCGGTATAGAAAAAATCAGTATCAGTTTCGTTTCTGATCTGTCTTTCTCAGTAGTAACCAATCACTGGTCTCTGGGTCATACTGCCCCCAGCCAATGACTGCCCTCTCCCTAAGCCCCGCCCCTGGCAGCCATCCTCAGATTTTTACCACACGTTCAAGTGTTGGGAGTCCTCGTGCTGTAGCTCTCGAGCTTTTGCTGCGTTTTCGCGCTTTTTTCAGGAGATTTTCTCATTTTTTCGGTTAAATAGAGCCTCAAGCTCCACCGTTTATACATCCGATCAACGGGAATCCGTTTCGGAGTTTCTACGCCCCTCAAGGGTGAAGATTTCGTCGAGTTACACTTTTGGAGGATTCCAGAAGTTCCGAGGCCTACCCCAGACATGGCCCAGGAGAAAGGGAGCTAGACGCCCGGGAAGCTGTTCAGGACCTGCCCTGGATGCCAGCTTCAGAATGTGTTCAAGGAGGACGAGCATTTGTTATGCCTCTACTGTCTCCATGAGGACAAGACGCACAAGGAAAAGGATTGCGCATTTTGTGGGAACATGTCGGAGCGGACCATGAAGGATCGCCACCTCCGTCTCGCCAACTGGCTGGAAGGTAAGAGCCCGCCAGGCGAGAAGAAAAAGAAGTCTGAGCGGTCTTCTAAGTCCTGTGAGGGTGCCCCGGCGACAGGGGCCCAACAAAAGGCTAAGCTCCGCGGGCACCGGTAGCGCCGAACGGTCGGGCTCCTTTGCTGCCAGGCAGGGCGCATCCTCCCCGGCGCCATCAACCACGAGCCAACGCTCTGGCTCGGGTAAGAGGAAGTCCGAGAACCCGGCAAAGCTTCTGGAGAGGCCCCGGTCGATCTCGAAGATTCCGGCAGAGGGGGAGCGAGGCTCGGACCCTCCCCCCCCCCCCCCAAGGTGAAGGCCCCAGGCGTACAGGTGACGTTGGCCTTAATTCACCCTGCTAAGACCTCGATTGAGGATGTCGCCACGGCCCTGGCTCAGCCTGTAGAGGCTACACCAGTGGAGGTGCCCTCAGGTACCAGAGCCTCCCTGCCACCGTGGAGGGAGTCGTCTTTCAGGCCCATCGAGAAGACCCCACAAAGTCCTCGTTGGAAAGTGTGGGGGAGGGGCTGGTGGCCATCGTGGATACGGACACGACCTCTGAAGAGGAGCTCATCCAAGTCGTGGAGGAGCCCCAGCCCACCGGGAGGGATCCCGACGAGGGCGACGGTGTCGCAGATGAGGCTCCTCAAGAGCCCTCGCTCCTGTCGTTTCCGGCGCCGCAGGACGCCTCGGCGGCCATTTTGTCAGCCATCCAGTCCTTATGCTCGGAGATAAGGACTAGGTTGCCCCTTCCCCCGACGGAGGTACCCGAGCCAGACCCGACGGGGGAACCTGAGCCAGGACCTTCGGAGAGCCCACCACTTAAGAGGAGGACGACGCATCCTAGGCCTCCTCTCCCGCCTCTGCGGCCTTCTCTGCCTTCCCCCCGGTCCACTACCCACGGGGATGATACAGGCATGGACACGACTACGACGGGTACGGATGACGACAGAGGCGACGACGGGACGTGTCCCCCGTCGCCCCCTGCCCGGGCGTCCCCGCCCAACGAGATTGGATCCTTCCATGCTATGATTTCCAGGGCATCCGAGCTCTTCCAGCTCTGCCCCGAAGAAAAGAAGAAGGAAGGGTTCCTTTACCAACGGCGCGAGGCTAAAAGGAAGACGGTCCTCGTCGTACCGCTTCTTGATGACATCTGGGATGAGGGGCTTGCCCTCCTCAAGAACCCTGCCACGGCTCCTGCGAAGAGGGACCGGTAACGAGAAGAAGTACCGGGTCCCCCGACGTTGCCCCCTTGTGCCTTAGGGCGCAATCTACCCTAGATTCGGTCGTTTCGGCGGCAGCCAAGAAGAAAGAGGGGGGTGCATCG
Source organism: Ambystoma mexicanum (assembly GCF_040938575.1). NCBI lineage: Eukaryota > Metazoa > Chordata > Amphibia > Caudata > Ambystomatidae > Ambystoma > Ambystoma mexicanum. Next base: position 1,346,486,094 of record NC_090921.1, read on the forward strand.
GCCTCGACTTCAACCTCCACGCCGGACGGCGAGGGTAGGAAGCTGGATGCGATGGGACAACTGGTCATCTCATCTGCAGCGACGACCATCAAGGCGGCCATCGCCTTGGCCATCGTAGCCCGCTACGACAGGGAGTTGTGGTTCAAGATCGCCCCTCTGTTGGACTTCCTTCCGGATGCCAAGAGGGCTGAGGCCCTGGAAATCTTACAGGAAGGTGAGATTGCCTCGGACCACGCCATTACGGTGGCTACGGACATCGCCGACACCGGTTTCCGTCAGTTGGGCAACGGCGTTTGCCTAAGACGACGAGGATGGCTCAAGGTGACGGATTTCCGCCAGGATGTACAGACCAAGGTTTTGGACATGCCCTTCGATGGGAACAACCTTTTTGGCAAGGCGGTTGATGAGTCCGTTCAGGCGATCAAGACGGACACGGAGACGGCCCGTGCACTGGGTGTGCTCCAACAGCGACGGCCGTCCTTTCGGAGCTCCGGAGGCTGACAGGGTGCCTCCAAAGGAGCCGGCAGCAGCTCCTCTACGTACCGTCAAGCGGCAAGATCTTCGTCGCAGGAGGCCTACAGGGGACGCGGCAAGTCAGGTGGATCCCGCCGTCGTCGCCAAGGTGGTCAAGGAGGCAAAGCGGCCTCCAAGCAAGATTGAACCGACCGTCGGGTCGGGCCCCCGCCGAAGCACCCCGGTGGGAGGCCGGCTGACGAAGTTCGTCGGCGTGTGGGAGTCCATCTCCACCGATCGTTGGGTGCTGGACGCCCTGGCCCTGGGGCACGCCCTCGAGTTCCAGAAGAAGTGCCCCCGCATTCCTCCCGTGGCCAGGAAGGAAAATCACGTCCCTCAACTGCTGTTGGAAGTAAGGGCGATGCTCAGGAAAGGTGCCATCGAGCTTGTTCCAAAGAGGCTTCGGGGCTCCGGAGTTTACTCAAGATACTTCCTCATAAAGAAGAAGACAGGAGGATGGCGTCCCATCCTGGACCTGCGACGACTGAACAAATACATCAAGGCACAGAAGTTCCGGATGGTCACCCTCCAGCACGTGCTGGGACAGCTGGAGGAGGGCGTTTTCCTGTCGTCGTTGGACTTGGAGGATGCATACTTCCACATCCCTATTCTAAAGAGACACCGAAAGTTCCTCAGGTTCGTGGTCAAAGGGCGGCACTACCAGTTCAAGGCCCTCCCGTTCGGATTAAAATCGGCGCCCAGGGTGTTCACCAAGTGCCTAGCACCGGTGGCGGCGCGGCTGCGCCTGCAGGGGATCCACGTCTACCCCTACCTGGATGACTGGCTCATACGGCCAAGGACAAGGGAGCTCGCCGTGGAACACACTGCGAAGACCGTCCAGCTGCTCACGGACCTGGGGTTCTCCATCAACTTTCCAAAATCCCACCTGGTCCCGTCGCAAGTCGCCCTGTTTCTGGGAGCACAGCTCGACACCGTGGCGCGGCAGGCCTCACCGTCGGAGGAAAGTATAAGGACCATCCTGGGAAAGGTGCAACGTCTGCTGGCCACGGACGTGGCCAGAGTGAGGTCTATCAAGTCCCTCCTCGGAATGATGTCCTCCTGCATTTATCTGGTGCGCCACTGCAGACTTCGGATGCGGCCCTTGCAAGAATTCCTCGACGCCCACTGGATCCAGACGACGGCAGCTTCGAGGACAGGATCCCGCTCGACGAAGCGTTCCGTCAGGCGATACGATGGTGGGGTGTCCGCTCTCATCTGAAGGCGGGAACAGGGTTCCTAGCCCCGGCCCACCAGGTGACGGTGACGACGGATGCCTCCCTGGAAGGTTGGGGAGCGCACACCGGAGGTCTCCACGTGAGAGGCCTTTGGCTCCCGGAGGAGAAGACTCTCCACATCAACATCTTGGAGCTCCGTGCAGTGTTCTGGGCCCTCAGGTCCTTCCTTCCGTCCCTCAAGGGCAAGGTGGTGAGGATCTTCACCGACACCACCACCACAATGTTTTACATTTGGAAGCAGGGCGGAACCAGATCCCCTGCCCTATCCAAGGAAGCCCAGGATCTGTGGCATTGGGCCGTCGCCCAGGGGATGTTTCTGGTACCCTTTCATCTGGCAGGGATAAAAAACACCATCGCCGACTCACTTTGCAGAGAGCTGTGCTCGTGCCACGAGTGGGAACTGCGCCAGGATCAAGTGGACCGACTCTTCCGACGATGGGGCGAACCCCAGATCGATCTCTTCGCGACGGCGGCGAACTCCAAGTGCCGGAGGTTCGCCAGCAGGTTTCCCCAACCGAGGAGCATGGGCGATGCTTTCTCGTTCCCCTGGGACGGCCTGTTCCTTTATGCGTTCCCGCCATTGCCGTTGCTACTCCGGCTCGTCAACCAGCTCAAGAGGTCCCGGTGCAGGATGATCCTCGTCGTACCGGAGTGGGTTCCCAGACCTTCTGGACTTGTCAGCGTCCATACCAGTCAAGCTACCGACGGACGCGGATCTTCTCTCCAGAGAAGGAGGCGCCATTCTTCATCACGAACCAGAGTCGCTGAACTTGCAGGCCTGGCTCCTGCAGCACTAGAGTTTGGAGGATACGACATCCCGGCCGACTGCAGAGAGGTTCTTGCGGAGGCCAGGGCATCCTCAACTCTCAAGTGCTACGGACACAAATGGAAGAGGTTCTCTGTCTGGTTCCGTGCACAGAAGATTAACCCTCTGCAGATTACGGCCCCTCAAGTATTGCCGTACCTATTGTCTTTGGCCAAGGCTGGCCTATCTCACGCTTCCATCAAGGTACATCTGGCTGCCGTCTCACGTTACACCAGAACTACAGGACGGGCGTCCTTGTGGTCTCATCGACTGGTGAAGGAATTTATGAAAGGACTGTTCGTATCATTCCCGCCGGTGAAGGCCCCTGCCCCGGCGTGGGAGCTCAACGTGGTGCTGACTAGGCTCATGGGGGCCCCATTCGAGCCTATGCATTCAGTGCCATTGAAGTTTGTCGTGGAAGACAACATTCCTCGTGGCCATCACCTCTGCACGACGAGTGGGAGAGATCCAGGCCCTGTCTTGCAAGCCTCCATACTTGACTTTTCACGACACGAGGGTGGTGCTGAGGACGCACCCCTCCTTCATGCCCAAGGTGCTGTCGGACTTCCACCTCAACGAGCCCTTGGTGTTGCCAGTTTTCTTCCCGTCGCCGGCTGAGAGGACTCTGCACTCGCTGGATGTAGCTAGAGCACTGAAGTTCTACGTGGACCGCACAAAGAGTTTTCGGAAGACATCACAGCTGATTGTGAACTTTGGACCTGTGAATCAAGGGAAGGCTCTGTCGAAGACTTCCATTTCCAGATGGCTCTCCGGCTGCATCATGCACTGTCACCGGTTGGCAAACCGACCGTTGCCAGGCCGTCCGAGGGCCCATTCGGCCAGAGCGATCGCTGCTACTACGGCGTTCCTGTCTGGTGTGCCCCTGCTCGACATCTGCAGGGCTGCTACGTGGAGGTCAACGCACACCTTCACGAGATTCTACTGCGTCGACCGGGATTCCAGGGAGGAGTCCAGAGTCGGCCAGGCAGTGCTGCGCAACCTGTTCGCCTAAGGTGAGCTTGGTGAGGAGGTAAGAGTTGCTTAATGTTGAGTTGTTGCATTGCTTGATATTGAGCCTTTTGCCACCTCCCGTGGTTGTGCATGTGTATACTGCTATGTATTCTTATATTCATGAGCATGTGAATCCATGCCAGACCCCATGCTGGAGAAGGAACATGTTACTTACCTGTAACTGTTGTTCTCCAGCATGGGTCTGGCATGGATTCACATGCGAACCCTCCCGCCTACCCCTCTGCGGCTCTTCACTTGGTCATACTGCCACTTCACGTGCTACCAAATCTGAGGATGGCTGCCAGGGAGAGGGCAGTCATTGGCTGGGGGCAGTATGACCCAGAGACCAGTGATTGGTTACTACTGAGAAAGACAGATCAGAAACGAAACTGATACTGATTTTTTCTATACCGAGGATTCCCGGCCTGACGACGGGGAATATTCATGAGCATGTGAATCCATGCCAGACCCATGCTGGAGAACAACAGTTACAGGTAAGTAACTTGTTCCTTACTGTTATGCCTATAGTAAAAAAATCTGTATTAGATCATCACGACCCTTCCAATCTCTGCCCAATAACGAACTGTAACTTTCTCCTAAGAATCTTGGACAAAGTTGCTACTATCCAACTCCAAGATTATGTCGACACAAACGAACTCCTACCACCCAACAATCAGGCTGTAGAGGAGCACATGGTATGGAGACGATTTGCTTGATCATTAAAAACTCCACGAGGCTCTAGATAAATCAGGTAACTGTTCTCAGGGATCTATAGACTGGGAAACATCCTTCCTCAAAGATCGGAGCTCCAAGATCCACTGGGGTGATCATTTCTCTATACCCCGACTTATAAATTGTGGCGTACCCCAGGGGGCCAGCCTATCGCCCCTTTTGTTTAATCTTTATCTACAATGTCCCTATTAACCAACTGATGTGTATTTTCGGCGAAGTTTGAAAAAAAGACCAAACTAGTCATTGAACTGACCAGCTGTCATACCACAGACAATAATAAACTTGCTAGCATCTACAGCTCCATCGAAGCCTGGATGATGACAAACTCGCTTTGCCTCAACGGAAGCAAGACTGAGCTCATGATCTTTGGATCACCCCAGGCTAGAGCTAAACTAGACACAGATTACACCACCTTGAAGAACAAAGACACAAATATAAGGGTCCCAGACAAGGTCAAGACATTGGGTGTCTACCTGCAAGCATCCTTGTGAGCGGAAGCCCACGTTACATACCTGAAAAAACAATTGCTGATTCCACCAAAGGCTGATCAATCGCATCAGGCCTGTATTGAGTAAACGAAACAGCACCATTCTCGCCAGAGCCATAATCCTATCTAGACTACGGGAATACACTGCTGATGGGGGCTAAAAAGAAATGCATCAAACAATGTCAGATCCTACAGAACAACGCTGTGAGGACCATTACCAGGAAAAAAGGGGGGGGGACATATTACAGAAGATAGAAAGTCACTTCATTGGTTAGTCCTGGAAGACCGCATTATCTTTAAAGCAATGACCATTATCCATCAGTGTATATTTGGATCCGCCCCTGTCTACCTAAAAAACCAAATAACCACATACAAACCTTGCCCCACCTTAAGCTCCAAGGTGCAAGGGTTTGTGCAAGTAACTCACTCCAAAAAAGCCAATGGACTTGGGCAAGCCTTCCCTACCCAAGCGACATCAAAGTGGAATGAACTCCCAAACAGCTTAAGGCTAGAATCTAACTACCTATCCTTTAAAAAGAAACTTAAAACACTGTTCAAATAAAGGACCTGCATAAATGCTAAAGACCATGTACAGTTAACCTACTCAGGACCAGTAATCCTGCTCTGCTGTCCCGGCAATTCCAGTTTTCCTTGTCTTTATGTAATGTGCCCTAATGCCTGCGGGCTTCAGCGCTATAGAAATAAATAAAATAAATAAACTGGGTACTATGAGGAAATACGGAAATGATATAAAGCAAAGCTTCCCAGTAATACTCCATTTAGCTACCTTACGAATCATTTTGATACGAATGTTAGAAGATTTGTATTACAGCTAAGATTGGACCTTCTTCCCACGTTATCAAGAACCGGAGCATGGCATAATATCCCATATGAACTTAAACTCTGTTGACTTTGTAAAGAAAAGTAGAAACCTATAGACCTCTATTAACAGAGGGGAGATATATAGTAAGGGTTACCACAACGTGAGCTACAAAATGATTAATTATACATCTGATATATCCTGGGTGACGATATATGCTTGTAACACCACAGTGTTACATTTGACCATTTTCCGTATGTGGGAAACAAAAATCTTTTTTTAGAAAATGCCTAGTTAGATTACTTTTCGAAATTGAGAGTAAGATTAATGGTGTGATTCTTATGTTATTAGAGATATCAAATATTTTGTGTTTTTATAACTGATTTTATAACAGCGAATCATGAAATTTGAATATTTTTATGCTATTATTCCAAACATTAACCGTGGAAATGTACGCTTTATGTGTTGTAAAGTTTATTTAACCAATAAAAACACTAAAAAGAAAAAATAACAAAAAAAGAAGTATTCCAAAAGTTATTACTTTGAATAGTGTTCCACTCTTCTTAAAGGTAGTGTTGGTACTGTTTTATTATTATTAACTGAATGAGTGCAAAAGCTTACCAATAGGGTTTACCTACCTTGAATAACTGTGTTCTTCTTAAAGTGTTCCATTGGGTTTTGGTTTCCCTGGTCTGCTTCAGTGCATTTTTAAAACAGGCTTGGAGTTAATACTTGTCTTTCAGATGCTTGTAGCCCCTCTGAAAAGTGTATAGCTCCTTACCTTGAACTGTGTATTACCTTTCAAAAGTCTGCTAGAGTTCTTACCTGTCTTGGAATTGTATTCTACACTTCTAAAAATAATACTTGGTATAAACTAGCTATTAGGTAGTGGATTGTTCATGTACCAATAGGTTATACTCACCTTAAATAACTGCTCTTCTTAAACTGTATTATTGGATTGTGCTTTCCCTGGATTGCTTCAGTGCATTTCGCAAATAGTTTCACTGTGTTCATACCTATCCCTGAGTAGCTTAACGCCCCTCTAGAAATGATACAAGTTAAGTTACTCGCTTTCAACTCTGTTCCAAAAAGTTACATTGGTGGTGTAACTATTCATTCATAATAGAAGAAAGATCCATTTGTTGCAAGATATACTTGTAACAGTGTTGGTCCAAGTAGGTGATTCTATAACTAAATAACACTGCATTTGTTCTGACCTTGAATTGCTTCTGGTATTCTAAAATTATAACTAACCTGGTCTTATTCCCCAGGAATAGCCTAGTGCCATTCTGAATGTATAACCTGAGGTTTGACTCATCTTGACTTGCTTAATGCTCCTCTAAATAAGGTTATACTTTGGTTTGCACACCATGAATATTGAATTGGTTTTTGTAATTGTGTATATATGATCTGTGATGGCGCTTACCTTTCCCAAGATTTATCTGGGCCTACATGTATTTATAATCATTATCTTTACAATACATAGTGTTTCTTTGCACCGTATGTATACTACAATGTCTTTGTACCAATCTTCAGCCCTCTCTCCCTCCTTAGATGGCTGCTCTGTCCATGCAACCCACATTCTCAGGTGGTACAGCCTTATACTAAGAGTGGAGTTTTGTAGTGCCTCAGATATAGCCCTTAGTTGGACTATAGAAAAACTGTCCAAACGCATCACACATAAAGGAATGGGTTTGGGGGTAGAAACCGTGTTGCACACTGTTTGATTTCCAGGGACAGGGAGCGCGTCTCTCCTGGAGGAATTTGTGGTGGCGGTAATTGCTTCGCACCAGAAGGAACAACAAGGGGGAGGGATTTTGGTCACATTTAGTCGGAATGTAAAAATTCACCCCTCTGCACACGACTTTTCAAACTCTGAACTAAACATAACCCTACCGCTACAGCACCACAAACCGCACACACTTCACAACACCACCGACAAGTAAACAAACCGTACACAATCTCACCTCAACACCACATTACAGCTAACAACTGAAAACACACCCACGCTCAGTGATCGGTTTCCCCGAACTGATGCTGCCAATAGCACATCATAGCTCTCTTGCTTTCCTTCCGCTTAATCCGACTAACAAACCCAGCCACCCACCTTCCATTGCAGATCCACCAGAGTACGAAGAGACCAAGCAGGTGGCAACAGTGTGCGGTACAAGAACCTTTACCATAACCCACATGTACATTGCCAGGTTGGCTAAGGACACTTAGAAAGTAAGGTATGCTTGCTTTGGTCAGGGGGTTGTTCTAGGGGCTTGAACATGAGCCATAAAATATTCATCCTGACAATAAGCCTGGAAATTCTTCACTTGGTAGATAGCTTACAGCTCGAATCTGACAAGGGGCCAGCCTGCACATCACATGTTCGAATCTCGTTGGGGCCAACTTGTCCCTTCACCTTCTGAAGATTGATAATTGAAGTACAATTAAATTGGGAAATAATCTCAATGTTTACATCACGTAGAAGCATAAGGAATGTCATTAAATGCTACATTAACAACATATTTTATGATTACATTTGTTCAGTGACTGTTTTCAGTAGATCTTCTCTATTAGCACAGCTATGAGTCCCACCGTGGTTTAAACATTGAGGTCATTTCTTTCCTTTTTCCCTCTCCTCGTGCAATTCTACTATATGTGGATTTTTTTTTTGTGATTTGAAACTCTTTTTGATATAAATAATATGGTGCACTCCATCGTGAACAGTTTATTTTATGCGTTTTTAGTTTATGCAATGCTGTACACCACTTCAGTCCCATTCTCCTCCACTCCACCTCTCAAGCACCCACTTTTCCAAATGGTCATTCCGCATATCAGTCATCATTTGCTTTGCCGAATGATGGGAAGCTTCCAGTGATGCTAATACTGTTTTCTTAGCACAGTAGCAGACTGGCTGCTCCTCCATATATGTTCCTGGCTTTCTGGACTTGTAAAGTTCATTTTGCTCGTTGGTGTATAAGAGATGTCAAAGCCATATTCACTGTATTTAAAGAACTTTTCATTTTGTGATCAGATTGTGCATGGTACATGTTGTTATTGATTGGTATACTGCAATTATATAGTGCACTGTACGGATTGAACTGTCTCTAGGCACTGGTGTTTTGAGTGCTGAGAAACAGAGGACTAACTTCGGGCTAGCTTGTAAATATATTTTTCAACAGTTTATTTAAAATGTCTTGCTTTTATGCTCAATACTTGGAAGGTGGCTTACGGGGAGGGGGTGGTTGTTCCTTGATGTGCAAGTTATTCCCAGACTGGTAATGGCTTGGTTGGTTTGTGTAGGATTAACTCTTGAGCACACACCTTTTTATTACCTTTTGACATTTTCTTTTAACTTAATTGATAAATATTTGATGCCCTTTTTCTAGGCTTTTGTTTTGGACTTTGATCATTTGCAGAAACCTCTTTATTTAAAATTAAGTTTGCCATCTCCTACTTTCCCAACCACCCGCTTCATATGAAAGGTCCCTTTCCTTGCTCACTCTTTTCTTTAGTTCACCAATACAACATGTTCTGGTAGCCACAATATTTATATGGGTCCCATAAATGTAGGGAGTACAAAATAGCCAGAATTCGCTCTTAAAATGTACAAATGGGATCTGTCAGAGGGAGAAAATTGAACTAATAGTGATGGACCACATTTGAACTGCAGCATTGAGGCTGCTGTACAGACATCACTTGCCCTCACGGTTCCACTCCCTCTTATATCGAGGACGGGATCCAATCATATCACTCTACAAACAGTAACAGATTAACGGCTCCTGAGAGTTCCCACATCCAAGATCTCCAGAAGAGGCAAGATAGGATTTAGAGTTGTGACCCGGCTTTGTGGGACACACTTTCCTTACAAATTTGTCAAAGCAAAGGCTCCAGAACACTGGGTTTTTCAACCTACCATGCTGAAAGTATCCTCCAAATCTGTCCTGCCAACTCCCTTACCATTTCTTATCAGCCCCTCTCTGTTCTTTTTCCTCTCCTCCCGACTCTTGATCATCTCTCAGTACGTAAACACAAATGTTCTTTGTGTTGTGCTCTATGGAAGCATTTGTATGCTTTCACTCTCTCCCATACAGTACAGTGCTGAGTATAAAGTGACGAGACAGATCTGGTATAAAAGAGTTGTGTATTATTTCAGTTATAGGAGACTTTGCTGCAAATATGAATGCACTTCAGCGAATTACCTGCTGTCCAACCGCTTCTGTAGTGATCTTCCTTGGAGTTGGTTGAGTAACTGCTTGTCCACAACACAACTTTTGGACTAATCCTAGGCTCATCCGGATATGACTTACATCCCAGCACCCCCACTTACTCTTTGTAATGTTTTCATAGCATTTATAATCTTATCCATGGGAGAATTAATACAAATGACGTAAAAGGGGCGATTTTGTGATTATAGCAATGCAGATCACCCGCTCCTCATCACAATACTCATTGATGGAGTTAGTAACCAAAATAATGACTGCAAGCTGGGTCTAAATCCTTACCACAGAATTGTTAGGTATTGTTCACTTAATGTCTCCTGGAAAAACACAGGCTTGTGTGCCATATACAATTATCATGAATATGTATGCCTTCACCACTACTCAAGTCAAGAACCATGGGTGTCTTCTTGGGTGCTCCCTTTCGCTTTAACCTCCTGTCAGAGCTATTGCCTCCTGTTAATCCACTTGTACTGCAATTAAACTGTTTGACAACAAAGTCGTACTGTTGCAATGATATTTCATGCCTTGTCTACCTCAGTGATCCACAGCAACAGGTTTAGAAAAACGTGACAGCCACATTATATATGGTCTCTCCAAATTGTGCAACATTATTCGTGCTTGTGGTAATCTACATTGCATACCAGTCTGCTAGAGGTTGAAACTAGCATAACACATGAATGTGTCTTGATAGAAAGCAATTGCCGATCTTGGGCGATTGCTTTGTACCACAGGTCGACCTTTCTCGATGACCACCCCATTAAGGTGATCATTCTTATGCTGGTGTTTTCTTAGTATGGGTAGAGTGCTGCTTTTCCTGAAGACATTTCCATGTGACACTCGAACAACTTGAAGTTTTTCTTAGAGTTTGTATTTATTTTAAATGTAGATCCAGCAATATCGTGGTTTTTGACTGATGTACGTTAAGACAATTAGGTTGATGTAAAAACTGAAACTTTATCTAATTAACGGGCAGTATTATCTGAGACCTCAGCCCGTCTTATGAAGTTAAACTGTATACACAGCAATCGCTGAACACTCTGGAGGCAAGAAATTAGTAGATTGTGTAGGGCAAATTTGGACAGTAGGAGCCCATGATGGAGGAATCTTCCAGTGCCTATGTTTAGAGGTATTGCACTCAAGGGTATTTGTTCCATGTTGTGTTTTTCCTTGAATAGCAATTAAATTAAATAATTGATTTGAACATTTTTTAAATTAATTTCACTTTCTATTGCAGAACTTGTGAAGAATTGGAAGAGGTCAAGAAAATGAACCGGGAAGATTCTGAGGTACAGACCGGCATTATGGCAATTGCATTTATTTTTGTTGATCGGGCATGGTTGGAATAGGGGTGGGAGAAGAGGAGACTGCGTAGAAATTTGCTTTTACAAATTTTATGAAGACTTGGCAATTTCTCAGAGACAGCTCCTCACATGTATAGTTTGTGAGGCCAAATCGGAGCACTGTGTGACTTGCTGCAGGCCCATCAAAATATATGTGGCCATTGACTCAACTGGCATTTTATTTATTATTTTATTTTGATTTGTAATATGCGTTTGCAAGTGCACATTTGCTGCAATGTGCCAATGTTGGTAACTATTAATGCTAAACAAGGGTAATGACAACACCGGTATCGATCATTAATGTGTTGATCTCTGCACAACTTACCACTGTGATGAATCTTGCAGTGTCATCACTACTTCCACGGGTGGGAACCTCCCTTTCTGTGGCCAGGGTGAGGCAGAGCTCTCTGAACCGAACCCTGGGGGTGGCTATTTGAGGAGGATCACAGAGTGGGAGACAACCCTCATAGAAGTTGAGGTGACTTGCCAGATGAGACATGGTATTTTCTTTTACCAATCATAGGTTAATAAACAAGACCCAACTCCCCAAGCATTCATGGCCTATTGTCATATATCTCCTCATCCTCCTAGGAAGGGAAGGAAAAACCTTTTTCCAAAACCCATAGGCCAGCCTTACAACTATGATCTGCCTTGTGAAACCTATGAAAACACCTTCTCCAGTTCCACCTACCAATCAGCCAGGACGGACTTGCCCTTGAAAACCATTGAGAATGTTTATCCAAGTTCATTGTGCTCACCAGAGCCTGGAACAAAGCAGACGAGCCCAGCGGAAGCTGCGAGAGGCTGGAAAACCAAGAGGAAGCGGTCGCGAGAAGGAAGCAACCAAAAGATGGTCACTGGCTGTCTGGGAGAAACCAGGACCGCCAACAAGAACCAGTGAGTCCACCCAGAGACCACGCGGACACCGGGGCCTATCGGCGGCTACACCGAATGCAAAGAAAGCAAGAGAGAAAGAGCAAGAGAGTTCATTGTTAAAAGGGAAAATGTACTGCAAGTTGAATCCCTACAAGTATGTGAATGTATTCTGTGAAATTCCTGAGGGCATCTCACATAGAGAACCACGAGAGACTCATGTGGCCAACGAAGGACTGATCCCAACTCTAGGGGTGAAAGAGTGAGAAAGGCTCACCAGAATGGGGAGGCCGGGGGTTTTAATCAAGGGAATAACCCATGGGAGACGCGGTTATGGCACAAGCCAGGGAGAAAGAGAGGAGGGTGAACTTCCTAAGATCTTTATAGGCTGTCGTGCATCTGCACGCTTCCTTCCATTCTCTCCTGCCCGGATCCAATGATCCCTATGTACCGAACCAACACCCCGTTGCATCCAAAACGTATCTCTCGTAGAATCCCTGTTTTCCTGCACCCGGCCCGAACTTTCTTCCCCACATCACTATGATCATTCTTACCTGAATACTCCTAGTCATTTGTTTCCCCGTCCCTCTGATTATTTCCTGCATTCCCAACCTTCTCAGATGAAACACTACCCGTCCCACAATCCCCCTTGTTTATTTCAAGATAGAAATCCCCGTCATTCCCATTTGTCTCATCCTTCTAAGTTTGACAAACCCCCTGGTACAAAAGCTATAATTCCATCTAACAACTTTTTCCCAACCGACCACGTAGAACACTTTGAAACTCTACCTTCCCGCCTTACCGATACCAACTCTCTCTCCCGATATAGAAGACAACGAACTAACACTTTTGTAAACTGTGATCAAAACCGGACTAATGTTAAAACTGTTTACCTGACATGTCCAGACACGAAGGTCAGGCAAAGTCAGGCAATTAACCGGAATCACACACACCTGACGGCCCTTCCTTTTCCCCAACGGGATAAAAGGATGTAGCAAGAGAGGGCTGTACGAGCAAGGGGAGCATGCCGGACAGCACAATGAGACGGATAATCAGATGCAGCAGCTCAAACGAAGGAGAAAGACGTCAGGAATCGAGAGGGTGTCGAGGAGAGAAGTGAACTTGACCTTTTCAGACCCGCTGAACCTTTGAGGTAGAAAGCCTAAGACAGCAAACAATAGTACAAGTGTCTTGCAGATGTCAATGGTACACGGGGCAAGCCTGTGCCGATAAGCAGGAGCGAGGGAAGCTCATGTGCCCGTGGCACCGGCCTTGACTCCAGAAAAGCCAAAAGTGAAGTGGTTCATCTCAGACGGTGAGTCAAGGGGAGAATCGATCAGAACCGGGCTGCGTTGAGTGAGAGACTCGCAAAGTGGCAAGTTTGAACCAAGTTCAAGGAACTGTGAATGAACTGTAAAAGCATTAAGGGGAGACCAGCTGCATAGGGAAACCGGCACCACATGGGTGCTAATTCAAGGGACTCTCGTCGATCCTCATCTGAGAGAAACTACAGATACCAATCTGCCACAGGAGGGCCAGCTAAATAGATGAAAGTGGTCATACTGAGGGTCCAGCAAAATCTCTGTACAATCGAAAGACTTTGATCTACAAACTCTGTGAAAGAAAGGTAAGCGAATCCCACTAACATTGAATTGTGAATGTGAAGTTAACAAGTGTGAACCCGACGGAGGTATGCTGACGAGAGGGGCAAAATATAAAGTCCCGAGAAACACTGTGTTGACAGATGTGAACCCGGCCGAGAGATGTCCACTTTGAACTGTTTGAAAAGACATTGAAAGGGAAGTGAATCCCCTAAAGAGAAGAGTAGGGTCCGAGCCAGACTGAGGGAGATCCAGGGGTGAAGCTATCATCCAAAGTTTTAAGAGAAAAAGAACTGAAATATAATTTGTGGGAATACGATACATGAAGGGTCAGTGCCCAGAAGAGGGGCAACTAGAGGTAAAGCCATCGGTCTACGTGAATCAGTGGTATTTGAGAAGTGTCAGCACCCGGAAGAGGGGGACCCAGGGGTAAAGCCATCACCCTATGTGAAACTGTGGTAAACAATTGAGAAGGGTCAGTGCCAAGAAGAAGGGGACCCAGGGGTGAGCTCATCACCCAACGAACATTGGAAACTGAACTTTATTTATTTTAAAATGTTTTTATTAGCATTTATATAATAGCAATTATACATGTATCAAGTGTTACGTATTTTGCCATATATTTCTATGTATACATAGTGACTTGAAATTAACAACCAAATAACACTGTAACAAACAAAAAACTTTCTTCACTTGTCAGGCAACATACAGTACTAAACATCCCACTTTTCTTTGCATGGGTTTTATTTGTGACAAACATTATCTTCTATCGGGGAATAGCACCCGGTTTAGCGCCATCCATATGTTGCTTTCTATAATGTCATGGTTTAGTTGTCATATAAAAGGCCTGGGTGCGTTCATGGGGGTTTGTCGTCAGAGGGATGGAACATGTCCCAAACCAGTGCTTTCCAAGCTTCGTAGGTATCGCTAGCATTCACTTCTGACCTGCCTCTTCACTCCATACTTTGGTTTTGGCTTCTGCCCATCGCTCAAATTCTTTGTGCCAGCGTGTGTACTGTGGGCCCCCAGCCAGTTTCCAAGCCATTGCTATGGATATTTTGGCCAGTATGCACGCCGTGTCCATAAATTTGACCATGTGCTTAAATTTGCTAACTCTGGGGTATGCATTCTTTCGGAGTCCAATCATATCTTACTATTTCAGCCTTCCTATTGTACTGTCCTGTTCTATTTGTGCCCAAAACCGTTGTATATGCCCACATCCCCCCAGAACATGTGTATCAGCCCTGCTTTCCCCCATTACGCACCATGGGCACAGTGGCTGTGCGTTGTTACTGAATTTAGCTATCCTGTGTGGCGTCATATAGGTGCGATACATGATATTCGGCATAGCCTAAATCAGGAGTTTCTTGACACATCCCGGGGGTATAGCAGTATTATTTCACATTCCCTTTCTGTTATGTCTCTTCCAAACTCCATCTTCCACCGCTCTTTCAGCATTGTGACTTAGGTTGTGCATTAGTGTCATTAAAGGGTTCGTTGCCAGCTCCTTGGGCCCTTTTTCCCATCTCCCCTTTGCCACCTTTCGAGTCCTTTGGTTCCACAAGAACTACCCTTAGGTAACCCTTTTCCAGCAGGGATTCAAACTCTCTAAAATCACCCTCCTCATACATATCGCTGCAAGTGTCGATACCCATCTTTCCCAGTGCCTTACCACTGCCAGATCCTTTCTATATTTGCAGACATCAGCAGCGATTGGAGTCTCGGGTGAGTAAGGGTGCTCAAGTTTCAGCAATGTCGTATCTCTATTTCCTTCAGACGTACATGGGCCAGCAATTCTGTTTCCGAGCTAGCCTTATCTGAAAGCCATCTAGCTACAAAACTAAGTTGCGCTACAGGGTAGTATTTTTCCAAATCTGGCAGTTGCACCCCCCTGCCCCTTCCTTTATAAGGCAGGCATAGTGTGACATGTGACAGTTTTATGTCGGGCCACAGCCCATACAAATTCTTGTAGTAATACTTCGAGTCAGTTGAAGAAGGATGCTTTGATGTAGTAGTGGACGTTATTGAAGTAAT
Source organism: Ambystoma mexicanum (assembly GCF_040938575.1). Taxonomy (NCBI): domain Eukaryota; kingdom Metazoa; phylum Chordata; class Amphibia; order Caudata; family Ambystomatidae; genus Ambystoma; species Ambystoma mexicanum. Next base: position 1,346,501,759 of record NC_090921.1, read on the forward strand.
AAAACAATCTTGGCAGAATTATCATTTTGGTAATGGCCACCCTGCCCATTCGCGATAACGGCAACCTGGACCAAAATGTCATGGATTTCCTTAAGCCCTTTACCACAGCTGCTGTGTTGCTCTCATACATTTGCTCTGGTGTGTGTCTTATGTTCACTCCCAAGTATTTGAATGATTCCAGCTGCCATTGGAGCCCCACTTTTGGCAATTCTTCCACACCCTTTCCCCTCAGGCACGCCAAGTCTGCTGCTTGTGCTATAACATGCTGTAGTCGGCGCTGGTTCATAGCCGTGTTGCGACCTGGAATGAAACCATTTTGATCCCTGTGTATCAGATCGCCAATAGCCCTGGAGAGCCAATTAGCTAGTATAGTCGTCAGTATATTGATATCATAATTTAATATTGCTAGTGTCCGTTATGAATCGCATTAGTCAGTAGCTTTCCCTGGTTAGGGTATCTGGATCACTAGTGTTTCTCTCATACTCTTCAGTAACACCCCTTTTTCATAGGCCTCTTTGAACACTTCAAGCAACACCAGGGTCAGAACTTACACGTATACTTTATAGAACTCTGGGGGGAGTCCATCACTCCCAGGAGTCTTGCTAGTGGCTAGTCTTCAGCTGATCTATCCTGTTCTAGCACCTCGCATTGCGTTTTACCCAATCTATGCAACCCAATTTTTTCCAGTGTGCAGTATAGGTGGGAATAGAATTCCATAAAGGTGTCATTGATTGTTGTGACCTGTGTACAAATGCCTTCATCATCTTTAAGTTCTGTGGTTAAATGTCTCGGGTGTTCCCTCTTACACAGCCATGATAATAATCTGCTTGGCTTGTCCCCTTCCGCGTGTGCTCCAGCAGTTTTTACAGTGTAATCAAATTGTGATGGCCTCCCCCAGGCATCTTGGCAGTTACTTCTGGCTTCTTCTGCTAGGCTTAGTTCCTCCTCTCTATTTCCTAGTGTGCGAGTTTCCATTTGCTTAATATCCTCTTCCCACTTCTCCAGTTCCGCCCTCAAGTGTCTTTCTTATACCACCTGCACTGGCAACCACTACTTTCATTGCCTCCCACACTGTGCTCCAATCTTTTACACTACCTACATTCCATTCCATATATTCCTCCAAGTTAGTCTTGAGTTAATCTCTGAAAGTTTGGTCTGTCAGGGCATCTGTAGGCATGCGCCACAATGGTATGGGAGGGGGAGGGGGGGGGCTTGGACCCAGCATCCTCCACTCCAGCATTAACGGTGAGTGATCAGAGACCGACCTGCATAGGTATTGCGCCGATTCTACTTGCGCCAGTTGGGTCTTGCCTATAAATAGGTAATCTATCCTGGTGTACAGGCAAAAGGGCTGAGAGAAATAGGAATAACCTCTATCATTAGAGTGTAGTTTCCTCCATACATCTACCAGATCTAGGCTCCCTAGCAATGCGTTAATTGCCACAGAAGCTGTCTCTGTCCGATTCATTGGTGGACTAGACCTATCTAAGTTTAAGTCCCTCACACAATTGAAGTCACCCTCCCAGATGAAAAAACATTCCCGGTAGGGGGTTGTCTTTGCGTACTTAAGTTTCATTAACGTGGTAACGTGGTTTCGGTGAGTACCTATTACCATTCAGCTAAACCATAATAACCATTTCAGTGAGCTGCCGTGTTTCCCCACTCCCACCGCCCCCTCTGGACAGTGTGCTGCTCATGTGACAGCTTCTTCTCTTCCATCTAGGTTATTGTGTTCCAGCCACATAGCAGCCGCTGCCGGAGTTTCAAGGTAAACAGCGCGACCATTGTAGATCACCTTAAGCCTGGACGGATACATAAGCATGTATTTGAGATTCAACTGTCGGAGTCTGGCTTTGATTGCCACAAAGGAGTTTCTGGCCCTTGAAACTGTTGGTGTGTAATCCAGATATATGGCTATTTTAGAGTTGTCTCGACGTATCCCTCCTCCTTCCCTGAAGTGTTTTAGTACGACTTCCCTATCTTGAAAGTTCAAAATTCTCACAATCATCGGACGGGGGGTGTGATCCTAGCGGAGGCTGTTTTTGTGTTTTTGTAAGGATCTATGGGCACTTTCCACCGCAAATCCCTGCAAGAGTTGGCCAGCACCGACCTCCTGTAGTAGCAAGGTCTCCACGAATCCCGTGGGGTTCGGGCCCTCCATACCCTCAGGAATTCCCAGTAAGCGCACATTATTTCATCGGGCTCGCCCCACGTCGTCTTCTGGGCGTGATTCCAGCGCTGCATTTCTCTTCTCTAGTTCTTTCAGTCTTATTTCTAGGTCCTTTGTGTTCCCAGTGGTTTAATTTAGTCCGGTCTCTGTAGCTGTTACTCTTTCCGCCAGGTTGCGTATGTCTTGCCTCATCAGTTGTATATCAACCTTGACCTCTTCGATTTTGGTGTCTATGAATGGCTGCAGCGCTGCAATCTCTTACAGCACCTGGTCATCCTGTTGGCAACATCCGGCACCATCGGTTCATTCTGTGGCGCAGTGCTGCCTTGCGATCGTTCATGGTGGTCTAGCTGCATTAAAGGAGTCCATGATCGTAGCCTTTCTTTTCCCTTTAGATGGGTGACATACCCTTATTTGTTTGCGTAGAGATGGGTTTCTAGCAGTAGTCTGATGCTTGCCCCTTCTGATATTGCATAGTTGTCTGTCTTTGTGTAAATATGATGCTCATGGGCATTACCAGTTCCCAGCTGCGCCCTTGATTGCCTTTAGACTGCCCTTGCAACAATTTGAGGTTGCTCCTGTGCGGTTATTAATGCTGCTTTTGTGTCTGCCCTCGGGTCTGCGGCACCGTCGGGTAACAGTTTTCACAGTCTCTAGGCCAGAGTGTCACTCAGCTTCACTGTTTGCCCCCATTGCACTCCATATCTGGAAACTTCCCCTGCCAGTCTCCAGTTAGTCACTGTCGTGCTTGGAGTATAGGACCTGAAGGTCCACTTTCATAGCAGACCCCCTGTTCTACGCTAATTTTGTGTCTGTAATGTTCACAATGATCACCTGATCTCGCTCTTACAAGGCTATCTGCCCGCTCCACCTTTGTCATGACCCTAGCCCCTGGCCCTCACTGGCAAGTCAACCTTCCAGTTAGGGCCAGGTCAAAGGCCTTAAAACCTCATCCAAGACTCTTGGAGTTAGTCCTGGCACCTTTGGCGCCAGGCTCATAACCATCATGAAGACCAACATTAGAATGGGACTATTTACTTGGGACTATTTAACTTGGGGGGGTGGGGGGGGAATCAGCCAACGTGGAGGCACACGCATATCTCAGTTACAAGGAACTGAGCTATGCGGTCTAGTCTTTTGTGTGTGGCAGGCCTGGGACTATTTTACCTGGACTACTTTACCTAAGACTATTTAAACTGCACCCAAACAGCAGAACATGCTGTGCGTTATTCTGCTGAGGGCAGCGTAATGCTCACCGTTCTTTGATGCCAGTTTACCTGAAACCAAGGACCTGTAGAGAGAGAAAGAACACTGCGAAAACTTACCTGGAACAGTATCCTGTCTTCAGTCCATCGCTGACTTCAGTTCCACTCACTTCAAGGTACGAACTCCATCATGCAGCACCGCATGCATCTTGGAATACCATAACCTGGAAAGAGGAGAAAGAAAGACAGCATTAGTAAGCGTTTACTCACGTTTCCTCCCGAATGAAGAAAGCCACACAATTCTTACCTGGGTAGTCATCTCCTGGTCAGTATCATTGCTGGAACATTACGGCGCTCGGCGAGGAACATCGCAACCTGCAAGGAGAGAAAAGACACAGGTTAGCAATCTAAAAGGCGAAACAGCGCTGCGCATCGCGCATTACTCACCAGACAGCATCGCGCACGCCACGCTTTCGCCTACCGGCCCATGCTCATCTTCAAACTGCATGACAACACCAAAATACCTTTCCATACCTAAAAGGAAAGAAGCAAGACATTATTATTCGAACTAAGAGGAACATAAGAACTGTATATAAAGACTGTAAAGCAGCAAACCTACGGAGTCGCAGCAGGCCTGGATTCCCACTGGGGGGCTTGCACCAGTGAAGTAACTTGGTCACTGCTCGCCCCCCACATCTACGCGCCCCTGCCACGAGGAGCAGGATGGAGAATCCACCTTTTACAATATAAAGGTGAAGAAGGCCCAAGAGGGAGGAAGGAGTTGAGGCCAAGGGAGGTGGGAAAACATAAAGACAATCTGGTATTGAATTAAGCTCTCCTATATTGCAGGCCCATCTTTAACCAGAGGCCTTACCAAGGGACCGGGAGAGGGTTCGAGAGTGCAAATCATCCAACCAGGGCTGGGTGGCATCCCCGTGGATACCAGGTGAGCGCAACACCTTGGCGTCCTGCTTCCACCTCTGGGTACGCTGGCGTGCCTCCTCCTTCCACCGCTCTGGCGGTCTGCTCTGACCCTTGTTTGTGCAGGCAGTATACCCGTTGCAATGAGTACCACCTATTTGTTACGCGTTGTGTGTGGACTCAGCGGCGCAGGTCTACTGCCTTTTGTTGCCACATTGTGCCTTGTGCAACACTGCCGCTGCTCTTCCAGGCAGTGTTTGTCCACCATTGCTGTGTACCAGCGTACCAGTTCTTCCTGCCTGGGTGGTTGCGTGCCCTCAGACTATATTTGTCACTCAATGTCTCCTGCGCCGTAGTGGGGCTATCCTTCTGCAGTACCCTCCAGCTTTAAGCTGCCTTGACGTATCCCCCTATGTCTCCTGTGTCTCAGACTACGCTGTGCTTGAGCTGTAGTTCTCCTTTGAGTCAGCTGGGTAGTTGCGTACTGATGTGTCTTTCTGATAGACAGGTATCAGCAATGATGGACGCCTATCTCCGCTTTGTTGCTTCGCAATAACACTGTCTCCACCCATCACACTGCTTCACAGCACGCCCATGCACCTTTGCAGCTGCTTAGTGGGCCCTTTTGAATCATATGTTTTCTGGGCTCTCTCTGCCTTAAAGTTTGAGGATACTCTGCTAACCTGTGGAGGAGAGCCCCCTGCTAATGCAGCTTACCTCGCCCAGCAGTGCTGCAAGTTTCAGAGCGTAAATGTTGACTCTCGGGCATGATCCCTCATGAGCTGTCCCGTGGCGTAGTTCACTGTGTCTCGAGTGCTGGTTGTTGTCGCACCGCGTGCTTCTACAATGTCTGCCCCACCGTCCATGTCAGTATTCCAGGGACAGCGTGCCGTGTTCCCCGCACTTCCACCTTATCCACAGGTCACTGGAGTCAATATTATCCGGATCTTCAGCCAGGTGATATGATATGGTATTTATAATGCGCCTATGCGCAGGTGTTTCGAGGCGCGATGAGGCAAGGGAGGGGAACAGAGGGAAGACCGGTAACAATCTTACTAGGCCAGGTGTCATTCAGATCGTGCAAGTGCCTGGGAAGGGGGAAGGGAGAGGGGAAAGTGCAGTACATGGGAGAGGGGAAAGTGCAGTGCATGGGATAGTAGAATATTAAGATAAATAATGGCCAGATGGTTGCAAGTGCAAGGTAAGAGCAGACATAAGTGCTGGTGGGGGACCGTAGGGATACAGAATACAGTTCCCAAGTGCGGGGGTTGTCAGGGAGGCAGTGCAGGTGTGGAAATGGCTGGGTCTGGGCCCAAGGTCACAAAGGGTGGCCAGGTAGCCAGTGCAGTTTTAGCCAGGAATTTAGCAGGGGAGAGGGGGAGAAAAAGCAGAAGCAAAGAGTAATGTTTTGAGGTGCTCCGGAACCGGAGATGGTTCTCCTCAAGTTCAGGGAGGCAGGAAGGCTGTTCCTGAGGGAGGCCCCTGCAGAGGAGAGAGATCTACCACCAACTCGTTGCTTGGAGAAGCGACAGACCCTGAGTGAGTTGGAGGAAGAGGAGCGAAGATCTTGAGAAGGAAGATATTTAGGAAGAGAGAGTTGAAGGTATTGCGGCACCAGACCCCAGAAGGCCTTGTGGACAATGCAAAGGCTTTTGAACATAATCCTTGCAGCCACTGGGAGCCAGTGCAGAGATTTCAGTCCTGGAGAGATACGATCCCTGGGCTTGAAGCCAAGGACAAGTCTTGCAGTCCTGTTCTGGATAAGTTGCAGAGGGCGGAGAGTAGAGGCAGGTAGCTTTAGATAGAGGCTGTTGCAATAGTCCAGCCTAGAGAGAACCAGGGCTCTGGAGACTGTGAGCTTCTGGGGGAAGGAGAGGAAGGGAAGAATACCTCTGAGGAGGTACAGATGGTAGTGTGACTTCTTAGTGAGATCAGAGATGTGAGGGGATAAGGAGAGTGTGGAGTCGAAGATGACCCAGAGGTTTTTAGCCTCACATGTGGGAGCAAGAAGAGGGCCAAGGGAGGCCGGCCATAGAGCTGCAGGGAAGGAGGGAGTGGGAGTGCCAATGAGTAAATGAGTAAAATCTCAGTCTTACTGCCGTTGAGGCAGAGGTCATTAGCGGCACACCACTCCTGGATAGCAGACAGTCGGAGATGAGGGAAGAAGAGGAGGAGGCCGAGGGTAGCCTGAAAATGAGATGAGTATCATCTGCATAGCACTGAAAGTTGGGGCAGAGAGTGGCGATGCGGTGGGCAAGGACTGCCAGATATTGGTTGAAGAGCCAGGTAGAGAGGTTAGATCCCTGGGGGACACCACAGGTAGAGAAAAAGATATCGGAGAGGAAGGACTTGAGATGGACCTGGGAGGATCGGTCGGAGAGGAAAAAGGTCAACCACGCCAGAGCCTGACCAGTGATACCCAGGTTATCACGGAGATGGTTGAGCAGGATGGCATTGTTGACCGTGTCAAAGGCCGAAGAGAGATCCAGCAGGATGAGGACGCACAGGGTGTTGGAGTCGAGGTTGGAGAGCAGGTCTTCACAGATGTTCAGGAGAGCAGTTTCCGTGCTTCTGGCAGCTCTGAAGCCAGACTGATGGTCAAGAAGACAACCAACAGATTCAGTGTAGAGATTAAGCTGGGAGATGGCCAGTTTCTCCAGGAGCTTGCCCAGGAAGGGAGTGATGGAGATTGGGTGATAGTTAGCCGGGCAGGAACGGTCGGCAGAGGGTTTCTTAAGAAGAGGGTGCACAAGGGAGTGCTTCAGGGAGGATGGGAAGACTCCAGTGGCGAAGGAGTGATTGCAGGACTCAGCCAGGGCAGGAGCCAGGGAGTCCATATGGTCCTTGATAGTTTTGGAGGAACAGGGGTGAACCTCTTTCGACAAGACTTTCATAGATCGGATTTGTCTAGAAACCTCGTCTGCAGAGAAAAAGGGAAAGGCAGAGAAGGAGGGAGGGGGGGGTGGCTGCAGGAGGGCCGGAGGAGGAGCAGGGAATGGGAGGAGGGAGGCGATAGGAGGAGTGTCAGGACAGGATGTCCTGAGTTTTAGAAATGAAGTGAGAAGCCAGTGCCGTGCAGAGGGCCTGGGAAGGTACAGGAGAGGTAGAGACTGCACTTTTTCCCTGGGCCTTACAGCTTCAGGCCGTCTGTCAGGGGTACTCGTTCCCGTTTTAAGGTTTCTGTCCGCGTACTACCTGGAGTCGCCTCCGCCGTTGCTCACTGCAATGCTGTTTTCCGTGATCGTGTGAGTGCCTGTGGCTCTGCAGGCGCGACTCAGCAGCCCAGTTCGCCTCTTCTTTCACCTCCAACAGTTGGGCCATGCTTCACCCCGTCCAGTGCCTCCTCTGCTTGAGCTTCGTCAGGCTCGCTGCAATGTCCGTCACGCCTTGCCTCCCGCAGTCAGGATCTCTGTAGTGTGCTGCTGCTCCTCACCTTGGGGGGGGGACTGTGAGTTGGCACCAGCTTCTGTTTGCGCTCGTCTGCCCGTGCGTTCCGCAAACGTCACTCATCAGATCAGGGATGGTCCGTTTTGCTTTCCGCAGCTTCAGGCCCGGCTGGCCTCCTCGCTGGTCACGGCCCCACTCCTCCACATTGCAGAGCTGCGGTAGCGTCCGCCATCTTGTCCGCGCACGGTGTCTCACTTGTGGGCTTCTTTTCTCAGCAATATAGCTCTGATTTTCACCAGTAATTCGCTGCAGAGCCGGGGAATCGTTTCTTGGATTTATCAACGTTTGGTGTCTCGTAATTCACCGTCCACAACTAGTACTCGGGATCATAAGAAGGAACGCAATGGGAGCTCTATCCAGGCACCGCCTCACTCCATGGGCTCTGGCCACGCCCCCCGGAAACTGAACTTTATTTTTTTGTTAACAGAACTTTTGTTTTGCATATTGAACACATCGGGCTCTCGAAGGCGAGAGACTTTCAAAGGAAACAAGACATTGCCATTGACGATCCTGAGAAATGCCATTGGAACTGTTGTCTCATACTGTGCTGTGCTCCACGATCCCACCTTACCCCGTGCTCAAAATGTGGGGAAGGGAGACCCAAGCTACCGCATCCTGACATATCATTTGAGAACACTGGTTTCTTTTCTTGAGAAACTATCCTCACCCCGTTTTGTATTAGTTGTAAGGTTTGGCAATAGGTTTCTTAGTATAGGCCCTTTTATTTGACACAATGCCACTAGGACTGCCTTATTTTCATTTGATGGTTGAGGCCTTCTCACATCTTAGATTTATGTTTAGATTTGGCGTTTTTCCAACATGCATACAGTATTCATTGTTCATGAAACACCATTGAACTGTGATCACTTGTGTCTGTCTTGCTTGTTGCCACCATTAGTTCCTTACAATTCAATGCAAGTTTATAGGAAACCCGGACAGGATAATATATCAAGAAGATACATTATCAAACAAAGGAAGTGTGTGAGAGGGCAGAGAGCCCATGTGAGAATACCAGTCAATTACAAGTGTGTGAATACAGGAAGCCCTGTCAGGAGAGTATACCAGGCAGGTATAAGCAATGTACACAAAGATCCTGAGAAGAAATGTCAGGAGTAGGAAAAGGGTTGTATTTACCAGGAGAGAACGAGCAAAACCCTAGTAGGAGAATATAGAAGGTATCCTGCAAGAGGTAAAAGTACAAAACCAGATCGTTTTTTGTGTCGTTGCTGGTCAAGAAAGACACACGCAATTGTTACTTGTTAAAATATCAGAAAATAAGGAAGAATTTAGTTTATAGTGAGTTTCAGAATAAAACTTTGGACACAGGACAGTTTTGTTTTGGACATTCTGACACAGATAGATCCATAGTTTTTGGTTTAGGTTGGGAAATTCCTCTTAGACCAGGGTCAGAGAGGCATTTTCCCAGCTCATTTTATTTTCAATAAAAGTCTTTAACCAAAATCATGTTGCACTTGTGTCTGAGTTTCATTCTCGACTCCTCACACCTTCCTGAACTTGGATGTTTTTTAGTAGAGTAAAACAGTGTTTTCACAGACAATGAGATGTGCACATCTGGGGTTCTCGTGATTGGCAATTGGGTTTCAGGTTCTAGGTGGTCAGTCACGCTGAATGTTAGTCTTTATGACATCACACCAGCGGTCAGAATTGCAGAGACTCTGGGCTCCAGCCAGAATATACATTCCACATGCTCTGTCCTGCCTCCAGAACTGCTGTGGCCATCTCATATGGCCCTTCTCATGCACACGGCTGGAATACCATTCAACGGGTTCTTTGCTAAAATTAATTTCTGTGCTTATCAGTGGAAGCAGGACTGCTGGTGCAAGAGGCGGTAGCAAGCAGAATTCTGAATTTGTTAAAGCAGTGGCAGTGATTAGTCTTTGGTGGAAAAAGGTCCAGCCCTTAACCGTTTCACAAGTTTCAATCCCAGCATGGCCGAGTTAATCTTATATCCTTCAATGATCGATTGGAAGTAGTACTGTTTGATTGGTTAATAGTAAGATCTATTATGAAATGCAGAGATAAACATGTGATGCAGGATATTCAATGGTTTATTGTAAGTATTGGTATTGTTTCTGTTATATTTGTTGTTTTGCTTATCATTGAAGTGTAACCATTCATGCTTAGGCTGTGTTCCACTTAGTTGTCCCATTAATGTTAATGACAACAGGAGAAAACCTTAAGCACTCTTTGATATCATTGCAACATCAAGATGAAAAGCAGCAAATGGTCTTACGTTCACAGGTGTACACTCTCTAGGGGTAGTATATGTCCCCTGCATTCCTGCCCTTATGTAAACCCGCACATCATGGATCACTAAGCTGCTCTTTTCCTTCAGATCCAAATTGCAGTGAGCTGATACCTCAATGGTTCCTGCATATCGACTACATTTCTATACGTGTCCACATCCTCCTCACTAAAAAAAAAAGTCCTTCTTTACTGAATGATGGAGATTGACTTAACGAAACCAATGATCATACATAGGGCTTTAGCTAAAACCGTAATGGATACTATGGAAACTAAAGAACTTTCTTGCCCAGAAAATGCTACCATACAACTCCTAAACTGCACCTGTGGCGAGGGGCCTTAAACAGTTTGCCGTTTCCTGAAAGGTTTACTTTCCAAATCAATGGTCTTATCCCAGTACGCATCTCTGATGTTCCCCCAGAAAGACCCTTGACTTCTCCAGCATTGGATCTTTCATAGATTCAGATGCTTGAATATTCCCCATCGTCAGACTAGGAATCCTCTGTGATAAATAATTATAAACATTTTTTTTTTATTTACACACATTGCTACCTAGCAGTGCATGTACATAGCCCATTATAGTCTATGAGCCATTCTATTGTGTAGTCTCTCCATCCCACTTTGGTCCTTTATGGCCCAACCAATGAGGTGGCAGGGCTTAAGCTCCGCCCCTGGCAGCCATCTTCAGATTTTTCACCGCAGTCGAACAGACACAGTGAATCCTCAAGCTCTCTGAGCTTTTCAAATCTTTTCTACTTTTGTCTGGAATATATATTTCTTCAAATATATTCTACTTTGTTGCCCTTCTTAGGGGCTTTGGTCTCAGTGAAATCTGTTGTTTTTGACTCAAAATCCTCATGTAAACCTTCTCTTTAGAATGGCTGCATCTCAGGCTGTCAAGAAGCCTTCCCTGTTCAGGGACTGCACGAGGTGCAAGAAGAAAATTGTAGACATGAAAGACCCCCACGAGCATTGCATTTATTGTCTGTACCCATGTGACATTCAGAAATGCGATATTTGTAAAACGTTTTCCACTAAGACCCTTCAGGACAGGCACAGAAGACTCCTTTTACACCTGGAAGCCAGGGATCAATCTTTGGGCGAAGAGTCTGTCAGGACAGCTCCTGTCCACTCCAGTATTCCATCTGAGAGGCAAACTTCAAAGATATGGTCCTCTTCAGTGGAAAGGAGTTCCTCTCCCATTGCCAAAAACAAGAGGAAGCTGGAGTTAATACCCTTTCTGCCTCCACTGGATTCATCAAGCCGGAAGAAGTCACATTCATCAGCAAAGTCTGCCTTCAGAGGTAAGGAGGAGTTTGCAAAAAAACAGGGGGGGTAGGGGGGCAGTCGTCGACGGGGAACCCGTCCACGAGCCAAGGGAAAGGTAAAGGCCCGTCATCGGCCATACCATTGACGAAGCCATCATCGACAACGATCACACATAAGACATCGTCGACGGCAAGAATAAATAAGATCATCGTCATCGGATTTATCATCCACGACGCACTCGTCCACGGAGCACTCGTCAACGGCCAAACCACATTCGTTGACGCACACATCCATCAATGGAACTACCATCCACGGGACGCTCGTCAACGAAGATAGCATCTTTCACAACACCGCCGGTGACACCGCAGTTCCTGCAGCTGCGGAGGAATTGGAGTCCGAGGCGCCTTCTTCGCACGGCACACCTGTCATTGAAGACAATCTCCTTGAGGGTACTGAAGCTAAACCACTGGTACCGCAAGTTTCACCTTTGGGGGACATGGCAGAACTCCCTGATGTAATTCTCCAGGAAGAATTTTCAGATACAAAAGTGGTGCAAGAGAGACCTGGTCCCTTCCCGAAACAACACAGTCTTCCTTGGCAGCCGTCCACGGAAGAGGCCGAATATCCTCATGACCCGATACTGATGTTATCCATACAGAGAATCGTAGAGGAATTTTACAGACGTCAAAGGGAGGAGGACACTCCGACTGATCCCATAGAAACTGAACCATATCTGAGAGACTCATCTCCAATTCCAGGCACGTCAGGAAGTTCACCTCACAGGGGTAGACCTTAAAAGAGGACGAGATCACCGGAGCCCGCTCGAAGTCCTAGGAGCAGCACTCGCAGTGCTTCACCGACAAGAGTCCCATCACCACAGTCATCGCATAGACCTCGATCTCTGGATGGCGATCCAACAATGGTGCCGTCCACCGTTTCGGTCTCAGATTGGCAGGAGGATCCTTTTAGAGAATTCTCTTATCCAGAAGGAGAAATAACACAGGAGCCTGACGCAACCAGTGAGTAGGATGACTAAGTAATCGAGAAGCCCAGAAGGAGAGATTCACCAGGCGAGGCCTCGCCGCCAGATGATCTGGTTTCTTTCCACACCATAATAGGCAAGGCTGCAGAATTGTTCAAAATTCAGGTTACATCAGAGGAAAAGAAATCGGTGCTGTATGAGCACAGGGACAAACGCAGGAGAACGGTGACCACCATTCTTCTCCTCGACACCATCTGGGAGTCCGGATCCAAGATCCTATCTACGCCCTTATCTACTCCGGCTTTGGTGTCCAGACCAGAGAATACATGTAAAGCTCCAGAGTCTGCGCCGCTTTGTTTGAGAGGTCATACAAAACCGGACTCGGTTATCACAGTTGCAGCAAGGAAGAAGCTCGCCAACCACGCCTGACCTTTGTCGGCACCACCGGACAAAGACCGGCGTAAGCTGGAAGCCATGGGCGGGATTGTATCATCTTCTGCATCGCTTACCATCAGAGCGGGTAATGCGCTGGCCATGACCGCAAGGTTCGATCGCGAGCTTTGGCTGTACATGGCCAAATTGGCGAAGCAGTTACCACCAGAGCTCCAGGAAGAGGCTAGGTCGATGATCGCTGATGGTGAAGCAACATCGGATCACATGATCGACGCAGTGGTTGATGTGGCCGAATCAGGCTTCAGACAGATGGCACACGGCACAGTACTCAGAAGGTGGATGAAGGCTACTAATTTCAGGCATGAAGTCCAAGTGCAGATATTAGACATGCCCTTTGATGGGCAGGATCTCTTTGGAAAGAAGATAGACGACCACCTGAAGGGAATCAAATCAGACACGGACACAGCCCGAGCCATCAGTTCTTTGAAGGACAAAAATAAGGACCATCTATCTTTTTGTCCCTATAGAGACTCATCTTCCAAATTCAGAATATACGGTGGCTCCTCGTATGGGCAGAAAGCACAAGGGGGCACGTACCAATACAATAAATATCAGTCCTCCCATAGAGGCAGGCGTGGCTCTGCCCAAGGGAAGTCACAAGGCAAGCAAAACTATCAGACGCTTTCCCCTCAACGCCACACCCCGGTGGGGGGAAGGGTAAACCAGTTCTTTGAGCGCTGGCAGTCAATTACATCGGACAAATGGGTGTTGCAGGTGATCCGAAAGGGTCACGCCTTACAATTTCTAGACCAACCTCCTTCCCTGCCTCCAACTTCGTGCAGGGTGCATATGTTAAGGCAGGTTATGTCCGAAGTACAAAAACTACACCGGAAGGCAGCAGTAGAACCAGTGCCATACTCTTAGAGGGGAAAGGGTTTCTACTCCCTCTTCTTCCTCATTAGAAAGAAAAACTGTCAATGGAGACCCACCTTGGACCGGAGGGCACTCAACAAATTTATCAAACGCATAACATTCAAGATGGTGGCTTTACAAGGGGTGCTACCTTGGTTAAACAAGCACAAATTCTTGGCCACTTTAGACTTGGAGGACGCATACTTCCATATACCGATCCATCCAGCACACAGACAGTTCCTCAGGTTCACGGTGGGAGAGTTTCATTTTCAGTTTCGAGTCCTCCCGTTCGGGCTAAAATCGGCACCAAGAGTTTTCACAAAATGCTTGGCGCATGTTGCTGCGAGTCTCAGGAGGGCAGGTACGGATGTCTTTCCATACCTGGACGATTGGCTGATGAAAGCAAGTTCCGCCGCAAGGGCTCGCTCAGCAGTGTCGAGGACTATCAACCTCCTAAAAGAGTTAGGTGTTTCCATAAACAACACTAAGTTCTGCCCCGTTCCCAGCAAAACAGCTCTCTTCCTGGGAGCCGAGCTCGATACCAGCATTCCCAGGGTGAGGCCATCGAAGGAAAGAGTAGCAGCGATTCTACGCTCAACATCGAGCTTCCTAGAGAAAGAGACAACATCTGTACGCTCTTACAAATCCCTTCTGGCCATGATGTCATTGTGCATATTTCTCATGCCAAACTGCAGGCTGCACATGAGACCACCAATGGAAACAAGCTCTCTGATGCTGGGAGGACATCGTCCAGATTCCATCGACGTTATACAAAGCTCTTCGATGGTGGAATGTTCCGAGGAATCTTCTGTAGGGGATGCCATTTCAAACACCGACCCTTCTGCTTAGGACAGACGCGTCCTTATCAGGCTGGGGCGCTCACCTGGCGGACCTTCAAACTAAGGGCACTTGGTCGACGCAAGAATCCCAGCTTCGCATCAATGTATTAGAGCTCAGAGCCATAAGGTTAGCGCTGAAGGCTTTCCTACCGGTGATAGTGAGACAGGTACTTACAGTCCAGACAGACAACACGACCTCCATGCACTACACAAACAAGCAGGGAGACAAGAGGCCCAACAGCTATGGGCATGGGCCTTACACCACAGGGTGCAAATCAAGGCAGAGCATCTTCTGGGAGTGTACAATGTCCTAGCAGACAGACTAAGCAGAGAATACACGTCCTCCCACGAGTGGGAGCTGGACGGAAAGGAAACCCAACAGATTTTTGCCTAATAGGGCCATCCGCATATCAACCTTTCGAGGGGATTGGGTCCTCTGATGTATTCCATATCTATGACAGTAATCACCACAGCTGTGCTGCTTCGGAAAATCTTTCTGCGTCCTGCGTCAATAACGTCGATACGCCGTCCTCGAGGGCCTCCGTCGAGCCGACCTCACCGGATGTTATAAGTAGGACGCACAATGCGCATAGCCTCAGTTCCGTTTTTTCCGCGAACGTGTTCGCTTCGGAGATCTCGGCGCGCCTCGATTCTACTGAATCCTGTTCTTTCAGTTCTTCGAACCTGTGTCTTCATTGCTATCGAATGTCGTCTTTGGCTTCTTCCACCCCGCGGTCCGGGTTTAAGAAGTGTTGTGTGTGCGGGTCCAAGATGTCCCTGACGGATACGCACAATGCTTGCCTCTGGTGCCTCGGGGAGCACCATGATACGGACGACTGTGTCGACTGCCAATCGCTCACTTCGAAAGCCTTGCGGGAGCGTAAGAAGAAGCTGTCGGTCGGTAAGGTGGCCAAGCCCCAGAAGTCGCGTTCCACTGCTATTTTGACGGATGATTCGAGGGGCGACTCTCTGGATCGTCATCGTGAGTCCAGGGGTTCTCGGTCTGGGAGTCGGTCCCGCCATTCCTCTGCCTCTTCGAGGCACTGCAGGAAGCGCCGTCACAGGTCGCCTTCCCGTCCTCTTCCGAGGACTCCGCCCGTAGGCGGGTAGCTTGTCCCAACAAGCATTCCACTCTGGATGAATGGGATTTGTTCCGAAAGGAGATGTTGGCGATTTTTCAATCGCAGAGCTCCGGTCTGGCCGCACCGTCTGAGGACGCCGGTTGAGGCCGCGCTAGAGACACTGCTCGTCCGCCTTTGGGCTCGAGCAGTCGTCGCGACCACCGGGTGCCTTCGAGGTCCCGGTCGGACAAGGATGGTCGCTCTAGGCATGCCCGTTCCAGGTCCCGGTCCTCGCCTCCATCAAGACCGCGAGACTCTGAAGTCTTCGAAGAAGACATCGATGCCGGCGGCGCAGAGGTTGTTGACGGACTCTCTCGAGGCCCCGCCTCCGAGGAAGTCATCAACGCCATCAAGGCCTGTGTCGACGCTGCCACGCTCGACGTCGACGCCCATTCCGTCGACGCTATCGCCGCCTTTCGAGGCAGCCTTGTCGAAGGTACCCCATGGCACGGTGGCACCCCCAAGAAAGGCGATGGCTAAGGCTAAACATGTCTTTGTGCCTTTTTCTGTACCCTCTTTCCAGCCTCTAGATTATATTTCTGAGGTGGATGAGGAATTTGAGGAGGGTGAGGTTCCTGCGTTGGTTCCTGATGACATTGTTTCCGGTCACAGTCAACTTGAGGACCTGCGTCAGTCGCTGCACACAACGCCAGTGGTCTAGTCACCTCTCCGGAGGTGGAGTTTAGTAGGCTGGAGCCTGGCACGCCTGCCGAATCTTCATATCGGCACCTCATGTCGAGGGTCACTGAATACCTGGGTTGGTCTGCCCCCCCCCCCCCCCCCCCCCCCCCTCCCTCCCCCCTGGGGATTTTCAGCAGGATGACCTGACTGATATCCTGGACCAAGGTCCTCCAACTGACCCGGTGCTCCCATTCCATATGGCCTTGCAGAGAAGGGTGGCTGCGGCTTGGACTGCTCCGGAGAGTCTTCCGGCAGTGAGCAAGTCCTTGCCGAGGAAGTATCGCCCAGCCAGTGGTGACCCCTGCTACTTGACCACGCACCCTACTCCGGAGAGTTTGGGGGTGCAGGCGGCTATGGCCCCCGCAAAGCAGGCATCGTACCCTACCATCCCTCCTGATAGGGACGACAAACGTTTTGATGGCTGGGCGAAGAAGGTATTTTCTTCTGGGGGTATGGCGCTTCAGGCTGCCATCTCCGTTTGTGCCTTGTTTCGTTTCACGCACACTCTGTGGAACTGTATTTCCCTAGCGGCTGATTATATTCCTGAAGGGGAGGAACGGGATGGTTTTCTTGCTATCGTGCAGAATGGCAAGGATACCATGTGTGAATCCGTTCAGTCGGGTCTGGACATGGTTGATTGCGTCAGCCGGTCCTTGGCGGCGAGCACCGTAATGCGCCGGTTTGCGTGGTTGCGGAAGTCGGGATTTGGTCCGGATGTGCAAGCCCGGCTCCTCAACATGCCCTTTGATGGTGACCATCTTTTAGGCAGCAAGGCTGACGGAGAGTCTTGAGAGGTTGCAGACCTCCAATGCTGCAGCGAAATCATGGGCGCTGCAGTTCGCCAACCTCTGCCTTTTCGTCCTAGGGGACAGCAATGTAGGGGAGGTTCCTTTCGATATTATTCGTCCTTTAGTAAATCGAGAGGAGCTGCAAGTCAAAGGGGCAACTGTAGGAGTGCCAGAGGTGGAAAACAAGGTACTCGAGGTGCCAAGGCCGTGCGTGCAGTTGCCTCTTTGCCCTCAGGCACTGCCGCAGCCGCTTCAGCTCAGTCATGAGGCCCATGCTTCTCCGGTTGGGGGAAGGCTGGCGCAGCATCTCATAGAACGGCATGCCATTACTTCAGATGTGTGGGTTCTGGAGATCATAGCCCACGGCTACTGTCTTCCTTTCCGGCAGAGACATCACGACAATCCACCAGGGAACCTCTCTTTGAAGAGCCGGATCCGCTCCTTGCGCAGGAAATTCAATCCCTGCTGGAGAAAGGCGCCATAGAACTGGTGCCTGTAGCGGAGGGGAACAAGGTATGGTATTCCCCTTATTTTTTTATTTCGAAGAAAGACGGAGGATTGAGACCCATCATGGACTTGCGTGGTTTGAACAAGCTCCCCAGAAGGTTAAGTTCTAGATGGTTACTCTTTCTCAAGTCCTCCAGGCCCTTCAACTTCAGGACTGGTTGGTGTCTCTGGACTCAATGATGCTTATTTTCATGTGCCGATCCATCCAAAGCACAAACAGTACCTGTCATGATGCCTACCTCCAAGGAGCCAGGCCGGGCCCAGCAACCCCAGAGGCAGACATCATTTTCCCCAGGGAAGTCTCAGCGGGCCCAAGTCGGGGCCCTTTGGACTCAGTCCTGGCGCCTTAGGCGCCAGGCTCATAGCGGACCCCAGTCCTGGCGCCTTAGGCGCCAGGCTCATAGAAGAGGATATGTGTTTAAGTGCTTGGGTGCACACTTACCTGATGCAGACCTTGCTGCTTCATCCAGGCCCTCTTGAGGCCTGAATGGGACTACTTTACCTGTAGGACTACTTCACCACCCGGGTGTGGTCGGGGAAGGATACATACCTGATTGGTGGAAGGATACATACCAGGAACTTCTTCCAAGGCTATTTAAACCCCACCCGAACAGCCACACGTGCTCCGCGTTGTTCTGCACCTAGCAGCTGGACGCTCACCGTGTCAGCTCCTGCATCCTGACTTCAGCCACGCCTGCCAGCACCCTGGAACACCTGCAAGGGGAGAAAGGAAGAGAATGGGGGAAGAAAAGCCCTTACCTGCTAAATCTGCATCCCGGAGTCATTTCTCCAACGGCCCTGAAAAGGAAGACATCATTTTAAAGGCATTTTGTTTCGATCGCTGCAGCGCTGCATTTTACTCACCTTTGCAAGGCGCTTCCATCTTCAGCAGCGATCTTCCGGATTCAGCTACGCCCCGGCGCCTAGAGGAAAAAAGACAAGAACAAAGGTGAGAGGGAGAAAAGGAATAAGGAAAGCTCAGTTTCCTTTTAAGTCTTACCTGTTGGATTATTCCCACTGCATTTCGGGTCCTGCCGCTTCCTGGCATCTCCGGACCCCGGCCCCTATGGGGAAAAAAGACAAAGACATTGAATGAGCGAATGCAAAGACATTACCTGAGCGCTCATCCAGAACTGTTTCACTTCGGGTCGGCGCCATATCTCCGGCACTCCGAACCCCGGCCCCTAAGGGGAAAAAGACATAAGCATTAGCGCTTGCTGCAATTAGACAACAAACATTATTATTAAGCTTGAACTTTTGAACAGAACTTTTACAGCGCCTTACCTGAACAGTCAAGCTTACCTGAACTCCCATCAATCCTCAGTCCAGTGAAGTAACTGGGTTTCAACGCGCCCCTGCATCAGAAGCAGGATGGAGAGCTCATCCTTCCAAACCCTAAGGTGAGGCTTCACGGGGAATCGTGGAGGAGGTATCGTGGAGGGTTGGAAGGGAGTGGGAGGCTTGAGCATTGTTCCACAGTTGGTAAAACTCCCTTTTCACGCACAGGAGGGTATCCAACGAGCCAGGGAAGCCAGAATAGAGGGGCCCTTCCTGTCCATCTTCAGAGTTCTGCGCCTTCAATGCCGCGCCTACGTGGGAACCAGGTGAGCGTTACAGTACCTGAGGTTCACGGTTGGGGGCTCGCACTTTCAGTTTTGGGTCCTGCCACTCGGATTGACCTCCACCCCGACGATCTTCACCAAGCTCATGGTGGTGGTGGCAGCTCATCTCAGGAAAGGTGGGATTCACGTCTGCCACTACCTGGACGATTGGTTGATGAGGGCGCGCTCTTCCGAGCAAGTCCTGGATCATCTGTCCGTCACCTACCACTCCCTTCACAAGCTGGGCTTCTCCCTCAACTTAAAAAATTCACACTTGATGCCAATTTAGCGGCTCCAGTACATCGGAGCAGTGCTCGACACGTCCCTGGGGCAGTGTTTTTTGCCCCAGGTGAAGGCTCTTCACATTCAGCAGATTATACACAAGTTTCGACATGCCCAGAGTCTCCCGGCGTTCGAGTTCTTGAGGCTGCTCGGCCTCATGGCATCCTGCATTCTTCTGGTGCCAGAGGCCCGACTGCGGATGAGATCTTTGCAGTGGGCTCTCAAGATGCAGTGGTCACAGTCCTCCAGCCGGATGTCGGACCCCGTTCAGGTGCCGCCCTCGGTCGCTCAGGACCTTCTGTGGTGGGCCAACAAAGGCAATCTGATGAGGGGGGGTGCTCCATTTTGGCTGCCCTGGCCGGAGGTGACTATCGTGACGGACGCATCCCTGACGGGATGGGGAGCCCATGCCAACGAGCTGACAGTCAGCGGTCGTTGGTCTCCGTCGGAGTCCAGACTCCATATCAATCTGTTGGAGCTGAGGGCCGTCGGGCTTGCCCTGAAGGCTTTTCTGCCGACTGTGCGAGGAAAGAATGTCCTGATCCTGGCAGACAACACAGTGGCCATGCACTACCTCAACAAAAAGGGGGGGCAGGGTCACTTCCTCTGTGCAGGGAGGCGATGCAGCTCTGGTTCTGGGCCATCCAGCAGTAACTTTCGATCTCGGCAGTTCATCTAGCTGGAGACGAAAACGAGACGGCGGACGCTCTGAGCAGGCAGAGTGCGATCTCTCACGAGTGGGAGTTGGCTCAGGAGATTCTCCTGGAGATCTTCGCCCTTTGGGGGACCCCTCAAGTGGATCTCTTCGCCTCCAGTGTCAACCGGAAGTGTGAAAGGTTTTACTTGCGGGAATTTCCTCCAAGAGGAGCCTTAGGAGACGCGTTTGTGGTAGAGTGGTCCTTCCCACTGCTGTACACGTTTCCTCCAGTCCCCGTCATCCTGCAGGTGCTGCGGAGGTTACGGAGGTTCCGTTCCCGGGTGATCCTCATTGCTCCAGCTTAGGCCAGGAGGGCGTGGTACCCGGACCTTCTCGACTTGTCCATCTGCCCTCCACGTCGTCTTCCCTACCGAGACGATCTGCTCTCACGGGAGGGGGGGGGGGGGTCAGGTTCTCCATACAGAGGTCAGATCCCTCAACCTTCACGCTTGGCTTCTGAAAGGTTGAGATATAAGGATTGGGACCTCCCTGAAGACGTGATGGAGGTGTTGCTTTCGGCCAGACTGCCGGCAACAAAGTCCCTGTACTGTTGCCGTTGGAGAAAGTTCTGCGACTGGTGCAGGGTTAAGAATGTGGATCCTTTTTCGTGCGACCTTCCTGTAGTTCTGTCTTTTTTGCTTTCTTTAGCCCACAGGGGCTTGCAAGTGGGTACCATTAAAGGTTACCTGGCGGCACTGTCCATATTTAAGTGCTCATCTGAGGAGTGTTCTTATTTTAAAATTCCTTTAATTTCTCAGTTCCTGAAAGGGCTCACTAATGTGTTCCCTCCGTCACGTTTCCAGGTGCCTGGTTGTGATTTGAACCTTGTTCTCAAGTTTCTAATGGGTGCTCCGTTTGAGCCTTTGCATTCTTGTCCTTTCAGACTGTTAACCCTTAAAACTGTATTTTTAGTTGCTGTCACTTCCGCTCGCAGAGTGAGTGAGTTACAGGCACTTTAAGTTAAGCCATCCTTCACTGTGTTCCATAAGGACAGGGTTGTCCTTCGAGTTCGTCCTTCCTTTCTTCCGAAGGTGGTGTCGCAATTTCATTTGAGACAGAAGGTTGTTCTTCCGGCATTTTATCCTTCTCCGCATCCTGGTAAGGACGAGGAGAGGCTCCATAGGTTAGATCCTAGAAGAGCTTTAAGTTTCTACATTTCACGCATGTCCCGGGTCAGAGTGGACGATCAGCTCTTTATTGGTTAAGCTGGAAGGCGTTTGGGACAAGCTGTGACTAAGCAGACTTTGTCTAGATGGATTATCTTGGCAATTTCTGAATGTTACCGCCTGGCGGGTAAGGATCCTCCTGTAGGCTTACGGGCCCATTCAACTAGGGGTATGGCTGTCTCTACTGCCCTCTAGAGGGGTGTTCCTATTCGTAACATCTGTGATGCAGCCACTTGGGCTTCGGCCCATACCTTTGTACGTCACTACTCCCTTGATTCTATCCATGGGCAGGATCTGGCCTTTGGCAAGGCGGTCCTTTACTCTGCAATTTGATTGGCCATTCTAAATTTGTATATTCTAAATTCTTTTCCAACCTCCTTATGTTGGTACTGCTTTGGGAGTCTGTCATAGATATGGAATACGTCGGAGGACACAATCCCCTCGAAGAACAAGTTACTCTCTTACCTGGTAACGTTCTTTCGATGGGATGGTCCGACGACATATTCCATATCGCTCCCTCCCTGCCTTCCCCGATACAAAATTTCTTATGCGGTTGCAGCTTACGTTTCCGCAAGGCTTTCTGTGGTCATATTGGCAGTAGATTGGTGCCACACGTTCTGGGAAAAACTACAACTGAGGCTACGGGCGTCGTGCATTCTACTTTTAACATCCGGTGACGTCGGCTCGGCGGAGGCCCTCGAGGACAGCGTATCGATGTCATTGATGCAGGACGCAGACGCCGAAAGATTTTCCGAAGCAGCACAGCTGTGATAATTACTGTCATAGATATGTAATACGTTGTCGGACCATCTCATCGAAAGAACGTTACCAGGTAAGAGAGTAACTTGTTCTTTTACCACCAGGGACAACAAGAAGTGCAAGAGGTTTGCCTCGAGGTACCCGGAGTTCCTCCATACCCCCCCCTCATTCTCCTCATGGCGAGGGTACTTCGCAGGGTGAAAGAACAGGATTGGTCTATGATCCTAATTGCACCTGAGGCGCGGCAAGTCTGGGACTCGACGCTGAAGCATCTATCCCGTCGGCCCCTGATTAGCCTCAAGACGCTTCAATATCTGTTGACACAACAGAACTCCAAGGTCCTCCACCACGACCCGAGGAGCCTATCTCTCAAGGCATGGTTCCTGAGCAGCGCAAACTGATGAACCTGAAGCAACCATCAAAATGTTGGGATATCATCAGCTGTGCCCCGTAGACACAAGTTACCTACACCAGGAAATGGACCCGGTTTTCCAGATGGTGCGAGAGACCTGCCATCGATCCTCTCACGGTCTCGGTTGATCAGGTTCTACCTTATTTGTTGGACCTAGCTAAATCAGGGCTATCATTTTCCTCCATCAAGGTCCATCTGTCAGCCATAGCGGCGTACACAACAACCCTGCAGATTCAATCATTGCTTTCTTTACCGGCGGTTAAAGTCTTTCTGAAAGGGCTGATGCGTACTTATCCTCCTAAGCCCTCGCCAGTCCCGAACTGGAACCTCAACACCATCTTGACAGCCCTCATGCAACCTCCCTTCGAACCCATACACAGATGCGAAGTGAAATCATTATCCTGGAAAACAGCTTTTCTGATAGCCATCACATCAGCCAGAAGGATCAGTCAGTTACAAGCTTTGTCTTCTGAGACTCCATTTACTTTGCTCCAGAAGGACCGTGTTATCTTAAGGCCACATCCTAAATTCCTTCCCAAGGTGCTCTCGGAGATGACACTCACTGAGCGCATTGTTTTACCAAACTTTTTCCAGAATCACGCTTCTGAAGTGAAAAGAACATTACATTCTCTAGACGTTACTAGAGTAGTGAAGTTTTACTTGCAGAGAACCAAGATCCTCTAACCGACTGTTCATTGCCTTCTCTAAGTCTGGCATGCTGGGTATCGTCCTGCATCACCCACTGCCATCAGATGAAAGGCGACCCTCTAATTAGATCACCTTCTGCGCACACCACCAGTGGAAGGGCGGCGTCAACAGCGTTTCCACGCAGGGGTGGCCTTGAAGGACATGTGCAGAGCCACCATGTGGAGCACTCTGCACACCTTCGCGAAACACTACTGCCTGGCTGAAGACACCAACAAAGAAACTGCAGTTGGACAGGCAGTGCTCCGCCATCTATTTGCATAAGGTAGTACCAGCCTCTTTTCCCACCTTCCGAAGTATGTAACAGTTAGGTTGCTGCATGGTAAAGGTTTGATCAGAAATATGCTTTTTCTGTATTTATGGATATACATATATGATGGTGGCATGTTTTAACTGCTTGTTATTCTATTCAAGCATCTGCATCCAATGCTGGAGAAGTCTGTTACCTGTAACTGTATTTCTCTAGCATTGGTATCTTTCATAGATTCACATGCGCCCGCCCGCCTCCGCTGAGAGGTTGCTCCTATGCTTGACATCCATCATACTGTAGTATCTACGGTTCAAACTCTGAAGATGGCTGCCAGGGGCGGAGCTTAAGCCCTGCCACCTCATTGGTTGGGTCCATAAAGGACCAAAGTGAGGTGGAGGGACTACACAATGGAATGGCTCATAGACTATAATGGGCTATGTACATGCACTGCTAGGTAGCAATGTGTGTGTATATTTAAAAAAAAAAAAAAAAAAAAAAAAAAAATTATAATTATTTATCACCGAGGATTCCCAGTCTGACGACAGGGAATATTCAAGCATGCGAATCTATGAAAGATACCAATGCTGGAGAAATACAGTTACACGTAAGTAACTAAGACATCTCAGGGTTAAGGTGTGCCAACAGTACCCTATTACTTGTGCAAAGTACTCTTGAATGATTAACTTTGACTCCACTGGTTAGTGGCATCATTTCCTCATGCGATTCTGCACATGTATCCCAAGAGTTGCCGCAGAATGTGCCACTGCACTAGAAATCCAGTGTGACTTTATCACTTAATGTTTGTACCCTTTTGTGAAAGGAAACCGATGTAGCCATATATGGTCCTATTTATTTATTTTATTTATTTGCTAAAACGCACAACGGCCCTGGGGCATCGTGGCGCTGTTAGAGTGCTTAGCTTGCATAGGTAACACAACCGTAGTGAAGACATAGTATATACAGGTAGCAGACAGCCCTAGCTTCTGCCTGCCTCATAAGGATGAGGGCAGGAAAGCCAAGAACATAAACAGTGGAATACCTGAATAAGATCAGTGACCCTGAGCCAAATCCAAGCCTGGAGTGGAATTCTAGAAGACGCCAGGGGAAGTTTTAATGTTGTGAGCACCAGTGATTGGGTGGCCACTAAATGTTTGAAAGGATGCCCTCTCCTGAATGAAACATTTTCTGTCAGACCAAGGATAGGCTCCCAATGACTGAAATGGACTGCTTAAACTCTGTCTATACTCTTTGTACCCTTTTCCCTCAAATGTTGAATAGCTGTTTGATATTGATAGCTTATTTCTATCTCGCTCGTACACAAGTTTTTCAGAGCGCGACAAGGAGAGGTAGAGGAACAGGGGAGAACAAAACAGCAATCTTAATAGGCCCAGTGACATTGAATATGCGCAAGTGCATGGGAGAGGGGGAGGGGAAAAGTGCATGGAAGGGGGAAGTGGAAAGTGCGAAGCAGAGGAGAAGCAGATAAATAACAATAAATAAATAATAAAGGCAACAAACGGTGGTAGTGCAGCAACAATTTGCAAGTGCTAGGTTTAAGACAGCAGACAGGGTAGGTCTGGCAAGTGCAGGAAGAAAAGGGGGGGGGCTGTATGGGTACAGATACAGACCCCAGTGCAAGGCGTGGCCCTGAGGCAGTGCGGCAGAGTGGCAGGGTGAGCAGGTACCTGGGCCCAGATGACAAAGGGTTGCCAGGTGCACAGTGCCAAGAGAGAACAGATCAGCAGGGGAGAGGGGGAGTGAAGGCAGACGAAAAGAGGAAGGTCTTGAGGTGCTTCCAGAACTGGAGATGGTTCTCCTCAAGTTTTAGTGGCAGGGAGGCTGTTCCAGAGGGAGGCCCCAGCCAAAGACCGAGATCTACAGGGAGACAGGGAGTTGGAGGTAGAGGAGCGAAGAGCTCGAGAGGGGAGGTATTTGCAGAGGGATAGCTGAAGGTATTTTGGACCCAGGCCCCAGAAAGCCTTGTGGGCAATGCAGAGGGTTTTGAATTTAATCCTTGCATCCACTGGGAGCCAATGGAGAGATTTCAGAGCTGGAGAGATACGATCCCAGGGCTTGAGGCCAAGGACAAGTCTGAGTCCTGTTCTGGATTAGTTGCAGAGGGAGGAGAGTAGAGGCAGGTAGATTTAGAAAGAGGCTATTAAAATAATCCAAGCTAGAGAGAACCAGAGCTGCCAGTTGTCATGTTGTTCCACTTTCCGAATTCTCTGCTTGTATTGCTAATGCTCTCTACGCGCACCCTCAAGGGAGATTGTTTTGCATGTGGCACACATAGAAATCACAGTACATTAATATATAAGGCAATTGTCCTATTTAACCTGCACCCTTACTTTGTCTGAATTTGGGACTAGTACTGAAGCACGAGATGACCAGCCCTGCTGCTTAATCTTGCAATACCATTCTGATGGTGAAGCTCTGCCAGTTTGTCCGGACACTGGATTTATCTTGGGGCCAAAGGCATCTGACAGAATGGTGCTCCCTTGACCGGAGTCATTCAGCGCAGCTGTGCTGAAAGCCTCAAGAATCTAGGTTCCAGAGGTTTTGTTGCTCTTCCTTGTGTGGATAAGAAATTAAGATGCAGGAGCATCAGAAAACCCTAACCATCAATAATGGATAGTGCCCAAGGCCTATCATTACAGAGCAAAAAAGCAACAAAGAACTCAGTTCATTTTTTACCCAAACTGATCTCTGGGTATACTGTTGTTACTGGAACTATACAGACACTGAACAGTGCAGCTGTTTTGTACCATAGTTACCACAGTTTGACATTCATTTTATTCAGCACTGTCTCCAGTGGGTCTTCTGTCATTTTGCTTTCCTGCAGCACCTCATCATTGTTACTAGAACCATTGCTGATGAAGCAGGGGCCAGGGCTGCCGCAAGTGAAAATCGACATTTCAGTTACACGTTTTGTCACCAAGTCTTTGGACACAGCCTACGTGATCAAGACCCATTCTTAACATAGCGCTCATGTTCAACATTGGAGGGTACCGCAGCATCAGGACCATAGCCCACTGAGCCAATTAGACTCTAGTGCATCTCCCCCATTCGTTTCTGGGAGAGACTAACACCTGTTAAGCATATATTTATCTGAAGGCAACCTGAGGATTCAGAGCACTGGATCTGGTATCGAAAATATCCATTTGTACATTGCCAGTGACTCTCACTGATAACATCAGAACATCGGAACACTAAAAGGCTCTTTACCTTCTCAAAAGATAAAGTACTATTTTTAAAACATTGTTGGGTGAACATCCCCTTTTGTTATAGGTGTCTAAGTTATAGCTTATCTTAGCCCCCTCCCCCATTGCCTTCATAAGAGTTGCCTTTGACTGCTCAGTCATGTCTACCACTAGGTGAGTCCTGGAAAGCTTGAAACAAGCTTGTTACCTAGCTCTGTGCTAGTCTCTCTCATGTCCGGAACACAGCGAAGAAATCCTCCTAGCAATCTGTTATTTTCTTTGTGGTATATTGGGGTTTAAACTAATAATTGCATAGTAAAATGTACTTAAGAAAACGACTTGTTGGGAGACTCTGGTTAGTATTTTAAAATTCCACATCTTCTAAAGACATGCATTGCAGGAATAGCCATTGATGCTGTGGTAACAGATTGTGGGTCTCTACTTAGGAATTAAATGATTCTAATAAGTTCAAACACACCAACGACATTCAAGTTTGCTTTTAGATTGTTGATGGAAAAGTATGCCCTCTCTCTCTAGGAGATATTGGGGAGGATTTCATGTTAATTTGTAGAAGATGAGACACTGAAGAACAAATGTTGGTACGTTTTCTTCTCCTACATGACCCCATCCATAGATTCATACGCTTAGGATAGATTACCAAACAGTGATTATCCAATAGGAAGAGCACACTGTGAAATGTGCCATAGCTGAAAATATTGAAGGCCGATTGGCCAACATGAGCACAGGCAATGGTATTTTTAACCAAGCTGGAAGGATTACATAAGGTATGAAACGTGTCATGGCTTATGGGCACCTGTTTTCTCCTCCACCTCACCGCCTAGTTATGATGTGATATGATAGTTTATTTATATAGCGCCTATACACAATGTGTTTCAAAGCGATTCAAGGCAAGGGAGGTAACAAGGGAAAATACAATGACATTCTTACAGGCCATGAACAGTAAGGATGTGAAATTAACTTTTGTACTCGGCCTGACGGCATTTCAGATAGTGCAAGAGCTAAGATATAGATAAGGAAGGGGTGGGAAGGAAATGGAAACAGAAGGGCGAGTACCGTACTAGGCCTGACGAGATTTCTGGAAGAGCCGGAGAAAAACAAGAGGTGAGGGAGAGGGGGGTGCAGAAAGGTTGGGGAGGAATAAAACAAGCGACTATCATACTAGGCTTGACGACATTTCAGATGGTGCTCGAGGAGGGTTGGGGGGGAGGAAACAAAAACAAGTAAGGGGAGGGGGAAGGAGACAGACGAGGTTGCTATCATACTAGGTCCAGGGACAATTCTGATAGAGTAAGTGCATAGAAGAAAGTAAGGGAAGCCAGGGAGGAGATGGGAAATGGGAGAAAGTGAGAGGAGGAGAGAACAGAGAGTAAGCAGTCAAAAAGAGTGGAGAAGCAAGAGGGGACAGTGAATACAATTGCAGAAGTCAGTAGTAACACACAATGTTGCAAGCCAGGTTACAAGATGAAGATGGGAACAGCATGATTCAGGGGCACCATGAGTACAAGATACAAAGGAAGTCCTGCATGAGAGTTGAGAAAGGGTGACGCACCGTGTATCAATGAAGTCCATAAAAGTCAAATCCAGCATTGGCCACAAGATGGTAATGGTGAAACCAGAATGTCTCAGGACAGACTACTGCTGAAGTAGGCTGGAGTGGGAGTGTGGGGGAGGGGAGCAGAGTAGCAGAATCAAGCAAAACGGGTAACACCTGTGTGCGATAAGGGTGGGGGGGCAAGGGATAAACACGGGGGACCAGAGGGCATGGGGATGGCCTGTGGGGACAGAGGGACAAAACACATCTTGGTGCATGCTTACCTGCTGTCTGAGCAGGGTTTCGGGCCCTGGGTCCTCCTGCTCCGCACAGATCCAAACAGGAATTGCCCTTTTCTTCATTTGCCCTTCGCTTCGAATGCCCGGGTGAGAGACACCCTTGATCTAAGAGCAGGAAGGAAGAGGCAGGGCTAAGAAGGTGGGCAGGGCTTAGGCCAGTTGACCTAGATCCACTTGCTCCTGCTCCCCATCTGCAAAGGAAAAGAGGCTGGAGGGCTCCTTAAGTAGGGAAAAAGAGCAGCAACAAGGAAGGGCACCAGGTAGGTGGGGCTTAGGCTAGGTGACCTAGATCCACTTGCTCCTGCTCCCCATCTGCGAAGGAAAAGAGGCTGGAGGGCTCCTTAAGTAGGGAAAAAGAGCGGCAACCAGGAAGGCACCAGGTGGGCGTGGTTTGCTAAGTGGGGAAAGAGCGGCAACCTGCAAGGCACCAGGGTGAGAGGGGCTTAGGCCAGGTGACCTAGATCCACTTGCACCTGCTCCCCATTGCACGCTTCTTAGTGCCACACGAGTGATCTTGAACTGTTTGCTCCTGAGATGGAAATCTTCCTCTGAAGTCCCCAAACAAAGCTAGAGGTTTCTTTTGACATGTATTTCTGACACAGAAAAGCATTACTCACGCTAAGTAGCATATGTGCTCTTACCCATTGCAGCAAGTGCACCAGATGAGTAGGTATCATTTTTTTGTCCTAAACAAACTCTTACTTTTGATACTATTTCTGCAAAAGTATCCATGAGCATTACACTGTTCAGTATTGCACTTTCATTCAGTGGAATTAAAAGGATGACTGCCCTGAACATTTTGAGAATCTGTCAAGCATTGTGTATGAAGATGGATTTCTATGATCTGGCCTGGTGGACAGATTTTTGGAGGCCACCCTAGTTATAGTGAACAGGGAAACTCTGTGAGGTTAGCCAAAACCTAATCGAGGTAGCAATGGAGAGCAGTCGAGGCTTTTCCCAGGAGAGTGGGAGTGGGAGTCGGGTGGGAGTGGAGTCAGAGGTCCACACAATAATTCAATGTAGACAAGAATGTATACAAATACAGTATTTATTCTATTCCCTAACTTCAGAAGTCCAATCCCTATGAAGAATGAGGACTTTTGCCCAAAGTCACAATGCTTCTCCCCAGAATGTATCTGATGCAGGTAAAGTACTTGTGTTGGTGATGGTTCAAAAGAAGAGATGCAACAAAGTTACTAGGTAAGTATAATGGGTCATTCTGACCCTGCCGGTAGAGCCGCCAGGACACCGACAAATGTGGATACAGTTTCCGGCACCCGGTCCGGCAGCATTGCCGCCGGGTTACGTGTGCTGGCGAAGCGGTGTTGATTCCCATTCATGGAGTCCCATAGGACTCCATGAGAGTATTTGCCATTGTACCACCACCGGGAATGCCGGTGGCAGTAACGAGGGCTTTTTTGGCCAGTAGGGTGCCTGGCTTATCTCCAGCATTTAGCTGGAGGTATCCCAGGTGCCCCACCGGCACTCCTGTAGTCGGGCGGTCCGGTAAAGTGCTGGTATCCTTGGATACTGCACTTTTTTACTGTACGGCCCACTCGGAATGAGGCCCAATGTGTTCTTATCTTTCAGGTATTTCTATTCAGGTGTGATGACCACAAAGCAGTGGAATGGAAGGATACAAAGACACTTGTTCTCAATGTTATCCTATAGAGGACAGGGGCAGATAAATGCTTTGCCCCGTCCACCCCCATACTCCAATTGTCCCAGAGGACTGGATGGGTCGACAGGGAGGGGTGCTGGAGGCACTGGAGGTTGTGGTTTTCCTACCGTTGATTCCAGTGAGACGTGCCCAGGAACTGCTGGTGCAAGGATTCTTCCTGTCGGGTCCAAGAGCAGAGTGCAACCCTTGGTGATGGAGAAAGCAGTGATGCAGCTATCTTCAGGACACATCACAGGATTGGGGGGGGGAAAGTTTAGAGACTGCCACTGCACGCAGACGACGGCAGGTGTCCTTCCAATCGCGGTTGTAGTAGACCTTCCAGAGCAGGATCGCTTGAAGCTGGAAGGCTGGAATTCGACAGGAAGGTGACTTATACCACGTGCTGGTGACCATCAAAGTTCCTGCTGCAAATGCGAAATAGCAACCATTCTAGTGAGGTAGCCCACTGGAGAGCTGGTCATTCCAGGCACACTTCCGAAGGCTAAGAGCGGCTGGATCCTCGTGTTGAGACTGGTTGCTCCCATCAGATGAGAGTGCTGAAGACTATACAGGATACAGGGCCTTCACAGATCAGGTAGTTCAACAGGGCTTCACTGGGCCAGACGCAAGAAGGGGATGCTGGGCCTTTTCAGGAGTCTTCTTCAGATCAGTCAGCTGCTCGTCCATGGGGGATTCTTGGCTCCATTGCTGATCTGAAGAAATGGCTGCCAGAGACCTTCTCTTATCCAAAATCCAGCCTGAAAGGAAGTTCAAGCCCACCAATGATAAGGATCTGCTCTGTTCAAACTGCCAGTAGTTGTCCAATCGGGGGCAACTACTGGTTTTCCTCATGCCCCAAAACTAGATTCACTGGCACCACGGATGTGAAGTGTGACCAGACAGTCCCATCCACTTCCTGAGCCATGTACACACAAAGGCATCGTTAGCCTGCGAATGCTGCAGCTTTCCCGGGCACCTTACATGGGATTTCCTGACCAGGCAAGGCAGGAATAAGACCAAACAGCAATATGGCCAAAGAACAAGCGGAAATCTCTTGGCATGACCATTGTAGGGCACTAGCCATGTTTAGTAGGTGTTAGGGAGATGTATTATTGTTATGCTTCATCCTCTCTCATAGTGAGACCCCGGCACCTTTTGCTGCTGGACCTCTGGACCTTTTTCTTTCTATCCTGAATGAGTGGAGCCTTTCACCACTCATTCATCCTTATGGGCTCTGTCTTTTGGAACTCTGTACTGTGTTTTTTACTTTTTCTATGGAGTCTACTTTCCTCAATATCTCTTTTCAGGCATCTGTATTTTACTTTTGCAGCACACAGCTCCTTGTGGGCAGTGTTGCTGGGAACCCTTTGGGTTCTCCTTTGAGATTCTTAGCTTATCCTTACTTTCTACTGTTCTTAAGGATAGATAGATACTTTGTATCTCTCCTGAAACTTTATATTCTGAGTGATTGGCACACATCACCTTATGTGGAGTGCCAAGGGGATACTTAGTATCCCACTTCTCTCTGATCCTGTGACTTTTCAGTCACATAGACAAACTTCTTGTTATGGCTGGTGGCAGTGGACGTGTTCTACTGACTATTGTGCTATTTTTTACTGCATATTCACAGTCCCAGTTGTGCACAATAGGGGCACCTAAGTACTAACTTGGGGGCTTCTTTCTTTTTTCTCTATTTCCAGCTTAGTTCTTTGTTAGCCCTTCTTCTACCATTCTGGGAGGGGAGGTCTGTGTGAATGTTTTGCCTTTTGTCGTGAACCCTTAAGTGTCCCTGCACAGGCTCCAGTGTGTCTGGGCAGGCAGGAAGTGGGGGAAGAGTTTTTCATTCCCCTGCTCTTTGTCTGCCTGAATGGAACCAGGTCTTACTGGGTTCTGGCTGTCCTGATTGGACAGCCACCCGCCCCTTTCTGTAAACTGCTGAGTGAGATTGCAGAGGAGTGTGTTGAAACTGAATAGAAGGTTAGGTTCCTGAGGCGAAAGGCAAGTCGACCACTGGAAACTAAAGTAACCAAAAAAGAAGACGACCAGAGATGCCTGCAGACACTTTGCAACAACGTGAAGTGACCACTGCTGTCATGTTCCCGTTTTCAAGGAGCTCCAAAGAGAACGACTACTTTCCTTTGGCTGTGGGACCAACCATATTGCTGTTCTTTACATTTATAGCAGTTGCACTTTATCTAGCGCACATGCACAGAATGTTTTAGTGCAATATAGTAAAGCAGTGTATTTCACTACTATAGGTATGTGAACTATGTGAAATAATTGTTCTCTGTTTCTCAGGTATTTGCACTTTATTTAGCGCAGTATGAGATATATATATATATAGTGCTTTTACATGAGATTTGGAATGTTTAAAGATGATGCTCTACAGTTACATGACATGAATAGGACTTGCAGTGGGCCAATTTAATGGAAGAGGTGTCCTCACAGAATAAAAAGGTGCACATTCTGACAAAGCCCAGGTGTGGGTGAAACACATTAGTGTGTTATGTGTCTTTACTTGTATCCACCTTTGAAGTCAATAACAATTTTAAAATTATGGAGGACTGGAAGTCTGGTTGACAAGTGGAGTGTTGCCAATATTAACACCATTACAAAGAGGACAGATTCTTTCTGATCTGGGTACCTTCCTACATGCTCCTTATAATCTTAATGAAAGCTGACCCCATTTAAAAGTTTTAAAAAAAAACACTTTGATCCTTGTTCACATAGTTCCATTAAATAGGTTTATGGTTCATTGGGTACAGTTGACTTTATCACTCCTTCAAAATTTTGATGCAAGGAACAATGATTAAGATCAAAATGATAGCTCATGGCAGAAACCTTTTTTAACACTCTTTTCAGTGTATTTCTCGTCAAATCAACACATTTTACTTTCATCATACCCAGTGCTCCTAATGCAATATATTTTTAAACACATTGGAGATAACAATACATCCTGTACTCTTAATATATTCTGTATCAAGTCTTGTAGGATTCTGGATTCAACAGTAATAATTGTGTTCCTATTCATAGTCATCCCACCATGCCCTATATATGTGTAGCTAGACATTCCCAACTCCTAAATGCATTGCCCGCATGGATGTAAAATGGTAAAGTTGTAAGAACCTTTCCATGCTTTACTTTCCGTTTGTTCTTATTTGGGAATTTTGTCCCAAAACACAGTGCAACATAGTGTATTAATTGTGGTATTTTTATTTTGTACACTTTCTTAAACAATATTGTACTTTGTGAATTATGGTGCTGAAAAATGTGTTTATGGCAGCATTATTTCCGTCAGCTCTCCCTCCCAATGTTAATAAATGAGCTTGACCCAAATCAAAACTCACACCCAACCAATAGTCATGCACCGCCTTAGGATGTACTGAATTCATAAAACTACCTTTTTGTAAAAGCAGGGGACTAAAGTAGAAGTCCCTCTGACAGAACAATAGTCTAAAGATGAAGCAAGCAAGGAAAACATTTTTGGGGCTCACAATTAGCAAAATGAACGCTATAAAGTGATTTCTGACCTAACAAATACCCTAATGTGCTATCAGAATAATCTAATATAATATTTAGTCGTTTTAGACTCCCTTTACAATGCCAAAAGGTCTGCTTTAATAATGATGTAGGATGTTTGTATCACCTGGATTTGGCGCAATTAATTTGTCACCCAGAGTAGGTAGTAAACGCATTAACCAGTACAAGTACACATTGTAGACTCAGCCCAGGATTTGAGAAAGTCGTCAGCAATGATGTTGGTGGAAAAAAGCAGGTTGTATTCCCGAGACCCAATGTGTATTTTATTTACTGTTTGCTTGTTAGGCGCTTATACAATAAGAATATACTGTTTCAAAGCGCCCACAGGGCAGCGAGGGAGGAAGGGGGGGGGCATAATACAATTACAACATTACAAAACAAAGTTTAAGAGCAGAGGGGGCAGAGGCAGGGGGATGAACCTACTATGCCTTGTGAGTATCCAAAACGTGCAAGTGCAGAAAGGAAGAGGGTTAAGTGCTGGGGGGTCCGAGCCCCTGGGTGAGCCATGGACGAAGTGTTAGAAAGTTGAGTGCTACACAGCCTGGGTTGCGAGAGGGGCAAGTGAGTCTCCAGAGCGGAGGGTAAGCAGATGCGAAGTGCTGTAGAAAGACAGGAGCTGGGAAGAATTGGTATGGGAGGTCAAGGCCCCAAAGATGCACAAGGGCCAAGGACACAGATTCAGCAACTTTGAGATTAGAAGAGTAGAGAAGCGGGGAAGGAGGAGGAAAAGAGGAAGGTTTTAAGGAGCTTCCAGAATTAGAGAAGAGCCTGCTCATGGCGCAGGGGGAGGCTATTCCAAAGGAGGGAGGCCGCAGAGAAAAGCGAGCGACCCGATGTCCTTTGCTTAGCAAAATGCTTTACACACAAGGAGTTGGTGCCAGAGGAGCAAAGTGGTCTATAGAGAGAGTATTTAGAGAGAGAAAGTTGAAGGTAGTGTGGTCCCTGGGCCCAGACAGCCTTGTGGATGATGCAGAGGCATTTGAATTTAATCCGTGCAGCAACCGGGAGCCACTGAAGACTTTTTGGTGCAGGAGAGATGCGGTCCCTGGGTTTATGGCCAAGGATAAGTCTTGCTGCCCTATTCTGGATAAGCTGGAGGGGGTCGCAGATTGGAAGAAGGAAGGTTTAGGAGGAAGCTGTTACAGTAGTCAAGTCTAGAGAGAGCAATGGCTTCAGTCACATTGAGCCTCTGAGGGAATGTGATGAAAGGTAGAATTCCTTTGAGAAGGAAGAGCTGATAGTTGGACTTCTTTGCAATGTCCTGAGTGTGAGGGAGGAAGGAAAGAGAGGAGTCAAAGATGACTCCAAGTTTTCTGGCTTCAATTGAAGGTGCAGCGGGAGAGCCCAAGGAGGAAGGCCACAGTGTAGGAAAGAGGGAGGGAGCAGGGGTCAAATGGGAAGGATCTCAGTTTTACAGGCGTTGAGGCAGAGACAATTGGAGGTGCACCAGTACTGGATGGCAGATAGGCAGTCAGGGATGATGGTGGGTGAAAGAGGGTCAGTAGACCTTGGCAACATTGAACAAACTAGATAGTTTGTACATCCTTGCTATGTACCCTTACTAATGCTGATTTTGGCTGGGATATTCTCCAGCATGGGGTCTGGCATGGATTCACATACTCATGAATATTCCCCGTCGTCAGACTGGGAATGCTTGGTAAAAGAAAAAACAGTTTCACTTTCGTTTATAAACTGGCATTCTCCTCTAAAGCAATCACTGAGCTCTGGATCATACTGCCCCCAGCCAATGACTGCCCTCTCCCTTACCCCCTCCTCTGGCAGCCATCTTCAGATTTTTACTGCACATTTAAGTGTTGGGAGTCCTTGTGTTTCACTCTTAGAGCATTCTGCATTTTTCACACTTTTTTTGGCTACAAAAACCCTATTTTTGTTCAATCGAGCCCATGTGCTCCATCGTTTATTCATCCAATTAACGGGGACCTGTTTTTCGGCATCTCATCGCCCCTCAAGGGCAAAATCGTCATTTGTTTGTTCTTGGAAGTTCCCAGAAGGCCATCAGGCCTTCACCACGCGGGATCATGTCGGAGGAGAAGGACAGGGCTTCCCTCTTCAAGCTCTGCAGCAGCTGCGGTTTGCAGAATGTTTTCGTGGACAAGCATGCCCAGTGCCTTTATTGTCTTCACCCGACGCACAAGGAAGAAGATTGCGAGATCTGCCATGGCTTTTCCAAACGCACAATGAAGGATCGGCACATCTGACTGGCTGCGTGGCTCAAAGCCAGGGCCTCTACCCCATGTGGTCCACAGGGGCATGCCTCAACCGGATCCAGTCAACCAGAGTGGGCCTCTAAGTCCTTTGAGGGCGCTCCATCCATGGGGGGCTAAGACATGGCCAAGCAACGCAAGTCCGCTTCCGGCGGGTCCCGCAATGGTCCGGGCGTGTTCGTCTCCATCAGCCTCGATCTCCAGCCATCGCTCAAGTTCTTCGTCAAAGAGAAAGTCAGCTACCCTGGGTAAGCTGTGAGAGAAGGCTAAGCAGGACAAGGTGTACAGCCTGCCAGTTAAAGCCCAGGTAATCCAGGCCAAATAGTGCCCTTCGATCGAGATGGTTGCTGCAGCCCTCTCCAAGGCAAAAGGGGCTTACCCGGTCCAGGGTACCCCGGTGGCGGTCAGGGTGGCTCTTCCTCCCAGGCAGGAGGCTTCGGCCATACCGGTGGAGAAGACTCTGGAAAAGAGGATGCTGGACCTTAGCCTGAGGCCGACCCCTTAGGACCCAAAGAAGGGGGGGCCGTGGAAGGACTCTATGGCACAAATGTCTTCATCTGACGAGGAAGACATAGTTTCCGTCCACACCATCCCAGAGGAGGGGGGATGATGGCGAAGGTGATGAGAGCGTCGAGGAGATGCCCGCCGGAGGTGGCGGCAATGATGACGATGACGCCGGCAGGGGCGACGACATAGGCGCTGGGCCCAGCGACCCTGTTCCCCAGGCACCTCCCAGAGATCTGTCGCAGGATATTCTCTTGACCCTCCACACACTGGTGTTGGAGATTCAGAAGAGGATAGGATGCCGACGGCACCACCAGCGACACCACCGGCGACGACCCTGTTGACACAGGGGCCACCAACGCCGAAGAAGAGGATCAGACTCCCTACGCGTCCACTCCAATCATCAGACACCCCCTTTGGAATACGGGGACAGACACAGCGACGACATACACAGACAACACCGACAGAATCTCTCCGCCACCAACGGCTTCTCCGACGGACGAAGTGGGTTTTTCACTCCATTATCACCTGTGTGTCGGAACTCTTCCAAGTCACCCCGGAAGAGAAGGAGGGCTTCCTGTATCGGCGCCGGGAGGCGAAAAGGAAGACCATTCTGTCGGTACTACTCCTGGACGCCATATGGGATGAGGGGCTGGTGCTGCTGAAGAACCCCACCTCAGCCTCGCCGAAGAGGAACCAACTAGAAAAGAAATGGCGGCTGCCGGAATCTGCACCCAAATGTCTGCAGTCACAACCATTCCGGGACTTGGTGGTCTCGGCTACAGCTTGGAAGAAGTCGTCAAACCCGTCGTCGTCAGTCTCGGTACCCCCGGATGGCAAGGGGAAGAAATTGGATGCTGTGGGATGGAAGGTCATTTACTCGGCAGCAACGGCGGTCAAGGCGGCCAATGCCTTAGCGGTCCTGGCCATGTACGACCGGGAGCTTTGGTACAAGATGGCTCTGATCCTGGATTTCCTCCCTGAGGACAAGCGGGTAGAGGCAATGGAGATCCTTCAGGAAGGCGAGGTGGCCCTGGACATTGTGGACACTGGGTTCCGCCAAATGGGAAACAGGGTTTGCCTCCATCATCGTGGCTGGCTGAAGGCCACCAACTTCAGAGGTCTAGACGAGGGTCCTGGACATGCCGTTCAACTGAGACAACCTTTTCGTAAAGGCCGTTGATGAATCTCTTCAGTCCCTCAAGACCAACACAGACGGTCCCGTGCCCTTGGCATGCTGCAACAGCACCGTCCGTCCTTTCGTCCCTCAGGAGGGAAGCTGGGTAGATCTTCGAAGAGTTTCAGTGGTGGATCGTCCTCTTACCACCTGCCCTCCTGTTTCACGAACAAGGAAGTCTACAGGGGTCGTTCCAAGGCCTTTGGAGGTGGCCGCCGCCGTCAAGGCTCCCAGGGTGGCGCGCCGGCCTCCAAGCAGGACGGAACCGGTAGGGACGTCGGGCCCCTACCCTTTGCCCCAGTGGGAGGCCGGCTGGCGAACTTCATCAGCGTGTGGGAAAACATCACCATCGATCGATGTCACGCTTACCTGGTATCCATGGGGATGTCACTCGGCCTGTTCTGAACTCGAACCCTTCCCTGGAGTCTACTCGACTGGAGACTGGGCCTGAAACACAGGATTGGTAGAGTTTAACTCCCTATTGTCTCTGTGTGCTTGAACCCCTTCTTCCCTGGGTTACAACCCTTCCCTTTGATCCACAGCTCACCTTGTTTTCTTGGAAAGTGTGCTCTCCGTCCTGCTTTCAGCGCAGGGGCGCGTTGATTGATGCGGGCTCGTTGATGTCTAGTTACTTCACTGGCAAGAGTCTGACAGGTAAGTATAGTGAGTCTTTTGAACAGTTCTCTAACTTCGTTCCTTTCCTTTCCTTCCTTAGATGATGGCCGGCGTCCGGTGATGGTGACATGCTGCTGAGATGAGTAGCGCTGAAGGTGAGTGAGTGCGCGATGTGACCCTTTCGTATTTGTATTAAACGGAGTTCTTTTTCGGTGTCTTTTAGGTGCCGCGACGTTTTCAATGTGGATGCTGGTTATGAAGAATAAATGCGGTGAGAGTAAGCGTGGTATGCGGCGGCTCTAGATGTTTCCATGCTAACCTGGAGTGTCTTTTCCCTCTTGCAGATGGATGAGAAGTTCCGGAGACAGAGTTCCCCCAGAGCGGCTGGGATTCAGGTAAGTGTTTGAAGCTCGTACAGTCTTTAAAAATAAGCGAAGATTTGCTGAATGCTTACTAATGCCTTTTTTCTGTTCTTTTCCGTTTTCCTTAGGAAGAAGCGTGCCGGAATGGGAATGACACCGCCGAAGATGCCTGCAGAACAGAAGAAGCGATGAATGATGGGCAGAAGCACAGCAGGGTCAGGCTGTTCCTAACAGTGTTCTTGTTCTTGCAGGAGCTGAGCACAGAAGAAAGATGCAGGCCTACTGGAGACCGATCCGAACACGGTGAGTGCCACGCTGCAGGTGCAGAAAACGCAAAGCATGTTTCTCAGCCTGGGCGTGGCTTAAATAGTATCTGGGTATCCCAGGTGTCTCTGGGCTGAACCACACCCAAAAGACTAGACTGCACATGCAGTTCTGGGAACCGAAATATGTGGGGGCATCCATCTTGTCCCCATCAATGCACTAAAAGTCCAATCCCCAATGTTATCCTATTTGTGTGAGTGAGTCTGGTTCCACAAGCGCGAAGCCTGACTCCAAGTGGGTCTTTGGAGGGATGGAGAGGCCCTCGAGGGCCATGTAGGTGATCGTGGCCTGGCTCCAGCCTGACATCTTGGAGGGCTGGGGACATGGGGGGCAGGAATCATGACAACACTCCCCCCCCCCCCCCCCCCAGGCCCCTCTCAAGGTGGCTTTTCTGTCTGGTCCTGGTTTGTTTGGATGGTTTTGATGGAATAGTCTAAGCAAGCGAGGTGCATGGATGTACTCACAAGGCTCCTGTCTTGTGGACCATACCCCTTCCAGTCTACTAAGTAGTATAATTTGGATCTGACGTACTTTGAATCCAGCATGTCCTTGACTTTGAATTCTGGCTCCCCGGCAACTACTACTGGCTGCGGTGGCGTTGCTACCCGGGTCCCAGCTTGAACAGGTTTAAGGAGAGACACGTGGAACACAGGATGAATCTGCATGTTTGACGGCAAAGCTAGTCTGACCGCCAAAGGATTTATCACAGAGGTGACGGTGAATGGACCCAGGTATCTTGGACGAAAAGTTCGGGCTCCTTTAATGGACACGTGTTTAGACGCCAGCCAGACTTTGTCTCCCACTTGGTAGTTGGGGGCCTTTGCTCGGTGTTGATCAGCAAACTTCTTTTGGCGATTTTCAGCTTGAAGTAGGTGTTCAGCTGCCCTTTTAAAGGATTGTGAAATGGTTGTGTGGAAGGAATTGACTGCTGGCATTTCCAGGGTTGTAGGAACGTCCAACTCACAAGTACGTGGGTGCCTGCCATACATGGTATAAAAGGGTGTCTGCCAAGGGCTGGTGTGTAGGGAATTATAAGCATATTCAGCTATCCATAATAGGTCGAACCAGCTTCCTTCAGCTTGGTGTAACATGCAACGCAGATACTGCTCGAGCGTTTGGGGATGGTGACTGGTGGATAGCCGCATGTTGATCTGGGCCATAGAGCAGCATTTTCTCCAGAAGTTAGATACAAATTGAGTACCTCGGTCTGAGACTAAAACTGAAGGAAACCCATGGAGCCGTACAATGCCTTTAAGAAAAACCTTTGCCAGAGTGGAAGCATTTGGGAGCCCCTTAAGAGGAATGAAATGTGCCATTTTTGAAAATAGGTCCACGACCACAAGAATAGTGTTAAACCCTTGACTGGGTGGTAAGTCAGTAATAAAATCGAGGGACAACGTGTGCCAGAGTGCTGGTGGGATTTCCAATGGTTGTAATAGCCCAGCCGGTTTCTGCTTGGATGACTTATTTTGAGCACACACTCCACAAGCTAGGATGAATTGGATAATGTCTTCATGCCACGTGGGCCACCAATAATTTCGTTTTACCTTGGCTAGGGTTTTAGCGATTCCAGGGTGGCCCTCGATCAAGGAATCATGATAACCGGACATGACTTGTTCTCGTAGTTCTTGATTTGGTAAGAATAAACGATTCCTGAAGTAGGGCAACTGATCTTTTATCATGTAATGTTCTCCTTGTGCACTCCATGCTTGTAATTGCTCCGGACTCATCAGGTTTTGGATTTCTTCAAGTAATTCTTTGAGTTATGGTTGCTGTGATTCCTAGGAGCTTGTCACTCTGGATGATTGCTATTGGGTCAGGGGTCTGATACCCTTGCTCTTCCAACCCCATATGGGAAAGGGCATTGGCCTTCCCGTTTTTCACCCCTGGTCGAAATGTAATCACGTAGTCCTATTCAGCAAAAGAAAGAGCCCAACGTAGTTGTCGTGAGGATTGGGCCTTTGCCGTTTTTAGGTACTGGTGGTTCCGGCGGTCAGTTATTACGGTGATTGTGTGTCTGGCGCCCAAGAGGTATTGCCGCCATGCCTTAAAGGCTGACTTAATGGCCAGGCGTTCTTTGTCTGTGATAGCGTAATTGATTTCAGGGGGTGTGAATTTACGCGACCAGAAGGCAACAGGGTGTAACTGGCCCGTTTCAGGGTCCTTTTGTGAGAGGACGGCTCCCATAGCCATGCTCGAGGCGTCCGTTTGCACCAGGTTTGGGAGATCAGGGCGAGGGTGGCGTAAGATTGGGGCAGATGTGAATCTTGCTTTGAGTTCCTGGAAAGCTTCCTCGGCTTCTGTTGTCCACTGGAACTTTTTGTTGCTTTTCCTTAGCAATGACGTGAATGGGATGCACGATTTGCGAAAATCCTGGGATGAACCGGTGGTAGAAGTTTGCAAAACCCAGCATACTTTGAACCCCCTTGAATGAATTTGGGGATGGCCAGTTCAGGATAGCATCTACCTTGTGTACATCCATTCGGATTCCATTCGGGCTGAGAATAAAGCCCAGGAATTCCACCTCAGAGACGTGGAATGAGCACTTTTCGAGCTTGGCGTAGAGCTGGTGTTGACAGAGTTTCTCCAATACGGATCGGACGTGTTTAACGTGGTCCTGCTTTGATGCGGAATATACTAGAAAATCGTTGATGTACACTAGAGCACAGACATCAGTCGATTCCCGTAGGACATCGTTCATGAAGTATTGAAATGCTGCAGGCGCGTTGCAAATGCCAAAGGGCATTACTTGATATTCGTACAAGCCGTATTTGGTGCGAAAAGCGGTTTTCCATTCGTCCCCCTGTTTTACGCGAACAAGGTGATATGCCCCCCTCAGGTCTAGTTTTGTGTAGATTTGGGCATCTTTGACTTGATCAAGCAATTCAGGGATCAGTGGCAGGGGGTAGTGGTTTTTTATGGTAATCTGGTTCAGTGCGCGATAGTCGATGCACGTTTTCAAGTCCCCCTCCTTTTTCGGTACGAAGAATAGAGGACTGGCTGCTGGAGACTTCGAGGGACGGATGAACCCGTTGGCCAGGTATTGGTCAATATAGGCCTTCAGGTGCTGGTTTTCTGGTTCCGTGAGTGCGTAAATTCGCCCACAAGGGATTTGTGCGGCGGGTATCAGGTCAATTTGGCAATCGTATGGTCTATGCGGTGGCAGGGTATTAGCCTGTTCTTTCTGAAAGACATCTTGAAAGTCCTGGTATTCACTTTGTAGGGTGCCGATTGCCACAGTCGCAAGCGTGGAGGTTCTGGTGTCTATTGGTTGTTTCTCTTGGCGATAACGTGTGGGCGCAAGTCTCGGGAAAGGCCAATTCTTTTGCTCGCCAATCGATTCGAGTATTGTGAGCTACCAATCATGGCATTCCCAAAATCAACCGGAACTGTGGTGCCTTAATGAGGTTGAAAACGATAGATTCTTGGTGTCCATCCTGGCACAGAAGGGTTAAAGCTGCAGTGCATTGGGATACTGGACCAGAAGCTATTTCCGTGCCGTCGACAGTGGTAACAGTGTCGGTGGTTGATTTAGGGTGTAATGGAAGCCCCATCTTTGCCGCAAGATCCTGGTCGATGTAATTCCCAATGGCTCCACTGTCAATGTACGCTCTTACTGCATGCATTCGAGATGGTTGTTGGTGATTGATCAAGACCACAGATAGTGCAAAATGGGAGGTCTGTAGTTCACTTTCTTCGCTCGACAAGTGGACCCCTACACTTGCCGGGCTAGGGAGTTTTCCGATTCCTTGATAGTATCTTCCTTGTCCGTGGCCCCCACCTTCATCCTCGGTGGCTTCACAGGGCACTCTTTAAGGAAATGACCTGACCTTCCACAGTACAGACATAACTGCTGCTGTCTCCTTTTATCCCTTTCCGCTTTAGTCAAGGGGGATCTGCCCCCCGATTTGCATTGGTTCTCCTGAACTTTCCGGTGTGCGGGCAATATTGTCCTTTGAACGCACATACATAGGGTGAGGGTCCGGTCTGGTTCGATCTGCCCTTCGGTCCCGCAACCTATGATCCAGTTGAACAACAAGGTCAATGAATTCTCAGCAGTCTTTCGGGGGGTTCACTACTTGTGCGAGAACATCCTTGAGCTCCCCCCGCAACCCCTGATGAAATAAGGTGGTTCTCTTCTCCACTGGCCATTCTGCTTCAACTACGAGTCTATTGAATGTGGCAATGTATGTTACTGGGTCTTGATTCCCTTGGCGTAGGGACAGAAGTTCGTTGTCTAATGCCTGCCCATGAGTACGGCGGGCGAACAGCTTTTCCATCTCTTGCTGAAAGCCCCTGAAGTCATGCAGCAAAGGATCGTCTTGGCCACAAAGGGTACAGACCAGTCCGCAGCGCTACCACTCAGGTAGGATAGCACAAAAGCGACCCGTGATTGGTCATTCGGAAAGGCCCCTGTTCTACAAAGGAAGTGCAGGCGGCACTGGTTCATGAACGTTGCAAACCTCTTGGGATCCCCCGTAAATCGTTCATGCGGGGCCGAGGGAACTGGCCCAGGAAGGGTTATCTGAACGGGATTGGCTGATGTTGCTGGCATCGAGGGCACGCTTCCCAGCAATGGTGCATGCCCTGCTTGTGACTGGAGAAGTTGCCGGCTTAAATCATCAGTGCGTTCTTTGGCTACTATCGGCTCTCTCCTCAGGGTGTTGGTCTCCTGCCTGGCTGCATGTACTTCGGAACGTAGCTGCCCCAACTTGTGGGCTAACTGGTCGGTTTCTGACGTTTCCATGACGCCCAGGTGGATTTTGATGTGAGGCTTTGTGTTCTGTAACGCTCACCTGGTATCC
This sequence comes from Ambystoma mexicanum, assembly GCF_040938575.1. Taxonomy (NCBI): domain Eukaryota; kingdom Metazoa; phylum Chordata; class Amphibia; order Caudata; family Ambystomatidae; genus Ambystoma; species Ambystoma mexicanum. The sequence continues at coordinate 1,346,545,394 of NC_090921.1, forward strand.
ACTGGGACGTCACTCGGCCTGTTCGGACCTCTCACGACCTCAAACCCTTCCCTGGAGTCTATTCGACTGGAGACTGGGCCTGAAACACAGGATTGGTAGAGTTTAACTCCCTATTGTCTCTGTGTGCTTGAACCCCTTCTTCCCCGGGGTAAAACCCTTCCCTTTGATCCACAGCTCACCTTGTTTTCTTGAAAAGTGTGCTCTCCGTCCTGCTTTCAGCGCAGGGGTGCGTTGATTGATGCGGGCTCGTTGCTGCCTAGTTACTTCACTGGCAAGAGTCCGACTGGTAAGTATAATTAGTCTTTTGAACAGTTCTCCAACTTCGTTCCTTTCCTTCCTTAGATGATGGCCGGCGTCCGGGGATGGCGACGTGCTGCTGAGATGAGTAGCGCTGAAGGTGAGTGAGAGCGCGATGCGACCCTTTCGTATTTGTATTGAACGGAGTTCTTTTTCTGTGTCTTTTAGGTGCTGCAACGTTTTCAGCGTGGATGCCGGTTATGAAGAAGAAATGCGGTGAGTAAGCGCGTTATGCGGCACCTCTAGATGTTTCCACGCTAACCTGGAGTGTCTTTTCCCTCTTGCAGATGGATGAGAAGTTCCGGAGACAGAGTTCCCCCAGAGCGGCTGGGATTCAGGTAAGCGTTTGAAGCTCGTACAGTCTTTAAAAATAAGCAAAGATTTGCTGAATGCTTACTAATGCCTTTTTTCTGTTCTTTTCCCTTTTCCTCCGGAAGCGGCGTGCCAGAATGGGAATGACACTGCCAAAGATGCCCGCAGAACAGAAGAAGCGATGAATGATGAGCAGAAGCGCCGCAAGGTAAGGCTGTTCCTAACGGTGTTCTTGTTCTTGCAGGAGCTGAGTGCAGAAGAAAGATGCAGGCCTACTGGAGACCGATCCGAACACAGTGAGTGTCATGCTGCGGGTGCAGAAAACACAAAGCATGTTTCTCAGCTTGGGCGTGGCTTAAATAGTCTCTGGGTATCCAAGGTGTCTCTGGGCTGAACCACACCCAAAAGACTAGACTGCACATGCAGTTCTGGGAACCGAAATATGTGGGGGCATCCATCTTATCCCCATCAATGCACTACAAGTCCAATCCCCAATGTTATCTTATGGGAGTGAGTGAGTCTGGTGCTACAAGCGCCAAGTCTGACTCCAAGTGGGTCTTTGGAGGGATGGAGAGGCCCTTGAGGGCCATGTAGGTGATCGTGGCCTGGCTCCAGACTGACATCTTGGAGGGCTGGGGACATGAGGGGCAGGAATCATGACAATCGATGGGCGCTGGACGCTCTCGCCCACGGACACACTTTGGAGTTTCAGCAAAAGTGTCTGCGAATAGCACCGGTGGCCCGGCAGGGACAACACATGCCTCCGCTGCTGCTGGAAGTTCGGACCATGTTAAGAAGAGCTGGTTCCAAAGTGACTCCGGGGTTCCACAATTTACTCAAGATACTTAATAGTAAGAAAGAAGACCAGGGGCTGGAGGCCCATTTTTGACCTACAACGACTCAACAAGTTTATCAAGTCCCAGAAATTCAGGATGGTCACGTTGCAGCACGTGCTCTACCAACTGGAGGAGGGAGACATTGTGTCGTCGTTTGATCTAGAGGACGCATACTTCCACGTCCCCATTCATGTAAAACATTGCAAGTTCCTGCGCTTAGTCGTACAAGGGAAGCACTACCAGTTCGAGGCGCTCCCCTTTGGACTGTAGTCAGCACCCAGAGTCTTTACGTAGTGCCTGGCTCCGATGGCGCCCCACCTGCAGCTACAGAAAATGTATGTGTATCCATACCTCGACGATTGGCTCCTCCGGGCCAAGTCGAAGGACATCGCCGTTGATCACACGAGAGGACCGTCCGGCTGCTGATGGATCTGGTGTTCTTGGTGAGCCATGCAAAATCCTGCTCGACTCATCGCAGGGTCCATTCTCAACAGGGTATCCTACCTAGTGGCTCTGTCGGAGGAGGAGAGGATAGCGGCCATTTTGGGCAAGGTGCAACAGCTGTTAGCAATGATGATCGCCATGGCAAGGACCATCAAGTCGCTGCTCGGCATGATGTCATCATGTATATACCTGGTCCGACTCTGCAGGTTGCAGAATTGACCGCTCTAGGAATTCCTGGACTTCCGTTGAATCCAGGTGTCTGGAAGCTTCGAGGACAGGACCGTGCTCGACGAGGAGTTCTATTGAGCGATAACGTGGTGGGGCTCCAACATCGCCGGAGGCAAAGACTTCCAGAACCCCCCGTACCAGGAGATGGTCCCGACAGACGCTTCCCTGGACGGGTGGGGGAGCACACACCGAACGTCTCCACGCCAGAAGCCTATGGCTGCCGGCAGAGAAGGCACTACACATCAATGTCCTGGAACTACGGGCTGTGTTTTGGGCCCTCAAGTAGTTTCTGCCATCCCTCAAGGGCAAAGTGGTGAGGGTGTTGACAGACAATACCACCACAATGTTTTACATCTGGAAGCAGGAGGGCACCAGATCCCCTGGTGCTCTCCAGAGAAGCGCCGGAGATGTGCCACTGGGCCGTGGCCCAGGGGATGTTCCTCATTCCTTTTCACCTGGTAGGAGTCAAAAACACTGTTGCCAACTCCCTCAGCAGGGAGCTGCGTGCTTGCCACGATTGGGAGCTTCAGCAGGATCAATTGAACAACCTTTTCCTCAGGTGGGGCAGTCCCCAGATCGATCGGTTTGCGACAGCGACGAACACCAAGTGCCAGAGGTTTGCCAGCAGGTTCCCCCGACCGGGGAGCATGCAGGACGTATTCTCATTCCCTTGGGAAGGCCTGTTCCTGTACGCATTCCCTCAGTTGCCGCTGCTAATACGAGTCATCAGTCAACTCAGACGGTGCTGTTGCAGGATGATCCTCGTCGCGCTGGCGTGGCTGAGGCAAATCTGGTAAAACAAAAACGGACCTTCTCAGCATGTCGGCATCCCGTCCAGTCAAGCTGCATGTGGTTATGGTTCTTCTCGCCAGGGGAAGAGGCGCAATCCTGCACCACAATCCAGGATCGCTGAACTTGAAGGCCTGGCTCCTGCAGCATTAAAGTTTGGTTGGTATGAGCTGTCTGCGGACTGCAGGGAGGTCCTCGCCAAGGCCAGGGCGTCATAGACCCTGAAGTGTTAGCGACACAAATGGAAGCGTTTCGCGACTTGGTGCAGGTTGCAGAAGATTAACCCTTGAAGGGTCACGTCCCCCCAAGTCCTTCCGTACTGGTTGTCGTTGGCTAATTCGGGGCTGGCGCACGCCTCCATCAAGGTGCATCTGGCGGCTATCTCCCGCTCTACCAGGTCTCCAGACGGTCTTCTCTTTGGTCGCACCATCTAATGAAGGAGTTCATCAAAGGAATGTTCCATTCATTCCCACCGGTAAAGGTGCCTGCCCCGGCATGGGAACTCAATGTGGTGCTGACTAGACTCATGGGGGGGGGGGGGGCCCATTCGAGCCGAGGCTTCAAGCGCTGCTTAAGTTCCTGTCTTGGAAGACGGCTTTCCCCATGACCAGCACCTCTGCCAGGAGAGTTGGTGAGATCCAGGCCCTGTCCTTCAAACGGCCTTACTTTCCACGAGACGACAGTGGTGTTGCAGGCGCACCCCTGCTTCATGCCCCAGGTTCTGTCAGAATTTAATCGCAACAAGCCCTGGGTGTTACCTGTGTTTTTTCCGTGTTACCTGTGTTTTTTCTGATGCCTTGATCACCGGCTGAAAGGACTTTGCACTCGCTGGATGTGGCTCGAGCGCTGAGGTTTTATGTGGCCCGCACAAAGAGTTTCCAGAAGACTTCTCAGCTTTTTGTGAACTTTGGTCCTGTGAACCATGGGAAGGCCTTGTCCAAGGCTTCCATCGCCAGGTGGCTCTCCGGCTGCATCACTCATTGTCGTCGGTTGGCTAACCGACCGCTGCCTGGCCGTCCGAGAGCCCATTCTACCAGAGCGATCCCTGCGACAACGGCGTTCCTGTCTGGTGTGCCCCTGCTGGATATCTACTGGGCTGCTATCTGGAGGTCTACGCACACCATCGCAAAATTCTACTTTGTCAACAGGGATTCCAGGCAGGAGTCCAGAGTCAGCCAAGCAGTGCTAGGTAACCTGTTTGCTTGAAGGTGACCCTGGCGAGGAGGTAAAAGTAATTGCTACGGTTGAGTCTTGCCATCTCCCGTGGTTGTGTATGTATATACTGCTATGTATTCTTTATTCATGAGCATGTGAATCCATGCTGGATCCCATGCTGGAGACAGGAACAAGTTACTTGTAACTGTTGTTCTCCAGCATGGGTCTGGCATGGATTCACATGCGTACTCTCCCTCCTGCCCCTCTGCGGCTCTTCTTGGTATTAATGGCACTTTACATGCTACCAAATATGAAGATGGCTGCCATAGGAGGGGCTTAAGGACAGGGCATTTGTTGGCTGGGGCAGTATGACCCAGAGCTCAGTGATTGGTTTAGAGGAGAAAGACAGTTTATAAACGAAAGTGAAACAGTTTTTTCTTTTACCAAGGATTTCCAGCCTGACGGGAAATATTCATAAGCATGTGAATCCATGCCAGACCCATGCTGGAGAACAAGAGTTACAGGTAAGTAACTTGTTCCTTACCGGGCCATGTTTTAAATGTACATGTTTTAGGAAGATAAACATGCATCGAGGTAGTTATTTTTTATTTTGCACTGATGGTGCAGGGGACAACATTCTACTCACTAACATTAAACAGCAGTTTTCCATGCTCAGAAATCAAAATGCTGATAGGTTTGATATTAAGGCCCTCATCACGAGTTGGCCGGTATCCAGAATGGGATACCGGCCAACTTTATTTGCATTAGCGCCCACCCGTCCAACATTATTACCACCAGATCACGGGTTTGGCGCTTACCATTACTCCCCATTCTCCATTGGACCCAATGGGAAATTGTTGGCGCAATAACTGCAAGGTAATACCACCAGTGGTAATTGCGCCAAAAATTTACATTTTTCCGTCGTGTTTACCCCCAGCTTTGAACTGGGGGTAAACACGCCAGACTCGAGATTGGGCGGAGCGGTAAATGCAGCTGTTACATTGTTACCGCCGCATTTAAGGCCTACTGCCCAACTCGTGATGAGGCCTTAAAGTTCTCAAGTGAATTCAATTTGATAGCCTTATTTTACATTAATTTATTGTCCAATGCAATGTTGCTGATGTCTTTTAAGCTGCCGGGTCGCTGTTTAGTGTGCAAGAAAAGTACCCTACTTGCAGTTGCTACTTGGAGCAGAAACATTGGAAGATTGTTTTTTGTCACCGTCTCATTACGTCTCCCTTATTTGTTATCAGGCAGATGTACCAGCAGCACAACGCAAGAGGTTCACCCGGGCAGAGATGGCCCGAGTACTAATGGAGCGGAACCAGTACAAGGAACGTTTGATGGAACTCCAGGATGCTGTGCGCAGGACGGAAATGCTCAGGTTTGGTACTGATGTTGCGCAGAGTGGCAGCATGCCATCTGCAACCTTTTGGCTGGTCAAGATCTGCTTTTTCATTTTGTGGTTGGTGAGGTAATATACGATTAGGATGGATTTTTAGAATCAGCCCTGTGCAAAGGTTTCTGTGAGGAAAATGTAGTTGGCGAACAAGGTTATAGAGATGTGGTCTACAGAACCTCTGACAAGATAACGTAGGCAAAGGAGTAAGTCCGAGTTCTGGAGATCCAGAGCTGGTGTCTTTGTTCAGTTAATTAGACACAAGAGAAACAATAAAGCAGTAAACCTAAATATAAAACTATACTCTTTTATTATGCCTTATTCACATATGCAGATGTCTGTGTGTGACATGGCAAGGTCCCTTCCTCGATTCTAGCTGCCAGACCTCTCTGTACTGTGGCAGGCGTTTCTGTAAATTCAGAGAATGGGGTGGTCTCAGTCCCCGCCCTTTTGGGCAGAGGCCTGTATGGGATAGGGCTCTATTTCAGTGGTGCATGGTAGGAACTCTGCCTGCCGACACCGGGTCCACTGCTACAGTTGGCGGCAGGGCAGTGCGAATCGGCAGCAGGATTTGGCAGTGGCAGGCCTGTTCCTATTGCATGTTGTGCATATTCAGTATGTATGTATGTCTGCCTAACTGCCTGTGTTGCAGATCGCCCCGTGCCTGCAGTGAGGGGTGTCTCTTCTTCATAGTTAAAGTAAGAACTCTGTTCTGCCCTGTTTTTGCTTTTGGTGTTCTTTCCCCACCCCAGTTTGATCTGCCCTGTTTGTTTCAGCAGTCACCAGTGACCTTACCTCGAGATCACGCTCGATAAAAGGAGACTGGTGTTGGGGAAAGGCAGTCTGAGTGAAAGCACTTGGCCAATTTGGTTCCTGTATGTATTCTGCAAGCACATCAGTGACATTTGTTTTAAACTTGTAACAAACTATTAAAGTTGCAATAAACGAATTAGTTATTCGGCCAAGTTTCCAGCCTGGGTGATACTCGGGCTCTTCTGACCATCCTACGACTTCTACAGTGCGTCCCTCTGTTGCCTGATCCTTTGCCTGGGACTGCTCGGTTCTGCTTGGCTCTGCAAGGGTAGCTAAGGGGAAACGCAATTGTCTTGGAAGCAAGACAATGCCGAGCAAACTTAGTCAACAATTAAGCGGGCTCTAAGAAGCAAGAAAATGCTGTAGCAGAGTAGCAAAGCCTGTGCAGCCCTTATTACCACTGGCAAAGATGTAGAGCCAGGCATGGCGAAGCTGGCCAGATGACGTGCATGGATAGGGCACCAGCAGGAACGAGGATAATGCTACAGTTTATGAGCTGGGAACTTCGGGAGGGACAGTGCAAATGGGGGAGCTTTGGTCTGGGCAGAGGCAGAGATGCATGGCATTTACACCACCACTCCCTCTGATAGAGCTCTGTATTGACCGTCTGTATGCTGAGAACTGTCAAAAAGACTAAGACAAAAGAGAGGGTGGTTTAAATGTGGAGGACCATGAGCATTAGTCTGTAGTAGACTTGGCCCCTGCTGCAGTTAGTAGTGAAGGTGAAGTTAACTCCCATAAGGAAGCATTCACAGTAATTCCTGCGTTTGCTGCAATAATCACAGAGAGTAACGTGATGTGAGCGAATGTGGCCCAGGGTGCAGCGGATCACAACTTTTACAGCGGCCTAGCAAGGAGATTCAGATCACAACGTCACCCATAGCCACCTCAATATTATCAACTCAAAAAAAGGCGAGATCAAAACGAGTTTCAAGTAATGGTTTGCTGGGCCCCCTGATCTCTGGACCAACAAACACTAGTTTTATCCAATGGCATGCAGAGGTCAATCCTACTTCTTCATTCTTCTCCTGGTCAGCAAATGTTGGTCTATCTCTAGGGAATCTGAAACGGGCATTAAGGGAGCAAAACAAGGCAAGGAATAAGGATCTGCGCCAGCTGGCTGAGGCATAGAAATTGAGTCTTTGATAAACCGCTCCTCAAGGTAACAGGGAAACTGCAATGGTTGCCAAAGCCGGATGTTTAGAATGGCAGACGTTGCCTTCCAGACAATGTCCGCAACAGTAATAAAGACCATAGGGGGGGTAAGCAGCTCTGAATGAAACTGTGGCAACCATGCCTGTAGAGGGGAGCACAGAAGGACGTTTTGGCAGGGGCACTTTCCTTTTGCATCTCTACAACAATGGAAAAGACGGGCGAGGCGGCTCCTAGTTGCCCACGGGTCACACCGCTCCCACATACCAATTGAGGCTAGTATTCTCTGGGGATGTCGAAGATTATGGAACCAGTGAGTATGTTCCCATGAGATGCAAGGGCCACGTTGGAGAATATTTTGAGGCAACTGCCAAGGGGTTTTCATCTTCTACTAACTTGGCCCAAAGTGTAAATAACGGGTAACATGAGCCCAGGCTAAGGGTTGCTTGGAGACCAGATTACTATATTGCGTTGATGCACTAGAAGGCGATATTTTAATTTGATCGGCACTTTCAAGGGGCGCCCGCACAGAACTAAAAACACATAAAAGGCACTTTAGGAGATTTTGTAGGTACAAGATATATCATGGAAAATCTTGACTAAGATTTGGATTTTGTCTGATTGCATGTAATGCAATGTGTCACTTGCATGATGCTTGGTTGGAGCCTTTCAGTGGAGCATCGTTCTCCCACCCTGGTTAACTATGTGCCGCCCTATCGAGGCCTAACCCACATCCTCTCTTATCGTAGATTGGTCCAGTCCTGAACTGGAGCAATCATTAAGAGGCGTGGACACGCAGCAATGTAGAACCATCTCCATTCCTGTTGCAGTGTGTATGTATCAAGGCATCTTTCTTATTCCACCTTCACAGCTTCAAATGAGGAGCAGAATTGGAGGGGGATTTAATTCTGACTCGCTCGTGTATGCAACATTATTCTAAGAATAAGTAGCTGGCACATTGCTGGCACGAAAATAAAATGTTTGATGTGTAGTGGGTACAGTGGCTTAGCACATTCGATTTGATCTGCCTCCAGGAAACGTGGTTGGCGGAAGATAGCTGCCTGAAAGATAGGTTAAAAGATTTTAATGTGTTTTCAGTAAATGCAGAAATATTGCCAAAGGGGCACAGGAGAAAGGGCTTGGAGATATTTTTGCAGGTAACTTTACCGCTTCAGGTAGGCAGACAGAATCTTAGGAACTCTGAGGTGTTCATAACCTCCTTGGTAAATGAGGTCACTTAGTTCGCCTAAAAAATGGTGGCGGTAAATATATCTCTGAGGCTTATAGATCTGCTTAGAATCGCATGCTTTGCATAGGCTGACATCTGGTGGTAGGCGCAGAATATTGCACATGTTGTTTTCGAAGTTCGAATAGGGACGTTGACTGGGCTGGTTTGTAATATTATCCCTAGTGTGAAGTATACTGTACCTATGATCCCTCATGCATCAAGGTCCCTCAGAATATTTCTTCCCGCGATCGTGGTTAGATGTTAGGAAAGATTTCCATGTATGTGTAATTTTCCCTCCATTTGTGTACCCTCCAATTTTTATGCTGCTGTTTAACACCATAGTCTGACTAGTCTGACTTTACCAGGGGAGCCCAGCCTTCTGCTGCACTCCTCTGGGCTTTCACTCAATTTTTATGGGGAAACTGACATGCCCATGAGAAAGTCAGTACTGCAAGACTTTGTGTCCCTTAGTCCTTTTCCAATGTTGCAACTTCTCTGCAACATATAACAAGTGTACAATGTACCTTCCAGTACAGTACACTTGGGTCTCTTAGTCATTTCCAAAGGCCCTAGATACTCTCGAAGGATTTTTTAGGAGATGTGCAGACGTGTCAAGGACAGGGCTGGTGGCAGCTTATCTTTTCATGTAATTTTAACCCTTTCCTGCCAGGTAAACCGCGATTACTGCGTTTGGCTCCAAAATAGCCATGCCACGAGGTTCTTTGTCCTGTCCTTTGGCCATCTTGCCCCTTCGCCTTCCCTAAGTCAGTCCTTATTTGGGCATGCATTTTCCCGCAAAACGCCAAGCTTTTGCGGGCTTCTGCATGCCCTGTGTTTGTGCCTCCAGGATGTGGGCTGCGGTGTCTGTCCCCAATTCACATCCTGGGTGCCAGAGAGTCTGGAGTGCTGTGAATGCCTGGGACCACCGTGGTCCGTGATTGGTCCATGTATGGTATGCCTGTATGTGAGCAGATCTCCCATTGGGTCCTCTTGTTTTTGCGCAAAGGAGATTCTGGATAAGAGAAGCCCCCAAACGCCCATACCATGTCGATATCTGGAGTTTTCACTTAACAAAGGATATGATCCAAGTATCCTGAAGCTAAGAAGCCGAGTCGAAGAACCGCTGGTGACCCACTAGAAGGTTTGGCACCCTGAGCCCGCTGTCCTCCCGTGGGACCCCTCTGCATCTGGTCGTCCTAGAATGTCTGCAAAGACGCTTTGCCCCATTGGAATAGTGGAACCAACTATTCTCGGCACCTTCATCAAAACCTGTAAGTAAGCCTTCTCGGAGGTGTCCCTTGGCCAACCAGTGGGTTGACCAGTTTACGCAGGACCATTGCTCTCTCTGCCGCCGTTTCGAGGAGGCCCTCGAGACTTGGTATATCGCTAGCTCGGTGTTTACACACCCTCACACCAAATTCTGTACACTTGGCGTTCCCAGGTCTGAAGTGAGACGATTGTGCCAGGACCAGAGCATACACTGTTACCGTGTCGCCCAGCCGTGGTGACGACCTTTGCAGGTGCGCTGCATTTGTGCCCCTCTTGCCCCTGAAGCCTGCTGCAGTGAAACTGGCATGATCGATCCACCAGGAGCGGAGAAATCGCCACTGTCCCGTTTGGGCATCATCGTTGTATCATCATCGCTGAAAGCCGCACAGCGGCCAAATTGCCGCACTTGAACCTGCAACCAAAGTGGACTTGACTGCCGAAGGTTGGTCCGGAGTGTGCCGGAGGTGGGTGAGTAATCGCAACCCTAGCCGGTGGCCCCTAGTGCCTCCATCCATTTTTATGCACAAGTGGCCCCTGGGGACCCCTCTCCTTTCCACTGCTAGTGCGAACTATTCCCAACTGTTGGAATTGACTCTGCCTTCAAGTGGAGACCCTCCTCGAATAGTGGGAACCTATTCTTCATCGCCTCACCCACCTTCTTGAGTTGATACAGACCCTTGAAAAGACCCCGTTTTGCCCATTTGAACTACCGCGTGCGCTTGCATTGCATGTACATTTGAGCATTAGGCTCCCCTCTTTCTTAGGGATTGGACTGCCTCTTAGGAGTGTGTTGGATGCAGAAGGGACTAAAGACTATTTGCACTGCCTGTTTCCTTCCCCTTTAGCTTGTGGACCCATTTTGTGCATTAACCCTTTAGACCCCGTTGGTCTTGTATATATGTATTTAGATAGGATTGTGTTGGTCTAATAAGTATTTCTGTGATTTGATTTGTGTGTTTGAAACTCAAAGGCTTTGAAATAAGTGTATATGTATTTGTAATATGTCTAGACCTGACTGGGAGTGATTTGTAAGTGTCCTTTACTCTGTGTGCTCATTGAGGTCTTTCAGTCAGCCTCACCCCTCCTGAGACCTAGTCTTGACCGCTGGCAAGCTACCTTGATTGGTCCGGCTTGTCCAGAAACTAGGCTGGCCTCCTGAACCTCTGCCCACTAGGTCAGAGTTCAGAAATCCATCTTAACAGATGTGTTTCGCTGAGTCTGTAGCTAAGCTACCGTCTCAGTTATTTACTGTTATTTACCTATTTCCCCAGTTACTGTTCGAAGGACATCTCGACAGACCACTGATTACTACTGCCGAATCTGATTAGCAATCCGGCGACTAGCTTCAACCTCCATCAGGCTTTCGGCCTAGCAGTAGGGAGAGTGGGGGGGGGACTGATTTGTTTCCTATAAGAGAATACATACCTCCACTACTTACATATACTGCAATTGTCTAGCTGCCTTTAAAATTCGCACTTAACTTGGAGGAAACTGCCTTTAAATTCTTTTCCAGCTGCAACAGAAAATATCTGTGGAAAGACACTCATCGAGTGTATAACCACTGCCTCCCCCGAGATCACCCAAAGACCCATTGCGTGTTCTGCAAATTGTTTAGGCCTAAAACCCTAAAGGAACATCGCCCTAAACAGTGGGTTGCCCATGCAATGATGGCTGAATCAGAAGCCGCTGCTGGTGTCTGAGTCGGATCCAGAAGGCCAGGGCAGCGATGGCTCTGGATCAGAGGCCGAAGACATTTCAAGGGAATCCTCCAGCTCCCTCGCATCAGCCCCAAACCCGAAAGGCACTTGCAACATGCTGCTATGGGGAAATCCTCTGGCAACAGAGACTCTTTCACACGCACAAGCACACAACCTCAGGCCGCTCTTCCACAGACCCTCCGAAAGAAGGCCGTACGTCGGCGGAAGACTCTTCATGGCCTACTGACCATGCGCCGAAAAACTGCTGTGCCTAAACATCTCCCAGGACTCCTTTCAGGGGGACGATCAGGCAGATCAAGATGATGTGGTATGTCGACCAGGATGATCCTAATGATGACTGATGAATTTGATCAGATGACTAAAATAACCCAGATGTTACACCTGAAAGGGGTCACAGCCCTCCAATTGACAACTAATTGTTGTACAATGATTTATTAAAAAGGGCAGCCAATCGTTTCAATATTCTCACCAGAGAAACAGTAGAGTGCACTGACTTTGTGGAGGATATCTTAAATGAGAAAAAAGCCGTTAACCAGGCCATTTCTTTATTACAATCCATAAAGAAAAGTATTGCCCTGTTACTTACCACACCATCCCTGACTAGGGTAGTAAACCCCAGAGTGGAAAACAATTTCAACCCATCTACATCTAAACCTCTATATATTAGGGGACATGCAAAATGTGATTCCCTGGTGGTTAAAGAGCTGGCGTTACAGTTTCTAGTTCTGAGACACCTCCCAATAAGGAATGCAAGCAGCTATATACATTAGGGAAGCGGATAACCACCTTTGGGGCATATATCACACACATGATATGGCATTCATATTGCACCTATACACAAGTGTTTCAAGGCGCAACAAGGCAAGGGAGGCGGGAACAGAGGGAAGACAGTGATCTTGCTAGGCCAGATGACATTGAGATTGCGCAAGTGCAGGGGGGAGGGAAAAGTGCCGGGGATAGTGGGAGGGGGGAAGTGCAGTACATAGGATAACAATAAAATAAATAAAAGACAAATTAAATAAAAGACAATGAATAAAAGTGCGGCCAGCTGGTGGCAAGTGCTGAAAGGGGGCTGTAGGGATACAGAAACAGTCGCAGAGTGCAAGGGTTGGTGGGGAGGGACCTGGGCCCGAGATCAGAGGGTAGCCAGGTAACCATTGCAGTTTCAGCCAGTTGATCAGCAGGGGAGAGGAGGAGATAAAGCAGAAGCAAAGAGGAAGGTCTTGAGGTGCTTCCGGAACCAGTGATGGTTCTCCTCAAGTTCCAGAGGGAGGCCGCAGCAGAAGAAGGAGATCTACCACCAACTTGTTGCTTGGAGAAGCGACTGACCCTGAGTGAGTTGGAGGCAGATGAGCGAAGAGCTCGAGAAGGAAGATATTTAGGAAGAGAGAGTTGAAGGTATTGAGGCTCCAGAAGGCCTTGTGGACAATGCAGAGGGTTTTGAACTTAATGCTCGCAGCCACTGGGAGCCAGTGCACATATTTCAGTCCTAGAGAGATACGATCCCTGGGCTTGAGGCCAAGGACAAGTCTCGCAGTTCTGATTTGGATGAGTTGCAGAGGGCGGAGAGTAGAGGCAGGCAGATTTAAGAAGAGGCTGTTGCATTAGTCCAACCTAAAGAGAACTAGGGCTCTGGAGACAGTGAGCTTCTGGGGGAAGGAGAGGAAAGGAAGAATACCTCTGAGGAGGTGCAGCTGGTAGTCTGACTTCTTAGAGATGTCGGAAATGTGAGGAGAGAAGGAAAGAGTGGAGTCGAAGATGACCCCAAGGCTTTTATCCTCACAGATGGGAGCAGGAAGAGTGCCCGCCACGGAGAGAAGTTAGACCCCCTGGGAACACCACAGGTAGAGGTAGGAGAGGAAGGGCCCAGGTTGGACCTGGGAGGGTCGATCCTAGAGGAAAGAAGTAAGCCAAGCCAGGGCCTGATCGGTGATCCCCACGTTATCACGGAGACGGTTGAGCAGGATGGCATGGTTGACCGTGTCAAAGGCAGAAGAGAGATCAAGTAAGATGAGGACACAGGGGGTGTTGGAATCAAGGTTGGAGAGCAGGTCTTCACGATGTTCAGGAGAGCAATTTCCGTGCTTCTGGCAGCTCTGAAGCCAGACTGATGGTCATGGAGACAACCAACAGATTTGGTGTGAAGATTAAGCTGGAAGAGGGGCAGCTTTTCCAGGAGTTTGCCCAGGAAAGGAGTGATGGAGATTGGGTGATAGTTAGCCGGGCAGGAACGGTCGGCAGAGGGTTTTTTAAGAAGAGGGTGCACAAGGGAGTGCTTCAGGGAGGAAGGGAAGACTCCAGTGGCGAAGGAGAAGTTGCAGAAGTCAGCCAGAGCAGGAGCAAGGGTATCAATGTGGTCCTTGATGGTTTTGGAGGAACAGGGGTGAACCTGTTTTCACGAGACTTTGGTAGATCAGACTTGTCTAGAAACCTTGTCTAGGGAGTACAGGGGAAAGGCAGAGAAAGAGGGAGGAGAGGTGGCCGAAGAAGGGCCAGGGGAAGAGCCGGGAGTAGAGGGAGGTGGGGAGATTGAGAGAGAGGACAGGATGTCCTGAGTTTTAGAGATGAAATGAGAAGCCAGTGACGTGCAGAGGGCCTGGGAGGGGACAGGAGAAGTAGAGGGACTACAGCAGGGTTGGCCAGCTACTTGCAGATTTTAAAGAGTTCGGCTGAGTTGTTAGATGCCGCAGAGATGCAGACTTGGATGTGGGCTCTCTTCTTGGTGCGGACAGAGAGCGGGTATTGCCTTTGAAGCAGGCGGCAGGCCAGTTTGTCAGAGGATGTACCTGAAGCATGCAATTTCCTCTCAGCCACCCTGCCCTTGCGTTTAAGGGTGACGAGGTCTGAGTCGTACCAAGATTTGCACTTGCCTTTGGGCTTCAAGCGGATCCTCGTGACAGGGGCAAGAACATCGAGAGTATCAGATATAGCAGAGTGGAGCATGGAAAGGGCTGTGTTAGGGTGTTAGTCAGCCAAGGGTGGAGGGCGGGTGAGAAAGTGCAGGCAAAAGCCTCAACCGACTTACGCTTCATGGGTCGGATAACCGAGAAGGTAGGTGGCAGTGCTGGAGTTGGCTTGGACTGAGGGGTAGAGAGGGTGAGCTGGGAGGAATGGAGAAAGTGATCACTCCAGATGAGAGGAGTGGTGAGAGGGATCGAAAGGGGGTGGTCTGAAGCGATCAGAACATCTAGAGTGCGCCAGACATTGCAAACAATACCACACTGCTTGCAAGTTATACCAACAACTAGTGGTACAAGGTACTGAAACATCTTGATACTGTGCGCAAACCTATAAAGGCACACCTTATAAAGATCGCCACAAAGGGCAAACAGGTGGCCCAAAACATGTTTTAGACTCAGCAGACACTTCAGGGAGAATTATTGCTGAAGGGACCTGTAACGCTCACCTGAATCCCTCGGAGGCGCAGGTCCGGGCTTGGAGATTTCAGTGTCTTCTAGGGTCACGCGCAGGCCTCTGGTAACACCCTGGATAGACCCTCTCCTCACCGTAATTTTGACCTGGAGGGTGAGGTGTCTGCAAGCAGGAGAACAAGGGGTTAATGTATGTCTGTTGGCCAATCTGACCTTCCCCTTTTCTGGACTCCCCACGTTACTCGTAGGCTGAATATGCTCACCTTATATAGGTGAAAGCGGAGCTCTCCATCCTGCGTCTGTGCAGGGGTGCTGATGCCAGTTGCTTCACTGGTTAATTGCCCAGCCTCTTGATTGCAGAGGATGAAGTCAGGGAGCAAGGCCGTCGTTAGCTGCACGAACGGTGATTGCTTGAATATGGAGTTTTATTTATATGACCCCTTAAATGTCTCTCGCCATTGCAGGTCCGGTATGTAGATAAGGTAAGCGAGAAGAATGCCGGAGCTCGTGAAGGCACGTAAGTAACAGAATGTTATTCGAAGTTAAATGCACTTCTTAATGTCTCTTTTCCCTTTCGAAGTTAAATGCACTTCTTAATGTCTCTTTTCCCTTTTTCAGGTAGCCGTAGCAGTCGGCGTGGAGATGGACGCCGAGGTACGTGCCGGAGAATGGGCAAGCCGATGACAGCTAGAAGGCACGTGAGTAGTGATGGCGTACTGTGCCCCTAATGATGTCCTTCTTGTTTTAGCAGGTGCGGACAAACAGCGCCTGACGAAGATCGAGGCGTACGTGGCACAGGTGAGCAGAATAATCACGGAGGTTCACTAACCAATGTCCTTTGTTTCCGCAGGATTGCCGGAGTATGAGGAGTGCGGCACGCGGCCTCAGGATGCTCCGATGGACGAGGTAAGTGCTGCGCTGGTTTTGTCTTGTCCTAACCTGGTGTCCTTGTTCTCTTCCAGACGCTGCTGAAGACTGAAGACTGATCTTCCGGAAGGTAAGACTGAAGATTTCTTATTCACAGATGCAGAAGCTGAAGATTCTCTGAAGCTGACACGGTGAGCGTCCTGCTGCTAGTGCAGAATAACGCGAAGCACGTTGCACTGATCGGGTGTGGTTTAAATAGGCCACTGGAGTGCTTAGGTGTCTCCTTCCACAGCCTCGCCCAGACAAGAAAGAAGTTCCAGCTTCCAGAACAGTTCCAGTATCCAGTCCCAGGGAGTGGTGCTGGCCACACCCAGAAGGTAAAGTAGTTCCAGCCAGGAATGGATGAGGATATCATCCTACAAGTAAGTGAGCAGCATGGTCTGCAGCAGGTAGGTCCACCCAAGCACCATTCCTCTCAATATGAGCCCGGCGCTTCCTGTGCCGGGACTGGGTTCCCTTATGAGCCTGGCGCCACTGGCGCCAGGACAAGGTCCAAAAGGCCCCTGTGGGGACCGGCTGGTGCCTGGAATGGAAGTTGTGACCCTGCTTCCAAGGATGTTGGGCTGGGTCTGACTCCTTGGAGACAGCGGTCATGACAGGACCCTACTTAAGTGCAATTAGCGAGTCCGGGTTTAAACCCAAAACTCAAGCATCGCTAAACAACATGCCGATTAAATATTCAGTCCTGTTTGGAAAGGCGGTTGGCGATCCTCTTGAGACAACAAAAAAGGAGCACAAGACTTTAAAGACATTCGGACAGATCTTGAATAGGCCTTCTGTCCAAAGGGGCACCTTCAACACACAGCACACATTTTGCAATCAATCTGGAGTTGGAACATCTGCCTCTTCTTACTGCAGTCCCCAGGGACAATCATCCTCTTATCAATTAAACCAACAAAGAGTATTTCACAAAGGGTGGGGCAGAGTTGCAGCCTCCTAAAGCTCAGCTGCCCCCGCCAACAAATGGCACTCCAATTCACGTTTCTCCCATGCATCTCCGCTAGGGGGTGGCATACCATCATTCACCCACACAAGCAAGGCGATAATGTCGGATCGCTGGGTGCTTACTACCGTGTACCGTGGCCAAGGGTAACACCACCCCACCACCATCCTCCTCGTACAAGAGAAATGTCTACATAAGATTACCTCATTCTCTAGAAGAGGGGATTTTTACTTTACTGGAAAAAGGAGTAATAGAGCTAGTACCACCTCTAGAGGAAAATAAAGGTATTTATTCAGTGTACTTCCTTGTTCCAAAGATCTAGCAATGCGCCCAATTCTGGACTTGCTCTCTGCAAACACATATATCAAGCCACAAAATTCAGGATGACTACACTGCACAAGGTAATTCCTCTGCTAAAACATAGGGATTACATGACAACATTGGACATGAAAGATGCATACTTTCATATTTCAATGTTCCCAACTCACAGAAAATACCTAAGATTCAAAGTGGGAGACAAGCACTATCAGTTCAGAGTGCTACCATTCGGCATAGCCTCAGCTCCCTGAGTGTTTACGAAGGTCCTAGCAGTAGTGGCTTCGCACCTACAAAGGCAGTCAATTCCAGTGTACCCTTACCTAGAGACTGGCTAATAACAGGCAGCACACCTCAAATGTGTCAACAAAACACCCAGCAAACAGTTAACCTACTGTTTCGTTTGGGCTTCTCCATCAACGAGAAAAAACAATTCTTGTGCCCAGCCAAGTAAAACAGTTTCTAGGGGCACTAATTCGAACAAACAGCTGATTAGTCTTCTCCTTCAATGAGAGGGTACAAAACATGCTATTTCAAACCCCTCGATAAATAGCCGGTCATCAGGTAACTGTACGAAAGGCAACGTGCCTTCTGGGAATGATGGCTTCCTGCATTTACCTAGTGCCACATGCACAATTGTGCATGCGTCATATACAAGATTGGCTGGTGAAACAATGGTTGCAAGCAAGCCGTCTATGGGACGATCTAGTGGTGGTTTCGCAACCACTGGTTCTATCGCTGCAGTGGTGCTCCAAGGAGAGCCTTTCAAGCCACTCTCAGTACAGACTCCTGCCTAACAGGGTGGTGAGTCCACTTTCTTCATCGCACTGCTTATGGGGTGTGGACACAGTCTTAAAATCGCTTCAAGCTTTCAAACCACAGCTAATACAAAAGACAGTCCTCATTCTAACAGATAGCACTACAGCCATGTTCTACATAAACAAACAAGGGAAGACACATTCTCCAGGCTGTCCAAACTAGCCCAGAACATTTGGCTGTGGTCACTAAAACACAGCATGTTTCTCCTAGCACACCATGTTCCAGGGGAACTCAATTCTCTAGCAGACATACTGAGCAGAAGTGTTGTGCTGCCTAAGGAGCACGAGTGGCAACTAAATCAAACATAGACATCTTGGCTACACAAGAGAACACACACAATGCCAAAACTATGCATCCAGATTTCCCCAGACAAGATCCAAGTGGAACGCTCTGTTAATGAATTGGTCAGGGAAACTTGCGTACACTTTACGCCTCCCCTCCACCCCCCGACCCCACAACTCTTCTCAACCGAATAGTGCACAAGCTACAAGGAACACTTATCCTAATAGCTCCAAAGGGGGCATGACAAACATGTTTTTCACAACTACAAATGATGTCTCTTTGCCCTTCCATGAAACTACCATGCCCATTCCACATGTCACAGAACCAAGGGACAACACTTGACCCATGCCCTCAGACATTGAACTTCGCAGCATGGCTCCTGGAGTCATATAATTTGGTCATTTAAAATTAGACCAGAGATGCATGGACATTCTAAAGGAGACACGTAAGCTTAACACAAAACCTTGTTATTTCAACAAATGGAAACCTTTTGTGTTATGGTGCAAAGCATTTACTATTAATCCAACTGACTGTTCACCTTCACATATAGTATACTATCTACTATATCTTTTAGACTCGAGCTTAGTCATCAAATCATTACGAGTACATCTAGCTGCTCTCTCAGCCTATGCCACATCACAAAATAAAGTTTCACAGTATAAAGTGCTTGTAGTTAATGCTTTCTTGCAGGGTGTCAAAAAATGATACCCTCCTTTTTCTAATCCAACTCCCGGCTAGGACTTGAATATTGTGATTGAAAAGCTCATGAGCCTATGCACAAAACCAGCCTTAAACATCTAATTTATCAGACAGTTTTTCTTGTACCTATTACATCTATTAGAAGGGTTAGTGAACTACAAGCACTGTCAGTACAAGATCCCTCTGTCATTATTTGCAAAGACAAAGTTGTGCTTCGCAAACATTCTCACTTTTCTCCAAAATCCATCTCAGTTCCATGTCAATCAATCCATAGAACTTCTTGCGTACTTCCAACAACCCATAAACGCAGCAGAAAAAAGCCTTCATACCCTAGATGTAAGAAGGACTGTCATATATTACCTACAAAAGACACAAACTATCAGGAAAACAGTCCGTTTTTTGTATCTCTAGCTGCAGGGAGAGAAGGTGACCCTATCTAAATAATTAATAATTGGCTATTTCCAAATGGATTGTCAACTGCATCCAACATTGTTATTCTCTTGCTAAGAGAACATTGCCATTCAAGCCCAGAGCACACTCAACTCGGCGCAGGGGCAACTCTAGCTTTCATAGAAAACATGCCCTTAGATGCCATTTGGAGTTCAATGCACACTTTCACACAACATTACTGGTTAGATACACATTCTAAAGCTGATGCACAGGTGTGCCAGGCAGTGTTTAAACATCTGTTTGCTGCACTAACTTCAAATAACCCACCTATTTCTCCAAATACTGCTTGCCAATCTATGCAAAGCATGTGATTTTAAGCAGATCCACAAGCCTCAGAAGGCATACATTACTTACCGTAATCGTATTTCTGATGCTTGTATCTGCTTAGATTCACATGCGCCCACTCTTCCTCCCCTCCTGCAGTTGAAAGTTCATGGGCAAATCATAGATGTTTCACACCTCATCACAACTTACCTATTCTCCATGCATGCACTTGATACTCCCTCATGTCAGAAGCAAATAATCTGAGGTACCTCGCTGCATTAGGGGTCATGGGTACAGTAGACGTCAGACTCTGGGAAAATATTACAAACACGCCCAGTCGACGTTTCCTTTTCGAACTTCTAAAAGAACATGTGCAATACTCCGTGCCTACCACTAGATGTCGGCCTATGCAAATCATGTGAATCTAAGCAGATACAAGCATCAGAAATAGGATTACGGTAAGTAATGCATTCCATATATTCCTCCAAAGAACAAGCGATTAAGCATTTTTAATTATGAGAACTTTCTTTCTACAGTATCGCCTGGCGAGGTTTACGCTAGCATGATATTTGTAGGTGATTCTAATGTCAAATTTGGGAATGCACTGGCTCGGCCTGATGGAATAACGTTAGTAGAAGAAATCTACAGAATCCCCAAAAGAGGCATTTTAAATCATGGTCCGAACACTAAAGGTTGTATTTTTGACAGTTCTATGTGTAGCCATCTGCTTGTGGAATTAAAAGGGAATAAGGGGTTATCCCTCCCCCAAACCTACTTTCAAACTATGTTCCAGGAAATCAATCACTGACTATTGTCTAGTGAATTGTTTTTCTTTTTATAAGGTCAAGGGCATTGAGATCCTGCAACAGGTGGAGAGTGGCCATAATCCCTTGATGATTGAGTGGCGGGTGGGGGCCATAATGATTTGGGGTACTTTCCTCATATGAGAAGATTCATTAATGAAAATGTTGCAAGCATTCTCTGTAACGTGGAACAACTAGATATACAGGAACTTCTCAATAGTGGATGTTGGCCTGGGGTGATGTTTCTTTGTTTGAAAACCTTTTATGCTCCATTTATAATAAAGCAGCACCCATCCTCGGAACACTGAGGAGGCAAAAAGTAAATTGTAGAATGGATGCCACCTGGTTTGTTGCAGAGTGCAGGCAAACAAAATTGAGCCTGCATTCGGCAGTAAATGAGGAGTCCTGAATGTAGGGCAATTGTATGCCAAGAAACAATTATTCAGTAAATTGCTTAAATTAAAGAAAAGTACATTTATAGAACTCCTATGAGTTCAACAGGGTAGTTTGTGAAATCAATCGCAGTATTTTGGAATCTGGTCTCAAGGCATTTCGAGAGGAAAAGAGGAGGGCAATGTGGGGTCTATTACTCCTTCAGTGTGGATAGTGCATTTTCAAGGTGTTTTGTGTAATCCCGAGACTGGTGGGTGTTAGGGGCGTTTTCCTAAAGTCCTACTGGTAGTAAAACTTTAGTGAACTATCCCAGTGGTGTGTAGATCCCCAACTCTTAGTATCAGTCTGTACTAGTTTAGGACCTTGGTAGTGAGGCAGAGCAGTCAGGCTTATCTTAAGAGGAAGATGTGAGCTGTAGGTAAGTACACTGAATTTTAGCTAGACAGGCACAACAAAGAAACACTTGCACATATATTTATATAAAGATATTTCTGATGTTTGTTAATCTGCTTAGAATCACATGCTGTGCATAGGTCCGACATCCAGTGGTCACTGCGGAGTATTGCATTTTGTTTTTCGTAGTCGAAAAGGGGACGTCGACAAGGCGTGTCTGTAACACTATCCCTTTAGTGATGTGCGTTGTACCCACAATCCCTCACGCGTCGAGGTCCCTCAGATTGTTTTTTTCCACCCAGCTTATGGTCGCCTTACGCGGAGCTCCTAGAGAGACATTGCTAAACAATTTCTACGGACCTCGGTCCTTAATATATACTTACTGTTAAAAGATCCCTCCCCTCGACGTTAGCTGTGAAGCTGTTTCTCCGCCGAGCAAGTTTTCGACGGAGGAGAAGAGACGGAGGGGATCCTTCGGCGCTGCCGAACACGTGGCCAGGCCTCGCCGGCCAACATACAGTAGGGAGAGTGGGGGTTTCGAACTTTTACCTTCTCGTCGAGAATGTCTTTCTTTCTCCCCTATCTTTCCCTTGGGGTTGTTATCACCAGTTTTTATTGCCTCAGCTATGGAGAGGACACCTTTTAAGTTTTGCCCACGCTGTAGGGGCAAATACACTTGGAAGGACAAACACAAGCCCTGTAATCGTTGCTCGCCCCTCGATCATAAAGAGGACAGCTGCGCGGCCTGTAAGCTCTTGAAACCAAGAACTCTTAAAGAACGGAAAGTTAAGAGGTGGGCAGACTACGCTACGTCGAAGTCAGTTTCCTGACCCGCCGCCGCTGTTACAGAAAGTGACGAGGAGGGTGATATCTCGACGTCCGTTACGGAAGTCATTAACCCCCAGAAGGAGCGCTCGCGCTCCTCGACGTCCGTCCCCGACGGGCTCGGCTCACGCCCTGCTTATGGGGATGAACACCCCGGCGACAAGGACGCACACAGACCCCATAGGCCTAAGCACACAACCCACGGCTCTTCTTCGTCCAGGACGAAGGATCCACCAGCGCCGAAGGGGACGAAGGGCACTCCGGCGTCGACCTCAGACCGCAAGGGTCTCAAGCCACACCCACAAACGCAGCCGCGACCAGCGATTGGGCTTTCATCTAATACGGGCGCTACCTCAAAAACATCCGATGTAACGCTCCATAGAGCGGCCGTCGAAAAACAACGTGCAACGCAGGCAACGCCGACTCCAGAACCCTCGACTGACGAACTCGTCGTCGAGAGTCTGGCGAGAATTGTTTCCAAGGACAAACGTAAGCGGACGACGAAACAGACGTCGAATACCGCATCCAAGGAAATAGAAACGCCGAAAAAGCACAAGAGTAGCCAGGAACTGCCCCATCCATCTAAAGGCACTTCTGAACTACCGGAAGGCTTTTCTGAGGGCGACGGAAACCTTTCGTCGACGTTGTGGGAGCGTTCGAAGCGTTTTGAAGGTGATAACACTGATTTCCCCCCTCTAGACTATTCAGGGGTTCCCCATGAGACCATGGAAAGACTCCATTCTTGTATGGAAAAGATGGAGAGGTTTTTGGGTAGCCAAAACCCACCCACACCCAAAAGACCAAGAGAATGGACCCAGGATGATCCTAGGGTCAAGATTCCTAGGCTGTTTCCCCCTTCTACAGATGCATATGACCTCACTGAAGAGGAGCAATACCTCCAGGAAGATGAGGAGTGTTTAGGTGGAGAGGGAGAACATGAGGAGGAGAGGTTTGAGGAAGACCCTTACACTAGCTCAGGAGCTTTTGAGGAAGATACAGCTACCTCACAGCCCTGGCACTCCCCATCAGTGCAGCCTTGGCAATCCCCATCATGTGCACTCAGACCCTGATGTCTTTCACCCTTCTCCTCCCAAGGACTCACCTATTGGGAACACCTCCCCCATAGATGACCAGCCTTCACTTAATGCACTATTGCGCAAGGCAGCAGCGCATTTTGAAATAGACACAGGGGAGACTCTTCCGGACATAGACTTTGTAGAAAAAGTTATTAAAGAAAAAGCCCCGGTCAGCCAGTCCATTCCGCTCCTGGCTTCTATAAAGAGAAGAATAACTCCTTCCCTTTCCAATCCGGCCTTAGTCAGAGGGGTCAACCCTCTGATAGAAAAGCTCTTCAGCCCTTCGTCTTCTGACCCTTTGTACATCAGGGGACATTCTATTCCGGACTCTCTGGTAGTGACAAACACAAGAAAGAGAGCGGGGGTGCCACTATCTACTAGTGAGGCACCACCTGACAAAGAGGGCAAGAAGCTCTATGCACTTGGGAAGAGAATCACGACCTCCGCCGCCTTCTCAACCAGGATCGCGAATAACAATTCCCTACTAGCTAGCTACGCAGATGCACAGTGGAGCAAGCTGCGCAGCGAAGCACAGGACGCACCAGAACCCCTGCGTTCACGCCTGTTGGCTACTATATCAGAGGGAACTCTTGTAAACCAGGGCATCGTAAAGAACTCCTTAGATGCCGCAGAGACAGCTGGCCGTTCCCTGGTTCAGGGAATACTTCTCAAACGCCATGTCTGGCTGCGCAATTCGGGATTTAAGCCAGAAACTCAGGCTTCCCTAATAAATAAGCCCATAGAGCAAACACATCTGTTTGGGAAAGCAGTTGATGAGGCCCTAGAACATGCGAAGAAGGAGTTTGATACCATCAAGACTCTTGACCAAATTTCTAGGCCACCTAACAGATGCAGCTATGGCAATAGACGCTCCTTTCGTGGCCAACGCCAGCAGCAAAGCCAACAACAATTTTACTCTGCTACCAACTGGCCCTCTAACCAAAGCACCCAGTTCAGTCAAAGAGGCCAACGTCGTGGCAAAGGAAGAGGGCGCGGCTCCAGTCCAAAAGGCCCCACACCCAATACCAACAAATGACCCAAAGATTCGGGTCCCCTCCCATGCATCACCGGTCGGGGGCCGGCTAACATCGTTCCTTTCAGCATGGGAGGGAATAACGTCAGACCGCTGGGTATTATCCACCATAGCCCACTGATACTGCATAGAATTCAACGGTTCCCCGAAATACAGACCCCCACGGAACCGACGCATGACACCGGAACACCTCACTATTCTTCTTCAAGAAGTAGAAGAGCTACTGAAAAAAGAAGCTATAGAGGCTGTCCCCCTATCTCAGGTAACAGAAGGTATTTATTCAGTGTACTTCCTTGTACCCAAAAAGGACTTAACCATGCGCCCTGTATTAGATCTGCGCCCAGCGAACAACTTTGTCAAACCCCAAAAGTTTCGTATGGTGACCTTGCAGGAAGTAATCCCACTGTTATCACAGGGGGATTACATGACAACACTAGACATGAAAGATGCATACTTTCATATTTTAATGTTGCCAGCGCACAGAAAATACCTCAGGTTCAAGATAGAGAACAAACACTATCAGTTCAGAGTACTACCCTTCGGGATAGCATCTGCACCAAGGGTATTTACGAAAGTACTGGCAGTGGCAGCGGCCCACCTGCGCAGATTATCCATCCCGGTTTACCCGTACCTCGACGACTGGCTCATAACAGGGGATTCTTACGAAACATGCTTCTCCAATACCCAAAGGACCGTAGACCTTTTGTCCCAACTGGGCTTCTCCATCAACGAAAAGAAGTCCAGCTTAGACCACAGCCAAATCAAACAATTCCTAGGGGCTCTAATTCGAACAAAGGACAGCCTCGTCTTCCCCTCCAACGAGAGGGTCCAAAACATGCTGTTTCAGATCCCCCAATATGTGGCAGGTCGAGAGGTGACGGTACGCAAAGCAATGCGCTTGCTAGGGATGATGGCGTCATGTATTTATTTGGTACCTCACGCGCGCCTGCGCATGCGCCCAATGCAAGAGTGGCTCTACAGCCAGTGGTGTCAGGCCAGCGGACAATGGGACGATCTGGTGGTGGTCTCGCAGGCCTTGGTTCTCTCGCTACGGTGGTGGACAAAGGAAAACCTGTTATTAGGGAAAACTTTTGCCACACCCGCAGTGGAAGCCACTCTAACCACAGACGCATCCCTTACAGGATGGGGGGCTCACCTATCCCATCAGACTGCTCACGGAGTGTGGGCTCCGAGCTTAGCATCCAAGCATATAAACCTGCTGGAACTATTAGCAGTGTTCAAAGCACTGAAAGCCTTTCAGGAACACTTACAAGGAAAGACAGTGATGGTCCTCACAGACAGCACCACAGCCATGCACCATCTCAACAAGCAAGGGGGCACTCACTCTCCAGGACTGTCCAAGCTGTCCCAGAATATATGGAAGTGGGCTCTCAAACACAACATGTTCCTACTATCACAACATGTACCAGGGGAACTCAATCTGCTAGCAGACAAACTCAGCAGAGACTTCCCCCTACCCAAAGAGTATGAATGGGAATTACACGAAAACATTGTCTTAGACGTCTTCACGCAATGGGGTTTCCCGGAAATAGACCTGTTCGCAACCCTGGAGAACTCACAATGCCAAAGTTACGCCTCCAGGTACCCCCAGAACCAGTCCAAGGGGAACGGTCTGTTGATTCAATGGTCAGGGAAATTTGTTTACGCCTTTCCCCCCGACTCCCCTCCTCAACAAAGTGGTGCACAAGATGCACCAAGAGCAGGTTACCATGATACTAGTAGCCCCAATGTGGGCCCGGCAGCCATGGTTCGCTCACTTGATGGAGATGTCCCTATCTCCCCCAATGAAACTTCCCTGCCCGTACAACATGCTGTCACAAGACAAGGGCAGGACACTGCATCCATGCCCTCAGACCATGAACTTAGCAGCCTGGCTCCTGAGATCATAGAATTTGGACATTTACATCTCCCTCAGAGATGTATGGACATCCTCAGGGAAGCCAGAAAACCAAATACTCGCCACTGCTATTCTAGCAAGTGGAAAAGATTTGTCATCTGGTGTAGAAGTAAGAACATCAACCCGGTTGACTGCTCTGCCACTAACATTATTCTGTACTTGACCCATTTACTGGATTCAGGTCTAGTGTTTAATTCCATTAAAGTCCACCTAGCGGCACTTTCTGCATACACCACTTCCCAACTTAAAGTGTTGTGGTGGAAGATACCAGTTATCAAGGCCTTTATGGAAGGGTTAAAGAGAATACACCCCCCGATAGCTAACCCAGCTCCCGGATGGGACTTAAACGTGGTACTTTCTAGACTCATGGGCACTCCTTTCGAACCCATGCACAAGGCAACTCTTAAATACCTCACTCTTAAGACTGCTTTCCTAATAGCTATCACCTCCATTAGGAGAGTAAGTGAACTACAGGCTCTTTCTGTACTAGACCCCTTCGTATCAGTTCACAAGGACAAGGTGGTTCTTCGCACACACCCTAGGTTTGCACCAAAATTAATCTCGAAATTTCATGTAAACCAATCTATAGAACTACCAACGTTCTTTCAAAACCCTTCCAGCTTGGGAGAAAAAAGTCTGCATACACTAGATGTACGCAGAGCTGTCATGTTCTACATGGAAAGAACCAGATCACTGAGAAAGACTAATCAGTTCTTTGTCTCGGTGGCAGCAGGAAGAGAAGGAGATGCAGTCTCTAAGTCCACTATATCTAGATGGATTGTACAATGCATCACTCTCTGTTACACTCTTGCTAAGAGAGAACTACCCTTCAAGCCAAGAGCACATTCCACTCGAGGCACGGGGGCTTCCATAGCATTCATTGCAAATGTTTCCCTTGAGTCCATCTGCAAAGCGGCTACCTGGAGTTCTGTGCACACCTTTACAAAACACTACTGTCTAGATGCACACTCTAGATCTGACTCCCAGGTGGGACAGGCAGTATTAAGACATCTTTTCTCTACTGTTCCTTCTCATAACCCACCGCCAACTCCGGGTACTGCTCGCTAGTCTATGCACAGCATGTGATTCTAAGCAGATTAACAAACATCAGAAGACAATGCATTACTTACCGTAAAAGCATTTCTGATGGTTGTATCTGCTTAGATTCACTATTTATTTATTTATTGCATTTATTAATCGCCCAAACGCTTGGGTACCACGGCGATGTTACAGACAGCTTGGTTAAAACATTTCTTAGAGATTGCCAATCGGGCGCAGTGCATGTGAATACAAGATAATCATACATGAAGACATTTAATGCAGGGCTTCAGTACAGTGATATTTCCTGAAGCATGGAAAGGGATATTGGTCTTGGTTAAATAGCCACGTCTTCAGGGATTTCTTGAAGCCTGAGAACGTTTGCTCATTTTTGATGGGGTGGGGAAGAGTGTTCCAATATGTGGGTGCGAGGTATTGGAAACTACTGCCTCCTGCCTTGGTTGTCTTGTAACGGGGGATGGCTAGGAGTAATTGACTGTTAGATCTGAGGGGCCTCTTTGATACTTTTTTGGTGATGGCGTGGTTGAGGTATATGGGGACACAAGAGTGGATGCATTTGAATGTGACGCACAGGGCTTTGAATGTGACCCTGGCTTTGATGGGGAGCCAGTGATGGTTTCTTCTAATATTTGAGATGTGATCTGACTTCCTTAATCCAAGGGCCGCCCGAAGGGCTTTATTTTGAATAAGCTGTAGTTTGTTTAGATTGGCTTTAGAGGTACCCAGGTAGAGTACGTTGCAGTAGTCGAGCCTGGATAAGATTAAAGCTCTTGCCAGCGTGATACAGTTGGTGGGTGTCAAGAATTGGCGACTGAGAGCAACAAGTTTTGAGGTGTAGGAGGTAGAGGAAGAGAGGGCGTTAATGTGCTTGGTCATGGTGAGATTGGCATCTAGTTAGACACCTAGTGTTTTTACTTGTTTGAGTACTGATATGTTTGTGCCATCGATGTTGATGGATGAGTAATCAGCATGTAATGCTTCTATTTTGGATTGGGAGCCCACAATGAGAACCTCGGTCTTCTCATCATTGAGGCAGAGGCTATTTAGTGCCATCCAATTTTGGATTATGGCATATATTTTGTTGATAGTGTCGGTGTCTTGAGTGTAGTCTCCCGATAAAGGGATGAGGATCTGGGTGTCGTCTGCAAAGTTGGTGTAGATGACACCCATGTCGTCTAGCGCTGAGAAGAGGAGTTTAGTGTATGCATTGTATAATGTTGGTGCGAGACAGGAACCTTGGGGGACACCAATGGGTACTATGATGGGGTCGGCGGCTTTTTTACCTATGGCGACCCTGGAGGTGCGGTCAGCAAGAAAGGATTTGATCCAGGTAGTAGCTTCGGTGGAGAAGTTGAAGTCTTTCGCTAGTGTGGCGCACAGTTTATTATGGTCTACTAAATCAAACGCAGCGGAGAGATCGAGTAGGAGGAGGATGCAGAGTTTTCCCGAGTCTCTGATGGTATCCATCTGGATTTTTAAGTCAAGGAGTGCCGTTTCTGTGCTGTGGTTGGGGCGGAAGCCTGATTGCCTCGTGCCAAGGAGGTTGTTTTGTTCAAGGTGAGTTTGGACTTGGTTGTATGCTAATTTATCCAATATTTTGAGGAGAAATGGGACAGTTGTTATTGGCCTGTAATTAGTGGGCACAGTAGGGTCTAGTGTAGGTTTTTTCAGGAGAGGGGTGACCCAGGCTTCTTTAATGCTAGCTGGTACTAGGTTAGTATTGAAGGATGCGTTCACGAAGTTGGTGATAATGGGGGTGAGGATGTGGGCGCAGGATTTGACTACTGATGCGGGGACAGAATCTCCTTTGCAGTTGGAGGCTTTAAGTTTGGCGATGGTGTCAAACACTACATTTTGGGATACTGGTGTGAAGTGGAATGGGGAGCTGGTGAATTCCTGATGTGGTCGATTTAGATTAAGGAGGGCAGGTTTGTTGGCTAGTGATTGTTTTTTGGATGTGATTTTTATTTGGAGTAGTTCAATTTTGGCTGTTAGTGCGTCTTGAATAGTGGTGCACCATTCCTTGCTAGGGATGGTTGGGTTTATGGCTGGGGTAGGGTTTTCCAATTCTTTTAGAATGGCAAATAGTTCCTTGGTATCTGAGGTCGCATTGCTGATCCTACTATTATACGCATTAGATTTGTAGGTAATAGTAGCTGTTTTATAGGTTTTGTTTATTTCTTGGTAGGCTTTTTCTGACTCTGCAATAGGATCCTTTCTGTAGGCATGTTCGCACGCGCGTTTGGTTCTTCTGAGGGCGATAAGATCATCATTGAACCAGAAACTAGATCGCTTGTCTGAGCGTTTTGCCTTAGTGGTGAGCGGTGCTATAGCATTAACGGTTGCAGTGAGGCAGTTGTGATATATGTCTGCTAGGAGACAGGGGTTGTCACTAGTGATCGAGGTAGAATCTAGGATTTTTGAAAGAGGAGGCGTGAGGTTTTCTGGCGTGAGTTTGCGGGCGTTTCTAGTTTCATAGGTAATCATGGTTTTAGGTTTCTTTTGTGTGGGTTCGGAGGGATTGATTGTAAATACAATGTTATGGTGATCGGTCTAAGTAAGAGGGGAGATGGCCTCAATGGTTATGGGGGTATTAAGGGAGAGGATCCAGTCAAGAGTCCTGCCTTTGATATGTGTGGCTGCATTAACTAGTTGGCTGAAGCCCATGTCCTTCAGGGCGGAGTGAAGTGATTCTGCTTTGGCATCTTGGCTGTCATTGAAACCTAGGTTAAGGTCGCCCAGGATGATGTATTTTGAGCTAGGTTTTATTAGTGGAGCTAATAGCAATGGAATTTCAGTCTCTGGGTGGTTGTTAGGGCTAGGTGCTCTATAAATTACTATTAAGTTAATCGTAGTTTTAGCATTTATGGGAAATTTTATGAGTAATGTTTCATACCCTTCAATACTTTCGATGGGACAAGATCTAAGCTGTAATTTAGTCTTGACTATTATAGCAACACCGCCTCCTTGTGAGTGGGTCCTATCTGTTCTAAATATGGTGTAGTCGGATGGGATTGCCAGAGTTAGTAGTGGACCTGATGCTTGATGGAGCCAGGACTCTGTGACTTCTCGTATGTCGAGCTGTGATTCCATAATGAGGTCGTGAACTTCTATGGCATGCGCCCCTAAGGAGCGGGCATTGATAAGCGCTCCTTTAAAGGTGGATAGTAATTTATTGGGGGTGTCCGGGGCTGGTTTGGAGGTAGTGTTGGGTTTCTGGCTAGGAGTATGGTTTTGTTGAGGGGGAAGTACTCTGGGCCTAATTTGTTTGGGAGGTGTGTTCATATTTGGCTGGGTTGGGGTGGTTGATAGTACGAGATCTTAATCTGAAGTGTCTTGCTACACCTGTCACGGGGTTAGAGAATTTTTCAGTATGGCTGTGGTGAGGTAAATCTGCAGTGGGCAATACGTGTGAGATTGGATCAGGGCAGATAGCATGATGCTTGATGGTATTCAGATAGGTCCTAGGGGTGAGACTTGTGCTGTTTGGGAATGGGGGAGTAGAGGGAAGGAACGGTGTAGGACATGGGATAGGGTGATGCCGGGGGCATGCCGGCTTGCTGAGACCGTTGTTATGGGGCCAGTAGTGGTGGCCCAAGCAGGGTGTGTGGTTAGGGAGAATGCAGAACGGGAACATGAGGGGCGGACAGGTTTGCATATTGGATTAGTGTCAGGGCGAGCTGCGACCATAAGGCACAGCGCTAGCTCCTCAAAGTGGTCTGTAAGTGACCCTGGGGCACAATACGGCAATCTGATGTAGTCTGTAGGCGACCAAAGGGCACAATACAGCAGTCTAATGTGGTCTATAGGCGACCAAAGGGCACAATACAGCAGTCTAATGTGGTCTGTAGGCGACCAAGGGCACAATACAGCAGTCTAATGTGGTCTGTAGGCGACCAAGGGCACAATACAGCAGTCTAATGTGGTCTATAGGCGACCAAAGAGCACAATACAGCAGTCTAATGCGGTCTGTAGGCGACCAAGGGCACAATACAGCAGTCTAATGTGGTCTATAGGCGACCAAGGGCACAATACAGCAGTCTAATGTGGTCTGTAGGCGATCAAAGGGCACAATACAGCGGTCTAATGTGGTCTATAGGCGACCAAAGGGCACAATACAGCAGTCTAATGTGGTCTGTAGGCGATCAAAGGGCACAATACAGCGGTCTAATGTGGTCTGTAGGCGATCAAAGGGCACAATACAGCGGTCTAATGTGGTCTGTAGGCGACCAAAGGGCACAATACAGCAGTCTAATGTGGTCTGTAGGCGACCAGTATTTGAGACCGGGAGCACATGCGCCCCCCCTTCCTCCCCGCTCAGATGGAAGGAACATAGACATCCTCTACTATATTTCTCTCTTTTCTGTACTCACTCACATCTAGAAGGCTCCCTCAGGGCAGAAAAATACAAACAGAGGGACCTCGACGCGTGAGGGATTGTGGGTACAACGCACGTCACTATAGGGATAGTGTTACAGACACGCCTTGTCGACGTCCCCTTTTCGACTACGAAAAACAAAATGCAATACTCCGCAGTGACCACTGGATGTCAGACCTATGCACAGCATGTGAATCTAAGCAGATACAACCATCAGAAATGCTTTTACGGTAAGTAATGCATTGTCATATTTATTATATTTACACCAGAATCACTTTAAATACTTCAGACGTTTGCGATAGAACACTTAGTAATACTAGATAATACACTGCAAAGGGCACTTTCACTTTTGTTTTTGTTCGCGGTTGCATTTGTAGCAACATTAGGGAAAAGACAATATTATCGTATTTACGGTTATTGCGGTTTTCAACAGGTCAAACGGTAATGCATTTACTCTGCAAACATATGTAGAAAAATCCCTTAAAGGGAGGAAAATAAGTGGTTAGTGTAACATGAACTTAGTTCAAGGTTCTAAAGATGGTTTCTTCGCCTGGCAAGTCTTTTAAGTCCAAAAACACAACCCTGGCTAGAGGCAGTTCGGAGAGGGCTTGAAGTCTTGACAAACAGCCATCATGAAGAGTTCCTGCAGATTTCTTCCAGTGTCTAAAGTTATTGAAGCAGCAAGTTAGCAACTAACAAAGGAGACCTAAAAATGGACTTGAAGGGGACATAAGCAGCGGCTGGTGTCAGAGATGGAGGGGGTTGCCCTGGACTCCTCTTTGTGCACTCCAATGCTCTGGAGCAACTTCTTGGAAACCGGTAAGAAATGCATTTTTCCCCACAGTATCTTTGGTTTGAAGAAAGTGTTTGTGTTGGATCCTCCGCGTTGTGGCTGTTCTGGACCCAACCTCCGGATTCCTTGGTCTGATGACGAAAGGCAGGTCAGTGTCTCTCGGCAGCAGTCTTGAGGGAGGACGTGCAGCATGATTGTCAGCAACTTCTTGGTTCACTCTGCGGTTTTAGCGCCTTTTCTGCAGCACCAACAAAGGACATGGATCACCCGGTCAATCTTGTTCACTTTCTGCAGTCCCACACTCTGGGAGTTGGATCGGATCTCTGGAGTGTCATTACGGGTTCAGCAAAGATTTGGACTTATTAGGCCTTTCCTCGACGATGCACTTGAAATGGGCAGCAGGTCTCCTGGTATTGTGTTCTGCAGCTCTGGAAACTGCTAGGACCTCGGGAGATGGCTCGTTTCAAAGTTCGTCTTGGGAGTGGTTGTTCCCACCAGCCAAAGGGAAGGAGTCGTCCTCTTCAGGGCTCCTCTGTCACATAGACTACGGGGTCAGCACAGCATTGGTCGCTTCACGGTTGTGCAAAGGGTATACAGTCGTCTCTGGTCCTCTTCTTCTTTGGTTACTTCTGTTTCCTGTGGTTGACTTGCTTTACACTCAAGAAGCATCAAATTTTATACAGTTCCAGCACACACTGCTCTGCAATTTCTCTGAAAATTGTACAGAAAGTTGTGTTTGGCTGTCCAATTAGGACAGCCAGATCCCCTGTGGGAGCTAGATCTATTCAAGCCCTCTGAAGGACAAGGGGGTGGAAGTCTCCTCCCCTACTTCCGGCCTGCCCAGACACTCTGGAGCCTAGGCGGGGATACCTACTGGTTCCCGCCAAAGGCAAAACACGCACACAGACCTTCCACACCCAGAATGGTAGAAGGAGGGCTAACAAAGAACCACCATTAGTAATTGGCGAAAAAAGGTGAGGCCCAAGTTGGTACTTGGATGCCCTATTGTGCACTACCGATGCTATGCACAAAGCCTGGGGTATAAAAAATACAAAATAGTTGGTATAACGGTTCCACTGCCACCAGCCATAACTAGGTGATTGTTTGTGACTAAAATGTGTCAGGAGCAGAGAGAAGGGGGATACCAAGTATCCCTTTGGCACTCCACTGTATGTGGTGTGTGCCAATCTGACTAGAGTTTTGTGAGAGATACTAAGTATCCTTAAGAACTGTAGTTACTTGAGGATATAGAACAAGCATCTTAAAGAGGACCTCAAGAGTCTCCAGCAACACTGTCCATAAGGAGCTGTGTGCTGCAGTAGTAAAACACAAATGCCTTTAAAAGCTATGGAGCAGACAGACTCCATTGTTCAGGTAGAATACAAAGAATAGAGTTCCAAAAGACAGAGCCCTTAAGAATGAATGAGTGGAAAAAGGCTCCACTCTTTCAGAATTGAAAGAAAAAGGTCCAAGCATGAAAATGATAAATCTCCCTAACAGTGTGTGTATATATAAATCGAAGGGAACACAAAGGCTCATAAAGTCATCAGTGTTTTGAAAATGAAAAAGGGTAAAGCTGCAGGCCCTTATTGGTTAAGCCCTGACCTTTTTGTATAGTTTTGAGATTGGTGGATCCCAATGCTGGAACAGGAATTTATTACAATCATGCATGCTGATATCCGGCTGGCATCTTTGAAGAGAAGTTCACTTGTCCCACTGTTTAAAAAAAGAAAAGAAAAGAAAAAGAAAAGGAGGGATCAGTACCAGACCCTCATTGATATTGGCCAATCTCGATCCTTGACGCCTCGAATAAGATTTTTGCAGGATGCCTGGTTAGAGAAATGGGTATTAGAAAATAACGTCCTAACAGGTACTCATGCTGGTTTTAGAAAGGGCTTCTCCATAATAGAGAAGTGCTTTTTGCTGAAGAACAAAATATCGAAGTGCACAAAAGTGAGGTGTAGCCGAGTATGCACAGTTTATTTATACTTGTCCAAAGCTTTTCATTCTACTGACCTCAATCTGTTATAGGAAAAGTTAGATCATATTGGGGGTCCCCAGGGCTCCTTCACTGATTGCACGAGGACACTTCATTTTGCTCAAGGGCAAATGAGTATGTGAATGGCTTCTGCACAAATAGGGGGGTGAAACAAAGTGTATCCCTGCTAATATGTATTTCAATGGATTGCATTCTCCTGCAGAATCCCCATCGGATAGATATCCATTGCAGGGTCAGGCGACCCGACCATCTATCCCTCTTTATTCGACCATGGCACTCGTCGGCTCTGGACGTGATGCCGGCCACCATATTTACTATGTCACTATGCCCCCGCACCTAAGTTCCTTTGTTCTGTGCGCTCAGCACGCTACTTTTTTGGAACGACTCTCGTGAGAGAGATTTTTAATTCTAACAAAATTGTCAGATTCGAATGGATTCGATATGTCTGCTCCTAAGACATCCGGGTTCAAACGTTGCCAAGACTGCAGCTCCAAGATGTCGATCACCGGCCCGCATGGCATATGCGTGTGGTGCCTTGGTAAACCTCATGACATCAAGGATTGTGGCTCCTGCCAACAAACTAATCGCAACTCATTGAGGGAGCAATCAGCAAAGCTAGCACTCCGGTGATTCCTGGCAAAATCCCCAGCTCGTTCGACCGCCAGTTCGTCTGGTCAGTATACCGAGTGCCCAATGTCTGAAAAAGAGGACAGGTGTCACAAGACGGCAAAAAGCAGTCACATTCCAGAATACATTAGTCGTCCTAGACTTCCCATAAAGAAGCAATGCTATCGACAAAGGCACGACTTTGATTTGTCTGAGGAACGCAGTAAGATCTGCTCTAACCCGGCCGCGGCGAAAGCAGAGTGGGAGGCTTTGAAGGAGCAAACTCTTCTAATGTTTAAGACTGCTGTGGCCTTTACGACTCTGGTCTCAACGCTGCAGGCTCTCATGGCACTAGTTGCCCCTGCAAGTCCCAGCACCTAGAAGGACAAGTCCGGTCCAACGCCCTTTTTGCTGAAGGGCTCCATTATGGAAGCGGTTTGGACAAATCTCCTGATCTGGATCTGTAATGGGCTGCTCCATATGGACACTGGTAGGTCAGAAGGAGGCAGATCAATGGGTGGAATTTTTTTAAGTTTTATTGGAAAATAATAAAGAAAATGCATAACTTTCCCTATCCTAAGGGTCCCCTACCTAACACAACCTAAGGTGCTCATCGTCCGTGTTGAAGTCCACAATCAAAAGTCTGTCCTCCTTCCAAAACTAGCCTAGGCTGACCCTACCACTATTACCACGCAACAAAAAGCTAGGAGAATCCTCTCCTGGATCACTTATTAGGAAAGTTTTCCTCAATACGGGATCTTCAGATAGTCTTTTGCTATCTCTCCTAATAACTCCTTGTTCTTTCAAGGGAATTTTCCAGGCCCTTGTATATTGGTTCCCTTGACTCTTCAAATTCCTCTGTGGCCTTCCTCCTATTTTTGACTGAATGTCTGAATATATATGGCACTTCACAAGCCTTCTTCCCTCTTTAGGATAGTGGGGAATCCGTGCCAAGCAAAATTGGACACTCTCAGAGACTCTCTAGAAGATCTCTGGATTACTCCAGCATCAGTGAATAAGAAATTAGGGACGATGGACTGGATCACCACTGGTGATGAACTAAGTAAGTACAAACTCTACTATGATGCCGCTAAAGAGCCCGAGAAGCAGAGGCTCCTTGCCGGACTACTTAAGAACATTTCCGGACCCATACTTCAGAACAGACTTAATGAGAATTCAGCTGAACTGCTGTGAAAGTAACAAAGTGATGTCGACACGGGCTGCAAGAAAGGGGAACTCCTCAGACTGCCGGTTCTGTAAAGGTGTCGACCAGGAGGAGAATTTCCGGTGTCTGTTTTCAGACGCAAATCATTCAGAACGCTCAGAACAAAACAATTCGGAACATTTCTAACAGATTTTGTTAACATGACCACGGATGAATGGTGGCCATTGCTGAGGAGCGGTAAAAAGGTGGGTCGATCACTGGCTGCTGTAAAATTCATAAGAGAAGCCTTAAACCTAATAGATGAAGACTGCTAATCCTACTAAAACTAAGGAAATCTAAGCCTCGAGCCCATTTGAACTCATTGTTTACCCCTCAATTAAGAGATTTACGTAAAGCCAAGAGAAATGCTGAGGCACACTGGAAGGGCCAACCCACAGAATCTAACAAAAACATTCTAAATACGGCATCAACTGCATACAAAGATGCTATATTCCTAGCTAAAAAAGATATTTACAATCATTTCTCAGGCCTTATCTAACACCAAAGAGCTCTTCAAGATCCTTAAAGAACTTGAATCTCCAATAGCCCCGATCGACAACTGTATTACTGACACCACATGGTATACTAATATTCAAAAAGCGCTCCTAGAGAAAATTTCCACTTTACAAACTAAAATCAACACCAAAAAATGTAGCCTTCCGACAGACCACCCCTACAACCCCTTCACCAACACCACCACCCTCATGTACGCACATTCAAACCCTTTAAATTCTCCCCACTCTCCACTTGGGAAGTGGAAAACACCATCAGAAAGATCAAACCATGCAACTGCAAAGGCGATGCATGTCCGGCCCCAATCATTAAAGAGGCTGCTCACGAACTAGCCAAGGCGATGCATGTCTGGCCCCAATCATTAAAGAGGCTGCTCACGAAC
Organism: Ambystoma mexicanum; assembly: GCF_040938575.1. NCBI lineage: Eukaryota > Metazoa > Chordata > Amphibia > Caudata > Ambystomatidae > Ambystoma > Ambystoma mexicanum. Next base: position 1,346,582,479 of record NC_090921.1, read on the forward strand.
TAGCCAAGGCGATGCATGTCTGGCCCCAATCATTAAAGAGGCTGCTCACGAACTACCTCTTTTATTACTCCATTCATTAATGCCTCCTTTAAATCAGGGCCTGTCCCTGACAACCTTAAAGACTCCTGGGTCATTCCTCTAATCAAAAAACCTACCCTTTACCCTTACAACCCTGCCAACTACAGACCCATCACAATGGTGCCCTTCCTACAAAAAATTCAGGACTGCGCAGCATATCTCAAAATATAGGCCTATTTAGAAGCGAATAATCTCCTGGGTCTATGCCAATCGGGTTTCCGACCTAGACACGGTACAGAAACCGCCCTCATCGATTTTAAAAACACAAATCGAGGATCTAAAAGACAAGGGCAAACTGGCACTACTACTCCTGCTTGACTTATCAGCAGCTTTTGGTTTGGTGGACCACCACCTGAAAACTGCTGCTCATTTCTCAAATGAATCCACTTCATGGATTAAATCCTTCTTGGCCAACAGAACCATGAGGGTTTCTCACCCACTGCGTCTGCAGAACCATCAACTGTACTATGTGGGGTACCGCAAGGATCTTGCGTTTCCCCCACCCTCTGCAGCGTATTTACTAAGCCACTCTTTGATATTCTCGACTATCTGGGTGTCACTTATACGAATTATGCGGATGACACCCAGATACTCATCCCTATTTCAGGTGACCATGTATCTGACTCAATCACGCTCAACAAGGTCTATGCGACCATCCAGGCTTGGATGGCCCACCATGGGCTTTGTTTGAACGATGAAAAAATCCTAGGCTCTCGCTTTAGACTGAACAAATTAGACCCAACATTCAAAGCATTCAGTATCGATGGGAATACCATTAAGGTGTCCAATGATACCAAAACCTTAGGTATCTATCTTGATTTCACCTTATCCTTCAATTGACAAACCAATGCTGTGGCATCAGCAGCTGCTTATACTTGCAAACTTATAACAGCCTGCAGACCCTTCCTTTCCTCCTCTAACTGCACTAACCTGCTAGAACCCTTATAATGTCTAAGATCGACTATTGTAACGCTCTTTATCTTGGAACTAGCCTCAGGAACATCAATAAACTCCAAGTAACTCAAAACAACGCCATTAGGGCTGCCCTTAACATCCTCAGGAAATCACATATATCTGACACCAGACGCAACCTGCGCTGGCTACCTATTGACCAAAGAATAGCATTGAAAACACTTACCTTGACTCATAAGTGCCAAGCTAATTGTGCACCTGAATATTTATCAAAACGCTTCCTGGCTCACACCGCCACACGACTTTTGAGGTCTACCCAAATCCATTTGCTGCACCTACCCAGATTTAAACTGCAAAAAGCAGGTGGGGCCAGCTTCCCAGTCTTGGCAACCAAGTTATGGAACACCCTGCCGACCGCATTGAGAGCTGTGCCTTCCTTCTACTCCAAGCACAAAGTCAAAAATTGGCTCTTTGACCAGGATTCAGCTGCGGCTCACACATAATGCCCCTGCTGTGTACTCAATGTCCTTGCTGGAAAATATGTAACTGTACTACTGTATATTTTTTATGTTTTATGTCTACTGCATCTCTGTATATTTGTAACTAGATAACTCTATATTCTTACATGTAGATCTGCTTTGCTCACGTACACATGTACCACTAAGAACTGTTTCATTATTGCATATAGGTAACCACTTCTACCACCTCTTTCACTTTATGCGCCCAGATGCGCTATACAAATAAAACAAATACAAATACTAAGGCCTGACAAGACATTTTCCTTGTGATTAAGGAAAGGTGGTTTTCACTTCCATTCACTTCTCCTAGTAGTTGACTCAACTATATTGATGGGAAGGATGGCCTGTTAAAACTGTTAAGCAAGTAAAAGAAAAAGAAAAGACTGACTTTGTTTTGGCTATTACCAGCACTTTTGGAGAGCTGTATAATCAATGTGTTGAAAATGAACTGCACTTGATAACAGTAGTTGCGTTTTATTATTTTTGTTATTGATTCATGTAGCACGTCATTCTAGACTTGATTTTATGCCCTTAATCATGGATCAACCTCGTTTTGCACCTCATCGTCCTCTTCACAAAACAAGCCCTTAGCCCCTTGAGTTATCCTGCCTGCTCTTTGTCTCACCCCACTTTCTCACATTTATTGTTGATACTTTGTGACAGGAGTCCATTGGCTCTAGTGTTTGTTTTGAGAATAAAACCGAAAGTGGGGGAGATAAACTGTACAGTTACTCCCCAAAGAAGTCACTTAGAGGGCTAATTGTTGAGGCTTATTATGATATTCTAACAAGTGTGTTGCAGTTCTCCAAAGAAAATCTCTTTTAAGCATTGCTTTTGCCTTCCTGTACCTGAGAGGCAGTGTGGAGTGAGTTAGGGATATTATCAACTTGTTTGGACCAAATCTGTGAGGATTGTGGCATGGGCCAGGGCAACTGCATCTGTCTTAGCCATACCATTTGTGTTTTTGTTTTGTTATAGCTACGAATGAAGAGCCTTTACAAGAATTATGGAGAGCAATATAAATGACATAGGTTTCCTTTCCTGTATAGACCTTTTGAAGTTACTATATTCATATTGCCCTGGGTCGTGTCAACACACACCATGAATCTGAGTTTCATTTTAATCTACCAGTCTTGCCCAGCCCAACTCTTGGAATCCAGACGATCTGTTGTCATGCTACAATGGGTCAGGTCTTTCCTACGCGCTGTTCTCCTAGGCCTATATAGTTATGATGCAGGGACTGTATTGCTCTAGTCGTCATCTAAACACAAGGATTATGCATTTAATGGTAAAATGCAACTTCAAAGTAGATGCAATTAAGGGAGTCCTGTGAACTTTGTCAGCATTAAGTGGGTCCAGAGCATATTTTCCATGATACAAAAATAAATATTTGCTGCTATTCTGTGGATTTCGCAGTTGCACAGTGCAGGGACCTTGTGCATTACGGCAACTTTTTTCACCAGTGTTTAATAGGAAGGTGATGTAACAAATTTACAGAAAGAATCAATCTACCAGCCCTGGATAATGGACAACAGGGATGTGTTCTACTTTTTGCTCTGAGTTCCAGGTGATTGGTCCTGAGTTTCATCTCCTCAATGAGAGATGTTTTTACTGAGCACAGTTTGCATGGTGTTCTTTTCTATACTTGCACATGCTTCACCTCACAATGTTATGATTAAAATGCTGTAAAAAAAGGTTTTGTGAGTACTAGAGTAATTTTGTCTGGAGTATACTATATAAGCACACTCTGCCTAAAGGAATTATGCTGTGCTTTGAGGGTTTTTGTCAGTCTCTTCTCTTATTTATCTAATTTTGAGGTTTGCAGAGAACTCACCAGTTCTCTCTGCTTTATTTTTCCCTGCAGGGTTTCAACAAAAGATGTTCAAACTGCGCAAATGAAGAAGTCGTCCTTCTGGAAAATGTAGGTAGCAAATATTTACATCTTTCTTATTTTGTCTGTACATTTGAGTCCAAAAGTGATTTGCAGGCCGATTGCTCCATCTTTTAAGACTATCTGCCCATTCATTTTTCAAAACCCCATGGTAACGGGCATTGTGGGTGACCTAATGTCATGGACTATTTAAAAGGTGTTAGCATAAGAAAAAAGGTTACCTCCCAACCATTCGCTGTCATCCTCTTATGTCGTGACATTGGGGATGTCTGCAATATCCAAATGCTTTCATTTCACAAGTGTGTATGTAATAGTACACACAATTCTCAGAAATTATTTAATATAGGCACAAGCACCTGAGATTGCATTATCAGGCTGAATGGGAATAATAAAGATTTTCCAGAACAACGTCTTTAGAAAGTCTTAATTCCATTAAAGACACAGAGACGAGCATTATGCTTCTTTCTTTTTTTCACTTCACAGAGAAAGAGCTCAGCAGCAAGTTTTGATGCACAAACAGATGACATTATCTATACATAATCAGGGTGCAGAAAAAAACATTCATGAAATAACATTAAAACCTGAAGAAAATATATAACTTTCAGTCCATAATAAACGGTCACTGAAGATGCGGAACTCCATTTCCCAGAAGGCTTAGTTCATGACTATGTCACCAAACATGTGACAGTAACCCTCCAATAACAGAAGACCGACCCCTCCAAATAGGGACCAATAGTGTATCTCCCCCTCTTTTGAGGCTGCGAACCTTGAACCGAAGCAAGAAGAAGAACATATAAAGCTGGTGTTGCAAGGCTGTGGACATCTGTGGAAACCCAAAGCATGTCAGGTTGGCTTGTCCAAAGTCATTTAGAGAAACAAGAAAGAATCAAGGGTTACCTGATGTATATAATAACCCTATTCAAAATGCGAGGGCAGGAGAGAAAACAGCACTTTATTATGCAATCCTTAGATGGCATGCAGTACAATAGATTCATCACTTGCATAGGACTTAGAACAACTGCACGTAAGTGTGGTATTCGCCCTGTATTTCTCTAGTCGGGCGGGATAATGCTTGCCTCCGTGTCGTTAATAGAATTAAGACTTTCTAAAGAAGTTGTTCTGGAAAATCTTTATTCTATGGCAAGACCGGAGGCTCACATTATGCTGGTTTAAAGCTTATTTACCACTATGGATGCGGGTTGCTCTACCGGCTTCATGTAGAATTGTTTACAAATAGACTTGCCTGCCTAGTCGGCCATCCTCATGATGTCCTCTAAACGGACTCTGACCTGAAAGGCTTTGGAGGCCATGGCGCCTCTTACTGAGTCAGCCCCGAAGAGGTCAGTATCTATTCCTGCTTGGGAGAGAGTCCAGCGTACCCAGTGTGCTAATGTTGGTGTGGAAACCGCCTTATGCGGCTTGCGAAATGCTATCAATAGTTGTCCGTTAGGAGTGGCCCTTAGTGGCACGGTCACCTCTTCGTAGACCTTCAAGCACTTGACGAGACAGAGTTTAGGCTGTTCTCTAGAAGCAGGGCATGATATTGCTCTTGAGTTGCATTTTGTTCTCCTGGATATATGGAAGACTGCCGTCTGTCGAAAAGGACCTGCCTGCTAGGTCGAAACGCTCTGACATCTGAGACTCTTCTGCAGGAGACCAAGCATTACAGCGTAGTGAGTTTAATGAAGGGGGCAGTGCGAGATAACTCCTCGTTATGAGGCCAGGAGAGAAAAACATTGAGTACTCTGTCAACGTCCCACAGTTTGTTGTATCGGGACGGAGGCGGTACAGTTAGGCGAATGAATGCCCTTAAGCAGTCTGCACACTAGGTGATGCTCTCCTGCTGGGAGGCCCTCCACGAGGTCGTGGCTGGCTGAGATTGCGGAACGGTAAGCATAAACCATCCTATAAGTGAGGCCCCGCTCTACCAATGAGGCTAGAAAGTTAAAAATGTCCTCTATAGGTGCTGAAACTGGATGGAGCCCTCGGTCCAAACACCAGCATGTCCTGGCGCTTTGGAGTATCTCTTGTAGGTGGCGAGGGCCCAACTCTCCTTGATGAGACTGACTGCTTTGTGTGATATGCCTGGTATCCTCCATCTTGCCCTCAAATCCTCCAGGCCGCCAGAGCCAATGACTCGCTGAGATGAAGGGGGTGGCATTGACCTGCCGGACCCGTTAGCAGATCTGGAGATTGGGGCAGAAGGATTGGAGAATCCGAGGAAAGTTCCAAAAGTACTGGATACCAGGTCTGAGATGTCCAGACCAGTACTATGAGGACAAGCTCTGCACGTTCCTGACTTACCTTCACCAGAGTTCTCGCTATCATGGTGGGGGGGGGCATAGAGAATTCCCCTGGTCCATTGCTGCAGGAATGCATCAGTCACTGCGGCACCCGGGTCCGGCTGAAAAAGTCTAGAAGCTGGCTGTTGAGACGAGAGGCAAACAGATCCTTGATCATGGGGCCCCACACCTGCTGGAGGCGGCAGAAGATCTTTTTGTTGAGCATCCAATTGCTGTAGTCGGTGGAATGGCGGGAGTGCCAATCCGCTACTACGTTTCTGAGCCCTGGCAGATATTCCGCCATGACGGAAATGTGGTGTTCCAGGCAGAAATGCCAAAGGTCCTTGGCTAGTTCCACTATGGGTCTTGATCTGGTGCCAGCCAGATGATGTATCTCACTGCTGAAATGTTGTCCGTTTTCAGTAAAATACAACCACTCACTTTGCCTCTGACAAATGATTGCACGGCAAAGGAACACGCTAGGAGCTCCAGGCAATTTATGTGCATCTCCAATTCCTGAGGAGACCACGTTCCTCCCGTGGCCACTGTACCACATCTTGCTCCCCAACCTGAGCAGCTGTCGTCCGACTCTATTACTAAATCTGGGGCAGATCTGAAGATTGCCCTGCCGTTCGAGGCTTCCATATGTGTGAGCCACCAAACAAGCTCTGTCCTTGCCTGGGGCGATAGAGTTAGACGTTGAGAGTAGGAAGGGCTGCGTCTGAGGCGTTGACCTTTCAGTCTCTGCAATTCCCGGTAATGGAGGGGGCCGGGAAATATTGCCTGGATGGAAGAGGACAATAGATAGCCCTTGCTAACTCCCGGAGGGAGATGACATTCCTCTGTAGAAGCCTGCAAATCTCCGCCGCGTGGAGTGTATCTTGGAGGAAGGCAGGCGAAGTTGTGAGCTTTGCGCGTCCACAATTAATCCCAGGAATTCTAGACTCCTTGAGGGGCAAAGAACCGATTTCTCCCAGTTGATGAGGAAACCAAGGCTGCGTAAAAGATCTATGGCGAGCCGGGCTCGCTGTTCTACCAGAGCCTGGGATTGAGCCATGAAAATGATGTTGTCTAGGTATACAATGAGTCTGACACCTTTCTCTCTGAGATGAGCCACGACTGACCTTAGTAGTTTGGTAAAAGCCCAAGGGACTGAAGAGAGCCCGAAGGGCAAGCACGCACACACCCAGTCTTGGTCTTTCCAAGAGAATCTCAGGTAGCTTACATGTGCCTGATGAATGGGCACTGCCAGATAGGCATCCTTGAGGTCCAGGCGAATGAGCCAGTCGCCTGGTTTTAGAATGTCTCTGAGCATGTGTATCCCCTCCATTTTGAAATGGTGGTAAATTATGAAGTCGTTAAAAGCTTTGAGATTTATTACTGTGCGCACTTTCCGTTTCCTGCGAACCATAAATATAGGGCTGAAAAACCCACCTGGACTCGAGCACGGGCATATGGCCTGTTTCTGATGGAGTTGGTACCTTGCTCTCTAGCGCTGCTGCGTCTGCCTCAGACATGACTATCTGTGCGGGGCGATAAGCTTGGAAGGGCTGAGTAAAGAACTCTAGGTGCAAGCCTCGCGCTGAGCTCCGGGTCCCCTGATAGAGCCGCAGGCTTGCGCAAAGAGATCGATCCTCCCTCCTATGGGTGTCTGCGGTGCAGGCGCTGTTATGGTTGCAATGACCTGTTGGGTGTTGGGCAGGATATCTCGCTGCTCTTCCCCAGCCGCGTCCACTTCCTCGCCTTCTGGATGGGAAGAAGGTATCGAAACGGTCTTGCCAGGAGTTGTGCTGGTCTCTTGGATGTTGAGGTCTTCTGTCAAAAGAGTATCGGCTGGAGGAGCGACCCCTGCCTCGTCTGGCCCGGTAAAAAATCTGGGATGAAAATACTCTTTTAATAGAGGCTTGAGCCTTGTCTAAGGCAGTGAAGGTGCCGACGAACTTGGCAATTTATTTCACGAATGGATCTGCGAATAAGAGACCCTGAGCCGCTGCTCCAGATTCAGTGTCTGCTAATTCTCCCAATTTGGGATACATTTTTAGAAGAATGCCCTTCCTGCGTTATGTAGAAATGGCACAGCTGGCATTCCCTAGCAGGCAGACTGCTCTTTGGGACCTGCCCGATAGGATAACGGGTTCAATAGGATTGCCTGTGTCAATGGCCTCTTCGGCCAGGTCCATTAATTTGGCCAGGGGCCCTGTGATGTCAAGCACCTTATCTTGGCAGGATCTCCAGGCACGATCCATGCTTTTCTTGGGATCATTGATGTTCTTTCCTAAGAAGGTGATCATCTTAGTGTCTAGTTCAGGGGTCAAAGCTACTTTCCCCGGAATCTCTGGGCGACGACATTCCGATCGACTTCTTTCTCCACGAGCCGACGCAGTCTGGCCTTGCTCTTGATGACGGTTGCCAGTCTGTTGACCTGGGGTGAATTAGATCTTCCGGTGTGAACATTCCCTCGAGGGTATAATGTTTCCCAGGGAATGGGGGCTGCCACATTTTACCGAGGTAGAGGGTCTTGACCCAATGGTTTGTTCGTCCTCCTCTGAGGATAGGGGGGCCCGGTCATCATTATGGTGCCCTCTTTGATCCTAGTCGTCTGTGTCCTGCAGGTCTTCCTTTCCCTAGTGGAGGCTCTGAATTCAAGTGCTCCTCTATACTGTCCAAACGGTGTTGGATGGGCAAAACCATTTCACTGAACACCTTTTTTTTTATGGTGGTTTCCACAGAGGATCTCAACACCCTCTTCAAACTGATGCCATAGCCACCTCGTCGATCTCATATGCTCCCTCCTCATCCTCTGACCATTCTTGCTCAGCTTGAGGGAAGTATTGAGCTGCCATGATAATGAAAGTTCCTTTTACACACATTTTTTCTGTAGTGGGTAATCAGACTTCCTTCTCTCCAACCCACTAAGAGTTCTAGAAGTTAAGCGCTCCTTCTTTTCCTTTATTTTTTTATGTCAATATGACAAAAGTGTAAAAAGTCTGCTGCAAAATGCACACTCCGCCGCTCGTAAAATCCGTTGAAATGCAACGGAAACACGTAGCGCGAGCACCAGAGTAAAGAAAGGCACCAAGAGACGGAAGGGCTCCCCCTTGTGGCCTTGGGCGTCACTGCGCCTGCAATGATATGCTCTGCGTGCCCTCCCCGTTCCTCACGGAACATTATGGTAAAGCGGGGAAGGTGCGCGTGAGCGTTCCAGCAAAACGGGAAGAAAAGGAAAGAACAGCTGATCAGGCGACCGCGGAAGTGAAGCTTCGGTGCGGTCAATGTTCTCCGACACCTGCGAGGAGCAGCTGGCGTCAGAGACGAGCAGAATGGCAACGGAAAAATTAACGCGCGTTACGCATACGGCATTTCCTCAAAGTAAACAGTAAGAAAATACAGTAATGAAACTAATCATACAGACGCAACATTACGAACGAGTGCGAGATAGCACTGACCTTAATAAAATAGCAGAATTTAATATTAAGTATGTTGAATTGAAAACAGAATAGCATAGAAAGAAATATACTTATCTCTTGCTGTGAACAGCAAAGAAAGAGGGGGAGATGCACTATTGGTCCTTATTTGGAGGGGGTCTTCGGTTATTGGAGGGTTACTGTCACATTTTTGGAGACCTGCCATGAACTTGGACTAAGCCTTCTGGGAAATGGAGTTCCCTATCTTCAGTGACTGTTTATTATGGACTGAAGTTATATGTTTTCTTCAGGTTTTAATGTTATTTCATGAATTATTTCTTTCTGCACCCTGATTATGTATCGATAATGTCATCTGTTGGGGTGCATCAAAACTTGCTGCTGAACTCTTTCTCTGTGAAGTGAATAAAGAAAGAGAAGCATAATGTGAGCCTCCGGTCATGACATAGAATCACAAATATAATGGAATCTTCAGAACTGAATTTTTTGCCAACCTCCCATTTCTTGATATATGTGAAGTATCTCTGTTTCATTAATGTAACAAGTTTTATTGCAGTCCACTGCTTTGCGCCTACTATATACTACAGATCAACTCCTGCTGCTAGTGGAGGTGATGTAGTATTCAGAGATGGATTCTCCCAGCCCTGTATTCAGGATGTTGGGTTGCTGTGAGGGTGAATGTTCTAAACTTAATTTTTGCCGAGTGCAATACTTTCTTTCCTGGCTGGTTTATGCTAAGCACTCAACCATGGCCTGTTGTGATGCTTATAGGTATCCTACAAGACACTAGTCTACTCAGGGTTGGGGTATCCCAACAACACCATGTGACCGATGTGAAGTTACCTCACACAGTTAACTGTGACTGAATTGGTTTGGGCAGAGATTTACCTTTTGCAATCACCTTTCTGTATTCCAAGGTATTCCCTAATGTGCAACATCCCTGTGTTAGAAATCTAAAGAGAGCTACACAGACAAGCAATGTTCGCTTTCAGTGAAAGGCAACAGCTTCTGCTTGCCTCAAAAGAGTGAGAGCCCAAATGTGGTTGTAAACTGGAATAATGTGTCTGGAAAGTGTGCCTGTAGTAAAAACCAGTGTGATTGATTTTCCACCAAATTTTTGGAAGGATACGCCCTCCTGGTTCGAAGTGGAGATTGCACTCTGCTACTATTGTTTGGTTAACCTGGCAGTCTGCAACCTTACTTTGTCTGACCCAGGGATGAATACCGAAAAATCTGAAATCGAGGCCAACGCAAAGAAGACTGAGGAAGCCCAGCTGTGGCTGCTTGCCAAGACCAGTTCGCCGGTGATGCTCTTCCAGGGTCTGTGTGGACATCGGACTTCTCAAGAAAACATAGGGAACCAACAGATTGGTGCTCCCTTTCCCTAACCTTGCAGGCAGAGCTGAATATGAAGCTTCAATCCCCCGTTCTCAGAAGACTTGCTTCTCATCACTGTGAGTCTGAAATGCAAAGAGGCACGGGAGAAGTGGAAAACCACCAGCACCAGTAGCAGATCGACCCCAAGGTCTATCATTAGGTATTACCCAAATTGTTAGTTTACAATTGTTCGAATGAACAATTGACCGAATTTAAAGGGTCGCAATTGACCTTTTCACAATTGACCGTATATATATGTATATATATATCGTTTTGGTAATATATATATATATATATATATATATATATATATATATATATATATATATTACCAAAACGATATATATCATACGTCATTCGAACAGTTGTAATACGAACAATTCGTATACAACCTATCATTACAGCAATAAAGAACAACAGTCTAATTAAACTGCAACCACTAGGCACCGATTTTATCTTCCAGTGTCAGAACCATACCCAAAACAAACAGAACAACTGCACTGTGCCCTAACAGTTTGTTTCCTCTGGTTTAGATTTCCTCAGCAGCATCTACTTGTTACTTTCATAATGGTCACAGGAGAACCGAAAACCAATCCTGGAACTAAATCTACAAAGTTTTGTCTGCCAGCCCTAGGGTGCCACAAGAGACTGCCTTCCAAGAGTACTGGCCTACACAAATGACCCCTTTTCCTAACATTGGCAAACATTGGTGGGTTGTCATGGGTATCAGGCAGGTAGTTGGGTCAAGCTGGATGGAGGCTTGGCGGGCCTGGCATAGGCACACAAAGAACCCATAACAAATCCCTCCGTAACTTCCTCGTTACCACTTCCTGTTGCCAAACAGGAAGTGCATGATAACTCATTAGCTCTCTAGTGTTTGGGTGTGGCTGGCTATATAAGCCACACCCAAGATTCTTCCAGTGCTTCGTGTTGCTTACTGTGAGCTGTATCAGCAACACACTTGCCGTGCTCCGGATCATCCTGCTTCTGCTTACCTGCTCCGGATCATCCTGCTTCTGCTTACCCGCTCCAAATCATTCAGCTTCAGCTTACCTGGTTCTTACTCCACGCTGCAGCTATCACCAGTCAAGAGGGGACTTCTACACCGGCACCTGTGAGAACAAAGAAGAACAGCGTTAACACGCCACATCCGTAACGCTGCGCATACTCACCGAATCTTCCCGCGACGCTAGAATCCTGCTTAGTTGCACAAGCGTACAAAACCCTGTAAGAAAGAGGAGCCATTATTCATTGTGCTCGCTCCAATAACGCGGACGCTTATTTCACTGCGCTCTCTCTCTCTCTCTCTCTCTCTCTCTCTCTCTCTCTCTCTCTCTCGCTCTCTCTCGCTCTCTCTCTCGCTCTCTCTCGCTCTCTCTCGCTCTCTCTCGCTCTCTCGCTCGCTCTCTCTCTCTCTCTCTCTCTCTCAGCGGTGCATACTTACCAAAAGCCTCCATGCAAACTTACCTAAACACCAAGTCTCCAGTAGCGCTGAACCCGGACCCTAGGCGCTAATACCACATCATTTCTCCTGCAAGGGAAAGGGAGAGACATTACCAGGCGCGTTCGAATTGAAGGCGCTGCGCAAACCTACCAGCAGCTAGCTTCTACACGCAGCGCTACTCACCCACAAAAATACCGGCAAACAAAGACAGTATGGACAATTTTGGACACTCAACATTCTCCGCGCAACGTTCACTTGTGGGAAGGACTTTCTAGCCAGTGAAGAAACTGGCTCCTTCAACTCTCGGCCTCGCTGTGAAGGCATAAAACAGCATTTGGCATCTGAACTCAGCCTACAGACATTGGCAACAATCACATGAGTGAATCGCACCCCAGCAAATGCAGGATGGAGTGCACACCCTACTAAAGATCAAGGTAAGCCCATAGGGGAACATCACAGCACACAGTAAAGAGAAGGAAAGGACCCAGGGGAATCGGGTAAATTCAGGTCTGAGTGTACACCTTGTATTTGACAGGTATTCCTCCGGGTGAAACAGGGGAAGTGAAGACTCGGGGTCAAGGGAGGCTCATCCATCACTCCTGCAGAGACACAGGTGAGTGTGACATGGGTACGCCATAATCAGGACTGTATATTGCCCTGCTGCCTCTTCAGCAGCCAGTCGGAAGCCGTTTTCTACCATTCATTCATATGAGAGACCGACCTCCAATTGCGTGGATCCATAGGCACCTTCGGGATACAGAGCATCAGATTTGGTATCTTGAGAATCATTGTTGCAGACTATCTCATAAACAGTTTACGTAACCACTAACACGACTAATCTTCACAGAAGATGAGCAATGTTTATAGAACAACTTTGTGTAGTCATTCTCATTTTTTGAATAATATATGTATGGTAGTTGTATGGTCTTCTCCCCTGAGCACAGGGAAGAGTGAATCCTTCCTAGCAACGATCTTCCTAAACAATGACACAGACAATCTTTTAAGCTTTCTCTGACTCTCCTTGTATCTGTGGACAGTCATTGACGGTTAACTCTCAGGGGGCCGTGGGATGGGCACAAATGGAGGGTAACGCCTTATTACTTTGAATAAAGGAATGTCCGCACAGAGGTACTTGTGAAAATGTAATATCTTGTTTGTGCAGATTACAGGTAAGATATGCAGTTTTAGAAAGCCTCTAGTAGCACTCTTTGGTTGTGGGCCCACTAGATACTTCGGGTACCAACTTTGCAAACCACAGAAGTTCCCTAGAACACGTATATGCTCAACCAGGAATTAGTCTCTTTTATTGTGCTGAATGGCATACTGGTCCTGATGCTGCACGATCCCCAAGTGTTATAATTAGGGCCCAATGATAGCTAGGCCTGATGTAAAAATAGAACCCGGCTTCTGAAAAACTTGGTGTCTTTCTTAATGTAATCCAAGCATAGGGAACCTTGCAGTGAGGTGTGTCTTTCTGTTTCTCAGCATTGGCAGTCAATACACTGGTTATTTCAAAAAGAGTTCAACAGTGGGGGCCAGGGGGGGGGGGGTTCCTCTGTTCAAGTGACTACAAGCCAGTCCGGTAGTGAAGTAGAAAATCTTCATGCAAGGAGGACAGTTTTGGGGAAGTTTGTGATGCTTCTGTGCTGAAAACCACTTCTGCCAGATGTCTGGTGTGGTGCAGCTTTCTGGTTCATTAACTGTTAAGGCTGGTAACAAGAGGTACAGAGGCAGTTTGTATCCTCAGGCCGTGACTCATCAGTTAGCAGTACTCTTGGCATCTCTGTAAGGACTGGAGAGCAAGGATTTCATGGGAGCAGAGTGTTATTGAGGCTGTGACTGTGCCTGCCAGGTTAGAGGAAGAGAATTTAGTTCTTGTCTGTAGAAGTCTGGTGACCACCCGTTAGGTCAGATTTTTCATTTTATGCCAAATCCCCATCTGTGAGAGCCCCAGCATGTTTTGCAAGACTTGTGGATTTTTTTGTCTATGTTCCTGGGTGAGTGGGAACTTCTCTCCCACCCACTCCTTCTTTTACTCTGGCTATGGGAGTCATTTGTATGTCTCTCCATAACTTATTTTTGGAGTCCTACTTTTCTCCAACTTTTATAGGCATCTGTAATTTACATTTGCATCTTTTGTGCAGTGTTGCTGGGAGCCCTTTGGGCTTCCCTTTGTATTTCCTTTTATTTCCCTTGTGAGAGCTAATGTTCCCAAGGATAGAGGGATACTTTGTATCCTTCTTACCTTTCCTTTTGTGAGATCAGCACACACCACCTTATGTGGAGTGCTGATGTCTTACACTGTAGCCCCTTTCTCACTGCTCCTGTAACATTTCTGTTAGAGTGACCAGCATACCTGAATGGCTTGTGGCAGTGGGCGTGTTCTACCGACTTTTGTGTAATTTGTACTCGCAGGCTGTGCTCACAGCCGCGATAATGCACAGAAGGATCACCATTGACCCAAAATGGTGCCTGTATTCTTTTTTTGCCATTTTTTGTGTGCTTGTCCTTTCTTGGTCCTGTGAAGGCATCATGAAGCAAGACACAGGTGACAGATTCAAAGTTCAAACTAAATATGTTTATTAAGTTAAATGTCAGGATGGTGTAAGGCCTATCTTGCCCTATGCTAGGGTGGCATTTCCATACCTAAAGAAACTAAGGATACTCTTAGTCAGTAAGTTCAACTTAACATTCTGTCTGTGTCCAAAACCTATACTTGCCCTCACAGCTAAACCTAAGCAATGTGTAGGGATGTCCGCAACAAACAAAATAGTGTTCCGAATAAAGTTCTGTGCTTCGTCCAGCTCTAGGCTTACTTTCTAGTTTCCATTCCGAAAGTTCAAAACAGTTGCAAAAAGCCTCGTGGTTCCCTTCCCTAAAGCAACAACACAGTTCACAATGTCTCTGGTTTCCTTTCCCCAAGACGTCAGCTCTTCCGGCTGGCCTATGTAAATTCAAGTCTCTTAATTCTCACAACCAGTTCCAGGTCACTTGTACAATCCTTCATGTTAAATTGATACAGATTGCTATCTTCCCCATTCACTTCAGCAATCTTAGTTCACAAGTGGAAATAATTTTTCTGATGCTTGTGAATCTGCTTAGAATCACATGCTTTGCATATAGTCCGACATATAGTGGAAATCGCGGAGCATTGCATCTTTCTTTCGAAGATTGAAAGGGACGTCGATATGGGCGTGACTTTAAAACTATCCCTAACGTGACGTGTAGTGTACCCAAAATCCCTCATGCGTCGAGGTCCCATGGCCTACGGTCGTCTAGTCACTTTGACAACTGCTTTGTGGGTTTCCTGCCGCCGACGACATCTACACCTGCTTGATGACTGCCGACCGCGTGGCCTCCGCCCTCTGGCCAGGCCCTTACAATAGGGAGAGTGGGGTCCTGGGTTTTATTCCTCTCTGAGAATGTATTTCCTTCACTCCTCTCTTTCTCTTTTTGGTCTGGCTGCCACTACCCTCTGCTATGGAGAGGACTCCCTTTAAATTCTGCCCACCGTGTAACGGCAAGGTTCCTTGGAAGGACACCCATCGCTGATGCAATCAGTGTCTTCCTCGTGACCATGCCGAGAGCTCATGCAAGGCCTGTAAGCTCAATCAACCGAAGACGTTGAAAGACAAGCGGACTAAATGGTGGGCGGCCTAGGCTATGCAGGCCGAAGGCCTTGCCCCTGTCGGCGCAGTCGCTTCGGACGCCGAAGAATCTGTCCGCAGCCATGGCACCGATTTGGAAGCCCTCGACCTCTTACCGGAGCCTCTGTGCTCCCAGATGTCTGTCCTCGGCCCCGATAGACAGGCCACCGCACTGTTATGGGGAAATCACACCCCGGCGGCAAGGGTAGCCACGCACCACGTGTACCAAAGCACAAAACCCCGAAGGCCTCTTAAACAGAGTCGTCGAAGAAGCACTCGACGCCTGCAGGGCCGGCAAAAGTTTCAGCGGCACACACCGAACCACGTGGTTCAACGCCCTCCACGCAACCACATGCGCGGCATGCGACTGGGCACCCTTCTGGAACGGGCATTCCCTTTAAAAAATCCTCGGTCGCCGACCCACAATGCAAGAGCGCGCAGGCGCCGAAGGACTCGGGGAGTCGCCAACGGCGACTGCACCTTCAGGTGCATCGAGATCCTCTATACAGCCGCTGAAACTTCGCGAAAGCCTTTCGGAGATCATTTAGGCGGCCAAGGAGTACAAGGGCTCCCCTCTCAGAACTATTCTGAAGCCCCCCAGCCCCTCTATAAGGCCTTATTAGGAAAGTCTCCCACTTTTGAGGAAGCCTTTTCTCCTCCTGAACATTCAGCTTCTTCTGTATGGAATAGGGAAAGGTTTGAGCAATACATGGACAAAATGGCCTTTTGCCCCATCTGCTTGAAATTACTGAGACTCCCCACCTCTGCACAGGGACACCAAGACGACCTCTTGCAGGTCCCAGATGACCCAAACCAGGAGGGTTCTTATGAAGAGGTTAACCCTTTTGATCAGGACACAGCTGATCATGACCCAGACTGGGACCAGGCGCAGGATTAGGGTACTTGGCTTAAACCTACACATACTGTCAACCCAGACGCCATCTATCTGGATCCCCCTGATACCCTGCCACAAAGATAGTCGTCGCCTGTGGACGACCAGATGTTGGTCGATTCCATTATAATAAGAGCAACTGACCATTTTAAAATTGCAACACACAAAGCCGCTCCAGAATCAGACTTTGTGGAGGATATCCTCAAGGCTCCAACTAGCCAAGCAATTCCTTTCCTGAATTCTATAAAGAAGTGCCTGCCCCGTCTCACTCGAGCATTTAAACCCTGGGTGGAGAAATTATTTCATCCATCGCACTCTGACCCCCTTTACATTAGGGGTCATGCTACATCTGACTCCTTAGTCGTTACAACAGAGCTGCACAGGAACAGAAGCCATCGGCTGCACGTTTCTTCTATCTAAAGGTAGTGTACAGTCTAAGAGAATTTACCTCTTGTTGTGTAAGTGCACTTGTCTTCATTGGAGACTTGTCTTGGTTACTCTGTAAAGTCGTTGTCAGCTTATTTACTTCACAAGCCTAATCAGCTTGTGGCCCTACTTTGATTTCTTCTTTTCTACAAAGACTTCTAAAACATTGTGCAAGACTTTTACTTACCTGCAAGAAGTGCTTCAGTTCACCTTGACTTTTCCAACTTAACGTTGGCTAGCCTGGCTCCCTGAATGACACTTCTCTCCTCTGCTCATGTGTTGTCTTCCTTCCAGGAAGGGGTTAACTGACTTTGCATTGGGGGGATATATTGAAAGTACTTACCTGTTTAAGAATAATTGTGTGAATACTTGTCTTATTCGGAACCTCTTTTCTTTGACACTCCTCTGTAGAGTTTTCTAAATGCAACAGTGATATATTAATGTCCCCAGAACCCTAACTATTGAAGTCACCTGAGGGTGTAGGTAGGGTCTGTGGGCCATCCCAAAAGGGTACTTACTGATTTAGAAATATTGAGTGTGTGTATTTTGGAGTGTGTTTGTGTTTTACTATTATATTGCCCCCTTCTGAAGAAGGCTTACTCTAACTGACTGTTAAATAAATTAATAATTGTTTAATCAAGAAACCTTGTGTGTAAGAGTTTATTTGAATACTTGCCACTGTGAACCTCTATAACTCCCCTACAGCTCACATTGACTCCTCTTGAGATGAGCCTGGCTTCTCAACACACTACCAACCTGTGTAGTACAGACTTATACCAAAGGCTGTGTTCCTATTGCCAGGAGGTCAGGGTTGTTGAAGTGCACCCAAAGGGTACTGCACACAATCTTGCCTAACCCAGGGGGAAGAGGCTTCCCCTTAATATGTTGAAATTGTGTTTAAAGAATCTGTTATTGAATATTCTAATCAAGAAATGAACACTAAATCCAGAACGACAGAAGTCTTCTTTTGGATTAAGGGGCGGCCAGTTTTCCTTAATTAGCTTAGTGTAAGGGACTGAAGTAGGTTTGGACACAGGATGGTGGACACTTTGTTACAAGACGTCCTTAGTGTTTTTGTTGAGGTAGGGAATCCCCTCGTAGTAACAGGGCAAGATAGGTTTTTCCTTTTCTTTTATTATAAGTCTTTGCCAACAAACATGACACCACTGTGTCAGATTCGTACTTCATTATCTAGGGATTTTTTTGTCTTATTTGTTTTTTAGATATGACATTTGCAGGCTGATTGGTTTGCGTTCCCTGCGTGAGCATCACACCTAAACTACCAATTATGACTGCCGGACCAAGCACCACAGTACTCTTTGTTAAACTTGTGGTGGCAGACAATGCTGGCAGTTATGGTATGTGGGCCTTCTTACTGCCCTTGATAATTTGAGCTTGCAGGCAGATATTTGCTGGCATTGCCTGACACTGCTGTTCTTACAGCTGAATTAATCTCCTCTCAAGTCCATAACCCCTGCAAATTGGCTACATTGTCCCTGCTTTCAAAGCCCTTAACCTGACTGGAACATGGAGTCTTTATTTGATAGGAGTATAGACCTTTGATTCAGTTTATCAGTGTTGCTTCATGCCCTCCCCTAAAGCTTTGTATGCATTACTGTGAGGGTGACCATGATTATCCACTGATGCAGACCAGCAGTCTACAATGAGAACATTGTACAGTTCTCATTCTATTCATCCAGTCATTCACTTATGAAAATCTGAGATTAACAGTTATATCTATCTTTTTTCACTGCTGTAACTTCTCTAGAAAGGGCTATTTCCTACGACAATTGCACTACAAATCACTTCAGTGTGGTAGCATTTTCTGTAGGTTTCTTTAGTAGCAGCTGCTGTCTCTGAAACATAGCCTAGTGCACAAGTGTGCCCTACGTCAGTAACTGTTGAGGAAGACATGACCGTCTCTCACGCAAATCCCCCTCCTTGTTTGCTTAACATCTTATGCAGTGTTTGCAAACCTGTGTTTTCATTGTCGAGTAATGCATTTTTCATCCTGTGATAGCTTCAGCCGCTTGTTCAACGCCAACGAATCTCCAGAAAAAATGGACTCCAACACTACAGCAATGCGAATGGTCCGCTCTGCATCCTCCATCACGTATGCTGACAGCAAAGGGAATGGGGGCAGATCGAGTCCCTCTTTGACCTTCCATCCAAGGACTTCCTCACATGCGGAGTAAGAGATGGTTACACTGTTTGGTTAGATAGAGGTATAATGTCCAAAGAGACAAACTAAGGGGAATTGAGAGTGGCGGGTTGACAGTTTACAGAATAGTACCATGTTGTAGATGGGCAATTGAGTATGTACCGGATGTGAAATATCTCTTCAATAGAGGCCTTCTCTAACTCCATGATGGGTGTTGGTGGGAAAGGGCAAAGTGTAAACTCATGATGAAAAATGACAGCTGCAGTGAATCTGTTAACTTGCTGCAGGACTCGAAGCCCACAAAGATAAGTGTATTTATGTTGACATTGGCCTTACCAAATGCCTGGTGCACTCGTTTAATATCTGTCCCCTATGCCCAACATACTTGCTAATTTCTCTTACAAGGCAATTGTGAAGGGCATGTATAACATCCTGTAGAATACATTTTAGTCTTCTGGCACTCACATTTGATATCTAGTACTTTTCTCTTTGGTTCACATATTGTTACCAAGCTTGCAGGTAATTTTTGTGACTGTTTTTCGACGCAGTGCTAGTTTACTTTATCCATTAGTAGTGACATCGCACACAATCAATCAAGCTTTCACTAACTTTTCATGGTACAACTGCCAAAGTTATTGTGTATCTTGGGGGTAACTGGGTGATTTTGAGTAGCCCCTTAAAGGCTCTAATGGGAAAATTAGCACTGTGCGCTGATACCTGGGCAAAAATTCATGTTGACTAAGCAAGATTAATGCTCTTTTAAAGATGTTTTCTTATAAGATTCCATCTGCAAGATTAAAAGCATATCACTTCCTACATAAAGGTGTCCCATTTGACAACACAATTGCTCACTTTTTTTTATTTTCTTATCAATATCTTGCCCTTATTGCAGTAAAAAAATCCATTGTTATGATATGTATGCTCCTCTTGCAGTGGGGATGTCTCTCTCCGGCAGCAGAAGCGTGAACACTATCGTCAGATTCGATCCCACATCTGGAGCGAACATGGAAGAGTCCAGCTGCATGGATGGAGCCAGCCGTCTGCCTTGGCCTGCAAGGTATATATATATATATATATATAGGGTTGGATGGATGAGGGCGGGACAGAGGAATTCTGAATGCAGATACTGTTACAGAACACTTGCAGAAAATATCAAAGGGCCATTTAAAAGCTGAAAAGAATCAGTCTCATGGTGTAGTCACTTTGCCTTGTAAATAGTACCACATCATTAAGTTTTATCCTTTGAATCTACACCCAAGATATAAATGGAACAGCCATAGCATATTCCTACCAGTCACCCAGCTCGCTGTGTTGCTTGTTCATAGTGCTCAAAAAGTAGTAGGCATTTTTCAGCTATTCCCAATTGGTTGCCTTCAGGAGGGCCTTCAATCCTCCTGATGCTGCGTTCCATGTATTGTTTTCTGCTCTTATAGTATTGCTTGCCAAGCTGTGTGTGCACTTCTCTTATGTGGTTCTTGTTCGGGAAAAATAAAATGTTCACTGGTTCTGCGCTTAGATTCTATGGAAACCCTCAACTTCTATTTTTTCTCACTTTGTTTTTTTAGAATCTGTGCTTTATTTTGTGTGATTAGAGGAACTTCTATTGGGGTCCCCCTGCCCCTGCACCCATTTCTGACAAAGGAATGTACCACAGACCAAACAATGGTGCACTCCTCTTGTGTCTACAGGAGACTACACTTAAAGGAAACATTTTTAAAGATGTGAATGTTTTGAAATAAACAGGCCCCGAGTACATAATAATTCACCAAGAACTAGAGTTATAATTAGCTGAAACAGATTGTTATAGATTGAAATTTCTAATGTTATGAAATCCCATCAATACAAAATGAATTGTAGAGAAAACATAAAAATATATGTTAACAGAGTTTTCACAATATGAAATTAATTCCAATTAAATAGTTGTAGGCAACTAAGCGCAGAAGTTAATATTAAGAGAAAGGTCAATATGTACCTGTAAAAAAACACATTTTTGAAACAATCGCTTCTTTCTTTAACCATTGTTGAAACCCTGTACTTAATTCTGTCTCTGTGGTTTTCGGGTCTTCACCCTTCTTCAGGTGTATGCGGGTCCTCCACTTCCTACAATAAGTGTACCAAAAATCTAAGTCCGTGTTATCACAGATTCCCTTAATAACTTGGAATCTCCAGGAAGATTCAATGGTTTTTGTTATATCGTGCTGGAGGCAAGATCGTCTGGAATGCATGATGTCAGAGAGAGTGTTGTAACGAAAGTTCATCAGCCACTTCAGGAAACGTATAAATGAAAGTTAGAAGGGAGTACTTTATACCAGTTACACTTAGGTAATAGAGAGGGACCCACTGGCTCCCACCCCCCAGGCTACATATCACCAACTGCCCGAGTATGGAACGCCAGTGTTCCAACACCCTCACACATCAACATTCTGTCTTTGTCAACGCTCTCTCTGACGTCATGCATTCCAGACTATCTTGCATCCATCCATAGAACACAGCAAGATATAACACACCTCCTTTCCTTACCGGCCACACACATCTCATTCATAGTCATACTCCCAACACCCAGGGCACCCTGCATGGCATGAGTGTGAAGGCAGGAACGGGAAGCTTCCTGTAACCCAAAGGTGAGTTAGAACCCTGAGAGCGAAAGGAAGGCTAACTGAAGGCCAAGGTGAAGGAAGTGGAAGTCGTAGTATCAACGCATAGCCCCAGCCACAGAACGCCTGTGTGGAGTGTGATGCAATGGCTGAAGGAGCTTTCATTAGGATGCAGATGTATACAAGCACACCAGGGGGAATAACTGAGTTATGGGTGCGGAACGAGGAATGGCGCAGGTCCAGCAGCTGAAGAGGCAGTTTGGTTACTGTACTGGGTGAAGGACGCATCGAGCTCCGTTCTGCTCCAAAACCCATGAAGTATGATGACATTTGTAGAACGTACTGTGAGGTGCAGCCAGAGGGTGGTCCCACGCACCAGCATGAACAGCTATAGGAGAGGAATACCTTTTCCGGGGTTTAGAGTAAGCGGACCCACGGGCAGCGGCACGCATTTAGGTGGAGTTGCCATGCCAACAAGAAGCAGTTGAGGGAGGCAGTCGCCTGGACCGTGCAGCAAGAGACTGGTTGGGGAAGGTGATGCTGGCGCACTCGTGACATTGAAATGTCAGGTGAAGTGCCAAGCGCTCAGAACTGCCGAAGATGTTCCGTGATGGACAAGGGCCTCGGGACACTTCAATTGTCCGAGTGTGCATTATCCGCCCTAACGGGGAAAAAAGCAGTAGATGACTGATTGTGTGACCGGAATTAAGGAATGGACTTCACCGTTCGGGTGGGTAATGAACACTCAACCTTTAAACAAAAGTTGAAGTACGTAATGCAGATCTATGTTTAGTATGCATAGGTTTTGTGAGTTCTCAATGTTGACTTTCCTTATAAGGTTATTTAGGATTGAATTTGAGATTGTAGAATGTACTGGATTAGCACTGCTGAGCAGCAAATGGACTGCCGGTAAAAAAAAAAAAAAATGCATAATGATGTATTGGAGGATGCCTTCGTAGGAATTGCATACCAATATAAAACTGCTATGTTATGGTGTGAAAAGTATTCAATGTTCGTCACCTTTATTTGGGAGTTTTGTTTGTTTGAAATCCTCAAGCGTTTAATGAGTATTAACTAATTTGGAGGATTTGCAGGATTAGCGCTACCGACACCAACAATTGGACCTTTTGGAAATACCTCACTGGGGTTGATTTTGCAGGTGTAGCGGCCACAAAAGAGACCTTAAGCTTAGGTCAATTTGAGCAATGTGCGTAAAAAAAAAATGTATTGTTTAATCTAAAGAGAAAATCTGTTTAGAAAAATCTGTACCAGAGTGTTCAGAATAATACATGGTTAGAGGTTTCTATATTAGTATCTCTATGAAGCATGATCTAGAATGTTTGAATTGTGAGGAGATTGATAAAGAGAGAAGGTGTATTGGACATGTGGGGCAGGGAGCCTTGCCTTAGGGTGCACCGAGATATATTGGGTCTGTACATATGCCTGCATTGAGTCAGTGACCTGGTGGTGGGGGGCAATGCTGTGGGCAGGCCAAGAGATTGGGGCATGTGTAAATGCCTGCATTGAGTTGGTGATGTGGAGAAGGGGAGCATTGCTGTGTGCACGCTGAGATGTTGGTGCGTTTGCCTGCAGTGATTTAGTGAGATTGCGAGATGATGTGTGTGAGGTAGTGTGCAAGAGAGATATACATTACCGACAGTCACGTAAAGATTTGGTAAAGATTAAGAGGTCTCCAGATATATTAAGATGGCAAGTAAGCTGGTTGAAGAGGAGATGTAGATCCAGTAGATGTTCATTGTATTAGTGCGAGCACATTTTAAATCTCTATTGCAGGGTAACGGGGGTGGGGGGTCAGAGGGGGGGTGTGTCTGTGTGTGTGTGTGTGTGTGTCAGTGTGTGTGTGTGTGTGTGTGTCAGTGTGTGTGTCAGTGTGTGTGTCAAGGTGTGCTATGTCTTGATGTTATATGGGTTGATGCAAGATGATCTGGAGTGCATGATGAAAGAGAGAATGTTTATTAGTGTGAGTGTTGGCATTCCATACTCCGGCATTTGGAGATATGTAGCCTTAGTGGTGTGATCCAGTGGGTCCTTCTCTGTAACTTAGGTGAAAAAGGTACTTGCCTATAACTTACCTGAAGTGGCTGATGATCTTTCGTTGCAACACTTTTCATTTTGCTTTTTCAAAAGTGGCCTAAGGTGTATCGACTGGTAATGTGAGAATGTGCAGTTTATTCAGTGTAACTCACTGGGCTGGAAAATGGGAGAGAGTAATTACACTAATGGACGTTCCACGCGCTTCTCCTGTGGGCTTTCCCTTCCTAGCCCGGATGTTCGTAAATCCCATGTTACTCCATGTCATGAAAGTTTTCTCTTTTAGCAACTTTCTCTCCATGTTCTATGGAAACCCAAACTTTTTGCTTTTGTTTTTCATACTGACTTAACATTTTGCAGTGAAGTGAAGCCTTCAGCTTCACTTCACTGGGCCTTTCCTCACATGTTGTGGGGAAACTGATTAGTCCTTCTGGCTGTTGTACTGGGAAACTGTTTCTCTTAGCCTTTTGACTTTGTTACTTCTTCTTGTAACTTTTTGTCATTGCACAATGCTTCGTACAATTATCTGCACTGGGACTTCTTTTGTATGACACTAGACTACTCTCAATGGGAGTTTTGGTTACCTAAAGTGTGCCTAAGAACCAACTGTTTACTCTTTCCTACTTTTTCCTATCCTTTTTGTTAGCCTTACCATGTTTATCGTGTTTGTGTCATGACCCTTGCCCCTGGCCCTCACTGGCAAGTCAGCATTCCAGTTAGGGCCAGGTCAAAGGCCTTAAAACCTCATCCAAGACTCTCTTGGAGTCAGTCCTGGCGCCTTTGGCGCCAGGCTCATAACCATCATAAAGACCAACATTAAAATGGGACTATTTAACTTGGGGGAGGGGGGATTCAGCCAACATGGAGGCACCCACATAGCTCAGTTACAAGGAACTGAGCTATGCGGTCTAGTCTTTTGGGTGTGGCAGGCCTGGGACTACTTTACCTGGACTACTTTGGCTGTGGCAGGCCTGGGACTATTTTACCTGGACTACTTTACCTGAGACTATTTAAACCGCACCCAAACAGCAGAACATGCTTTGCGTTATTCTGCTGTGGGCAGCGTAACGCTCACCGTGTCCAGTTCTTTGATGCCAGTTTACCTGAAACCAAGCACCTGCAGAGAGAGAAAGAACACTACAAAACCTACCTGGAACAGTATCCTGTCTTCAATCCATCGCTGACTTCAGTTCCACTCACCTGAAGCTACAAACTCTATCATCCGGCACTGCATGCATCCTGGAATACCATGACCTGAAAAGAGGAGAAAGAAAGACAGCATTAGTAAGCGTTTACTCACGTTTCCTCCCGAATGAAGAAAGCCACACAATTCTTACATGGGTAGTCATCTCTTGGTCAATATCATTGCTGGAACATTACAGCGCTCGGCGAGGAACATCGCAACCTGCAAGGAGAGAAAATACAAGGAGAGAAAAAGGCGAAACAGCACCGCGCATCGCGCATTACTCACCGGACAGCATCACGCACACCGCGCTTTCGCCTACCGGCCCATGCTCATCTTCAAACTGTATGACAACAACAAAAATACCTTTCCATACCTAAAAGGAAAGAAGCAAGACATTATTATTCGAACTAAGAGGAACATAAGAACTGCATATAAAGACTGTAAAGCAGCAAACCTACGGAGTCGCAGCAGGCCTGGATTCCCACAGGGGGGGCTTGCACCAGTGAAGTAACTTGGTCGCTGCTCGCCCCCCACATCTACGTGCCCCTGCCACGAGGAGCAGGACGAAGAATCCACCTTTTACAATATTCAGACCCATCTTTAACCAGAGGCCTTACCAAGGGACCGGGAGAGGGTTCGAGAGTGCAAATCATCCAACCAGGGCTGGGTGGGTCCCCGTGGATACCAGGTGTGCCTAACAGTTTGGCTACTAACAGTGGCTAGTGTCCAGACATGGTTATGCCACAAGGCTTTTTGTTTGGTCCTTGTCCTTTGGCTTTCTTCCTGCCCTGCCAGGTCAGGAACATTATTTTATGGTCATGCACTTGCCCGGGAAATGCTTGCTTTTCTGCGGGTTACTCCAAACCACGTTACTGGGGTCCCAGGAAGTGGGCTGGGACTGTCTGGTCCCAATCCACATACTAGTGCCTGAGACTCTGCTGTGCATGCTTGCCTGAAACCCGCAGTGGTCCCTGATAGAATCACTGCTAGTGTGCATGTGTGGGGCGATCTTGCCATTGGGGAGCTGAGTCTGATCACTCACCTGACTTTGGAATAAGAGGTGTCTTGCAGCCATTCCAGCATATCTGAAGAGTAGCCAAGTATCTTGTTGTAGCTGTGCATACCGTGGATGATCCCTGAAGAGGCCTGGCCTCCGAATCTGGCTGGTGTCCCGGTGGAGCCCTGTCTGGCTACTGATCTCTGAAGACCCTTGTCAGTGCTTCAGCCCTCTGGACTTATGGTAACAACTGGTCCCGGCGTCTTCTGGTACTCCAGCAAGTCAGAGCCTTCAGAAGTGTTCCTGGACCCCCCAGTGGATTGACCAGCTCCAGTTTGGGCTACCCTGACAGAAGCGCTGCAGTTCTGAGTTTTGGCTGCGAACTCCAGAGGACTTGGGCTTCTGCAACAAGATGTCCTGCGAATGTCAGCTACCTGACATTGACGGTTCCTGAGATAGGAGGCTTTCTTCGACTGCGACAAATGTGACGCCAGGTGTCGCTGTGCAATGGCGGTCATCCCTGTAATCTGCATTCCTGCGACCGGTCAAGTGTCCTGAGTGCTGCAGCAGTGGTTCTTGCATTGTTCGTCGAATAGGTTGCACCAAGCTTCCATCCACGACCGGATATCTTCTTGCACCTGCAACTTCTGGGCACCAACGACCAAAACCAATGGTGGGAAAACTTAACTCTGAGGACCCTCTGACGATCCTCCAAGTCGTACGGGTTATAAGTTGTGCTACTATATCCACCCTTGAAAGGTTTGCCTAGCTTTTTAAACTTTTAAACTTGTTTGGCTTTGGCACAACTTGCTGCTAAAAGCCCTCCGAAAACTGGGAACTGTTTTATTCATTAGAACACTACTTAATCTAACTTTTGGACCTATTTTCACATCTACAGGACCCATCTCCTAATTTTTTCCCGACTCCTAAACTACTGGAAAACGTTGTGAACTCTTGGGCGTAACGGCCCCATCAAATTTAGGATTGGACTTCTAAAGTTAGGATTTTAAATCCTGTGAGGCAGTACTTACTAACCTAATCACTTGCCTTCCTTTACTGGTATTGGGTGCTGGTATTGTTTTATTTTGCACCAACTACAGTGACTGTATATATGTTTCTTTAGTACCTAGTATTGTGTGATATTTCTAACTGCCAATCGTCATTTTTCATGTGTTTTCTGGGCCTATAATAAATGTTATTTTTATTACTAAGTGTAATCCTTGGTGTTTCACTGCTCATTGTGAACCCCTGATCCCACTCCCCTCTCGTGAGATTTAGCCTTTGCCTCTCCCCATGCTACCTGAATTGGTTTGGCTAAACTTCCAGAAGTTGCTCCCTGCTCACAATAACATGGATGGCCTCCTAAACCTCTGGCCCCCAGGCCAGAGTTTAGGAATCCTTTCTAACACCCAATTTGTGATCAGTAACATCTACTATCTAAGGCTAGTTTAGAGGAGGGCCTGAAGGCAAATACCTTATCTGTCTATCCCTCTTCAGGGTTCTACAAAGCATACCTATCCCCATTTTATTCAACAGAGGTAATGGTTTATTTGCGTCAATTGTAGACACTCTGGTACATTCTCACACTTGCCTGCTCCTCTCTCGCTCCTTTCCCTTGATCTTACTAATCCTCTTCTTCACCCAACTCTTTTTTGTTGTTGTTGTGAAAATGCTTTTGTTTTCAACAATACAGAAAGAAACAGTGGTTCAGCGGACCATCCCCCGCCATGTCCATACATCACTTATGTCCCCTTTCTACATATATTTTGGCCCTGACCAGAACGTGCAACCATTCCTAAATGTCTCTCCACCAGTAGTTATATGCGTCTCTCCATAAACACTGACTAATCTCCACCCCTTCAGTACTTTGTTGTTATTTATTAGCAGTCTCTCAGGTTATCCCCTCCTCAGAGTTTGACTCATTCCCTCATGCTTGTGAAATTAAATACTGTTCATAAGGATCCCAAATATCCTTGGGTTTGGCACAGGGATGAACTACCATTCCATATTCCATTTCGTTACAATAAAGAATGTCCTCTTTCCCCTATTCTGTTGTAGTATGTTGTGCCCTCCCCCATACCATTTCCACCCTCTGCTTTGCCAAGAGCAGTAACAGCCCCGCCAACCTCCTCATAAGACTCATAATCTGCTTAGTATATCCCAATAGGGCCACCATTGGTGCAGGATCCACCCGGACCCCTATGATGGCACCCATTTTTTCAAAACCCTCCTCTCAAAAAGAGAGCATGTGGGACAACTCCATGCCACGAGGAGGCAGTCTGCCGGCATAGCTGTGCACCTAACTCATTCATCTGGGGTGTCGGGAAAGAATCTGTAAGACCATGGGAGATTGATCGAATTGGTGTATGTATTTAAACTGTATCAGCTTAAATCTGCTATTCTGGGCTATTTTACTAGTTTGCACACAGCAGTACCACCACACTTCATCAGTTAAAGCAAATCCCAATGTGGTATCCCATTTCCCCCTGGATAACTCTGCCCATCCCACCGAGCCTCCAGAATTTTACAATAGAAGTTGGACACAATCCTGTTGGCATCCACCATTTCTATCATCCCATCCAATATAGGGTCTGTAGCCGGCTCATTCGGAAAAGTTGAAAACAAACCTTTAAGGGAATCCTGTAGCCAGGGATGTGACATACCCCCTGCTCTTCCATGGAAAGGAACCGTCCTTACGTGAACAGGTCCCGAAAGCATGAGATGCCCAGCCGTTTCATACAAGTCACAAATCCAAGCTAACTCGTCAGCAGTAAAACCGGGATGTGAATAACCAGCATCTTAGGAGAGTAAATAACCTTCTCTTTCCCTTTTCCTTCCATGTCAACCCAAGCTCTGCAGGTTAGCTCCACCATATTCTTTGATCTCAGGGGGCTGTAAGTATGACCGCCCTACGTAAGGACAGAGCTGCGGAGGCTTGTTCTATCTCTACATGTCTTCTATCTGCACCCGCTCTAAATCAGTATACCAAATATCCCGCCTGAGCTGCATCCTAATATGCCTCAAAATTGGGTAAGGCCAAACAGCCCTCCCACCCTCTTCCAGCGGCGCAAACAATTTCTTCCACGTCATACGTGATTCTTTACCCACCCAAATGAACCGGGAAAACACTGCATGTACCTCCCGAAAAGACTTGGGCACCGCTAGTGGCACATTGAGAAAACACATAAAAGAACCGGGGCAGGCGGCCCATTTTTACCAACAAAATCCTCCCATTGAGATTACCGGGAAGGCGCAACCACCTGCCCACAACCATCCTGGTTTGTTCCAGCACTCTACCAGAATTGCGTTGGTATAAAGTCCCCAGGGAGCGAGCCATGTCTATCCCCAGAACAAACACAACATAACAGATATTGATTATAAATCGTGTTCCACTGAAACGCAAACCCATGATTGAACTGCCCTGTGGAGTCAGTAAGTGGAAAGAGAACCAATACAACCAACAAGTGGTGGATAAAAGAAAAGCAATCAGGAAACTGAAATGAAGTGCCCGTAAACACAGCTTGCAGTTAAAAACAACAGAAGTAGTGAAGGCTGTGAGAGCACCGTCTGTATCAAGAATACTCTGAGGCGATGCTGCGCGCAATCTTTGGTAAAAAAACAAGACACTTCTGGGCACTAATCAAGGGAACTACAAAAGGAATCAACCTTAGCCTACAAAACAGTGTGGGCGAACAGAAATGGGTTGACCATTTCATGACGCTATACAGTAAACCGCAAGGGAAAAGAGAATCCAAAGCCCTGCTAATAACAAAGAAAACAAAACCTTGGGTTTTACCATGTGACAGCAAATCCATACTAATGAAAATATAAAAACTGAATGGTTTGCGAGCCCCGGCCCCAGATGGCATCACAAACTACAACCTTAAGAAACACCCGCTACAATGGGCACAATTCATCAAAGAAGTCCTTCAGAACTGTATACAAACTAACTCAATACCACCTTTGTGGAAAAAAGCGGTGGTGGTCCCAATCTTCAAAAAAGGAGACCGAGAAAACCCATATCACTATCGTCCGATAGCTTTGTTGGACACTATAGGAAAGATCTTTGCCTCGTTAATATTAGACAAGCTGCAAGATTGGACCACCCATTCCGCCTATTTCAATCCTTGGCAGGCCATTTTTGTGAAAAACGTGGGCACTTCTGGTAATATATTGATCCTAAACATCTTAAAGGCAAAAGTGATGGAGAGCAGACCACAAATCTTTATGGCGTTCGTGGATCTATTTCAAGCCTTTGTTCAGGTTGCTCGTGAAAGACTTTGGAACAAACTTGAAGCGAGAAACTGCCCCGAGGACACATTGAACCCCATAAAAGCCCTTTATTCCGGAACCTCAATGTGCGTGCGCCTGAATGGAGCAGGATGCATATCCAAACCCATCAGCACGGAGCATGGAGTGAAACGGGGGAGTCCGCTGGCCCTGGCCTTATACAACGCATATATAGCGGATTACATGAACTCGGAGTTGGACATAATATCTTTTCCTCCAAGATTGCTCTACGCGGATGACATCATTCTGATGGATGAGATGCTCATTGGCCTACAAAGGCAACTAAACAATCTGTTGGCTTACTTAAGATTGAACCGACTTCAGATGAATAAAGAGAAAAAATGTCATTTGAAAGAACTGCCAAAAAAATCAGAACATCTGAGCTGGAACATTGACGGAAAAAAACTTAAAGTTGAAAAGCTTCAAATATTTAGGCATCATTCTAAACAATACCTTGCAGGAGATGCCAATACAAGACAGCCTGTTTGAAAAGGTAAAATCTCTGTCAGGACAATCTAAAGCAAAAAATAGAAAATATGGACGCTTCTCGCTACAGCCGGTCTTAACCTTTTATAAAACAAAGGTAGTTCCAAGCTTAACATACAGCACTGAAGCCATGCCCAATATTCCGGAAAGCATATGGCAAAAATTAGAAGGAATGTACTGGTGGAAGGTCTTATCTCTTCCACAAGCGACACCCATGAATCTAATACGACGTGAACTGAACCTCCAGTCATTGAAGGCGATAGTAGCCCGGAATGGGCTGATGTGTATAGAAAGGTAATTCTTCCATCTCAACCTCTGATGATGAAGAGCATCAAAAGTGAACTGGACGCAGGAACTTGTAAAATTCTTGAATCGTGGGCCAGCAGCAACATCCGCCTGTTAGACTGGGCAGGGAGCTCGGAAGAGGAACTGAAAATCAACCATACAAAAGTTAAAAATCGCATACTGGAAAGCGACTGGATTCGAACACTGGAAGAAGCATCAACCTTAAATAATAAAAAAACTATCCTGTCGACTTGGGGAAAATTAACCAAAAAAGATCCTACTTGGCTAAGTGTCCGAATAGGAAAATGTGACAATTTCCTGAGAATTCGGCTTAATCTAATAAATACACAGGCAACCTTAGCACGAAGAAAAGAGTCTGAAACTAACAAGTGTCGCTTCTGCAAATGCCCAGACAAGGTAGAATCCATAAAGCATTTGCTTCTAGCATGCACTGGAATCAACGAAACCCGCGATAGACACCTAGGCCGTTTCTTCAAAAATGTAAGAAACTTCGAGGAAGAGGAATGGTGGAACAGATTAATGAGTGGGGAAAAAACCAGCTGGGTGAAGAACTGGGCCTAACTAAATCTCTCAAGGGAGAAGCAGCATTAAGCCTGCACATGCTACCTCAGGAAACACATGACGGAGTTCCAAAGAAAGGACATAACTTGACACTAATTCGACAAATTAATTGTCCCGACAAAGGACAATGATGATGCCCTTTTCTCTCCTTTTCTTTCCTCCTTTTTTCTCCTTTTTTTGTTTTTTTGTTCTTTGTTCTTTTTTTTCTTGTTTGGTTTTTCCCTTTTATTTGTTCCGGCTTTATTTTTGATGTCTTAAACTTGTTAAAATTGTATTTTTCTCAATTAAATCAAGTATAAGTTAAAAAATATCAAAATATAATCCAAATGAGATGCCTATTTCTCCACATATCATTCATCTCTCATGCCCAGCTTAACTCCTGCAACTTCGCATGTCGATTTCGAAAGAGGCCTCCGGACACAGGTGGAATCCTCATCTAGCTGTTCGGCTAGCCATTCCAATATGTCCACTGTATCTTGGATAGGACCATAGTAATTAATTAAGGTAAGGGCCTGACCATGTACGACTCCTGGTTTAGCAACGCCCTTCCTTCATGATTTTTAATCACATTTGTCAGGCGGAAACCAGCTGAACCATTTATCGGTATACAAACCCCCATGGAGTAAGAGGAGTAAGTCAAGAAGTAGCGGTGACATCCCCATCCGACCTGTTAAGGAGATTAATTATTTTTATGGTTCATCCCATCTCCTAGTGAGACCCCCAGCACTTTTTGGTGCACTTCTGTACCTTTTTCTTACTATCCTGAATGAGTGGAGTCTCTTTCCACTCATTAATTCTTATTTTGTTCTGACTTTTGGAACTCTGATCTCTATTTTACCTTTATTTTAGAGTCTACTTTCCTCCATATCTCTTTAAATGTATCTGTGTTTTACTTTTGCAGCACAGAGCCGTGTTGTTCTCGAGTAACTATAGTTCTTAAGGATAGAGGGATACTTAGTATCCTTCCTAAAACATTATTATTTGACAGTGTGTCACACACCACGAAATGTTACATAGTACCCCCCTTCTCTCTGCTCCTGTGACTTTTTAGTCACATAAATAACCTCCTAGTTATGGCTGGTAGCAGTGAACGTGTTCTACCAACTATTGTTTTACCTTTTACTGCAGACTTTGACAGTCTTGGTTGTGCACAATAGGGTCACCTTGGTCATCAACTTGGTGGCTCCTTTCTTTTTTTGGCATTTCTAGCGTGGTTTGTTGTTAGCCCTTTTTCTACCATTCTGGGAGGGGGAGGTCTGTGTGTGTTTTGCCTTTGGCGGGAACCCTTGGGTGTCCATGTATAGGCTCCAGTGTGTCTGGGCAGGCAGGAAGTTTACTGCTAGTAAGGAATTGGACTTTAAACGTGTTAATATGCTCCGAAACAGTCTCTAGAACCAAAAACACTGCTACTATTTGACTAACAAACTGTTTTCCTTCCCAAAAGACTTTATCTTCTGTGGTTTTGCTAATTGGGAGAAACCAAAGGCTGGCTCACTTACTAGTCCCCGGGATCTCTCTCAGGTGTTCAGGGCACGGCCATCGCCTTTGTATCCAGACCAGTGTGGGAGGATCACCTGGGTGAGGGCTCTTCAGGGAGTGGGGGTGATTCAATCAATGGTGAGACGCAGTATACCCTCCTTTCCTGTACCCATGACCCCTCCTATTTCATAGGATTCTCCGATGTCCCAACTCCCCCTTCCCCTTTTCTACACAAACACTGGGCCGAGGAAGAGGGCAATTGAGAGTAACAAGTCTAACCCTTACACATCTCATTGGACATGTGCCGCTAATTGGGTAAGGCAAAGTGAGGCGCTTAACTTTAATCACATGCATCCAATACCCATTAGCTCTCCCCACACGGATAAAAGGCGGAACATAGAGACACACTCTGAGCAAGGTGGAACACGAGAAGCAGCAGAACTCCCGGGGCGAAGGCGAAACTACTGGAGCAGAGCGACGAATAGAGGACGAGAACCAAGGGCAAAGGATCCCGGGCGTTCCCTGCAGGAGGTTGTTGCCTCCAAAGAACCGTAAGAGATGTGTGGAGAAGGCCGAATCCCACATAAGAAGACTTGCATGGCGTTTTAAAGGCGCCCGCGACCCTCCGGGGTAAACAACAGAGTTGGGGAGGCGAGGCCAAGCCTGTGGTATTAACCTTGAATTAAACTGACAAAGACAAGAAAGACAGCCGGTGAGTTGACCGGTGAGATGAAAGACTGGTGTGTGTTAAGGAACGATTGAAGTGGCAACAATGTATCTTATGATTGAAGGCTGCACGCGTGTGGATGAGATGCAAAGAAACGCAGACCTGTGGTGAACTTTAAATTACTGATAACTGTGAAGCCAGTGATACAGAGTAGCGCAGTGGTCTGGCGAAAGGAAGTAGCCTACTCAAAAGTATCCACGAAAAGGTGCTATGTTTTGGTTACAAAGCAACGAAGTGAATGAACTTTAAGAGTCGTGATGATTAAGATTGACAGAGGCAAAAGGGGAAGTGGAAAGTGAATGTTGAACTCTTGTGCTCCTAAAATTGAACTACCTAATATTGAACTACATAGACCAATAAACACTTGAGCAAATAACACACGAGTGCCAGCTGAAGTGGAAGAGGTCCTGCGGAGGTCTATAGTAAAATCCTTGCACACTTGAAAATCTTCAACATCAGGAAAAGATTGAGCTCGTCTGAGGGAGACCGAAGTGTGATGAGTTAGGGGAAGGGAACCCCTAATGAAGGTGAGTAAAGCTTGGACAAGGGATGCCCTAGTAGTGTTGTGATTGAGCGGTCCAAGCCTGACAGAGGCAGACCTATGTGAACTTTTTGTTTTTACTTTGAGAGGTCCGAGCCTGATCGAGGGAGGCCTGCGTGAACATTTGGTTGAACTGTGAACCCTTTTGTTGAACTGTGAAAGAACCTTTGGAACGCTGGCAAAAGTGACTTTAACGTGCAAGGCCAGACGGGTCTCGATCCATGTTTTTGAACTGCTTTGTTTTGAGAACCTGAGCCAGTGTGTGTCATCCGGTCTACGGGGATTGCCTTTCTCTGTGCTGTCCGTCGGTTGGAGAGCTGACTCGCCCACTTTGATTCGTTATATTCTCACACTGATTTTCCTTTGTATACATATTCCCCGTTGCACACTTTTTGTATAAGAGATAGGACAGGCATTAGCTTTTGTTAGTATAGGCCATTTCGATTTGACAGAGAGTCTAGGACTGTGTTTTCTTTATTATTTGATGGTAGAGACGACTCCCATCTTAGCTTTAGGGCAAATTAGGAGTTTTTCCAAACCCTGAGAATTGAATAGAGGTTTTACAAATTGAACCTTTTTGTGTCAGTGTCATTCTGTAATACCATATATCGCTTACCTAACTAAATACAATTCCCATATTTCTTCTGTCTTACGCGAGTGCGCGATACTACAGATAATACGGTAGAACTGTCATTAGTGTCAAACGCTGTAACAGTTGTAACTGCGAGACACTACAAACTAAGCAGTGGCCTTTGAAAAATATCTTAAAGTATTCCTTTGTATGTTGGTTAAATTATCTGAGCATTTTGAAACATTCCTTTTGTAAATATAATATATTTTGAATACACACTTATTGATGTTTCTTTGATCTACTTTACTAACTGGGTTCAGTGTATTTACCTACAGTTCACATCTTCCTCTTATAATAAGCCTGACTGCCCTGCCACTCAACCAAGGTTCCCTGAGTAGTATAGATTGATTCTAAGAGTCGGGGACCTGTATAACATTGGGATAGTGTAATTAAGTCTTTACTCAAGTGGACTTTAGGAAAACGCCCTTAACACTGGTGTTGCAGCTGGTGGGATTAGTGTAGGTTGGATTACATTGACTGCTAGTTGTATTGTGTTAAAGAATCCATTCTCAAGGCCAGTTATTATACTGTGAAGTACTAAACCGTGTCCACTATGGAAAACTATAAGGCAGAAGCTCTTATGAATCTTACTGTTGATAAATTAAAAGATATGTGCAAAGAAACATGCCTTATTACTGAAGGAAAGAAAGATGTGTTAATCCAAAATTTCATGGATTACCAAATTGTGAGGAGGTCTGTAACCCTACTCCCAGAATTGATCTGGATACTAATGATGGTCAAAGTATAACTCTTAGCCCTCATCTTCCAAAAAGTGAGGTAGATGGTGATGTGGATGTTAATACGATTGTTGATTCACCACCAACTGTCTAACCTCACCCCTTCCTATGTCTAATATGTGAGATGAGCTGGTTCTAGAAATAGAGAACATGCAGCTTGAATTTAGAAAGCTGGAGATTGATTCTGAAATGAGAGACCAAGAAATGATGAAGGATCTGCAACTCGGCGGAAAAACAGATGCAGCATGAGCTTGGCATCAAAATGTCCCCTGATTCCACTTCTGTTTCAGAGTCATCTCTGTACAACACTTCCAGGTCCAGGAAGCCTGATCTCCCCAAAGATATGATGAGTGTGTATGATGCTAAAACTGATATTGTGGATTGGCTGGGTACATTTGAGTTTACATGTAAAGTGGAAGGTATATATGAAAGGTAGTTTGTTCAATGGGTAATCTGTAGGCTCCCCCAGAATGGCTGTGATGGAGTTGACTGATACTGATAGGCAAGATTAGCAGTTGGTAAAAGGTGCTGTTATAGCCAGGTTTGGGAAGACCCCTTCCCAATACCTAAAAAGGTTCAGGAACCACAAGAAGAGAGATGGCAACTTGTGGGCCACTTGGGTGTGTGAAAGCCTGAACATCTTAGATGGGTGAATTAAGGGCTACAAGGTGAGCACTTATGATGGTAAGAGATCTCTCTTCATGCTGGAAAGTATTTTTGATGCATGTTCCTCAGTGCTGAGACAGAACCTTGATGATTCTAAGGAACTTGACCCCAAGAAGCTAGCGCTAGCTGCTGACTTGTGGGTAGCCAACAGGGCTACTCACGCAGATTCTGGGGCTTGTCACAAGAAACAGGATGTGAAGAAGCATAAGAAAGATGAGAAGGACTATTTCAAAAATCCACCACCAAAAGAGGGCCACAAACCTAACAAGGGTAAAAATCCACCTAAACAACCTTGTAGGCCTAGTGAAACCTCTGCGCCCAAACCAGAGGTAAGTTACCTGAAATCCCCATTCCAGAAGACATTTGGGAAATGTGTGATTTGTGGGTCTGGTGACCATGTGAAAGGAGAGATGTAAGGTTAAACCTTCAAGGATCCCATCTGTCAGCTTGGCAATGACACATGATGTGGATATACCATTGATGGGTGCTAGCTTTTACACTCCAGCTGAGGATCCCATTGGTGTTCAAGCTAGAGTTTCTAAGGGATTGTGTCCTCCGACGTATTCCTTATCTTGATAGATCTCCAGCTTGCTGGCCTCGGAATTTTTTTTTCAGTAGAGGGCGCTGTGCGTCGACGTCCTTCGAGCCGATGTCCCATGACAGCCTCGTATCGGCGCCAACGTCATCATGCGTATAAATAGACTTCCGCAGCGTCCGTTGCTCAGTTCTCAGTTCCGTTTTTCCGCGCTTCGTGGGCCTCTGAATCACATTGCTCAGTTCGTTAGTCAGATATATTCTTCATTATTCCTCGAGAATACCAACACTTACCTGATGGCTTCCTCATCCGAACCAACGACTCCACGGTCCGGCTCAAAAAAATGGCGAGACTGTGGAAAGAAAATGTCGTTGACAGATCCTCACAGGATCTGTTGTGGTGCCTGGGATCGGAGCACCAATGTTCGGAGTGCGAGGACTGCATGTCCATGACGATGAAAGCCTTGAAGGAGCGTAAGGGAAAGCTTGAGAGAGGTAAGACAGTTAAAACTCCTTCGAAAGTTTCCTTGGCAGAGTCGAGACATTCGTCTCCTCGCCGACACAGGAAACATTCTCGTTCTAGGTCTCGAAGCAGTTCCCACCACTCTTCGAGATCCAAGCATTTGAGTAAGAGACGTTGAAGATCCCCTTCCTTGTCTTCTTCTGTTTCCCCGGAAAGAGTCACCTGCCCCACAAAACATTGCTCTCAGGCTGAGTGGGAGGAATTCCGTAAAAGGATGCTTACCGTCATCGAGAAAGCGGCCTCGACCCCCTCGAAGACAGCTGAGGGGGTGATACCCTGGGTGAAAGACCCGAAAAATCGAAACGCTGCGAGTCGTTGCACCCAGCGAAAGAAACTACTCGAGAGCGTCACAAACCCTCGAGCAAAGGCACTGTGCCATCGACGCCATCGTCGAAAGCCCCTTCGACGCATAAATCTGCGTCATCAACGCCATTATCGAAGGGCTCATCGACGCATAGGTCGATCGAATCAACGCCGTCTTGGACGTCGACGCTGAAAAAGAACAAACCCACAGCCGTCACTATCTCACAGCCAGTGGTCATACCCAGGGCCTCTAACACGACCTCGAGAATGTTATTGACGACCTCGAGTAGGATTCCGATCCTCTTGAGCTCTTCGAGGCCTCTTCCGTTTCCGATCCTCTTGAGCTCTTCGAGGCCTCTTCCGATCTTCTCAACGCCTTTTTCAGTGTCTTCGAAGCCTTTAACGTCCGCGTCGACGACGTTTTCCCAGCCAATTACAACACATTTGGCCCCTTCTGTTCTGGAAATGGGATTTAAGCCATTTCCAAGATCTGATTATTTCAGACCCTTGTCTTCAATTTATGAAGAAGGGGAGGATTCAGATCAAGAAAGACCATTTGGGTTGCAGAGAACCACAACACCCGAACCAGAGGAATTTACCTCTGAGGAAAATAGGTTTAAGGACCTTCGAGAATCCTTACATGAGGCAAGTGGGTTAGATACTTCCCCAGAAATAGAATTTGCCAAACCAGACCCAGGGGAACATGCCGAGACCCCTTACAGAATTTTAATGGCAAGGATTATAGAATTCATGGGTTGGTCTACACCTTCACCTGCATTTCAACAGGATGACCTTACAGACATTTTAGTTAAAGGCCCACAGGAGGATCCTGTGGTTCCATTTCACGCTGCATTACAAAGAAAAATATTGGCTAACTGGGAAACTCCTGAGGTTATCCCGGCGGTTAACAAGAAATTATCAGCCAAATATAGGGTATCTGCAACTGACCCTGAATTTTTGTCTAAACATCCAACTCCAGAGAGTCTGGTTGTTCAAGCAGCAACTGCATCAGGCAGTAGATCGGCTTACCCTACTGTTCCACAGGGCAGGGATGACAAAAGATACGACTCTATGGCTAAGAAAGTCTTTTCTGCATGTAGCATGGCGTTGAAATCTATTAACGCTACTTGTACGCTCGAAAGGTTCAGCCATACATTTTGGGAGTGTGCTTCATCAGCGGCTGACTGCCTCCCAGAGGGAGAAGAAAGGGAAGCGTTTCTAAACATCATTAAGGATGGTAAAGACGCAATGTGCGAATCCCTTCAAACTAGCATTGATTCTGCTGACAGTATCAGTAGACCCATGGCGGCAAGTACTACAACCCATAGATTTGCGTGATTGCGAAAGTCTGGGTTTGCTTCAGATGTACAAGCCAGACTTTTAAATATGCCCTTTGACGGCTCTTCTTTGTTTGGTAAGAAGGCGGATAACAGCCTAGAAAAGTTACAGACATCCAAAGCAGCAGCAAAATCCCTGGGTGCTGCAATCCGTCAAACGCCATATCGCCCCTCAGGAACCTCTTGGAGAGGTAAGTCCTTTTGCTTTTATTCCGCATTCGGAAAAGGCAGAGGACAGTCGGTTCAAAGAAGTCAAAGATTCACCCGAGGTGGACGGTGTAAAAATACAAAAGCCGCAGCAGCAGGTGCCTCTTTAGCCTCGGCATCTGCATCAACCGCCTCTAAATCACTCTGAGGACTCTCCTCACAAGACACCACTAGGGGGCAGGCTAACTCAACATCTGACGGAATGGCAGGCTATTGCGTCAGATGCTTGGGCATTGGAGACAGTTGCCCAAGGTTACTGCCTGCCTTTTCTACGCATTCCTCGGACTCATCCACCGGGGAACAGCTCTCTGAAAGATTCAGATCCACTCTTGCAGGAAATTGTAGACCTGCTGGAGAAAGGTGCCATAGAACCGGTACCTGTAGCGGAGAGGAACAAGGGCTGGTACTCCCCCTACTTCCTAATACCGAAGAAGGACAGAGGACTGAGACCTATCTTGGACTTACGAGAATTGAACAAGTTCCTCAAGAAGGACAAGTTCAAGATGGTAACTCTCTCTCAGATGCTTCAGGCCCTCCAGCTCCAGGACTGGCTGGTATCTCTGGACCTTCAGGATGCTTATTTCCATGTGCCAATCCATCTCAAACACAGGAAATACCTGAGGTTCGCAATTGGCGGCTCTCGTTATCAATTTCGAGTTCTGCCATTTGGGCTGACCTCCGCCCGAGGGTCTTCACCAAGCTAATGTCGGTAGTGGCTGCAAGTCTAAGGAGGGAAGGGATTCACGTCTACCCCTACCTGGACGATTGGCTGATCAGAGCTGTATCTCCGGAACAAGCTCGGATCCAGCTAGATTATGTCTGCCACTTCCTTCACAAACTGGGCTTCTCCCTCAATCTAAAGAAGTCACAGATGATACCATCACAGAGACTCCAGTTCATTGGAGCGTTCCTGGACACTTCCCTGGGAAAAGCCTCGCCACCAGAAGTGAGGGCTCAAGATATTCTGCAGATGGTCACCAAGCTTCAAAATGCCCAACGTCTCCCAGCCTGCGACTTTTTGAGGTTGCTAGGCCTCATGGCATCCTTCATCTTCCTTGTGCCAGAGGCTTGCCTGAGAATGAGATCTCTTCAGTGGGCACTAAGAACTCAGTGGTCCCAATTCTCAGGGAGAATGACAGATCTCCTTGAGGTTCCGGACAAGGTGGCTCGAGACCTTCAGTAGTGGGCCTGTCAGGAGAACATTTTGAAAGAACTGTTTTGGCAACCATGGCCGGAGATGACAGTAGTCACGGATGCCTCACTCACGGGGTGGGGAGCCCATGCCAACGACTTGACCATCAGCGGTCGTTGGTCTCCATCGGAGTCCAGACTACATATCAACCTGTTAGAGCTGAGAGCAATCAAACTAGCGCTGAAGGCTTTTCTGCCATCTGTACAGGGGAAAAATGTCCTGATAATGACGGACAACACAGTGGCCATGCACTACCTCAACAAAAGGAGGCATAGGATCACTGCCTCTGTGCAGAGAGGCGATGCAGCTCTGGTTTTGGGCAATCCAAGAAGGAATCTCTCTATCGGCAGTTCACTTAGCCGGAGAGAAGAACTTGACGGCGGACCATCTGAGCAGGCAGAACACAGTCTCCCACGAGTGGGAACTAGCTCAGGAAGTCCTTCAACAGATCTTCACCCTTTGGTGAACCCCTCAAGTGGATCTGTTCGCCACCAGCATCAACAGGAAGTGTGATCAGTTTTGTTCAAGGGAATTTCCCCCGAGAGGAGCTCTAGGGGACACGTTCGTAGTGGACTGGGAGTTTCCACTTCTGTGCGTGTTTTCTCCAGTTCCTGTCATTCCTCAAATGATCAGCAGGTTGAGAAGATTCCGGAAAGCCATGATCCTAATTGCCCCGGACTGGGCCAGGAGAACGTGGTACCCGGACCTTCTGGACATGTCCATCTGCCCTCCAATTCGTCTTCCACTCAAGGAGAACCTTCTCTCGCAGAAGGGTGGTCAGGTTCTCCATCCAGACATTAGAACCCTCAACCTTCACGCTTAGTATCTGAAAGGTTGAGATGCAAGGATTGGGACCTCCCAGATGATGTCATGGAGGTGTTGCTTTCGGCCAGAAGGCCAGCAACAAAGACTTTATACCGCTGCCGTTGGAACAAACTTTGCAGCTGGTGTAGAGAAAAGAATATCGATCCCTTTTCATGTGGTACACCAACAGTGTTATCTTTTCTACTCTATTTGGCAAATTCGGACCTTCAGGTTGGCACTATCAAGGGCTATCTCGCAGCGCTATCGATCTTCAAGCGCACTGCAGAGGAGCCATCGTATTTCAAGTTACCCTTAGTAATACAATTTCTGAAGGGATTAACCAATGTCTATCCTCCAAGACCATTCCAAGTTCCCTTATGGGACTTACATTTAGTCTTAAATTTCCTGATGGGTACTCCTTTTGAACCACTCGACTCTTGTTAAGATTTCTCACCCTTAAAACTGTCTTATTAGTGGCATTAACATCTGCTAGGAGGGTGAGCGAATTACAAGCTTGTAAACCCCTCATACAATTTTTCATAAAGACAAAGTTGTCCTACAAGTGAAGCCTCATTTCCTCCCAAAGGTGGTTTCTGAATTCCACATTACTCAGAAGATTACCTTACCTTCATTCTATCCTCCTCCCCATCCGGGGAAAGAGGACGAAAGGCTACATAGGCTGGACCCAAGGCGGGCTTTGAGCTTTTACATCAGCAGACTTGCTAGGATTAGGCAAGCAGACCAACTGTTCGTAGTATACTCAGGGCCCAAATTGGGATTACTGATAACAAAACGGACCATTTCCAGATGGATTATTTTGGCCATTCTGGAATGTTACAAACTGGCAGGGAAAGAGCCTCCTCAAATTCTTAGGGCTCATTCAACCAGGGGTATCGCAGCCTCTTCGGCCCTCCAAAGAGGGGTACCGATTCGAGACATATGTGCGGCTGCCACATAGTCGTCTGCACATACCTTCACAAAATTTTACAGCCTGGATTCCTCCTCTAGCCAAGAGACTAGATTTGGCAAAGCTGTGTTGCACACTGATCATTCTTGATGGGAAACATGGCAATTTTACTCCCACCTCCAGTTACACACCACTGCTATGGGAGTCTATCAAGATAAGGAATACGTCAGAGGACAGAATCCCTTCGAAGAACAAGTTACTTCTTACCTGGTAACGTTCTTTCGATGGGATGTTCCTCTGACGTATTCCTTATCGCCCCTCCCATCCATCCCCTCAGTAAAACTTCCCTTGTGGTTACAGCTTACGCTCCTTCAGGGTCAATAACCAATTCATGTAAAGCAACTGTTAAACGTCAAAACGGAACTGAGCAACGGACGCTGCGCGAGTCTATTTATACGCATGATGATGTTGGCGCCGATACGGAGGCTGTTGAGGGACATCGGCTCGAGGGACGTTGACGCGCAGCGCCCTCTACTGCAAAAAAAATTCCGAGGCCAACAAGCTGGAGATGATCTATCAAGATAAGGAATA
Source organism: Ambystoma mexicanum (assembly GCF_040938575.1). Taxonomy (NCBI): domain Eukaryota; kingdom Metazoa; phylum Chordata; class Amphibia; order Caudata; family Ambystomatidae; genus Ambystoma; species Ambystoma mexicanum. Next base: position 1,346,625,180 of record NC_090921.1, read on the forward strand.
CGTCGGAGGAACATCCCATCGAAAGAACGTTACCAGGTAAGAAGTAACTTGTTCTTCTTTATTATCTCTGGGACTGTGGGAACAACAGAACATTGAGGTATATAATTCAATTCCTGATAATGCTAAAGAATATTATAAAGCCAGTGCACTTGTTAATGGTCAGGACACCCCTGCCATTCGAGGCACTGGGACCAGTATAACTGTGGTAGATAAAGGTTTCTTTCAACCTGAGGAAGTTGCTAAGGCCCCCAGAAGGCTAACCATGTTAGCAGTAGGTCCAGTCCAAATGTGTCCCATACTGCCAGCTATCATTGTATGTAATGACATGACTGCTAACATCACTGTGAGTGTTCAGCCAGAAGTTCCAGGTAGGGTACTCTTGGGCAATGACTTGAAGGCCCTGGGTGTACTTTCCAGCACACAAAAGCCTCCTTCTAGGAAGAGAAGGGAGCTGACAAGGAAAGCAAGGGAGGCAACCTTAAGAGACCTTTGAGACCAAGGGGAAACCTAGAGTCTCCAAAGGAAAGAAGGGCCCCAGGTCCTCAAGGAAGATCGTTCCTGTAGGGGAGAAACTAGAGGTCACACCTGTGACCCCACCACCAGCTGAGGATGAGTTAATGCCAGAGGAATCCCCAGAAGAACCATCTTGTGATGAGTCTGAGTCAGACAGCCCTCCTGTCTGGAAGATCTGGATCCTAGAGACCATCCTGAGCTGCAGACCTTTCTTGCACAAGGTGGACCCTCCAGGACAGGCTTCAGTCGGGAACAGAGAGAAGATCCCTCTCGAAGATCTGCGGCACTAGGAAACTTCCCAGAGCAAAGGGCAAGACCCTGGGAAGGATAGGCTTTACTGTGAGGATGGTCTCCTCTACAGTGAGCCTATGGAATCTATACCAGGGGACTTCAGGAGACTGGTGGTATCATAAGAATTGAGATCCAAATTTCTACTATTAACATATTAAGTTCTCCTGGCTTTTTATTCCAGTTCAAAAATGAGGAAGGTGAGGAAATCATTGTACTTCTACCTGGCCCAAGTTGGGTGCAGAAGTTGAGAAACATTGTAGGAGTTGCCACACTTGCCAGTTATCTGGTAAAAGTGGATCCAATGATGTGGCACCTCTAGTACCTCTCCCAGTTGTGGGAGTTGCTTTTGAGAGGGTGGGGAATGATATTATTAGTCCCCTAGACCCCCCCAACTTCTTCAGCCCACCTATTTATATTGGTTGTAGTGGAACATGACACTGGGTACCATGGAGCTATTCCAGTGAGAACTGTTATGGCTCAAGCAGTGGCTAAGGCCCTACTTGGTATGTTTACCGGAGTTGGATTTCCTAAGGAGGTTGTATTTCATAAGGGGTCACATTGTATGTCCCACTATATGCAGGCCATGTGGATAACCTGTGGGGTCACCCACAAGTTCTCAACGTCCTACCACTCCAAACAAATGGGTTGGTAGAGAGGTTTAATAGAACTATGAAGAGCATGATTAGAGCTTTGGAAGAACCACTTAAAAGAAAGTGGACCTTATTCTGCCATGCCTTCTTTTTGCCTATAGAGAAGTACCTCAAACTGGAGTGGGCTTTAGTCTGAGTTACCTTATGGTCCTCCTGTCAGAGGCCATTTGGTCCTGATTAAGGACGGTCTGGAGAGTGATCCAACCCTCAGCCAGTACGGATTACTATGTGCTAGGCCTCAGACAAAGGATGGCACAGATGACGACTGAGGCTTCAGAGAACTTGAACGCTGGTCAGGCTCTGGTAAAGCAATGGCATGACTAGAAGGTTAACATGGTAGAGTTTACGCCAGACCAACACAATCTTTTCATGGCTCGAGTAAGACAGAGGGTCTTGCAGGACAAATGGACAGGACCCTTCAAGGTTGTAGGCAAACTTGGAGAGGGGAACTATTTCGTACACTAGGCTAACCACAAGGAGGCCCCTAAGGTCTTTCATACCAACCGCCTGAAGACTTGTGTTTCCAGACCAGATATAGGAGCTTTGCTCTTAGCTTCTGATTAAGAAGAAGAGGAGAGTGAGCCTCTCCCAGATCTTCTCAGGAGACATCCTTCAGATGGGTCAATAGAAGGAGTCAAACTATCTTCTAATTTAACGCTGCAGCAACAAGAGGAGTGCAACGCTCTGTAAAATCAGTTTGCCCATCTGTTCTCACTTACCCCAGGCTTGGCCCCTTGGGGAAAACATGACATTGACACTGGTGATAGTGTACCTGTTAGAAGCAGGGGCTAAAAAATGTCAGATAATGTGAGAAACCACATTAAAAAAAGAGGCCAACAAGATGCATCACTTTGGAGTGATTGAACATGTCACAAGTCCAGGAGCTTGCCCAGTTGTGTTAATGGCAAAGGCAGGAACTAAATAATTCTGTGTGGACTGTGTCATGGAATTCAGTGACTAATGATACCCATTCTTTGCCAAGGACAGATGAACTGGTGGACAAGCTGTGCTCATGAAAATTCCTAAGTACCTTTGACATGACAAGTGGCTATTGGCAGATTGTCATGACTGACCATCCATAGGAGAACACAGCATTCTCAACCCCAGAAGGCTTTCATCACAAGACCAAAGAATCCGGAAAAAGAACAGGTGCGATACAAAAATTAAAGCAAAAAGTGTGGGAGGCCATAGAAATGGTTGGAAAGGTGCAGTAAACGGGAATCTTTCCTAACAGTCCCCTTCGCCGAACTGCCTCCAGATCTCACGATGGGCACTTCGTTGTGTTGGCGGGCTGCCTGCTTTCGCCGTGCCCCGCAGCAGTAGATAGTAACCCACCTGCGGGGCAGCAGCCAGAGGCGCACCCGTCAGTACGAGGGTCGCCGCAGCCCCAGCACCTTACACACTCATCAGCTCCACCTCCTCTTGGAGCCTATGGCCGCTCCTGAGCTCTCACGGCAGCGTGAGCTGCAGAGTGCTGCTTAAGCGCTGGTCTCCCCTTCGCCTCCCCCACTGCTGTCTCTCACTGCTGCCTCACGGCAAAGCCACAACTATCCCCCGAGGTTTCCGGCCTGCGCCATGTTTTCTTCGGTGCCGTGCCGTGTTCTCGTTTTCCCACCTATGGTGCTCTCACCACAGAAAGGGGGTTTGATTCTCGTTATTACAATGTGCAGATACCACCAAAGCCCGAGAAGTAACAGGGGCCGAGACTCCGGATGGGCGCTCCCACGCTGCCTATCCGACTATCGACTCTGACTATCTCCGCTCAGCGCCGACTCCTCTCTCCCGTCGGTACTCCTGAGTGGATACTATTCCACGTCTCCACATATATCTCTGCAGCTGCAAGGGCTAGGGGGCACCATAAGTCCTAGGGGCGGAAACTGGGTATTCCCACAGCAGATGCGCTACCAGTAGATGCGGTAGCGGGTCGGAAATCACCAAGATTACTACTGTATTGCTTAGGGCACCCGAGAGCTCACAGTCTCGCAGCCATCTTGTCTGGGCTCGCTAGCACCCTCCTTTACCTGACTTATTGGACAATATTTGCCTATCATTTACACAGGTGCAGAGTTACCCAACTGAAAAGCTTTGAAAAACCTCAATAAGCCTCTCCCCCTTTTCCAGCACCTTGGTGTTGGTAATGTGAGAAACCTGAAGGTGTCACATTTACTAGTCCCCGGGATCTGTCATCCAGGTGGCCAGGATCCAGTTCCTGGTGGTGGACCAGTGCAGGAGGATCACCTGGATGGGGGAGGGTCCTCGGGGAGTGGAAGTGGGAGACCGATGGGTGAGACGCGGTACCCCTTCCATAGAACACTTTTTCCCCATCCTACCCCGTAGGATATTGAAAGGAAGCGCCCCCAATTTCAGCACGATCCTCCCCGCAATGAGAGACAATAAGGGACTCTCCCGTAATGGGAATAAGGCCAAGACAGAGTGCGGGTGAGCGTAAGTGGGAGTTTATCCAAAGAATAGGGCATGCAAAGAACTCTGCAACCTCCGAGAGCGCTCTGTCTGACAATAGCAAAGACAGGCGTATTTCTAATACAAAAAACGTCATCAGAACCTACACACTATAGGGGGCACAAGTTAATTGGGATTGGGTGGCGTCGACTAACTATAGGTGTTGCTGCAGCGTGGTTGGTCTTGGCGTGAGGACGTCACTGGTCAGCCTCGTGGGTTGGGTTGGGCCTGGCAGGCCAGCTTGAGGTCATCCGAGCGGTGTTGGTATGCTGGGGCAGCCTGTGACAAAGATGAATACCTCTCCTGACTCGTTTGCCCTAGGCCATGCACACTGTAGTTATTCAAGAAACGACATCTAAGTCCATCAATAAATCACTCAGCAGTTTGTCTTATACAATAAACGCAACGCATGAGGAATGTACCTCTTGAGAGGTCCGGTGATTGTCGGTTAGGGTGAGATTTACCTGTGTCCTATTGACCGGTATTTTAGGTCGAGGGGCTGAGTTTTGGGGCCTGAGCCGACTGGTACATGCCTGTCTGCCGCGTTAGAAGTTATTATATAAATGGGTCTCTGTGTCTTGTCCCAGTGATGGGGGTCGTTCTTGGGGTGGTCTAGGGGGAGGGTTGTGGACTTAACGAGAGGGTGCTGGTAGATCAGTGGATTCAAAACGTGGGTTTATTACCGTGCTGTAAATAACACAGGTGGTGGGCTGTGGCCTTGGGTGCGGTACCGGGGCCTCTGACTCTCTGAAGCGGCTCCAGCTTGGTTGGGGGAGGTGAGGGAGCGCGGCACAGGCCTTAGCTTCCTTATCTGGCAGGCTTGGCAGGGTGGGAGGGAGAATGGCCTTGCATATACTCACAAAGGTTTTTTCCTCGTGCGTTGCTAACTTTTAAATGCAGAACTTTTATAACGTTCCGCCTTATTTTGATGTTATTTAAACACACATATATATTTCCATTTCGTTACACATTTCTTTAATACAGTCGATCCGAGTACCTTTTCGTTACCTAACATTATATTTACTACATGATGTGATTATTTTATGTACATTAAACGTTACACGAGGTCGTTCTAGGTTATGGCCTACAGAAATTGATGCTCGCTGCTTTAGGTTATTAAGAAAACATATATGAGTAAGTAAAGGCTATACATTTGGTCGACATCTTTCTCTGTGGTTGTAGCAGCACTAGTCCAGACCTAGGGTGGTATCATGTAACGTTACATCTTTATGGTTTATTCACAGTTTACATGATCTGTTTAAACCGAGGTAGTTCGTTAATACCAATACTTGAATTATTTTCTACTTTCTTCAGATAGTGATGCTTCAGCTTTTTTCCCGTCACCCCGGCCTCGCGGACCAGGTCATGCAGGGTGCGATATTACATTGTGGATGAGACTAATGTTACAATGTTAGCATCTTGGGTTAGCTCATATCCGACTTTCTCATGGGAACGCGCTCGCAGCGGATCTACCAGGGCTACTGCGGCGGCAGAGATGCATGAAAGGCCCTCCAAAGGTGGGGGCCTCGTTACAGTGTGCTGAACTCACGCCATGTTTGCTAAACAAGATGGCTTCTAGGCCTAACTAAATTTTGGTATATGCAGGGAACGGATATGTGTGGGCAATGTCGTCGGCGGGTGACCCCTCCTCCACCTGGGCCCGGGTGGCATGAGGGGACGGCCACCGAGTCATGGTCCTCACCTGGGGAGAAGACTGTAGGAGAGGAGGGCCTCGCGGCCAGTCCTTCCCTACATTTCCCCCCTTTCGTTACTAAAGTAACGAATTCTTTAGCTCTTCTAATCTTCTGCATTCCTGCTCCTCTATCACTGCGTCATCCCATGCAGGTGTTCCTTTTCTAGGCATCCAGGCTCTGCATACCCCCCTCAAGCTCTCACCTCTTCTAGCATACTCATCTGGGGTACAGGTTAAATATATACAGTCACCCGTCTCTTCCAAGTCCACCCAGACCTCCTCATACCATTCCAGTTCCACATCTCGGGGTTCTTTAATAGTGGTGTGCCATAGTTTGTCTACTATGTACTTATCACGGCACATAGGCACTAACTGGTATCTGGGAGTATTATCCGGTCCTGTCTGTACATGTACTTCTTGTGTCGCCTTAATTGTACCACCTGAGTTGCCCATTGTCACCATCATCATCGCACCGTTAGGGACTGCGTTAGCACAACATCGAAGGCCCACCTGGCACAGGCAGAACACCACGAGGAGGACCACCGCAACCGGTATCAATAATTTCATCGTCATTCCAAGCCAGGAGGGAACCCAGGAGAAGATATTGTCGAACCATGAGCTGTCTTCAGCCCCACCTTCCAGCTTCATTTTCTCTCCCAGGTTATGGACTGCTTCAATGACGTGGGACAGGGACCCATTTTCTGCGTCTTCAGAAGGTACGAACGTGCAGCACGCACTTCCTATTTTTCGGCAAACACCTCCATCGATTGCTGTTAGTAGGTCCAGAACATACCTGTTCTGCATGGTCATTAGTCGCAGAGCTCGTAGTTCCACCTTTATTATGTTGAACCCTTCTTCAGTGTCATTGGCCAGCTGAATCAGTTCCCACCGTGTGATCTGAAGCCATTTTGCATTTGCTCTTGCTTGGACACTTGAAACCAGTGAGGCAAAAAATGTTTCCACGGAGCTGAACAGGCGATACCTGTCTGGGATCTGTGCCAATAAATCGGATGACGCTTGTGATATATAGTTTGATGCTCGCTTGTTCCGTGATAGCTCCTCTTCTTTCCCTCCGGAGGACAGGACATAGAGGTGTGCTTCTGCAGTGGGAGACGTCTCGTCCTTGTTCATGTTTCCTTGCGTCTTTTTATTTTTGTCAACGTGGCTTTCTGGAATCACCATTAGGGCCGAATGCAAAGTGGCCATTGAGCAGCTGCCACTCCATGCCTGGGGAAGGTGCAAGTAAGCCTGATTCCCGCACACCCAGTATGTGTCCATTAGTGCTGCTGTTCCTTTTTTCATGTCTGGGATGGTGAGAGTTTTGTTACAGTTTTTGTTCGTTCCCATTGCCACTTTTCCTTCTCCCTTGAAACATAGTTCGTTTTGTATTTCACTTTGTAGCTTGAAGGGTTTCTCCATCGCTGTTACCCATGTTAGTTTAGAGATGTGTTCTTTCCATATTGGTAAGCACGTTTTTTCCATCCATCGCAGCTTGTCTGGTTGGACACCTCTCAGTGCTTCCGCTTTGCACAGTACTTCTTCATCTTTCCATTTGTTTTCTGAAAACAGCGTCCCTTGTATTGCAAAGAAAGGTTCTTTAGGACAGACCACTCCAGACGCTTTTGAATAGCACGTTTTGTTGTCCTGTATTATTTTGAAAGAGACATCGTGTGCTTGAAAGGTGTTCTTTATTCTACACAGTGTGAGATGAAGGAGACACTGGGCATCCACAATGGGCAATTCTTTTGGCAACAACACTTTGGGTGTACCTGATGCATGGGGGATGAGCGAACAGACATAGCAGCTTTCATTAGTTGTCTGTTTAGCTGTTGTACTCATATCTGCATACCATTTATTTGCTTGGTGGGGGTGTCGTGGGTCTTCCATCTTGTCTAATCCTAACCCATAATACTCATCATACCCCCTCCTGCTTGTCTCTCTTCTTCGCCTACTTCTCTCCCCCCTCCTATACCTTATAGTTCCGATAGATGTAATAATAGGCCCCCCTTTCTCATTCCCTCCCCCCTTTTCCAATTCTTCATGTAGGGACTTGTGTTCTGTCATTGTAATTACTTTTCCATTTTCCTCAATAAACAACAAGTCGCTGTTTTGTATCGGGGCGGGAAGGGTAGTGGGGCTGTTATATATTTCAGGTAGGGACATTGTGTCATTTTTCATACCTTTGTCTTTTGATCGTGACGGGGCAGCAGTGGGAGGTGCAGTGTAGTAACCCCATACACGGCGGGATCCATCCCAGATCAAAAAATCACCTTCTTTAATATTCATATTTGTAATTGAATTCGTGCCAGGGGCAAGGGTGGTGTTACTCCCCCCTCCCCCCTCGTTCATCTCAGTAGAGATGAACGCTATGACCCAATGTGTCATTAGACAGAATATTGAGATGAAGAACACAATAACACACATTGATAAACCACATTCGTATGAATACGTCAATCTATCTACTAACATTTCTCTAAATCTAACAAATCTATTAGTTGCAGGCTGCCCATCCGATGCCATAGTGAATCCTGTTTGAGACATAAAAGTGCATTAAGTACACGCATGTAAACATTTAGAACGTTGTGAAATTTTTTCGGTAAAGTATGGGAGTGGGTGAAGGAGGGGGTATGTCCACAGACAAGGTAACTTTACAAATATTACTATCAGTACATTATTTCATACATAAAGAGAAAAGTCGAGAGAGAGAGAGAGAGAGAGAGAGAGAGAGAGAGAGAGAGAGAGAGAGAGAGAGAGAGAGAGAGAAAAAAACTTCTCCAAAACCCAAAAAGGACCAGACAAAAACCTTCAAAAGTTCTAAAAAAAAATTATATATATATATATATGTATATACACATGTTCATTTCAGTACGCATGTCGTGCGCCATTCGTGTTCAGTGTTCAACACTTAATGCACACAAAATTCCCATCATCCATTCTGCACAATTTCATTGTCCGCAGTTGTCCGTGCCTCGTCCTGTACCTCACCTTCCGCGGCGTTATAAGCTCTGCGTACGTCTGTCAAATGCACCCAGTATCGTAGGCCCTTTACCTTTACTGCTGTCGGTGTGCAAAACACTACCTCATAAGGGCCATGGAAACGTGGTGCATTCCACCTTCGCACAAAACTTCGGACATATATAAGGTCACCAGGCATTAGTTGTAATGGTTTTTCGGGCATTGTCTCTGTTTCTGTTGTGTTCCCCTCCTCTCTTGTAGAGGGGGGGGCTAGTTGCTTTGCAATTACGCGCGCTGCCCGTGTCAGTTTTCTCAAGTACTCTGTGAACTCCTCTCCTAATATTGCTGCGCTTCTGTGTGCATCAGAACGTTCACGGAGAGGTGAATGCGCTGTGTGCATCCTCCTTCCCGTGACGATCTCATGCGGGGACAAGTGGTGGTCTTTACTTGGCTGATTTCGTAACTCGAACAAGGCCAAAGGCAGGCAGTACATCCAGGTCTTTTTAAGGGAAAAACACAGTTTTGACAATCTGCTTTTTAACAGACCGTTCATTTTTTCCACTACGCCATTACTTTGAGGATGATAAATTGAACATAATTTGTGCTTTATTCCCAATAGGGTAGTCACTTCCTTGAACAGTTCATTAACAAAATGCGTGCCGTTATCTGAGCGAATAACTTCGCAAATCCCCCAGCGCGGGAACACTTCCCGCACTAGGAACTTCGCGGCACCCTTCGCATCAGGGCGCGCACAGGGGCCTGCCTCCACCCATCTCGAAAATGGACAAACAACCACAATCATGTAGCGAGCCCCGTTACATCTTTCTCCCATGTCTACATAATCAATGTGGAGCTCTCTGAATGGGCCATTTGGTTTGGGTATCGTTCCTCTCAGTGTGCGCAATGTCATGCCTGAGTTGTAAATCTGACATGTCGTGCATTCTAAAGCCAGTCTTGTGACATGTTCATGGAGGCAAGGTGCAAACCAATCTTCTTGTATCTCTGCCATTATGTGTTGCTTTGCGTTGTGTGCGGGAAAGTGTAGTTGTTGAAATGCTATTTCTAACAATGTGACTGGCATTACCGCTTTTCCTGAACTTTTTTGTCGCCATAACAAATCAGTCGGCGATTTGCTGCATCCCCTTTTAGTCCACAGCAATTTTTCTTCTGCACTAGCTCCCTCTTGCAGCTCTATTATTTCCTGTGTGGGCATCATGTTGTATCCTGTGGGGACCTCTTGGCGTGCTGTGTGGTGCAACATGTATTCTCCTACTACACCTTTCTGTAAATACGAAGCTTCTTTGGCAGCGGCGTCTGCTGCCGCGTTCCCCAAAGATATAAAATCTGTATTTGTGGTGTGGGCTTGGCATTTTACGATGGCCACTGCCGTGGGGTCTTGCAGAGCCTCAATCAGTTCTTTCAATAGTTCTGCATGCTGAACTGGTGTTCCATCTGCTCGTCGGAACCCTCTCCGCCCCCACCGTGCCAACCCGCCGTGTACTGTCGTTGTCATGTATGCTGAGTTGGTATATATTGTCACTGCGCACCCCTTGGCGGCATGCAATGCTTCTATTAGCGCAATTAGTTCTGCTGCTTGGGCTGAATAGTGGGATGGGAGGCGGTGTTGCACTAGTGTCTCGTATTCATCTTCCTCTAATCGTACAACTGCCATACCCACATGTTTCTCTCCTGTCTCCATATCTATTGATGCTGACCCGTCTACGAAATACACCTCTCCCTCGTTCAGGGCATTCTCAAAAATCACTTGATCCTGACCTTCGTCACCTGTGAACGTAGCGCAGTTGTGGTTTTGCATATCCTCTACGGTGCATGCCTCTGTGATGAATGTTGCTGGGTTCACTGTTTTACATCTTACTATGTGGATGTTTGCGCTGGACAATATTATTTCGTATGCTGTGGCGCGTTGTGTCGTCAATGTGCTCTTTGATCGCTCTAATATTGCAAAGAGTGAGTGTTCCACAAATAGTGTCACAGGACAGCCCATCACTATCGTGGCACTTTTCTCAATCGCGAACGCGGCTGCAGCTAGAGATTGTTCGCACGCGAAATGACCTTGCATTACTGCGTCTAGGGTGCCACTATAGTAAGCCAGTGGTTTGTGCCCTAACGATGTCTTTTGTGTCAATACTGCTGTCATCAGTGTTCCTTTGCAGTGTGAAAATAAGAAGAATTCGCGTCCATAGTCTGGATTTGCCAGTATTGGAGCGCTTGATATCAGCTCTTTTAGTGAGTCAAATGCTGTGTTCATCTCTTCTGTCCATTCTATGTGTTTGTTTTCCTGCTGTGCCTCTTTTAGTGCCTGTAACAAGGGCCTTGTGTATGCTGCATAATCCAATATCCATGCTCGGCAATAGTTGCACATACCCAAAAATTTCTGCATCTCTTTTACTGTTTTGGGCTCTCCAACTGCTCTAATCGCCTGTGCCCTGTCGGGTATGATCCGCTTGCCGTCCTTTGATATCAGCTGTCCCAAGTATAGGACCTCGGTCAGACAGTATTGTAACTTCCCCTTGTCCACCTTGTACCCTTTATTGGCCAATAATGTCAGGAGTGTTATTGAGTCCTTTCTACACTCTTCCTCAGTTTGTGCACAGATCAATAAATCATCAACGTACTGAATCACTGTGCTTTCTACACACAAATTCCCCAGATCTTCGTGTAGTACCCTGTTGAATATGCTTGGGCTCTCGCAATACCCTTGAGGTAGTCTGCAGTGTTCGAACCTCCTCCCCCCTAGTGTAAATGCTGTTAAGTACCTGCTCTCCTCAGCTAAGGGAATCGAGAAAAATGCATTTTTTAAGTCAATAACTGTGAAGTGGGATGCCGTTTTTGGAATGTTGCACAGTATTGTTGATGGGTTCGGAACTAAAGGGAACTCCTTCTGAATCACATCATTGAGTGGGCGTAAATCCTGTATCATCCTCCATGAACCTCCCTTCGCCTTTTTAATCGGGTAAATACATGTGTTGCATGGGGAGTTTGAGGGCACTATTATTCCTTGTGCTAGCAGTGCATCTAGTGTTTCTCTGATCCCTTCTTCTGCTTCGCGTGACAATGGATATTGTTTTACCCGGGGTATAATTGCTCCCGGTTTCAGTTTTATTACCACAGGCTGAACCTCATGTAATAACCCCACGTCATGGGGGCCATTTGTCCATATGTTATCGGGTACTAACCGCATGTCGTCATCAAAAAATGCATGTGGTGCTCCTACCACTGCCATTAATTCAACTTGAGTTTTTCTGGCTGTAACTACAATGTCACACGGCATTGCTAGTTCCATCACTATTTCGCCATCTGTCTCAGTGTCTGAAAATAGCTCCTCGTCCGAGAGCTCCCTCAGTGGGATATTTGCATTTGTACACAGTACTGTCCGCCACTCACATCCTTCCATGTCAACGCCAATCACACATATTCTGTTTGCTGACACGTGTACTGCGTGTAAATCCAACGATACCACTGACCCTAGAGCAGTGTCGGGGCTTGCTATGGGGCGGAAGAGGAATTCGGCTGGAATCCTCCAATTCATCCTTTTTAGTTCTGGTACTATGAGAGCCAATGCTCTCATGCCCTCAACAAACATCTCTTCGTTTCTTGGTAACCCTCTGATCTCTTGCATAATTGTGTGGCCGTGTATTACTGCTAATATGCGGAGAGGACATATGCCTGGCGTCGAACATACGATACCGCTCCCTGTGAATGATATTGTCATGTTTAGTTTGCTCAAGAGATCTCTCCCCAGCAAATTAATGGGAGAGTGTTCATAGTACAGTAAGGGTGCTTTCACTGTTTTACCCCCCACTGTCACATCCAATGCTTCTGTGTAAGGAACTTCAATTACAGCCCCAGAGAACCCCTGCGTCTCTAACGTTCTATTAGATAACGGGAACCGGCCCTCTCTAATGCATGATTTCTCCGCTCCCGAATCCACCATGAATATGAACTGCTTGTCTCCTATCTGCGCTCCTATCAATGGTTCCTCTGATGCATTGTGGGTCGTAGATAGTACTGGACACGCAAGTGCTCTCTGTGGGCTGTCCTATGCGGGGTGTCTCATTGCCCCCCCTTGATCAAAAATGTTCCCCGAAACTACTGACACTCCGCTGTAAGGTGCAGGAGCAGGTGCTCCGTTAGCTACTGTGGCGAAAGTGTTACCTGGCGTGTATTGCATGTTGTCATTATTCTGTGGGTGGTTTTGTGTCCTGTACTGATGTCCGTGTAGCTGTGCGTTACTTCTTTGTCCTACATTTTCTGGTTGTTGATATTGTCCCATGGGGAGGCCGTAGGGGCTTCCTGGGTGGGGGTGACCGTACTGTCCTGTCTCCTGGAACCCGTTGTTTTGTCTGCTCCTGCACTCTCTTGAGTAGTGCCCCCATCTCCCACAATTCCAGCAGCTCCCCTGTGGACCTCTGGGACCCTGCCACCCATTACCTCCCATTCCTCCATACCCTTGTCCTCCTCTTCGGCCCCGGTACCCACCTCTTCCCCCTCTTGGGGCCCACTCTTGCCACATTGGACCTCCGTTCTGCTCCTGCTCAGTCCACTGTCGTTGTCCTTGTCCTGCCCAATTTGCTGCTATTCTTCCTTGTATTGCTATTTGCCCCTCCTCTCCTTCCTCTCCCTCCCTCATGAGTGGGAGTCCTGCTACCGCTGCTGCAACCTTCACTAGTTTTGATTGTACCAACTTTGCCTCGTCTGCCAACCTTTTCTGTGCTACTTCCCTCTCTCTCTCTTTGATCCTTTTGCAATGGTGCACTATTATACTTTGGATCTCTGGCCACCCCTTCGCCTCAACGCCCGCTATCTTATCGAGTGCCTTCTGCACCTCTTTTGGGAGCCCTCTCTTAATGATGAAATAAAAAAGAGATGTGGATTGGTGCCAGGGCGTGCCCGTTTCCGCTCTCCACATCTCCTGCACCCGGAGAATGTAATCCATAGCATCCTCCCCGTCGTTCATTGTACATTGCATTACTGACTGTAAATCAGGGGTATCTGGGAATGTCTCCCGCAGCGCGTCCCACACCCTTGCTCGTACTGTATTAAAGGAAGCTCCATCATGACGATCATAATCTAACGTCACGGCCGGGAAACCAGCCTTAGCCCATACTCTGTCCGCTTGATCTCCTACTGCGGTGACTAGTAGGCTTTTCACATCGCCTACTGCCAACGGTATGCCGGCGGTATGTTTCTCAAATGCATATATCCACTTGCTCGCCCCTCCTGACAGCTGGGGCAATAATTTCATTAAATTAGCCTTATCCATCTGAGCCCATGGTATATAGTTTGGTCTCCCCCCCCCTCTGTGTATCAATGGAAGTTGTAACTTCCCTTTTGCAGTTGCACCCTCCCTTTCCTTAGTCGCTGCTGACTCCAATGACGCCATCTTCCCCACCCTATTTCTTAGTCGTCCCATCCATTCGTCGTCTATAGTCCCTAGTGAACATGCACCGTCCACTTCCTCGCTTTCCCCTCCCACTGCCATACTCAACCTATCACTGTCATCCAATCCTCCTCTGACATCACACAACAAGTCCTCTCTGATCCCTCTCTCTCGTGATACATCACCAATGCTCCCTTCTACTGCTCCTACCTCTATTATTCGTGTCGGCTCCTCCTCAATCCTGAACAGTATTTCCCCCTTTTTCCATCCTTCCTCTATCTGTCTACCTTCGCTCGACGCTCTAGACGTGCGTCCTGATTGTGTGGGGGCACACGCTGTGCGCTCACATATGTCTTTTATCCTTGAGAGTTCGTCCCTTGCCACAGTAAGCCTCGACTCTAAGTCACTCGTTAATTTTTCTATGTCCACCCTCTGTGTGCTTCCCTGGGCTCGCTCTCTGGTGCTTTCGTATGGCGGGGGGGCTGTTGGTCTTTGTGGTGTACCAGTTGTGGGGGGAGGCACATACGTAGGGTCGCTGTATCCTGCTGCGGGGGCTGGTTTCGGTAATATCGGGTACAAACTAATCACTTCCGCAGGTTGTGCTGCACTTAGCTGTTCCTTGTCCTCTCTTGGAATCATCAATGGATTATCTGTGGTGGAAGGTAGATCAATGTTTGGGGCCGGAGCTTTGGGTGGGGGTACCTCCTCAAACAATCTCCAGAGGTCTAATATCTCCTTCCTATTTTGCCATTGTTTCCCCTTATACTTAAGGCTAATGCATGTTCGTACCATATCAAGAACGCTTTTGTCAAAAGACCCTCCCTCGGGCCAAATCTGGGGCAGACCCTCCCCCTTCAATTCTGTTACCCATTGATCGTGATATTTATTTATTCGTTCAGCGTATCCCGGTAAGCTCTTACAAATATGTGACAAGGGAGTCTCGGCCCCCATCTTCTAAATCACTCTCACAGCCGTGTCCACCTTCTTTACGTTTAGTTAGGTGTAGATCTATGTATGTATACCTTTATGGCACAGACAAGAGCGGACGTCTCAAATTTTATCACCCAAGTTTATTTACTGCACAAATCCTTTCGCACTTACCATAGCTCATTTCCTTTCCATTCCCATACACTCTCGTGTGATTCCGCTCACAACTGATCAAGGACTAGTTATGGTCAACACTCTCTGGCGCCACCTCGCGGTCAACCGATCGTCTCCAACACTCATACGGTGCGCGCACCCATCACAATGCCTTTCCACTCACACTTCTTCTTATTTCCTCCCTTTCCTCCCTGGCCAGCTGTCCCTATTTTTCTGCTAAAGTTGCTCCGTTCACGTCTGTACGTGCCACTACTTAGCCCCCACTCGTCAAAATGTGCTCCCTATTTTATAGTCCTTCTACAAGTATATTTATCTTATACCCTTTTCGCTTTCTTCCCCTGCCCCGTGGATCGGAAAAAGAAATAGAGAGAGTAGCAATCACTAAAAAAATATTCCCGGTGTCTCCTTTTGCCAGGCACCAATAACTTATTTCTTACTTCTTCATATATTCCCAGTACTAGTTTAGATAGCACTATGCGGCGCCGCCTTCCACCCCCTTTCGGAGCTAGGTTTCCGTCACTTCTACCACTTCACTTATTTCGTACTCCTAATGGCCATATGCAAAGAAAAGATAAAGAAAGTTTCAAGACCCGTCTTTAGTAGACCCCCGATATTCTTCTCCTCTACCTGTCCCCGTTCTCCTGTTCACCGTTTCCCCTCCCTTCCCCTTTACGATCGCTCGCACTCAGTACTCACGTGCCCGTCTTGAACCGATAGTCTCCGAAACTGGGTCCGTCCAGGCGGTGTCACCGGTAACTCAACGGTCAGCCCCTGGCTCCGGCGAGCGGCACTCAAAGGGGATTTTTTTCCAATCGGGATCCCGTACCCTTTCTCATTGAGTGCGCACTTCTTATTGTGCCGGTCGCCGTTGGCGGGCGGCCTCCCGGAGCCGGCTCACCGTGCGTATCCCTTCTCGACCGGAGATTCTCGTGCCACAAGGGGGTCGTTAGAAAGGAGATAGGAAAAATAATTTGGAGATATCACGCTATCGGGGTCACCACTGAAAGGAAGCGCCCCCAATTTCAGCACGATCCTCCCCGCAATGAGAGACAATAAGGGACTCTCCCGTAATGGGAATAAGGCCAAGACAGAGTGCGGGTGAGCGTAAGTGGGAGTTTATCCAAAGAATAGGGCATGCAAAGAACTCTGCAACCTCCGAGAGCGCTCTGTCTGACAATAGCAAAGACAGGCGTATTTCTAATACAAAAAACGTCATCAGAACCTACACACTATAGGGGGCACAAGTTAATTGGGATTGGGTGGCGTCGACTAACTATAGGTGTTGCTGCAGCGTGGTTGGTCTTGGCGTGAGGACGTCACTGGTCAGCCTCGTGGGTTGGGTTGGGCCTGGCAGGCCAGCTTGAGGTCATCCGAGCGGTGTTGGTATGCTGGGGCAGCCTGTGACAAAGATGAATACCTCTCCTGACTCGTTTGCCCTAGGCCATGCACACTGTAGTTATTCAAGAAACGACATCTAAGTCCATCAATAAATCACTCAGCAGTTTGTCTTATACAATAAACGCAACGCATGAGGAATGTACCTCTTGAGAGGTCCGGTGATTGTCGGTTAGGGTGAGATTTACCTGTGTCCTATTGACCGGTATTTTAGGTCGAGGGGCTGAGTTTTGGGGCCTGAGCCGACTGGTACATGCCTGTCTGCCGCGTTAGAAGTTATTATATAAATGGGTCTCTGTGTCTTGTCCCAGTGATGGGGGTCGTTCTTGGGGTGGTCTAGGGGGAGGGTTGTGGACTTTACGAGAGGGTGCTGGTAGATCAGTGGATTCAAAACGTGGGTTTATTACCGTGCTGTAAATAACACAGGTGGTGGGCTGTGGCCTTGGGTGCGGTACCGGGGCCTCTGACTCTCTGAAGCGGCTCCAGCTTGGTTGGGGGAGGTGAGGGAGCGCGGCACAGGCCTTAGCTTCCTTATCTGGCAGGCTTGGCAGGGTGGGAGGGAGAATGGCCTTGCATATACTCACAAAGGTTTTTTCCTCGTGCGTTGCTAACTTTTAAATGCAGAACTTTTATAACGTTCCGCCTTATTTTGATGTTATTTAAACACACATATATATTTCCATTTCGTTACACATTTCTTTAATACAGTCGATCCGAGTACCTTTTCGTTACCTAACATTATATTTACTACATGATGTGATTATTTTATGTACATTAAACGTTACACGAGGTCGTTCTAGGTTATGGCCTACAGAAATTGATGCTCGCTGCTTTAGGTTATTAAGAAAACATATATGAGTAAGTAAAGGCTATACATTTGGTCGACATCTTTCTCTGTGGTTGTAGCAGCACTAGTCCAGACCTAGGGTGGTATCATGTAACGTTACATCTTTATGGTTTATTCACAGTTTACATGATCTGTTTAAACCGAGGTAGTTCGTTAATACCAATACTTGAATTATTTTCTACTTTCTTCAGATAGTGATGCTTCAGCTTTTTTCCCGTCACCCCGGCCTCGCGGACCAGGTCATGCAGGGTGCGATATTACATTGTGGATGAGACTAATGTTACAATGTTAGCATCTTGGGTTAGCTCATATCCGACTTTCTCATGGGAACGCGCTCGCAGCGGATCTACCAGGGCTACTGCGGCGGCAGAGATGCATGAAAGGCCCTCCAAAGGTGGGGGCCTCGTTACAGTGTGCTGAACTCACGCCATGTTTGCTAAACAAGATGGCTTCTAGGCCTAACTAAATTTTGGTATATGCAGGGAACGGATATGTGTGGGCAATGTCGTCGGCGGGTGACCCCTCCTCCACCTGGTCCCGGGTGGCATGAGGGGACGGCCACCGAGTCATGGTCCTCACCTGGGGAGAAGACTGTAGGAGAGGAGCGCCTCGCGGCCAGTCCTTCCCTACAATATTCAAAGGTTCTCCCCCCCCCCCACCCTCCTTTTCTGACACAAACACTTTCTTACACTGTGAAAAACAACAGTCCAACACCAGAGCCGTTTACCCAACATGTCCCAACACAAGGATCAGTCAGAGTCTGGCAATTCACAATAACTACACACACCCGACAGCCCTTTCCCTTCCCCATAGGGATAAAAGGCAGAGCATGTGAGCACACATTGAGCAAGGCCGAACGCACAAGGACACAGCCATCCTGGACCGGCAGTTCAAATGCAGATGAAAGGCGGCACAAGCTGTAGGAATGACGGGGAGGGAATTGTCCTTGCCCTTTTCAACTCAGACCCGCAAAGCCTCCGAAAGGGATATCGAAAGACAAGGAAGCCCAGCAGGCGTGTGGTGGGACAGGTATCAACGGCACACAGCGCCCTCCCGCACTGATGGGCAAAGCAGGGAGAAGCACTTGCCGCTGTGGTGTCATCCGGGACGCCCGAGACAAGAAGCTCGAACAGTTCAGCACAGCCGGTGACTCAGAAGACTGATAGTAAACCGAACTGTGCTGGGCCCAAGGTTTCAGGCGGCAACATTGTTGAACAAAGAACTTGTATGAATTGAACTTTAAAGAAACCGTAGTAAAACGTCCAGAAGCAGAGTGGTCCTACACCGTAGGGGTGCTCATTCAAAGGACTGACTGGAGCCTTTTTTGTTGTTGTTTTGTTAAAACTACGAGGACCAAGAGGCCTTAGGAGAGGCTGGCGTGACGTGTCAAAGTGCTCCTACGAGGGTTGAGCAAAAGCCCTCGTACACTCGAAAGTCTTTGACACATTGAGGAAAACTAAATAAACTGTGAAATGGGCAAATGTGAACCCGACTGAGGGATGCCTATTAATCAGGGTAACCAGTGATGCACCTGAGAACAAGATATTAATAGAACTGTGTGAAGCCTGGCTGGGGGCTGAGACCCAAACTTAGGAAAAGCGAAGAACCCAAGGGGTCTTGTGAACTGTGGCAAGTGTGAACCCGACGGAGGGATGCCAGAAGAAAGCTAGAGGAAGGGAACCCTGCTTTCTGATGAGATTGTGAACTTTTATATGGGCAAATGTGAACCCGACTGAGGGATGCCTGCAAAGACTTTGAGACTTTTTGAATGTTACGTTTTCAGTGAAACGCTCTAGTGAACCGAACTGAGGGAAGCTAACTTAGCAAGAAGGATCAGAGCCTGGCTGAGGGGGATACAAGGGGCGAAGAGCAATCACCCAAAGGAACTTTTTGTTTGTTTGTTTATGGTCCAGCAGGCCTTCTAAGGGAAGAAACTTTATAGGAAAGCGACTTGGCCCCAGATGGTCCTGGCATCATTGAAAGGAACTGTAACCTTGTGCTGGTGAGGCCCAGGAGTGTGCTGTGCTCAAAGGTCCTGCTTTATCTCGTGCTAAAAACGTGGAGAAGGGAGACCCCAGCCATACCACTGAGCCATACCATCCTGACATCAATTGGTGAACACTTCTTTCTTTTCTTGTGAACATTATCCCCCACTATTTTGTAACTTAGTTGTAAGTATTGGCAATAGTTTCTTTTAGTATAGGCCCTTTTTATTTGACAAGGCGCGACTAGGACTGCCTTATTAATTTTTGATGGTCGTATCTTGCTCCCATCTTAGGTTTAGATTTGGCGTTTTTCTCACCCATTATACAGTTTAATAAACACTGTTGAACTGTGATCACTTGCGTCTGTCTTTACTGTTGCCACCATGAATTCCTTACAGTCATCTCTCGTGGTTCCCCTGGTATGCTGTTGGTCTGGAAGTTGTTTTCTGATGTTGTGGGAAGTTATTTGATTTTCTGAGGTGCTGGACGCTGTTGGGTTGTGGTGAAAGCTCATATTCCATATTAATTGCAGTGTTCCGTTTTCCCCTTTGTTTGGTTCTGTTCCAGGTTTTCTTGGTTGCTTGCACGTGCACCCTGAGAATTGTGCTTCTAGAAAAGCAGAACACTAGCAAGAAAAAGTGCTGGCAGGCATTTAGCCCCAGAAAGTGACAGGCATGGCACATGAGGGGGGGGAGGGGGTGTGTATCAGAGACTGTCCCCCACCCCCGTTCCCCCCCCTTCACCCCGGACACTATTTCAAGCATTTTTTTTTTTTAATTAAGTTACTCACTTTACTGTTGTAGAACTACTTTAAGGCATACTAAAGAAGAATTCTATAGGACAGTTACTCCTTCACTGGAAATGTCCAACATTTGCTACTGTGCACTTCCAAATAATATATAAGAAGGCATCTTTGTTGGCTTAACTTCTTAATGATATTAGATATTCAAAAAGAAGAGCTTTCACTCAATTTATGGCAAAATGAAAAAAATAAGTCTCAAGATATTGTTTCACTAACATATTACACACTGGAATTTGAGTCAGACATATTAAAGGATAACCTACATTCATGAGGTTTAATGTTGGCTAAGACCAGCATTAAGTTTCCCCTTCAAAGAGCTACAATTAAAGGCAATGGTCCTTAGAATGTAGCAAAGCCCAGCTAGTGTTGAGAAAATGTTTAGTTAGTGGTCAAATTATTAATAAAATATAAGAGGGCCATACCTCTAATGCAAAGTTGTTCAACTTGTAATGCTCTGGGTAGACAGCGGCAAGGAAACTCGTTTTACATTTGTGTCTTCCTGATACAGGAGTATTGCAAACTAAAAGTTGATTGAACTATGCATCGGTCTGTGGTGTGCTAAACTGCTTCACCTGCTTACTTTGTTATACATGGTCTAAACTATGTATGCTGCGTAAAACTACATTGTGTATATATTTAAAGTTGAAATAGGACAACCTAGATGTAGAATTAACTAAATCTGCACATTTTCATCTCATATTGAGTTAACAATATAATTAAATCAATGTTTTATATCCCATCTCTCAAGACCATTAAGCCAATTTACATCAACTGAAACCCTTTTTACCAACTAGTCCTCTGGTGGCCCATATAGCTTCTGGGATACGGTTGCTTTTTAAGCACCCCATTTTGGCCCAAGGGTGATTATATTCCCCTACTCTGTTATGGAGTAGGCTGGTGGCAGCTGTAATGTAGTTATGGGTTCACCATAGTGCAACCTGGTTTACGGCATCAATAGCCCAATGGACCAGATTGGTAGCCATTGGGCACTAATTTGTGTTTTTTGTTGTTTTTATTTTTTTATCCCTACTTTATGGCAATTTCTTTTGGGCCTTTCGTTTGTTTGGGAAAACGACAAGGCAGGCCTAAATATGGCTGTTGTGCAAATATAGGCTCACTCTTAGCCCAGCCCTACACCATCTGTAGGGATTTGGCCAGGTTTAGACTGTTCCTCAACCCTAGACAGGCCAATTCACAAAGTGTGTGATTGGACTTGAGTGTGTTTGTTTTTGGTCTAACCTGATTGGCCGGTTGCCAAAACATTTGTGTGGCTGCTCTTTTGTGTGACTGGAGGGCGCTTTCCTCGGAACAGCCTGTGAGGGAATGGGTTTATGTAGGGGGGACCCTGACCCTGTCTAAGCTTTGCTGGGATTTTAGTAGGTTTACGTACCTGCTGGAGGATTCTTGCCACAGTGCCGTGCTGCAGATTTTAAGGGCCATGTCTAGCTACACTGGCTCAGTCCTGTGGCCTTTTTTTGAAGCTCCGGGTATGTATTTTGGCTGTCAGGTGTCCTTCATGGTCTGCCCCTCATCATTCTTTTCAATGGATGGCTGCATGTCCCATGATGTGACCCTTTCCAGGCCATTTTCTTCCCGTTCCCGAAATATCCACTTAGTTGTGCACATTGTGGTAGGAGGCTACTATAATGCACAAAGGGGCTGCGACATCACCAGCCCATATATGCTCTTTATTTGGGCCATCTTGGATCTTCACCAGCATTCTGATCATGGGACCATTTTCTGGCTGCTTGACTTCTCTATTTGCCTTCTGGATTTGCTTGGTCGGGTTACTCAATATTCTTGTTGTCTTTCTTGCCATTAGTTTCACACCTGGCTGGTGTGTCACCGTCCTGGGAAGGTTGAGTATTCTTGTTTTGGGTCATTGGGGTCGTCGTTCGTCCGGGTGGGGTCTAGTGCCTGGAGGGCCATATCCTGTACCTTGACCTGCAACAGAAGATTTTTACTAACCCGGTTGTTTCGCTGTTACTGAGCACTGTTCTCTGAAAATGGCAACATTTGTACGTACCCCTGAGACCAGGGCTTGGAGCGTTGTTATTCAAACTCAGTCCTCTCAATCTGTGGTCATGTGATTCTACAGATCCCCTTCTACCGTGATTTGCTGTTGGTAAGCATTGGCTGGAATTCTGCTTTGCTTCTCTTATCAAACCTGGAACTGGCTCTCTTCAATAACGTCTCTGCTGGTTTACCCTGGGGCTGGTTGCACCTTTCTCTTCATCAGTGTTGTAGAACTTACTTGTCCCACTTTTTCCCCACAACTGTAGCAATGCCTATTAACTTTGTGCCTTTATTTCCTACATGGTTGTTTTTCAACTCTTAAAACATCTCCAACGTGACTGTAAGGGTACTTAGCTGAACATTTACTTTTTTTGGGACCTTGGAATTTTCTAAAAATAACTGTTTTTCGTCACTAACACCATTGATTTATGGCCCAATTTCCTATCACTACTTTTCACGTCCATCTATTCAACTGTGTTGCTACTGTATCTAACTTGGTTATTTTGTATCATTGAATTTCTAGGAGTGTAATGATTAACACACATTTTTACCAACTACATACATACAAACTCTCCAGATTTAGGTGGGGGTTACTGCAGATTTTTCAATTAGAAATATTGTGGTGGAGTGCCTGGAGAGTGCAGTTGCAGTAATGTGAGATGGCTGCTGTTGCTGTGTGGCGGTTTTGTGGAGAAGCTCCGTAACAGTTCTCTGGATTGAAAGAAGTTCAGTTTGTATTGACCCGTTCTCTCGCAGAGGTTTGTAGTCCTCATAGCTGCAGTGATGCAGTTTATACCTATGAGGGGGAAAAGCCAGAAGAGGCCATGTACGTCCTTGACAACCTCATAAACCCAGGCGGTCATTCCTCACGTCTGGTCAATATGGACAGGGCCGATGACCCCACGGCCCTACTTGGTTTGTCCCTCCATGGTCACCTGTTAATGGCTCCAACATGGAGGGATTTGGACTGATGTCTGCCTTTCTGTTTTTGCTAGAAAAGAAATGCTAAAAGGAAGAAGTCCGGCAAGGACATAGACAATGGTACAAAAATCAGTACCAAGGCCTCTGGATTTACTTAAGCAGTATAAACTGTGGTAGGGGGCATTACCAGCAGGTACCTGCCCATGAAATCCAGGTTTGCGCAGTCGCTCACTCCTTGCTTGCTGGTAAAGCCCTCCTCTTAGGAATATATAGCTATTAGCACCCCAGCCAAGCGAGAAGGGGTGCTATTAGCGGTTTTTTTTTTCAAGGAAATATGGATTCACGTTTTGAAACGAATTACTTTAAAAGAAAATAGAAACAGATGGCCACCATCGACATAGAAATTGAAACCCTTTTTATGTCCATCGCAGCAGCGACGGGCAACTTCGAAGAGGTTGGCCATGTAAGTTGGGGTAGAGGGTGTGATGGAGATGTGTGCACTCAGGGTTTTGGGGATAAGGGTGGACGAATGTGAGGGCTTGGGGCCATCAGGGACCAGTGCTTGGAGGCCTGTGCGGGCAAACAAAATGATGGCCTTGGGGAAAGGAGACAGTGGCCTTCATGGAAAACCAGCTTTACAATGTAGTAAAGCCTGCTTTCTCAGCCACCTGATTGGCCGGTGCCTCTCCCTTTGCTGATAATATTATTAGTTGGTGGTTTGCCATTTCCCAAAACATGTATTCAGTGAACCGGATTCACCAGAAAGTACAGATTTTGCAGACCTAACATTATTTGAGAGGCATCCACAATTGTGTATGATTTAATTGGCTAATTATTATTTTGCAATATACTTTAGTATAGAACACAATCCCAGCAGTGTGTGCCTATTTTGAAATGGAGCATAGGTGTAATGTTAAATATATCCTAATTTACACAACTGTCTCTTTGGCACACAGAAAGGAGCAATGTGCCTGTAACCAACTTTGATTTTAGCTGAAGTCAATTTATATTCTTCCGGCAGCACTATAAGGGCAAACTTCATACAACTTTTATTCAAGAGTGCTGTAGATCAGAGAAGGGCTCGGGAGTGCCATTGTTCTGGAGATCCATACTTAGATTGATTCAACAATCTTTAGGCATTTACTGGTTCTATGAATGTCTATAAATTCATGCCACAAGGTTCTATTGCTGCATCAGTTGTGATCTGCCCCCGTTTACCTTGTGACGAATCCAGGGTATTTATGTCCTTCCCCCAAGTGGGACCCACCCCACTTGGGACTAGGGTGGTGAGCCCACTAATCTTAACACTGCCTAGGTGCAAAGCAAGCTGGATCCCACTGGGAGTGACCCCACCACACTCTGGAGATAGGAAATTCCCCCGAAAGGGATATCCAAAATCTTTCCTATTCTCAAGGACCCAAAGTTTTTGTTGGGAAATATGAAACTTCCATTGTCTGATGACTTCAAGCTTTCTTTAAGACTGTCTGGTATAGTTTCTGCCCCTCTGTCTGCACATGACTCTCCTAGAATGACCCAGATCCTAAGAGGGAGTGATATAGAGCCAATCTTTATTGAATCAGAAGAGAAAAGCAAACCTCGGAGCCAGAGAAGGGCAGCAACCTTCTTCTGGGAGAAGTGGCAGAAAGAGAAAGCGCGCATGCCAGGCGTGCTGAAGGGAACTGGCCTGGGGAACACTCTCAGCCCTGCCACTCCAGGAGCGGAAGCGCCCAGTCCAGAGGAGCAATGCGGTGCACCCACTGCCAGAGAAACGGAGAACCAGTGTACTGGGCTGACGGCACCACTGTCATGCAGGAAGCCCGACAGAGGAGAGGACAAAACCTGGCACTCTTCAAGGCAGCTCCCATCTCCAGGCGACGTCGAACTTTCCCAGATGGCGCCCGATCCTTGATTTCATAACGGTAAGCCCACTGGGGCCCCTCATGCACTAAATGACTTTGGAATACGAAAATCTGCGGAATCGGAAAACGCGCGCTATCTGCATCTGAAAATAAGATTTGAAGCCCTTACATCAATTGAATCTTGTTTGTTGCCGTATGCTGCTTGAATTGTGCAGCACTGAACTCCTGTTTTTGGTGCTCACTTTGCTTCCCAGTGTCTGAAAGTACTTCAAGATGGCGGCCTCGCCATTTGGCACCAAAGTGCACTTGTGATTTGCTCATTTCCACAGCCCACTGCTGTGATTGGCTATCCTACCTCCAAAAAGGGCCAGTCGGGAGCCGGCAGGTGAACGCCGGCCCCCTCCAAAGGTCGCCCAAGGCCAGTGCCTACGTACCCCCTCACTGACACAGTAAGTTACACCTCAAACCTTACAACTTTGCGCTGCCCCCCGACAAAAATATCACCTAGTGGCGCACACACTATGGTCCCCACTTAATGCTTCATGTTTTATGACCCATCGTTTCCGTTTACCAACACGCCCTCCTATTGTGGACCTGTCAGTATGCCCGCTATCCCTTCCTGCTGCACATACCCTTACTGACCGTAAAGGCTGTACTTTCATCTGGCCCCACTCGCCGATCACGCCATACCAGACACTACAGTATCCATGTGCAATGCTCTTCAATTCCCTTCAGCTCTACTAGCCAGTCATGCGTAAATGACTATATGTTAAACTCTCTGGCTCACCGGCTCCAAAGCCGTCTGCTGCACTTTACCCACCTGTGGAGAATCCATATTGTCAAAATTACTGTCAATTCCCTCAGCGTGCGAAAATAATGACTTTTGGACCTATATTGCACCCCGCCTGTGCGCAGGGAACATCGTTGGCTGCATCTAGCCTATGTGTAGGGAATACTGATTGTTGCATCTATCCTATGTGTAGGAAATACTGATTGTTGCATCTAGCCTATGTGTAGGAAACACTGATTGTTGCATCTAGCCTATGTGTAGGAAATAGTGATTGTTGCATCTAGCCTATGTGTCGGAAACACCGATTGTTGCATCTAGCCTATGTGTAGGAAATACTGATTGTTGCTTCTAGCCTATATGTAGGAAATACTGATTGTTGCATCTAGCCTATGTGCACGATATATTGATTGTGGCATTCAGCATAGTGCCTATACTAATCATGGTCACTGTATGCCTAAGGGATTTGCCCTGGTCGACAGACTCATTCACCTATGTAGGGAATGGCCTCGCCTGTTTATACCGGGAGCGTCACCACCCCAGCCCCTACCACTTTCCTTCCTAAAGCTCCCGTCTTCCTTGTGTAAACACCTCCACATCAGATCACCACACTAACAAATACCTATGTGACACTAAATCTCACAGCCCCAGCAAGGGCCCTCTCCACATGCCCTATCACCGGTCCCACAAGGAGATCTAGACTATCTACCCAAGCTGGTGCTCATTACACCCTAAGGAGCAAGACAGTCCCTACACCATCCATCAGCCTATCCACTCGGCATACACCCCAAATACCTCAGAACCTGGTTACACGTATTTTTGATGCTGACCACGCCCAGCAAACCAATACAACGCCTCCAAATAAGCTGACCCTGCCTACTCCCACACACCAAAGGATACTTACACCTGGAAACAAGCTAAAACATCTTAAGAACCACAATACCAACACTGACGCCTGGGAACAATGACTCAATGCTACTACTGAAAGGTGCCCTTATTAATGCTAGATCAATTGCAGCCCATGCCCTAGACATCGTTGACCTTCTCAAAGTCAACGTTCTAGATTTAAAGGCAGTCGCAGAAACTTGCCTCCATATGGCCTCAGGCCCCTCCCGATCACTAGCCATCCCAGAAGGATACACAATATACAGGAAGGACAGAACAACAGCTAAAGGAGGTGGAGTAGCTCTCATAGCTAAAAACACATTTGATATCAGAATATCAGGAGAATGCCCCTTAACATCGGGTGAAGTTATCACTCTGAAAATTGAACTCACACATACATGTACACTACACATTGTATACAGACCCCCCAGTCCCTTTATCCACGTTTGAAGAGAACATCTCTTCGCTCCTAGCCTTCAACATGAAACCACACTCCAAAGCCATCATCCTAGCTGACTTTAACCTCGGTCTGTACAATCCTGTGGATGCCCATTCAGATTTCCTAGCCATTTCCATGAAAGCCCAAGGTTTCTCTCATCAATCAGTGCACCGACCCATGAGAAAGGTTGTACTTTAGACTGGATCGCCGGCACCAATTGTGTCACGGACATCATATCTAACACCTCTTCACCATGGTCTGACCACAATACCTTAATTTTCTCCACCACAATAATATCCAAACCTGCCAAACTTCCTCCTCTCACATCCACGCTACAACCCAGAACCATAAAAAATATCAATCGAGACAACATGCTCCCCTCATACCACTTTTAACAGACCTTACCTACTTGGACGATGACCCATCCTTATTAGTCAATCTGTACAATAAAACTATGCTTACAACCATTGATAAAGTTGCTCCCCTGAAATCTAAAAAAGCAAAACCTAAAGCTCATGCCAAAGGCTGGTTCACCCCAGACCTACAAACACTGCGAGCGAGCAAAAGATCAGCCGAAATCAGCTGGAAAAAATCACCAACATTGGCAAACAAAACCCTCTTCCAAACCTTAGCTAACAACTATAAAGAAGGCATCACTAAAGCCAAAAGTAACTTATATAATCAAAGAATTCAGGGTGCCCAATCTAGCCCTAGGGATTTTTTTTTTATTATTAAGTTGTTTTAATAGTTTGATTAACAAACTTTATTACAACATCATAAAAAAGGGATTCATGATCGTTAACATTCATTAAACATAACATAAAAAACTATTTTTCATTCATACTTTAGGTTACACAATAGTTTAAATCATATTTAAGGAAAAAATAAATGTTTTCATACTATATTTGTTATATACATAATTCATTGTTACAAGATAATATTTGCTTCCTTCTTAGCTAATTCCTCCACCAATCTCTCAAGAAATGTGCACAATGATATAATTATTTTGAGTGAATATCCCCACGTAAATTTCATCCAACACCATTCTCTGGCTTCTTGTGTCATGCCTAAGACATTAGGACCAATGAGTGAATATCTCAGGGCTTCAAAATGTGCACAATAAATGGTTAGATGTTTTAAGTTTTCCACCCAGATATTTCCCTCACAAAATCTACACCATGGGATCTGACTCGTTGGCAGTAGCTTATTCCAAGTAATTGTTTTTTCAAAAGTGTGTAATTGGTTGAGTTTGAATCTCAAATATAAGTCGCGATAGGATTTAGCGGGGAATTTTAACAAATAAGCCCTACGAGGCATTCTAAGAGTGGCAAATTTTACTGCTTCATAATACAATTTTTTTTAATGCATATTGTTCAATGTGTTTAGCCAATCATGTTCATATAGTCGTTTCTTCACATAAGGCGAACAATATTCAAGATCTCTTGGTTTTAGGCCACATTCATCGAGTTTGTTGATCATGAAATTTGAAAAAGTGACCAACGAAATAGGTGCTCTATTCTTGATCATAATTAAGAATTCCTTATATAGCGATTGGTGAGGTGGAAATAACATTTTTCCATAGTTCGTTAACTGTCGCCAATGGAATCTTACTGATAAAGATGAGATACCTAGCTCCTGTCGCAGTATACAATTTGGTAGGGAACTTGATAATCTCAGTGTAGATTTCCAAAGTTGGCCTTGAATTTGATCAAGGATTGCATCAATGTTGCACAACATAAATCAAGTCCATACAACAAAATGGCTTCCACTTTAAGCATATAAAATTGCAAGAGTGGTGCTATTGAGAACTTACAATATTTCATGAATACCATCTGCATCTGTGTGATCAAAACAGCTTTTTTCGCATTTAAATTTAATAGCCAATTTTTTATTGACGGAGAATCTATCACGTCATATCCCAAATATCTCATATTCAAATTAATAGGCATAGGAGTAGAGTTTATGGACCATTTCATTGTAGAGATTCTCTTTTTCATGTTTTTTAGAATAAAGATACTTTATTTCTCCACATTACATGTTAAGTTGTGTTTATGCAGATATTCTGAGAATATTGCGAGCTTTTTTGTAAGCAATATGGTGTGCGATCAAAGAGTAACATATCATCCGCAAATGCAATCCATTGAATCCGCAAATGTCCCAATCTTGCAGGATGGGTAATCTCAGCTTTCCATATTTGCTCAATATCAGAGAGGTAGAGATTAAACATGGTAGCAGCTAAGTTGCAACCCTGTTTAACCCCCACCTCAGTTGGAATTAGATTCATTGATACGCACCAAATAAGACGTGCCTTGATGTAATTTAGCCAACATCGCAATTAGGGGATGTGGTATCCCCTTTGCATCAAGTTTTTCCCAAAGTAAGTTCTTAATCACGCAGTCGAATGCTGCGGATAAGTCAACGGATGCCATATATAGGGCACCCGCGTTTGGAATTTTCGTTTGGGCAATTAAGTGTGCTAAAGCGGTTGCATTCAAAGCAGTTCCCATTCTGGCACGAAAGCCAATCTGAAATGGGAGGAGAATAGCAAGACGCTTTACAATGTCTTTTAATTGCTGTAATAGTAAGATAGCAAAGGTCTTTGCGCTTGCATCAATCAGTGCAATCGGGCGAAAATTGCCTGGGTTGGTTCTAATACCTTTCTTGTAGATGGGAACTATGACCGATTGCAACCATGATGGTGGAACAAAGGATGATCAGATAATTTCATCAAATTGAAGTTTCAGCACCGGAGCCCATAATTGCACGTTTTCTTTAAGGACACATGGAGGAATACAGTCCGTGCCAGGAGCTCTCGACTTATTTAGCTTGCCAAGGGCCCATATAATATCCTCTATAGACAACACTTAAATTCCTTTGCTGAGTAGTAGTTAATTTTGGCAGAAGATTCCCGAAATCTTTCAGGTAATGCAAATTTCTCCTTGTAAAAATGAGTCCATGTTTCTGCACTAATGTTAGAGGTTTGCTCGCCCTTTCTTAAGGATTCATTACCCCTTAATAGCACCCAAGTGGATCGCCCATCATTGGAACATAATGATGATAAAAATGTTTGATTTATTGAATGATGAAGATATCCTCTGTAGTTTTTTGTTGTTGTAATATTTGTTAATTATTTTTCTTTTTTTAGTTTGGTAATCAGAATTAGATAGTCCCATTTTGGTTAAACGCACAATATCCTGATTTTTTTTGTTTTTTTAGAATTTGAATTCTCACAGCAAGTAAATCGACACCTGGAGACAATGGTTGTTCTTTTGATTTAAGCCAGACCAGGTAGATAAGTGCTGTTGTAGTAATGATCGAATTTAGTAGTGTTATTATCGACCCATTACTAAGTGGGTCACTACAATTCATGCAATTCAATGTTAACATTTTAATAATTGCATTTAACTTTCTGCACGTTTTCTCATTCCATCTTAATGATGCACCCGGTCGATCTTTCAAGATATATGTGCTAAATGGATCTTGTACCAAAGATGGGATAGTTAGTTGAATTTCTGAATATAGAATACAATGATCACTCAATTCAATCATAGCAGTTTCTACTCCGGTACAGCTTGAAGATAGTTCCACAGATACCGCAATATAGTCAATGCACGATTTTCTGTTACTGCAAGACCATGTATATATGTTCTCTTTTGAGAGGAAGGGAAGCAAAACCATATTCCAGCGCTCAAAAAAGAGCTGAAAGAGTATCCCTCTTTTTCTGTTAATCAATGATTGATTTTGGATCGAGGTTTTTAATTCAATCAGGGGAGCTTGGAAGCAATTAGAATTAAAATGGCCGCCTAGAATTACTTTTGCATTAGGCCATTGACAAAAGATCTCATCAAACAGAACATCAAGATCATGAAACAATTTAGTTATTGCGGTAGCCAGAGGATTGTAATACAATGATACTATTAGTACATAATTTGTTTTACGCACTCCTAATTCAATTAGGATTGCAATAAGAGAATATGTTGTACGTGTCAGTACCAGGGTGAAAGCAAGCGCAGTGTTTATCAGGATGGTAATTCCACCCGATGGCCTGCCATTCGACAATCGCATAGCAAGCGGGGAATACGCGACAAATCCACTAATCTCAAATTGCTTAACAGCCATTGTTTCTTGACATAGCACTATGTCCACAATTTCCTGCAGGGCATACATAGATGCCCACAATTTTAGATGTTTTACTCCACATGAATTCCATGACATTACTCGTAGTAGCTCTTTGCTACTATGAGTGTTTGTTTTTTATTGAATCTTTCTGGGACCCCAATAGTGCTGATAATCAGGTCCAGTCTTTGGAAACAGCAGAAATTGCAACCAACTGTGTCAAGACTGCAGCTTCCGAAGGCAGGGAAATAGTGGGTGATACTGATTGATTATTTGGATTCACTACGATAGGCAGAGCAGTTTTGTTGTAGATTTTTGCTTCTTCAATCGTCTGGATTTGGATAATAGACAGTCCTAATGTTTTTAGCTCTCTTCTATGATTCCATATTAGTTCCGTAATCATTAGAGATTGTAGTTCAAATACCATCCTGTGATTTTTTTTAAATTTTTTTTTTTATATAAGGAAGCGTAATCCAAATAATGTCACTAGACACCAGAGTTCTTAAAGCTGGAATCTGTTTAACAGTCTGCAACATGAATGATCAGTTTAGATCTTGGTCTCCATTTATTTCTGTTGAACTAATCCAGCCCAGAATACTCGATGTTGGCATATCGTGGCTAGATTGATCCATAGATTCATCCATTGTATGAGATTTTTTGTTCATGGGTTCACCTTCAAAGTTTTTAATGGGCTAATTTCTTTGATTTTGAGGTTTCGTATCATTCGAGGATAGAGCAGGAATTTCTTTACTCTTTAAAAAATGCACTTGAGGCAATTTTTGTAGTGAGTCATGTCGTTGGGCAGTAGGATCCACCGTGTTAGTTTTGGACTCTGACTCTACGACTATTTGACTTAAGTGAAATTCCTCTTGGAAAGGAGAGATTGTTGTGACGAAGATAAGGAGGCTGAAAATTATTTTTCTTTATCCATAATGGATTTTTCAATCGCCGCCATATGCTTTTTTTCATTGGCACCAGCCAAATTCGATTGAAGCTGTAAGGCTAGGCGACTTTCAAGTGAAAGCTCCTCCCCATTAATCCCTAAATCGCTGTTTATCTGGGCAGGAGGGATATTTGTTTTGGCCTCAGTTTGTAGTACTTTAATCTCGTGTGGCTGACTGTTAACTTTTTTGCTCAGCATTAGTATTTTGTTTTGATTTTTTTTTTGTTTTGTTTTTTTCTTGTATTTCCAATGATTTTGCATTACGTAAGTTTAATCTATTCATTGCACGAATGTGTAATCTTTTTTGTTTTCGTGATAAAAATTGTTTTTGTCGCAGGATCAGAGTCTTCCTTTGATTGTGGCGGGACCGTTTTTACACCTGCACTCATACTCTCTTCGTTTATTATTTCAATTAATTCGGATGGACTGTCAGGAGTTGCACCTAGATGTTTTTCCTGGTGTAGCTCTTTGTTTGAATCTTTCATTAAGGTTTCCGAATCATTTAGCTGGTTGAAGAATAATAACTGGTCTATTTTCTCTGCATGATCGGATACCATTTGGGATAACTGTGCATGCGTATATATTTGAATAGATTCTGCATTTCTTGGTGCATTGAGGGTCTGAGCGAAAGTAGAAGGAAAATCGCAAGTTGGACCATTCACATTTTTTTTGGGATATCCTGCGTCTCAGTTAGTTCACTCTCTGTGTTGCAGTTGTCAAAGTGATCGTGAGAGGAATATTTGGAGAGTAACAACCTTTTTGCTTTTTGTAATTGTCAGCAAATATATAACCCACCAATTTATTGAGTTTTGAAGAAATATCTAGTAGTGCTGTTTTTATATCACAAAGTTCATAGTCGGTATAATCATGGCCTTTGTCAAAGAGATTAAGAATCCTCGACATTACAGGATGTGATGCTTCAAATATTAGGAGATCCTCAACCTCAGAGGTTGGCTTTGATTGAAAGTTTGGGTTGATCTCAGTATTCGTCAATGGGGGTAGAATGGAGTGTTGAGATTCAGGAGATGAACATATATACCCCCTCTTTGATGTGGGCAGAATCTTCATTGTAAGCATCAACTGTCACATATTTGTTAGATGAGATTTCTGGGTCAACATGAGGTGCGACAGTTAATGTTGGCATACAAGAAACATCACAATGCATATGTACTTTGTTTGCCAATTGGACGCACTGTAACTGGAGTTGATGGACCATCAGAGAGGATTATATGTTTTTCTAGCTCCATCAATACTGCTGGTGCCAAGATCGAGATATCAGAGGGTGGACCAGTGTTGATGTCTTCAATACTACCAAGTTCGAGGTTAATCTCTGGATCTGGCACGCTTAGAAAGCTACTTCTTGTATTAGAAGCTGTAGCATGTTTGTCATGCACACTTTCAGTCAAGCTCGGCATATTTACATGCTCTTTGGCTATGCCTTTAGATGATCTATACATTGAGTCTAATTTGGCCATTGTGGCGTCAATGTTGCATTTTTGTGGACTCATTATTGTCTCCTTAAGGCCACTACGTAGCCGTGAGACCATGTTATTTTATCCAAGTTATAAGAATTTTAGTTTTAAATATTCAACAATAAAGTCACATATAATTGACTCATGTATTTTGCAAGTGTGCGACAACCAGTCGTACTGTTAGCAAGCAGTATTTGTTAGATCAAAGTTATTTCTAGATATCACACCATGAAATACAAGTCTTAGCAAAGTATTTCAACATAACCTCATTAACCGCCACCCAAGCCGTTCCTTGTAACACTTCTGTTGCTAAATTCAATTATCCCAATCTTATTTCATCCACCTCAGTGTCCACACAAAAATATGTCTCAAAGATAGAATATTAGACAAACAAACGCCAAATCCGCCTAGGGCAGTAACCCACCACCTACCGCGCACCGCGAACAGCAAACAGTACTTGTGTCGTACTTGGCGGTGTGCTGGGAGTTGAGGATATAAAGACCCAGGAGGGGGCGTTTACCCGCAAATGAGGCGGAGCTTCCAATCCGGAAGTAACCTAAAGGAAACACAAAAGATGTGTTTTACTTTTCAGTGTGACAATAATCACACGGCAATATAACACAAATCTCACACCAATTTGTGGTGTTCTCTGTCACCGAGGAACTGGGCACACTGTTAAGGCAATGGGCACACTGTTTACACTGAGCATATATGCAACAAAGTCCACCCCTATCCGTTCGGGGTCTAGTACGCCACAGTGGATGTGCAAAAGTTTGCTAAGCAAGAGTCGCCTTATTCCTATGAGGCCAGGCAAAGGACGTTGTTACAGCTTCAGACGGGAGGCGTTCACACAGCCTTGAAGTCTTGAGAGAGACTGCTCTGCAGTATTTCGATATGAAATCGCGGCAAACCCAGCAAACAGTACTTGTGTCGTACTCGGCAGTGCGCTGGGAGTTGAGGATATGAAGACCCAGGAGGGGGCGTTTACCCGTAAAGCAGGCAGAGCTTCCAATCCAGAAGTAACCTTATTCCTATGAGGCCAGGCAAAAGACGGTTTTACAGCTTCAGATGTCCTCCGGACGGGAGGCGTTCACACATCCTTGAAGTCTTGAGAGGGACTGCTCTGCAGTATTTCGATATGAAATTGCGGCAAACCCAGCACACAGTACTTGTGTCGTACTTGGCGGTGGGAATCATTTGCCATTCTCCGAGAGCTGGAATCTCCAGCCCCGACCCCTGACCACTCCATTAAAGACCAGCATTGGTGTACCAATGTGCAAAAGGCCCTAGCAGACAAAATCACCCTTCTGCAAAGTAAAATTGAAATAGAAAAATCCAAACTCAGTATTGACGCTGCCCACCATACTATACCCTCGACTCCCGAACCACACCTGCTCAACAAATTCACGTTTAGGCCAGTGACCACAGAGGAAACGATCAACATCATTAAAGGGCTAAAACCCTCAAGATGCAAGGGCGATACCTGCCCTGCCACGTTCATATAAGAATGCACAAAAAACTGGCTCCTCTCATCACAACTATCATAAACTCTTCATTCGCCTCCAGTTCAGTACCCAATGACCTAAAAGATGCCTAGGTACTACCTTTGCTGAAAGAAACTACCTTGGACCCTAATATCCCAACCAACTTCCGACCTATCACCACAGTCCCATTTTTGCTAAAAATCCTTGACCGTGCCGCTTATTTATTTTTTTTATTTATTAAATTTATATAGCGCGCAGGCAGCCCAGGGGCATTGTGGCACTGTTACTTGCAAGGAAGACTTAGTTACAATGTGAGCAGGTTGTGCCTTGGGTTACAGTAAGGCAGTGACCTGTGATCAGATATATCACATAATACATCATACAATACAATTATGAGGGCTAGGCCATGTAATTGTTAGATGAACAGGGTCGTTTTCAGGGTTTTCCGAAAGGCGGTCAGTGAGGGTTCAGAGCGCAGGGAGCTAGGGAGGGTGTTCCAGTGTACGGCAGCGAGGTACGGGAAACTGGAGCCCCCTGCTCTGGTCCTTTTTACCCTGGGTACTGAGAGCATGCTGGCATAGGGTGATCTAGTGGGTCTTGTGGAGGAGACCAGGTGGATCCTCTGCGAAAGGTACATTGGGGCGGCAAGATGGACACATTTGTGGGTGATGCTTAGAGCCTTGAATAGGATCCTCTCCTTTATGGGGAGCCAGTGGGAAGCTTTTCTGGCAGCGGTGATGTGCTCTCTCTTGGCAATGCCTTGTGCAGCGCGTAGGGCACTGTTCTGTATTACTTGGAGCTTCTCAAGATTTTTGTTGGAGGTCCCAAGGAAAAGAATATTGCAGTAATCAAGTCGCGAGCCGGTTATGGCCCTGGCTATGTTAGTGCAGGTGTCTTTTGACAGATAAGGTCTGATTGCGTTAAGGAGTTTTGCATGGTAAGCGGCCGAGGAGGCAATGGCGTTTACTTGTCTGGTCATGGATAGATTGGAGTCTAAGTAGACGCCTAGTGTTTTTACCGTGTCAAGTACTGGGATCGTGATTGAGTCAATGGTGAAATGGCTGAACTGAGCGTCAAGTTTCTTGATGGTGTCAGGGGAGCCTACGAGTAGGAGCTCAGTTTTGTCGGAGTTAAGGCAGAGGCCGTTGATAGCCATCCACATTTGAATTGTGTTGTAGATGTTGTTGAGGGTAGCAGAGTCCGTGTCATAGTCGCCTGTCAGAGTGAGAAGGATCTGTGTGTCGTCGGCGTAGTTGGTGTAAGAGATGCCCATGGCGTCAAGGATGAGGAAGAGGGGGCGGGTGAAGATGTTGTAGAGGGTGGGGGAGAGGCAGGAGCCTTGGGGCACCCCACATAGCATGATAGAGGGTGATGCAGTGGCTAGGTCAGAGAAGACCTGCATGGTCCTGCCTTGGAGGAAGGAGGTGATCCATGTAATGGCTTCTTGAGAGAAGTTGGCTGTGGAGGAGAGGTGGTGGCAGAGGATGTCGTGGTCTACAAGATCAAAAGCTGCCGAGAGATCCAGGAGAAGGAGCAAGACAGGTTTGCCTTGGTCCCTTGCGTCGTCCATTTGGTTTTTTAGGTCGAGTAGGGCGGTCTCTGTCCCATGCCTAGGGCGAAAGCCGGATTGTCTCAGTCCAAGGAGGTTCTGTTCTTCGAGGAAGTGCTGGACCTGCAGGTAGGCTGCTTTGTCTAGAATCTTGAGGAGGAAAGGGACAGTGGTGATGGGGCGGTAGTTAATAGGGGAGGTGGGGTCAAGTGTGGGTTTCTTTATGAGGGGTCGGACCCATGCTTCCTTTGGGCAGGCGGGGACTCTCCCAGTGGTGAAGGAGGCGTTGACAAAGGCTGTTAGAAAAGGGGCCAAGGTGTCTGCGCAGTCTTTGATGATGGAGGCAGGACAGGGGTCGCCTTTGCAATTGGAGGGTTTTATGTTTTTCATAATGTTGATCATGTCGTTTTCTTGGACGGTTTTAAACAAGAAGGTGGGTGGGGCCTCAGTGGGTGATGGGGGCAGTGGTGGTGGGGAGGGTGTAGTGTGGGTGGAGAGTGTTAGTTTGGTGTTCAAGATTTTGGCTTGGAGAGAGCTGATCTTATTGCGCATGGCTGTTTGGATGTTGTCACACCATTCTTTGTCCTTAGTGAAGTTTTGGGGGGTGGGTGTGGGGTTCTCAAGTTCCCTGAAAATGGCGAACATTTCCTTGGTGTTCGACTTGGCCTCAGCAATTCTCTCTTCGAAGGATTTAGCTTTGGCTTTAATGATGGCTTTCTTGTAATTAATTGCAAGGGATTTGAAGTTGAGTTTGTCTTTCTCATCCCGTGATGTTTGCCAAAGAGCTAATGCTGCCCGTTTGTCGGAGCGTAGTTTTAGAAGGTCTTGGGTGAACCACGCATTAGCATGTCTAGTGGGTTTGGTTTTCCGAAGTTTAAGTGGGGCGATGGTATTGATTGCTGCTGTGATGGCCGTATCATAATTTTTTGCCAGAGTTTCCGGGTCGTTGGAGAATGGGGCTGTGAAGGCTTACCTGCAGATCCAACAATTCCTGGAAACCAACAAACTCCTACGACTGATACAATCTGGGTTCAGACCTGGTCATGGAACAGATACAGCGCTACTGGACTTAAGATACAAATGGACCAATTTAAGGACAAATGAGACCTATGTATCCTTCTCTTACTAGACCTCTGCCGCTTTTGATCTGGTCAATCATGAAATCCTATGTCAACACCTTGAAACTGCAGTCCACTTCTCATCAAATGCCATCAAACGGATGGAATCCTTTCTCTCCAACCGTTCGATGAGTCTTCTCTACCATGTCAGCAGCCCCCGTCCCAGTAACATGCAGCGTACTGCCAGGCTCGTATGTATCACTGACACTGTACAATGCCTTCTTTAAGCTCCTATTTGACAAACTAGACAACATGGGTATCACATATACCAACTATGCAGATGATACGCAAATACAAATACCTATCACCAGCTGCTATGACACTGACACTAACAACATTTACAAAATGTACCTTGCCATCTAGGCATGGATGGCTCAAAATGAATTATGCCTCAACGATGACAAGACAGAGTTAATCCTAATAGGCAACAAATCCAAGTTAAATAACCTACCAAAACAATGCAAATCCTTCAATATCGATGGCAACACTATCAAGGTTGGCAACAAAATAAAAACACTGGGGGTCTACATTGACTCTTCCCCTAACCAGACAGGTCAACGCTATTGTCTCATCCTCAGCCTACACAGCTAAATTAATTAGATACAGTAAACCCTTTCTCTCAACATACAGCAGCATTACCTTAGCAAGAACACTGATCCTCTCAAGTATAGATTATTGCAATTCTCTTTTCGCAGCTTCCAGCACTAGAAACATCAACAAACTCCAAATAGTACAAAACAATGCTATCCGAGCTGCGTTGAATATACCCAAAAATGAGCACACATCTTCAACTAGATGACATATCCACTGGCTTCCGGTACATGATAGGATCAAATTCAAAATTCTCACTCTCCCCCACAAATGCCTCGCCAACAATGCACCAGCTTACCTTAGCAACCAAATTGTCAAAACCCAATCCAATAGATCCACCCGAGCCTCATATGCCAACCTTATTGTCACAACAAGATTTAAGAGACAGAAAGCAGGAGGGTCTAGCTTCCCGGTAGTAGCAGCCAAACTGTGGAACACCTTGCCCACACAATTGAGAAATGACCCATCCTTCTAGTCATTCCGCAAATGTCTGAAAACCAGACTCTTCAACCTTGACTCCCTAAAAATGGGATACTAGACTCTAGTTAGACAGCCTGTGCCTAACTGACTAACTTCCACTATGAAACTACTTACCAATGTCAATAACTCCTAGCATAGCACCATTGCCATGCTATAATGACCTATGCTACAACAAAGTCGACACCACTACTTTGTATACCTGCTTTGCTGCCTACCGTAATGTATATGTCGAAATGTAACTATTGTGATGCTTTCTGTAAATGTACATGGTAAATCGTAACTGCTTCTGCCGAAGTATTCTCCTACAACCAATCTCTTAAGTCTCAGCGCCTAGATGCCTCTGGGCTATGCATGCTTTATAAATGTATAAATAAATAAATCTGTCCAAGACATGACACCTGAAGGGAGCGCAAGAGGTGGTGCCACAGCAGTCAAACTCCCAGATACTCCCGAGGAGCACCGCCCAAGGAAATAGATGTTTGCGGTGGCTCCAGGTAACCGGGAGAGGCTAGAAGAGGCCCAAGGTGGGCTGAGAGACCTGAGACCCCAAGTGATGGTAAGAAATGAAACCCCAAGGTGGGGTGAGAGAAACTGAACCCCAAGACTGATGAGAGACCCGAGACCCCAAGCCTGGATAACAGGTGCCAAACCCCAAGACTGGGTGAGAGACCAGAGACCCAAAGGTAGGGCAAGGGAAACCAAACTCCAAGGTGGGTTGAGAGACTCGGGACCCCAAGGCAAGGTGACAGAAACCAAACCCCAAGGCATTGTGAGAGAAACCAGGCATCAAAACAGGTTGTTTGGAACCGAAACCCAAGGTGTAATGAAGACCACTGTCTAGCGGAAGAGAACACTGGGATCTTTCTTGGGAGAAAGACTGCCAGGAGAACAGTCTGAGTGATGAGATAGGGGTAAGATGTTAGCACCTGAGAATAAAGACGAGACATTTATTTGACTGAATTGAACAATAGAGCCAAGAGAAACTTTGAGAGCCATTTAGCCTACCATCTTGGACTGTACATGGGGCTGGGGAGCCCCTATTGTGAAAGACACACAAGGGTGGGGGTCAAAAGCTAAGCACTAGTCATTTGCTTAGGGCCAATGCCAAAGTGTATCTTCATTGAATTGTATGTGTTTCTTTTGTAGTGGTAGGGACCGAACTCTGGTAAGCATAGGATCCTGGACAGAGGACTTTCCTATTTGTAACAGACATCCTGACAAGCACCCTTTTATAGTTTTCTTTGTAGAACAGAGCCAAGAAGCTTAGAGTTAAGGACAGTATTGTTTTTTGGGGGGTATCTAGAGTAAAGATGCATTCAACCATAATGCCACCTTGTCTGTCTCCTGATTCTGTTCTACCACAACATCTACAGAGTGTAGGATTAACATGAACCCATTGTGAAAAGTATTTTATTTAATGTTAACTGGTTGTTTATTAAGGACCCACAATGATGAATCCCACATTTTCAAACCATCTATCAATGTATTATCAAATTAAAGTCTTAATTCTTTTGTTAATAGCCTCTTCCACTGTCTGCGGGAAACCTCATGGAGTCTGCCATTTTATTAGGTCAGGCAGAGTAGTATATTAATAATAATAATAATGAATAAAGGTCAATTTTTCTTGAATTCTTTTTCTTATTTTATCATTTGGAACAATATAATCATGATAAAAGATGAATAACCATACATGTTAATATTAGTAATTGAATGTTATGACCGCCCTTTTCTACTTAATGTTTAACATAAATTAATTGTAAAACATTGATTAATGAGCCACATTTTGAAAGCTTTTTAGTGCAAGTTACATTTTCGTCCCTATTACTAATCCTATTAGTTTTCTTCATGATTGTTTCTTTTTTATGCAATAGTCCTGGACCAAGTATTTGCAACCACCAGAGAGAGAGAGCCAAGAATCACAGATTATTCCCTGGCATCCTATGCAAATCACCTAATACGGTAGTGCCCCTGAGTGACAGAAACTAAATTAGTATGGACATCTGTATCGGGTGTTTGAAATGGGCTGTCAACAAACAATAATTTGGACATTTAGCTTTGGCTCAGGCATTGATTTAGCAAATTCCATAAGCTTGGTTTACCCTGACTCAGATTGAATGTAGCATTTGGGGAGCCACTTTTAGCATACCCAAAATTCCTTGCCCATTCAGCACCACGTGATTTGCATCCCTCTCCTAATTAGTCCTTCAAGTCCTATACCACTTATAGACATTCCACCCTCCGTCATCTAGTCTGTCCACGTCATTGGATGCACCCATGTGCATGTGTTATAAACCAAGCAAATTATAAAATATAGCAAAATGTATGGTCCATTCCACAAGAAAAATTGACAATCAGCAGTGCTTTAAGACTTCCTTAATCCTAAGCACTCGAGGAGCATACAAACAAACCACCTAGTTGAATAACTCCCCCAGCGTATTTATATACCTGCCAAACCACAGCTTTTTAGCACAATATCCATAATGAGTACCGGCCCATTAATTCTCATCAAACTGAATTATGGGAGCCCTGTGTCCTAGAAAACGTATACCAGGTAAGTAAAATGTGTCCCAAGTGGGCCAAGCTTTCGTATCAGCTACTAAAGATTTCTTGGCTATAATAGGCCCTAATTTGCTACTCTTCTCCAGAGAAATGGCTATGAAAGTATGCCAACAGGAAGCAAGTTGTGATTTTGCTTTTCAAAATTAGAGAATCATAGACTATGAGAAGCTATGAGATAATAAACCACTTGACAGTCTATTGAAATAAGTAATTCACTTCAATGATATTATGCAAAAACCCAAGACGACACTGGTAGGAAGATGGGCTTCTCAGCACGAAGAATAGTCAGGGACGGGAGGGACCTGGTGGAAATACGACCAGAGGCAGCTACAGTGGTGAATGCAGCACACAGTAGGCTAGGTCAATGCAAGCAGGAGGAACACAGAAGGATCCCCAGGGCCATTCAAGTTTATGGTCCTCATCAATGAGTGGCTGGAATAAGTGAGCCCATGACAAAGTCTTGATTCAGTGTAGCTGGCTAGAGTGTGAAATGCACAACACTGCTCTCCTTTCAGGATTGTTGAGCTCCCTTCTTTAAACGTTCTGCTAAGGGTGGTCCCTGCATACTCTTGTATATTAGCACCCTAAACCGGTTTCATTTTCAATGGTTTACTCCAGCAAAGAAAACCTTACACTGATGGATTGTGGTATTTTTGCAATTATATAACATTCTATTGTGATTAAGCATAATGGCTAAAGATATTCTT
This sequence comes from Ambystoma mexicanum, assembly GCF_040938575.1. NCBI lineage: Eukaryota > Metazoa > Chordata > Amphibia > Caudata > Ambystomatidae > Ambystoma > Ambystoma mexicanum. Next base: position 1,346,667,199 of record NC_090921.1, read on the forward strand.
TCATGCATGGTTTTGAGAGGGCAAGCCAAAGTTATAATCGCAAGTATTATTTGTGATTCCTCTTGCAAAATGTTCAGATCTCACTACATATATTCATCCCAGGTATGTATGCGTACGCAGTGATAACCCTTAGACCTATATATACACAGGTTAAGATGTAATTTAGGATGATCTTGTGAGACACACATTATGACACCCCGTAATCCCTGCCAGTCAAATTCACTTACCTGATTCCTGGAGGAAAGGGTGAGGTGGCCATTGGGGGTCTTGGAACCCCACCTACCACATGATGCTGGGCCCAGAGGTGGTGTGGAGATGATATCCTGACCTATCCCAAGAAGCACCAGTCTGTTGTTGGCAGAGACATGTCCTCTTGAACCAAGGCTTTGGCCTATCTCGTTAAGAAGGGTATGAGGAAAGAGTTTTTATTTTAATTTACCATCTTTAGCGGGTTCTAATTGCGGTAACAGCCTGGTGGTGGCGGCCCACTGAGGGGGCCATTACTGCGTCATCATCCAGATCAGTATGCCTCTATGCCAGTCAGAAGCCAGTGAATCTATCCCATTAATTCCTATGGGAGACTAACACACAGGTTGAGCAGTTACAGGTCACAAAGTGCCCTCAGGCTACTACCAGCCAAACGAGGTGGAGTTTGACATTGCCCATGAACCTAGCTGACTGATTCACAGTTTTAAGGCAGAATACCTATGTTGGTGTATTTTTGGGACCATGGACTTATTTTTGGTGGCCAGATGGACTTTTCGGGAAGTCCAACTGCCATTGCAACCCAATTTGCCTTACTTTTAAGGTACATGGTATTGAGTCGCCCTTAAGGCACCCAGCGTTTACCCTAGCATGATTAGATCACCGTAAATTGTTTTTAGTGAGTAGGTTGGTGAAGCTGGACTTTAGTAAGGGTAATTTTACTGCATTGGTAGCCCACTGTAACTAGGGTACCAATGTATTTTGTAAATCCTGTCGCAGCCATTTTGTATTTTAGGGTTTACCTGAACAAAATGGCCATTCTGACCACATTGGCTTGTTTTGAGGCTACGTTGCATCCTACATATTGGTTCTAACTAGTTTAGACCAGTGTTGGTCTCTGAACTCTTCCTCTCACTTCCTGTGGGTTGTGGTCTAGGCTGAAGTCCTACTCACCAGCATGTATGGTTGGTCATCTGGCATTTTACCCACACCCTACTGTAGGCTTGTGTCCCAGCTCCTTTTTGCAGTGATACTTAAGGCTTGACCTGGATCTTACTCTCCCTCATGGTCTGGAACTTGTAAAAAATATGTCTGCCGACGGCTCTCGTCAGTTTTGCAATTTTCAACACTCACTTGGCTATAACAGCTGAGTGTAGTAGTAGTGTAGTGCTCGTGTAGTTCAATCCGGGCTTCCTGGGTGGTCGTTTTGCCTCCCATCAACTGAAGGGTCCAAGCTTCATTCTGATTGATTTGATTTTGGAATTTATATCACGCATATCCACAAGGAGGGATCCTAGAAGAGTCTGCATCTGGGCGCAGGTTATAAACGGCTAATGAACTGAGTCATTACAGGGCTCGAAGCAAAAGAATAGGTGTTTTTTCCTGAAAATAGAGTCAATTTTTCGCAAGTCGGGTGGGAGCAGGTTCCAGGATCGATGTCCCACAGAGGAGAATCGTCTATCGCCCCAAATGGCAGTCCTTGATATAGACTCTACTAAAAAAGCCAGACCATGGATACATTTAACAACCAAGCAGAGGGTCTTGAACAGGACCCTCAACTGCACTGGGAGCCAGTGAAGGCTTCTTCGAAACTGCAAGACAGATGATTTCCTTGACAGTGAAAAGACAACCCTAAAAGCAGAGTCCTGGCTGGCCTGTAGTTTCTGTAGTTGGTATTTTTGAATGCCCATAAGTAGGGCATTACAGTAGTCTAACTTTGAGGTAGTAAGTGTTCCAACTACTGTTGGGCAGTCATTTCTTGAGATGAGAGGCCGTAGGTGCTTTAACAGTTTGAGTTGAAAATACACAGATTGAACAATTTGGTTAACGTGTAAGTTGCAGCTCATACTTGACTGCCAAATGCAACCGAGGTTCTTGGACAGGGTTCAATTGGAGCTTATTTTCCAGGATCCAGTTTTTTATTCTGTCTACGCAGGATAGAACTCAGGTTTCTTTAGCCGGACATGCATTTGTGCGTCATCGTCATATGAGTGATACTGTAAATCAGAATGAGAAAAAATACTCAACAATGGGCAGATATACATTCTGGAACTGTTGTCTGTGCAGTTTACAACTGCCGCCTTCCTTTTCCCACAAGGGTCTCTCGAATTGGTGTTGGAAACTGCCACCTGGACAGGTGTCGCAATGCCAACACCTCAGCTCATCTCATCCTTGGGTATGACCTTGGCCTCAATTACTTGTTGATTAAAAAATACACTTTTGGTTTTCTAACCATTTATGAATTATGTTTGATGTAAAGATTCCTTTGTTTAACATTGACTAACTACTACGGAAGCACTTGATGAATGTTTTCTAGCTTTTCATGCTAGACAAAGGCCTCACCGTCGGCTTTTGATCCTAAGTCCAGTTGTGTATATGTTGGTGGCCAGTGCGAAGGCACTTTTTCAGAGTGTATACACGCCATACTAGATCTGCTGATTATGAATTGGAGCGGTGCCCGCTCACCTTTGTTCTTTGACCTTGGTTTTCCCAAGCCTTTATCTGCATGCTGGGATCGCTTTCTGCGGGGCTACAACCTTTCTCTGTCCACCGAGCCACCGGGATCCATCTTTACTGGATCCTCTGTTCTCTGAGAATCTTCCTAGATGGATTATTCATTCCCGGCTTGAAGGTGTTCATTGTGGGAAGGCCGTTTATTTATCTTTTCTGTCGTGGGGGTCTTTGCTGACTTAGGGTTCAAGCACCTGGGCACCGAATTCTGTAAACCATGCCTAGGAAAAAAGCCTTTACTTACCTGGATGTTTGCCACCCTAGACCCATTTTCGCTGCATATAAGTACTTACTTCTGGGTCGTGGGATGGGCGATTATTCAAGATACTCGCCCTCAAGGGTCCCTTGAGTCCATCGTCGAGATTCTTTGGATGAGTGTCTCCACTGCATTTCTCATTGACTTACATTGGGGGTTCTCACTCTTTGCTGCATCTTCCCCTGGGGCTTCTCATTTTTCAACCAACCTCTGGGTCTGTTCTTTGGGGTCTCCTCTGGTCTTCCATGGGGTTGTTTGCCCTGAAATCTGCACATGTGGGGTAAAACAGACTTACTGCCATGTTCCCCATTGAAGAGGATGGCCCAAAGTTGACTTCCGTTTAACTTTCTACTTAGCCTGGAACTCGCCTCAGGTGACTTTGGCGGTACTTGACTTTTAATAATCTGCTTGGGGTTTAATGTCTTTTTAAAGATCTGCTCTTCTTTCCAGTAAAAGGGATTACTTGCTATACTGTAACTGACATTAGTAACTGTGATTATTTTTCCTGGGAGGGAATTGCACTGGTCATTTCTGCTAAAATGTATCCTTATTTTCTGAAGGCCTTGTGCTCTGTGTAGAAATTGTTTCCCCGCCCTCTGGCTCTGTTTTTAAGTGGGATGTGTGCTCTTGGATTATTTTAATATTATGTCCTAGAGGACCAGAATTAATGTGACTTATTCCAGTTGGCCTGCGGGACCGTTAGGACTGTTCTTCCTGCTGGTTTCAGTGTCATGTTCCCTTTTCTTCCTACCCTTTGTATTCGTGTTGGGTGCTTTCCTACTGGGGGTGCTGTTCTGGGGCCTACCATATACAACAATGGTGGGCTGTGTCTTTAGGACCGTGTGAAAATAAGTACAGGCCATGTGGCATGCTAACTGCTTTGTTAGGCTGTGTGGTTCCGTTGTTCCGACACACTGCCCTCTTTTCAATTTATTTTTCGTGCCCATCTGTGATAGTGGGCCCACATAAAAGCATAAGGGTGAGGAGAGTATGTGAAGACATTCACTTTTTTAATATATAGTGTATTCTTTAATACTGTGTATTATGTGCAAAGTACTTATTTTACCTGATAGAGATCTATATGTTTATCATAACCATAGTATATTTTTTTCAGTAGATCAATGTGATCAGTTTTCTAGAGATAAGTCTGTGGTCTAGTTGATCCTTCGTGTCAACCTGCTACCCCTGCCTGAGAGTTATGCCGTGCTGTTCTGTCAATGTGACCCACCTTTAAGAGAGGTTTTGCTTCCCTTTCTTGTCAGGTGTGATACCCCGCTTGGGGTTTTGTTTCTACTCTCTCTTAAAATACGGGCTCAATTGTAAAAGGGCTCACAAGCAAGTTTTCTTCACTGTAACCTAAACTTCTGATGCTTGTTAATCTGCTTAGAATCACATGCTGTGCATAGTCCGACATCCAGTGGTCACTGCAGAGTATTGCATTTTGTTTTTCGTAGTCGAAAAGGGGACGTCGACATAGGCGTGTCTGTAATACTATCCCTATAGTGACGTGCAGTGTACCCAACATCCCTCACGCGTCGAGGTCCCTCAGATTGTTTTTTCTGCCCAGAATCTGGTTGCACTAATGCGGAGCTCGTTAGAGACAAATTGCTAATACCATTTATTCGACCCTTGGTCGTTTTTATTTAAAAAATGATGTTAAATCTTAATCCCTCCTTCGACAGCTAAGCTGTTCACCGCCGATTAAGACCTTCGACGGCGGTGATTTTGACGGAGGCGGTCCTTCGGCGCTGCCGAACACGTGGCCCGGCCTCGCCGGCCTATACAGTAGGTAGAGTGGGGGTCGTGGGACACTTCTGTTTTCTTTCTAAGAATGCCTTTCTCTTTCACACCCCCTTTCCTTTGGGGTCGTTATCACTTTTAACTGTATCCTCAGCTATGGAGAGGACTCCTTTTAGAATTTGCCCGTTCTGTAAAGGCAAATTCACGTGGAATGATAAGCGGTGTAACCATTGCTTACCCCTCGACCACAAAGAGGACGGCTGTGCGGCCTGTAAACTTCTCCGCCCAAAGACTTTAAAGGACCGCAGGGTCAAGAGGTGGTCAGCCTACGCTATGTCTAGAGCTGATTCTCCTCACCCGCTGCCGAATGTGACGAGGACAGTGATAACACTACCTCTGTATCGGAGGTTGTAGACCTCTCTAGGGAGCGCTCCCGCTCCTCCGCATCTGTCCCCGGCCCCGACAAGTTCGGCTTACGCCCTACTTATGGGGATGTACACCCTGGCGACACTGATGCACACAAGAAACATAAAGATAAACACACAACCCATGGCACTTCTTCATCGAAGTCGAAGAAAGCCCTAGCGCCAATGGAGACGACGGGCCTACCGGCGGCCTACGCCGACTATAAGGGTCGAAAGCCCTCCCCGCGACCTGCGACTGGGCTGTCCACAGATAAGGGTGCTACCACCAAAACGACAGACAATGGCCTCGTAAGAGAGCGCCCATCGGCGACAAGGCCTCGGCACCTCCCAACACGATGCCAGATGAACCCTCGATGGACAGTTTAGTCGTCGAGAGCTTGGCTCGAAAAGTCTCCACTGATGCTCAGACAGGCGGCGAAGGATTCGCACAAAGCCAGGGAGACGCTGCGACAATTGGAAGGCAGGCAGGATCCTCCTACGTCGAAGGAAAGACCTAGCCCACGAGAAGGCTTCTCATAAGGCGATGGGAGTTAATCCTCGACGATATATGAAAGAGCTAGACGGCTACAGGCGGAAGAGCTTCCCTTTACGCCTTCAGACCGTTCTGGGCCACCCCAATGGTCTTTAGTAAGATTCCAATCATGTATAGATAAGCTGGATAGGTTCATGTCCACCCCTGCACCCAAAAGATCAAGAGAGGTACTTCTTGAAGACCCCATGGCTAAATACCCAAGACTATTTAACCCACTTCAAGAGGGGGTTAATACATATGACCTCACTGAAGAAGACTCTCACTTCCAAGAGGATGAGGAGTTCCTAAATGTTGAAGATCAACAAAACCTAGAAGAAGGTTTTGAGGAAAACCCAGACATGGGTGGTGGGGGCTTCGATGAAGACCCAGATGGCGGTGGCTCACAGCCTTGGCAGTCCCCAGGAGCGTTGACAGACCCTGACGTTCTGGACCTGTCCTCTCCTCAAACCACACCAGTCAGAAATCCGTCACCTATAGATGACCAACCTACTTTCAATGCGCTACTACGGAAAGCAGCAGCACATTTTGAGATTGATACAGGGGAAATTATTCATGAAATAGATTTTGTAGAAAAAATCAAGAAGAAACCACCTACTAGCCAGGCCATTCCCCTTCTCACCTCAGTCAAGAGACGACTTATTCCATCGTTATCAACACCTGCGTTGGTTAGGGGGGGTCAACCCTAGAATTAAGAAGCGGTTTAGTCCGTCACCCTCTGACCCATTATACATTATTGGTCACTCAATACCTGATTCCTTACCACAAGGAAAAGGGCAGGGGTTCCACTATCTACTAGCGAAGTACCCCCAGACAAACAATGAAAGAAGCTTTACGCCCTGGGAAAGAGGATTGCAGCCTCTGCAGCTTTTTTCCACCAGAATTGCCAATAACAATACCTTACTGGCAAGCTATGCTGATGCCCAATGGGGAAAGTTAAGCCAAGACCTTGAAGAGGTCCCTGAGCCCCTACGAACTCGCTTGTTAGCCACTGTAACGGAAGGTACCCTGGTTAACCAATGCATCATCAAGAACACACTAGATGCTGCGGAGACGGCTGGCCGGTCTTTAGTTCAGGGGATACTTCTCAAGCGTAATGTCTGGCTCCGGAACTCAGGTTTTAAACCAGAGATGCAGTCGTCACTCATCAATAAAGCAATCGAGGATTCCAACCTGTTTGGTAAAGCGGTGGATGACGCACTAGAGACTGCTAAGAAGGATTTCGATACCCTAAAAACTCTAGACCAGATCTCAAGGCCTCCCATTAAGGGAGGTTACGGCAACAGACGCTTTTTTCAAGGCCAACAACAGCAACAACAGCAATACTCCTCAGCAGGCAACTGGTCCTCTACTAATGGAACCAGCGGCCAATACGCTCAGAGAGGACTAAGTCATGGCAAAGGAAGAGGTCGGGGCCCCTCTCCTAGAGGCTCCCCGGCTACCAACACCAAATGACCCGAAGGTTCGGGTCCCCTCCCATACATCGCCCGTCGGGGGCCGGTTAACATCTTTTCTACCAGTATGGGAGGGAATAACAGACCGCTGGGTATCGTCAACCATAGCCCACGGTTAGTACATAGAATTCAGTCGGTCCCCTACGTTCAGACCCCCAAGGGGAAGACGCCTATGACCAGAGCACCTCGCCATCCTTCTTCAAGAAGTCGAACTGCTACTAGAAAAAGGAGCAATAGAGGTTGTGCTTCTATCACAGGTAACGGGGGGGTATTTATTCAGTGTACTTCCTTGTACCCAAAAAGGATTTAACTATGCACCCTGTACTAGATCTGCACCCAGCGAACAAATTTGTCAAACCTCAAAAATTTCGGATGGTGACTTTGCAGGAAGTAATTCCCCTGCTATCTCAGGGGGATTACATGGCAACACTGGACATGAAAGATGCATACTTTCATATTTCAATGCTGCCAGCGCACAGAAAATACCACAGGTTCATGATAGAGGGCAAACGCTACCAGTTCAAAGTGCTACCTTTTGGCATAGCGTCAGTGCTGAGGGTATTCACGAAGGTACTGGCAGTGGTAGCGGCCCACCTGCGCAGGTTGTCCATCCCAGTATACCCTTACCTCGACGATTGGCTCATAATGGGATTCCTACGAGACATGCTTCTCAAATACCCAAAAGACTGTAGACCTTTTGTTCCAACTGGGCTTCTCCATCAACGAGAAGAAGTCCAGCCTAGACCCCAGCCAGGTCAAGCAATTCCTAGGGGCTCTAATTCGAACAAAGGACGGCCTCGTCTTCCCCTCCAACGAGAGGGTCCAAAATATGCTTTTTCAGATCCCTCAATATGTAGCCGGTCGAGAGGTGACGGTATGCAAAGCAATGCGTTTACTAGGAATGATGGCGTCATGTATATATTTAGTACCTCATGCGCGACTGCGCATGCGCCCAATGCAAGAGTGGCTCAACAGCCAGTGGTGTCAGGCCAGCGGACAATGGGACGATCTAGTGGTGGTCTCGCAGGCCTTGGTTCTCTCGCTGCGGTGGTGGTCGAAGGAAAACCTCGTAATAGGGAAACCACCCCCGCAGTGGAAGCCACTCTAACCACAGACGCATCCCTTACAGGATGGGGGGCTCACCTCTCCCATCAGACTGCACACGGAGTTTGGACTCAGAGTGTAGCGTCCAAACACATAAATTTGCTGTAACTACTAGCGGTCTTCAAAGCACTGAAAGCTTTCCAGACTCACCTGCAGGGGAAGACAGTACTGGTCCTCACAGACAGTACCACAGCCATGTACTACCTGAACAAGCAAGGGGGCACTCACTCTCCAGGACTGTCCAAGCTGTCCCAAAACATCTGGAAGTGGGCTCTCAAACACAACATGTTCCTGTTGTCACAACACGTACCAGGGGAACTCAATCTGCTAGCAGACTAACTCAGCAGAGACTTCCCTCTGCCCACACAGTACGAATGGCGATTACAAGAAGACATCGTCGCTGACGTTTTCACGCAATGGGGCTTCCCAGAAATAGATCTGTTCGCAACTCTGGAGAACACCCAATGCCAAGATTACGCCTCCAGGTACCCCTAGAACCGCTCCAAGGGGAACAGTCTCTGGATAACATGGTCAGGGAAATTTGTTTACGCCCCCCCACCCCCCGACTCCCCTTCTCAACAAGGTAGTGCACAAGATGCACCAGGAACCAGTTACCATGATACTAGTGGCCCCTATGTGGGCCGATAACCCTGCTTCGCTCACCTAATGGTAATGTCATTGTTTCCACCGGTGAAACTACCCTGCCCGTACAACATGCTGTCACAGGACAGGGGCAAAACGCTGCACCCATGCCCACAGACCCTGAAGTTAGCAGCCTGGCTCCTGAGGTCATAGAATTTGGACAGTTGCAGCTCCCTCAAAGATGCATGGACATCCTTAAGAAGCAAGGAAACTGAACACTTGTTACTGCTACTCCAGCATGTGGAAACAGTTCGTCATCTGGTGTAGAGGGAAGAGCATCAACCCCGTTGACTGCTCTCCCACACAGATTGTTCTTTACCTGACTCACTTATTAGACTCAGGGTTAGTCTTTAATTCTATTAAAGTTCATCTAGCTGCACTTTCCGCATACACCACGTCTCAACATACAGTCTCATGGTGGAAAGTTCCAGTTATTAAAACCTTCCTGGAGGGAGTAAAGGAATCCACCCTCCTATATTTACCCCAGCTCCAGGATGGGACCTAAACGTGGTACTAACCAGGCTCATGGGCTCCTCCTTCGAACCCATGCACAAAACAACACTTAAGAACCTTACTCTTAAAACCGATTTCTCTCCATTAGGAGAGTAAGTGAACTACAAACGCTCTCTCTACTAGACCCCTTTGTAACAGTTCACAAGGATAAGGTGGTTCTACGCACACATCCTAGGTTTGCACCAAAATTCATTTCTAAATTCCATGTCAACCAGTCTATAGAACTACCAACGTTCTTTCAAAACCCATCAAACTTGGAAGAAAAAAGCCTGCACACACTTGATGTGCGCAGAGCGGTCATGTTTTATATGGAAAGAACTAGACCACTGAGAAAGACTAATCAGTTCTTTGTCTCGGTGGCGGCAGGAAGGGAAGGAGATGCAGTTTCAAAGTCCACTATATCTAGATGGATTGTCCAATGCATCACTCTCTGTTACACCCTTGCTAAGAGAGAATTACCCTTCAAGCCAAGAGCACATTCTTCTTGAGGCACTGGGGCTTCCATAGCATTAATTGCAAATGTCCCTCTGGAGTCCATTTGCAAAGCGGCTACCTGGAGTTCTGTACACACCTTTACAAAACACTACTGTCTAGATGCCCATTCTAGATCTGATTCCCAGGTGGGACAAGCGGTATTAAGACATCTTTTCTCTACTGTTGCTTCTCACAACCCACCTCCAACTCTGGGTACTGCTCGCTAGTCTATGCACAGCATGTGATTCTAAGCAGATTAACAAACATCAGAAGACATGCATTACTTACCGTAAAAGCATTTCTGATGATTGTATCTGCTTAGATTCACATGTGCCCACCCTTCCTCCCCGCTCGGATGGAAGGAACATAGACATCTTATTACTTTCTCTCTCTTTTATGTACTCACATAAAAGAGAGAGAAAAAAAAAGAGCCTAAGAAGGCTCCCTCAGGGCGAGGAAAAAATACAAACAGGGGGACCTCGGTGCGTGTGGGATGTTGGGTACACTGCACATCACTATAGGGATAGTATTACAGACACGCCTATGTCGCTGTCCCCTTTTCGACTATGAAAAACAAAATGCAATACTCCGCAGTGACCACTGGATGTCGGACTATGCACAGCATGTGAATCTAAGCAGATACAATCATCAGAAATGCTTTTACGGTAAGTAATGCATGTCATTATTTTCTTTTGAGGTAAATAAAATAACATATATTTTCCATATCCATTTGTGGATGTTCTCTAAATTTATGTATGTTACTCTGTATCTTATACCACCCTGCTCCCCTCCTAACGGGTTTACTTTGACTGCTCATCCACGACTACCACTAGGTGAGCCAGGGAATGCATGAGGGGAAACCTGTTCCATAGCTGTGTGTTTGTGTGTTCTACCCACTGAACATAACAGAAACGTGTACAGAATTATTTGTGTATAAACTTATTGGTATTTTCTATTTTTAAAAAATTAGACTTGTCCATTATCTACTTTGTCACATCTTCTTGTCCTAGCATTCTCTGTATTATGAAAAATATATCGCCATGTTTAACATTAGTCTTTTACTTGTTTCAGAGGGATGGCAGAGACATGGAGGGAGACGTCCGAGGAGCACCGATGTTGGTTCAGCTCCGTCTCCTTGACCAGAAGGATCCCAGCACCAAGGTAAACCATCTGTTTCCTATTTCCCTTGTTGGGGCTAGTGTTAGGGGAAAGTGTATGAAGTTATGTTAATCAGTATTTGGACAGTGCAAAGTTTGGGGTTGTTTCTCCAAGTGTGGTTTGTCTTCAGGTAATATTTTCCCTGGGGGCATAAAACTGTGATACATCACTGACCCCCCGAAGCAGAGGTCTCTCACCCTTTGGCTCTCCAGATATTTTGGGCTACAACTCATCAGCCTTCGCCAGCATAGTCAATCGGGAGGGATTATGGGAAGTGTAGTTAAAGAAAAACATGAATGGGTGAGCGACAGGTTTGAGATCCATGCCCTAGAAAATTATCTGACTGTCTTTAGCTTAGTGGTGGTCAGGCATGGAGGCCTTTCACAAATTCTGGGTGGCAATATAAGTGTGTTGAAATGATGTATAAGAAACAGTAAATTCTCTTCTACTCACGCCCTTTGCTTGGAAATAAACAAACTGACAGTTTCTGTAGGTAGGAAATCTGGACGGCTGTTTGCAGACCTATAACATTGTTTTGTAATGAGCAAAAGGGTCTACCCATGTCAATTCTGTCACAAATATGAAATATAGCGGAAACCTTGTTGCTATTTTTGCAAGTTGAGCTAAAGGATGTTATTTAAAGCACAGACTTCTGTATAACGTGTAGTCTTAAAACATTGAAATATTCTTTTTTCAGCAGGGCTGCGCATCCCACACTTTCTGCCTCCCCAGTGACCTTTCTGACAACTAGTTCCGTTGTTAATCGATTTGTTGGTTGAGAGGAGGAAGGGAGGTGACATAGATCTTTAAAGTGGACCTTGAGCTATGGGCTCAGTTGAACCTTTCAGTGCTTTCTCTGAGGAATCTCCTGAGGTATCTGTTCTTGATGGTGATTACTTTTGTCCGTGCTTCGAACCTGGTAGTTGGGCTCAGACCTTCTCCATGGACATAGTAACGTTTAAACTAATGGAGTCGTGTTTTTTGGTCACAGTAGTAACCCCAAAACACATGTGAGACAAAGTCATATTACTAAATACCAGGCTGATTTTTGCTTATGCTGGATGAAGGCCTTGCATTTTCTTGTGCCACCATCATTGCATTCAATGGGCCCCAATCTCTCCTGTTTGGCACTGGTTTTCTTTCCAGCACTCTATGGGGTCTGGAATAGAAGCTGTATAGAGTGGGTGGGCCTAAGAGTTAGTATGAGGAAGCCTGGAGGAATGGGTGGCAGAGGGTGCTAGAAAGAAAGTTACTTGAAGCAGCTTAAGAGATTTGTTATGTGACAATGAAAACAGCAGGATCAAGCAAGTCAGGACTCACTAGGACTCTGACATGGATGTCCTTTTTGATAGATGCTTCACGCGCCTTATTAGCTACGTTTCTTCTCCTGCTGTCCCTTCTCTTCCCTCTCTGACTCCTCTGCCTCCTCCATCCTACCACCTCTACGACTGTCTCTGTTGCTTCTTCAGCCACCCTGTTGCCTTTTTTCTCTGCCACCCCTTTGGCACCCATCTCCTCTTCCTTGGCTACCTTGACCTCTGCTCCTTCATCCTCTGCCCATCCTCAGGTGCATACAACACTTCCACAGGGTGTACCTCTGACCTGTACCCCTCCATGGAAGTCTTCTCTCGCTCCGCAGTCAAACACTCCTCTGACATCTGCCATCTCATTGAACAACTCGATCTAGACGTACTCGGCCTGACCGAGGCATAGTTCACGGCCAGTTCTGTCACAAGCTTCGACACTCTCCTTCCTGATGGCTACAAGATTCTCTCTGCACCCAGAACCAACTGTCTTGGTGGGGGTGTAGCCTTAATCTTCCCAGAGTGGATCCCTGCTTCTATCATTACCATGCAGGATTACTCCTCCTTTGAAAGCCTCACTGGGGCCACTATCTACCGGCTGCCCACTCAACTTCTCCTCCTTGGAGACCTTAACATCCACTTGGATGCTTCATGTCCTTCTGCAGGACTCTTTCACAACCTCTGTGACTCATTTTCTCTATATATATTCTTCCCTTTGGCCTGAATCACTCTGCAGAGCACACCCTGGATGTTCTGATCTCCTCAGACCTATTCCTCGCTAATCCTCTCACCACCTATCTCTCCTGGACTGATAACTTTCTCCTTTCCTCCTTTCTCTCCCTCTCTACCTCTCAGGCCAAGCCGCACCCAAGCACTGCCACCTATCATTTCGGTCATCTGACCCATGAATCGTGTGTCAGTTGAGGCTTTCACTGGTACTTTCTCTCCTCCTTCTGCACCTTTGGCTGACTCTCATCCTGACACAGCCCTTTCTAACCTGCATCCTCTTGAAGCCCAAATCCAAGTGCAACTCTTGGTACGACTCTGACCTAGTCACCCTCAAACTCAATTGCAGGGTGGCTACAGGTGCACCCTCTGACAAACTGTCCTGCTGCCTGCTCCAAAGGCAGTACAGACTATGTCCCCGCCACAAAGAGAGCACACATCCAAGCCTGCATCTCTGCAGCATCTAACAACTCGGCTGAACTCTTCAAAATCTGCAAGAAGCTGGCCAACCCTTCTGCAGTCTCTACCTCTTCTGTTCCCTCCCAGGCCCTCTATACGGCCTTGGCTCCTCACTTCATTACTAAAACTCAGGACATCCTGTCCACCCTCTTTTCCTCTTCCTCCTCCTCTTCCACTCCTGGCCTGCCTGTGGCCTCCTCTCTCTTTCTCTTCCTTTTGCTTGTGCACCCCCAACTACTTTTCTAGACAAGTCCGATCTATGAAAGTCTCGTCAAAACATGTTCTTCCCTGTTCTTCCAAAGCCATCAAGGACCACATTGACACCATTGCTTCAGCCCTGGACGATTTGTGCAATCACTCTTAAGCCACTGGAACCTTCCCCTCCCCCTTTGAGCACTCCCTTCTGCACCCCCTCCTTAAGAAGCCCTCTGCCAATCCTTCCTCTCTGGCTAACTATTCCCTGATCTCCATCACTCTTTTCCTGGGCAAAATCTTGGAAAAGCTGGCCAACTCCCAGCTTAATCTTCACACTGAATGTGTTGGTTGTCTCCACAACCACCAGTCTGGTTTCAGAGCAGCAAGAAGCAGAGAAACTACTCTCCTGAACATTGTGAAGACCTGCTCTCTAACCTTGATTCAAACCTTCCTTCTGTCCTCATTCTCCTCGATCATCTGCTTTTGATACGATCAACCATGCGGTTCTGCTCAATCGCCTCTGTGATAACCTTGGTAGCACTGATCAGGCACTGGCAAGGCTGACCTCCTTTCTCACTGATGGACCCTCCCAGGCCCAGTTGGGAGTTCCTTCCTCTCTTTTATCTCTCTCTACCTGTGGTGTACCTCATGGGTCTAACCTTTCCTCTTGGCTGTTCAACCAATACCTGGCACTTCTTGCCCACAGTATCGCTGCTCTCTGCTCCAACTTTGTGTTATGGGGATGGCACCCAGCTCTCTTTCATCCTCTCCACGGCTGCCTCTACTCCTTCTCTCATGCAAGACGGTCTGTCCGCAATCCAGGTGTGGTGTACCGCCAATGATCTCTGCCTTAATGCCAGTAAGACTGAGATCCTCCTCATCGGAACACCAGCTGCATCCTTTCCTCTCTCTCTCTCTCTGGCTGACCATTCTGGGCCCTCTTCCTACTCCTACCTGTGAGGCTAAGAACCTTGGGGGTCATCTTCGACTCCCCCTCTCCTTCTCTCCTCACATCTCTGACGTCTCTAAGAAGTCAAACTATTAGCTGCACCTCCTCAGAGGTATTCTTACTTTCCCCCAGAAGCTCACTGTCTCCAGAGCTCTGGTCCTCTCTAGGCTGGACTACTGCAACAGTCTCTTCCTAAATCATCCTGCCTCTATTCTCTGTCTTCTACAACTTATCCAAAACAAGACTGCGAGACTTGTCATTGGCCTCAAGCCCAGGGATCGTATCTCTCCAGCACTGACATCTCTTCACTGGCTCCCAGTGGTGGCAATGATAGATTTCAAGACCCTCTGCATTGTCCACAAGGCGTTCTGGGGCCTAGGACCGCACTACCTCCAACGCTCTCTTCCTAAACATCTCCCTTCTCTAGCTCTCCGCTCATCCACCTCCTGAGGGTCAGTCGCTTTTCCAAGCAGAGAGTTGGGGCAGATCTCTTTTTTCGCCTGGGGCCTCCTTCTGGAACAGCCTCCCTGCCTCCTTCTGTTCTGGAAGCAACTCAAGACCTTCCTCTTTGCCTCTGCTTTCTCTCTACTTCTCCCATGCTGATGCCCCGTCTTGTCCATGCACTTGTCACCTGGCCACCCTCTGAACTTGGGCCCAGGTCCCTGCATGTCCAGTTGCACCTCGCACTGCCTCTTGGCACCCCCAGCACTTGTGGTCTGTATCTGTAACACTCCAGTCACCTCTCTCTGCGCTTAAGAGCCACCTGTTGACTGCACTTCTTTCCCCTGTACTGAGCCACCAGCTGACCTGCACTTCTACATCCCCCGCAAACCCCCTTGCACTTCTCCCAATCCACTTCCCTGCACTTGCGCAATCTGAATGACACAAGGCCTAGTAAGATCGTTGTATTGTCCTCCCTCTGCCCCCCCTGTCTTGTCACGCCTAGAAACACTTGTGTACATGCGCGTTATAAAAGCCATATATCATATCATGTTTCAGTATTGAAAGAATGAAACTAGAAACAAGAACAAAGGTCTGGATGTACAGTTAGGAAAGCCTTTCTTTTTGCTGATGTGCAATAGACTTCAGTGGGGTTCCTCCACCACCCAAGTATGTCTGCAGATAGTCTGTGTGAGCTTGGGAGTGCAGTCTTTTTGCACCACACACCCTGGCTTAACTCACTTGTTTTAGTGGTACTAGCCAGTCCTTATGGCTACCAGAGCATGAGGGGTGGCGGGGGCTCCATCCTGTTTTTAATATTTCTGTAGCAGTACTACATACCCTTTACAAAGGGCTGCAGGGGAAACATTGTTTCACCTTTATTTTTTTGTATGCATGTTTTAGCGTTTCTGTTGGCTATATGTAGTCATGCATTCTCAGTCTTATTAAAAGATGTCCAGGAAAATTCCCTGAATGAGTGAAGGTAGTGACTGGAACTAGCTAAGAGGAGGAACATATCCCATTTCACATTACAGCCAGAGTGATGGCACTATTGTCTGTGAGCTACTGTCGAGGATTAGACAGTCACCCTCTGAATGGTGCAGGTCCTTCTGTTGGTGGGCTTTTGTTACCTCAGCCCAGGATTTCACATTCTAGGGCAGGATCTGGAGCTATTAGTCCACCACCTGAACCAGATTCTGAAGATGAGACCACAAAATGACACTGGGGGTTGGGGGAGACTGCTGCAGGAGTCGCCATTGGCTGAGCCAATCCAACACTGAGCCAAAGCTCTTCTTTTCAACAGGGAAGACCTTTACCTGGTGCCTCTCTCCCCTAGAATAATGGGACAAACTCGTCTCAAATCTTGCTCTGATGTCCTCACCCTCTGGTGGTTTTGAACAGACGCTGAGTCTTTATCTGGCATGAATCCTCTGAAGTCGGGACTTCCCCATTGCACTGTACTAATCTAGTCCCGCTGCTGGAAATTTCAAACACAACCTCTTTGTGGCAAAAGACTCACGCTGTGCTGCTGGGAATGCTCTTCGTCCAAAATGGGAGCCTTCCTGGAACCTAAGTTCTTCTTCATGCTTGGCGACACAGTCGGGATCACTCCACTACTGCCGATGACCGAAGGTGTCATGGACATCCTCCAACATTGTGGGAGTTATTGCAGAGTCCTTCTTTCAGCTTTAGCCAAGTACAGCCAGGTGGTGATCCATTCCTGAAAGGTTGCTAGTGGGGACCTGAACATGGTATGACCCAGCTGTCGGTTGTCCTCCAAAGTATCTGTGCTCGTTACCCCTCGACCTTCAACACTAAACCAATATTATGTGTAGTTGCCCTAGTTGACCCTGATTTACGTGAGTTGTCGCTTTTATTGATAAGATTTTGATCAACCTTGTTTCAGACCAGTTTTAAAGCACACCTGTCCACAGTTCATTCCTGTGAGCTAGAATTTCACTCCAGCAGCTACTCTGGCCTGACCGCTGGTGGTTAAGATGGATTCCCGGAGTTAACCCTGATGGCTTAGACCAAGGAGAGTGTGAGAGTGGTGAAGGGTTCAGTTACGCGCACACAAAGCACTCTTAATAACACAAGTTAGGCATGCATTAAAATATAGATTCATTATATTTACACAGGAGTCACTGTTAAATGCTTAGCACAATAAAACAACACACACATGTATTCTTTTCAATACTTTCAAAAGGTCACTTCTTAGTTTGTGGTTGCTGAACGTATACAATTGTCATAGGAGTTTGATACCGTACTATCCGTTATAACGTGCACCCACAAAGTAATACGGTAATTGCATTTCGTCAGCATACACTTATAAGATTGTGATTTTTGGGAAGGAAAACAGTTGGTTAGGGTTATCCTAGCAGAGCTTCAGGTTCTAGAGGCATCTTCCCTGCACCGCAAGTCTTTTAAAGTCCAAAAAGCAACCCCAGGTAAAAGACAGTTTGTAGAGGCTTAAAGTCTGGAGCTGTCCTCCGGATTCCTTGGTCTGATGACGAAAGGCATGACAATGGACAGGATCTCTCAGCAGCAGTCTAGAGGGAGGACCCCTGGAAAAGCTTTCATCAACTTCTTTGCTCATCTTTTCTGCAGCACCAACAAAGGATGCGATTCGCCCGGTCAATATTCTTCGGTTCCTGCAGTCCCACACTCTGATGAGGGGGTCTAGACGAGTTGGATTGTGTCTCTGGTGCGTCTTTGAGGGCTCAGCAAAGACTTGGATGGATTCGGCCTTTCCACAACGATGCACTCGAAATGGGCAGCAGGTTTCCTGGTATTGGGGTTCCGAATGCTCTGGGACCTCGAGAGATGGCTGAAATCTAAGTTTGTCTTGGGAATGGTTGTTCCCACCAGTCAAAGGGAAGGAGGCATCCCCTTCGGAGTTCCTCTGCCGCACAGAAAACAGGGTCAGGACAGCAGTGGTCACTTCAGTGTTGCAAAGGGTCTGCAGGCATCTCTGGTCATCGTCTTCTTTGGTTACTTCAGCTTCCAGTGGTCGACTTGCTTTTTATTCCAGGAGCCTCCCCTGTTATATAATTCCAGCACTCACTCCCCTGCAATCTTCCGCAACAGTTTACAGAAAGGGGCCTTTGGCTGTCCAATCAGGACAGCCAGACCCCTAGTGGGAGACAAAAGGACAGGGGGGTGGAAATCTCATCCCTCACTTGCTGCCTACCCAGACACTATGGAGCCTAGGCGGGGAACCCAAGGGTTCCCGTCAAAGGCAAAACACACACACATGCCTCCCCCTCCCAGAATGGTAGAAGAAGGGCTGACAAAGAACCACCATGCTAGTAATGGAGAAAAAAGAAGGGAGACCCCAAGTTGGTACTTGGGTGCCCCATACTGTGCACTTTCGAGGCTATGGACATAGCCTGCAGTAGAAAAATCACACAATAGTTGGTAGAACACGTCCAATGCCACCAGCCATAACTAGGAGATTGTATATGTGACTAAAAAGTCACAGGAGCAGAGAGAAGGGGGGGGATACTAGGTATCCCTTTGGCACTCCACATAAGGTGGTGTGTGCCAGTCTCTCAGACTATAACGTTTTTAGGAGAGATACTACATATCTCTATCCTTAAGAACTTTAGTTACCCTATAATGAAGAAAAAAATCTCAAAGGAGGACCCTAACGGTCCCCAGCAGCACTGCGCATAAGGAGCTGCATACTGCAATAGTAAAATACAGATGCCTTTAAGAGTTATGGTGGAAAATAGACTCCATGTGATAGGTACAATACAATGACTAGAGTTCCAAAGTACAGAGCTCATAAGAATGAATGAGTGGAAAAAGGCTCCACTCATTCAGGATTTCAGGAAAGGCTCCAGAAGTCCAGCGGGTCCCGCTGGGAGAGGGGATGAAGCATAAAAATGATAAATCTCCCTAACTTTTGTTATAATTTTTTGTATTATCTTTGGTATATTTCAAACCGTTGATACATAACCTTTAAAACAATTTCCATCATCTTCACAGCCAAGAATTACAATTCAACTCTTGTTTAACTTTTAGGGAGAATTCTCAAAAATGTGCGAATTCCCTTCACCTTAGAGACCGTCAGCAACTTTGCTGGATTTTGAGGACTTGATATTTTTTACCTGGAGAGAGTGTGACCCTTTTTTTCCCACTCTCTCATGAATTTTGATATGTGTTTTACCTCTGTGTTTTCTTGGTTATGGAGTCTAACCAACTCCATAGGCATAATCTTTTGCAATTGTGTCACACAGCACCCTCAATGCAGTTACACAGGGAAGCCTTTCAGTCTGGGATAAACTACTGTTTCTCAGAGTAAGTAAAGTGAAATTGACTTTAGTAGTCCTTTTAAATTCCTAGACCCAGCACACCCTATCTTACAATAGAGTGCTGGAGGGGTTACCTAGTATCCCCTGTGTCTAGATACTCATGTAGCAGTCAAATGCTACCCTTTCCTCTCAGAATGACTGGTGGCAGTGGTTTTACAACGAACTACTGTGATTTTTCCCGACCGTGAACTTTTCGTAGCTTCCGTAACGTTAAATCGTGGGAGCCATGTTTTTCAAGATGGCGTCTGAGCCCCCCTTTGTCAAAACAGGTCCCGGTCTTTTTTTGCCATTTCTTTTTGGAACGGTCCTTCTAGTGTTTTTCTCTACGCGCCAAACCAGGTTTGGTCTCTTTGTTAATTCGCCTTTGGCGGGCTTCAGGAGTGAAGACCGCCTCTGGCGCCCAAGTGTCTGGGGTGGGCCTGAAGTGAGGGAGGTGCTTGAAACTCCCTGTGCTTATTCTCCTAGGAGACCCAAATGCACTCTGTGTTGATTGGCTGGCTGACTGTCCGGCAAGGACAGCCACCCTGCTGGGTGAGTGACGGCTAAGCTAGAATGAATGGGAGAGAACTGAATAAAAGGCGGGTCTCTTGGCTTGGAAGGCAGAGTTGACCACTGGACGAAGGAACCAAAGAAGAGCTTGAAGAGGACAGCTGCTGCAACTCCTGGACCATTGGTTTGCCCGGTGAAGCCCTGCTGCAGGTCCAAATCGCCAAGTTCTAATCGACAGAGAAGCACTGAAAGGACGACTTCTCCCTTTTGAGTTGGTGGGACTAATCAACTCCAAAGTAAGCCACCTGGACACCCATCTCGGAGCTGGTTGAATTTTCTCAGAGTTGCTGCAGGAAACCACAGGACCAGGGAGAGGGACACCAGTTTATGTGCATTGCTTACTGCCTCCGGAATTGAAGTTTGCCCATTGCAAGCTTTTTGACCAGTTCCAGTGCAGTAGTCCCCTGACGTCCTCCTTCTTGTCCCCACGACTGAGGCCCAGGAACAGCGAGATCTGCAGGAACTGCCAGGAAAAGAAGTCATCAGCTGCCTCTTTTTCTTCATTGTAAGGTATTGTGAAACAAGACTGAGAGAACTTACCTCTTGCAGTGAAAGTGCTTGAAACTTTTGCAACTTGCAGGCGTAATCAGCCATTGATTCAACATATGATTCTTCTTTTTACAAACTGCTTCTTAGAACTTTAGCAGAGACTTTACTGTTTACTTACCAGAACCGCTTTATCCTACCCAAGACTTTAGGCCTACCCTATTGAATTGAATTGAATTGAATTGACTCTTCTGGTGAACTCATTATTTGCACTGTCTAAGAATAATTGTTGTCTTTCATGTTCTGATAACTCTTTCCCTTTTACCTACCTTTTTTTAAGAAGTGTACAGTACTGAAGTATATGTGTGTATGATTATATAATTGACACCTAATGAATGTTCTATAACTGATAAATTAATATGTTTTTATCCAAGAAACCTTGAGTGTAAGTTTATTTGAACATCTGTGATTGTAGATCTCTGTGTAACATCCTTACTGCTCACATTCCCCTCTTGCCTGACTGCTTAGGCCCGCTACCAAAACTGTGTAGTACAGGCTTATACCAAAGGTTGGTTTGCTTACACCTGTATTCATAATTGTGTGTAGTGTTCTCCGAGGGTACTGCGTACAAACGTTTGCCTAACATTAACTTTCACCCAAATAATGATGCATCCTTCTTCAAACAAACAAAACCATAAAAAAGGAGGTAAAAACGCAAACACAGGGGCAATTACAAAATCAACCTACGGATACTCCTTCCAAATTGAAGTTTGTCAATGCAGACGAACTACGGCCTTGTTTTACATCCGCAAACGGGGCGGAGCACACTCAACATCTCTTCTCGCACAAAGAAAAAATCTGTATTGGCAGGAATGTACAAAAAGAGCCCCTTTGTTTGAAGTCTGTCAACGTTACACATTGTCCTTGCCCCTTCCCGACATTTTGTATATTCTCTCTATCGCACAGTACTTCCTGCCCAAGCTCGGCTAGCCTCCACTCTAGGTCGTCACAATTAACCTGTAGTAGTCAGTCTAGTGCTAGAGGCATTGGCCTTGGAGCTTAGGAAGCTGGGATTGTCGCACTCCATCACTCTGGGGCTGTCTGGAAAGCCTTTGCCCTCCGTGGACATATTTGGCCTGGCTGCTCAGGCTCTGTCCTGAGCTTTGGCCTCACCACCAGAATGCTGTTAGACACCTGTTCGAACAAAGTACATTTTTCAAACCCCTCGCGATGCTGCTCTTCAACAGTGGAGCTTGAGGCTACCACACATGGAACACTATTGGGTTCTAATTTCTACATTCCAAATATAGATACATCTATACAGAATCATTTTACTGACCATTAATGCCATGACAAGTTTTACATCATCTTATTTATCCTGTGCTGGCCTGTGTAGCCATACACCCAAGATCTCTATTTGCAGTGCGATCATTGTGGGTTTTTGTGGACTATTTTGTCATAGTGGCTGGATTAATGAAAAATCGTTATTGTACTACACCAGTTATAGGCTGCATGGATGGCTTTTATTTTTGTTTTCATTGTGCGAACACACATCTGCTGCTCACACGCACCGTATGTCTCTCTCTCTACTGACTTGAACTTCGGTTCCCGAGGGCGTTCAACCTACCAGCGCCTTGAGATCATACCAATGGTACATAAGGCACTATATAAATGCAAAATAACATAACATACCCGGAGGCACATGTCACAGATATCCCAGCCAATACCTTTGAATGCTGGATCTGCAGCACCTCTTCCATACATTTAATTGCCTCCATCCCCCCGAAACTGGGCTCAGTTGCAATGAAATGGCTGGGTTATGCAGACGACATTGCAGTTCTTGACTTGACTCCACGGGGGCGTGCTGGCCACCCTGAACAACCTGAAGGAATACACTGACTGCAATTCTATGGTGGTGAATACACTGGAGACCAAAATCCTGGTATTCTGCCTGCCCAGGAAAAATAAAGCAAGCAAAGTGTGCGATGGGCGGAATACACATTGAAGTGGTTAACAACTACAAGTACTTGAGGCTGCACCTTGATAACAATGTACAAGGTTCAGTGCACTTAGACTATGTCCGTACCAGAACCTCTATCCTTACTGGCACCATTATTTCCCTAGCCAATAAAGCAGGAGGGTTTTCAATTGATCCATTGCTCAAACTCTACCAAGCTAGGGTGTCCTCTACTATCTTTTATGAAGCAGAACTATGGCCCACGCAAAATCTCACAATGGTCAGCAAACTTGAGCGTACCTTGTTAAAAGGTTATTAAGTCTACCACAGCTTACTACTATTGATATGGTCTTCCTTGAATAGAATGTGTTGCCTATAGCCTCAAGAATTAAATCGAGCTACCTGCTTACAGCGTGAAAGCTCGCAAATGTACCAACTCAAACACTCATGAGACTTATGCACATGACATATCCACACGAGCAGCATTAATGCCAAAGAACCACTTGGCCAAAATGAACACACTTAACAACAATTGGCCACAGCAAGGAGACTTAACGTTAGGCATGACACTAAGCACATTTAAGAACCGACTCACGGAGTTGCTGAGAAAGAAAAGCTTAGAGCAGTCGATGGCTAACGTAGCAACCAAAAATCATGCATCTGAATGTTACCGGCATATCCAAGATCGGAACATTCAGCCCCATATATCCAACACTTTATTAGTAATTCCCTTGTCTGGGACTATATTAAATTTAAATTCAACACCGTCAGGACTAGGGAGGTTGAGGGTGCATTGTATGATATCCGAAGGGAATATAAGGAATACCGGCTGTGTGGGACAGGTATCCTTAAAACAGTAAAACATTTACTGTTTGAGTGCGAGGCTTTGGGGGTACTGAGACAAACTACAGAGCTGCCTATAGGTATGAAGGACGCGGAAAGGATGAATGGAGGATGGGAGCTCTTCCGAATAGGGTACAGTGAAGCGTGCATCATTTACTTCACACTTTTGTTGAGGAAGATCTCAATTATCCTGGAAATCTGAAGATGAACTCTGTCACCTCTGGACACCTCTGGACAAGGCCATGATTGCCCGTACCAAGTCAATGGGGCAGCCCCAGGCTAGCATGTCGTACTTGCAAAGTGCTGGGTAAAGTGCCTAACCCAATTAGTTTCCGTTACTGCCGGTATCATACTAGCCATTTGGTATACATCATTGTTTTTTAATAATGTCCATAGGTCTCTCGTGTTCTTCTTTTGTTATTAATTTCATAATTTCCTCAGCATCATATTGTACCCTTTGGACCTTAGTAAACAACAACCAGTTTATATATTGTTGTTTAATTTTGTTCACTAGATTAAGCCTATCCTCCCCATCCAGGAGATTGAACCTTCTAAGGTCAGCACGAAAGCTTTTCCTTTCCCCCACCTGTTCTTTATTATAATGTTGGAGTCTCTTTACCCCATGGCGGGGGCCTAGACAAGGCTTTGTTTGGAACTGCAGTAAATCCCATCCTAGTTCAATGTGGCCCCCTTAGCCAGTACTAATTGCCGAAGACCCTCCACAATATCAGGCACGTCCCCAGGAACAATTCTCAGCCTATTATTATTACCCTGGTTTATCTGAATGTTCTCAATGTTCATCCTAACCTGAGAGTCTCTACTCTGGTTCCATTTTAACTGTAAGAGTTGATGATCACTATTCCCCATCGGACTTGCACAAAATCTGGTAACCCATGTATTTACACTACGGGAAACAAAGTAGTAATCTAGGCAAGAGTGCTGTTTGCCACTAGACCACATATTCTCCCTTAGTTGTCAATTTATCATAAAAATGCCCTGCTCTTTCAGTTCGTTAGTCCATAATAAGCCCTTCCCCCCCCCCAAATTCGCCAAGGTTAATATCATCCCCTTCACATCAAAGCATCTTAGGTTAAGGTCACCACAGGCTTCAACGTGGGGATTTGTATCTTTTATATTTTTTACTTTTATATTTTTTATTTATTTATTAGTAATATACTTATATCAAGCGGCTTTGTATATACAACATAAAATTACAAACATACACATCAAGAAGATTATAATTCCATTTTAAATCCAGATAAAATCAGTTAGCAATTTCGAAACTAATTACCATACAGGTTCGGTTGCTCATTGACTGTAAACGGTAACAGCATAGACATTTAAAATCTAGGAGACATCGCTAAAACATATTTCTAACATTTCTATATTAAACTAAAGCTTTAAAAATCATCTGTATTTTCAAGTAAAACTTCACCATATGATACATAAAATTAACATCATCGCCCTTCTTAAAAATTGACCATATTTCAAAACTTTTGCCACAATCCAACACCTTATCTATCATAGACATTATGGTGTTAATAAAAGATAAATCACTCATAGACACGGGATTCAATATAGATTAAATATCACCAGAGACACTTTTGGTGCATCCCCAGATCTTTCCCAGATCACAGGAACAATTTGGACATAGGGTTTCGGATTTAGAGTTTCCAGGATTTTTAAACCTCTACCCACTTTTATCAGGGTCAGAAGCCCTGTTGTCCGGCGTCCCACTGCATTCTTTTTAGCCGGATTGAAGCTGACCTCAAAACCACCACAAACGGGGGAAACGCAAAGCCAGGTATCTTGCATACAGAGAATGTCATATTTTTTTAGATCCACACCCTCGTTATGAAAAAGATGGTTGTGACCCCTCGTGTTCCGGCTGCCGCAAAGAAGAAGGGGTACCAGATCCTCCTTTTTTGAATATTCTCAGTCCTTTGAGCAAAGGTCCCAGCCAGCCATGACCAGTCTTGTCTGCTCTTCTTTTGAGTTTTCTGATCGTGGTCAATCTTTATCTTCCTTTTTCCTTGTATAGAGCAGTCTGTTGTAATTTTTATCAGTGAGAGATCTCTTCCCTCTATGGCTGAGGTTTTTTGATTGGTGCTACGCATAGTCAGAGGTAGCTCTGAGTATATCTTCCTCTTATGGGACTTCACTTCCACTCCCATCTTCAGCTTTCCAGGATGGAGATCTCCAGTCGTCTCTCCCCCGGGTAACCCTAAGAAGGCATTCTCTGATATCTCAAATCCCAAAGGGAGCAAATCCCCCACTGCTTCTAGAAGGATGTTTCGCACCAAGCTAGAATGCAGATGGAGGATGACTCAATCCAGCTGCTTTTCATTAACAAACTGGACTATCTTCAAGTCCTCAGATTTAATATTTCTTTGCTTTGAGGCACAATGTAGGATACTCAGAACATTTTCCCGATTTATGATTTGACCATCTTTAGTAGAGCTTCATTCGATTGTCAGCGATAGGGGGGGTGTTTCATCATTGTCTTGAGACGTCGTAGGTTTTTCTTTCTTTCTTTCCACAATCAAGCCTCTTTTCAGATTTTGTTTTCATCATCCTCCATTTTCTTCTTTCCTACAATGTGCATAAGCCTCGGGAATCCAATTCACTTTCTGATAGTTTTTGGGGAAGATGTAGGGGGCCCTACCGGGAGTTAAAGTATTTTCTGCCGTCGTAGAGGGTGATACAATTCTGTGACTCTTCACAATAGATCATTTAATCAGCCACCTCCCCGCCATAGTTTCTCGTCTGAATATGTTGAAAGATCCAAACAGTAGAGCATCTCTTCATCCATCACCATCTCTTCATCCATCACCATCTCTTCTTTATCCAGATCAATAGTTCTATCCGGTCTTAGCTCCTCTCTTTGGACGGCCGACAGGTTATTTTTTCACCTGTTTGGTCTGCTTTATTTTCACAGGCTGTCAACTTGCGCATAAATGCCCTTGATACATTGGATTTGGTTTTGTTGGAGCTTTACTGATTTTTTGTTGTCTTCTGTAGGATTCCATCCCCCCTTTTCATTGTTTTTCTTTTTTGGCTTCTCAAAAATCTCAAATGGTTTAGAACACATACCAGTACGATTTACCCCTTCTGCGGGTTCACTCGTAATCGTCGCTTCAACCATCATTTCATCTTCACCAATTTGTGCGTTGTTCCCAGCTATCACTGTAATATGCGAGTTCAAAGTCAGATCTGTAGGCGGGGGATCCCCTGGGATCATAGCCCTCTCTTCAAGGGTGGTATCTTTCTGTTTTCGATCATTTCCAGCGACTGTCGCTTCATCCAAAGGTCTAGACGTGAACTGCTGGTGCTCTGTTGGATCAATCCGGGGGAGGTTTGACATTGGTCGTTCTTTGGTCATCCGAACGTTCTCTTGGGCCACTCTCGCCCATTTCAAAATCTCAGGGATAGAATTATCAGAGTGGTTTTATCATTAGCCTCCACTCTTGCAAAATCAAACAACCTCTCCTGCCATTGGGCTGATAGTTTGGCTTCTTTGTCCAATCAACATCGACAGCTTCTGAGAAGGACTCTAAAAATATCAGTTTCGTATGAGCCATGGCCAGCAGGGTCGCTTCGTCTTTGATCGTCAGTTGATGGACTCATATAGATCAATGAAAGGGTTTAGTGCCACTGACTCAACATTATAACATTCTGTATATTTTCCAAAGGTGGGATTGCCTGTTGATAGTCCCTCGAAGCCCTATTACGTGAATGCATTGACCCAACTCAGGAGTTTGGATCCCTATGAGCGCACATCTCTACCCTCCATTGTCTCTAAGGGGATAGGAGTCTGGTAATCGTGCATCTCTAATGCAGGTTCAGTGTCTTCTACATGTTTTTAAAGGTGTAGTATTGGGTTCTACTCGTATAGAGAGCGACTTAACTTTGAACCAAGGTGCTGCCAACCTTCTTTCAGTTTGGCTTCCATCTTCCGTCTTTTTATTGTTTATTATTGGCGCCAGAGAGAACTTGTTGACTTCACTAAGTCTTCTCTGCCCTTGCATTGTGGTTTGGATATCTGCTATATCTCGCGAAAGTCTAGCAGCGATAGCAGAGTGTTGCCTTTCAAGACTACTTCGATTTAAGCTTATAGACAACCCTACTCTTTGTGTTACTGGATTTGCAGGAGAGTTTGTTTGTGCATGATCCAGGGAATTGGGACGTGTGAACACCTCCTCCAGAAATGCATGATGCCCTGATAACCAGAAACTTCCTGCCAAAATGGGAATTCTTATTCGTTCTCTTCATCTTCAAGTTCATTAGAGCCCTCGTCGGCGCCCTCAGTACCAGTGCATATCGCTATTAGCTCTGAGGTAGGTGGAAATGGCTGAGGATCCCTTGTCTTTCCCATGGGAGTTTGTCCAATAGCCATCTAGGTATGACAAACTCTTATTCTCCCACATACTTCAGGCTAATTTTTCTCAATTTCGAGTCTCCCATCACTGGGCATGTTCAAATCAGGATGTAGGGTTGTGTACGTGCCACCCATTATGTCAGGCACCTTGTGAGGCTCATAGTGTCCTGTGGCGTTGTTTATGGCCGACTCTATAGAGTCACTAGGCATATTCGCTGCACCCCCCAGAACAGTCGAATCAGCCGAGTCAGGAACGCAGCGGGAGGGGACCAATGAAGTCTAGGCGGCAGGGTGAAAAGATCTGAGGCAGTAGACTGTGCTTCCTCAGGCTTTCTTCCCTGTCTGCGAGTAAACTGACCTTTCGGTGACATGTGCACCGCTTTGCTGACCCCACCGCCTCTTAAGTGTCAGATATCTATAGCAGTAGAATATAGATGAGGGGTGATCGTTTCCAGGTCGTACCCAGGGCAGCAGAGACACTGCTGGCACCAATGAGATTCCCACTCACACAAATGGGCTTCAGCTTTGTTGGGCGTTAGAATCTGGGTAGATAGTTCACCATGGTCCACAGAGAGTACTGACAGTGCTGGCCTTACCAGAGATCATTTTTGTACCGTCCTGTAATGTATACCATCCAGATCCCGGCCTCGAGCTTCACTGTTCCACACTTCAAGGCTGCCCAGATTGCACCACTCCGTGGCTCGCTCCGTGAGGGGAATGGTGTTTTGTATACTTGCTCTGCCTCCAAAGGAATAGAGAGTACAGACTCTCAATACAGTCACTGCCAGACTGCACCACCCTCCCTAACACTCGTCCCCCCGGGCCCCAGACTAGGGACAGGAGGATCCCCTGCTGGATGACTCTCTTGATCCAGTTGGTCACACTTTCTGGAGAGACCATCAGCGTCTGGCCTGTGATCAATAGTGAAGTCAAAGCTGTGTAGGTTTATGGACCACCTAAGCAATTGTGCGGTTTCACCTTTCATCTGCATCAGCCACTATAAGGGTTGTTGGTCAGTTAGAATCTTGAAAGTAGTTCCTTAGAGGTATTGTCTGAATTTCTTCAGGGCTCATACAATAGAAAAAGTTCACGTTCAATTTTGGCCCACTTGATTTCCCTATCTTTAGTTTTCTATTAGTAAAGCAGATGGGGTGCTCCCTGCCTTCGCTATCAAATTGACTCAAGACTGCTCCTATCCTTGTGGTGGAAGCATCAGTCTGGACTAAGAAGGCCTGAGTATAGTCTGGAGCTTTACAGAGGGCATCTTTCAGCCTCTTGAAGGCCTTTTCACAGTCTTCATTCCACTTGACCTTTTTGGGGTACTTTGGAGAGAATACAGTATTCAGAGGAGAAGCTATGGTCCCATAGTTCTCAATGAAGTTCCTGTAGTAACTAGTAAGTCCTTGAGTTTGAGTAGTTGGAGTGGCCCAGTCTTGTACAGCCTGTACTTTGCTGGGTAAGGGGTTAATCTCCACTACTCCTACCACCTCATGACCAAGGTAGACCACTTTCTCCAGCATGGGGTCTGGCATGCATTCACATGCTCATGAATATTCCCCGTCGTCAGGCTGGGAACCCTCCGTAAAGAAAAAAATCAATTTGTTTCATTTCTGAACTGTCTTTCTCCTAATAACCAATCACTGAGCTCTGGGTCATACTGCCCCTAGCCAATAGCTGCCCTCTACCTAAGCCCCTCCTCTGGCAGCCATCTTCAGATTGTTACCGCACGTTCAAGTGTTGGTAGTCCTCGTGTTTAGCTCTTGAGCGTTTACTGCGTTTTTTGCTTATTGGAAGAGTATTACTTAATTTTTCGGTCAATCGAGCCTTGTGCTCCATCAATTAACCTTCCGATTAACGGCAACCTGTTTTTCTGATTCTTCTGTGCCCCTCAAGGGCGGATTCCGTCGAGTTTCTTTCTTCGAGGCTGCCAGAAGATTCTCAGGCCTACGCCGCTTGGGCCATGTCGGAGGAAAAGGATTCAACTCCCCTGTTCAGGATTTGCTCCAGCTGCGGCTTGCGGAATGTCTTTTCGGACGACTAGCATTCCGAGTGCCTATACTGCCTGTACTGGGCGCACAAAGAGATAGCCCCTTGCACAATGAAGGATCGGCACAGGCGGGTGAACAAGTGGCTACAGGCCAAGGCCCCTGCTCTGGGTGGGTCCCAGCAGCATGCCTCTCCAGGTTCCAAGAAGGCTGAGCAGGCTTTTAAGTCCTTTGAGGGTGCCCCTCCCACGGGGGTCCAACAGAAGGCTAAGCACTGTGAGTCCACTGCCACCGGGAGTGCTGTTGCGATGGGCTCCTCGGAGGCGGGGGTGCGTTCGATGTCTGCAGCCTCTGTCACCAGTCAGCGCTCAAGATCTTGGGCCAAGAGGAAGTCGGACCATCTGGGCAAACTCAAGGAGAGGCCCAAGTCTGCCCTACCGGAGAAGTCCAAGGGGTAGCAGGGCTCGAACCCTCCCCTAAGGAGAAGGCCAAGAAGGACAAGGCTCAGGTCCGTGTGCACCCAGCGAAGGCCCAGCCTTCCATCTAAGGGGTGGCAGCGTCTCTAGCGAAGGCCGCCGAGATGACCCTGCAGGACGCGACCCATAAGGCCAGGGTGTCCCTTCCTCCCAGGAGGGAGGCTGCGTTCTGGCCCATAGAGAAGACCCCAGAGAAGAGGATGCCTGTCATCTCCCCGAGACCTTCACTGCTGGAAACAAAGAGTGGTGGCCCTCCAGGGTACGGATATCGCCTCTGAGGAGAAGCTCACCGGTCTGCAGACCATCCAGGAGGAGGGAAACGTAGGAAGCAGACCCTAGGACGAGTGTGCCGACGAAGGTGACGACGGCAAGGACACTGTATTGGAAGAGCAGCAAGGCGACGATGGCCTGGGCTTCCAGCCGGTGCCCCAGCGGCCTATTCTGCCGGCACCTAAGCTGCCACCCCCACCTCAGGTACCTCCTAGAGACCTCTCAGTGGACATCCTTTCAGCACTGCATATGCTGGTATCGGAGATCCAGACAAGGATGCCTATTGTGCCGGCTGACACTCCCATGGGGGAATCCTCAGCCAAGAAGAAGAGGATACATCCTCCACCTCTCGCCCCCCCTCTGCCACCCCACCTCCAGCCCCCCTCCTACTCTCACCCCCTCCCTCCCCGAGGGACGAGACTGATCCAGACAAAGCGACGACGGGCACGGACGACGACAGCGGTTTAGGGGACCTCCCGTTACCACTGCCCAGATCTTCGCCACCGGATGAGATTGGCTCGTTCCACTCGATGATCTCCAGAGCGTTGAAACTTTTTCAGCTCGCTCCGGAAGAGAAGAAGAAGGCGGGCTTCTTATATCAGCGCAGAGAGGCGAAGAGCAAGACCATCCTCTCGGTCCCACTCCTGGACGCCATTTGGGACGAGGGGTTGTCGCTCATGAAGAACGCTTCCACAGCCCTGGCGAAGAGGGATCGCCTTGAGAAGAAGTACAGGGTGCCGGACTCCACGCCCAAGTGCTTACGGGCCCAGCATACCCCGGATTCTGCAGTGTCCGCGGCGGCCAAGAAGAAGTCCTTGGTGGGTTCGGCCTCAGCGGCTGCCATCCCACCGGACAGCGAGGGCAAGAAGTTAGATACAATGGGACGACGGGTCATCTATTCTGCAGCAGCTACCATCAAGGCCATCGTGGCTCGTTAGGACCGGGAGTTGTGGTTCAAGATCACTCCCATCCTGTACTTCCTTCACGACGACAAGAGGTTGGAAGGGTTGGAGATCCTGCAGGAAGGCGAGGTGGCGTCGGACCATGCCATCACAGTGGCCACGGACATTGCCATCGCGGTGTACCTCCAGATGGGCAACAGCGTTTGCCCTCCTCGCCGTGCCTGGCTCAAGGCCACCAACTTTCGGCAGGACGTTCAGTCGTAGGTGCTGGACATGCCCTTCAACTTGGACAATTTGTTCAAGGAGGCTGTGGATGAGTCTCTCCAAGATATACTAAGGGGGGACCCCTTCAAGTTGCTTACTCCCTAAGGTAGTAAAGGCTTCTCTACCATCAAAGAAGGGTTTACAGAGACAAAAATACAAATAGCAAAGGTAGAGAAAAATGTAATCAGCTTCACCAACATATTATCACAAAATACACATTTTATTAATCTTCAATAAAAAATATCATAAAA
The DNA here is from genome assembly GCF_040938575.1 of Ambystoma mexicanum. Lineage (NCBI taxonomy): Eukaryota > Metazoa > Chordata > Amphibia > Caudata > Ambystomatidae > Ambystoma > Ambystoma mexicanum. The sequence goes on from NC_090921.1 coordinate 1,346,698,960, forward strand.
ACACAGATGTTAAAAAAGTTTTAAAAAATACATATATAAAGTGCAAGTGACACAAAAACTCAATGGTAACAAATCAATTGTGACAGTTAAACATCAGTCTTTGGCTAGACTAGAGCGCAACTCCTGTAGTACAACTTCATATGACATGTACAGGAGAGGAAAAACGTTTTGGTCAATGACAACGCCAACGTCCTCCTCCGAAGGTCTTGGAGCGGCCCCTGTTGTTCTCCTGGGCCGAAAAGCGGGAGGGCTGGTGGTAAGAAGAGGAACCCCCGCTGAACCCCTTGGAGGAAGTACGGCTTCTGCATTATGCCGCATTACACCAGCTATTAGAACATCTGGTTTGTGTATCTGAGTCTTCATTGACCAAAACGTTTTTCCTCTCCTGTACATGTCATATGAAGTTGTACTACAAACGATTAGAGCTGAGGGTCCTCTTTTTTAGGGGGCTGTGTGGCTGAGGACCAAAAACAGATATATATAGAAAAAATGCCAATGGACAGCTTCCCACCTACACACGCACTAAGTGGGTCTAGTTGCAAAAAGTGCTACCAATCATGTTGGTCGATGGATCAAGACAGGAACAATAGAGATAAACATTTTTTAATTAATAAGTATAAAACACTCGGAACAATTTCCGTATAAAAAAGACGAAAAAACATTTTGTTTACACAAGATATCACATAAAACAACATTTTGTGAAAATCACTGATTGCGCTGAATGAAAACTACCATGATTCCCAAGTTCTAACAAATTTGTGAGGTTAGTAAGGGTGTGTGGTGGACATTTCGGATGTCTCTCATTCATATAACTTGTCCTTGGCTCTGTCGACACAGAGAAATGTGTTTCTGGGAACTAGCGACAATTTTTTATGGAGCACTCTATAGCCGACTTAAACCGCTATTAGATGTGTGCTGAACCCGTCTTCAGGACGTTAAATGGTGACATCAGTATTTTGGATGTCAAGAAAGGTTCATTGGTTGACCCTTCGCATTATGGCAATCTAAAAACCAACAAAGTAAGGAATAAAAGCTTCACCGAAGCTGTTTATTTTATTGTGCTATTAATGCAACCCTAACTCTTTCCCTACATGGGGCACACTATTCGAACCCTGCATGATGTTTCTGACCCTAGGAAGCGCTGATGCGCCGACTGCAGCCAGGGAATACATGGGGACTGTTCTCGCCCTATATCAAACAATGGAAAAATTTCCACAATAACATTCCACAATAAATTTTATACATACAAATTTCATACAGCTATGGGTAGTTAGCCCAAACAGTTAAAACCAAAGCAGTTACGGGAAAACCATTTCCCGACTGCACCCTTGGATGAAACAGGCAGGTCACGTGGGACTCGGCGTCAGAGAATCTGACAATTTAATTGCCCTCCGTGAGGTGTGTCTGGTTGATCCATGTATTCCCTGGCTGCAGTTGGCGCATCAGCGCTTCCTAGGGTCTGAAACATCATGCAGGGTTAGAATAGTGTGCCCCATGTAGGGATCCCTACAAACTGAGGAGTACTATACACCGGAGGCCAAATTGGTGAGACGGAATGCCTATCTAGCTAATCCACCAGGTGGATATAAGAATCAGAGAAACAACAGCTCTGCCTCCTCTAACAATTCTAGCAATGGGTCTAACAACGGTGCCCAGGGACAGGGCAACAGAGGTCAAGGCCGACCAAGACAGCAGGTACACTTCAACCCACAAGGTTTCCAGGGAAACTATGGAGGGGGTTTCATGCAACCACCACAACAACAAGCACCCCATTTTTTAGGCCCGCGCGGGGGCAACAGAGGCAGGCCCAGGTGGCTGATGTTCTCACCGAGGGTGACGCAGCGCAACAGGGGGCAGAACTTCCCACAGCCAGCATTTCCTTAATTATGAATTTCTCACGACACCAACTAACTGATGCCGAAGAACAAATACTACAGAAGGGTTTATCATTTATTCCAACGGCCAGGTATGACCCGTTCCAGACTCGCATAGAGCTAATACAGCTCATGCGGAAAATCCGGTTGAAACAATTTTTTACAGATCACGAAGAATCACAATTGGCTGAAGATACTGGACTCTGACCACCGGTGAAGTTCATTCCACCGTCATATAGTAATACACCCGAGTCAATAACCTTTGAGCAAGTTCTAATGAAAAAATTAGAAGTACTAGAACAAAGTCTGCCATTCATTAATAACTGTACAAAGGAGCAATTGCTAGCATTGAATGATCTGGCCAAGAATGACGCCATGATAATAAAACCGGCTGATAAGGGTGGAGGGACGGTGATAATGAACCAGGAAGACTATGAGATCATGGTTGACAACCTTTTGAAAGATGGCAGAAGTTATCGCAAATTGCCAGGAGACCCTACGCAAGCCATTTGTAATCTAATTGCTCCTCTGGTCGAAGAAGCACTAGCAGAAGAATTAGTGACCAGTAAAAAAGCTGCTTTTCTCACACAGCCACACCCAAGAATCCCCGCTTTTTATGCCTTACCTAAGGTTCACAAGGGTATCTCCCCAATTCCTGGGAGACCCATCGTGTCAGGAATACTATCGATTTTGGAACCTCTGTCACAATATGTTGACTGGTTTCTGCGGGATGACATACCGAAGATGACCTTGTATGTCAAGGATTCCACGGCAAAGCTTGTCCTTATTGACAACTTGCCTTTCAACAGCACCAACCAGTGGCTAGTAACCATGGATGTGGAATCCTTGTATACTAGTATACCTCAATTGGAGACTACTGAAATGGTTATACGGCACCTTTCACAGAAAGGCGACCTCAGGAGCGGCCATGTTGAATTTATTACGGCCCTCACAGAAATAGCATTAACCAAAAATGTCTTCCTCTGTAATGAGAAATTCTATCAACAAATTTCTGGAACAGCAATGTGGGCTACATTTGCCCCCAGTTTGGCGAATCTTTATGTAGATCACTTCAAGAAAGAAATCTTCGAGGGGATTGGGTCCTCCGACGTATTCCATATCTGACATGTAATCACCACAGCTGTGCTGCTTCGGAAACTTTTTTCTGCGTCGATGCGCCGTCGTCGAGGACCTCCTCCGACGTCATCCGATGTGATAAGTAGGACGCACGACGCCCGTAGCCTCAGTTCCATTTTTTTTCCGCGAACGTGTTGCTTCGTGAATCTCGGTTAACGCCTCGACTCTTTGGAGTTCTGTTCTTCTCGGTTCTTCGAACCTGTTCGTTTTTGTGAAAATCCTTCGTGTGAAGATGTCTTCTACTTCGTCTTCGACCCCGCGTCCGGGCTTCAAGAAGTGCGGGGAGTGTGGGTCCAAGATGTCGGTGACGGACTCGCACGACGCCTGCCTCTGGTGCCTCGGGGAGGCCCACGACACGGATGACTGTATCCCACTGCCAGTCGCTCACGTCCAAAGCCTTACGCGAACGTAAGAAGTTGTTGTCGGTAGGTCGGGTGTCCAAGCCCCGGAAGTCGAAGTCTGCGGGGCTTTCGACGGATGATTCGAGAGGTGACTCTCCGCGTCATCGTCAGAAGTCTCGTGGGTCTCCTTCTAGGAGTCGGTCTCGCCACTCCTCAGCCTCTTCGAGGCATTCTCGGAAGCGCCGACACCGGTCGTCTTCCAGGTCCTCTTCGGAGGACCCTGCCCGGCACGTCGCTTACGCCACCAGCCGTGCGACGCCCGAGGAATGGGCTTCCTTCGGGAAGAAAATGCTGTCGATTCTCGAGTCGCAGGGTACTAAGCCGTCCGCGCCTCCGAGTGGGTCGGTCGTGAGAGGTCGAGAGACACCGCTCGCAAGAGTGGTCGGCACGAGTCACGGGAGAGGTCCCGTTCGGACAAGGAGACTCGTTCTCGACGTACCCGTTCCAGGTCCCGGTCCTCGACGCGTTCGAGACCGTGTGCACCTGTGAGGTCTTCGAGGAAGACATTGATGTCTGAGGCGTCGAGGGCGTCGACAGGCTTTCTCGAGGCTCCGAGGAAGTAGTCAAAGCCGTCGACGCTCAGGTCGTCGAAGGACACGCTCGGGGCTCCGGCTTCGAGGGCTGTGTCGACGCCGCCGATTTACTCGACGTCGACGCTGATTTACTCGACGTCGATCCTCTCGGCGCCGATGCCTGTTCTCTCGACGCCGGCGCCGATTCGCTCGACGCCATCGGCGCATTTCGTGTCGGAGGTACCCTGTGGCACGGGGGAACCCCCTAGGAAGGCTCTGGTTAAGAGCAAGCACTCTCGGGTGCCTTCTTTTCGTCACCTGGAATATATTTCAGAGGCGGATGAGGATTCTGATGGCCTGGTTCCTAGTCAGGTTCCAGATGAAATTGTCTCGGGCCATAGTCAGTTTGATGATTTGAGGCAGTCACTGCATGATGCCAGTGGACTGGACACCTCTCCGGAGGTGGAGTTTTGTAGGCCTGAGCCTGGCTCTCATGCCGATTCCTCGTACCGGTGCCTTATGGCTAGGGTTTCTGAGTACTTGGGATGGTCTGCTCCCCCAGGGGAGTTTGTGCAGGATGATCTAACGGACATCCTTGATGTTGGTCCCCCAACTGACCCGGTACTGCCGTTCCATATGGCTTTACAGAGAAGGGTGGCGGCGGCTTGGACTGCTCCGGAGAGTCTCCCGGCGGTGAGCAGGTCCTTGTCGCGAAAATACCGTCCAGCTAGTAGCGACCCCTGCTACTTGACCTTTGGTGGTGCAGGCGGCCACGGCCCCAGCAAAGCAGGCGTCGTACCCTACCATCCCTCCTGATCGGGACGACAAACGTTTTGATGGCTGGGCGAAGAAAGTGTTTTCTTCTGGTGGTATGGCGCTTCAGGCGGCCAACTCCGTTTCTGCCTTGTCTCGTTTCACACACACTCTGTGGAACTGTGTTGCGTTAGCGGCTGAACATATTCCCGAAGGGGACGAATGGGATGGTTTCCTTGCTATGGTCCAGGATGGTAAGGATGCCATGTGTGAGTCCGTTCAGTCGGGTTTGGACTTAGCTGAATGCGTCAGTAGGTCCATGGCGGCAGCACCGTGATACGCAGGTTTGCGTGGTTGCGGAAGTCGGGGTTTTCTCCTGATGTGCAGTCCCGGCTCCTCAACATGCCCTTTGACGGTGAACACCTTCTTGGCAGCAAGGCTGACGAGAGCCTTGAGAGGTTGCAGACCTCAAAAGCTGCAGCAAAGTCGTTGGGCGCTGCAGTTCGCCAACCTCTGCCTTTTCGTCCTAGGGGACAGCAGTGGAGGGGTGGTTCCTTTCGCTATTACTCGTCCTTCTGTAAAGCGAGAGGAGCTGGCAGTCAAAGAGGCCAACGCAGGGGTACCAGAGGTGGACGACAGGGTACCCGTGGTGCCAAGGCCGCTCGGGCAGTTGCCTCTTTGCCCTCAGGTAACGCCGCAGCCGCTCCCACTCAGTCATGAGGCCATGTCCCATGGTTCGCAGGTTGGGGGAAGGCTGGCGCAGCATCTTGTAGAGTGGCAAGCCATTACTTCAGATGTGTGGGTTCTGGAGATCATAACCCACGGCTACTGTCTTCCCTTTCGGCACAGGCCTCGCGACAATCCACCGGGGAATCTCTCTTTGCAGAGTCCGGATCCGCTCCTTGCGCAGGAAATTCAAGCCCTGCTGGAGAAAGGCGCAATAGAACTGGTGCCTGTAGTGGAGAGGAACAAGGGATGGTATTACCCTTATTTTTTGATTTCGAAGAAAGACGGGGGATTGAGACCCATAATGGACTTGCGCGGTTTGAACAAACTCCTCAGGAAGGACAAGTTCAAGATGGTTACTCTCTCTCAAGTCCTCCAGGCCCTTCAGCTTCAGGACTCGTTGGTTTCTCTCGACCTCAAGGATGCTTACTTCCATGTGCCGATCCATCCCAAGCACAAGAAGTACCTGAGGTTCGCGGTTGGCGACTCGCACTTTCAGTTTCGGGTCCTGCCGTTCGGATTGAACTCCGCCCCGAGGGTTTTCACCAAGCTCATGGTGGTGGTGGCAGCGCATCTCAGGCAAGGGGGGATTCACGTCTACCCATACCTGGACGATTGGTTGATCAGGGGGAGCTCTCCCGAGCATGTCCTGGATCATCTGTCCATCACCTGCCACTCCCTTCACAGGCTGGGCTTCTCCCTCAATTTAAAGAAGTCCCCTTTGACGCCAACACAGCGGCTCCAGTACATCGGAGCAGTGCTCGACACTTCCCTGGGGCAGTGTTTTCCTCCCCAGGTGAGGGCTCTTCACATTCAGCAGATGGTGCACAAGTTTCAACATGCCTAGACGCTCCCAGCGTTCGAGTTCTTGAGGTTGCTCGGCCTCATGGCATCCTGCATTCTTCTGGTGCCAGAGGCTCGCCTGCGGATGAGATCTTTGCAGTGGGCACTCAAGACGCAATGGTCGCAGTCCTCCGGCAGGATGTCGGACCCGGTTCAGGTGCCGCCCTCGGTCGCCCGGGACCTTCTGTGGGGGGCCGTCGAAGGCAACTTGATGAAGGGGGCTCCATTTTGGCTTCCCTGGCCGGAGGTGACGATCGTGACGGATGCATCCCTCACGGGATGGGGAGCTCATGCCAACGGGCTGACAGTCAGCGGTCGTTGGTCTCCGTCGGAGTCCAGACTCCATATCAATCTGTTGGAGCTGAGGGCCGTCAGGCTAGCCCTGAAGGCTTTTCTGCCGACTGTGCGAGGAAAGAATGTCCTGATCCTGACGGACAACACAGTGGCCATGCACTACCTCAACAAAAAAGGGGGGGCAGGGTCACTTCCTCTGTGCAGGGAGGCGATGCAGCTCGAGTTCTGGGCCATCCAGCAGGAAGTTTCGATCTCGGCAGTTCATCTGGCCGGAGACGAAAACGTGACGGCGGACGCTCTGAGCAGGCAGAGCGCGATCTCTCACGAGTGGGAGTTGGCTCAGGAGATTCTCCTGGATATCTTCGCCCTTTGGGGGACCCCTCAAGTGGATCTCTTCGCCTCCAGTGTCAACCGGAAGTGCGAAAGGTTTTGCTCGTGGGAATTTCCTCCAAAAGGAGCCTTAGGAGACGCGTTCGTGATGGAGTGGTCATTCCCGCTGCTGTACGCGTTTCCTCCAGTCCCCGTCATCCCGCAAGTGCTGTGGAGGTTACGGAAGTTCGGTTCCCGGATGATCCTCATTGCTCCGGCGTGGGCTCGGAGGACGTGGTACCCGGACCTTCTCGACTTGTCCATCTGCCCTCCACGTCGTCTTCCCTACCGAGACGATCTGCTCTCACGGGAGGGGGGTCAGGTTCTCCATCCAGAGGTCAGATCCCTCAACCTTCACGCTTGGCTTCTGAAAGGTTGAGGTATAAGGATTGGGACCTCCCTGAAGACGTGATGGAGGTGTTGCTTTTGGCCCGAAGGCCAGCAACAAAGTCTCTGTACCGTTGCCGTTGGCGTAAGTTCTGCGACTGGTGCAGAGTTCAGAATGTGGATCCTTTTGCATGTGACATCCCCATGGTTCTGTCCTTTTTACTTTCTTTGGCCCACAGGGGCTTGCAAGTGGGTACCATTAAAGGTTACCTGGCAGCGCTGTCCATCTTTAAGCGCTCGTCTGAAGAGTGTTCTTACTTTAAAATCCCTTTAATTTCACAGTTTCTGAAAGGGCTCACTAATGTGTTCCCTCCGTCACCTTTCCTGGTGCCCGGTTGGGATTTAAACCTTGTTCTTAAGTTTCTTATGGGTGCTCCGTTTGAGCCTTTACATTCTTGCCCTTTGAGGCGGTTAACTCTGAAAACTGTGTTTTTAGTTGCGGTTACTTCCGCTCGCAGAGTGAGTGAGTTACAGGCACTTTCAGTTAAGCCACCCTTCACTGTATTTCACAAGGACAGGGCTGTCCTTAGAGTTCGTCCTTCTTTTCTTCCGAAGGTAGTGACGGAATTTCATTTGGCCCAGAAGGTTGTTCTTCCGGCATTCTATCCTCCTCCGCATCCTGGTAAGGAAGAGGAGAGGCTCCATAGGCTTGATCCTAGGAGAGCTTTAAGCTTTTATGTTTTACGCATGTCCCGGGTCAGAGTGGACGATCAACTCTTTATTGGTTACGCTGGAAAGCGTTTGGGGCAAGCTGTGACGAAACAGACTTTGTCTCGCTGGATTGTTTTGGCCATCTCGGAGTGTTACCGCTTGGCGGGGTAAGGACCCACCGGCTGGCTTGCGGGCCCATTCTACCAGTGGTATGGCTGCATCTACTGCCCTGCAGAGGGGTGTTCCTATTCGCAACATCTGTGATGCAGCCACCTGGGCTTCAGTACATACATTTGTACGTCACTATTCCCTCGATTCCATCCGAGGACAGGATCTGGCCTTTGGCAAGGCGGTCCTTTGCTCTGCTATTTGATTGGCTATTCTAAATTTTGATTCTAAATTCTTTCCCTCCTCCTTGCTCTGGTACTGCTTTTGGAGTCTGTCATAGATATGGAATTCGTGGGAGGACCCAATCCCCTCGAAGAACAAGTTACTTTCTTACCTGGTAACGTTCTTTCGATGGGATGGTCCGACGACGTATTCCATATCGCTCCCGCCCTGCCTTCCCCGCTGCAGAATTTCTTTTGCGATTGCAGCTTACGTTCCGCAAGGCTTTGTGTCTGACTGGCAGTTGACTAATGTCACACGTTCTGGGGGAAAAAACTACAACTGAGGCTACGGGCGTCGTGCGTCCTACTTATCACATCGGATGACGTCGGACGTCAGAGGAGGTCCTCGACGATGGCGCATCGACGTCATCGACGCAGGACGCAGACGCCGAAAAAATGTTCCGAAGCAGCACAGCTGTGGTGATTACATGTCGTAGATATGGAATACGTCGTCGGACCATCCCATCGAAAGAACGTTACCAGGTAAGAAAGTAACTTGTTCATCTACCCCGCCACCAATCCATTTCTGAATAACATCAAAATGTGGCGGAGGTATATTGATGATATTTTTATCACCTTTGAGGGTGACAAGACAACACTACACGAGTTCCATCAATGGATTAATTAACAAAACCCCTTCTTGAAGTTTACTTTGGACTGTAGCAAAACAGAGACACACTTTTGGACCTCCATGTGGTAGCAGAAGATGGCGGTTTAATCTCCAAGGTCTACAAAAAATCTACTGACCGTAATGCACTATTAAATTATGGAAGTTACCACCCACGTGCTTTATGGGACAATTTGCCATCTGGGCAATTTTTACGCTATAGGCGGACCTGTACGAGAGTTGCCGATTACCAACAACAATCGGGAGAGCTAAAATCACAACTCCTACGGAGAGGATATTCTAAGAAAATTGTCAAAGATACCCAAAAACGGGCAAGGAATATACCACGGACTACTACCTTACAACAACACGGAAAACCCGCCCAAGGGACGTCTATTGTGGCAGTTTTAAGCTACTCCCCAATTTTCAACACTTTGAAAAGAGAAATTAAGAGGTTGTGGCCTATTCTTAATACCGGTAAACTGGAATTGACACTACCCACTTTTGCGATAAAACGGAGAAGGAACATCCGGGACAGTCTGGTCCACACCCTGAAAGACCCCAAGCGCGGTGCAAATGTCAATACTCTCTGGAATATACCCACTGCAGTGGGACATACCCCATGTGGGATGTGCAGTATGTGCAAACAGACGACAAGAAGTGTATCTATTGACATAGGGTGGAAGACACCGTGGATGCAGAGGCACCTAACAAATTGCAACAGTTGAGGCATCATTTATTTGATTAGCTGCCCGTGCAATTTGAAATACATTGGGATGACAACTCGCCCAATTAAAACCCGCCTAATCGAACATAAGTCCTGCATAAGGACCAAAGAAATCACTGCACCACTTGTGGTCCACTTCAATGCAGAACATCATACAGAGGATGACTTCAAATGGACAATCCTCGAGAAAGTATGGCCACCCCGTAGAGGAGGCAATTTTCATGACATACTTCTAAAGAAGGAACAACAGTGGATTTTCCGCCTGGATAAAGTCCGATATGGGCTAAATGAAGAAATTCAGTGGAACACATTGGCCTTGATGAAGTAGATCGAATACAAGGATCATTCTCCAATTTTAGGCATCCACTTTCACTCACCTTGCCTCTCCCCCTCCTTCCTTCCTTTGTATATGGTGCCCTTTTTGCACTTGATGTGTTTCTACACGCTCAGCAAAAATTTGGGGGCCATACAATTGCCGCTAAAACAGAATTTTGGGCATCCACTTTTCATTCACTTCGTCTCCCTGCCCCCCCCGCCTTCCTTCCCTTGTATATGGTCCCATTTTTGCATTAGATGTGTTTCCACACGCTTAGCAAAAACTTGGGGGCCATACAATTGTCGCCCCAACAGAAAAATTGTCCCCAAAAAAAATCATCCAATTATGGTAGCGGTTGCAAGCCACAATTCGAACAATATGTGTAGGGAGAATTAATGTGTCAGTTAAATATGGCCGCTGGAACATGCACTGTTGCCCAACTTAAAATGGCTGCCGGGACCTGTGACCCCGCTGTGGGTTTCTATTGGCCGTTGGTTAGACCATCCGCCGCTGTCATTGGATGTACAAGACGCGGAGGATTCAACCAGCTTCTACCGCGAGGAACGCCACCAGCGTCTACCACGAGGAACGTCCCATTACAAACGAAACGGAAGAAGTTGCGTAGGGGGAAACGAGGAAATAACAAGTGAGAACGATTGGTACATGCAAATCAGACTATGTGCATGTTTTTGTTATAGAGTAAATGGAAATGGGCTCCCAGCCCCCGTACTAATCTCTTTAGAAATATACAATCAGACTGTTCCAATGGGTGCGGTCTGATAAGTTAGTTCGAACAAGTGCACGTAATGGTGTCCACCCGGGCACATGCAAATTTGAATAGGTGCATGTGTATGCTTTCTAGTAATCCTGTTCAAAATATAAAACAAGATTGCACTACTGGGTGTGGCGTGAGAAGTCAGGTCGAACAAGTGCACATAATGGGGTTCTCGTGGGCATAACTATCAGGAGTCATAAGTGATTGGTTAGCACTTGGTGGATGCACCCGTAATATGGGCATAACCTTTGTAACAAAGGCAATAGATAATACAAAACATCACTGAAAAGATTTATTGCGACTGAGGCTCTGCAATTCCCCCTCTTGCAGGATTCCTTCAAAAGCATTACGAACAAAATTGCAAGATCACAAGAAGCTCACTTCATCAAAGGGAGATTGATGAGCGGCGAGGTAAATAGGTTTCTGATGTTTGTTAATCTGCTTAGAATCACATGCTGTGCATAGGTCCGACATCCAGTGGTCACTGCGGGGTATTGCATTTTGTTTTTCGTAGTCGAAAAAGGGGACGTCGACAAGGCGTGTCTGTAACACTATCCCTATAGTGACGTGCGTTGTACCCACAATCCCTCACGCGTCGAGGTCCCTCAGATTGTTTTTTTCCGCCCAGCTTCTGGTCGCCTTACGCGGAGCTCCTAGAGAGACATTGCAAATACTTACTACGGACCTCGGTCCTTAATTATACTTATTATATTGTTAAAGATCCCTCCCCTCGACGTTAGCTGTGAAGCTGCCGAGCAAGTTTTCGACGGAGGGGAAGAGACGGAGGAGATCCTTCGGCGCTGCCGAACACGTGGCCTGGCCTCGCCGGCCAACATACAGTAGAGAGAGTGGGGGTTCGAACTTTTATCTTCTCTTTGAGAATGTCTTTCTTTCTCCCCTATCTTTCCCTTGGGGTTGTTGTCACCAGTTATTATTGCCTCAGCTATGGAGAGGACACCTTTTGGGTTTTGCCCACGCTGTAGGGGCAAATACACTTGGAAGGACAAACACAAGCTCTGTAATCGTTGCTTGCCCCTCGATCATAAGGAGGACAGCTGCGCGGCCTGTAAGCTCTTTAAACCAAGAACTCTTAAAGAACGAAAAGTTAAGAGGTGGGCGGACTACGCTATGTCGAAGTCAGTTTCCTCACCCGCCGCCGCTGTTACAGAAAGTGACGAGGAGGGTGATAACTCGACGTCCGTTACGGAAGTCATTAACCCCCAGAAGGAGCGCTCGCGCTCCTCGACGTCCGTCCCCGGCCCCGACGAGCTCGGCTCACGCCCTGCTTATGGGGATGAACACCCCGGCGACAAGGACGCACATAGACCCCATAGGCCTAAGCACACAACCCACGGCTCTTCTTCGTCGAAGACGAAGGATCCATCAGCGCCGAAGGGGACGCAGGGCACTCCGGCGTCTACCTCAGACCGTAAGGGTCTCAAGCCCCACCCGCAAACGCAGCCGCGACCTGCGATTGGGCTTTCATCAAACACGGGCGCTACCTCAAAGTCATCCGATGTAACGCTCCATAGAGCGGCCGTCGAGGAACAAAGCGTAACGCAGACAACGTCGACACCAGAGCCCTCTACTGACAAACTCGTTGTCGAGAGCCTGGCGAGAATTGTTTCCGAAGACAAACGTAAGCGAACGACGAAACAAACGTCGAATACCGCACAAAAAGCTATGGAAACGCCGAAAAAGCACAAGAGTAGCCAGGAACTGCCCCCTTCATCTAAGGGCACTTCTGAACTACCGGAGGGCTTTTCAGAGGGCGACGGAAACCTTTCTTCGACGTTGTGGGAGCGTTCTAAGCGTTTTGAAGGTGAAAACACTGATTTCCCCCCTCTAGACTATTCAGGGGTCCCCCATGAGACCCTTGAGAGACTCCATTCTTGTATGGAGAAAATGGAAAGGTTTTTGGGAAGCCAAAACCCACCCACACCCAAAAGACCAAGAGAATGGCCCCAGGATGACCCTAGGGTCAAGATTCCTAGGCTGTTTCCCCCTTCTACAGACGTATATGACCTCACTGAAGAGGAGCAATACCTCCAGGAAGAGGAGTGTTTGGGTGGAGAGGAAGAACATGAGGAAGAGGGGTTTGAAGAAGAGCCTTACACTAGTGCAGGAGCTTTTGAAGAAGATACAGCTACCTCGCAGCCCTGGCAATCCCCATCAGTGCAGCCTTGGCTATCCCCATCAGTGCACTCAGACCCTGATGTCTTTCACCCTTCTCCTCCCAACGATTCACCTATTGGAAACACCTCTCCCATAGATGACCAACCTTCACTTAATGCACTATTGCGCAAGGCAGCAGCGCATTTTGAAATAGACACAGGGGAGACTCTTCCTGACATAGACTTTGTAGAGAAAGTTATTAAAGAAAAAGCCCCTGTTAGTCAGTTTATTCCGCTCCTGGCGGAATAACTCCTTCCCTTTCCAATCCTGCCTTAGTCAGAGGGGTCAACACTCGGATAGAAAAGCTCTTCAGCCCTTCGTCCTCTGACCCTTTGTACATCAGAGGACATTCTATTCCGGACTCCCTCGTAGTTACTAATACAAGAAAAAGAGCGGGGGTACCACTATCCACTAGTGAGGCACCACCTGACAAAGAGGGCAAGAAGCTCTATACACTTGGGAAGAGAATCACGACGTCCGCCGCCTTCTCAACTAGGATTGCAAATAACAATTCCCTACTAGCTAGCTACGCAGATGCACAGTGGAGCAAGCTGCGCAGCGAAGCAGAGGACGCACCAGAACCCCTGCGTTCACGCCTGTTAGCTATAATCTCAGAGGGAACTCTTGTAAACCAGGGCATCGTAAAGAACTCCTTAGATGCCGCAGAGACGGCTGGCCGTTCCCTGGTTCAGGGAATACTTCTCAAACGCCATGTCTGGCTGCGCAATTCGGGATTTAAGCCGGAAACCCAGGCTTCCCCGATAAATAAGCCCATAGAAAAAACACATCTGTTTGGAAAAGCAGTTGATGAGGCCCTAGAACATGCGAAGAAAGAGTTTGATACCATCAAGACTCTTGACCAAATTTCTAGGCCCCCTAACAGACGCGGCTATGGCAATAGACGCTCCTTTCGTGGCCAACGCCAGCAGCAAAACCAACAGCAATTTTACTCTGCTACCAACTGGCCCTCTAACCAGGGTAACAACACCCAGTTCAGTCAAAGAGGCCAACGCCGTGGCAAAGGAAGAGGTCGCGGCTCCAGCCCCAAAGGTTCCACGCCCAATACCAACAAATGACCCGAAGATTCGGGTCCCCTCCCATGCATCACCGGTCGGGGGCCGGCTAACATCGTTCCTTTCAGCATGGGAGGGAATATCGTCAGACCGCTGGGTATTATCCACCATAGCCCACGGATACTGCATCGAATTCAACGGTTCCCCGAAGTACAGACCCCCACGGAACCGACACATGACACCGGAACACCTCACCATTCTTCTTCAAGAAGTAGAAGAGCTACTGAAAAGAAAAGCTATAGAGGCTGTCCCCCTATCTCAGGTAACAGAAGGTATTTATTCAGTGTACTTCCTTGTACCCAAAAAGGACTTAACCATGCGCCCTGTATTAGATCTGCGCCCAGCGAACAAGTTTGTCAAACCCCAAAAGTTTTGTATGGTGACCTTGCAGGAGGTAATCCCACTGTTATCACAAGGGGATTACATGACAACACTAGACATGAAAGATGCATACTTTCATATTTTAATGTTGCCAGCGCACAGAAAATACCTCAGGTTCAAGATAGATAGAGAACAAACACTACCAGTTCAGAGTACTACCCTTCGGGATAGCATCTGCACCAAGGGTATTCACGAAAGTGCTGGCAGTGGCAGCGGCCCACCTGCGCAGGTTATCCATCCCGGTATACCCTTACCTCGACGACTGGCTCATAACAGGGGATTCTTACGAAACATGCTTCTCCAATACCCAAAAGACCGTAGACCTTTTGTCCCAACTGGGCTTCTCCATCAACGAAAAGAAGTCCAGCTTAGACCCCAGCCAAATCAAACAATTCCTAAGGGCTCTAATTCGAACAAAGGACGGCCTCGTCTTCCCCTCCAACGAGAGGGTCCAAAACATGCTGTTTCAGATCCCCCATTATGTAGCAGGTCGAGAGGTGACGGTACGCAAAGCAATGCGCTTGCTAGGGATGATGGCGTCATGTATTTATTTGGTACCTCACACGCGCATGCGCCCAATGCAAGAGTGGCTCTACAGCCAGTGGTGTCAGGCCAGCGGACAATGGGACGATCTAGTGGTGGTCTTGCAGGCCTTGGTTCTCTCGCTACGGTGGTGGACAAAAGAAAACCTGTTATTAGGGAAAACTTTTGCCACACCCGCAGTGGAAGCCACTCTAACCACAGACGCATCCCTTACAGGATGGGGGGGCTCACCTAGCCCATCAGACTGCTCACGGAGCGTGGACTCCGAGCTTAGCATCCAAGCATATAAACCTGCTGGAACTACTAGCGGTGTTCAAAGCACTGAAAGCCTTTCAGGAACACCTACAAGGAAAGACAGTGATGGTCCTCACAGACAGCACCACAGCCATGTACTACCTCAACAAGCAAGGGGGCACTCACTCTCCAGGACTGTCCAAGCTGTCCCAGAATATATGGAAGTGGGCTCTCAAACACAACATGTACCAGGGGAACTCAATCTGCTAGCAGACAAACTCAGCAGAGACTTCCCCCTGCCCGAAGTGTACGAATGGCAATTGCACTAAGACATCGTCCTAGACGTCTTCACGCAATGGGGATTCCCGGAAATAGAACTGTTCGCAACTCTGGAGAACTCACAATGCCAAAGTTACGCCTCCAGGTACCCCCAGAACCAGTCCAAGGGGAACGGTCTGTCGATTCAATGGTCAGGGAAATTTGTTTACGCCTTTCCCCCGACTCCCCTTCTCAACAAAGTGGTGCACAAGATGCACCAGGAGCAGGTTACCATGATACTAGTGGCCCCAATGTGGGCCCGGCAGCCATGGTTCGCTCACTTGATGGAGATGTCCCTATCTCCCCCAGTGAAACTTCCCTGCCCGTACAACATGCTGTCACAGGACAAGGGCAGGACACTGCATCCATGCCCTCAGACCATGAACTTAGCAGCCTGGCTCCTGAGATCATAGAATTTGGACATTTACAACTCCCGCAGAGATGTATGGACATCCTCAGGGAAGCCAGAAAACCTAATACTCGCCACTGCTATTCTAGCAAGTGGAAAAGATTTGTCATCTGGTGTAGAGGTAAGAGCATCAACCCGGTTGACTGCTCTCCCACTAACATTGTTCTGTACTTGACCCATTTACTGGATTCAGGTCTAGTGTTCAATTCCATTACAGTCCACCTAGCGGCACTTTCTGCATACACCACTTCCCAACTTAAAGTGTCGTGGTGGAAGATACCAGTTATCAAGGCCTTCATGGAGGGGGTAAAGAGAATACACCCACCGATAGCTAACCCAGCTCCCGGATGGGACTTAAATGTGGTACTTTCTAGACTCATGGGCCCTCCTTTCGAACCCATGCACAGGGCAACTCTTAAAGACCTCACTCTTAAGACTGCTTTCCTAATAGCTATCACCTCCATTAGGAGAGTAAGTGAACTACAGGCTCTTTCTGTACTAGACCCCTTCGTAACAGTTCACAAGGATAAGGTGGTTCTACGCACACACCCAAGGTTTGCACCAAATTCATCTCGAAATTTCATGTTAACCAGTCAATAGAACTACCAATGTTCTTTCAAAACCCTTCCAGCTTGGGAGAAAAAAGTCTGCATACACTAGATGTACGCAGAGCTGTCATGTTCTACATGGAAAGAACCAGACCACTGAGAAAGACTAATCAGTTCTGTGTCTCTGTGGCAGCAGGAAGAGAAGGAGATGCAGTTTCAAAGTCCACTATATCTAGATGGATTGTTCAATGCATCACTCTCTGTTACACTCTTGCTAAGAGAGAACTACCCTTTAAGCCAAGAGCACATTCCACTCGAGGCACTGGGGCTTCCATAGCGTTCATTGCAAATGTTCCCCTTGAGTCCATCTGCAAAGCGGCTACCTGGAGTTCTGTGCACACCTTTACAAAACACTACTGTCTAGATGCACACTCTAGATCTGACTCCCAGTTGGGACAGGCAGTATTAAGACATCTTTTCTCTACTGTTCCTTCTCATAACCCACCGCCAACTCCGGGTACTGCTCGCTAGTCTATGCACAGTATGTAATTCTAAGCAGATTAACAAACATCAGAAGACAATGCATTACTTACCGTAAAAGCATTTCTGATGGTTGTATCTGCTTAGATTCACATGCGCCCACCCTTCCTCCCCGCTCGGATGGAAGGAACATAGACATCCTTTTCTATATTTCTCTATTTTCTGTACTCACTCACGTCTAGAAGGCTCCCTCAGGGCAGAAAAATACAAACAGAGGGACCTCGACGCGTGAGGGATTGTGGGTACAACGCACGTCACTATAGGGATAGTGTTACAGACACACCTTGTCGACGTCCCCTTTTTCGACTACGAAAAACAAAATGCAATACTCCGCAGTGACCACTGGATGTCGGACCTATGCACAGCATGTGAATCTAAGCAGATACAACCATCAGAAATGCTTTTACGGTAAGTAATGCATTGTCTTACAAACGTGGGGAGAACATATCCTTGGACAAGGTGATGTGGTACCTTGGGAACACACAAACAGATAATATAACATAAGTTTTCTTATGTTGCAGACTAAGTACCATCTTAGGCGCCCCAACTTGACCATTTGAAAGTGCCAACTCTGCTGAAATTGAATGTGCCTCTCCTCCGTATATACAAACGGACGGACAGGTATGATCTTGTCAATTTTAGACATGTCATGCACTTAATGGTGATGGGGTAGGGTGAAGATAGCCTCTTTTTTAATGTCACAAGTTGGCTTGTTTAGTACATTGGAAAGTAAAATTATTCCACTCTACAGATGAGTCAGTAAGAAATGCCACACGCTTTTTCCCCATATATGAGAGAAGTCATTCTGACGTTCTCCCATTTTATTCACATATGTCGCAATCCCACCCCTGAGGGGCTTGCTGATTGGGTCAAAAGAAGCAATAATGGATCCTGAAGAATATGATACACGCAAGACATCATTGAAACCGGTCGACCAAACATATAGATGTCACCTCATTTAGAGTGACACAAGTGGACTTATGCATTTTTAGACAAATTGTTTGAATTAATGTTACAGAATTTGTTTTCTTTTATAGATGTCATGTATTCTCGCACAGGAGAATGGTCTATGCACCCCCCAAAAAAAGAGCTCAGTATTGAGTGCATGTTGTGACGAGAACTTGTGCGACACTTATACCCTTGAAAAATGTTTTAGAAATTACTCCTGGATCAACCAGACACACCTCACGGAGGGCAATTAAATTGTCAGATTCTCTGACGCCGAGTCCCACGTGACCTGCTTGTTTCATCCAAGGGTGCAGTCAGGAAATGGTTTTCCCGTAACTGCTTTGGTTTTAACTGTTTGGGCTAACTACCCATAGCTGTATGAAATTTGTATGTATAAAATGTATTGTGGAATGTTATTGTGGAAATGTTTCCATTGTTTGATATAGGGCGAGAACAGTCCCCATGTATTCCCTGGCTGCAGTCGGCGCATCAGCGCTTCCTAGGGTCAGAAACATCATGCAGGGTTAGCATAGTGTGCCCCATGTAGGGAAAGAGTTAGGGTTGCATTAATAGCACAATAAAATAAACAGCTTTGGTGAAGCTTTTGTTCCTTACTCTGTTTTGTGTGTTACAGTGTATTTCTGATAACAGAAAGGACGCATACCCGTCGTTAGAGGTAATGTGCATTTGAGTAAAATCCCTGTGTGTTAGTTAATCTAAAAACCAAAACAGAAAAAGCGTGTTGGTGACATTGTTAAAAACCCGAAATGGGGTATCATCTCTCTATACGTGTGCACAAGCAACTATTGACACTAACCTTCTGATTACTTCATTGGAGTGTGTGGCATCGAATTGGGTGAACATGTAGACCAAATTCGAACATAAAGGCTGTGGATTCTCAGTCGTTGAAACTGGAAAGCAAGAATGAGATGGACCTTGTAAACTCAATCTTGCGATAATGCTTCTGCTTTTTGTTACTTTTTTGGCATAGCTTGGTGCAAGTTATATAATAGGTGCACAGCAATACGAAGGCGTAAATTTACCTTCAGCACATGGAGATGGTTCCTCCGATGACCTCGCTAGCCGCGAGAAGCGTGTGTTGTGCCCAGCGTTAAAAGAAAGTGCCGTGGATTAGATTTCTGAAAAAAAAAAACATTTGAGTCAGTGACTCGAAGCATTGCATTCAATTTAAAAGTTATTTTATAGCAGGAGCATTCGGACGCTAACCTACTTTTTGTGTCTTTGTTAGTTTGGTTGCCACACCGTCCGTGTTTGCAGGGGTTCCTGATTGGAACAACCGGATATAACTCTGCGGATGTGTGATGGAGCTAGACCGTGACTGAAGGGGGAATCTGAATGGTGCAAATTGTGCGCCATCTTGGCCTAGTTCAACTGGCTTTTAGTTCTATCTGTTGAAGGGATCAAGGCAATATATATTGGACCTGAACAGTGCTTAGTGCTTACATTTTTCTCTACCTTTGCTATTTGTATTTTTGAGTCTCTCCAGGCCATAAAGACGGACACGGAGACGGCGCGTGCTTTGGGCACTCTTTAGCAGCAGAAGCCGTCCTTTCGGACCTCAGGCAGCAAGTCCCAAGGATCCTCAAAGGGGTTCAGCAGGGGTTCCTCTTCTTACCGCCAGCCCTCCCGCTTTTCGACCCAGGAGACCAACAGGGGCCGCTCCAAGACCTTCAGAGGAGGACGTTGGCGTTGCCATGGTCCCCAAGGTGGCCCGTCGACCTTCAAGCAGGATTGAACCGGCCGTGGAGTCGGGCCCCACCCGTGCACCTCGGTGGGAGGCCGGCTGGCGAACTTCGTCAGCATGTGGAAGTCCATCTCCACCGACCGTTGGGTGCTGGCCGCTCTTGCCCACAGACACACCCTGGAATTTCAACTGAAGTGTCCCCGAATACCACTGGTGGCCCGGCAGGAAAACCACACCCCTCAGCTGTTGCTGGAGGTGCGGGCCATGCTAAGGAAAGGCGCGATGGAGCTTGTTCCAGAGAGGTGCCGGAGTGTACTCAAGGTACTTTATCGTCAGGCCCATTCTCGACCTTTGTCGACTGAACAAATACATCAAGTCACAAAAATTCAATTTTTTAGTTACTCTTCAGCACGTGCTCGGACAGCTGGAAGAGGGGGGGGATTTTCTGTTGTCGTTGGATTTAGAAGATGCATATTTCCACATCCCCATTCACAAAGGACACTGCAAGTTCCTGCGTTTCGTGGTGCAAGGGAAGCACTACCAATTCAAGGCTCTTCCCTTCGGATTGAAGTCAGTGCCAAGGGTCTTCACCAAGTGCCTGGCGCCAGTGGGGGTGCAGCTACGACTACAGGAGATTCACGTCTACCCTTATCTGGACGACTGGCTCATCCGGGCCATCTCGAATGACACACGGTGAAGACTGTGCGTCTGCTCGGTGAACTGTGCAAAGTTCTGCTTGATTCCATCGCAGGACACGCTGTTTCTGGGATCCCGACCCAACACAGTGTCGTGCCTGGCGTCTCTATCCGAGGCGATGATAGTGGCCATCTTGGGAAAGGTACAACAACTGTTGGCCCTGAAGATCGCAAAGGTGAGGTCCATTAAGTCTCTGCTCGGCATAATGTCATCATGCATATACCTCATTCGGCTGTGCAGGCTACGTATGCGTCCACTACAGGAGTTCCTCGACGCCCGTTGGATACAGGTATCGGGAAGCTTCGAGGACATGATAGTTTCCATCGAGCGATGCATTGGTGGAGAGTCCACACACATCTGTCCGGAGTTGCAGATTTCCACATGCCACCTCACCAGGAGACGGGCTCGACGGATGCCTCCCTGGAAGGATGGGGAGCTCACACCAGACATCTTCACGCAAGAGTCCTGTGGCTCCCATAGGAGAAGACGTTGCACATCAACATGTTGGAACTGCGGGCAGTGTTTTGGGCCCTCAAGTCTCTCCTTCCGTCCCTCAAGGGCAAGGTGGTGCGGGTCTTCACGGACAATACCACCACCATGTTTGACATCAGGAAGCAGGGGGGCACCAGATCCCCGGCGCTCTCCAAAGAAGTGCAGGACCTGTGGCAGTGGGTCGTCGCCCAGGAGATGTTCCTCATCCCATTTCATCTGGCAGGAGTGAAGAACACCTTCGCCGACTCGCTCAGCAGGGAGCTGTGCTTTTGCCACGAGTGGGAGCTTCAGCAGGACCAAGCGGATCACCTTTCCGCAGATGGTGCAATCCCCAGATCGACCTATTAGCGACACCGACGAACACCAAGTGCCGGAGGTTCGCCAACTGGTTTCCCCAGGCGGGGACCATGGAGAATGCATTCTCATTCCCCTGGGACGTACTGTTTCTTTGTGTTCCCTCCATTGCTGTTGCTTCTTCGACTAGTCAATCAACTCAGACGGTCCTGGTGCAGGATGATCCTCGTTGCACCGGCGTGGCCGAGGCAGATATGGTACCCAGACCTTCTCGACATGTCAGCGGCCCCTAGAGTCGAGCTTCCGGTGGTCGCAGACCTTCTCGCCAATGAAGGAGGTGCAATCCTTCACCACGACCCAGGATCGCTGAACCTGAAGGCCTGGCTCCTGCAGCATTAGAATTCGGGGGTTACGACCTTCCAGCGAACTGCAAGGAGGTGCTTGCCAAGGCCAGGGCATCGTCCACTCTTAAATGTTAGACAAAAATGGAAGAGGTTTGCCGTTTGGTGCCTTGCACAGAAGATCGACCCTCTGCAGGTCACGGCTTTGCAGGTGCTACCATATGTGCTGTCATTGGCCAAGGCAGGACTGGCTCATGCTTCCATCAAAATTCATCTGGCTGCTATCTCTCGCTACACCAGATCTCTGGGACGGTCGTCGCTATGGTCACACCGTCTGGTTAAGAAGTTTATTAAAGGACTGTTGCATTCTGGTGAAGGCTCCAGCCCAGGCGTGGGAACTCGATGTGGTGCTGACTCGGCTCATGGCCCCTCCATTCGAACCTATGCAGACAGTTCCACTGAAGTTCTTGTCGTAGAAGACGCCATTCCTCATGGCCATCACATCTGCATGACTAGTGGGTGAGATTCAGGCCCTGTCCTGTAAGCCACCTTCATTTCACGACACAAGGGTGGTGCTGCGGACGCACCTCTCCTTCATGCCCAAGGTTCCGTCAGACTTTCATCTAAACGAGCCCTTGGTGTTGGCTGTGTTTTTTCTGATGCCTTCATCGCCGGCCGAGAGGACTTTGCACTCGCTGGATGTGGCTAGAGCGCTGAAGTTCTAAGTTCTACGTGGACTGCACGAAGAGTTTCCGGAAGACGTCACAACTTTTTGTGAACTTTGGCCCTGTGAACCAAGGGAAGACCGTCTCCAAGGCTTTTTTAAATTTCCAGGTGGTACTCCGGCTGCATCACCCATCGTCACCGGTTGGAAAACCGACCGTTGCCTGGCAATCCGAGAGCCCATTCGACCGGAGCGATCGCTGCAACTATTGCGTTCCTGTCTGGTGTGCCCCTGCTGGACATCTGCAGGGCTGCTACGTTGAGGTCGCCGCACACCTTCACGAGATACTGCATCGACTTGGATTCCAGGGAATTCCAGGGAGGAATACAGAGTCGGCCAAGCAGTGCTGCGCAACCTGTTTGCTTGAAGGTGAGCCTGGTGACGAGGTAAGAGATGCTTATGTTGAGCCTTTGCCACCTCCCGTGGTTGTGCATGTGTGTACTGCTATGCAGTCTTTATTCATGAGCATGTGAATCCGTGCCAGACCCCATGCTGGAGAAGGAACAAGTTACTTACCTGTAACTGTTGTTCTCCAGCATGGGTTTGGCATGGATTCACATGCGAACCCTCCCGCCTACCCCTCTGCTGCTCTTCTCTTGGTCTTACTGCCACTTTAGATGCTACCAAATCTGAAGATGGCTGCCAGAGGAGGGGCTTAGGTAGAGGGCAGTCATTGGCTGGGGCAGTATGACCCAGCGCTCAGTGATTGGTTATTAGGAGAAAGTTCAGAAATTAAACTGCAGCTGATTTTTTCTTTACTGAGGATTCCCATCCTGACGACCGGGAATATTCATGAGCATGTGAATCCATGCCAGACCCATGCTGGAGAACAACAGTTGCAGGTAAGTAACTTGTTCCTTACTCTGACCATCCTGGCATTTTCAGCCCTACCTGGTTCTTCCCAGGGAGGGCTGAACAGTGCAATGTCATTCAAGTATGCAATGCAGAAATTCTCTAACCTGCTCAGAAAATGGTTAACGATTCTCTGGAATGTGGATGGTGCATTCTTTAATCCAAAGGGCATGACCTTGAACTGGTTCAAGCCTTCTGCTGTTGATAATGTCTTCATCTTGGACTGGTCAGTCATGGCAATCTGCCAATAACCACTTGTCAGGTCAAAGGTACGGGTGAATAATTTTGTTGAGCCCAGCTTATCCACCAGTTCATCTGTCCTTTCAAAGGATGGGCATCAGTCTTGGTAACTGCATGTAATTCCCAATAGTCCACACAGAATCTAAATTCCTTACTTCCTGCCTTTGGTACTAATGCAACTGGGCTAGTTCATGGGCTTGTGGAAGGTTCAATCACTCCAGGGTCAAGCATTTTGTTGACCTATTACTTTGTGATTCCTCACATTATCTGACATCCTGTAGCCCCTGCTTTTAACAGGTACACTATCACCAGTGTCCGTCATGTTGGCCCCAAGCGGTCAAGCCTGGTGTAAGTGAGAACAGAGGGGCAAAGTGAGTTAACACATCTTTGCACTCCTGCTGTTGCTGCATTGTTAGATTAGTAGAGAGGTGTACCCCTTCTACTGATCCATCTGAAGGGTGTTCCCTTAGAAGATCTGGGACCTCTTCTCTTCTGGAAACATAAACCTTCAGGCGATTGGTATGAAAGACCCTAGGGGCCTCCTTTGGGTTGTCCAAGTCTATCAAATAAATGACTTCTCCAAATGTTCCCACAACTTTGAAGGGTGCTGTCCATTTTTCCTGTGAGCCCCTCTGTCTTACTGGAACCATGATGATAATGTGTTGGTCTGGAGTAAACTCCACCATGTTAACCTTCTGGTCATGCCAATACTTGGCAGGAGCTTGCCAGCTTTCAGATTCTCAGACGCCTCTGTCGTCATCTGTGCCATCCTCTGTCTGAGGCCTAGCACATACTCCGTAATCCGTACTGGCTTGAGCGAAGGACTCTCCAGGCCCTCATTAATCAAGGCCAAATGGCCTCTGACAGGATGACCATGAAGCCCACTCCAGCTTGAGGAACTTCTCTATATGCAAAAAGTAGGCATGGCAGAAAAAGGTCCCACTTTCTTCCAAAGCTCCAATCATGCTCTTCATTGTTTTATTAAACCCATCTACCATCCCATTTGTTTGAGGTGGTAGGCAGTTGAGAAGTTGTAGGTGACTCCACAGGTTTTCCACGTGGCTTGCATGTAGTGGGGCATAAGATTTGACCCCCTGTCCGATTACAACCTTGTTAGGAAATCCTACTCTAGTAGAAATACCAAGAAGAGCATCAGACACTGCCTGAGAAATAACAGTTCTCATTGGAATAGCTTCAGGGTACCCACTGTCCACTACAGCCAATATAAACCGGTTGCCTGAAGAAGTTGGAGGGTCTAGGGCACCAACAATGTCGATTCCCCACCCTCTCAAAAGGAACTCGCACAACTGGGAGAGGCACCACATTCTTGACTCCACTTTTACCAGATAACTGGCAAGTGTGGCAACTCCTACAATGTTTCTCAATTTCTGCACCCATCTTGGGCCAGTAAAAGTACAATGATATCCTTGCCTTGGTCTTCTTCAGCCAGGGGTACGTCATGTGCCCACTGTACGAATTTGGAGCTCAATTCTTGGGGTATCAGCAGTCTCCTGTGGTCCCCTGGAATATACTCCATTGGCTCACTGTGGAGGAGTCCATCCTCCTAGTATATCCTATGCTTCCCAGGGTCTTGCCCTTAACTCTGGAAAGCTGCCTGCTAACACAGACCTAGAGAGGTATCCTCTCTCTGCCCCCTACTGAAGTCTGTCCTTGAGGGTCCTACTTTTGCAAGCAAATTCTTCCGCTCAGGATGGTCTCTTGGATCCAGATCTTCCAGACATGGTTAAATCTCCTCCACCTCTGACTCATCAAAAGATGGTTTTTCTGGGGATTCTACTGGCACCAACTCAGCCGGTGGTGGGGTCATGGGTGTGACCTCCAGGTTTTCTACAGGAATCTTTTTTCTTGAGGACATGTTGGGATTGGGGCCCTTCTTTTCTATGGAGATTGTGGGTGTCCCCTTGTCTCAGTTGGAAGGTCTCTTAAGATTGCCTCCCTTGGTTAGCTCTCTTCTCTTCTTAGATGGAGGCTTTGAGGTGCTGGAAACTACACCCAGGGCCTTCAAGCCATTACCCAAGAGTACCCTACCTGGCACTTCAGACTCAACAATCACAGTGATCTTAACAATCATGGCATTACATTTAATGATAGCTGGCAGTATGGGACACATTTGTACTAGGCCTCCTGATAACTTGATAAGCATTTAGGGAGCCTTAGCAACTTCCTCAGGTTGAAAGAAACTTTAATCTACCACAGTTATACTGGCCCCAGTGTCTCTAATGACAAGGGTGTCCTGACCATTTACAAGTACACTGTCTTTAAAATACTATTTAGTCTTGTCAGGAATTGAATTATAGACCTCAATGTTCTGTTGTTCCCACAGTCCCAGAGATACTAAAGATACAATGGGTTCCTCAGCTTGAGGGTAAAAGCTAGCCCCTGTCATTGGTATATCCACATCATGTATGAATGCTAAACTGACAGAGGGGATCCCTGAAGGTTTACCCTTACATCTGGGATCTCCTTTTACATGGTCCCCAGACCCACAAACCACACACTTTCCAAATGTCTTTTGGAATCGGGTTTCTGATAACCTCCCTCTGGTTTGGGTCGAAGGTTCCACCAGCGCTATAAGGTTGTTTAGGATGGTATTTACCCTCGTTATGTTTGTGGCCCTTTTTTGGTTGGGGATTTTTTAAGGATACTTCTTATGCTTATTCCCATCCTCTTTCTTGTGAGAATCCCCAGATCCTTGTGAGTAGCCCTGTTGGCCACCCACAAGTCAGCAGCCAGTGCTAGCTTCTTGGGTACCAGTTACTTATTTAGCAAGGTGCTGTCTCGGCTCTGAGGAACAGGCATCAAAAATACTTTCCAGCATGCAGAGACACCATGGCCCTCATTACAACACCGGCGCTAAACCATGGCGTTAGTAGCACCATGGTTGGTGCCGGTGTTGTAACGGGTCCGCCATGGTTCAAATGGGAATTACCACCCCATTCCAAGGTTGGCAGGGCGGTAATTCCCCATTGAACCATGGCCCTTCCCCATTCCCATTTTCGCCCCACAGGGCTCAATGGGACTGGGGAAGGCGCTAAGTACGGTACCGCAAATTGCGGTACCGTACTTAGCACCAAGGTCCCTTTGCGGGTCCCTACTTTAACTGCTGGTGTAGACCAGCCGTTAAGGTCGGGTCCCGCAAAGGGACCTCGTAGTAAGGCACTAATGGGTTAACGGCGCTGCAGCCTTTTACGGCGCCGTTAACCCATTAGTCCCAGGGTCGTAATGAGGCCCCATGTCTTCTTAAGAGCTCACCTTGTAGCCCTTAATCCACCCATCTTGGTTTTTCAGGCTTTCACACACCCAAGTGGGCCCACAAGTTACCATCTCTCTTCTTCTGGTCCCTAAACCTTTTTACTATTGGGAAGGGGTTTCCCAAACCTGGCTATGAGAGCAATGTTGTCTATTAATATCATTCAACTCCATCACAGCCATTCTGGGGCAGCCTAGAGATTACTCACAGAACAAACTCACTTTCACAAATACCTTACACCTTACATGTAAATTAAAATATACTCAGCCAATCAAGAATATCAGTTTTTATGTCGTACAAACTCACCAAATCTTTGGGGAGACGAGGCTTCTTGCTTCTGTATTGGTCGGGCAGAGAGGACTCTGAAACAGAAGCGGAATCAAGCGGAGACAGCGTTTTATGTCTAGCTCATTTATCTGTCTCATTTCAGACTGAATCTCCAGTTTTCTAAATTCAAGATGCATTTTCATTTTCTCTAACTCTAGAGCTAGCTCAGCTGACATGTTAGACAAAGGTGTGGGTGAGGTCACAGGATTGGAAGAAGGTGAATCAATAATCACATTAACATCCATGTCGTCATCTGCCTCACTTTCTGGAAGTTGAGGGCTAAGGGCTCAACTTTGACCATTATTTTCCTGATCAATTCTGGGAGTAGGGGTCACAGATTAGTAATCCAACAAGTTTTGGATTAACTCTGTTTTTTCCCTTTAGTACTAAGACATTTATCCTTACGCCTGTATTTCTATTTTTCAACAGTAAAAGTTATAAGTGCTTCTGCCTTATAGTTTTCCATAGTGGACATGGTTTAGTACTTTACAGTATAGTAGCCTTGAGGATGGATTCCTTCAAATACAATACAAACAGGAATCAATGTAATCCAACCTAAACAAATCCCACCATGTGTAAAACCAGTCTTAGGGGAGTTTTCTGAAAGTCCTACTTGGATGTAAGACTTTAGAAAGCGATCCTATGGATTTCTAGATCTCCAACTCTTAGTATCAGTCTGCACTACTCGGAGACCTTGGTAGAGTGGCAGAGCACTCAGGCTTATTTTAAGAGGAAGATGTGAGCTGTAGGTAAGTACACTGAACCCAATTAGTAATGCACATCAAAGAAACAAACATACTTGTATATTAAAATATAGATTTATTATATCACAGAGTCACTGTTAAATACTTAGCACAATAAACCAACACACATAGGTATACTTTTCAATACTTTCAAAAAGCCACTTCTTAGTTGGTATTTGCTGAACGTATGCAGTTGTTGAGTTTGACAGTTCTACCATACTATCAGTAATAAATCTGGGAGGAAGGATAGCTCAGGGGCAACGCATTTGTCGTGGAACCAAGGCAACACTGCGCAACACAGGATTAAGTCCCAAACCCACGCTTAAAAACCACTAGTTGGTATTAAGCGTATTATAAAAGAACAATTATAATTCTAATAACACCCACAAAGTAATATGGTAATTGCATTTTGTCAGCATACACATATAAGATAATGATTTTTGGGAAGGAAAAGCGTTGGTTAGGGTTATGCTAGCAGAACTTCAGGTACTAGAGACATTTTCCTAGCTAAAAGGCATTTCGGAGAGGCTTAAAGTCTTGAAAAGCAGCAGACGTCAAAAGTACTTGTGGATACTTTCTAGTCTCTAGGAAAGAAGATACAAGAAGACTTCACCAACGTTGGAGATTCTGTTAAAGGAGTCGCTAAAGGAACACAAGCAGCGACTTGAGTTGGAGTTAAAAGTGGGTTGCCCTGGACACCTCCTACGTGCACTCCAACACTCTGGAGTGACTTTCTGGAATAAGGTAAGCAATACCTTTTCCCCCACAGTACCTTAGGTTTGAAGAAAACGTTTGTGGTAGATGCTCCGTGATGTTGCAGCTCTGGACCCGACCTTCGGATTCCTTGGTCTGATGACAAAAGGCAGGACAATGGACGGGATCTCTCAGCAGCAGTCTCAAGGCAGGACCTCTGGCACAGCTTTCAACTTCTTTGGTGACTCTGCGGTATTGCCGCCTTTTCTGCAGCACAACCAAAGGATGCAATTCGCCCGGTCAATCTTCTTCGGTTCCTTCAGTCCCACACTATGATGAGGGGGTCTGTACGAGCTGGATTGTGTCTCTGCAGTGTCTTTGAGGGCTCAGCCAAGACTTGGACAGATTCAGCCTTTCCACGACGATGCACTCGAAATGGGCATCAGGTCTCCTGATATTGGGGTTCTGCAGCTCTTGAAACTCACAAGACCTCGTGAGATGGCTCAAATCAAATTTTGTCTTGGGACTGGTTGTTCCCACCAGTCAGATGGAAGGAGTCCTCTTCGGAGTTCCTCTGTCGCACAGAAAACAAACAGTCCAGTGGCCGACTTGGTTTTCACTCCAGGAGCATCACCTTTTATACAGTTCCAGCACTCACTCCTCTGCAATCTTCCTCGGCAGTTTACAGAAAGGGGCGTTTGGCTGTCCAATCAGGACAGCCAGACCGCAAGTGGGAGCTGGTCCTATTCAGGCACTCTGGCAGACAAAGGACAGGGGGCTGGATAACTCCTCCTCCTTCTTGCCCAGATACTCTGGAGCCTAGGCAGGGGCACCCAAGGGTTCCCGCCAATGGCAAAAGACACGCACAGGCCTCCCCGCTCCCAGAATGGTAGAAGGGCTGACAAAGAACAACCAAACTAGTAATGGCGAAAAAAGACGGGAGGCCCCAAGTTGGTACTTGGGTGCCACTGTTGTGCACTACTGGGGCTATGGACAAAGCTTGCGGTAGACAAATCACATTATAGTTGGTAAAACGCATCCACTGCCACCAACCGTAATTAGGCGATTGTCTATGTGACTAAAAAGTCTCAGGAACAGAGAGAAGGGGGATACTTGGTATCATGTTGGCACTCCACATAAGGTGGGGTGTGCCAATCTCTCAGAATATAACTTTTTAGGAGAGATACTTATCTCTCTATCCTTATGAACTGTTGTTACTCCAGGATAAAGAAAAGCATCTCAAAGGAGGACCCTACGGGTCCCGAGCAACACTGTCCATAAGGAGCTGTGCTGCAATAGTGAAATACAGATGCCTTGAAGAGTTATGGAGGGAAATAGACTCGATAGGATAGTACAATACAAATAATAGAGTTCCAAAAGACTGAGCCCATAAGGATGAATGAGTGGAAAAAGGCTCCACTCATTAAGGTGCAGAAGTCCAGCAAAAGTGTGCGCTGTCTCACTAGGAGAGGGGATGAAACATAACAATGATGCATCTCCCGAACCAGAAGGTAAGTAATTAGTTCGAGCCCTGACAAGCCACAGGAATAGCAATCCTAACTTATAAAGTCCAACCCGAATGGGGCCTTGCGCCTAAAGTTCACAAAGTTGCCAAAGAGTTTTAGGAGTTGAGAAAAAGTTAGGGAAAAGTTCCTGTCGATGTGAAGATGGGTCTAAAAGGTTGTTTAAGGAGTTTACTGGTGAGTAAAATGCTTTATTAGCTTTTGCGACAAGTGTTGGCAAAGCCAAGTAATCAAATGTTTTCAGGAAAATATAAAAGGTTGGAGACTGGGCTACCGCGAAGTGTCATCGTAACCTACCACTCGTACTCCAATTTTTCATCATACTTGGCAGGTTGTTGGAGGCAGTGCCGGATTAAACCCTGTAAAGAGCCCTTGACAGTAGAAATGTCAGCCCCCCCTCGCAAATGGTCTCCTAATAGGTTTTAAATTTTTCGTACCTCTTTATTTTAATCCGTTATTGCAGGGCACCTAAAATGAGTGGGGCCCATAGGCCAGGGCCTACTTGACCTAATGGATAATCTGGCACTGGTTGGAGTGTCATTTCAGGTAAGGTTTCCCACTGTCTGTTCCAGTCGCAGATGCCCAGGAGCTGTGGGTGAAGGCAAGGTTCCAGTCTGGTTTAGGAGTTGGTGCAACCTGTTCATGTGGACGAATACAGTAAACACAGATGCAGGTCTCTGCTAGGCACTTGACCAGATGCAGGAAAGCCGGTTTCAGCGATTGTCACCGATGCACGGTGACAGCGTCAAATGTTGCGGTCCACACCTTCTGTCTCAGGACCCGTCTATGGTGGGGAGTTTGAATTCAGCAGAAAGCCTATTTGCTGGACAAGCTGGAGACCCCCTGGAGTTCTGAGTTGAAACGCAGAACGGCAATGCGTCTACCGCTGCAGCCCAAACTGGAGTTGGTCAGCCCACTGGATGGCCCAAAGACACTTCCTAAGATTCCAATCTTTAGGACATCAAGAAGATGTCGAGACTGGTTGTTCCCACTGGTCCAGAGGGTCGAAACACCAACAAGGGTCTTTTGAGATCCGTAACCAAACAGGGCTCCCGCTGGACTGCAGTAAGAATTGCTTGCCAGCCTTCTTCAGGAATTGTCTTCGGGTCTTCCACTGGCTTTACAGCTACGCAGGATACTTGGCTCCTCTGCAGATCTGGAGAAACTGATGCAGGACCTCTCTTCTTGTCCTGAAACTCAGGTGAGCACTGAAACTTAGCCCAACCATTCGACAATCTGCCTCACGCACCCCAGCAGGGGTGCAATCAGGGTCCACTGTTGGTAGAAATCATGCATACACTCTGGACATACTGAAACCAGTGTGTATATTGGGACCAGCCAATTCCAACCCACTTACTGGCTTCTAACACACATGGTCTGCACTAGCCCACGAAAAGCACTGCTTTAATGCAGTTCATGACATAAAAAGATGATCCTTACCTGAGAAGGCAAGAAGCCAAAAGACAAAATGGCCAAAGAACAAATGAAAAACCTTGTGACAGCCATGATGGGACACTAGCCACAGTTATTAGCCAAACGTGGTAAACGCAAGAAAAAATAATGAAAAGGTAACTGCTGCCACCAGCTTGTCTTTAGGCACATTTAAAAGTAACCAAAAATACTTTTGAGTGTCGACTAGGATGCTACAAAAGTATCCGCATTCCACTGCATTGGAAGATGCATTGTGCAATATGGAAAAAGCGACCCAAACAGTTCAGTCAGACTAAGGGAAACAGTTTCCCAGTACTGACAGTCTGAAGGACTAGTTAGTTTCCCCATAACAAGTGAGCAAAAGGCCAGTGGACTGAAACTGAAGGCTTCACTTTGCTGCAGAAAATCAGGACAAAGTGCAGAAACAAAAGCAAAAAAGTTTGGGGGTCCATAAAATATGGAGGAAAAGTTGCTCCAAGAGAAGACGTTTCTAACGTGGTTCCAAGAATGTCTATAGAGGGAAAACAGCAAAAAGAACATCTTTCCTAACACTGGCCATCATTTTTGGGGTACCCCTGTCTGACTAGGATAGGTAGATGCCTCTACCCTTCCCAGGAATCCTAACTTATATATGCTAATAAAGTGTTGCCATGACTTTAGAACTTCCGCTGTATCATGGCACTTGGTACCGATGGGAGAACTGCAAGTAACAATTCAACATATCCTTAAAGTACTCTTCTGGTTTAGGGTTTGGACTTGTGAAGGTTAGTGTTTTTTGTGCCTTATAATCCTGTAAGCCTATGTAATATTGCCTAATATCTTTTTTCCCCCCACTTTAGACTATTTTTATAGCTTAAAGTGTAAACACTAAAGTGTGGTTGTGTTTCAAATTGGACAAGAAAATGTGGTTGTGAATATATTGCTTTTTTTCTTACTATTTTAGTGCCCTTACCTAATGCATAAATGTTGATTGATAAATAGAAGTCTTTTGTACATACCCGTGTAGACAATCTATTACTTATCAAGCTCTTGTGTTTGATAGTACTGTACACCAAACACCTCAGCTCCTAACTATGAGCCAAACTGCTAGTTCTCAATACCAGGGAAGTTAAACATTTGCAGGCCCACTAAAGTCAGCCTCCCAGAAGCCTACAGCAGTAATGCTTCTGAATAACCTCCTAACAAGTTCACTATGTCTACGTATTGGGTGGGATTTAAAAAGGTGTAATTGCATCGATCTCTGCACACTCTACTAAAGGTTACATTTTTGTAAAGGGGGTGGTTGGGGTGGTGACTCTTCTTTGAAGTCACATCAAGAAAATTAGTATGACAAACCACTGTCTTAAACCTAAGCACACGGAGTAGTGGTCCTTATCTGTTGTAATGCACGTTGGACACTTATCTCAAGTTATCCTCCCAATATAACCCCTAACTTTATTTGCTGTGATGAATGTAAACAAGAGTATTTCTGTAACTTACCTTCTTGTGATCTCAGTTTCCTATTTCTTCTATTGTATTGCAGCTCTGGTGTGCAACAGGGGTGTGTGATGTTAGCCCAATGAGGGGGACTAAGGAGTCTGTAAGTACAATAAGTATATTCCATACTTTTCAAATGTTATTCACACTGTCATTGAATTGGTGCTCTGTGTGTAACATCGCTTGCTCATGTACATTTGTCGGGGCAGCTGGCAGTCTGTGATGTTAAAATGCAATGTAAAGACTCCACAGCCACCACCTGTAAGCTCACTTACATATGAATTTTAGATCCAACGTGCTGCAAGTTTGGTGTGGATCTGCTCTGGAACTCACTCAGTCAGTGAGGTGATGGTGATTGATGCCAGTCGTGCCAACCATGTCCTAGCTCAGTTTGTGATTCCCAACGCCCATGTGCTCTGCATCTCCAGCGTGCCAGGTAAGTGCAGGGAAATGTAGAACCCTGCTATGTTAATCCTTACTTCTTTCATTTGCTGGTCTTTTTATTACCAGTGTGATTGCTATCCATCTCCATACAGGCGTCTTTGTGTGCCCTTATGCTATTGGTTTTTTGCACCATCCTTGCTCCCTCACTTTTTTTCTTTAACACTGTTGATTGTCATTGATGGTTCTTTGGTTTACTTTGTCCACTTACTCTCTTGTGATTCTCAATTCCTCATCTACTGCTCTGAGATTTGCGTTCTTTCAATTCTTTGTCTTTTATTTATATTCCCTTCTTCTCTTGCTCTTAGTGAATTTACTATCTCATCAGCAGATACTGCTACGTCGTCTCTCTCAGCAACTCTACAGTTTACCTTTGACTCTGCATCCTGCGATGCCTTATCCCCCTACCTGGAAACCTCCTCAGCTTAGGATAACCCTCTGTCGGCTCACTGTTGCTCTCCCTCTCGCGCTGAGTTCCACTTGAACTCATCTAACTCCCCTATTGGTCTTGAAACCTTATCTTCTCGCCTCCTGTTAGGAAACATTTTCCCTTGTCCTTTGGCTCGTTCTTATGGCAAAACTGGTTCAGTCCATAAAACTATCAGTACTGAGAGGCTGTCTCTCTTTGTGCATTTCTAGTGTTGCTACAAATGCACACTTCACCCTAGTGAAGTGCTGTTAGGATGCTTTGTATTCTATCTTTTTTTGTAATGGCTTTTTGGTTACTTTTACAATGTGCCTAGGATGAGCTGGTGGCATCAGATATTTTTCTACTACATTTTTGTAATTATGCTTGTGCACCTTTGCATTTACTACAAATGGCTACTAAGGGTGGCTAGCATGATAAGATGGCCGTGCCATGAGGATTTCCCTTGTCCTTTGGCCATATTGTTCTTTAGCCTTAATCCCGCCTTTTCAGGTCACGAAATGCCATATATAGAATGCCTATTCCCGGGAATAGCTGCTGCTTTTGCTCACAAAGGGGCTGACAGGTGCCTGAAATCTGTTGCTGGGCAGATGTTGTGGCCAGTGGCTATCCATGGTTGGATATCTACTGCTAGTTTGTATGGTGCAAATTCTTGTTGGGCTTGGCCGAGCTCCCAGCCCAAATCTTGGATAAAAGGATGGCTCCGAAACCATCTTAGGGTTGGACTCATTAAGTGTTAGGGGAGCTATTCTGTGATTATTCTAGGTGTATTTGCTGAATTGCATGCATATCAGTGCTTACCTGTGTTTCACTGGTTATAGATGTATATGCTACGTGACTGTATATATCTGTTGTATAGTAGGTGTGTGGCTACATTTGACTACACGTTTTTACTTGATTATTGTGTATTTTAAAGGTCTAATAAATCATTGTATATTTTTGCAGCAGTATTATGCCAACCTTTTATACTGCCCTTTTCTCCTCAGCCTTGTCGACTATTCCAATTTCTTAACATTCTCTCCCCACTCTTTCTTCTTCTCTCCCTGCTACTGATTTTGCCACAAGAGGGGTACATTTCAGAGAGGCCAAAATACCGAAAGAATACCAAATTGTTTTAAAAAAAAAAAAAAATATTTGGGGTGCACGTTCCCACCCTCCAAGCCTCCTGTTTTTCTATCCGTTTAACCCCACCTCAACCTCATCCCCACCCCTTTTAACCTCTTGCCCCACTACCATATATACTTTTGGTAAAATGACTGGGTACCATTTTGCAGACTTCTTCACTACGACTTTGCACTTCATTGTTCTACTCTTTCTCTTTATTCGACCCATTACCCTACTTCTCATTTCTCGCCTTTGTTTTTGTGGTTTGTAAGTGGGTTGCTAGGGGCCTGATCATCCGCCGTTTGTTCTAGTGAGAGGTGCCCATGAGTTGTGGTTTTGAGGATTCTTCAGGTGAAGAGATGCAGAATCCAACAATAGAGGCCTCCTTAAGACCCTTCACGAGATGGAGGGAGATGTGTTTCAGCGATGGCCCCCGTTTGCAGGTGACGATAGGTATCCTTACAGTCACAAGAGTTGCTCCAGGATGGGTTCTCTTGAAGGTGGGAATCTGAAATTCGGGGAGAATGTGACTTGCGGCACAAGCTGGCGACTACCAAAGTTTCCGGTTTCAACTTGGAACGGCAACATTTCTGACGAGGTAGTCCACCAGGCAGTCCAGGGACACTTCAGAAGGCTTTAAAGGGCTGGATCCTCGAAGATATTGAGACTGATTGGTTTCACTAGTCCAAAGGCTAAAGCACTACTCTGGGTCTTCTAGAGATCAGGCAAAGGAGCAGGGCTTCACCAGACTGGCCACTGGAAGGGATGGTGGACCACTTCAGGAGTCATCTTCGGATCTTCAGCGGGCTGCTCTTCTTCGAGGGATTCTTGATTCCAACATAGATCTCAAGAATACCTGCATAGGTCCTCCTTTTAGCCAAGATTCGAGCTGGAAGCAAGTCCAAGCCCACCAATGGTAAAGATCTGCACCATTCAAACAACCAGTAGTTGTCCAATGAGGGGCAACTACTGGTTTCACATCTGCCCCAGAAGCAGACATTCTGGCACCAACGATGTGGACTGGAACTAGAGATTTCCAGACTCATTCCTGGGCACCACGCATAGAAATGGCTCACTAGCCTGCAAAGCCTGCAGTGTTCCTGGACAAGTGCATGACCTTATTATGACGTACCGGATCTGAGAGGGCAGGAAGAAGGACAAACTACAATAAGGTCAAAAAACAAGTCAAAAATCTTGTGGCATGCCCATTTTAGGACACTAGCCACATTTAGTAGCCATACGTGGTAAACGCGAATGAGCACACCTAAAATCATGCAAAAACAGTCAAAATGTAACTGCTGCCACCAGCGTTTCCTTAGGCACATATAAAAGTAACCAAGAATCAATCTGTGTAATAGGGTGATGCAAATGTACCCCCATTGCACTGCATTTTAAGATTCTGTGTGCAATATAAAAACACAAAATTCAAAAGGGAAACATAGGTTTTCCAGTATTGATAGTCTTTTGTTCTGACCAATTCTTCCATAACATGCAAGCAAAAGGCACTTCCCTTCAAAAAGGTAGGTCAGGACCAAAAACCGTGCAAAAATAATGGGTATCGATAGGAAACTATGGAGGGAAAGTTGCAAAAAGAAAATCTTTTCTAACATCTATCATCCCGCCCTCCTTTCTATTCCCTCTGCCTTGCGGGGTCTATTCACAAATGGATCAGTTCTAATCTTACAGGTTGTACCTATGCTTTTCATGGTCTGGTAAATGTTGTAATCTTCCTTTTCACTATGGTGTCCCTCAAGGCTCTGTCCTTTGTCCCCTCCTCTTCTCTCTGTACAATTCAACTATTGTAATTTCTTATACTGGTCTCTCTCATCACTTCTATGCTGACAACTCTCAAATCTTGTTTTCATTTTCATCCTTTAACACGTCTCTTAACTCAACTCTTCCTGCTTGCGTAGCTGGCCTTCAGTCTTGGATGGCTGCTAATTTCCTGAATTTTAAGCACTCTGAAACAAAGTTTCTCCTATTGTTTACCCTTGCCTCTACTATTCTTCCTCCTGTATTTCCCCAAATCTCTTTTCCCCCCATACTTGCTCTTTTCCTGCTACATATTTTTATAATCTTGGAGTCATCTTTTACACTCTTTTCTTGTTTTCCCATATTTCCACTGTTATTATTACAGTATTTATTGAGTGGTGACCTTGCTTCGAGCAGCAACAGAGTGCTTTACAATCATAATAGGAAGAACAAGGTTAGGGAGCAGAGAAACAAGGGAGTGGTGATCTAACAAAAGGGGAGGTAAGGGCAGTTGTCAGCAATGGATATACAAGTAACCAGAGGAGGAAACTGTGGAGGATAAGATCACCCAGTCTTGGGTATGGTGGAGTGTGGACTGTATGAACCTAGGTGTTGGGCAGTATCAATTCTTCGAAGAGGAGGATCTTAAGCTCCTTCCTGAACTCTAGAAGGGAGAGGGCAAGTTGGATGTTGATGGAGAAGAGGTTCCAGTATCTGGAGGCGTAGACAGAGAAGGCCTGTCTTCTGCTTTTCTTTTCTTCCTTCTCCGGCGTAGTTCAAGTCCTTACTTCTGGTGAATCGCAGGCCTCCAGAGATGCTGACTTTCTCAGTGAAGTAGCTTGGAGACTTCAGGGTGGTAGCCTTGTAGATGGTGCAGCAGTATTTGAAAATGATACGTGCTTGCAGTAGGAGCCAGTGCAGTTCGTTGAGGGTCTGGCTGATGTGGTCGAATTTGAGGATTCCTTTGATGAGTTGTTCCATATAAAGCAGGACACCTCGAAGGGGAGCCAGTGTAGTCACCGTTAGGCCTTTCAAAAGGTAATTTCCATCATCTAGGTGGGAGAGGGCCAAGGCTTAGACAGCGGGTCTGAAGTTGTTTTCTGGGATGAAGGGCCTGATTTTCCACAGGAGAGAAAGTTGGTACCAAGCTGTTTGTGTCTTCCTTGCTGTAAGCTGTTTGAAGGAGAAGTGTCTGAGAAGTGTCTGTCAAAGACACAGGACTTGGCGCAGGTGGCTAGCTGGTGTGTGAAGCCCTCGAGGGGCATAGCAGAGAGCATGGTCTGGATGTTCAGTGTTACTGGACATCCACGACTGGATCAATGTAAGGTTGGCCTTGAGCCTATGGATGTCTTTGATGGAGCATTATTTAGGTAGAACTGTGCGTCGTCAACGTATTGGTGGATGTTGTGTGGTGCAAGAAGGTTCCCAAGTGGTTTCTTGTATAGTTTGACGATCATGGGGTAGAGGATGGATCCTTGCAGGACTCCACAGGGGATGGATAGAGAATCAATTTGGACAAACTGGTGTCGATTAGCAAGGTAAGATTTGAAACAGCTGAGGACAATCTCACTGATCTCAATGCGACAATGGATATTGTCGGTGAGGGGCTGGTGGTCTACTGTGTCAAATGCTGCAGAGTGGTCAAGGAGAACCAGGAGGCAAGGATGGACATCAAGGATTTTAAGAGCATTGTTGATCACCTTGATGTAGACATTGCTGTGCTGCATCTGGGTCTGAAGCCAGATTGGTAGGACTGAAGGAGGTTGTTTGCTTCAATGTATTCGGGGAGTTGCTTGGCTACTGCTTTCTCAAGGATTTTACCTTGGAAGGGAAGATGGGTGATGGGGCCATAGTTGCTGAGGTTGTCTGGTTTTAATGTTGGTTTCTTGAGAAGTGGGAGGATTTGTCCGGTATTGAGGGTCGAGAGGAAGATGTCCTGAGTTGGGGAGCTGTTGATCATTGTCAGGTAAGGAGGAGTGCTTCAGTCAGAAGTGTTGGGAGTACAGAGACAGAATGGATGTCATTTGCATACAATGTGGCCTAGATGAATGTTAGAATGGCAGTGAGGTCTTCTGAGTGTCTTGAAAGTTGTCCATGTAGTTGTGGTTTTGCAAGATGGAATGTGCAGTGTGCTGTAAGATGTAGCGTTGGTATCGATGTGTTGGTGGATCATGCTGATCTTATTGATGAAGAATGAGTTAACGGCAGTAGATTTCTTGATGTGGTTCGGTAGGGGTGGGTCAGGAAACAGGTTAATTCAGTGCTTGATGGCTTTGAAGTGGGCTCTGCTTTCATTGTTGGCCTTCGCTATGGTGTTTTGGTAGTAGTAGGGCTTGGCAGTGGTGATCAGTTGTCTGCATGTAGCAGGGAGTTCCTTTGATTTTGCAGGCATTTGTGTAGCGAAACATTTGCCCGAGGGCATCTTGATGGTGCTAACCTAGCAAGAGGTTGACGAAACACCAAATAAAAATGCAGAGTCTTCAGAGCTTTACGAAAACCAAGAAAGGTGCAGCCACCAATGCAGCAGTATTTCACCACAGGGACGAGCAGCAGAAAGGCATCTGCGGAGTGTAAGGCCCATCTAGGGACATAGGGCTGAAATTTAGCCTGTAGGTATTTTGTGCCCCATCCATAAAAGGTGCAGTGAACCAATCATGAAGACTAAAATGGATGGGCTTGATCGCAGGGAGCCAGTGGAGTTCAGTCAACATTGGAGAGATATGGCAGCAGCGAGGAGTGGCTGTGGCTAACCGTGCAACAGAGTTTTGAAGTACCTGAAGACGCTGTAGGATATAAGCAGGTTGAGCCAGAAAGAGAGAGTTGCAATAGTCAATGGAGGAGGAGACAAGAGCAGACACCAAAGGTGCGTAAAGGTGCACAGGAATGAAAGGCAGAACCCGACGTAAGTGTTTGTGTTGAAAATGACCCTGTTGAGAAACATCACTGACTTGGGGTTCCATAGACTGGGAGGAAGAGAGTTTCATTCAGACGTCTAACAGTAGTGACAGGTTTCGGAAAAGGACCAATAGAAGGGGGCCAGAATTCACTGGTCCAAAGAGAAGAGGCCATGGGAGGGCCAAGTACCAGCACCTCGGTTTTGTCCCCATTCAACTTGAGCCAGTTGTTCTGCATCCATTCTCCCACAGCCTCCAGGCACGCCCGGAACCTGGCTGCCGACTGTGGGATGGACAGGTCAAGGCGAAAAAGGCTCTCCGTGTTGTATGCAAATGAATCTTGCCACACAAGGGATACATACTCAAAAGCATGCAGGGGACAAATGAGTAACAAGATCAACACACATTGGGGAGTCCCCCAGATGAACCATTCAAGAACAAATTTGATGGCCCAGTCTTAACTCTTACTGGGTCCCACTCCGTAGGTTATTTGCATCGCCTCACAGAATGTAATACACAGTGCACCATATTTTTCATTTAGTATAAAAAGGTTATAATTTTATTTCATAGGCCATTGGTCCTACGTTTGACAACATAAAAAAACCCACATACAGACATATGTCAATGTGGAAGATGTATATATACATCTATTAGCATTTTCATGGTTTATTCATAAAAGCCAGAGGTGACACAGCAAAAAATTCTCTGATACGGAGGAGAACGGGCACGCATACTGTCTTCCTGGCCCTATCTGGCTAACTAGTCACAGATATACTCCATAAAGCAGTGTCACCTAATTCCAGTTCTAAAATTGATTAAAGGAGAGTTCCGGGACTTTGGTAGATCGTAGAAAACTTTCCTATGGACCTTACCCGACTTTTCGTCCATTAACGCACTCGAAATCAGCCGCCATTTTCTGATAATCCTATCATTTCCCCCCATCGCCCTGGCTCACCTGCTTTTGCGGCACTAAATCAAATCCCCCGCCCCTGAAACAGACTTTATCAAAACATTCATATTCCCCGCCTCTATCCGTGACGTGACTGTGCTGCGTAGGCAAACGCGCCCAGGCGTCTTCTACGCGACTCCACACAGAACCCGGAAATCAACACAGATCAGCTCACAACACAGCGCGCCACAATTCAGAATATGAAACTGTACTTTTAAATCAAACCTCAAGATTGTAAATTTGGTAAAGTACATTTATTTGACATCAAATGTTTAGAGAATATTCAGCGATTTTCATTTTTATTTGCTCACGTTCCAAAAAGTTCGTTTTGAGGCACGCGATGTTCCTTTGCTGTACACAGGGTCTTAGATCATTTCACAATACAGCGCCACAATTCGGAATATGAAACTGTGGTTTAAAAGCAAACTGCAAGATTGTACATTTGGCAAAGTACATTTATTGGACATCAAATTTTTAGAGAATATTCAGCGATTTGCATTTTTCTTTGCTCTCGATCCAAAATAGTTCGTCTTGAGGCAAGCGATGTTCGTGTGCAGTACACAGGGTGTTGGTTTACGATAAAATAAGCTCTTCGGTCTCACTGATAATCGCATGGCTGTTCCAACAACGAGGCACTAGGCCACCACAACGGTATGTATGTTGCATCTAGCCGTTAGTACCGCGTAAGGGCATACTTGTACTTGGCGATCGTCCCATAAAATGGTCAGGGTGGTAACGTTGTTCACACGGAGAAGCAACTAGCGGTTAAAAAACCCATCCGCCGGTGTCTGGTACTCGTGACACACACAATAATTAGTGATGTACCTGTTTTAAAAACAGAAAAAATGAAATTAGTCTCACCATCAGATCGTTATTAAAATTATTCATTTTATATATTAGGTCGGGAAATTATTTCATAGCTAGGACAGTGCAACTGGGTATTATACGTGATTTCCAGTAACCCACCCCCTCTCCTCCGCCTTTTTCACAGCCGCCTGAGCGCCAGTGGACCACTTCGTCACTGATATGATATAATATGGCATTTGCAACGCGCCTTTACACAAGTGTTTCAAGGGGTGGCGAGGCAGGGAGGGGGGGGAACAAGGAGAAGACAGACAACGATCCTACTAGGCCAGGTGTCATTCAGATCGCGCAAGTGCAGGGGTAGGGGGAAGGTAAAAGTGCAAGGGGAAGGGGAGGGGGGAAGTGGAGTACAAGGTAAGTATCATAAAATAATAAATACATAGGGCCAGCTGGTGGCGAGTGCAAGGTAGGTGCAGAACAAGTGCTGGGAAGGGGGGGCTGTAGGATACTGGGACAGTCCCCCAGTGCAGGTGGAGAGTGGAAGGGCCCAGGACTGAGGTCGCTGACAGTGGACCAGTTGTAGCAGGGAAGAGGGAGAGAGAAAGCAGAAGCAAAGAGGAAGGTTTTGAGGTGCTTCCGTAAAAGGAGATTGTTCTCCTCAAGATAGTGCGCGGTACAAAACAATATGCCACATTGAACGAACAAGTACAACTTAACCCGTCTTTAAAGTTACTGTATAGTAATTAAATTGCGGTATAAACTCATCTAAAGAGTTACTTACATTATATTTGCATTTTCCATTGTGTCTGTGCGTAGGGCAGCCCCGAAATACCACTCCTTCTATGCCGACGTTATTTCTTGTAATGAACGAACATTAAATGGCTATCGTTTCTGAAATTTTATTCATTATCGTTTCTTACGTTATTGCACCACACCCCCAAAAAGAAGTCTTTCGGGATGGTCCCGGCCTGTCAAGGTCAAATAACAATAGAACCTTATACTGAGTCGTGGGCCATTCCGGCACCCGAGCAAAAAATCAAAGCAGCTGACATTCACTTTGAACGAGCACACATTCCTAGTTAGCTACATTCAGTGTAAGGCCATCTCACAGGACTTGAAATTTACACTCCATCTTTGCATTTTGTATGCATGCTTTGCAGCCCCAGAGAACCATAAATACGGAGACATTCTATATTTTTTGAAAAATGA
Source organism: Ambystoma mexicanum (assembly GCF_040938575.1). Taxonomy (NCBI): domain Eukaryota; kingdom Metazoa; phylum Chordata; class Amphibia; order Caudata; family Ambystomatidae; genus Ambystoma; species Ambystoma mexicanum. Next base: position 1,346,741,278 of record NC_090921.1, read on the forward strand.
TTTATATTACTGTTTGGTTTAATTTAATGCGCAAATGAACAAGGTTGGATAGACACATTGCATGTACACTGAGCAATCACTTTTATTTACACAATACATAGCTACACATATTCAATGGGCCTGCGACATGAGGAGACTCGAGAGCAAAGTCACAGGTGACACCCGGGTGGTTCGCACTACTGCACGGTGAAGGGAGGGGCAAGGGTGGAGAGACACATTGCATGTACACTGAGCAATCACTTTTATTTACACATTACATAGATACACATATTCAATGGGCCTGCAACATGAGGAGACTCGCGAGAACAGACAATCAAATTACAATCATTTAAACCGTGATGTGTATTTCTCAATGAGCTCTTCTTTAGGTGGACACGGAACAGAGGCAATGTTGGGTGGCAATGCAGTTGTCCCCTGCACAGGTTCGTTCACAACTCCATGTATGTGCCTATCTATGACATCCACAATAAGTCTCTCAATAAACTCATATTGCATATCCTCAAACACTGGTTTGATCACCCATTGTTTACTTCTTTTAGTGAAGGCCTTATTGTAGCGAAGCGTCCCTAAAGTTCCGGTTGTCCTACTTTGTTGACGGCCAACATTATGGTTATGTGCCAAGACCGCTAGAAGAGTCCGATTTATCATGCCCTCCATGCCAAAATGCAATCGTTTTGGCCTGTACTTTAGGCACATATTGTGGAACACCTCCAAATCTCCTGTGTGGCAGAATTCCGTGAGTCCCCTCAAATCTCTTGTTATAGTTTTATTAAATACAATCTTTTCAATGGCTTTGTGAGTGGGTGATGAAGGAATCAACCACTTCTTCTTCCGTGCCTCCTCTGTGGACAAATGGCCATGTTCACAATTGTGGAAATGTTGGTTTGTGTTCCAACGGTGAACGTTGGTACAGTGTAGCATTACTGACCGCCATTTTTCCAGTAGAATTTCCAACGACCCTCCACATGTTTTTGAGCTCCACCAAAGATGATTGCTGATTGACTTGGACCACTGTGAAATACCTTGCATATCTTTTTTTTTTACCTGCAGCCGACATTTTTTTATTGATTGTTTTTGCAAGATGCCAAACGTCAAATTGGTGATTTATATTTTTGTACTCTTCTCTCATTGTCTTGGCAATTGAAACGTGTCTGTCCGTGGCTATCAGGTCGATCACCATTCCCCGCGATTGTAGTTCTTGCAATGATGCTACGAAGCCAACTTTCTCCATGGCCACTGAGGATGTACTTTGTGACACCTGCACGACCACCGAACTCACAATTTTCTTACTTTCCATGTCCTGAAAGTGGTAGGTGCAGTACTTGGCTGAAAATCCTGGGCTGTCGCACTGTCCATCACCGGCTAGCCTGAACCGTTTGCCCGCGAATGTACTTTCAATAGACATTTTTTCCATTCTCCAAGCTTCGCTAATGGCTGGAAATAGACAATCGGTTTGGTATTTGTAGAACTGAGTTTTCGCAATGAAATGGATTCCCACGAACTGAAAGAAAGACTCTAACTTTTTGAAACTTGAACCACTAAAAAGTGCAGCCGCTGCACAAAGTAGATTGCCTGCTGGCAGTTGCCCCAGCATGGGTTGTGCAGACCATGAGAAAGGATGATATTTTGTACAGGTGGCATGTATTTTAAGGTTAGTGCCTCGAATTGCACGAGTCACATTAATCAATGGCTCCCCACATACTTCCCCACCGACCGAATGCCCACATTTCATCCGAATAATAATATCAATCAAACAACTATCGAATACAATGAATTTGGCCTCTTTCCTTATACTGTCACTCTGCATCCCAGCTGGTTCGGCCTGTAACGTTGAGGACATGTCACTCACATGAAAGGTAGAATCTCTGATATCGTCTTCCGCTATGTTCAGTGATATTGATGGTGTTTCATTGTCGTCCACTTCATTCTCTTCCATTGCATCTTCTGTTCCTTCTCCGGCGATGGGTGAATAAAACAATTTCTTCAACTTTCTCGCGGTCTTAGTTTTTGCGGGTGTGGATTCTGTGAATTGATCTCCGACTGCATCCGAACTAACAGGAGGACATTCACTATCAATGGCTTGTGGTGGTATAGCTCCGTTGTCAATCACTTCATATTCTTCCCATTGGCACAATGCATCTCCAGTCTCAAGTCCCTGCCAAAAGGTTTGACAAGCAACATCTCTCGTTCGCTTCACTGTCTGTGTAGATCTAGTTCGTACACCCACTCGCAACTAGAGGACAGATTTGAAAAGGGATGTTCAGTTTAAACACAACTTACAGTATAGAACTATTAACAGTGAAAAACAACATAATATAGTGACCAGGACACTAACCTTCTTTTGCTTTCTTTCCTTTGAAACTTTCTTGCCTCGAACTTCAACATCCGGACGCTGTTGCTCCGACTCGTGTGTGCATGTCTCCACTTCCTCTTGCGCTGCAACGACTATATTTTCATGATAAGCACATCCATCACGCACTGACGCTCCATCGACTCCCTGAAACATAGAACTTTCATTAGTATGTATAATAATATTAAAAACACAAAAATGTACTTGGGGACCATTACCCACGTACATCTCAATAGCAAAACACGAATGAACGCTTTGTGTAGAACATTCAAACGACAATTATTCACGCATTGTTGATCCAGTTAGATGGAACTGTCAAGATCCATACCTCGGGCTCCTGATAGACTTCCATTGATGATATTATTGAAGATGATGCTTCAGTAACTCCCTGAAACACAGTAATTACATTAGTATGGTTTTCTATTTTGTTAAAAAGAACATAAACTTTGTGCAGGCGTCAATGGCTCATCTAAATAGACCTGCACAAACGATCAGTTGTCTAAAATAAATAATGGATATGTAAATATGATTCGATTTGCTCGATCGTTGGAAGTGTCACCACCCAGAGATCTGCATCAACTACTAGGGGTGATGTTCTTGTAGAAGAAGCTCCGTCATCTCCCTGAAACATAGTACTTGCGTTAATAAAGAAGGAAGTATAGCGGATGTAATCACGTCATATGATTTCGCTTGATCGAACTGTCAGTATCCATACCTCGAAATGCATAAGAACATCAAGGGACGATGTAACTGCGGTGCACACTTCTGCAAGCTGTTGCGCCGACCCGTAACTGCATGCTCCCCCTTCTTCTTGGACTAATGCTCCATCGACTCCCTGAAACATAGGACTTTCATTAGTAATGAACACAATATTGAAAAAAGAAGACACATAGGAGGGCGACGACAGAAGGACATATCAATGGCTAAAAACGAAAGAAACATTGTGTGTAACAATCACGCTACAAGAATGCAAGATCTGATGATCTCCATCGATGGAACTGTCCGGAAACGTACCTCGAGCATCTGAGTGACATCAACGGTTGTCGTCAATACGCTGGACTCCTCAGCATCTCCCTGAAAGACAGTACTTGCATTATTTTGGATAACAATAATTATAACTGAAAACAAAGACTAGAGGACGAGTACAAGGGTGTACCATTAGGTAAAATAATTACACAATAAATTAAAACTATTGATTTACATGCCTAAAACAAGTCAGTGGCAGAATAGCCAAGTAAGATTACCCGATAGGCGCTTGAAGTGGCTGATGACTGCAATAACGACACGGATGGAGAATCTTCCGCCTTTATATTGAGTGGATACATAAATGGGGAAATTATTGTTAGCTAATGCTACACACTACCGCAAGGCCGAGAGATAAATACATAAACTTGACTCACCAGTGGAGGGATGTGGACGAATAGAGTGGGAATAGCGGTTGAGAGCAATTTACGCCTCGCTCGCGGTGTGTTCTTCTTTATTAGCAATGATGTGGAGTACATGTCTGAGCTAAAGTGCCTGCTGCAGATGCGGTATCGATCACCCCTCTTGTCCGCAAAGACTTCTAGGACTCTACTTTCAAGCTCAGACGGTGGATATCCGCAATATCGGACCCATTCTCTTATCTGATCTATTGTCTTAGGGAAAACATGCATTATAGTACCTTCAGATTTATTATGGGTCTTCGAAGGGCAACCGCCAATGGAACAGGCAGGCATTGTGGAAAGTTCTGAAAAGTAAAGATCAACAATTCTCTATGAATACCAATGTAAACTCAGAACATGTGACTAGTTCCTTGCATGTACTGTCTTGAACGAAAAGAAATTGGACGCAAAATGATTATGGTACATGGCCTTACCTTGACGAACAAACAGATGCAGGGATCAGAGTAGTTTCTTGTCGTAGAACAGGGAGCAGTTCACAGATTGCAAACTGAGGAGTTTCCTCGAAGTGTTCACGGAAGTTCACAGAGACGAAGAGCAGATAACCAGCACCTTCACGGGTTGACTAGCAAAGCGCAAAGAAGTGCTCATTAGAAATATGAAGTGGGTTATAAAGAATTCGAAACAGGGGTGTGTTTGTGAATGAATGACGTGTATATGTCGTGGCATTATGCGGTTTGCAGGGGGCCGTCCAGCGTGAGGGGGGATGCTTGGCAGGAGACACGGGGTCTGGAGGTAGACATGGGAACAACAACCCATGCTCTATAGACCACTTTGAAGTGTACATGGTCTTTGGCACCTCTTGGCCTTTATCGCTCCCTGACAGCTCCACTTGCCAGCACAAGTACCCCGGTGAGAACTGCCTTTGATAGGGCGGGGGTCGTGCAGACAAGACACAGGAAGACTCGTGAATGAAGACACACTTATGTGGATTGCAGGGGGCCGTCCAGCGTGAGGGGGGATGCTTGGCAGGAGACACGGGGTCTGGAGGTAGACATGGGAACAACAACCCATGCTCTATAGACCACTTTGAAGTGTACATGGTCTTTGGCACCTCTTGGCCTTTATCGCTCCCTGACAGCTCCACTTGCCAGCACAAGTACCCCGGTGAGAACTGCCTTTGATAGGGCGGGGGTGGATTGTGTGCATTAGAGCGCTGGTCGTGCAGACAAGACTCGTTTGCCGCAGGGCCTCACCAAGGAGAGGCCATCTCACTGCACGTAAGAGGCAGGGTGAAGGATCTAGTACATGGAAGGCAGGGGGGTGAGTTTATAAATACCTCAGCCTCCCAGGAGAATATATGGGTGCAGTTCACCCTGGAGACCCTGGATGTCTAGGCAGTTAGTCAGCAGCAGGCTGGCCTGTGGTGGCAAGGCGGCATGGCCCAGAGGGGGTCATCTCTGTACCCGGTGACCAAAAGGATGATTTATTATGATCAACCATATTGATTATTTACCTATAACCATGTTTTGTATCAATAAAATCCAACGGCCTTCCTTTTATTGCCAACGCTTGAACAAAGTGGTGTGGTAAGTATTTTTGGGGGAGGAGGCAAGGCCGGGAGGCTTGATGCCAACCCGCAAAATAACATATGTATGTCTGCTGCATATGGGTTCAACGGTTATGTGGATTGAAGGTGGGCGGCCAGCGTGAGGGAGGATGCTGGCCGGAGACATGTGGTGTGACAAGACAAGGCACTGGAAGACTATTCAATGGAGACACACTAGATTCATTTAAAAAATCAAAACAACCATTGTTAAAATATATGTTGGGTTTTATTTTAGATTTTAATTTCAATAGAACATAAATAATAAACATTACACATTGTAAAGTTCCGGTTGCAGCACATCCAGGGAAAATCCGCGGTATTGTCCACTGTCGCTGGGGAAATGTTGTCTAATGGCAAGTACCGCACAGGCAGGTATTACTCTCTGAACGCGGTGTCCGAGCCTCCCGTGAAGCCACCAAGTGAAGCAACGATAGGCCACCAGCCTGTACCACCTGTGAAAATGAAAGATGCAAACTGTATTAAAATGACAAAACTTTCTTATCACTGTCGATTCAGGTAAAAAAATGTCATTCTGCTTTGAAAAAAATTCTATCTAGAAAATGCACAATATGGAACCAATTTACATGCATTCGAATGATATGTAGATGTAATTTTATATGTGGGAGACGACCATGAAATAGTAGTGGCATCACTGACATCACAACCAGAGTATACTTACTCGTTACTCGGATTACGCGGACGAACAGTGCCGCAAAGTTCGTGCATAAGCACCATCATCATCCTCAACACGGTCCGTGAGAGGCAGGCTTCCCTGAACTCTGGCAGCTTGGTGATGCATTGCGGACTTGGCTCGCCTTCCGAAATGTAGGCCAAGCACCCGGAATTTTCACGGCAGCAGCAGTTCTCCTCCTCAGTTGGCATTAGCTCGCACCGATTGCACGTGCACCAGGTGGAGACGCCGTCCATGCGACATGGTCCAGGCTCTTCATCCGTTGACTGGTCCTCCCAACTGCCGTCCGAATCCCCATCGTTTTCGCGTGCTTGCCTTTCCAGTAGTTCTTCCTCGGTGTACTCGGGCTCGTACATATACGGCATTATTGTAGCCATTGTGTGGTAAAGAAAGTAAAATAATTTACAGAGATGGTACAGGTGTTCACAAGGCCTAGAAGCGGCGAATGTAGCTGAACAGAGCACAGAAACGAGTCACAGAATACTCAAAGTAACACAGCGAGAGTAATGGAATCGAAAATCTGTTGCTGTGTGTTGTGAAACGGTGTGTTTATACTTATTGAGGAAAGAGGCGTCCTGCCATTTCCATGGCGACACTTCATTAGCTGAGGCGCAGCGATTGTTGACACGAAACGTGCTTTGGCGTTGGGAAATGGGCGGTACGCGTCTGCTGATGTCAGGCTCAGGGGCGGGGGATTTGATTTAGTGCCGCAAAAGCAGGTGAGCCAGGGCGATGGGGGGAAATGATAGGATTATCAGAAAATGGCGGCTGATTTCGAGTGCGTTAATGGACGAAAAGTCGGGTAAGGTCCATAGGAAAGTTTTCTACGATCTACCGAGTTATGCTTAAAAACACATGGCCGAACCGTAGGGACAATAAAAAAAAAGTCCCGGAACTCTCCTTTAAACATGGCGAAGTGAATTACGCCTGACCGGAAAAAACACACATCCCAGGTCTGGCTTTATGGAGTATATCTGTAACTAGTTAGCCAGATAGGGCCAGGAAGACAGTATGTGTGCCCGTTCTCCTCCGTATCAGAGAATTATTTGCTGTCACCTCTGGCTTTTATGAATAAACCATGAAAATGCTAGTAGATGTGTATATATACATCTTCCACATTGATATATGTCTGTATGTGGTTTGTTTTATGTTGTCAAATGTAGGACCAATGGCCTATGAAATAAAATTATAACCTTTTTATACTAAATGAAAAATACGGTGCACTGTGTATTACATTCTGTGAGGCGATGCAAATAACCTACGGAGTGGGACCCAGTAAGAGTTCAGTCTGGGCCATCACATTTGTTCTTTTATGCAAATGAATAGCACAGAAAGCCGTGGGAGAAGATCAATTTGGTCATTGGTTGAATGTAGATGTTAAAAAAGACAGGGGAGATAGCAGACCCTTGGGGGGACAATGCGAGAGAGGTCAACCGCCACAGAGAGAAAAGGGGGAAGTGAGAGGGTTTCACAGCGGTCCGTGAGAAAAGAGGTGAACCAACCCAGAACGGAGACCGGCTCCAACTAGGCGACCCAGCAGGATTCAATGATCGATGGTGTCAAAGGCGGCCGATAGATAAAGCAGCAAAAGATCCTTAATGCCCCCTTTGTCATGGGTCCATGCTAGGTCATTCATAACGGAGACCAGGACACTCTTGGTTCCACGCCCTGGCCGAAAACCTGATTGCGAAGGATGAAAGGAGGAGGATTCTTCGAGAAAGGAAGTGAGCAAAAGACAGACTAAAGATACCAAAAGCTTCATAAAGAAGGGGAGTAGAGAAATGGGCCGGAAATTTGCTGGGTTTGGAGGATCTAGTGAGGATATTTTCAGAAATTGAATGACTGTAGTATGTTTGAGAGAGGCTGGAACCGCCCCAGTAAACAGGGAGGTGTTCACCACCGTAGTTTGAAGATGAATAAGATGGGGGGGGGCAATGGTTTTAATAATGTTAAGTGGAATCGCATTCCATGGGGCGAGGAAGACTTAAATCAACAGGTTTAAAATCGACAGGTAGCAGCCGCAATATCGGTGGAGGAAAAGGAAGGACAGACAGACCGGGATGCCGTAGAAGGCAGCCCTAAAGAGAGCGGGGGCAGGGCAGATAATGAGGCAGCCCTGAACTGATATTAAGCCTAATAGTTTTTTATCATCTAAAAAAGAAGAACGAGTCGCAGAGATCCTGCGAAGGAGGAACCGGATCGGGAATAATAGAAGAGAGGCCACGTACGACCGTAAATAGTTCTTTAGGCTGGTTGAGAGAAGTCTCAATCAGTGAAACAAAGAACAACTACTCGGCATTAGAAATGGCACAAGGATATTGCTGCGTGGCCTGACCTGAGTCAACGAAAGTTTTGCTGATGGGGCATGAGAAAGTCTCCCCTGGCGCTCGAGTGGTCTAAGCTTCAGGTGCATAGCCCGAAGCGCCTCTGAGAACCATGGTTGCATAGGCCGTGCCTGCGGCCTCAACCTCTTAAGGAGGATGGGGAGGAGGGAGGCAAGGCGAGCGGCTCATGCCAAAAAGTGTTGGATAGCAAACCAAAATCCACATGGGAGGCATCATAATGGCCGGCAAAGATTTGCGTGGAAATAGCATCCGGCTGAACAGAACGCCAACCCCAACGGTAAATGGTGTGGGTGCGGGGCGCCAGTTTTGGGTGCTCTGAGGTCCCACATAAAAGGGGCAGTGAAGTTGTTGGTCCAAGTCACAGGAAAGGCAGGATACACCGAAGCCCCAGCGTCCGAGGAAGAAATGAGGTCAAGTGTATTTCCTAGCCTATGCGTGGGGCCAGACACTTGTTGTATGAAAGCGATTTCCCTCATATAGGACAGGAAGTTCTGGATCTTAGAATCACCCACATCATTCGCTTTAAGGTGGAAGTCCCCTAGGATAAGAAGACTGGCTTGCCTAAGCTGGATATTAACCACAAAGTCTAAGAAGGCAGCACTAAAAAGGGTGTCGTTACCAGGAGGGCAGTAGGCAATCAGCAAATGGAAGCTAAAATTGGAGCCAAGAGAGAGGCGCACTAGCATGACTTCCATTTTGATCTGATGACTAATAGTCAATAGAGTGCCTGTGAGGAGAGAGCTAAAGACAACCACAATGTCTCCAATCCGGTTGTGCGGTCAATATTAAGTATCTGTAGTTATGTGATAACTGTTGGACCAGTGTGGGGCCATAGGTTTCCCCCAACCATATTTTCCGAAATGCTGGCCAAATCAGGCGTAGTGTCTCAAAGGTCATGTCAGTGGGCAGTGTGGGCTACGAGAGAACGGGAATTAAAAAGCAGGCCTTTAAGTGCAGCTGTGGAAGAGGGCCCTACAGCCTTTCGGCAGCTCCGTGGTGGGCGGTGCAAACGAATGTTACTGGCAGCAAGAATGCAATGCAGGACCTACTGTCATTGTGTTTGACCAGGAAACCGTGCCGCCCGTGCCTGCCCTGTCACGGACAGGCACAGACGGGCTTGACTTTGGCGCGACTTTGGCACGTAAGCACACCCTGCTACGCTTTCTATGGAGTTCTGAGCTAAATGGACCCTTGAGCAGGGCGAGGTCGAATGCGCTGCAGGATTTTCGCCAAGTTTTATTTTGTTTTCTCATGGTTCGTTTGTTGAAGTTGAGTTGTTGAGTGTACCAGGGTGCAGAAGGTTTAGGATTGAGGAAACGTTGTTTCACTGGGGCATGGCAGTTGATGTTGTTTGGGAGTGTGGAGTTGAGTTCTTGGAGGAGCGAGTCACAGTCCTGGTTCATCAGAGGTAAATAAGCCTATGTGAAATGGGGTTTTGCAAGGTCTTCTGTGAGTGCCTCCACTTGGAAGTTCTTGAAGGATCTGTTTGTAGAGTTTGATGGGTTTGCTTGACTTGTGTCAAAGGGGATTCCGAGAAGGTCTGACCAGTCGAGCCGGATTGGAGAGATGTGATGTAGGGTGGGCAAGCTGGTGATGATGTCAAGGATATTACCTTTCCTGTGAGTTGGGTCTTTAGTGTGCTGCGTGAGGTTCAGAGTATTGTGTAGGAAGTGGAGATCTTCTTTCATTGACTTGGTTGCTGGGAAGTTGAAGTCGCTGAGGAAGACGTTGACGTGTGTGAGAGACATGGTGGTGACAAAATCTGCAAAGTCTTTGATGAAGGTGTTGGGTTTGGGTAATCTGTAGATGAGGTGAAAAGTAACTGGGTCTGTTGTGGAGATTGGGAAATGGCAGAAAAGGTTTTCGAAAGAGCCAATGGTGTCGACGTCCAGTTCGGTGCATGGCCATGATGCCTTGTGAATGATGACAAGGCGTTCGCCGATCTTGTTTGTATAGTGTTGTAGAATTCTGTAGCCATTGGGGGGGATGGAGATCTAGGATGTGGGTGGAGGTGGATATCATCCAGGTCTCAGTAACGACAATGGCATCCAAGTCATGTGTGGTGATGAGATCGACAATGTCTGCTGCATGGTTGGTTGCTGAACGGACATTGGCGAGCATCAGTTTTCTGGGGTCTATGGTGACGCAAGGGAGATTGCTGCAATGCAGTGTCCATGATGTTGATGGTGAGTGGCATGGTTGTCGTTGAGTGGTGATGGTAGGGATGGGCTGTTGGGAGAGAGAGGTGAAATACATAGTTGAGGCAGCTTGCTTGATGTTAGAGGAGCAGGGGTTTGGAGTCCTTCTGGTTTGAACAGGTCCAAACATGAATTGCCCTTTTCTTCCTCTGCCCTTCACTTCAGACGCCCAGACAAGATTAGACGCATTGATCTTAGAGTTAATAAAGGAAAGGAAGGAGCAGGGTAAGGCAGAGGGGTGGGGTTTAGGTCACTCGACCAGCAGCCCCCTCATCGCTGTGGCATGGAGCTTGCCTATATATTCCTTAAGTAGCTGCCTGGAAGGTGTGGAAACAGGTGGTGTGTGGAGCAACTGAGTGACAGAGCCTGGTCACATGACCAATAGCCCCCTCAAAGCTGTCTGCCTGCAGCTGGCCTATTTCCTGGTCCTTTTGCTTTAATTTGTGGGCCATTTCCTTTCTTGTTCACACTTCTAAACTCTTGTTTCTGCATTTATTTTTCGTCTTGCTCTTCTACTTTTTGGGCTCATTAACTGGCACCCCTTCACTCTAGTGTTCCTCCCTGTTTGACTGTGTGCTCCATCCCTTAACTTCTCTTTGTTGATTGTCCTTTTGTTGTCTGAGCTTTCATTTCTTTGCATTGTTTTTAAGTGCCTGCATGTCTGGCTCCTCCTTACTATTCTCCTAATCATACTCTTAGAACACAATTTCTTCTGGTAGTCATTTATCCACAGTGTGCTCAGTGCCCACTTAAGACGATCTTCTAGCTCTTTTTTTAATTTTTTTTAGATATTAACAGGCCCTGCGGTAGCACTTTTTGGGCGGCTTATAACTTCTCCTCCCCCTTCCCCTTTTCCTTTGCAAAAAAGTGTATAGTTTGGTGCGGTTTCGTCCAGGGGTTTAAGTTATAGAGGGATCCCAAAATGTGTAGAAATGCTCAGACGCAATGGAAAACTGCTGGACGGATTTTCACCAAATTTGCAGCAGGAGTGACGGCTTGGTCTCGAAAATGTGCTTTTGTAAATTTGTGTAAATCCGTCCAGTCGTTTTAAAAAAAAAAAAAAAAAAAAAAAATGGGCAAAATGTATGTTAAAAGAAATTTGTGATATCTTGGTCTAGTCCACCGACTCACTTCCCGGACATTGAAAACGTGAGGTGCGTCATATTTTTATTAAACGATGGCCATGTTGGATCCACGGACAGTGGCCATTGTCCGCAGATAGCTCGCAGGGGAAAATGTCTGGAAAACAAGTTATTTGGTGGCGGAAAGAGGGCCTGGAAAGGGTGGTGGAGTGCAATAAAGATGATGGGGAGCTGTTTTTATAGGTGAAAAAGGGGTGTGCAGGTGCTGCTTAGTCAGCGGTCAATTTTGGTGTCCGTGGACATCACTTGGATGGCAGGAACTTCAGGCCGAGTTTTGTTATGTGAAGGTGTATTGTATGTACTTGTTATATGGTTTAATTCTATTGTGGTGGTTATCTGGCCACCTGCCACATACACTATAGTAATATGTGCATAGTAATTATAGGTACTGTAGGGGGAATATTCAGTATTTGTAATATGATGGAATTATATAATTGAAGTGTATATGGTATTTATGATATTAGTACACTTAAGCATAGTGCTTATAGAATATGTATTTGTTTATACTTAGAATGGTTACTTAGTTGCATACAGTGATAAAATAATAAAGCTGGAATCTCTGGTTCTTTTTCTGTGATAAAAACCTTTATAATTTGTTAAGCAGGATTGTTTAAAAGCTTTAATTGCATACAATTCTACATATACCTTTACCGTGTTTGACCCTCATAAACAGTACATTATGTGTACTATGTTTGGTACACTGTTGTTGTATTGAATTGACATGAAATAATCATTTGTTCAATGGGAAGAAAAATCCATAGAGGATTTTAAAAAAACTATTCTAATTATGTAAGTATGTTTGTTTGAAGTGTATTGCTTTTAAGGGTATTTTTGAAGTAATTGGATACCTGTTGGCATATTCGAACTATCTTGGCTTTTAAAAGTACTATTTTAGTATGATGGATGTGCTACAGTTTAGTGAGTAAATGTGGGTTGAAGGAATATTAAGTAAACATGAGTTAGATTTGCTGGTAATCTATGTTTTGGAGTAACGGAGGTGTTACATTCAAACCAACCACTTCTTTTTTTGGGATGTGTATGATTTTACCGCGACAGACTTGACCACAACGGAAATGCCTGTATAAGAAATGACTGCATATACCATTTAATCACATGGTAGACATTTACATTATACATTTATTTAAAATGAATTCAGGCCGAGTGGCATTTAAAGTGAATATGAAAATCGATTGATTCAGTAATATAGAGTACCTTCGCAAAGTAAAGGCGAATCAGGAACTAACAACATTAACATCATTAAAATGTACATAGTTAATAGTGACAGCACATACTGTAACCAGTAGCAAATGAAGATTATAACAAAAGAAATACTAGAAACTGTTATTCATATATTTGAACATTTTGTGAATTGAGAATCGAATAAATGTTTAAATAAATACTGTTTTCATGCAGAAACTGGTACGTCTGTAGTAATTAAAGATGCATGTAATACAATCGAAAATAACATAATTATATTAGAAAAGGTAATATAACATACCAATGAAGTCTTCACAAGTGTAGAAATCCAGTAGGAATAGTTAAGCAAAGAAGAACCAGGATGAAAAACCAAATAAATTCCACACAAAAACCAAACCGAGCATCCAGGAAAATCCATTGAAACCCAAAAAAAGGAAAAAAATCAAATAAACACACTCAAGCAATAAGGTGCACGAACATAAATCCAAGAAATATGCACAAAAAATCAGAAAACCAATCCATCAACATCAGGGAAAACCATTGAAAACAAAAAATCCATGAAGATCCAACCGATCCAGAAAAAACGATGATTAAGAATGCAGGGAAGACCATAAACACCGAAATAATCAGTAAAAAAGCACAAGAAATCCACAAAAAAATCCAGTGGAAATCCAAGAAAGTCCAGCCGCACGCCCGATTGCATCCATAAGAAATGAAGAAAATGGCGATAAGGTGCTTCCGTTAACGTCACAATAGAAATTCCAATAAATGGTGGCGCCACCAAACAGACAAACAGGAAATTACACTAAATTAGTAGATTTAAATGAATTATATAGTAACCAATGAGAAAATATAATATTACAATTAATACATTTATAATACATATAATTAAAAAATGAAACAATTGACAATTGATTAAATAATTAAATAAAATACTTAATAAGATGAAAATGCATAGGTCAAAAAGTATTGTAGGTAAAAATGAACAGTAGGTCAAAAAGTACCTGTCCAAGTCAGTCAAATCTACTGTACGGTCAAATAAATTTTAACAAATTGGCCAAACCCTTTTTTTGACATATGCTTTATAGTGACCTGAAGTGGTTGTAGCACAGTGTGGTAGATTATGCCCACTGCTGTGAAGGTTTTCTTGCCAACAGATACTTGCCCGTGTGTAAAGCCTGTAAACTTAGTTGTTTTTGATACCATCTGCATTGTACCTTAGAAGCATTAGTATCACATATTGACCATGTGAGTTCATTTCTATGGGTTACATGTCTTTATATCGAATATCATATAGTGAAAGCAGGTTTTACCGAAAAATATATCTCAAACACATTTATCGAATTCATTTTCACAAAATTAAAATGGTTTATATACCGAAGCATGTATAACGAAAAGCCCCAATATTGATGATACAATGAGCACTGAGAAAAGGACCATAGTCAAGAAGAATGCAATAAAAACACATACAATCCAAACTTGTACAGCTTCAAAAAACATCTTTAAAAGGAACAGTCTCACCAGGAATTGCAAATTGCACAAATCTCAAATGTAAAAAACACAAAAACAGCGAAAGAAATATTGCAACAACCAGCAAAGATTAAGGGAATGTGTTTTGTCTTTCGAAAAACAAGAAACAATGGCATACTTTAACGATATTGCTTTCAACATAAACTGTTAAAAAACTGATTATGTACTTACCACCGCATACTGGAAAACAGGAGAAGTTCACGAATCCACATACAAATCCAAATGCGTGCAATCCATCCAAGGGGGAACCAAAAACCCCACAATCTGATAAGCCAAAAAGTAAATAAAAAAAAAGATCCAAAACAGCCTACGCAGAAGCCATCGAATAACCATAAAAAAAGAAATCCAATTTCAAGAAATCCACAAAAAAGAGAGAAATCCATCCGAAAAGTGTGAAAAACATTCAAGGAAAGAAAGAAAAAAATACAAATGAACAATCCAAAAACCAGGAAATCCAAACAAACGCAGCTTCCAGTCTGTGAGAAGAAATACAAATTTGCAATTACACAGGCAATATATCTCAGTTGGAAAAATAGATGAGAGCTAACCCAAGTGGTGAAAAAAGATATTGCTGAAAACAAACAATTTAATTTATTGTAACGTTAATAAATAAGCTGCTATGTTAGTTTAATATAGTTATAAAAGTACATTCAATATGATTGCAATAAATGTATTCGATATATAAGAGATTCAATAATTTTTTTCAATGAAAACAGTTTAGAGATAGATGCATTCAATATAAACACTGTATACCATTTGTATGCTGGAACGATTGAATTGCAAAAAGGGAATAATATGCCATGATTTGAATTCTGCAGAAACTGCTGAAATGAAATGGATTCAGAATTTGGTATGGATATATATACAAATTGTTCATTAGGGATCTGCTCTTGTGAAACATGGTTGCAGAGAGTGCATGTATGTTTCCATGTGTATGAAATCTGAAAGATTTCATTCATAGGGATGTTTTTGGTTTCCGGTACTTGTAGTAAGTACATTAGGAATTCTTGTAGGTCTTCCTGTGTGCTAATGGTACTTTTACCATTCCTGCACAGTAGTCCAATTCTTGCCTTATACCTGAGACACTGTAAGTGCTGTCAGGATTATTTGGGGAATTTCTATGAGGGACAAGCATTTGCAAACACAACTGGTCCAACGCCATTTACGCACATATTGTGAACATTTGGTGGCAATTGGAAGAGAAGATTGTGAGTTTTGCGTAGCAATTTACTTCCGGTGTGTTGCTGAATTTAAATGGACCAGAGAGATGTGCCTCTGCATCCTTTGATGGGCCTGCAGTTCTTTTTTGAGAAGAGATATTTGTCTGTCTTTTTTTTTTTTTAACTCTTTATCATTTTCAACATAAATTACAATAAAAAAACAAATATTTACAGATTAGGCCATTGTACTATACATAAAACCATAATTAAAACAACATTCAAAACAAATTACAAATTGTTGCTGTACAATCTACAAAATGACCTAGACCCAATTCAAAAACATAAACCTGGCACAAAATTGACATCAACAAACAGTGAGGACTTGACAAACAAAGAATATGACAAACGCCACAGCCCACCCACCCCAGTCCCCTCATTAGTATTGAGAACAAAACAACAGCACTACACAATTCAATCTTTGGTCATCCATAAAGTTCAGTGAAACTTCCCCACAGTTCATCATAAAATGCTTCCTTGTGTTGCTTACAATACATAGGGCCTCATTACACGGACAGCGGTAAGGGTTTACCGGTACCGGTAAGGGCACCGGTACCGGTAAACCCTTACCGCCTTACTACGAGGTCCCTTTGCGGGTAGGTACTTTAATGCCTGCTGCCCGTAAAGGGACCAGGGTGCTAATTGCGGTACCGCAATTTGCGGCACCGTAATTAGCGCCTTCCCCATTCCCATAGAGCCATATGGGGCAAAAATGGGAATGGGGAAGGGCAATGGGAGAAGGGGGAATTACTGCCCCGCCAACCTTGGAATATGGCGGTAATTCCCCTTTCCACCAAGGCGGTGCCGGTATTTTACCGGCATGGACCAAGGTGCTAATAGCACCTTGGTCCTCCGCCTACCGTGTAATGAAGCCCATAGTCTTTTCATAACTTGATAAAACTTTCACATCTAAAATCCACTCTTCCACTGTGGGCTTCTTCCTGCTCTTTCAAACCTTTAATATCTGCTTGGTCGCCACCAACAAAGCTTTGCTAATCCAGCAAGATGGTACCCAACCAATATTATGACAACTTCTTGATAGCTGCAGGGTGATTGCCATGGGTTTATGCGGATAAGTAATGTTCCAGATGTGGGCAATCCTATAAACATCTTTCCAAAAACTCAGCACCCTTTCATAACTCCACAACATATGCAGCAGACTATCCCTCTCCTTCCCACAACCCCAACACCTGTCATTATCGATCATCCCCAAAGCACACATACGTGGGGGGTCCAATTTATTTTACCCAATACTCTTGGATGAATATAACGTAGTTGTAGATCTGCCTTGGCATTCATTGGGACTTTCCACACCCTTTCCCACTCTTCTAGTGTAAGATCTCTACCTAATTCTTCCAACCACGACAGCCGCAACTTTTCCCATGAATCCAACCATATTGCATAACCTTCAAGATATTTGAAACTTCCTGTAAAAGTGGTGCATCCATCATCTCCTTCCTTCCAGTGATTAAATCAACCAATTCACCAAATCTTCTTAACTCTCTACATTTCAACCCAAATCTCTCTACTAGACTCTCAAAAGCTATCGCCCCTTCATCACTCCAGACATCACCAATTGTCAAAATGCCTCTCATTGTCCAACTCCTCCAATATATTACCTTATTATTAATCTGTAGACCGGGATTATGCCAAAGAGAGGCCTCCTTGTAAATAAATAATCCTTCTCTGTTTCCTACAATCAATGAAGTCAGTGCATTTTTCGTTGCCAATACTGTTTTTAAACTCTGCAACTTTCCCAGGTAACTTCCCAAAAGAAAACGGGCATCGAATGTCATGGTGAAAATTGCTGCATCTCAATTTGCACCCACCATGGCACCTGATTCCGATCCTCACTGGAATAGCTAGACTTTTTCAACAAGAACCCGTTATTATAATTTTGTAGCATTGGATACCCAAAACCTCAATTTTTAACACTTATGATCATAATATATTGTGGAATTCTGGCACTTTTTCCCCCAACCCCTTAGAAAGTTTAAAAACAGCCTATCTATATGCCCAAGAGCTCCCTTTGTAAAGAGTAGGGGCAACGATTGAATAATATACAAAACCTTTGGCAGCAGAAGCATTTTTATTGCATTTATTTTACCCCAAATGGTTAAAGTTATACACCCCCATTTCACAATATCCCTTTGAAGGACCTCGAGGATCTTATCCACATTATAATTCACTATCCTTTTAATATCTCGGACAATATAAATACCGTGTATTTGACGCACTAATTCTCCCATTTACAAATCCATCCTAACAACTGTTCGCTTCCCGGTGAGATCCTCACTGGGAATACTACAGTTTTTTCCCAATTGATCCTGTAACCCGATAACCTTCCTACCCTTCAAAAACACTTCTCAAAATACGTCCCCCCTCTACACGATTATTCAAGATAACCACCACATCATCCGCATATGCCAATACCTTGACTTCTCCATCTCCTACACCTAAGCCTCGGACACCCCCATGTTGTCTATGTGCTAACAGCGGTTTCAATACCAAATTAAACAACAAAAGTGACAAGGGACAGCCTTTCCTTGTGCCTCTATATAATGAGAATGTCTGTTTGTAACGCTTGAGTGGCTTGAAGGAAAAAGGGACCAAATCCCAATTTTGACAAAGTGTGGTTTAAGAAACTCCAATTGACCCTATCAAAGGCCTTCTCGGCATGTAAAAAAATCAACAAAATATCCTTAATATCTGAATCTGGTAAACTCATTACATCTAATAGCATTCTTATATTGTCATATCCAAATCGCCCTTTCATAAATCCCGTCTGAGATCGCTCCACCAACCCTCCCATATATTTTTCCAATCTTATAGTCTCTGTGTTCTGATGGACGTCTAGTTGAGTTTGTACTAGACAGTTCTGTGGTTGTATTATTTGATGGAGTAGCAGTTGGTCCTTGTTTCTTTAGTGGTATTGTTGGGAAATATGTTATCGGTTATGTTTGTATTAGTTATTGTTGAAAAGCATTTCAATGCTCTTTATGTTTGCTTCATGTAAGTTTATTCCAGCTTAACAGTTACTGTTCCACATGAAGACATTAAGGACATAGATAATTGACAGACACCGGCTCCCATCACCCAGGGCCAGCCAGCTGTAACTGTCACTGAATGGAACACTCCCTAAGAAGATTCTATCATCCACACACAAACATTCCAGACGACATCACCAGCTACATCACCAGAGACAAGCACAATACAACACACCTCCCTCCTTTACAAACCTAACCTGCTCAAAACAAGTCACACACCACAACGAAACTACCACCTTCCAAGGACCGACACACATTACACTCAACTGAAAACAGACACTTCCACAGCCAAACCCAACCAACAGAATCATCACACCCTGACAAACCACAAACCAAATGCCCTCGCAAAAGTACCATCATCCATCTGCCTGTTCCTGCCAAAAACAAGCCACTGGGCTCTCACCCCAGTATTAACCGACCCTGAACTGGGCTACATCACCTACACTCTTGACCACCATACAACTGCCTCGCCTCCTACCATCTGCCCCCGCCTACAACAATGCGGGTGTCCAGGCTGCCACCCTGGAATCGCCAGCAGGCCTCTAGACTGCCACTCTAGAGAACTAAAACCTCAAAGTCTCCAAAACATCAACCACAACCTCACACCAACAGGGAGTACTGAATGGAAACACTGAACATCACTCAACCCAACAGAAACACCCATGGACTCAACACCATACACACCGCACCATACCAAGATGTACAATCCCTCCAACGCATTGAGAGCAGTGGCCACATACTCCCAAAGCGAACATCAGAAACTGGTAAAAACTGAAACAGTATATTTAGCCAGAATGACATCCTCACCCAAGTCAAACTATTGGAACCAAAAGGCAAGACAAAATCCACAATAAAAATCACAAGTAACATAGAAAATCATTTACTCACCAGCTATGGACATACCACTCTCACTGTCTCCAGGTCATTACTAGGCGTCCCCAGCTACCCCTTCAACGTCAGCTACCAACAGTCCAATATGATGAGAAGGTTAAGAAACCTTTAGAGAAGGCGCTACCTCCCTTTAAAACAACCAACATAGTTGTTCAAACTTTACTTAGCAGATGAGATGGACTCATCAACCAAACCCAAATCCAAAAAAAAAAAAAAAAAAACAGCATTCTCCTGTACTGCAAAAGCATGGGCGCTACCCCGCTCTATAACTACATCCTAGCAGTTCAACTTTTACCAATAACCTAGCAGTTCAACTTTTACCAATAACCTAACATGAGTACACCGCATCATGGCACAACCCAACATTGTCCAAACCATACCAAGCACACATTACCCATGGATTAACAACATGTCTAAAAACAGAACATCACGCATAACCCATGCTGTGAGTTGAGTCCGTTACCGAGCTCTCCCTGACTCTCTCCCCATCCACATACAGAAATTGCATTTTATATACAATATTTCATGAGTCAGATTGATAACATGCATTAATAACTATTAAAATGCCACAACCATATTTCGCTATAAATGAAGCAAAACACCAAATCCACACTATAATGGACTTAAAGGTCCATAGCCATTACTAGGCACCATCACAACCTAAATGTCCATAGCCATTTGGGCTCTAATGAAAACCCTACCAGTCCATGTTGATTATTGCAACTATAAATGCTGCAAATCCTAAAAGAAAACGTTATTTTGAGCCATCACATACAAACACATACATATGTGCATGTTTTGGAAAAACATAGTAAAATTTGCGGAAGTCCATGTGCCATGAGCAATGCACCATAAACCTGAAAATCCTCCAAAACTTATTAAGTCTAGCCCACTCACTCAAACTGACAAACAACACATGCACACATGCACTTTCCCTATTATTTAGATAAAGTCCATCTGCAAATAAACACTGCATTAACTTCAAAATAAAAAAATGTCAGTGGCATTTCACTCGCATATATCATATACTTTACATAGCATTTCAATAGAGTCCATCTGCAACTAAAACAAGTTAAATGCCAACATTTTATTTTGACATACCTAACTAATCACCACATTTACTGTAAAGCACCTTTACTAATGACAGGCACAGAGCATTGAGTGAAACCATTCCTGGCTGACCTCTACCCTTCTTATCAGTACATAAGTGCTCAAATGCTGTGCAGACATAAACTCTTGACATCATTAGGCCAACTTCAAAGAAGACAGCGTATCAGTAAATATGTCCAACGCTGCACTTAACATTACTTATCCAAAGATCCATTACTTATTGTTGCAGGTGCGGCACAAAAACAAGGAAAACGTTTCCACAGATGCCGCCTGCATCATCTCTTCCAGCTTTTCATTTTTTTTTTTTCACTCGACAAGCTCCTTTACTATGGTGCCACATTTCCAGTCAACTTCTTTCCTTACAGTAGCAACTGTCATTACAGCACGTTGCTGCAGCCGTTACACATCGCACGAAAATATCTTTTTCACACACACATAACTTCTTCATGCTGCCTTTCTATGCACCATCGCTGCGCTGCCAATTCATATTATTTTTCGTGAAGACTGCCGATAGATTGAGCAGCAAACCCGACAACCATCATCATGCTCGGAAGACTCTGAGCTTCCACATTCCACACCTCGATAATGGAAATACGTTCTCTCTGTCATCACGTTTTCAACGTCCATGTAGGTACTTTCATCATCGCATTACGAAGCTGCTTACACTGTCACACACAGCTCATAATTCGATCTGCCAGCAGTGGCGTTCTGACCTTCGCCATCCCCTGGTGCTCCACTGTGACGTCATCAGTCACACATTCTCAATAGGAGCGAAACGAAGCTCCTGCTTTTAACGGCCATCCATCTAATCAGCACAGTGACAGCTGCTTGCTACTGACAGCGCGCATAATTTATAACCATGAGTCTTACAAGGTAATAAACACTGGCGTGCGCCTCTTCAACACCGGTCACGAGCGCCCCCGGCTCCCTTTTATCAGGAATTCCAGAAATAACAGAATGTGTCCACCGCACTTCCCCTTTCACTGTGCAGTACCTTGAAGGAGACTTATTTCTGTACTTCGCTCATTTCACAGTACCTTAAGGGCGCTGGTCCCACCAACAATGGGGCTTTATGCCACCATGCGCCCTGGGGGAGCATGTCTGGGCTTTTTCTTGACTACCTCCTGGGTCCCAGCTTCCCCACACTCCACAAGCTCACCATGAGCGCTGGCCCCAAACAACAATGGAGCTTTCTCCCTCCGGCTCCCCTTGTGCTCTGGGGATCATGTCAGGACTTCTTCCTGACGACCCCTTGGGCCCCTGGGTGATGGGACTTACGGTTTCTGGGGGCGGTGTTGTCCTTCTCCATCAGCTTGTCCTTCCTGCACCCCCCGCAGCAGGGTCCTCAGTGCTTCAGCTTGTGGCACGCGTGTTACCAAAGCCATCCTCGTCGCCATTGTTGAAAAGCATTTCAATGCTCTTTATGTTTGCTTCATGTAAGTTTATTCCAGCTTAACAGTTACTGTTCCACATGAAGACATTAAGGACATAGATAATTGACAGACACTGGCTCCCATCACCCAGGGCCAGCCAGCTGTAACCGTCACTGAATGGAACACTCCCTAAGAAGATTCTATCATCCACACACAAACATTCCAGACGACATCACCAGCTACATCACCAGAGACAAGCACAATACAACAGTTATCTTGTTAAATGTTTTCTTTTTTGAGGTACGGGGTACATATCTAGATGGGGGTGTACAGTGCACATAGCCTGTTGCATTGTAGGATGCAAGGAATGTCAGCATTGACTTTGTTTGCATCAAAGTTAACTAGGAGTAGACCATTGAGTGTACGCAGATGTGAAAGTGCTACGTATCTCATACCTTATTTAAAGACTGTGCTGCCAATGTCAAACAGTGTGTGATCTAGGGTTAGACCTTGCGATTTTTGGTTAGTGACAGCATGTGCAAGAGAGAGAATTTTTCTCTGTGTACATACATGTGTTTGAAAAGAAGGGAACATGCTATTGTGTGGCCAATTTCTTTTAACTTCTGCAAGTTTGTCAAAGTGGATGTTGACAAACTGAATGTTGTCGTCATCTGGATATGTTTGGAAGCCAACACCTGTACCAATTGCTCCATTGACTAAACCTTGTTCTACGTCAAGGTTACATTTTAGAGTACTCTGCAGTTTAGACACAGAGTTAATACTTTTTCTAATCCAGCTGTGTTGGCGATATATTTTTATAAGCTATTTAGTCATGCTGTTGCTTGTTGACACATAGGGAGTCTCATGCCGTGCACTTCTGGTTTGTCTGTGGAGCTGATAGGCAATATGGGTTGCATTTCTTTTTTTAACATTCTCGTTGAATTGACTACAGCTTGCAAGGGGTTGGCATTAAGGACCTGCATTTTATGCCAGGACATTTTAAAAAAACAATTTAATTGACACGTACTACCCAAAGGTAAGTACTGCTTTGGAAAACTTTTGCCTGGATGGACATAGCCCAAAACTACTCCTAATGTCACACCTGATGAGACAACCTTGCAAATATTCAGGCTCAACTTGCGAAGGAAGCTTTGTGAAACTTACCAAACCCAGCCTAATAAATCATGTAAAGATATCATTTAAATCTCTGCAACATAGAGAACTTTATTACATGGCCCCATTGCAACTTTTTAAACCCTGGAGAAAAGAATGATTATTAGGTAACTATGACTCATTTGAAGCTGCATTCAAAGCAAATGAAAGCAGTTTAACAAATGTCAATTTCAAACAATACAAAGAAATGTTGGACAATGAATGCTAACAAGAGGAAGAAATTGAAGCTCAACTAGATAAGAAGGCAGTCAACCTTCCCTTACAGGAAGCCAAGAACCACTTGGAGAACCACTCATTCTCAATGAAGCAGAAATAGCCAGAGCCGAGGTAGAAAATACCATGTATCAATCTAAACAATCTGAAGAAGAAGACTGGTCAGTGCCCAAATCACAGCTAAAATGAAAAGCTCACCATTTATCGGAAAAACAAAGAGGTGATGGCTGGAAGGTTTAGAATTAATCTTAACCACTGGCAATGCTCTGGGCAACCCTCCAGACCACCGTTCTTCGCCTGCCAAGCCATTACAGAAGGGAAAGACCATATGCAAATCAGGCTTGGCCCCACCCCAAAAGGGGCAGTCCAGCCCGAACTGCTAGGCCACATCCCTTCTGCACGAGACCACAAGCATCCCCAAACATGTTTCGCCCTTGTTGGGGCTCATCAGTGAGGAGTAGCTTGGGTCTCTAGGCCCAGCAGGCACGGGACCCACGTCTGGGCATACCCGTCCCACTCGGGGTGACATAGCAAAAACAAAGAGGTGATGGCTGGAAGGTTTAGAATTAATCTTAACCACTGGCAATGCTCTGGGCAACCCTCCAGACCACCGTTCTTCGCCTGCCAAGCCATTACAGAAGGGAAAGACCATATGCAAATCAGGCTTGGCCCCACCCCAAAAGGGGCAGTCCAGCCCGAACTGCTAGGCCACATCCCTTCTGCACGAGACCACAAGCATCCCCAAACATGTTTCGCCCTTGTTGGGGCTCATCAGTGAGGAGTAGCTTGGGTCTCTAGGCCCAGCAGGCACGGGACCCACGTCTGGGCATACCCGTCCCACTCGGGGTGACATAGCAAAAACAAAGAGGTGATGGCTGGAAGGTTTAGAATTAATCTTAACCACTGGCAATGCTCTGGGCAACCCTCCAGACCACCGTTCTTCGCCTGCCAAGCCATTACAGAAGGGAAAGACCATATGCAAATCAGGCTTGGCCCCACCCCAAATCGGAAGTCACCGAAGAAATTGAACATGGTTTGAAACATAAAACTAAAACTTATAGTAACAATCGATGTGGGTGGGTCTAGGTTCCTTAGCATACAACGTACATCAGTGTGACATCGGAACCAGTATTCATTTGTACCACGCATGTTTGGCAATAGATTTGATACTTGACTGCAAAACTTCATCTTTGTCTTTTATCTTTTGAAGCAGTTTAGTAGTGTTACAATTCCACTTAACACCACAAGTAAAGCAATTAAAAGGATACTGATGGAAAAGGATACAATTGGAATTGCCCCGAAGTGAAGAGGCGTAGGGCGACGTCCGTTGATATTAGACCTTCCAACTAATGTCACTCTCTAGCTGGGTGAAAGGACAGCTAAAGAGAGTAATTAGTGGAAAGGGCGTGTAAAAGACCAAGATCACCGGACTGTGAAAAGAGATGAAATGACTTTAGTATTAAACCAACTGCAATTGGGAATTGTTAACCTTTCTTTTGAAACAGCACTAACCTGTGATGGGAACAGTCACCAGTAGAATCCAAAATCCATTTATCAACCAAAATGCAACGAACAAAGGAAAGGAAAGGAAGAAGGTTAGTATGGGAACTAACCCGAATGGAATGAGGGCCGCACGAGAATCGGGTTGGTGCACTCCGGATAGCATCCATAGAGTTCAGTGCAATTGTCATGTTTGGAAGAAAGCAATTGGATATTGGAAATAGATGATCCAGGTCCCAGATGAGAACTGCTAGGTAAGCCCCAAAAGGATCAAATGAGAAATGGGTTTTCACAAGGATGATGTGTATGCTTTAAGGAGGATGTCTAAATGGCTGCTCCCAGTTGGATTAGAACACAGGAAACAAACACAGCAGGAAAAAAGCATTAAATTGTTCGACTGCGTGATCCGCCGGTGACTCCGTATGAATGGGAGTGTTGAGAAGTAGATTATGATGCACCGCTGAGGGCTGCGGTGTAATGTCAGCGGTGGAACTGGCTGACAGCTCTGGAAGAAAGCGGAGCGCCGAAGTGTCCTTAAAGAAGTACTGCGGGAGGCGTGGTGGACGTCGGCTGGGCTCCATATTAATGCGGAGCGCTGAAGAGTAGGTAGGTGCACCGCTGGAGAGCGGTGGATGTCGGCTGGGTTCTGGATGACTCTGGAGCACCGAAGAGTAGGTAAGGTGCACTGCTGAAGATGCAGTGGATGTCAGCTGTGCCAGCCGAATGCTCCGAGCAGGAGTAACTGGAACTGCCACAATATGCGTCGCAGAAGACGCGAGGAAAGGACCGGAGCTGAGGTAACAAACTCCAAGCTCCGAACGATAAAACGATCAGAAGCGAGGATCCCGAACCCCTTCCGGGTTAAATACAAGTCACGTGAGGACTCACGTGAGACACGTACGTCCGACAGAACACCACGTGACAAGCCCTTATTGAAAAGAAAGGAAAACATATCATGCATCACCCATCAGTGTACATTGCACATGTAAAAGAACAATGTTTATTAGGCGCATGCTTTAAAAAGGACGCTTTCCCGGGAGTTTGCTGAAGAGACTCCAATGGGTAAAAAAACGGTCTGGCTGTTCTACAAGCCGTGTGGGCATAAGGTCTCTGTTGTCTGGGCTTAAGGATGGCAGGCATGACAGGTAGCACATGTTTAAAAAGTTAGAGCCTGTTCTTAATGTATGTGCTACTCCATAACATAGAGTTGCTAGTTCATTTTTTAATAGAAGGTGGAAAATGTATTCTACATTTTGTCTGAATCTGTGGTCTTCAGAATACATTCGTAAAGAGCGATATTCTGATACTCATTTGTATGGACCTTTCATCATATCTTCCTCCTTTTCCTATAGGAAAGAGTAGAGGAAAGGAATGTGCTGTACACTTTTTTCCCATATGCTCATTGGGGATCCTTTGGATAGACACATTTGATATGTTTCTAATACATCTTCAATAGTGTCTTTGGAGTGTAGTGGGTGAATTGTATACTGGTCTAAAATCTTGGCTGCAGTAACGGGATCGACATGTTCAAATTGGCCAGTTGCTGGTGAATCTTGAATTATTTGGGTGGTTTCTCTTAAGTTTTTCTCTGTTTATATCTTTGTAGTATTCATTTTCTTCTGTTGGATATTGTAGGGCTTGTCTAACTTTGTTTAAGTCAACTAGTTGTTTAATTAATTTTTTCTTTTGTTGGTACACCTGTAACTAGTACAATCAAAGCTTGATCTATTGGCTGTTGTATTCCTAGAGATTCTACATTTTCTTAAAGATCTAATGGCAAATATACTACTTTGCCACAGATGCCTTTTAGAAACTCGCATGGAGGCAATTGGGCTGTTTTTGTTTGAAGGCGTATTTTAGCTTGAGATGGGTGTATTGTTTGGATTATAATGCTCTCATACAAGTTAAGTTGTTGCCAAGCTTTTGGAAGTGGGAATATCTCTAAGTTATTAGTGATAGCACATGATGGCATTTGATTATTGGCAAGCTTTGTATTGCAGTACGTGCAAACTATTGCGGGGTCAGTTCATTTGTATTTATTTTGTGCTGTTAGATTTAATGCCAATTAGAACCATTTGTATTACTCATTGTCCTCTATTTTGTAGGCCATATCTCCTATTTTTGTGCTCTTTTTATAAAACATTCTGCGACAACAGTTGTATCTGGAAACTTAGCTATTCTTTTTTGTATATGTTTGTTAGGAGGTTTGTTAGGAGGTTGGTGTTTGTGAGGATTCTGCTAAGATTTTCTGAAATTACTGAATTTTCTAATCAACTTCAGTTCCATTATTTACTTTGGATGTGCTCTATTTCTCTAAGGAGTTCTTTGGCTTTTCCATTTAGGACAATGTTATTTAAATTTTGCAGTTCTAGAGCAAGACTTTTTGTAGTATAGTCTATGCACAAGATTCCATATAGCGGAATGGTGTGTTGCTAACATTTTGATGTGCTGGAAGGTGCTTTTGCAAGCAGTTCTTGAAATGCAGGCTAATGAATGTCCTTGAAGTGCAGTGTGGCTGTGCACTGGACAAGTCCATGGTTTATAAAGTTTTAATTTTAGTTTTGTCTTTTAGTTTTACATAGTGATTGAGGAATTGTCGTAAAGATGTAAAGGATTGTTGGCATACATTACACATTTAGCTGCATGTCCATTTATACACTGGATGGTTTGTTTGGCGAAAGGAATATTTGGTTGAAAGTTTGTTGGGGATGTTTTTTTCTATAAGGGTTTCTTTTGCCACAATGCGGTCTCCTACCATTTCATACCCTCTGCCTTTACGGTCTATTGCAATTGGGTTGTTTTGTTCTTTTTTTATAAGCCTCTTCATTGAAATATGGTTCTGTGCTGCTTATGTGAAACCATTCACCATCACAGAAGTTTGAAAAGGTATCTATATTGACATTGCACATATTTAGAAGTACGTTTTGTATTTTATTGATTAGTTAGTAGTTTCATTCTGTTTAACATCCATATAAACCACTTTCTCTTTAGTAGAAATGCGCTGTCAATTAGAGCTTTGAGGATTAGTCTTCTGCAGTTGTTTCTAAAGGTAGATCGTGACTTTTCAGCTGTCTTTGTAAGATTGTGACAAACTCTATGGTGGGACATTTGCTTAACTGTGGCTTCGTTAACGTAGGTAGATATAGTGTTAGGTTCTTTAGTAGGTCTGCTTTTGTTTGTACATCTTTGTTTACTTGTAGTTTTTGGAAGAGTGGGACATACTTTTTATAGTTGTCGCTGGTTTAGTTTGTTGACTGAGGTTACTAGCTTTTTTATTTTAATGTTTTCCATGAATTGATTTAGAGGTGATTATATGACTTGCTTTTATTCTTATCTGCCCTATTGTTTCTTTGTTTTCTACAGTTGCTTTTTAGTAGGTGTTCTGTTCTGTCTGTTTGAAAAAAATAAAGTTTGTTTGAAAGTTGTGGAATGTATGTACATGTATCGTGGGTGGGTGTGATTGTAGAGATGAGAGTGCTGTGTGATTGTGGAGTGAGATGATAGGTGTAGTTGGGAAGGTTGTAAGAGTGTGTTTAAGTGTGATGGGCTTGGGTTAGTGAGGAATGGAGTGGGGGTTTGATTGAATAAGTAGGGACATTATGATGTTTTGAGCAAAACAGCGGTTGTTGTAATGGTGGTGTTTGGATGGAAGTAGAAAGAGTGTGAAAGTTGCAATATAATGAGTAAGATTGAAATACATGATTAAAAAAGAATACTCTAGGCTAATATATAGTGAAAGTACATTGTTACAATTAGATAAATATACATGCTATATTGATGTACGTACTTTGCAGGATGTGAAAGTGTTCTTTTTTCGGTAGCTGTCTTTGGCAATCTTTGCTGTAATTGTAAAATAAAGTTAGTGGGTATATTTGGTAATGGTGAGGTACTTTTCGGAAGCAGGGTTATTTATGAAGGTAGGTGGAGTTGCTGGGAAAAAGAGTTAATAAAGTTGTGTTATGGGTGGTGTACGAAAGTGTTAACTATGTTAAAACAATGAGTAGTGCTGTTTGGCACATTAGAAGGAACAGGGCAAAAAAGGGTGTGAGGAAAAAGGTGCATATCTAGGTTATTGTTGTGCTACTGATTTTAATAAAAGTGCTGTGTTTGTGGTGTAGTGTATTTGTAATATGTTGCAGCATTTTTAAAGAATATGAAACTATGGCCTTGTGGTAATGCAATGGCCAATTGTTGTTGCAGCAGCGTTTTGGTGTTTTATAGTAGAGGTTCGGAAAGAAGAGTACTTTATATCTAAGTTGTGTTGTATATAGATACTTTGGTGGTATACTCCCACAATACAAAGAAAAAACCCAAAACTTCATAAGTGCTTATGAAGTTTTGGGGTTTTTCTTTGTATTGTGGGAGTTGCAGTTGTACTTTTTCCATTAGAAAAAGTGGACTAGAAGTCCCAGAAGGCATAGAAGGAAGTAGGACTGGATAAGCACCTACAGATTGGAATGGGTCATGTTAGCAAGTATGCATGTACTGTCAAGATATTACATTTCCACCCACTAAGTAGCACTTAAAAATGTTGCACAAATATTTAGCATCTGCTTTTTCTTTGTTTTACACAGACGTTGCACACAGTACTGCTATAAATATATATATATGCATTTCTTAACTTTCGTGAAAATGCTCCTAAAAATAAAGATTTGTAAACACACCGTATTTTCATTTTTTCATTTAATATAAATGTGACACTTTTTAATCTTGCAGTTCAGACCTGGTTATATTTATTGCCATTCTGGGACTTGGAGTCTGAGTTGTGTAATGGGAGAGGTTGTATTACAAGTCACAAAATGCAAAGAAAGAAACCAACACTTGATAAGCAGCTATAGTTTGGAATGGGTCATGTTGGCAAGTATGCATGTACTGCCAAAATATTAAACTGGCACACACCAAGTGCCACTTAAAAATTGTTAGCAAATCTTTTCTATCTGCTTTTCCTTTATTTTATATAAAAAAGTTACTCACAGTGCTGCTATAAAAGAACAAATGTATTTTTTTAATTTCATGAAAATGCTGCTAAAAAGAAACATTTTTAAACTCACAGCATTGTAAGTAACTGCCACTTGATTCGAGAAGGTGCTGAATGTTGCAATACATGGCATTTGATAGTGGTTACAAAAGAGAATATGCTTATTACAGTGTAAGTGGCAGGAACCCTGTACATATTCATTTGTAAAAGAGTTGAAAAGAATATTTAACAAAATATACACATACCTGTACTATGTCTTGTTAGATGCAGATGTTGTTGAATCTGCAAATAGAAATCTTGGAGAATTTACAGTAGGTTTTCGTGTAGGTGGTTGTGAGTAATAGGAGACCTGTACTGTGAGGGTTTGAGTACATCGGAAGTGTTGAACTGAGATGACAAGGTTTCATATAGAGTTTTTGGATGTGATTGGTGGATGCATGTGTGACTGTTTGAAAGCAGCTAATAAGGAAGTGTTACAAATATGAAAGAGGAAAGGGTAGAAGGGCTGCCCTGTGCTACGGTGTCCACGGACACCGCAAGCGCTGCATCTGTGTCTTTTGAGGATTCCTGCCATGGAAAAGGGACTGCAGAGACTGTAGACAGTCATGGATGTATGCAGACATCGGGGGATCAGCCATTCAGGTTTCCTGGTTGTGGTGTGGTGTGTGTAGGAAAACAAAGAGTTATCTTTGTTGTGTGCAGTGAAGATGGCTATGATTATGACTTTGAGGAAGCAGCCTGTCTGGATTGTGAGAGACTCTTGGATCCATTGGGTGAAGGTGTATTCTGAGCACTGTGGATTGTCAGACAATCTTGGATTTGATGAATTTCAAGTTTCATGGTATGGAGTTGCAGGACTGAAGTGGGCGGAATTCCTCCCGTTTTGTGAGAATTATTGTTAACTTGAAGCATCCCGACATCATTGTAGTTCACTGTGGAGGCAAGAGTGTGGGCTATGTTACCGGAATTTCATTACAATTTACAATGAATAATACATTTGGAAAGTTGATGAAACGGTTTCCACATTCAAAAATTATTTTTTCACGGATAGCTCAGATACACATGTGGATGAGTTTGAATTTATTTTGTCCACAAATTTTGAAAGCAAGATACAATGTGTGAATAAAGTTGCATGTGCTTTTTTGCGGGATGTTGGGATGACATCTTTCCATAATGAAAATATTAAATTTGATATTGTCAACATTTTTCGAAGAAATGGCGAGCATCTCCCTGATGTGGGCAATCTAGATTTTTCTTGAAAACGTTCAAAATACATTGAAGAAGTTTTTGGGAACATAATGAATATGGACTCAAGTATTCTTAAGTACTTGAAGTTAACACAGGAAAAACAGAAAAAGAATTAGAAGCACTTTTTGTGAAAGTTACAACAAATTAAGTTCAGTAGAATATTTGTTATGTATAAAATGAAAAATGTAAAAAAATATAAAAGACAAAAACAGAAAAAAAGGTTCTTTTAAGAGCCACCATTTTTGAACAAAAACAATTAAAAGGATTTTAATTCTCCCACCCCACGCCTATAATTTTCCAGGTGTCCACAGACTATGCAGGCTGCAAAGTGGCCTGTGATTTTATTTTTTTTTGTTCTCAGTTCCATTTCTTAACTGTGAAAGGTGGCTCCTAAAGGAACAGTTTTTTTTATTTTTTTGTGATTTTGTATTTTTTTGTGCTTTTTTCAGAAGAAGCAAGGTAAGTTGGGGAGGGAAGGGGCACCAACCACAGAGACGGATGGGGCCGGTGGACAGAGGAAGATGTTGGGTGGGCCTTCCATTTAAGGTGATGGGGCAGTGTTTCTTGTGCTCCTTGACCGTGGCCTCGAAAGCACTACGAAACTGTGCTCCCCTGCAGATTGGTGCGTCCCAGTACAAACATAGTATTGTGACCCTCGAAAGCAAGAGTCAACAGTGTTCTGTATAGCCTGCGAGGTGGCCCCTGGAATCCTCTGCCCCACAGGAGTAGTCTGTGTGGTGACAGGAGCGGTCGAGGAAGATGGAGTAGAGGCCATCAACCTGCTTCTCCCTGAAAAAGGTACCAGCTTTTTCAGTGCACCCGCGTGGTTGGATCTGGTGCTGGTGGCACATGTAGGTGTTCCCGTAAGAGTCTAACCCAGGTTTTCCTCAGCTGAGTATTTGCGAAGAATTTTGGCAGAGTTTGGGCAGTCTCTGCAGTAAGCACTGAAGCAGTCTGTTCACCATGCCAGTTGGAGGAGGAGCATTCATTGAAAAAGCACTCTGCAACTCGGAGCGTTCAGAGTTTAGGCAGTCTCTGCAGTTTGTGTCTGGAGGTGATGGGAGCAACATATGCAAGGACCGTTGGCCATGGATGAGAACATAGGTCACTCGCGGGACAAAGTTGATGAAACCCCAGAACCACTCGGAATCAAAGAGGCGAAGACAGTGCACACATCAGCATTCATGCGAACCGTAAGTAACTGGGTGCGCCCTCTAACTTGACTAGTCAGCCCCGCAAGGACGATCAGGCTCCGGCCTCTCAATCGCTGTGCCCGTTCGACATTAGATTAACCATTGGAACAAGCACAGCAGCATTTATTGATAACCTACTTTGAGCCAGGTGTTTCGAACATTGAGGAGCGCACAGCCAATACAATGGGCAGAGCTGAGCAATCTCCACCAGCAGGAGACACTCTGGGCTCTACATTGGTGGTTATTGGGGAACCCCCTCGCCAGGCTGATAGCTCCACTCCCCGGCTCAGAAGTTGCATCCATGCAGAATATAGTTCAAGACAAGGCGGGAGCTGGTGAAAACTCCTCCCTCCAGGGGAAAGACGTGTCCTCACTAAAATACCCATCCACAGAATACTTTTTCAACTCCACAAACGGATCCATTGAAAATCCTGATCTGGGTTCAGGTCTGGATGAGAGCGCTCGCCCAGAGCCCTCGGACCACCCTGAAAGACTACTCATGCTGAAGACCCTGTAGCGTCAACATAAGTCTCTTAAACAGCTGAAAAAATCTGCCGACAATAGGGGGGCAGGCAATGGGTGTATCAATGAAAAATCCAACCAAACAATCCTCCAATCCTGGAAACCGAGGGGTTTAATGTCAGTGAGTCTGCTAGCTCATCAATGCTTCTTCTACAGGAAACCTTCACTGAGCAGCACTCAACCCAGTCAAGATTGCGGAAAATTGCGAATCCAAGAAGAGATATCGGATTGTGCCCTACTTGATTGGCATTGTTTCAATGCTGAGTTCAACCTCTGCAGATATTAACATCAGTGCCATCGCACACCCAGAGGCACCTGAATCGACACACCCTGACGATATGTTTGAGGTGGGAGAGAACAAAGGGAGAAACTCAGTGCTTTGAGTTACATGGCATGGAAACTCTCCAACCTGACTAAAGAATCCCTGCAAGCTTGGGCAGTTGATCTAGGTATACCGAATCAGGGGCCCACAGAGTCGAACAACTGCCTTGTGCCGCAACTTGTAAACCTAACATAGCAAGAAAATTGTAGATGTGTCGCAACCTCTAGCATTAGACAGAGCCTGAATGGATCTAACAAAAGACGTAGGACCTCATCGGTCCATAACAAAACAAACATAGTGGCCCCGTGTGTGGTGGACCACTCCACCGCCACTGGGCCTATGATACCAGTAGACCTTGATCCAGTTCCACCTGCAAACAGCTTTCCTCCTTGAAAGGACATTGACACTAATATCATTGCTGCTCTAGCAGTCACCATGGAGCCTTTCATACAAATGTATGAGAATATAGGAGATCAACTGAAAGATCAAACTACATTCATCGCCATGATGCATTCCAGGATGCTGTAAGTGGAAGGATTTATTACTGCTATCCAGAACAACTTGGACCACAGTTCGGCCTTGGTCTCCAATTTGTTGCACAGCATACTAGTAGTGCTGGACTGCCCCAGGGCAGGACAAAGACTGATATGTTTGGGATATTTCTTCTCTGTGAAAGATAGTGAGCTAAAGACTGTGGGTAGGTCTCTCATAACCAGGACTAATGTCTGGCAAAGGGACTCCCAGGACCCCCCTTGTTAATTTGCCTTAGTTTCATTGTGCCATAATTAATGCTTTTTTGTAATGTGCCTATCTTTCCTATCTCCATGGCATGCTGTTCAGGATGTTTGTTTGCATGTAAGAGGTAGCAGGTGCCCATAGTACGGGATGCCGTGTGAGTGCGCTGCTTTCCCTGCACTACTCTAAATTCTTTAATACCCAGTTATGAACCCGGTCAATGGTATGTATTTTACCATTCTCTGAAGCTTGAAAAGTTGATCTGTGAAGGCTTGGCATGTGGCCAACTTTGTACCAGATCTGCTGATGAACTGGCCTACTGTTAAATCTCAGTTACCAGTTTAATGGCATCCACTAGAGTGTAGTTTGCTTTCTGACTTTGAGAACATTCAGACATGTAATTGCAAATTTTACTACAGTCGGTAAGATAGCTCAGTAGGTGGAGTGCTCGCTGCTGCTATGTGTGTGTGATATCTGCAGGTTCGAATCCTGGCAAGGCCAACTCAGCCTTTCATCCTACTGATGTTGATAAATGAGTACCAACACAGGTTAGGTGATATTGCATGTATATTTGTTCTATATAAAGCGCTTAAGAGCAAGTGCTATAAAATAACACATCATTATCATATAGCCTTGGACGTCTGCTTGCATTCACAGTAATTTGGTAATATGGGCATATACACACTGATATTAACGATACATCGTGTTCCATTCTTGTATGAAATGTATATCACATTACAATGATATTGTAACAATATTTTTTGTACTGTACTAAGGAACAATGCTATGTGATGGCACTTCCTGTTTTGTCTAGAGGTGAAAAGTTGTGTTCCTTCGCTTCCTATGATGGCACTTCGGGGTGGGGTCAAATTATATCACTTCCTGTGATGTCATCAGAAGTCAAGGGTCGTGTGAGGTCACTTCCACTACCCCTCGCATTTTGGTGAACTGACGTCCATGAAAATCATGTGTGGTGCCATTGCAGAACACTCTTTCTAGGTTCATGTCTAAACACACTGACGTGTCCGTCTTCTCCCTGAGAGGAGAATGTTGAGGCCCTCTTGGGCACAGTGCAATAGCTCTCAACTTTTCGAGTGACCGTCCACTCCATCAATCTTCTGCTAGGGATAATGTCTTCATGCATCTCTCCAGTGCCTCAATGCAGCCCGCATATGAGACCCCTCCTACAGTTCCTAGATGCCAGGTGGCAACAAATGTCAGGCTCCTGGAACGACAAGATCACCCTCATTCCAGTGTTCAGAAAGGCCCTGCAGTGGTGGTCCGCTCGTCAACATCTCATTCAAGACGCTCCTTTTCGCCTTCCAGTGCATTGGGCCACGGTCACCAACGCCCCTCTGCTGGAAGGGTGGGGAGCACAAACGGGTCAATTTCATGCCCGAGGCTTATGACAGCCTGAGGAGAAGAAGTTGCACATCAACGTCTTGGTGCTGCAGGTATTGTTCTGGGCTCTCAAGTCATTCATGCCCCAACTCCACGGCAAGGTGGTCCGCATCTTCACAGACAACGTGACCACCATGTTCTACATCAGGAAACAGGGGGGGGGGGACCCGTTCTCCCATGCTACCCAAGGAACCGCAAGCTATATGGAAATGGGCAATAGCTCACAAGTTGTTTCTCATTCCATTCCATCTGGCAGGCATTCACAATACTATTGCAGATTCACTCAGCAGTAAACTATGATCCTCTCACTAGTGGGAGCTTAATCAGACTCAAGTTCTTCTTCTTTTCTCCAGGTAGGGACGGCCTCGAATCCACGTCTTCCCCACGGCAGAAAACGCAAAGTGCTCCAAGTTTTCCAGCACGTCCCCGCAACCAAGGAGTTGCCTTCTCGTTCCCCTAGGAGGGCCGATTTCTCTACGCATGTCGTCCAGTGCCCCTGATTCTGTGAGTGATAAGGGCACTCAAACAGACCCTTTGCAAGATCATACTCATTGCTCTGGCATGGTCCTGTTAGATCTGGTACTCAGACCTTCTGCACCTGTCTGTGGCACCTAGCTGCCTTCTCTTCCAGATCTGCTCTCCAAAGACAGAGGGGCTGATCTCCATCACAACCCAGCGTCCTTGAGCCTGGCGACTTGGCTCCTGCACATGTAGAGTTGGCCATTATACATTGCCTGCAGAATGTAAAGGTATTCTGGGTAAAGCTAGCGTGCCATCTACCCTTGTGTGCTGTAAGCAGAAATGGAAACGCTTACCTGCCATACCTGCTCTCCCTTGCAAAGGCCGGTCTTGCTCACGCATCCTTCAAGGTTTGTTTGTTTTAATATTTATAGTGCGCGCCAGACTCGAGGGTATCAGGGCGCAGAAAGGCATTAAGGAAATTCTCAGCTTGGTTACATTGCTGTACAGTAGTATACAAAAGGGATATACATAAGAAGGAAGTGTAGAGGGACATATGTACAGTTGATACATATAGTATATACAAAGAATGCAGGTCATATGTACAGGGTGCAGGATAGCATATATCAAGTTGATGCATATAGTATATCCAAAGAATGCAAGTCATATGTACAGGGGTGTAGGATAGCTGGATAGTGTGTCAATATGTCGCGTGTCATCAGGATTAGATTATGTCCATGTGGGCCGGGGTAATCTGGAGTGCGACATTGTAGGAGTGGTGTGTTAGAGGTCATTTTCCTTGATCCACAGGATGTAGTTGCGCCTGAAGTGTGGGTATGTTTGGGTAGCTCTTAATGTAGGAGGGAGGGAGTTCCAGTGTTGTGCAGCTTTCACCTGAAAGCTGGTGCCTCTGGGTTTGGAGCGTTTGTATCTAGGCAATATGAGGGTATTGGAGTTAGAGGTTCTGGTGAGGCGTTTGGATGAGTATCTGGTGAATCTGTCAGTGAGGTAACGTGGAGCGTCGTTATTGAGGCATTTGTGTGTAAGTGAAGCTACTTTTAGAGCAATTTTGTCTTTGGTCGATAGCCAATTATGAGCTCTTCTAAGGTCAGAGATGTGCTCTTTTTTTGGAACGCTCAATGCCGATCTGAGCGCGTTATTTTGTAGGATCTGAATTTTATTTGTGATGGATTTATTGGCTCCTACGGTAGAGGGCATTACAGTAGTCTAACTTTGATAGAATAAGGGCTCTGGCAAGGGTCATACAGCTGTTAGGGGAGAGGAAGGGTTTAGCTGCTCTGATTAGTTTGCACGTGTAGGCTGTGGAAGAGGCCATGGAGCTGACCTGTTTTTTGAAGGAGAGGATGGAATCTAGGTAAAAACATAGATTTTTTACTTCCTTGGCTACCTCGATGTGTCCGTCAATGGTTAAGCTTGAGTATTTGGGTCCTAGTTAGTTTATGTTGGGGGTTGTGCCAAGGATGATGAGCTCAGTCTTGTCATCATTCAGGCATAGACCATGCGATGCCATCCATGCCTGGATGATGAGGTACACCCTGTTCGCCAAATCCTTGTCATAATCTCCCATCAGCGGTATGAGGATCTGGGTATCATCTGCATAGTTAGTGTAGGTGATACCCAGACCATCGAGATCATCAAAAAGGGGCTTTGTGAAGATATTGTACAGAGTGGGGGAGACACAGGATCCCTGAGGCACGCCACAAGTGATTGAGATAGGGTTGGCCGCTGCGGATGTGGAGAAGAGGCGCATAGTCCTATTGCTAAGAAATGATTGTATCTAACTTATAGCTTCTTGTGAGAAGTGGGCTGCGGTGTTTATGTGGGTGCAGAGAATGGTATGATCTACTAAATCAAACGCCGCTGATAGGTCAAGGAGAAAGGAGCAAAGCAATTTTGCCATTGTCTCAGAGTATCAATTTGTGCCTTGAGATCGATCAGGGCTGTCTCTGTTCCATGTTGGGGTCTAAAGCTGGACTGGCAGACTCCTACGAAGTGCTTTTGTTCCAGGTATTGCTGTATTTGAAGGTATGCTACCTTGTCTACAATTTTGAATAAGACTGGGACGGTGGTGATGGGTCTGTAGTTGGTGGGTATGGAGGGGGTTTAGGGTTTGTTTTTTGAGTAGTGGGAGAACCCAGGACTCTCTGAGATTGTTGGGAATGATACTTTTGGAGAAGGAGGAATTAATGAGTTTGGTGATGAAGGGTGAAAGATCTCTGGCTGCGTCTTTTATAATCTGTGCGGGGCAGGGATCACCCTGGCAGTTGGATGGTTTCAGGGTGAGAATAACTTTTTCAACCTCAAGGGTATTAACTTTGGAGAAGCTGAAATGGTGGATAGGTTTGGGGGATGGCTTAGATGTGGAGGGGGGGTTGGTAGTGGTGCTGGGTAGATTTTCTTTTTTTTTAACTATCTTATATTGTAAGGTGGCCACTTTATTATTGCGTTTTGTACACTTGTACACCAGGGTTTGTCTTTAACGCAGGTATCAGGGATTGGGATAGGTGTTTCCAATTCTTTAAGGATGGTAAACAGTTCTTTTATATTGGAGTTGGATTGGGGTATTCTTTGGTTGTATGAGTCTTGTTTGGCCAGAATTATTTATCTCTTATATATGGTGTATATTTTGATGAGGTTGGTTTTGTTGGTGAATGTTTCCATATTTGTTCACTTTACGTTTCTCGAGTCGGAGAGATTTAAGGTGAGGCGTGAACCATGTGTTCAAGTGTTTTTTAGGTTTGCTTCTCCTAGTTTTCAGTGGTGCAATAGAGTCGACTGCTGTACGTCATTATTTTATTGTATTCGTCGACTAAGGTGAAGGGGTCAGTAGGGTCAGCGAGATAGTAAAGGGTGGGGAGGATGAGTGGTACAAGCTTTTCAGCTGTGATTTTTTTTTTTTTTTTTTTTGTTTCTGGTGGGTATGGATGGGGCTAGGGGGTTGATGTGGGTGGTAGGTGTAACGGCCTCAGGTAGAAGGTGATGAGATGATGGTCTGACCATGTCTGGGGGGGATATGTCAGTGATGGAGACAGAACATTTATGGTCTGCCACCCAGTCAAGGGTCCTACCTTTATTATGTGTTGGACAGGTGATTTTTTGGATTGAACACTAGTTCAACCAAGGTGTGGGCTATGAGTGTGGCATGTTGGTCTTTAGGGTCTTTGAACCCAAGGTTAAATTCACCTAGGAGGATGCTTTGGGTTGTGTTTTTTAGCTTATCGGCGAGGATGATTGTAAGGTCTTCTTCTAATGATCCTGGGGGCCAGAGGGTCTGTAGAGTAGATGGATGGTGAGTGTTTGGGCATTGGCGATGGGCATTTTAATTGTGAGGGATTTGCAGGAGTTAAGTTTATTGATAGGGGTGAGTCTTAGGTGAAGATCAGATTTGGGAATGATGGCAAGGCCTCTGCCATGAGATTCAGTTCTATCCGCTTTGAGGATTGTAAAGTCATCAGGGACAGCTAGAGTGAGGGCGGGGCCTGCAGCTGTGTGGAGCCAGGATTCCGGTATGGCCAGGAAGTCCAGTTTATTAGAGTGAATGAGGTTTGCTATCTCCGTAGGATGGGCTACAATTGATCGGGCATTTATGAGGGTGCCTCTGATATTTGGTATAATAGACTTGGGGGCCATGGTAGTGGGGATGGGGTGGATGGGGGTGTGGTCGGGTGGAATTGTGCGCAGGTTGTTGCTGTGAACATTGTTGGGAATCTTAGTAGGTCTCATGGTGGGTGTTTGGAGTTTAATGGTTCTGGAGTTGGGTTCTCTAGGGAAGGGAACGGGAGGGTGGTTCGTATATCTTGGGGAGCCTGGCGCCTAGTCTAAGATTTCTGGTGGTAGGGTAACACGGGTTGGTCATGGTGGGCTGGTTTAGCACGATATTCTGAGTAGGTGTCAGAGTGTTAGGTAGAGTTTTGGTGGAGAGTGGGCAGGGGAAACTTGTGAGGTGGAGGATTATCCTTAGGATTGTGTAGATAGCTGGTAGATACATAGTGTTTGGGCGGTAGGTGGGCCTATGTGAGCCACAGCGGTCTGAGGGCAGGCGTATGCAAGGATGGTGCAGGTGCAGTAGGGGTGAGGGGGCTAGGGCACGCAAGTCGGGTGGTATGGTGCAATAGTCCTTGACTCAGGATAGGATAGGGTAGGGAATGTAGGACTGGGCACGTGGAGCAGTACAGTGGCTAGGCGTTAGGCTAATTTGGCAAAAAGCGGAACACAGCAGTACGAAATTGGGCACGTAATATGCATGCAATGCCGGGTAATACGCTAGAACAGGGTGGACAGGTGAATGGTGCGGCACAGTGCTGGACAAAAGCATTTAGTGTGGGGCATCAGGTAGATAAGTGCCTTCTGTCAGCAATTCTAAGTAACATGCAATCTGAACAAAATATAGGTAAGTGGCTGCGTTCAGCGTCTGGTAGCCTGTCATAATATGGTAGGCAAAGTAGATCAATCAGCTGTGTGCTCCCACAAGCTAGATTAGTACAAATTAGGTAGATAGGAGGTGGACATAGGCTGGTGTACAGGCTAAGGCGAAAGGGTCACAAGCTAACAGAATTGCATTGTGGCAGGAAATCACAAAAACATAGCAATCCTACCGATAGACATGCGCATACAGATAGAGCGAACAATATGCAGTGGAAGGATTGGGGCCGTAAAATCACGGTAAGAGTCATTTGTAATTAAGGGTTGCAGTGTTTGGTCGGAGTGAGTGACCACGTTAGGGAACAGTGTAGACTGATAATGGACGAACAAAGTTGGCTTGTATGGGAGGTAACGTTATTGGGCATGTGTTTCTGGTGGTGAAGATTAGAAGTACATAATATGATCAGTTACGGTTGCTGGGATTTTCCTGTGAGGCAGAACTCACCTGTTGGAGGTAATTGGTGTCCAGGGGTAGAGGTATATGCAATGGGAAATATGGCATAGTGTCCTTGCCTAACGCCGGCTGCGCTCGATCAGCTCAGTTAGGAAGTGGCCTTCTTTCCTAGGCCTTACTTCGTAGGCCGGCGATCACTTTCCGGCGATTGGATGCAGATGTAAATATTGCCGGGCAGCCAATCAGTAGCAGCGAAGGGCAGGCTTGCATTGGGACGAGGTCAGGCATGGTGTTCGTGGCAGCGGCCATCTTGAGGCAGGATGCCTCATGTGCAGAGCAATAGCCGATGATATCCGAATCAGACGAATAGCAGGAATTGCTTCGTGGGGAGGGACGAGCACATTGGGGTGTAGCAAAATCCGAAATTAGTAGTGGGCAGAGTGCGGATCAGATGCTCACTGAGGCAGTCTCAGATTCTGCCTAGAGCTTATCTAATCAGCTCGGCTCTTCGTGGATGGGTGTACTGCTCCTGCAGCACACAGCGGCAGTGCAGAGGAGCTCCTGCTCCGGTATTGAAGAGGCTGAGGTGCACCTAACTGCCCCGATACACTGACTCCTGGCAGGCCTTTCTTATGGTCTCAAAGACTTGTTAAAGAATTCCTAACTGGTTTGTTCAGAGCGTTCCCGCCTGTGAAGGTTTCAGTCCCTGCATGGGAGCTCAACGTCGTCCTGTCCAAATTGATTAGTCCTCTTTTTGAACCTCTTCACAGGGTGCCTCTAAAGTTTTTGTCTTGGAAGACTGCTTTTCTGGTAGCTATCACTTTGGCCAGGCTTGTGGGAGAGTTACAGGCTCTCTGGCAAACCACCTTATTTGTCTTTCCATCAGCCCAAGGTGGTGCTTTGTACTCATGCATCTTTCATGCCAAAGGCAAAGATTCCAAAAAACTTTCATTTAAACAAGCCTTTAGTTCTGCCCATCTTCTCTAGTCCTGCCTCTCCTGCAGAACGGGCTTTGCATTTGCTGGACATAGCACATGCTTTGAAGTTCTATGTCGCATGCACTAAAGCTTTTTGCACAACTTCCCAGCTGTTTGTGACATTTGCGCCTTGGGGCCATGGGAAAACCCTCTCCAAGACTTCAATTTCCAGATGAGACTCATTCCACCAGAGCCGTGGCTGCTACTATGGTGTTCCTGTCTGGTGTTCCACTGCTGGATATTTGCAGGGCTGCTAAGTGGAGGTCGACTCATACCTTCACAAGGTTCTACTGCATCAATAGGGATTCCAGAGTTCTGGTACAAGAACACGAGTGGGAACTCGGCACAAGCATACTAAAACAGATTTTCACTAGAGGCCATCCAGCAGCAGACCTCTTTGCAACAATGGAGAAAGCAAAAAATCCACAGCCTTTGCACCCAACTACTCGCAACAGGAGTCCCTAGGCAACAAACTATGGATGAAATGGTCAGGGATATTTGCAGATGCTTTCCCCCTGACCCCGATATTTCACAAAGTAGTACACAAGATTCTTCGGGAAAATCTAACCATCATTCTCATTGTACCAATGTAGGCGAGATAGCTGTGTTACCCACACCTCCTGAGCATGTCATGTGTCCATCGATGACACTTCGGCCAGTTCACAACCTACTGACGCAACAGCAGCATTAAATAATACATCCAAGTCCACACACCATGAACTTGGCAGCTTGGCTCCTGAAGCCATATACGTTGCTCATTTACACCTGCTGCCATGATCTATTGACATTTTGCAAGAGACAAGAAAACCCAGTACTTTAACAAGTCAAAGTGACTTCAAACGAAATGTGGGTTGCAAAGAAACGTATCAATCCTATTGACTGCACACCAGCAGATTGTTACCTACCTACTTGTTTTTCTCCTTGATTAAAGATTGGTCCGCAATCTCTCAATGCTCACTTGTCAGCACTAGCTGCATACACCACCTCACAACACTGTCCTGGTAGAAAGTGCCTGTAGTTAAGGCGTATGGAAGGCATGAAAGTCATTTATCCACCAGTCGCGCAGCCCCAACTGGCTGAGATCTGAACACGGTCCTTCAAAGATTAATGGGCCCTCCTTTGGAGCCAATGCAAAAAGCCTCTTTTAATGTGCTAATCTACTAAGTGGCCTTCCTTATTGCATTCACCTCTGTCAGAAGGATAAGCAAGTTTTAGGCTCTCTGTTTCTAAATCCTCATCACTATACACACGCATAAAGTGGTTCAGAACACATCAATGATGTTCTCCAAAGTACATTTCCAAATTCCATTTCAACCAATCACTTGAATTACCAGCTTTCTTCTGCAATCCACAACACAGTGGGGGAGAAAGCACTGTGCACACTCGATGTTAGGAGAGCACTAATGTTCTACATTAGTAGAACCAAAGAGCTGTGGAAAACAAGCCAATCCTTTGTTTACTCTGCAACAGGAACGGAAGGTTAGCCAGTGACTAAATCCATCATCGCAAAATGAGTTGTTGGGTATATGTAGTTCGGCTACACCTTAGCAGATAACCCTCTTCCATTCACCCTTAGAGCATGTTCCAGAGGCAGTACTTGGGCAATATTGGTGTTCATTGCAAATGCAACATTTGATGAAATTTGTAAGGAAGCAACATGACTTTCAGTGCACACGTTTACACAACATTCTGTAGATACACAAGCAAGAGCAGATTCCCAGTGGGAACAGGCAGTTCTAGAGCATGTGTTCTCTACTGTTCTTTCAGCTCACCCACCAACTTCATCTGGTACTGCTATCTAGTGCAACACGTTTGAATCACAGTAGATTCACAAGCTTTTGAAAACAAAAAATACTTACCCAGTAATCCTCTTTCTGTGACCTATATAGGTTTAGAATCACATGCGCCTGCATATCCTCCCCACATGGGAGCGAAGACTCTACAAAACGCTGCTCCGATCAAGCATTACATACATGTGCCATGTCTGAAAAACAGTACACCTGAGGATGTTGACATGTGAAGTATCATGGGTCTCTGTACACAGAGGATGGGGATTGTGTGACGACAATGCCCCCGTCAAGGCCCCATTTTTAAAATCTGAAAAAATATAACACTCTGAGCCAACCATTAGGTGGTGGCCTATGAGAATCATGTGATTATAAACTGATTCAAGACACAGATATATACAGGTAAGTAATATTTGACACATCCATATCCCATAACCATTGTCCTATCTTGCCGGTCAGATAGCACGACGAGTAGGGCGCAAACTTTGACATCCTTGCAGAGCCTGACCACACAGATTCAAATCCCGGCAGGGCCAAATTCGGCCTTTCATCCTTCCAAGGTCAATAATTGAGCACCACACACCATGGGTAATAATAAGCAGAGCTCATATGCCTGAGGGTTCGTAGAATTATATAAATGCTAAATTATTATCATCTTCCCTAACTTTTTGACTTGCTGTTTCTCACTTTATTGTTATCCACAGGTTACAGACAGGGCAGCATGGATGACGCAGAGATGAGGAATGCGACAACAGCTGATCAGACCCCAGAAGGGAAGTCACATGAGCGGGAAAGGGGCAGTTTGGCCACTGTGTGGCTCGGGACCCAGGAAGGCAGGTACATCACACTCTAGGCTGATGGGATGATGTATTTTCCTCTGATAAGTTACCCAAAGAGGTATGATTGTTGCACGCGTCTCATAAAGTACAATACATATTATAGGGTTTCTGCTTTTGTTACATTGCCCAAGTTTGAAATAGTTTTTCAAGTGGGTCCAC
The DNA here is from genome assembly GCF_040938575.1 of Ambystoma mexicanum. Taxonomy (NCBI): domain Eukaryota; kingdom Metazoa; phylum Chordata; class Amphibia; order Caudata; family Ambystomatidae; genus Ambystoma; species Ambystoma mexicanum. The sequence continues at coordinate 1,346,785,703 of NC_090921.1, forward strand.
CGGGCCCACAATTGGCACATCATACTAGTGTCATAATTCTGCTTCCATTCAGACAGGCTTACACTTTCCCCAGAGTTTGTCTATATGTTTTTTATTATAAACCGGGAACCATTTCTCATTTCTTAAATTTGTGAAGATATGCATATTATCGTGCAGACTCTTGTTGTGAATTATTTGGAAGATAGAAGGCATTGTTCTATAATTAAGCAATAGCACCCGATCTGGAGGGCCGGATTGGGTGGGAACAGCCAGGGCCAAAGTTACAAGACTGAGTGCTGTGAGGGCCTTAATGATATGCCCCGGCGCTGTTACAACTTGATCCGGCCATCTGAATAGAGTGGTTTTGCTATTAGCACTCCAGGTTTTCAATCCAGAAACCCGGGGTGCTGTCATGTCCCGTTCATTCATAGAAAATTCTTACCTAAGATGGCCGCCATAGAGATGGAAGGTGGGGCTCCATGCAGAACCCCCCTTCCACTTCCATGGTGGCCCGGGAGGCTGGAGCAGCGGCAGAGTTTGCACCGCCACCAAAAGAATTGTGAATGTGGTAAAGCGGTTGAGAGGGAGGGTTAGCGGGGAGCATAGGGGGAAGATGGTGTGGTGGGAGAGCAGCCTTTAGGTTGTTCTGAACGTGTGCAGACAAAATGCAAAAGCAAAGATGCCTCCCTTTTTCTTTTTCTACGAGTGCTAATTTTTGGGAAGCGGTGGTGTGTTCGTTGGAAAGGGTTTTAACGTTTAGGTTACACCAGAATTTCATGACCATGTCAGAGCTCATTAATATTGGTGTTTTCCAAGAACTTTTAATGAAGTTTTTATTAGCATCAGATAACAATATTTCCTGATACAGTCTCAAAAATGAAAGTATTCAAAGGATATGCAACATGTTTTGTGCCCTGCCGTTTATCTACCGCTGAAATAGAGAATACAAATTGTTTCAGTCTCACTATCAAATATAGTCTTCAATATTACACTGAATTTACTTTCACAATTGCTCCCAAACACATGGAGTTAACCAGTTACAGTTGTGAAATATAATCAAACAGATTTCTTTCATGTGTATTTCTTGAGGTGGTTCTAACAATAAATGAGGGAATAGCCTAAAGAAGGGAGAAAGAAGCAATGTTTAGATTTTAGAAAAAGCAATGTTTCAAATCCAGTACTTAAACTATCATAAGAGAAAATAAACATCTCATGCCATGTATTTCTTGAATTTGTAATGTTAGTACGTTATTTCTAGGTAGAATAATAGATTAAAAGAAATAGAAAAACGTGGAGTGTTAGGTTACTTAAATCTCAATATAACCAATTAATGTTATTATGCATGGGTGATGGTATTACAAATTAATATAAATATGCATACCTCGTGTTAGAAATAAGTGGCTAATACATTCGCAATATTGCCTCCCGCCCCTTTTACATGATCTTGATCTACACTAAAAGGAGAGTTTTCCCCCACAAAGAGTTAAAACAAGAAAACTTATCAAGCGCCTGGACATAAACTATGTGCGCACATTGTGTGGTACAGTGATAACATTGGAGATGGTCACAGGGAGGACCTGTTCATTTATCCCCGAGGTATGTCTGCTAGGTCTCATACCCAAGAAAAAGAAAGATAGTCATTTTAAAGGAGTCCTCATGGGATGCCCAAAATGACTGAACTCAGAAGATAAGGGTTTTAGGTGTAGACTGGCAAAGGCTCAATACAAAGGTCAAAATTGGGAAACTGGAACGTCTCACCATCACAAAGCAATGTCTCTCACCCAGGGGTGCCAAGTTCTCCCATCCCGTGGGTAGTCCTAAAGGACTAAGCTTTTCCAGCAACCTGAGGTATAGCTCAGATTTTAGCTGGAACCACGATTCCCTGGTTCCAACCAGGATTCCACCACCACCACTCACTGGACCCTAGTCCTTTCCCCAACTTAAGGTTTGTGCTCTGATCCACCTTACCCTTCATCTCTCTGAACTGATTGCAACCTACCTATCACTGTTTTGATTGTCCTTTCTTCTGGCCCTGCTTTGGCCAACTTGGCCTACAGGGACCTTCCTGCTCTTACTGCCTTCCTCACCACCTCCTCCAGCTGTCATAACCATCTCCTAGGTTATACCACTAGTGATGTTAACCCTATCTCTTGCTGCTCACCAGGGCCTCCCATTGCAACCACTTCCTACATTTATTCTCCTCTGAATGTTGCCACTTCTTGCTGTCTCTTGCCACTGCCTCCTAGTAAAACTACTTCAACTCCTTCACTGTTTCCGCCTGATGTTACTTCCCCTCTAATCTTCAACCTCCTGAGGACTCTTTCTGTTCCTCTTGTCTTCAACAACTTTCACTTCTCCAAGGTACATGTAATGTGCTCCAAACTCCTCCAACCGCCTGGCACAACCTACTCTAACAAACCACCCTCATTAATTAGAGCTGGGTGGGTATATTTGCCCTCTATTCCCTCCGCCCCCTGGCTCTGCACCAGCAAGAGTTCATTGAGTACCGACTGTGAGTGGCTAGGTTCTTTGAGTGCACCTGAGGCTGATGATCTAGCCTCAGGGGTTGGACCAAGCCTCTATCTTGCCTGTCTGCCATCTTAAATTGTACACATGCTTCTCAGACCCTCACTATGGCTGCCTGCACTGTATTGGCGGCTGTGGTATTTCCGGCTTGTGAATTGAAAGCTGGAAAACCCCCAGGAAAGTTTTCGAACTCCTCTAAATCATTTGACATGCTGGGCAAGCAAAATAATGGGTACAATGTTTCCCTGATCTAAGATTCGATCAAGTGGGGTACAAGGGTTTCAACAATTGTGTTTGCAGGACCGCAGATTTTTATTGCGGGTCCCTTCTGAAGTGCTGGATGAGCTGGTAACTGTATCCAGGTCTACACTACTTTCTTCCGGCACAAGTACGCTGCTTCTATTAAAGGGTAAATCTCCCATTTCGTTGTTGTATATTTAGGTCTGGCAAGAGAAGGTGTGTGCCTTACCTGGGGTGGTGGTTCCTTGGTACTGGTGTGTGATGATGCCATGTGACTGTCCCCTGCCAGGTACTGGGGACCCAGTCATAACCAGAGGATCCTCCCCATGCCGCTCCTGTGCCCAGAATTCACTGGCTCCTGGCATACTGGGCCATGGGTTAATTCCTGCTGGGCTCCAGCCTAAAGCAGGAGACCTTGTCACACAACGTACACGTTGCTTACTTTGTTGCATTTTGTTGAAAAGGTTATTAGCAAAGCCTTGGTCTTCCCTGCTTTCATCACATACTATGTTTTTAAGAGAAGTGGAAGATGCAAAGGCACTACTGACATTTTTCTGGAATGGGGTATGTTGCTTAACGCCCTGATCTTACCTGTTTTAGGTACTGCTTTGGAATTTGTCTGAAAGCTCAGTATGGCCTGATATAGTTTGTTCTGTCAGAGTCTTTGTGAGTCTGAATTAAAGATACAACTTTTAGCCATTGGGCCATTTCCTACTGAGTGTATTAATAATAATGATTGTTCAAGCTGTGAGTAAAACTGGAAATTCACTCTTCTTCCTCCTCTTCTTTCTCTCCCCAGCTTGTATATTCACTCTGCTGTTTCAGACTGGAGGGAGTGCATGCAGAAGGTGCAACTGAAAGATGCTATTCACTGCATTGTGTAAGTAGAACACAAACCTCCCAGTTATTGAATTTTTCATTTGAAATGACCCAAAGTTTAGATCATCATTTAATTTTGATTTGATTAAAGGATTTAACTGAAATTTTGAAAGTGATTAAGTCTCTGGACCGCCCCACCCCGCTTCAGACTGCAAAGTTTTGTAAAGATTAATTAAAAAATAAGAAAGTTAAGCGTAAAAAAAAAAATCTCAAACTGCGGCCCCTACTTCCCACTTCCCATTCCTTTTTCCCATAGACAAAAAAGGTCAATTTTTCCCAAACCGCTGGAAGGATTTGGACCAGGTCTGAAACAACTTGGGCACGAAGCGTTCAAAAGAGTGCTTTGCTTAGTTTGGGGTTATTCTGTGCAGTAGATATTTAAATATTTGAATGAGAAGGGGGTGCCCCCTGACCCCAATAAAATAGATTTATCTGCCATGGTGCATTGCAGGATCATGGTTTTCAGAAATGAAACGACCGCCATCTTGTTTTTCTCTCGATGCGAGAGAAATTTCCGGCTATAGGCGAGGTTATGGGAAAATGAAACACAGTAAAAAAGCTATTTGCAGGTAAAAAGACATACAAATACCATCAGGGTAGAGGTGGGGGAAGGGCTAGAGGGCACTGAGTGAAATTTGGGATTTGGAGCGGGGACCAGGGACCAAGTTTGCAGCACAAAGCTTTTTGTAGCCTCGGCTATGCGCCGCGAATAGCTGGCATCTGAACGTAAACTGCGTTACAGAAGCAGCGTGTGTTCTGGGGTGAAAGGGAGAGGGCAGGAGAGGTGAGTAGGCAATCTGGGGAGTGGAGGGAGCTGGCACAGATGAGGGGGACACTTCGTGAGGTGCTGGGGGGCAGGAACGCATTTTCCTTTGGCTGTTTTTCCGATATCCGCGGCTATATTCAAGGCTACAAAGGACTACGGATAACCTCAGCTTTGTGTAGTTCAGTACCCGCGATTACATTTTCTTTTTTTCTTTTATTATATTTTTACAGCTAAAGTGACCTCGGGGGTAAAAAATCACTTGAACCAGTTATTCAGTTGCCTTCTAGGTCTCCCATCCATGCAGTATCCAGGACAGACTCTGCTTAGCTTCATGGTGAGGAAAGGGCCAGCTTCCTCAGGCCATGTTGCCAGATAAATGAGTCAAACTTACAAGACCACTTAGAGTGATGGGCCGGCCCTTTCCTTGCTTTGAAGCTAAGCAGGGTCAGCCCCGCTTTGAAGCAAAGCAGGGTCAGTCCAAGTTACTGCATGGATGGGCGACCGAATGGACATCTGAATTATTTATTTATTTTAAACCGTGCTACTGTTAGTCCTTGAAAGGTCTGCACTCAGAGACAATTCTTTTGCCTTTTGCTCAATTGCATTCTTATATGTGTAGTCTGACAGTGAAGTTGGGGGGGGGGGGATAATGCCACAATTGTACACTTTTACCTAACATAGTTTTATAAGGGTCTATATATTTGAGTGACACTATGGTATGTGTACTTTTCAGGTTCGCTTTATAAAGCAGAGTATTGTTGAAAGCCAGACATGGGGGCGATGAGGAGAAATGATGAGGGCAAGTCATGTGCCCATGATGTGTCAAGAGAGTTTTCAATCCTGAGTGTTTGCAATCCTGGACACTGGTGCAGTTATTTTCCCCTGATTGTGGCTGCTTTTCAGGGCCACCAGTAAAGGGCACATGTGGGATGCAACCCCTTGTTTATTTTTTTTGAGGTTGGTAAACTTGCTCATGTATTTGGAGACCAGGATTTTACTCAGGTTGTCATGTTCCCAGTGCAGATGCTTACCCACCAGACCGCAAGCACTTGCTTCATATAAAAACACATTTATGCTGAACACTGCCTTTGAGAACCCTGGCCTGCAGGAGTTTGAGACGCAGCACTTAACCATTATGCTACAATGACATTAACGTTTGAATTCTCACAAATTTCATACTTAGCCTTTTGCAATTGGAGAAATTCAATTGTAGGTTAAGTATGAAATGTATGCACCTTGAAGCACTAAGCCATTGTTGCAAAGTGGTTGAATGCTGATCCTTGAACTCTGGCTTAACAGGGACCAAGACTTTTAAAAAACATTTTGATTTAAAACAGTATATTTTGGTGAACACTCTCCATTCTTGACTATGTAGTCTAACCGGCAGGCCTTTGATCCATGTGGCCTCCTTCATGGAAACGTTCAACCAATCACTTCATGATTTAAAGTAGGTCTTTTTAGCTGCACTACCAATGGGTTAATAATAGTTGGATGTCTTCATTGGACATAAGCCAGTACAAACAAGACTTTTTTTGCAGCTCAAGGGAGGGGCATGCCACACGGTCCCATTATACCCTTCATATATTGCACTACTTTTAGACTTTGGAAACGGCGGGGGCAAGTAGACATCACTCCTCTCCAGCCCCTTATTCTCACTTTTCCCAGCTGAAAAAAAAATATTTTACTTTTGTTCCCCCTCCTCTGATTCTACACCACGTACCTCCTCCTTCCATAACTTACAGATCCCCCTACTGCCATTCAACCCAAACAAATGGAGGTGCTGGAGAAATCATGAATATAGCCAAGTTACATGTCTTATATATATTGTTATATGCCACACGTCCCTTGTTATTTGTAAGATGACGTTCAGATTTCCTTTTTACTGTGCATTTTAGGACTTGTAGTATAGGACACTTGATGGACAAAACTACAAGTCACAAAATACAACAACAAAAAATGAACTGGATGGGCATCTTCTGAAATACATGGACACACCACACACACACACCACACACACACACACCACTCCCAACACACCCCACTCCCAACACACACCCCACCCCGCACCCCCCCACATACACCCCACCCACAAACACGCCACCCCCCAACCCCCCACACACACACCCACTGAAAACTCGCACTCGACGTGTCACAACGCTCACATAATACATGGGTGCACAAGCGTGCGAACACACCAACACTCGTCTTCACGGAGCAAATGCACACTGCACGCACAATCCCTCACAAACAACTTCACAACATGTGCACACACACGCTCACATCAAACACACATTGCATGCACACCCTCTGAGATGAAATACACATCCTCACACCACACATTCCCCTTACACTGCACACATATTCAAAAAGTGGATTACACCGTGTTAGGCAGAAACCTGTGCAGTTCCCTTAGGGACCACTGCAAAAGATTTAAGACTACAGGTGTTGGTAGTAAACCCACTTGGTAGCAGTCTGTACCACCCAGATTTACCTGGTAGCTGTGGCTGAGCAGTCAGACCTCCCTCAAGAAGAGTTAGGCAGTATGCAAAGTATACTCAATAGGCACTGAGATACATTAATACAAACAAACACTGACCAGAGCTTTGGTATCAAAGTATAAAATTATTTATTTAAAAACACACAGTTGAAACACTCCAGCACTCTTATTGTAAAATATTCTAAACACAGTTACTATTATGATATATACACCCCTTTTTCCCTATTAGAAAATCACAGTAAAACACCACTTATTTTCATACAGAGGTGAGCGCTTAACTAGATCGCACTCTAATAAGTTTGTGAAAAAGGGGGCGAAAAAGACAGAATATGAAGAGGTACACCACTCTATGATTCAAGAACTCTGTTAGCAAGGCAGAGAGCAGAAAGTCACTGGTGAGCCGAAGTCCAAAGCCCGGCCCACTCTTAGAGAGAGCAGAGCACAAATGCGCCTAAGATCACACAGTTACACTAGGCTTAGAAAGTCTTGCAGAGGGTTCAGAAAAGAGTTTAGAGAGGCTTAGAAAAGTTTAGCCAGGGTGTCCCAGGCTAACCCAGGTTCGAAAGCCGGGGGGCTAAATCTACCCCGTACAGTCGGTTGCAAGGGAAGCCAGGCGGGACACGGTACCTTAAGTGGGAAGGATCCTCCAGCGGTGGCAGTTGTTCCTGGTAGTGGGTGCAAGTTGCGTCATCGTCCAGGGGAAGAGAAGATCTCGACTTGGAGGAAAGATGAAGGTCGTTGCACTACCAGGGCAGAAACCAGTCGCGGAGTTTTCCGGTTAAAGGTGGTCCCTTTGTCTCGCGGTCGTGGTAAAACATGGTATCCCGGTTGCCAGGGTGCTTGGCACGGGCAAGGCGGCCACGAGATACGTCGGGAAAGCGAAAAGATGGTGAAACTGGTTATCCCCACCCGTTAAAGGAAGAAGACTCTCCGGCGGGAGATCTCCTGTGTCGTTGGGAAAAAGTGGTGAGACGGTCCAACAGGGCTCCACCGGTCGTGGTGTCGTGGCAGGTCGGCTCAGCTTCTCCCTCGTCGGATTCTTAGGTCCTGTGGCGACTTCTGAAGTTCCAGTCCCCAAAGCCCTGCTTTTATGCAGCAAACCCCCAATCACTCAGCCTAGCTGTCACTCAAACATGCTAAGTGGTGAGCCGGCCGGCTCACCACTTGGGCCAATCAGGACGGAGTGCGACTTGAGTTGCCTAGGCAACTCAGTCCGGGGTGCCTAAATTCCCCTTCACCCCTCCTAAGTACCCCAGACATAGTGGCACCACTTTGGAGGGCTTCTGTGGAGAAGCCCGCCAAAAAGTGGAACAAAGGGCTCGACTTGGGTTGGAGTCACAGAAGAGAACACAAACGCCATTTTAGAATCAAGTTTTGGCAAAAAATACCAACCGGAGAATTAATATTAATTAAATAAACCGGCGGTATGTTCGAGGCTACCGTAAATAATTAAATAAAGATAGTAGCCTAAAACAATGGGAAATCCCATAGGAAAATATTTGCGGTCGAATATAAAAAGTAGTATCCACTGCCACCAGCCAAAACTCGATCAGGGGGGACGGAGACGTGCCCCCTCGACTAACAGACCCTGGGGCAATCGAATTGCCCCAGCCAGTCCGTCCACAATATGATGGTTTGTACTGGTTCTGTTCAGAATTTAAGACTAGTAAAGTCAATGGTGACTTTACATGCCCTGGGAGACAGTAGTCAGTCCCAGGGTATGGAGTCTATACTGGGGGGTCACTATGACACCCCTGTGTCACTGCACTGAGAGTGCTGTGTAACACACCTCACAAAAACACATGAAACCCTATGGAGTAAAAGACCCCATAGCCCATTAAACACATCTAGATTCAAAGAAGCACTCTCAAATCATGCCCAAGAGTGAGGGTAAAAGAGTCTCACTCTTGGCAGGAGAAAAAAATAAACCCCAAAAATCCACCAAAGCTGCTGGGGGACTCACTAGGGTAGGAAATTCAGCCTAAACAGAGAATTCTCCCGAACACACCGCCTCTGGGCAAAGTTAAATGTCTTGAAGTTCAATTGAAAAATAGGCATTTTAAAACCAAAAGGAAGTCCATTGTCACTTGAGCAGGTTTTTGTTTTCCTTTCTTTCAACTATAAGCAAGTGTCAAATACTTTGAAGCAGGGTTGGGATCCTCTTCCTTGAGAGTGAAGCTTCCTGCCCCTCCCACTGGAAGGGTGAGTGTCTTAGCCTGCTATTGTCTTTGCCTGGGGCAAAGACAATGTCTAATGTGACTTGAAAGGCCCCATTGTACTGGGGATTCCAAGCCTCCAGCCAGCAATTAGCCTTTCCTGTGCCAGCAGTTTGAAGTGTCACCCTTTCTCAGGGTTAGCACTGACAGAGCAAGTTTTTTATTTCTTTTAAATATAGTTTGCCATTCAGACTGGGTTGAGCTTTGAGTTATACTTTTAATCTTAACTTTAAACATATAGAATTAAAACAGTTTATAAGTGTGTCTTTGCCATTACAAATCCTTTTACATTTCTTAAGTAATTAAGCCTTGGCACAACAATGTACTTTTAAAATAGGTGATTTTCCCCTTCAGTCAGGAAAAAGTCCATTTTACTATTCCTTTATATTCCACTTTCATCTCAGCAAATATACACTTTGTGCAGCTTATAGTTCTTGTGTTGAGTGCTAGAATTGTTTTGCAGCATGGATACATGTATGAGACATTTGTTTAGAGTCTCTCTGCACAACGGATTCTTGATACTTGTTGCAAAGTTTTAGCCGCGTTTCCAGTGGAAAATGGAAACACAGTCCCTGGTTTGCTTTTCAAAGAATACTGTTGCCAAGAGTGGTCATTCAATGAGGCCCGGTTCCTCTGAGCCACAATGAAGAATCCTGGGTATTGCAGGGCCCTTTTTGATCATAGTGGTTTATGAGAAATGAATGGATTCAGCGCCAAGCAGCACTTTTTAAGATTTGGAAAGTGTCAATTTAAAATGCATTTTGGGGTTTTTCAGCATAATGCGGCTGCTTCATTCACTTTGTTCCATGTGAATTGTTGCGGAGCCCACTAACATACTTCTGCAGTGAGGACTCTGTTTTCACCCCCCCCCCCTAACCCCCCCCTGAAATGTCTGTGGCAGGGTGTGCAGCAATTTTCTGGTTGTGACACAAACACAGTTTTAAAGATCTTGGCACGCACAGAAGTCGGCGCGGCCATTTTGGGCTGTTTATTGCCCCAATGCAGTAAAGTGATGTAGTGAGGCACATCTGAGTGGGTCAAAATATCCCACAGTGTCCTTTGTGATGCTGTGGAGGTCATTGTGGATGTGAAGAGTAGCAGTCTCAGTGCTGTGTCCAGGCCGAAAGCCAGATTGGAAGGGGATGACTAGATTGTTTGTCATGATGTGCTGTTGCAGTTGGGTAATTACAAAGTGTTCCATGATTCTGGGGAGATATGGTAGGATAGTAATGGGGCAGTACTTTTCATGGAGCGTGGGCTTGAGAGATGGTTGTTGAGGGGGGTTGAGATTTGTCCAGTTTCCAGTTCAGTGGGGATTGTGTCATGTGAGAGACAGTTGATTTTGTTGAGCCAGTGGGGAGCTACGTTGGTGATGCAATTGAATGCAGCTTGGGGTGGGCATGCATCATCCTTGTTTTGACAGTGGGAGTGTTGATGTGGTAGAAGGTGTCCCATGTGCTGGTATGTTTGGGAGTGGGGTGTGTGAGTGGGAGAGCTAAGGGGTGGGGGCTGTACTGATGTATATTTTGAAGTTGAAGTAGTTAATGAGGGAACTGCATAACAGTAGATATAAGTGGGGATGGTGATTCAGAGAGGAACTCGACAACGCTGAATCGCTTCTGTGTTCCATTGGTGGCGGATTGGAGTTATTGGAAGTAATGGGTGGCTGTGGTATTGCATGTAGCTGTTTTATACTTGTTGTGGCAGTGTATGAGAGGTCTTGTTTGAGGGGCATGGGCTCTAGGCGCCTGGCTTCCTGCTTGATAGAGAGGTGGGAACTGTTGAACCACGGTTTGTGGCGACAGTTCTGGGTTTTTTGTTATTTGGGGGGTGCAATTTTGGCGAGTGCCCGAGGTATTTTTCAAACATGATGCAAGAATATCATTAACTCGATTGACAAGTTTGGGATTCCATGAGATTCTGTTCCCCCTAGCATTAACTGTAAGCTCAGTCGGCATATAACCCTCAGGTTTGTATCGGTAACGAGTTCTGAAGCACAGAAGATGCCCAACCCTAAAGGAGTACTGTGCGAGATCTGCTAGTATCTGCACTCTTCAACAACTCTTCTCGCAGCAAAGCACTACCCGGTATCTGTGTGCACAAGACTCATACCACCACCTGTGAAGCACTAATCTCTTCCTAGCCAAGTAACAAGCCCACAATAATACAACTGCTTGTAGGAAAGAATTTCAGCCCAGTTGTTGGGCAGACCCAACGCAGTGGCAGGAGCAGAGTACACTAAGCACACCAGTAGCAGACAGACCTCAATGCCTGTGTTTACTACCAAAGTAATTGCCAACTGCAGCAGCAGTTATTCACTTCAGATGCGGCACAGCAGTATCCCGAGTGGGTTTGTAGCCCTCCTTGCTTCAAGAGCACAAGACTGGCTATAGAATCACTAGAACGCAGAAAGGGCTACCTGTCACCTTGTAAAGACCTGAGTGAGTGTTAACAGTCAGTGGTTGGAAGTAGCCAGAGATACCGCACCAAGAGATTACCAGCACTTACATTGCCTGAGGAAAGATACCCAACTAATCGCAAAGCAAAGTGCTGTCAGTAACATTGGCCCTAGTTTTGTTTTGGCTATTAGGTGGTGATAACAAGCAAAATCTATTGTCATAGGAAGTGAAGATAGGAAAGATAAGAGATGTTAGGAAGCCTCACAGCCTGCAGGTTTTGTTTGGTTGTTTACCCACCCATTCACCGCTCGTGGCCATGCTAGTCTCCATGGCCATTCCCACACACTACTGTTTGAGTCTAGTATTGGATGTGGGGCTTATCCAAGCCAGTAGGGGTGCTTGGGTGGGTGGTGTTCCATGGATAAGTGTTTCCCTAGTTAATATTACAAAGAATGGAAAACTGCAAATTCTGGGGTACTCAGGATAGCCCCAAACCCAAAACAAAGTTAACAAGTATTAAATGTCAGAAAATTATGTGCTTTTCCCAATAGGTTCACAATCTACTCTTTATATATACATCCAGTATTCTATTTGGATGCAATTAGTAATCAGTCAATGAGATTGTAGTGTATTCATGTCATAAATCATTTAATTGTTCACAGTACATAGAGATGCCCTTGCCGACACGTGTTTCGACCCGTAGGTCCTTATCAAGACAAACCTTGGGCTTAATTTTTCTTGAATACAATCTATTATCAAATATAATGACCAGTGACACATATTGCCAGAGCAAACCAAATCACATTCCATCCCCAGAAATAAACATATCACAATAATTTCCAAACAAGAATTGTATTATTCTCTTGTTTGGAAATTATTGTGAGGTTTGCCTTGATAAGGACCTACGGGTCAAAACACGTCTCGGCAAGGGCATCTCTATGTACGGTGGACAAAAAAATGATTAATGTCATGCAGAAAACTTGCCCTGTCAAGCCAATTTACATCAAGTCACAATCTCATGCCTCTCTGGTCTCACCCGATGCTCTCACTACTGAAGGTGACATAGGCCGGTACGTGGAGAAGCTGGAAGGAGATTCTCTTTAGCCTCATAGGTTATCAGACCTAGAAGGATGATATCAGGGAAGAAGTGCTTCATCATTAGCCAATGAAGCTACATTAATAACCACTGTGAGACTGAGGGGAAAACACCTGAAGCTGGGCTGTTTGACAGATTGATAAGTAAGCTCTGAAGTGACTGATTCTCTGAAACGCTGAACACCGAAATGCAGGTGAACTCTGAAACTGAATGGGGCCCTCATAGTGAACACTATGTAGAGGGAGACTGGTGGAGATTGGGGAGGTCTAAGAGATATCTCTGACTTTCTGGCGCAGATAATGTTTTTGATCACTTTTTTCTTTGATACCACACCTGAGAACTTTTAGTGTACCCGGCTACAGAAAACATATTTTCTTTTCATCCATTCACCCCATTTTATTGAATAAAATAGGATGCAACATATCTCTTATCTGGTTGTCATTTGGCAGATACGCTGCACATCCTTCTTTTCTCGAGGTGGTGGTTGCATCCTACATATAGAAGGGGTATGTTTGCTCCTGTATTTACCTCACAAATGGTAATTCAGCTTCGGGAGGATGTGCCGAGTTCAGAGTAGCTTGAACAATTGACTACAGTAAGCATCAGATATAAATGATCTAGAGTGCCTAAAGTTACTGGTTTGTATAGATTCTTCGATCCCTCCCATACATCCATATGCACTCGTTAACTGCATCATCGCCCACTCTCATGTCTGACTACATCTCAACAGGGTATTGCAGAAAGTGCAAAGATTGCAAAATGGGGACTGTAAGAAAGTATGCTTATTACAAAAAAGTTAAAGATTTTAACAATTGGGACGTAGTGTTTTGGAAAAAGATTTTTCAAAAAAGTAGAACGTATCCACTGTCTTGTGCTGCGCAAGCTTCTTGTGTTAATATTTCAAATGTGAACATTTTTGTATGGAATATGTAAAACGAGCAATTGTGAATATATTATTCTGCCTTTAAAGTAACTGAGTGTTCTCTTTGTGATGCCTGTGCCATTGTCATTTTGCAGTCACACCAGGCACCGGGTCATGGCTGGCCTGGGGGATGGAACGCTTGCAGTTTTCCATCGAAATGCAGGTAAGCAGAGCATGGAGAAAAGTACTGGTTTTTGTTTGGGAGTTGCCATTTAAAGAAGATTCTCACCTAAATTCCTTAACTTGTAACTCCCTTCACCAATCTGGAATTATAAATAATGGTGAAAAGGAAGGCAGAGGGCGCAGCACCGCCCAGGGCTAGTCAATGTAAAATGTCAAGGTTTTTTATATCAATCAAGGATGTTAACATATTGATCTATGAAATTAAGGGTTTCCTGTCAGATAAAGATGGGAGTGGGACTGGGCCAAAGGGCCATTTGGACGCCCAGGAGATCATCCCATCCCGACAAGGGATGGATTTGCAGAGGGTCCCAAACCTAACACTAATTGTACGGATCAGATGAGTACCACAGACCTGATTGCCTTCTGCAATGGTGCCAACCATCTACCTGCCAATCGCAAGCTTACAAGTACAGGCACAGGACCCCATATTTCGAAGAAGAATCTATTGGGGCCCTTCGAGTCTGCTACAAAACCTGGTCAAACTGGTGGAAGAACATTTTCTTTTGGAAAATTAGGCAACAATCTGGAAAGAGGTCGGGCAGCCATAAATATTATTGACATTTATCCACAGATCGACGAAGGCAAAGCTCAAAGCCCAGTAGTCCACTCAACAGAGGCAGCCACCTCCCCTACAGTCCCCTCCGCCAATGTACTTACCGTTCACATGTCCTCCCTTTCTCAGGTGGTCACAAATACAATGCCTTTGGTGGATTCAAGCAGGGGGTATCCCCATTCCCCTGCTTCCATTTCTTAATGTTTACCTGTGTCGAACAAGCTACCTATCATTACAAGTTTATTTTCAGCCCCTCTCCTTTGGACCTCACCCTGTGGATGGTTTGATAGACCTTTTGCCTGAATCACTGGTAGAACGCCAGTGGAAGACTGTGATGTGGAAAAAAGGGGCAAATCGGATGGGAAACAAACAGCGGGAAGGGGAAAACAGGGTACAGCCTGTCAAGGAGGCTCCAAGTAATACCGTGATATAGGTTCTCAAATCAAACATGCCATCACAAGTCTGATAATAATGAATGTAATGTCCGCAGCATGTCCATTAGGAAGGTTGAAGCGGTTTTGACAGATCTTAAAAACTCAATTGTTTTGAGTATGGATAGATGGGTGGGCAATTTAACGGAAGAAATCAAACAAATTAACGTAAAAGTTGATTGTCTGGCAACCCACTCTCCACCATTATCCTTGCCCACTATGCATAAGCCTGGTGTTACAAAGACCAATCCTAGCAGGGTTCCCCATATGTCCAGGGTGTCTGCTGGACGTGTTGCTAGGAACTCAGAACCTCTCGATAAGGGGGTCACTGCAAATTCCAACTATAGGCACAATGTTGCTTTCAGTGGGCCTGTGGGGGAGAACGACAATCGGAGGGCATACCGCCCCGATGGTCGAGTCACCCCTTTGATGGGACCAAATGCACTTCCCATATTTAGCCCTACTGTCACTCCTAGAAGAAACACGGACAAACCGCGTTTAGCAGGAGGTGAACCTGGGCCCTCTATAAGTATGACCAATGTTCCTAGACTATCCCCCCATTCCTTTGAAGACAACAAGTCACTTGCTAATAAATGTATCCATTGGCTATGTCACTCCAAACAATGCACCTCTATAATTCGGAAAGACATCACGCACTGTGTTAGGGGAGCTATGCCAGGTACGGATGTTGACTATATCCAGATCTTTTTTGTGTCCTGGTCCCTGGTGGAAGGGCTATTTGGTATTGATCGTAGGGTCTATTCCTCTGGACATACCACTTTCCCCTCATTTTTAGGATTTTGTGTCGCAATGTCCAACTGGTGACGTCCCGTATGACTAACCCCCCCAGTGACTGAAAGTTGGTGGTCAAGTGCTGAAGTCAATTAACTGGGCTAATGCAATGAGACCCGACCTTAAGCTGCATCTTTACACATCTATCCCCGACAATTTGAAAGTTATTTGTGAGGGAAATATCCTGGCAGAATATAAGCTGTTAACAAGTAACCTTATCCCTCACATTTCTGTGCCTACCATTGCAATCAGGGGTCAACTTCTAAATAAACCCAGTTGCTATAATTGTGAGTGTTGTGTGGCTAAACTCGACATCAGATATACAAAATCTCCTCTGGGGGTGGATAGAGCGAAGCTTTGTGAGTTGCGTTCAAAATATAAACAACTGATATCTACCAAAAAAAAGACAGTTTACTGAGGGGAAGTGGAATGCCCTCCAGAACGCTCTCCAATCTGGGAATCACACTTCTGGAATAATGAAACAAAAAATGGTATCAGGATATCGAGCGAAACTGGTGAGAAAGATGCAGAAAGTTATAAATATTAAATCATTATTTTTTATTTTATTCTGATTTGAGTATAAAAATATATCAAAATCACTAAACATTTTTAATTATTTTAAAAAAAAAAGAGACATCCTAATAACATTGCACTCACACATTCAAACTAATTTTGTTCCTAAAACATTTCATTATTTTAAGATTTTAGAAAACCGTTCCAATTCATTTCCACTATATTTTTCACAATTGTTCACTCCAAACAAAATATAGCCCCATAGTACAGATATTTTGTTTGGAGTGAACAATTGTGAAAAATATAGTGGACATGAATTGGAACTGTTTTCTAAAATCTTAAAATAATGAAATGTTTTAGGAACTAAATTAGTTTGAATGAAGGTATGAATGCATGTTATTAGGATGTGTTTTTCTTTTTTTTTTTAAATAACAATTAAACATGTTTAGTGATTTTGATATATTTTCATACTCAAATCAGAATAAGATAAAAATAATGATTTAATATTTATAACCTTTCTGCATCTTTCTCACCAGTTTCTCTCGATATCCTGGTACCATTTTTTGTTTCATTATATGGCCTTACCTCAAGGTGCCAGTGTTTGACGAGGTTCCCACCGTTGGGTTTGTTTAATCACACTTCTGGAAACTGGTTTCGACCAGGGACTTCACTGGAGTCCAGGTACTGCTCTACCATATCAATGAAGATTGCTGGTGATGCTAATTCTCCAACGTGTACCGGATTAATGACCAAAGTACATTACTACCTTCCCCAGTCACTTTTCCCCTGATGATGTTGCCATTTGGTGTCTGTTGAGGAGGTGTTGATTGCTCAAATCTCTCTCGAAGGTGGCAAAGTTGCCAGCCCTGGTCTGATCCCCATTGACATGTTAAAAGATGAGGTGGATATTTGGGGACCAGTGTCATGCAAAGTATTCAATGCAATTGTGTGCAGGGTTGAAATACCGGCCTCGTGGAGACAGGCTGTGATCCTACCAATTTATAAGAAACATGCTAGGCAAAATCCAGGAAACTACCGCCCGATCTCTCTCCTAGACTGTATAGAAAAACTGTTTGGAAAAGTTATTTTAAAACACGTTCAGGTTTGGATGGATAATCAATGATATAATACATGACCTGCAGGCTGGTTTTAGGGAAGATAGCGGCACGATGGATCAGTGTTTGTTTTTATTCATTCAAAAATATGTACTTTTAAAGAAAATGTATTTGTATTTATTGATTTATAAAGCGCCTTACACCAAAGCGCTGTACAATGGAACAACATAATACATAAAACAAACAATATAACGGTTGAAGCAATTACATTATGAATCAATCAACAAAGCATTGAGAAGAGCAATTAACTGAAGGGGCTAGGGAGGAAAGGGGAGTGGGAGTGGATGGGGGAGTGGTGGAGAAGGGTAGGAGGAAGGAAGGGGAAGGGTGAGGAGGGGGAGGCAGGAGAGGGGGGAGATAGTCGGGGGAAAGAATAAGGAGGGGGTAAGCAGAAGGGGGGAAGGAGTTTCAAGGAGGAGAATGGAGGAGGAGAGATTTAAGGGAAGTGCGGAATGAGGTGAAGGTGGGGGTAGAACGGATAGCAAGAGGAATGGAGTTCCAGTGTAGAGGTGCTAGGAGTTGGAAGGCGCGGAAACGGGAGGAGGCACAAGTGGACGGAGGTACAGTGAGAAGGAAATGGTCAGCGGACTGAAAGGAACGGGAGTAGGAGGAGAGAAGAGAGGAGAGATAAGGGGGAGCAAGACCATGGAGAGATTTGAAGACAAGGCAGAGAAATTGAAATTTAAGTTGGGAATGAAAAGGAAGCCAGCCAAGGTAAGAGAAGGAGGTAAGGAAACAGAGGGTGCGAACAGCAGAGTGGTAGATGGATTTAAGAGGGGCAAGATGAGAAGTAGGAAGTCCAAAGAGTAGGGAAGAGCAGTAGAAGAGGCGGGAGAAGATGAGGGAGGAGATTAAGAGTTTGGTAACGTGGTAAGTGTTATTAAATGATTTTCTCTCTCTTATGAGAAGGTATTCTAGGAAGGTTATCACTCTGGTGTACAACAAATAGGCACAAGATAAGAATGACTGACCTGGTCTCCGGAAGCAGCTTGAAGAAAGAGAGAAATTCACCTGATACACTCTGTACCCGCCAATTGTATTGGCAAGAAGAGAATGCGCCAGGGAAACCCTTGTGGGGAAAAAAACCCTGTGATGCTGGAGATCGTAGGTTTCGGTGAGCTGGAGGGTGTTTGAAGATGGTGATCCTTTTCTCCCACGGCGTGGTTTGGGAAGTTAAGTTGTCATCCAACTCCCGATAATGGTTCTAAGGATATATGAAGAAAGAGGTTAATATCCGTTACTGCTAACAGAACCTCTAAATAAATGGGTAAACAACGAACCTCTCCTTTCAGCGACTGTAGTCTAATTAAGGAGGTAGTGGACGGTGTTCTGAAGAAATGGATCCAGAGAAGAGCCTGGAGAAGAACAAAGATTTAAAGGGACAGTAGGATGGAAAGAAAACAGTAATGGGGGTCTTCGGGAATCTAAAGTACCAGGTAAGAGATTTCTTCAGTGATTTATTGCTCGCGGTCGTGGTAGATACTGCAAACGATTTGGAGAGTATGCTGGGAGTTGAAGTCTGATGTACGTTCGTAATCCGTACCTTCGGAGAGAAGCCAAATGGTTAGCGCGTATAGATTTCCTGACACTAACTACGCTGAAAGGGAGGGCGTACTGGTCTGTGATCCTGATTTGCTATTACTCCGGTATTTGAATCCTTGTTGGAACAAGAATGGGTGTCGCGCTGGAGGCAGGATATTCTGAGGAGATGGAAAAGAAATCAAGAGTCTGAAGAGGGGTCAAGTTTTAAAGCAAGGAGTAAGTAAATACAGGATGAGCGGAAACTTACGAAGCGCGGCCACTAAGCACAGTAGCAACGCACCGCGGCATCTGTTCGGCATACTGAAGTACTGCTTCCTGGTTTAGGAGAGGAGCCAGGTCTGTGTCGGACTGCAAGACTCGATCGACACCCGTAACTACGGGTGCCATCTTGCAAGAGGGAAAACGAACCCTTGGAAGACGCCGCCAACGATGCCAAAGAGACCATCGTTGCGCACCTTTCATAACAAAGTGAGCGAAGGACGGATTTTGCGAATATTGAAGAGGTGGTAGCGACAGGTGAGGGAAATATGTTGGGAGAAGGAGAGAGTGGAGTCAAAGAGAACCCCTAAATTACGAGCTTGAAGAGAGATAGGGAGATTGGAGGGAGGAAAGTGAATGAATGGGGGAGGAAAGGGAGGGGTAAGAGAGTTAGAGGGAAAGAATACAACTTCGGTTTTGTCAGTGTTAAGAGAAAGTGGGAAGACATCCAGTTCTTAATGGCAGTAAGGCAGGAAGAGAGTTTTTGGTGAAGGACATATAAAATGTGTTTGTATGTGGAGTTTGTGGACCTGGACTGCATTTGATTCAGTATGTAGAGATACCTTATAGCAGATACTTGCTTCACGGAATGTCCCTAGTGCTCTGATTCATATCATTCTGCAGCTATACACGGGCAATACAGCTAGTGTACACTATGGGTTGGGGGGGTGAATTGACATGACCCTTTGATGTTGATAGGGGGATCAGACAAGGCTGTGTCCTGGCCCCCCTCCTTGTCAATCTGTATATACACGAAATAATAGATGCACTATTAAAGGAACCCCAAGATTCCCAAAGATTGGGCCTGACAAGTACCCAGCCTTGTTTTGTGCAGATGACGTAGTACTTATCTCCACAACGCCCCAAGGTTTAAGGAAGGGCCTTTCTACTTTTTGAAACGCATGTGGTGAGTTGCATTTGAACTTGAGTATCGACAAATCTAATATCATGGTGTTCAGGCCCGACCCTCGAAATGCAGGTTAATTAAGATTGAAGTAGATGGTTTAGAGCTTGAGCAGTTGGAATTCTTTGATTACCTAGGATTGATATTCCATGAAACCGGTAGGTGGGCAGCTCAGATTCTTAAGTCTATAAACATTCTGTAGAAAGTTAGTGGTGCAATTAATTTGTTTCATGTGAAACATGGAAGAGGTGCAGTCTCTCCAGCTTTGGACCTATTCCAAAAACAAGCATTGCCCGCTGCCTTGTATGGGTCTGAACTATCGGGCTATGCCAACATTACTAAACTCAGCCTATGTTAGCACACATTTTTGAAAAAACTATTTATGTTCCCCTCTGGTGCTCCGACTGCTCTCGTTTTGCTAGAGCTGGGTTGCACCCCGGTTGCCTCTCGGATTCGTGCTAGACCAATTATTTTTTGCACAAGGCTATGGAAGCAACATGCGGACGCAGCGTTACATCTCTTTGCAATGGAGGATGGCAGATGATCAGCACACGTCAAATCTTCTTTTCAAGACCTAGACTTGTCCGATTTGTGGATAAACCTTAATGTTATGAACAAGTCCCTGATACAGAATATAAGAAGAATGGTTAAGCTACGAAGAAATGAACCCCTTAGGATTGTTGCCTCATCTCTGAAGCTAGGCCTAGAGTATCTTGAATGGAGAATCCACCCTAGTTCTAAAATATATTTGGATGTGATCACCCCGACATATGAAAAGGCGTTATATTAGGGTTTTAGATTGGGCATTCTTCCAGTGGCTTCCTTCACCTGTAACTAGCGCACTACTAATTCAAGTTTGTATCCTTTTTGTAAGGTGTGCAGTGAGACTGTTATGCACTTTTTGCTGTTCTGTGGCAGAACCTCGCATCTGAGGAAAATCTATTTAAAAGCAATCTTGAAAGCGTCAAAGATGCGCCTATCTACGATGGCTATGAGGTCCTTGAGTTAATTTGTAGATTTCCATGTTGTCTATGCAACTGCCCACTTCATCCATAGAGCTTGGTTGCTCAGAGGACACTCCCTGGTGAAGTAGTGTGATGTAAAATATGCTCTTTTGAAAAGAGGCTGCGAGAATATTCTCTCCTTCTAACCCTAGGTAGTTATTGAAATATTCTTATCTTGTTTCAATTTGCCATAGCACTTGCACTTTGTAATGGTGATTTCTACTTTTGTATCCATCTTATTGTATCAATTGATTTTATAATATCACCTGTATGATCAATTTTTAAATATCTGACCATGTAATGCCCCAACTTTCAACCTAAGTCTAAAATGTATATTGTCGGTTTTATTATGAATGTAAGGTTTGTTTTATTTCTCAATGTGTACTTGTATGGTTGAACAACCGAAATAAAGTTGTTTAAGTAAGTAATTAAAGAATTTGCCAGAACCACATGGCGGTGTTTGGATATGCTGTGTAACTGTCCCATTCTAGTTCTTGTTCCAATGGTGCTATAGGCCCAGGCTTTGTGCAAGTGATTTCTGCTTTAAGATGCTATGAAATGTGAGCTATTCCTCAATATACGTTTTCTGTTGCTCTTTATTGAAGATAGTTTACAATTGGCCCTATTTTCGATCAAATCAGTGTGTGAAATGGGGCTTCCAACCCAGCTGTGCTAGTGGATCTTTGTGCTGACCTGCCTGTGCTATTTCAGTCTTATGATCAGTCTCTTCCTGTGCAGTTCTGCCAAGTCAGCTTAGTCTGGACATATGGCAGCCTTCCCATCCCTGCACTGTGACCTCCCCGTCTCTCAGTAAAGGCGCCTCCATCATCACCCTTTGCTTGTTGCTGTTCCAGGATGGTGTTTCCTTACAAAGCAAAGCCCTTGCACCTTACTCCTGACCGAAGAGAAATGTGCAAATTGAGATGGAGCTATTGCCTGGCTCATGCATGCTCATCTTTGAACTGACTCCTGAGCGATGTGCTATTTAGCCACCTGCCAAACAATGCACAGGCCAGATCTGTGAATACAGGATTGATTACACTCTCCCGCATGTAGAGAGGTTTGCAGCAATCTTCAGGTGGCTGTACCTGTTACATTTATGCAAGAAACCCCCTTTTTTCAGAAGAATGGAAGATCGCATAGGTTAGGCCTCAGAGGAAAGGAACAAGAGCATTTCATCTACATGAACATTTTACTTCTGTTTGTTTGTTTTATTCGTATTTATATAGTGCACAACAGACCGAGGACATTGTGGCACGTGTTACAGTACAAAGCTTAGTAACTTGGTTACATGGTCATTAGCAATATATATACAGGTTGCAATATAGTTACATAGTCATTAGCAGTATATATACAGGTTACAATATAGTTATATTACATTTGTGTTATATTACAATATACATGGCAGAAGTGGAGGAGGCAGTCCTCCACTTTCTAGTTGAGGAGAGTGGCCTTGAGGTTGTTACGGAAGACAGAGATAGAATTTTCAGCTCTAAGGGTGGCATGGAGCGAGTTCCAGAGTTTTGGTGCAATATAGGAGAAGCCTAGACCTCCCGCTGTGGCCCTCTTTATATGTGGTATGTGTAGCTGGTTGGTGTACTGAGCTCTGGTGGGGCGAGTGGATGTGGTCCTTGATATTGCTTCAGATAGGTATGCTGGAGCTGTTTTGTTGATGCATCTGTGAGTGATGGTGAGGATTTTCAGAGTAATACAGTCTTTGACCTGGAGCCACCGGGCTTCACGTCTGGCGTGGGATATATGGTCTCTTCTAGGGATGCTCATGGCGGCTCTGAGGGCATTGTTTTGTGTGGTCTGCAGTCTGTGAATGTTTTTGGCGGAGGTGCCAGCTAGGAGGGTGTTGCAATAATCGACTTTGGCTCCTATAGTTGCTCTAGCTATGGCCAAGCGGTTGGGGTGGATAAGTAGGGTTTAATGGCATTGATGAGTTTGGTGCTGATGCAGAGGCTATGGCGCAATGACTTGTTTGTTCATCGATAGATTTGCATCAATGTGAACACCTAGAGTCTTGACAGAGGATGATACGGAGATGGTTGAGTTGTCTATGTTGAAGTTGTTGTATTGGGGGCTTAGTTTTGATAATGAGTTTGTCTGGCCCAGGATGAGAGTTTCAGTCTTCTCCCCGTTAAGACAGAGGCCATTGATTGCCATCCAAGCTTGGATAGTGGCATAGATCTTGTGAAGGGCCGTGGCGTCTTGGTGATAGAGTCCAGATAGGGGTAAAAGTACTTGAGTGTCTACATAGTTTGTATATGCAACACCCATGGAGTCAAGTAGGTCGAAGTGTCGGAGTAGACCATCATGGCTCTTCCTTCAAGGAAGGAAGTGATCCAGGATGCTGCTTGTTTAGAGAAATGGGCTGCATGGGTGAGGTGGGTGGTGTTTGGTGATCTACCAGGTCAAAAGCAGCTGATAGATCGAGAAGGAGGAGCAAGGCAGGTTTGCCTTTGTCCATGATCTGTGAGATTTGATTTTTTAGGTTTAAGGTGGATTCTGTTCCATGCCTGACACGGAGGCCAGATTGTCTTTTGCCTAGTATGGAGTTAGCTTCTATGTATAATTGGATCTGGATGTGAGCTGCTTTGTCCAGGATTTTTAGGAAGAACCGGACTGTCGTTATCGGCCTGTAGTTGTTGGGTTGTACTGGGTCAAGTGTGGCCTTTTTTAGAAGTAGCCACACCCAGGCTTCCTTGAGATTGTTTGGGACAGTTCCTGTTTGGAAAGATGCGTTAATGAAGCCAGTAATCAAGGGTGCTAGGTCATTGGCGCATTCCTTAATGATTTTAGGGAGGGCAAATGTCTGCTTTGCAAAGGGATGGTTTGAGGTTTTTGATGAGATTAAGGACCTCACGTTCAGTGTCGTCTCTAAAGGAGAATTGAGCGTGATTGAGATTACTACGCTTGTCTTGTGTAGGGCGGTTGGTTTTTTGGTTTGGGAGGGCTTTGCAGTGGTTTTGGATTTTGTTCTGGAGGAGTTTTATTTTGTTGAGCATGGCAGACTGAATGCTGGCACACCAGGCTTTGTCTTTAGAAGATTGCGAATAGTTCTTTAGCTTGGGAATTGGCCTTTGGGATCCTATCATTGAAGGAGTTGGATTTTGCTGCTAAGATGGCTTTTTTTATATTGGAGGGCTATTTGTTTGAAGAGGCTCTTATTTAGATCACTCGGATCCGTTTGCCAGTTTTTAAGCGACTGACGCTTTTGAGCTCGGAGGGTTTGGAGTTCTTCCGAGAACCAAAAGTTGCAGTGAAATGATTTTTTTTCCTTCTTGCTTTCATTTGGCGCTATACAGTTTATGGCATTGGTGAGAGTATCATTGAAGATAGCTGATAGTATATTTGGGTCCTGAGAGAAAGCTGGTGCTAAGCAGGGGCTTTTAAGGTGGGGATGCAAGTTGTCTGCGTTTTTTAGAACTTCTTATTGTGGCAGGTGGTGCGTGGGTGAGAGTCTTGGGTTTAGGGTTGGTGGGGATGAGGAATTCAATGCATGTGTGGTCCGTCCATGGAAGGGCGGTGTTTGAGGCAATGTTGGATGTACAGTTGTGATCCATGACCGAATCAAGGGTGCAACCTTTGGAGTGAGTGGGGGGGTGAGGACTCCTTGGGAGAAACCTAAGTCTGCGAGTTCTTTAGCTAGGGTTGCGGCGGATTTATCCTTAGGATCATTATATCCTAAATTTAAGTCTCCTAATAGAAGGAATTTGGAGGACTTTTTAATGTTGTTGCCGAGTCGATGGGAGAGGTGCTCTTGGAAGTCAGCTGGGAGTCCGGGAGGTCTGTATAGGATGTGGATGTTGATTAGATTATTGGGGGAGAGCGTAAGCTTGGCTGATAGGATATCAGCATTACCACCCCATGTACTATGGTCTGCTAATCTAATGGATAATTTGTGGATAAGGGTGACTCGCCCTCCAATCTTAACACATCGATCTTGCCCAAGGATGGTGTATCCTCTGGGTAGGGCTAGTGCGATGGCTGGGCAGGAGGCATCATTGAGCCAGGATTCGGTGATGCATAGTAAGTCCAGATTAAGTGTGGATAATAGATCATTTATCTCAAGGGCATGTGCAGGTAGGAACCGTAGTTCAGTAGTGCACATTTAACAGGTGGGTGTTGTGTGCCTTTGATGATTTTGTTTGTACTAGTATGGGGTGAAGTGTGTTTGTTGTGGTGTGTGGTAGTGAGGGGCTTAGTGCAAAGTAGTGTAGAGGCATGTTGGGGTGGTGGGGGGAGAGGGGCAGTGCCTATGCTCATCTTAGCAGGGGGTAGTGGTGCAGTGCGGTTGCCTAATCTGGTGTTTCTAGTCGTGATGGGTGTGGGTGAGCAGAGTAAATACCTAGGAAGTGATCGATTTCTGAGATTGCGGAGTCTGGTGGCTAGGCGGCCGATACTGTGTGATGTTGTAGTCTGGTGCTGCGGCATGTGAATTTAGTGCCGGGCGCTGGGTGAGGTGTGCTGGGAATATGTGGGGAGGCGTAGAGGCCATTATAGTGAGGGCTATAAGGATGGTTGTTAGGCTGGCTGAGCGGAGTGTGGCAGGGAGAGTGCGGGAGAGTGAAACTATGCTATGATTGGGAGGTGCACTCTTGGGCATCATGATAGTGGAGAGTGGCTGTGTGTGTGTGTGTGCAGCTGGTGTGTGCAGCTGTTATGTGACAGAATGACAAGGGGATCGTGCGACTAGTGCTAGGTAGTTCAGAGGCAGGTTACAAGTGGGTCACAATTCAACAAAATACAATGCCTAAGTTCGATTTTCTAAGTGGGGGAGGCAGAGGCTAAATGGTGGCAGGGCGTAATAGGTACCAGTTGGCTGCACAAGAGGCTACATTACCAGCGGATAAGCAATACTGGTAAATGCGCTAAATAGTATAGTGAGATAGTATATATTAACAATAGACCAGGTGATGACAAGTAATTGTCCATAGTCAGTGAAAAGCGTAGGCACCCACGAGGTGTCCCGCATGAAGGGATTAGGTGGAAACGTTAGGTTCTGGGAGGTGTGGGCAAGCTGCAGGGTCAGGGCAGGGTTACCAGAATATGGGCAGAGTCCTTGGCCCAGGCCTCAGGTGCCTCCGGACAGGCTCCAGACAGGAAAAAGATCCTTGTGATGAGGATCCTTTGGATGAAGGGGCCAGCGTTCGCCTGCCGGCGCCTGATTGGCCTTCTGTAGTTGCATTTGGCCAATGGGGGCTCTCCTGGATGTCATGTGGTCGCCTCCTTGGCAAGGAGGAGGTTGGCGGCCATGTTGAAGCAGGGACACATTGTGTGTTCCAATGGAGGCACAGAAAAAACACTTGAAATGCGCATTTTAGCTAGTTTTTTCAATAAAAATATAATTTACACTGCTCATGTGTAATTATGGGGCTAGGAGGAGCACTTTTCAGTGGGTGGGATATTCGAGCCCAGGGGGCTAAAAATAGGCAGGGACCCTACCTTAGGGTACTGTCATCTGTATGTTGACAGTTTACAGGCAAGCAGTTTCAGTGCTTACAAGAGGTCTGAGTTTCCTCAGTGCAATCGCGTCTCACATCCATTTGGTTTATTTTTAGATAATCATTTGCGTTAGACACTGTTACCTAAAGTTGAAATTACCCTGTAAATAATATTAATT
Source organism: Ambystoma mexicanum (assembly GCF_040938575.1). Lineage (NCBI taxonomy): Eukaryota > Metazoa > Chordata > Amphibia > Caudata > Ambystomatidae > Ambystoma > Ambystoma mexicanum. The sequence continues at coordinate 1,346,812,147 of NC_090921.1, forward strand.
TCAATTCCAATCTAGATCTTCTCTCCATTGCTGTCTCTGTAAGGTGGTAGAGGGTGGCCTCTTATTATCCTGATGTGTACCCTTATGAGCAGATGCTTATCAGTTAATGTTTGTTGCAGACACAGCCGTGACTCTTTGACTGTCGTGGTAACTTGGATGAATTTTCTTTTATTGATGTTTCGACAATAGAAAAAGATAGGTGTCCTTTTGTGCTTAAGGAATTCTGAGCCGGTTGTCCTCCCCTTCAGGCCTTTAGCTTCCATGTTTAGGGCACAAAGGGCTTGATCTAGACCGGCACCACCATAGCCATCTGCTGTGACCTCTTGTAAGGAAACGTAAAATCATAGCTTTATCTCAAGGATTTCCTGTTATTGTAGGTTCATAATGGATCAAATTGTTCCTAGTTTCCTGTTGCTCAGCTAGACTCGAGGAGTAGAATTTTCGGAAGGAACCCCTGTGCAGATCAACATAGGATTCTAAAGTGTGTGAACTTAGTACATTCGGGATTGCTATTGAGAATACTCTGCCTGCAAATTAAAACCTTAGAGTCCCTTTCTCTAATTGAAAAGAATGTAGCTATCTAAAACCTCTGGATGTTCAATAGCTGTTGCGATACACACAGGAAGGTCAGAATTGTGCTTGTTAATCTGCTTAGAAACAATTGCTGTGCATATAGTCCGACATCCAGTGGTAACGGTAACCGCAGAGTATTGCATCTTGTCTTTCGAGGATCGAAAGGGGACGTCAACATGGGTGTGCCTGTAACACTAGCCCTAACGTGACATGTAGTGTACCCAAAATCCCTCGCGTGTCGAGGTCCCTCAGTTATCTGGTCGCCCTAATGCGGAGCTCTTCATAAGAGATTGCGTTATTGTTATATTTATCAACCTTTGGTCGTTTATTCCCGTTAAGTCACTTCGCCGGTTGAATCCTGTGCATCGCTGAAGACCGCTGGGAATTTTGACGCCTGTTGATCTGGCCGGCGCTGCCGACCACGTGGCATGGCCTTCCGGCCGGCCTGTACAGTAGGGAGAGTGGGGTCGGGTGGTCATGTTCTTTCAAAAATGCCTTTCCTTTTCCCCTCTTTGTTGCCTGGGTTTTGTCGTCGCTAGATCAATCCTGCGCTATGGACAGAACTCCATTTAGATTTCTGTCGAAAGACGAGCACCGTCAGAGCAATAATTGTACCCCCCCCCCCCCCCAAACCACAATGGGGCGGCCTGTAAACTCCTGCGTCCAAAGACAATTAAGGAGCGCCGTTTGAAGCGGTGGGCGGCCTACGGTATGTCGCAGGCCGAAAGTAATTCCCCCGCCACCACAGCCGGTGAGTGTGATGAAGGGACTAGCGATGATCAAGGCTCAGTTTCGGATGCCATTGACCTGACGGCGGACAAATCTCATTCCGCAGCGTATATCCCCGACCCCGATAGGCACGACACGGGTCATGCTATAAGGAAAACACCCGGTGAAAGGGACGCACAAGGATCCCACACTAAACACACAACCCAAGGTTCTGCTTCGGCGGTACAGTCGAAGCGTTCCAAAGCGCCAACAGGCTCATTGGATACTTCGACATGATCTGCTGATCTTTATGATCGGCAGCCTTCCCCGCAACCGCAGCAGCGCCATGCGTCTGTGCAATATAAAGTAAAGGGCGCTAGCACCAGAAAACAGGCGGCCGTCGAGGCACTACATAAGAAAGCGCTGACACCGCTTACGTCCCCGATGATGCTGAAATCCACTGTGCAGCTGCTGTTTCAACCAGCACTTCTCTCTAATACACTGAGCATCAGCAATAGTATCGCAAGGATCGCCTCGGCGGTTAAACATAAGGAATGGTCAAAAAAGACTGTGAAACAGAAGGAACGGCCTAGAGACACGCAGAGAGAACGTCACATCATCCAGAACCTCGCAAGGGCTACTCCGAGAGCCCTGTGCCTTTGTCCAGTGCCTTATGAGACAAATCTCGACGCTCTACAGAAGAAGTCGGTCGAAATTAACCCTTTCCTCCCCTGGACTTTGTTTGAGTTTGAGGGGTGTATGGACATACTAGAGAAATGTCTTTTTCCTGAGAGATTTGCTCCCTCGTGAAGACCTTCTTTTTACACCTATGGCCAAGTTTCAGAGGACCTTTGACGATCCTCGTGAGGAATACACCTATGACCACACTGATGACGAAGTCCATGTGGACACATATGTACAAGATGGTGCCTTCCCCCTTCGGGGACAATATTGATGATCCTGCCGATCCAATGGATAATTGGGAAGACAGCCATCAGGTTGATTGTCTACCTTGGACGTCCCCTCCTCCTACCCCGGACCCTGATGCCCTGGGTATGGATTTCTCCCTCCCTCTTCCACTCCAGTCCGCCAAGCCACTCCTGTGGATGATCAGATGGCGTTTAACGACATCTTGAAAAAAGGCAACTGAGCATTTTCAGATCGCTACGTAGGAGGCTTTACCGGATTCAGATTTTGTAGAGGACATACTGAAAGTAAAGCCTCCGGCCAGCCAGGCCATTCCTTTGTTGAATTCTATCAAGGGAAGACTAGCGCCTTCATTGTTGACACCAGCTCAGACCAGAGCGGTTAACCTCAGGGTAGAGAAGTAGTTTCCCCCTTCTCCTACCGACCCCGCTTACATCAAGGACCATGCCACTCTGGATTCACTGGTATTGACCACCACTAGAAAGAGGCACCTGTACCCCCGTCTGCAGGTGAAGCATTGCCTGATAAAGAATCCAAGAGGTTGTATGCACTGGGGAAGAGGGTCACGACTGCTGCTGCATTCTCCACCCGAATAGCCAATAACATCACTCTGTTGGCTAGCTATGCAGACGTCCAGTGGAACCTGCTGCAAGAAGGCCTTCAAGAAGTACCTGAACCAATGCAGGCTAAGTTGCTCGCTATGGTATCGGAAGGCAAGCAAGTGAATCAGAATGTGCTAAAGAACACTTTAGACGCTGCTGAAACAGCAAGAAGAACTTTGGCTCAGGGTACCTTACTTAGGCGACACGCATGGCTGAGGAACTCTGGGGTTAAGCCAGAGACCCAGGCAGCCCTAATAAACAAGCCAGTTGAGGAAACCTAATTGTTTAGCAAGGCAGTGGACGAAGCACTTGAGACAGCCAAAAAAGAACATGAGACTCAAGTCCCTGCAACAGATTACCCAGAAACCTTCACAACAGAGAGGGGGAGGCTCTCGTTCCTTTCGCGGGCAATCTCGCTCCCCTCAAAACCAGTATGGTTCGGAAACAACTGGAATTCAGGACAAGGATCTAACACCACCACCATGTATCCACCTAGAGGACAGCAGCATGGGAAGGGTAGAGGCCGGAGTTCCACCCCCAGAGGCTCCCCGGCCTCAGGTCAGAAATGGCCCTCAGATCAGGGTCCCCTCCCATGCCACTGAAACGGGGATTACATGGCAACATTGGATATGAAAGATGCATACTTCCATATTTCAATGTTGCCGGCGCACAGAAAATACCTAAGGTTCATGATAGAGGATAAGCAGTATCAGTTCAAAGTACTCCCCTTCGTCATTGCTTCAGCGCCAAGGGTGTTTACAAAGGTACTGGCAGTGGAATCAGCGCCCGTGTGCAGAGAATCTGTCCCGGTTTACCCTTACCTCGACGACTGGCTCATAACAGGGGAGTCCTACGGAACATGCCTGTTGAACACTCAAAAGACGATAGACCTCTTATTCAGCCTGGGATTCTCCAACAACTAGAAGAAATCCAGCCTAGACTCCAGTCAAGTCAAACAGTTTCTAGGGGCTCTAATTCGGACAGAAGACTGCCTCGTCTTCCCCTCCAACGAGAGGGTCAGAACATGCCGTTTCAGATCCCTTAGTATGTAGCCAGTCGAGAGGTGACGGTACGCAAGACCATGCGACTGTTAGGAATGATGGCGTCCTGCATTTACCTAGTTCCTCCAATGAGTATTGCCATGCGTCCCATGCAAGAGTGGCTCAATAGCCAGTAGTGTCAGGCCAGCGGACAATGGGAAGATCTGGTAGTTGTCTCGCCAGCTCTCGTTCTCTCTCTGCAGTGGTGGTCGAGGGAAAACCTCTTAAATGGGAAAGCCTTTACCAACTCCGCAGTAGAAGCCACTCTCACGACAGATGCATCTTTCATGGGCTGGGGGGCTCACCTGCTTCAGTAGACAGCGCACAGAGTGTGGTCCCCAGAAGTAGCATCCAACCAAATAAATCTGTTGGAGCTATTAGCTGTATTCAAAGCGCTGAAAGTCTTTCAGACACAGTTACAGGGGAAGACAGTCCTGATCCTGACAGATAGCACCATGGCCATGTACTACCTGAACAAGCAAGGGGGCACACACTCTCCAGGCCTATCCAAGCTGTCCCAGAACATTTGGCAGTTCCTGTTGTCCCAACACGTTCCAGGGGAACTCAATCTTCTGGCGACGTGCTCAGCAGAGACTTCCCAGTGCCCGTAGAATACGAACAGCGATTACACAGAGACATAGTCTCCAATGTTTTTCGTGCTATGGGGCTTCCCAGAGTTCGGCTTGTTTGCATATCTGTAGAACGCTCAATGCCAAGATTACGCCTCCAGGTACCCCCAGAACTGATCCAAGGGGAACGGTCTCTGGATTGCATGGTCAGGGAAATTTGTTTACGCTTTTCCACTGACTCCCCTACTCAACAAGATTGTGCACAAGATGCACCAGGAACCACTCACCATGATATTGGTGGCCCCGCCAACCATGGTTCTCTCTTCTGATGGAGATGTCCCTGATGGAGATGTCCCTGATGGAGATGTCCCTATCTCCTCCAATGAAACTGCCTTGTCCGTACAACATGTTATCTCAGGACAAGGAAGAAACACTTCACCCATGCCCGCAAACTCTGAACTTAGCGGCCTGGCTCCTGAGGTTATAGAGTTCGGGCACCTACAACTCTCTCAGAGATGCATGGACATACTTAGGGGAGGCGAGGAAACCTAACACCCGATATTGCTACTCCAGCAAATGGAATCACTTTATTTGGTGCAACTCCAAGGGCATCAATCCCATTGACCTCTCTCCTACAAACATTGAGTAGTACCTGACTCACTTACTGGACTCAGGTCTGGTTTTTAATTCCCTGAAAGTTCATCTAGCTGCCCTCTAAGCCTACACCACATCAGAAGGTGTTGTGGTGGAAAGTACCAGTTATTAAGGCTTTCATGGCTTTCATGGAAGGGGTTAAAAGAATTCGTGCCCTCCCTCCCCCATTTTTAACCTGGCTCCCGGATGGGACCTAAATGTGGTATTGACTAGACTTATGGGATCTCCCTTTGAGCCTATGCATAAAGCAAGTCTCAAGGATCTTACATATAAGACAGCCTTCCTAGTGGCCATCACTTCTATAAAAGAGTTAGCAAACTACAGGCCCTTTCAGTCATAGACCCTTTCGTTACAGTCCATAGAGATAAGGTGGTTCTGCACACTCATGCTCGATTTGCACCTACTAAACCACTGAGAAAGACAAATCAATTTTTCGTTTCAGCGGCAGCTCATAGAGAAGGGGATCCTGTCTCTAAATAAGCCATCTCAAGGTGGATTGGGAATTGTATCAAACTCTGTTACACTCTTTCCAAGCGAGAACTGCCCTTCAAGCACATTCTACTTGAGGCACTGGTGCTTCCATAGCTTTCATTGCAAATGTTCCCCAAGAGTCCATTTGCAAAGCGGCAACCTGGTGTTCAGTACACACCTTTTTAAAAAACATTATTGCCTAGACACTCATTCTAGGTCTGATTCTCAGGTGGGACAAGCAGTACAAAGACATCTTTTCACTACTGTTCCTTCTCACAACCCACCTCCAACTCCGGGTACTGCTCGCTAGTCTATGCACAGCATGTGATTCTAAGCAGATTAACAAGCATCAGCAGACATGCATTACTCACCGTAATAGCATTTATGATGATTGTATCTGCTTAGATTCACATGCGCCCACTCTTCCTCCCCGCTTGGGTGGAAGGAACATAGACGTCTTACTACTTTCTCTCATTTATGTACTCACTCACGATAGTCATTAGACTCCCTCATGGCAGAAAATATACAATCTGAGGGACCTCGAGGCGTGAAGGATTTTGGGTACACTACACGTCACATGTTGACGTCTCCTTTCAATCCTCGAAAGACAAGGTGCAATACTCTGCGGTTACCACTGCATGTCGGACTATATGCACAGCATGTGAATCTAAGCAGATACAACCATCAGAAATGCAATTACGGTGAGTAATGCATGTCATATTGTAAACCAACCGTAATTTAGATAGCCCCACTGTTGTCTCGCATGATTTCATTTACAGACTACAACATGTCAGATGAGAAGAAACTCCAATGCAGTGCCAAGTGCTGTAATATTGCAATCTCAGTCATTGTATGTTAAGCTGAACCCTCAACCAACCTCTCTGTTTGAGGGTCTCTCGCTGCAAAGGCGGTGAACACGCTGCAACTCATTAATGTACTTATTACTTTCTTCATGCAACTGCAAGTAATTGGGAGCCCACGTCCGATTTCATTAATTAATTACCTTCAACCTATGCACACAGCTTATAGAAAAGCCAATTCAAGCCTCAGTGGAAGAGCAGGAAGCTCGAAACACGTGTCAGGCTGCAATGGTGTTGATTAAAACCGACGAAATAACAAGCACAATTGCTATTAATGTTTAATTGTGTGTGCAGTGTGAGAGCAATTCCATTCTTCTCTCTCTCTCTACAAAGAATTGTCTGATTTAAGGATTTATACCCACCAGATTTCCTCTGCCCACCCATCGGAAAATAAGATTTTTGTAAATGCAAAAGAATCTGGAAATTCATGTGGCCATTCATCTTGTAAGATTAATTATGTTCAAATACTTTGTGCTCCCAGGAAGGCCACTTTGCCTTTTGTCCCGAAGTACAGAAGGGATGCTAAAGTGGGATTATACCAATTCTGATTCTTCGTAAGTAAATTAAGAGATTAAGCCAATATAACTTTTAAGAAGGTGCACAAGCAACATGTGTTTTGGTATGGCTTCTTTTTCCAAGTCCCTTCTAACACGCACCTCAAGCATCCCCCCACTCAGATTAGGTCATCACGTATATTCACTTGGTATCTTGGAAACCTGTCCGTATTGTAATTCTTTGGGACAAGGGAAAAGGAGAGCAATTCATTCTTTACAAAAGTGTACCTTGGCCACATACTCTTCTTCAGACGGACATAATAATGCAACACAGACTCAGGGGAAGTGTCTTCCTTCATTCAATAAAAGGGTATTTTCAAAGTCTATTGTTAGAAGAATAAGGTATATTGTCGGTGTATCTCTGCGCTAGCATTTGCGGTAACGTTTCAAATATTTGCCATAATTGAAAAAAAGAAAGGGCCGCTAGCAAAGAAAGCAGTTTAATATGTATACGTAAGAGGCTGTTTAATGAACTTAGTAATATGTCTGTTTTCTGCTGTGCCTGGCCTGGTAACCATAAAGTAACCAATTATGCATGTTTGCGATTTACTTTGAGCTTCTGCATGTCCATTAGGAGCATTCTTTCAAATATCATTATTGTGTTTATGATAATCAAGTTACATAATTATTTTTGTGGTAAATACAGTCAGTGAGTAATTGAGTCTGTGTAGCAGCAGAAAGCACTGAAGCACCGCTATATTAAGACCTTGGCCTAGGGCGCCACAGCCCGCAGTAAAGGCAGTAGCACATCCTGGCACCCATTTCCAAAGCTCTTTCCCACCCCTACCCCCATTCCCAGCAAAGGCGTTAGACGAAAAGGCCTTCAGGCCGGATAGATAAACCTCCATTGTCTACTGTTGCAGGACTGTGAAATCAGAAAGGAATGAGAATAGGCAAGCACAGGTAGTGTCAAGGCCCACTAGCGGTTTACCCACACAACTTCCCCCTGACCACGGAAGCCGAAAGGAAGTCGACCCTGCACCCAAGTTTGGGACGAGTTCTTGATTCGGAATAATAGGGTACCAAGTGGCACCATGTGGCAGTCATCGGGGGTGGGGGGGAATCAAGAGGATTAGGAAGAGGTTGTGGATAGGTAAGGGGATTTAGGAACACCGGAAAGATGGTTAGGGAAACGTAATGGATAGGAAGGGGGGGGAAGTAAGGAGAAAAACATTCAAAATCCTTCTGAAAGTAAACCTCACCCTGACCTATTTTCTCAATCTGCTCAACTCCTCCAGCCCTCCCTGTTCTCCTATGGAAACTAGGCAAGCCTCCTTAATCAGAGGTTCCAGTCTCGGGATACTCTCCTGTTCACCCTATGCATTCCATGCCCTACTACCCAAATGTAAATGCTGGCACAAACAAAGCGGATGGTTGCAATGACCGAATACTGATGCACATAGCCAGCCTCAACTGAGTCATGGAAGCAATTAGCATGTTTTACAAATACAGAAGCGTGATCATGGATTAGTGGCAACATGATCCCTTCCCTCCTATCGTGCCTCTCTCCCTCTCTCTCTTTTAATTCAACCTATTTCCTCGCAGACTTTATGTGAAAGGCAAGCAATCCTTCCATGTGGTATCAACAAAGCAAGGCTGCCTTGGGAGGGACCAGAGGATACATCATGGGTGAAATGTTGAGGCAAAGGTTCTTGGTGGCCCTCTGCATCCAAAAATAGGCCCCCAGTTGGTTCAATACGCCCAGGTTTACTACAGCACAGCACATGCTTTTTCTCCTGACCTGAACGTGCACAGGTAACACAATGTTTTCATTAAACTAATGTTACCAAATACTGCGTCTCCCAGAATGCATAAATTGATAAATTAAATCCCAAAACCGGGAATCTGGTGGCCTAGTGGCAAGGAGTCATCTTGCAACTGTCAGATTGGAAATGATTAGTTAGAATTGTGCATGCCTTGCTTAATGAAGCCGTTTTTAGTTTTGACTATTAGTCGGTTCTATATTGCCACTTATAAGCCCAAACTATTGCATTAGAGCACAGTTAGGGGGAAATTGCATATGAGGAGGGACACAGCGCTTCCAGGCGTCGTTTAGTGATTTACCCACTTGACTGCCCATGGCCATGCTACTCCCTGTGGCCATTTCCTCTCACTTCCTGCACCTCCCTGCTCAAAACACATCCTCCTGGATTCTCTTTGGGCTCGCTTTCTCGAGCCTTGCTGTAAAACCTTGTGCTCAAAGTGCCTGCCAATGTTTTTTTAAAAGTGTCTTCTTGGAGTTAACGACTTAATGGGAGCTGTAGACCTCCTACTGGTGTAATAAAAATGTCTTAACCATGTCTGCCTTCAGTCACTCGATGTATAAGCACTCTGTGTGTCCTTCACTGAAGTCCTATTAAAAATGAGCATTGGCAAAGCTGACAGTTTTGGCTTGTGTATAAGTATTTGGCATGTGCCAGGCACTGCTGTTATACGCCCAGGTACTCGCACCATTTTGCAGCTGCTAGCACCGAGGGCCAGCAAATACCAATATGGCAGTGTCTGGCAAATGCCTTTCCCATGTCTACACAAAAGCCAAAACTATTGGCTTTGCCAGTGCTTGCAATTCTAAGTTGTAGGGCCAGTTAGCTTCTAGGGTTTGGACTTGGGGCTATTTATTTTCAGACATTGACGAGTACCCTTAGTTTTATTAGGCAGGGAACTTCTTAGTGCTAGGGCTAGATCTGCATTTTCTTTTTCTTTGAATAATGGCCCTTAACCTGGCACAAAGTAGTTTGAGTCCTCCTCCTGGTTCGCCACAGAATCTACAGGAAGAAAAGACTTCCCGTTTACCAAAAGGGCTACCATTTATGCAACCACTGCCAGTGCAACTGTCTCTGTTTCAGAATACTGATCCATGGAGACTAAGGGGCACCTTGGCAGTAGCCCCAACTGTTGGAGGTTGAAAGAGTCTCCAAAGGGCCACAGACATCAGTCACGTCTCTAGTGCGATTTTGTTGGAACCCATCTGGGAAAAATCACCACGGCATCATAAAGAGCAAGCTCTTGTTGTCATCATGAGTGTATGAAAGAGGTGACAGCACTCCCACGCTTATTATCCAGTTCAAACAATGCTAGATCCACCTCATCCAATCTGTTATCAGCTAAACCTACACCTGTGGTACAAGTACAATCCTCCACTAACGAGGCACTTGATTCTGAGGCAGGGTATTGGCCGTGGTTACCTGCGATTTTCAAAACCCATTTTTCCCAGATGTCCCTATGATGTTCAGGCAATATTTTCATGGAATACTCGAGGCTTCCCCCACATATTCAGCAGTAATGGACTAATAGCTCAGATGTCAAATTTCTCGATTATTGCACTACAAGAAACATGGCTTACCACTTCTGTTGAATTTGATGGTTGTGCAACTTTACAGAAGCCTACATCCAAAGGCCCGATTGGTTGCCCTAAAGGCTGATTGTAGATTTGTGTTATCGCCTTGTTCTCTTCTAGAACTAGAAGGCTCCACCTCTATGGTGTTGGCGGTTCACCTTCAGCATTTATCACAAACTTATATCCTCATTAACATCTATGATCCTCCCAATAGAACATCCACCCTTGAGAATGTTGCTGCAGTTAGATATGTTTTGCTTAACCTTCATTTGGATGTTCCGATTTGGATTGTCGATGACTTCTACCCATTAATAGAACGGACTGAATTCATTTACATTGATACCCAAATATCAATACCTACTAAGTCCAGTGGCTCATCTAAAAGATACGCCAGAGCATGAGTGGCACTGCTAGAGGAGTTTGGTTTTATATGCCTTAACGGCAATTTGCCCAGGCGTTGATCCCATGGCATTCACGCGCGTCTTAAGCAGCAAATCCGCATTGACCATTGACTACATTTTCGGAAACTCAAGAGGGTTGTCCTTTTGTTAAAGACATGGCCATTGTCCAGAGAGTTGAAAGCGATAACCTCCCGCTGTGTCTCCTTCTCATGCACATAGACGGACCAGGGATTGAAAACTCTTATACTTCAAATGGTGACCTATATATTAACAGGAATGGCAATCGTGTTTGCGGGAATGAACCGAAACCAAGTAAGGCTAGAAATATTGCAGAAAATGTATTACCATCTTTTATTTCACATTTTGATGCCTCTTTTGATGAATCCACTGATCCGCCAAGGAATTACAAAAGCACCACGGAGCGCACGAAAATACCCATCTCAAATTGGGTGAACTTTTACCCAATAATAAAGATTTTCCATAATAACTTACTAGAAAATCTTAATTCTATTAAAGACACAGAGGCGAGCATTATGCTTCTCTTCCTGTAATATTTCATATAGGAAAAGCTCAGCAGCAAGATATTTTGTGCACCACACATATAAACATATTTGTAATGGAGGTGCTACAAACATATAACAAACATGACATTAAACCATTCCAAATAAATCCCAAGTCCATAATAGTTCCTGAAAGGTTGAAAAAAACAGCATTTCCCGTGATGCTCCCAAAGGTCATCTAGCATCCATGGTCATGTGCCCCTAGTCCTCCAATGGGCGTACATGTATCCCCATAAAAAGTCTTGAACAAGAAGTAACTTCCTGGGCTGCGAACTTGGCTGTCCGTTCATAACAAGTAGAAACACAACTTCGGTCAACCAGAAGATTAGGTGTCGAACAGTTGATTAGCCGGCCTTGTCTGTAGATGCTGTCAAGAAAAAAAAATACAGAACCAAAATTACTTCATGTATATAATAACCCTGGTTCCCTTGCGGGGTGGGAAGGAAACGATTATTGCATTAGAATATTACTATGCATGAAAACTCATTATACAATAGTCTGTTACAATGCTTAATAAATACTGAGAGCGATGCGCGACCCTTTTCCTTCGCTGGGTGGGATAATGCTCGCCCCTGTGTCTTTAATAGAATTAAGACTTTTTAGTAAGTTATTATGGAAAATCTTTATTCTATGTCAAGACCAGAGGCTCCCATTATGCTAGTTCAAAGGTTACTTACCACAGTCGAAGCAGGCTGATCTACCGGTTTCAGGTAGAATTCTTTGAATATTGACTCTTCTGCCCAATCTGCCATTCTCATGATGTCCTCTAAGCGAACACCAACCTGGAAGGCTTTGGAAGCCCTGGCTCCTCTAACAGAATGGGCGCCGAATTGCAGAGTGTCTATCCCTGATTGAGCTAGGGTCCAGCGCACCCAGCGTGCTAAAGTAGGGGCTGATACTGCTCTGTGGGGCTTGCAAATGGCTATAAGAAGCTGACCATTAGGCGAGGTTCTGAGTGAAGCTGTCACTTTTTCGTAGGCTTTTAGACATTGAACCAAACAAAGTTTGGGCTGTTCCCTGAAAGCTGGGTAGGAAATCACCTTTGAGTCGCACTTGGTCCTTCTTTGTATGTGAAAAACAATACCGTCTGGAGAAAAAGACCTGCCCGCTAGGTCCAGAGCTCTAACGTCCGAAACTCTTGTCTACAAGAAACCAGACAAAGCAAGGTAGTGAGCTTGCCCGAGAGAGCCGTACGTGATAGCTTCTCGTTAGACGGTCAAGAAAGAAAAAGATTAAGCACTTTGTTGACGTCCCACAGTGTATCATAACGGGCAGGGGGCGGAACTGTAAGCCAGACACCTTTAATCAATCTACAAACGAGGTGATGCTCTCCGGCTGGTACCCCTTGTATGGGTTTGTGACCCACGGAAATTGCAGAGCGATATGCGTTCACTGTTCTGTACGCTAGCCCTCTTTCCACTAAGGATGCAAAGAAAATGAGAATTTCCTCTAAAGGTGCCGAAACTGGGTTGAGACCCTGATACCAGATTCTCCAAGCATTCCAGTAATTGGAATATCTCTTGAGGGTTGCGGAGGCCCAGCTCTCCTCAATAAGGTGGACTGCCTTGAGGGATATGCCCAGAGTTCTCCATCTTGCCCTGAAATCCACCAAGCCGCTAGAGTCCGCGACCCAGAGAGGAGCAGGGGGTGAGGTTGGTTCCACGGATTCAATAGAAGATCCGGAATTTGTGGTAGAAGGATTGGAGAATCCATAGAAAGTTCCAGAAGAACTGGATACCAAGTCTGGGAAGTCTATACTGGCGCTATGAGGACTAGCTCGGTTTGGTCCTGAAGGGCCTTTGCCAGGGTCCTCGCTATCATTGAAAAGGGGGGAAAAGCGTAGTGGACCCCTTGCGTCCATGGTTGTAGGAACGCATCTGTCGCTGAGGCTGCAGGGTCGGGTCTCCAGCGGAAGAACACTGGAAGCTGCATGTTGAGACGGGAGGCAAACAGATCTTTGGACATTGGACCCCAGATCTGTTGCAGGCAGAGAAAAACCTCTCTGTTGAGCGTCCAGTCACTGGAGTCGGGGTAATAGCGAGAATGCCAGTCCGCTATCACATTCCGGAGACCCGGAAGATATTCCGCTGTGATGGAAATTCGATGATCCAGGCAGAAATGCCAAAAATCCTTGGCTAGTTCTGCTAGGGGACGTGATCTGGTACCGCCCAGATGATTGATGTATCTCACTGCGGATATGTTGTCCACCTTCAGTAAGATACAGCAGCTCACTTTGTTCCTGGCAAAGGAGCGAACTGCGAAAGAGCCCGCAAGAAGCTCTAGGCAGTTTATGTGCATTTCCAATTCCTGTGGAGACCAGGTCCCCCCTGTGGCTACTGAGCCACACCTCGCTCCCCAACCAGAACGACTGGCGTCTGATTCGATGTTGATATCCGGGGTGCAACCGAAGATGGCTCTGCCGTTCCAGGTCTCCATGTGCAGGAGCCACCAATTGAGTTCTGTCCTAGCTTGAGGGGACAGAGTCAGGCGTTGGGAATAAGAAAGACTGTGTCTCAGATGTTGGCCCTTCAGTCTTTGTAGTTCTCGGTAATGAAGGGGACCCGGAAATATTGCTTGGATAGATGAGGATAGAAGTCCTATCACCCTTGCTAATTATAAGATAAGATCCCTCTGCAAGAGCCTGCGACTCTCCCGCTTGGTAGAATGTATCTTGGCAGCTGGGAGACGAAGCTGTGCATCCTGAGTGTCCACCACAAATCCCAGAAACTCTAGGTTTCTGGAACGACAAAGCACTGACTTATCCCAATTGATGAGAAAGCCAAGACTGTGCAGCAGATCTATAGTTAATCTGGCCTGTTCTTGCAATAACTCCTGAGATTGCGCCATAAGTATAATGTCGTCCAGGTAGATTTAGACGGACGCCTTGTTCTCTGAGACGGGCCATCACTGGTCTTAACAGTTTGGTAAAGGCCCAAGGTGCTGAAGAGAGCCCGAAGGGAAGACTCGTGAACTCACAATCTTGAAGATCCCACAAGAACCTTCGGTAACTCACGTGCGCTTGATGAATGGGCACTGTGAGATAGGCATCTTTTAAGTCTAGACGCATGAGCCAATCGTTTGGCCTCAGGATGTCTCTGAGTATGTGAATGCTCTCCATCTTGAAATGACAGTAGACTATAAACTGGTTGAGCGCTCTCAGGCTTATTACAGGCCTTATTTTCTTTTTCCTGCACACCAGAAAGATTGGGCTTAAGAAACCACCCGGAGTCGAGCAGGAGCGAATTGCGTTCTTCTGATATAGGCTGTGAATCTCGCTGTCTAGCGCCCTCCGATCTATTTCGGACATAATTATGGGGATGGGTCGACTGGCCTGAAAGGGCTGCGTGAAAAAGTCTAAGCGAAGGCCGCACGCTGCATCCCTGACCCAGGCGTCCCGCCATCCCAAGCATGTGTAAACAACCTTAGCCTCCCCCCAATGGGTGTATGCGGCGCTGGCGCTGGTAAGTGCAGACTGACCTGCTGGTTGATGTTGGGTTGTGTTCTTATAGGCTCTCCTCCAGGATCTCCCTCTGCCTCGTCCTCTAGACGGAAAGAAGGTATCGGTGCGCTCTTGCCAAGCATTGTGTTGCTCCCTTTGATGCTGAGGTCTTCTGTCAAAGGCATGGCAGCCGGAGAGCGACCTCGACCGGGCCAGTAAAAAATCTTCGACGCAAAGACCCTCTTGATGGAGGCTTGGGCTTTGTCTAGAGCAGTAAAGGTACCGACAAATTTAGCCATTTTGTTGACAAAAGGATCTCCGAAGGGCAATCCCTGAGCGGCTGCACCAAACTCTGTTTGCCAGCTCAGTCAGTTTCGAGTCGATCTTGTAGAGGATGCTCTTCTGACGTTCTGTGGAAATAGTGCAGCTTGCGTTACCTAATAGACAGATTGCCCTTTGGACCCAACCAGAAATGATCACTGGATCGATAGGTTTGGAAGAGTTACAGGCTTCTTTCGCTAGGTCTAGGATTTTTGCCAGTGGACCTGTGATGTCTAAAAGTTTATCCTGGCAAGACTTCCAGGCTCGGTCGATGCCTTTCCTGGGATCCTTCATGTGCTTGCCCAAGAACGTGATCATTTTCGAATCGAGTTCTGGAGTCAGAGCTACTTTATCTGGTATTTCAGGGCGTGGGCATTCTGCCCGTAGCCTTGCCCTGATCTCTTTGTCAAGAGGCTTGCGCAAGCTATGAAAGATGTAGTCCGTTGTTCTGGCTGATGGCTCCCAGTCAGAGGATCTAGGATGTACCAAGTCTCCGGGAGCGAACATCCCCTTCTCCGGAGGTTGCTCCCCGGAGCCTCTGGGGATGGGGGCTGCCGCAATCCCCGAGGTTGATTGTTTCGAACCCCATGTTTGGGTATCCTCGTCTGAGGAAGAGAGCGATACCTCTTCATATACTCCTGGTCTTTGGTTGTCTTCCGTGCCCTGTTCATATCCCTCTGGGCTTGAGGGCCTTGTACCCCTGTTTTCCTCCTCGGGGTTAATGGGTCCTTCAAAGGAAGGGGTTACCTTCCGACTCATAAAGGCTTTTTTCAGCCTGGAGAAGGCATCATAGACGGCAGCGGTGGCAGGAATCAATTGGCTCGCAGGGGGTCAGAGAGCTTCTGCTCTGCGAGCCGGGCTACATCCCCCTTGTGTAAGGTGCTTCCTCTTCTGAGTCTTCTTTCTCCCTGACAGAGATGTGCCTCGCATGCGCTCCTCCAGGTCATCTAGGCGCTGTTGCATTGGCAGGAGCATAACTGACACAGCTTTTTTAATGCTGCTTTCAACAGTAGGTCCCAATGCCTTTTGAAGGCCTCTTTCCATAGCCACCTCATCAATGAAACATGAATCCTCCTCACCTTCTGACCAAGCTTTATCAGACTGGGGGGGGGGGGGGAGTATTGCGCTGCCATGGTAGTTATAAGCATCTTATATATATACTTTTTTTTTTCTTTCTTACTGGGCTCACTGATGCCTCCTCTCAAAGCCCAGTGTTTATGGAAAAAATTCCTCAATATATTATTATAACGTTTTGCTTTATTTTTTTTTTGTTTATTTTTTTTTTTATATACAGGAGTACTCAATTGTACTCCTGTCTCAAGTCTTGTGCTCCTGAACTTGTTAGGCTGGAGCAGCAGGAGCATCCTTTCTCCTTCCTGACTCACTTTTTTTTTTTTTTTTGTGAAAAAGAAACAAGTTAATCCGAGTTGAAGGGCTCAAAGACTCTGGCGCTCGCGTTCAGCAACCATTATTTCGAACGGAAGTGCTCACGCGAGCGCCAGAGCCCCAAGGAAAGGACCAGGGAGAGCAGGAGCTCCCCCTGGTGATTCGCGGGTGGCGCCGTGCACAGTGAGGAGCCATGCTGCTTTCCCGGGGTCCGCACTAAACTATTTCCGGCTGGGAAAGCAGCGCGGCTTCAGCAGTACCCTCTGCAGCATTCAGAAGAACGCTGCAAGCGGGTATACGCAAGCAAAAACGCTCGCACGGAATGAAGACTCCGACGCCAGCAGGACAAAGGAAAGTACTGCTTTCAAGAGAAAGACTGCAGTAAACCGCTATACGCCACGCGTCAGCAAACATTAATCAATAATAAAGAAATCAGTGAAACGCTGCCACAGAGATAGATCTGATCAAACAATCAAACAGAATTAAATAACAAGTAACTTATCTCGTGCTGTGAGCAGCAAAGAAAGAGGAAGTTACTTCTTGTTCAAGACTGTTTATGGGGAAACATGCACGCCCATTGGAGGACTAGGGGCACATGACCATGGATGCTAGATGACCTTTGGGAGCATCATGGGAAATGCTTTTTTTTTCAACCTTTCAGGAACTATTATGGACTTGCGATTTATTTGGAATGGTTTAATGTCATGTTTGTTATGTTTGTAGCACCTCCATTACGAATGTGTTTATATGTGTGGTGCACAAAATATCTTGCTGCTGAGCTTTTCCTATATGAAATATTACAGGAAGAGAAGCATAATGGGAGCCTCCGGTCTTGGCATAGAATTGCATTAGCTAAACGGCAACTTCAACACACCATCAGTCTGGTCTTGTACACCAGTCTTTGCCCCGCCTCCCCTTTGGAGATTAGCCGTCATATAAGAATTGCAAAGCAAAACCACTGTAAATGGTTAAAAGATTATAAATTAAAATGTAATGCAGAGAAGGGGAACGAAAATTGCCCATCTTGCCTCCCAAAAAGACAACACTAGAATATGGACTATTTTGAGGGGCAATGAGAAAGGTGCTGTACCGATTAATGGTGTCTCTGAGCCTGATTGGGTACATCATATCTCTTCTATTCTGGGTCTAAATGCACTGAATGATAACCCTTTGCCACTCCCAACATGCCACTGGACTGTAAAGTTTCCATCCTCACTGAACAATCATCATTGAACAACTAAATTCTTCTAGAGCAGCCAGCCCCGATGGTATTTGTAATGCCCTTGTGAAATTATTCCCAGGGATGTGGGCCCATGCACCACACCTACTTTTCACCCACATAGGTTCCTCTGGTTGTATACCTGAAACATGGCGTGAAAGCCATATTATTCCAGTGCACAAGAAAGGACCGTGGAACCTAGCAACCAACTACAGGATGTTAGCTATGCTAGATGTACCTGCTAAATTGTTTGCCAAAGTCCTCCTCTTAGAGTTAACTCAATGGATTACCGCACACAATATACTCTGCTTCCCCCCCAACCAAAAGGGGTTTATTAAGAAAGCCACTACGTTTCACAACTTGATAATCTTAGTAACTCTGATAAAATATGCATGGACACGCACAGACACTCCAGTCTACTGTGCCTTTATTCATTTCTCGGCCGCTTTCAATGCGAAATAAATTATGGCACAAACTGACTCAATGGGATATCCCTCCAGGTGTGCTTTAGATGTTGATGCTATTGTACACAAACGCTTCTGTAAGGATCAGACAAGATACTGAGGGTAAACTCTCCAGTCTGATGCCTACACATTGTGGCGTGAAGCAGGGGTGCATTGTGGCTGCCACACCTTTTAATCTCTATCTGGCAGACGACCTGTGGCTAGCCTTTAACAACTTGCATAACTGTCCCGTGAAAATGGGTCGGCACCAAACTAGTTGGTTAGCTTATGCTGATGATCTGCTCTTAATAGACCACACTTCAAAAGGGTTAAAAAACCGGATCACAGCATTAGGGGAGTATACGGCCACAAATGGTTTGTCAATCAACATTGAGAAAAGCAAAATAATGACTTTTCCCCCCGCGCCTCGTAAGCCAAAGAACATTGTTCGTAAGCTAAATGTCTTTCAACTAGAAAATGTTCTCTCCTACAAATATCTAGGGCTTTACGTAGAAAATACATTGAAGTGGGAGAAGCATTGGACTGAAACCAAAATCAAATGTAAAAGAGCAGTCCAAGCAATTCACCAATGTATAGGCTGCCAAGGAGGACTCTCTATAACGACTATACTTCTCCTATACTCTTATGAAGTCCGTCCCATACTCTTCTATGGAGTCGAGATCTGGGGACATCAATATGCAACCGCTTTAAAACGTTTCGAAAGTTCCATACTGCATAGTCTTTTCTGTATGCCACACACCTTTTCCATCAACTATCTCTACCTTGAATTTGAACTTAACGGTGTCAGTTACGACTTTATCATGAAAACTGTAATGTTCTACGACAACTTACAAAGGTTGAATAATGGAACCAGGATGTTGAGCTTTGTAAGTGCATTTCTTGCGATTGATAATTACAATTCCATGGGGACTTTAGGCTCTCTTTTATCCCTTTACTCACAGTGGTATTTTGGGTGTATTAACTGTTCGCTAGAGGGTGAAGTGTATGTGCTGAAATCTCGTCTGAAAGATAGACTGTCTTGAAAACTTAAACATCCTGAACTCCAAATGTAACAGTACCTCATTCTATGAATATATTGCTAACCGTCTGACTAAACCTTCTTACATAGTGGCCTACCCTAATAGCTCTGTAGCCAGGCAGCATTTGTTATTGAAATGTAATATAAGCGAAGCTCTGATTACCCACGGTGCCCGCTTAGGCATTGCACGAGACTTACGTTTTTGTCGCCCATGTGGCAATCATGTGTTAGAAACTATAGAACATTGATTGATCGATTGTGAATGTCAATAATGTTTACGATTCAGCTTTCTTAAATCCTACATAATGGTTTGAATTATATTGAACTCTCTTCTCTGTGGTCACTGTTTTTAAGTAGTTGTGATACCAATATGATTTATCATATGGTTACATTTTATTGGAAATGCGCTGATATCGTAAAAATATCATCTTACTGAGTTTTAACATCTTAATTATTATATGCCTTTTAACACGTGTCTACTAGGTTTTTTAAATTTGCCCTGTCAGTATGTAAATAGAATGTTTTTTAGTTTAAACATCAGCGGTTTATAAATTCCCGTTTTAATGATGAATTTTTCAGAAGTGATCATTGTTATATGTATATTTTGTTGTTTTTGTTATGCGTCTTATGTAGTATATACAAAGCCTCCTGGCTATAAGTATATTTGAAATAAATAAAGAGCAAGCTAAAAGCAGAGACACTCCAAAAAGTGAGCTGCAGAGGACTTTCTTCCTTCCATCTGGGCAAGGCCTTCTGTATCCACGAGCACA
The DNA here is from genome assembly GCF_040938575.1 of Ambystoma mexicanum. Taxonomy (NCBI): domain Eukaryota; kingdom Metazoa; phylum Chordata; class Amphibia; order Caudata; family Ambystomatidae; genus Ambystoma; species Ambystoma mexicanum. The sequence goes on from NC_090921.1 coordinate 1,346,832,020, forward strand.
GACAGGGCTTCACCATCAGGGTTGATCTTGAAAGAGCTGCAAACCCAGTACTTTCCGCCCGGTCGTTCATTTTTTCAAGGCATCCTCATTGTGCATGCTAGTGCTCACCCCAGCATTTATCAAATTAATGGTGCATACCCTCTTAATGTACGAAATATTGTAGCACAGGGGAGAAACATGTTTAGCGGCCACCAAATCACACTTTGTGGATTGTTCCTGGGATTTGGTATGGGTTGTTTGTCAGTCAAGGCCTCAGACGCACTTTCACACTTGTCACAGAGCAAATTCTGAGCTGACCATGAAACATTGCTCAGTCAGGAAATGCTTTTACAAGGCCATATCCCTGTCGTCCAATTTTTCCAGGAAGGGCTGATTTGCTTGCACATCTTGCAATAACTGGCCAGGCGAGGAAAGCCTCCTACAGTTATACATGGCAATATGGATTTATAATCTGAAAATTGAGGATTACATATCCCAGAATGCAAAAACAAGACTGAATTACCATGGTGTTGATAGATTACTGCGTGGCCGAATTGATTGCAGTAGAATTGGTCACAATTTGTTAAACACATTTTTCTGCTTATATATGTGGGGGGTGGGTTTAGGGATATAGTTAATGTATAGGGGATAAGGGGGGTCTGCAGTGGATATCCACCACATGTATATGCGGCAAAATGACGCAGTAAAAATAGTAACTGTACCAATGACCAAATAGATTCGACCAAATCAACCCAAACCATTACCATCTCCTAAATGGACTGGGACATGTTTTAAATGCATGTCTAGATATGTTTCACATTTGCCCATGCACACCTGGTCTGACTGTACTACACTGCACTGGGTCCTCTCTAGAGCCACCCCTTCGGGGTACCGCCCATATCCCAACTATAAATGGGCACTTTGCCAGCAACCAGTAGGACACTCACTGCCTGTCGTGGAAGAAGAGTACTTGTTCTGGACAAAATAGGGTATGTGTTGTACACTGACCTTGAAAGATGTAGAGTCTTTCAGGGGCATATCAGTTAACTTTGCTTGCCGTTTGGGCTCAACAGGCAAAGGTAGAGTAATTGGTTAGGAAAAATGTACAAATCGAAAGGGTCTTTTAGGACTTTCAGCCTCACCCCAAGCTGTTTGATTGCCAGGTGATCACCGGTGAGCTGGATAGACTGTTACAATTGAACAAGTTAGACTTTTCCCAGGAAGCTGTAATGTTGAAATATTCAAGTACGTCCAGTGCACACACATTCCCACCTGTCTCTCCTAGTACCTTAGAAAGCTCACATTTTTGTATCTGCTCTGTTTGTAAAATTGGACTGTTGATACTGGCTTTTGGATCATTTGGTGTACCATGGTTGCCATATGCAGGAAAGGAGAGCGACATCAGGAATGTCCTTGTTTCATATGGCTGTACACAATAGCATAGCGATAGGGGTAAGTGCACACTATCTGAAACAAGCTTGCTTTGAGTTCAACATTCCATCTTCATAGGGTAAATGTAACATTTTCTCATTTTCCGATCTTCACTGCTCATCGACTTTGTTGTGTGGTGTGTAATCAAGTTTTATCCCAACCTATGTAACTTCCTAAACTCCCTGTCCTTTTAACAGTATTTTCTGATTGTGTTAATGTCTATTAATTTCACGTTTTGCTTTGCTTTTCTCTCACCACTTAGACCGGCTGTGGGACCTAGAGAACCCTCGTGTTGTCGATTTGGGGAGACCGCAGCAGTCTGTGCGCTGTGCCGCAACTGTGCATAACAAGGTTTGGTGCGGCTTCAGGAACCGGATCTATGTGGTGGATCCGCAGGCATCCAAGACTGAGGTACCATGGCTGAACATTGGGATCTAAGAGAGAAGATGGCTAGAAACAAGCACGGGTACCCATGTGAGGTTGGCGGAGTACATTTAGTCTGTACTAGCATGTACCCCTTATAATTAGGGATAGCTTGAGAAAGCTTAAGTTTGTTTGGTGACGGATACACTGAGTTTTGTGGTTGTAATGGGCGGGAGGAGTTGAGTTGTGTAACAAGTTTGTTCAGTGATCTGGTTCAACGTTTAACCCTTAAGTACAGCACCATCTCCTCACTTATTCCCCTCGACCTCCCATGGGTCCCACTGAGGAAATGCACCTCTCGTATCTGTCCTGGAATGTGAATGGTCTATGCAGTAAAATCAAGAGGCACAGTGCTCCAATCCCTTAATAGACCTGAACCCTCTGTTGTTCTCCAGGAGACACATTTGGCTGGCAATGAGTGCAAATTCTTTTGCAAATCTAATTAGGAAAGGGTGTATCTTGAGTCATTTGCAAGAGGATCAAGGGGGGGGTCTTAACCTTGTTCAGTAAGCGTGCATCATTTGAGCGCTGAAAAGTGGTGGGGGATGGTAGAGGAAGATACCTGCTGGTCATAGGATTGTTTAGTTGTGAAATAGTGTTCGAGGGGATTGGGTCCTCCGACGTATTCCATATCTATGACAGGTAATCGCCACAGCTGTGCTGCTTCGGAAACTTTTTTCGGCGTCTGCGTCCTGCGTCAATGACGTCGATGCGCCGTCGTCGAGGACCTCCTCCGACGTCATCCGATGTGATAAGTAGGACGCAGACGCCCGTAGCCTCAGTTCCGTTTTTTCCGCGAACGTGTTGCTTCGTGAATCTCGGTTAACGCCTCGACTCTTTGTAGTTCTGTTCTTCTCGGTTCTTCAAACCTGTTCGTTTTTGTGAGTATTTCCTTCGTGTGAAGATGTCTTCTACTTCGTCTTCGACCCCGCGTCCGGGCTTCAAGAAGTGCGGGGAGTGTGGGTCCAAGATGTCGGTGACGGACTCGCACGACGCCTGCCTCTGGTGCCTCGGGGAGGCCCACGACACGGATGACTGTATCGACTGCCAGTCGCTCACGTCCAAAGCCTTACGTGAACGTAAGAAGAAGTTGTCGGTAGGTCGGGTGTCCAAGCCCCGGAAGTCGAAGTCTGCGGGGCTTTCGACGGATGATTCGAGAGGAGACTCTCTGCGTCATCGTCGGAAGTCTCGTGGGTCTCCTTCTAGGAGTCGGTCTCGCCACTCCTCGGCCTCTTCGAGGCATTCTCGGAAGCGCCGACAGCGGTCGTCTTCCAGGTCCTCTTCTAAGGACTCTGCCTGGCACGTCGCTTACCCCACCAGCCGTGCGACGCCGGAGGAATGGGCTTCCTTCGGGAAGAAAATGCTGGCGATTCTCGAGTCGCAGGGTACTAAGCCGTCCGCGCCCCCGAGTGGGGTCGGTCGTGAGACACCGCTCACAAGAGTGTTCGGCACGAGTCACGGGAGAGGTCCCGTTCGGACAAGGGGACTCGTTCTCGACGTACCCGTTCCAGGTCCCGGTCCTCGACGCGTTCGAGACCGTGTGCACCTGTGATGTCTTCGAGGAAGACATCCACGTCTGAGGCGTCGAGGGTGTCGACAGGCTCTCTCGAGGCTCCGGCTCTGACGAAGTCGTCGACGCTCAGGTCGTCGAAGGACACGCTCGGAGCTCCGGCTTCGAGGACTGTGTCGATGCTGGCGGCGCTGCATCTGACGTCGACGCCGATTTACTCGACGTCGACGCCAATCCTCTCGGCGCCGATGCCTGTTCTCTCGACGCCGATTCACTCGACACCTTTCGAGGCTGGGGTGTCGGAGGTACCCCGTGGCATGGGGGAACCCCCTAGGAAGGCTCTGGTTAAGAGCAAGCACTCTCGGGTGCCTTCTTTTCGCCACCTGGAATATATTTCGGAGGTGGATGAGGATTCTGATGGCCTGGTTCCTAGTCAGGTTCCAGATTAAATTGTCTCGGGCCATAGTCAGTTTGACGATTTGAGGCAGTCACTGCATGATGCCGGTGGACTGGACACCTCTCCGGAGGTGGAGTTTTGTAGGCCTGAGCCTGGCTCTCATGCCGATTCCTCGTACCGGCGCCTTATGGCTAGGGTTTCCGAGTACTTGGGTTGGTCTGCTCCCCCAGGGGAGTTTGTGCAGGATGATCTCACGGACATCCTTGATGTTGGTCCCCCAACTGACCCGGTACTGCCGTTTCATATGGCTCTACAGAGAAGGGTGGCGGCGGCTTGGACTGCTCCGGAGAGTCTCCCGGCGGTGGGCAGGTCCTTGTTGCGAAAATACCGTCCAGCCAGTAGCGACCCCTGCTACTTGACCAGGCACCCCACTCCGGAGAGTTTGGTGGTGCAGGCGGCCACGGCCCCGGCAAAGCAGGCGTCGTACCCTACCATCCCTCCTGATAGGGACGACAAACGTTTTGATGGCTGGGCGAAGAAAGTGTTTTCTTCTGGTGGTATGGCGCTTCAGGCGGCCAACTCCATTTGTGCCTTGTCTCGTTTCACACACACTCTGTGGAACTGTGTTGCGTTAGCGGCTGAACATATTCCCGAAGGGGACGAACGGGATGGTTTCCTTGCTATGGTCCAGGATGGTAAGGATGCCATGTGTGAGTCCGTGCAGTCGGGTTTGGACATGGCTGAATGCGTCAGCAGGTCCATGGCGGCGAGCACCGTGATACGAAGGTTTGCGTGGTTGCGGAAGTCGGGGTTTGCTCCTGATGTGCAGTCCCGGCTCCTCAACATGCCCTTTGACGGTGAACACCTTTTTGGCAGCAAGGCTGACGAGAGCCTTGAGAGGTTGCAGACCTCAAAAGCTGCAGCGAAGTCGTTGGGCGCTGCAGTTCGCCAACCTCCGCCTTTTCGTCCTAGGGGACAGCAATGGAGGGGTGGTTCCTTTCGCTATTACTCGTCCTTCAGTAAAGCGAAAGGAGCTGGCAGTCAAAGAGGCAACGCAGGGGTACCAGAGGTGGGCAACAGGGTACCCGTGGTGCCAAGGCCGCTCGGGCAGTTGCCTCTTTGCCCTCAGGTAATGCCGCAGCCGCTACCACTCAGTCATGAGGCCATGTCCCATGGTTCGCCGGTTGGGGGAAGGCTGGCGCAGCATCTTGTAGAGTGGCGTGCCATTACTTCAGATGTGTGGGTTCTGGAGATCATAACCCACGGCTACTGTCTTCCTTTTCGGCACAGGCCTCGCGACAATCCACCGGGGAACCTCTCTTTGCAGAGTCCGGATCCGCTCCTTGCGCAGGAAATTCAAGCCCTGCTGGAGAAAGGCGCCATAGAACTGGTGCCTGTAGCGGAGAGGAACAAGGGATGGTATTCCCCTTATTTTTTGATTTCGAAGAAAGACGGGGGATTGAGACCCATCATGGACTTGCGCGGTTTGAACAAACTCCTCAGGAAGGACAAGTTCAAGATGGTTACTCTCTCTCAAGTCCTCCAGGCCCTTCAGCTTCAGGACTGGTTGGTGTCTCTCAATCTCAAGGATGCTTACTTCCATGTGCCGATCCATCCCAAGCACAAGAAGTACCTGAGGTTCGCGGTTGGCGACTCGCACTTTCAGTTTCGGGTCCTGCCGTTCGGATTGACCTCCCCCCGAGGGTTTTCACCAAGCTCATGGTGGTGGTGGTGGCAGCGCATCTCGGGCAAGTGGGGATTCACGTCTACCCCTACCTGGACGATTGGTTGATCAGGGGGAGCTCTCCCGAGCAAGTCCTGGATCATCTGTCCGTCACCTGCCACTCCCTTCACAGGCTGGGCTTCTCCCTCAATTTAAAGAAGTCCCATTTGACGCCAACACAGCGGCTCCAGTACATCGGAGCAGTGCTCGACACTTCTCTGGGGCAGTGTTTTCCTCCCCAGTTGAGGGCTCTTCACATTCAGCAGATGGTGCACAAGTTTCAGCATGCCCAGACGCTTCCAGCGTTCGAGTTCTTGAGGTTGCTCGGCCTCATGGCATCCTGCATTTTTCTGGTGCCAGAGGCTCACCTGCGGATGAGATCTTTGCAGTGGGCACTCAAGACGCAATGGTCGCAGTCCTCCGGCAGGATGTCGGACCCGGTTCAGTTGCCGCCCTCGGTCGCCCGGGACCTTCTGTGGTGGGCCGTCGAAGGCAACTTGATGAAGGGGGCTCCATTTTGGCTTCCCTGGCCGGAGGTGACGATCGTGACGGATGCATCCCTCACGGGATGGGGAGCTCATGCCAACGGGCTGACAGTCAGCGGTCGTTGGTCTCCGTCGGAGTCCAGACTCCATATCAATCTGTTGGAGCTGAGGGCCGTCAGGCTAACCCTGAAGGCTTTTCTGCCGACTGTGCGAGGAAAGAATGTCCTGATCCTGACACACAACACAGTGGCCATGCACTACCTCAACAAAAAGGGGGGGCAGGGTCACTTCCTCTGTGCAGGGAGGCGATGCAGCTCGAGTTCTGGGCCATCCAGCAGGAAATTTCGATCTCGGCAGTTCATCTGGCCGGAGACGCAAAAGTGACGGCGGACGCTCTGAGCAGGCAGAGCACGATCTCTCACGAGTGGGAGTTGGCTCAGGAGATTCTCCTGGATATCTTCGCTCTTTGGGGGACCCCTCAAGTGGATCTCTTCGCCTCCAGTGTCAACCGGAAGTGCGAGAGGTTCTGCTCGCGGTAATTTCCTCCAAAAGGAGCCTTAGGAGACGCGTTCGTGGTGGAGTGGTCATTCCCGCTGCTGTACGCGTTTCCTCCAGTCCCCGTCATCCCGCAAGTGCTGCAGAGGTTACGGAAGTTCCGTTCCCGGATGATCCTCATTGCTCCGGCGTGGGCTCGGAGGACGTGGTACCCGGAGGACGTGGTACCCGGACCTTCTCGACTTGTCCATCTGCCCTCCACATCGTCTTCCCTACCGAGACGATCTGCTCTCACGGGAGGGGAGTCAGGTTCTCCATCCAGAGGTCAGATCCCTCAACCTTCACGCTTGGCTTCTGAAAGGTTGAGGTATAAGGATTGGGACCTCCCTGAAGACGTGATGGAGGTGTTGCTCTCGGCCCGAAGGCCAGCAACAAAGTCTCTGTACCGTTGGCGTAAGTTCTGCGACTGGTGCAGAGTTCAGAATGTGGATCCTTTTGCATGTGACATCCCCATGGTTCTGTCCTTTTTACTTTCTTTGGCCCACAGGGGCTTGCAAGTGGGTACCATTAATGGTTACCTGACGGCGCTGTCCATCTTTAAGCGCTCCTCTGAAGAGTGTTCCTACTTTAAAATCCCTTTAACTTCACAGTTTCTGAAAGGGCTCACTAATGTGTTCCCTCCGTCACCTTTCCTGGTGCCCGGTTGGGATTTAAAGCTTGTTCATAAGTTTCTTATGGGTGCTCCGTTTGAACCTTTGCATTCTTGCCCTTTGAGGCTGTTAACTCTGAAAACTGTGTTTCTGGTTGCGGTTACTTCCGCTCGTAGAGTGAGTGAGTTACAGGCACTTTCAGTTAAGCCACCTTTCACTGTATTTCATAAGGACAGGGTTGTCCTAGTTCGTCCTTCTTTTCTTCCGAAGGTGGTTTCGGAATTTCATTTGGCCAAGAAGGTTGTTCTTCCGGCATTCTATCCTCCTCCGCATCCTGGTAAAGAAGAGGAGAGGCTCCATAGGCTTGATCCTAGGAGAGCTTTAAGCTTTTATGTTTCACGCATGTCACGGGTCAGAGTGGACGATCAATTCTTTATTGGTTATGCTGGAAAGCGTTTGGGACAGGCTGTGACGAAACAGACTTTGTCTCGCTGGATTATTTTGGCCATCTCGGAGTGTTACCGCTTGGCGGGTAAGGACCCGCCAGCTGGCTTGCGGGCCCATTCTACCAGGGGTATGGCTGCATCTACTGCCCTGCAGAGGGGTGTTCCTATTCGCAACATCTGTGATGCAGCCACCTGGGCTTCTGTACATACATTTGTACGTCACTAATCCCTCGATTCCATCCGGGGACAGGATCTGGCCTTTGGCAAGGCGGTCCTTTGCTCTGCTATTTCATTGGCAATTCTAAATTTTGATTCTAAATTCTTTCCCTCCTCCTTGCTCTGGTACTGCTTTGGGAGTCTGTCATAGATATGGAATACGTCGGAGGACCCAATCCCCTCGAAGAACAAGTTACCTTCTTACCTGGTAACGTTCTTTCGATGGGATGGTCCGACGACGTATTCCATATCGCTCCCTCCCTGCCTTCCCCGCTGCAGAATTTCTTTTGCGATTGCAGCTTACGTTCCGCAAGGCTTTGTGTCTGACTGGCAGTTGACTGATGTCACACGTTCTGGGGGGAAAAAACTACAACTGAGGCTACGGGCGTCGTGCGTCCTACTTATCACATCGGATGACGTCGGACGAGGTCCTCCACGACGGCGCATCGACGTCATCGACGCAGGACGCAGACACCGAAAAAAGTTTCTGAAGCAGCACAGCTGTGGTGATTACCTGTCATAGATATGGAATACGTCTTCGGACCATCCCATCGAAAGAACGTTACCAGGTAAGAAAGTAACTTGTTCTTCCTTCACGTATATGCCACCCACCTGCATCCGGTATGGATTTCTTGCTGGAAATTCAGGAACTGGTGAGCAGAAAAACAGTGGATTTGTGGATGGCGGGAGGGGACTCTAATCAGGTTATGGACCATGCCCTAGATGGGTGCTCTAGCTTACTGGCGGATAGAAGACTGCGCTCTAAGCTAAGTGATTCTGTGCAGGTTACTTGCCTGGTTGATGTGTGGCGTGTGCTATTCCCTCTAAGGCAGGACTACTTGTTGAACTCGGGGGTTTGCTCCTCCTTATCCCATTTTGACTATCTTTGCAGACTGAGTTTACAACATGCAGTATTTCCCTCATGGCATTTAGGATCATTCGCCATTGCTCATTTCCCTCACTTGCCCAATGTGGCACCTGAACTCCTATTACTTGGAGTTCCCGGACTTTGGGTGTAAACTTACAGAAGCTATTCGTATTTTGAGACAATTGCTCCTTCAGTTTCGAACGGCATGATTCTGTGGGAAGGTTACAAGACAGTGCTTTGGTGAGAGGCCATCTTAATCCTGGCAGCAAGAAAGAAGGAGAGACTGCAGAGGCTAGTAGATCTAGAAAGGGATCTGACTGAACTGGAAGCTGTCTGTCTTGTGAACGCAAGATGTCTCCAAGTTACATGCAGGTAGTGAACTCGCCAACGGGGGAAAGGCTCTTGGAGGATACTGCGATCTTTGAAGCCTTTGCTGAATATTAGATGCCTCTACCAGGCCCCACGTGAGGCAACCGGACCCAAGTTACATAGATATTCTGGAGGAGAGCCCACTGACGAAGGTCTCGCCTCGGTAGAGGTAAGCCCTCAACTCGGATATCACTGAAGAGGAGGTGCTTGCTGCATTGCCTCGCTCCAATTGGGAAAATTCCTGGGATCCACCGGTTTCCCAATGGAGTTGTGGTAGAAATTAAGTAATAAGATAGCTGGCCTGATGCTTTCAATGTTCTTGGCGGGTAGGGAAGAAGGGGCACTGCCCCCCATTCTGGGACTTGCCCACATAATTGTTGTCAAAGAAAGACAGGCCACTAGATGATTGTGCCTCGCATAGACCCGTTTCACTTATTAATGGTGAAGCAAAAATTCTGGCCATAATTTTAGCAGCACGTCTATGGACAGTAATGCCCACTCTTGTCCATCCGGAACAATGTGGGTTTCTGTTGAAACCGGGCCACACAGATGAAAATTCGTCAGCTGCACATTTCACTTGATAGAGCGGAGACCCTCACGGGTCCTCTTGCTTTTGCAACAATTGATTTTGAGAAGGCCTTTGACATGGTCTGTTTGGAGTTTATATGGGCAGTGATTGATACCATGGGCTTTTGGGGGGACATTTTTACAAATGCGTCAAATTGTTGTATGCCAGCCAACCGTCAGGCAGTGACACAAGTTAACGGTGTGACCTCACAGCCCATCCGCCTTGAACAGGTTGACGCCCCAGGCCCCCCACACTCCCTCCCTCGACATTGCTTTTCGTCCTCACTATAGAGCCTTTGCGGAATTGCTGAAGGAGGATGCTTGTCTGAGGGTTTCCAGTGGCCCTCGGGGCGCAAAGATAGGTTCTCCCTATATGCAGACTGTTAGGGATTTTTTTACAAACATGGTAGGACTAAAGAAGACTCACGCTTAGGACACAGGGCTCCAACTCTTAGTATCGGCCTGAACCACACAAATATGTTGGTAGCAATGACTGATCAGTCAGACTTATCTTAAGTGGCAGAAAGGCCTGCAGATGGTACAAAGTATACACATAGGCCCAAAGAAACACTGACGCACTAATGTTATATACAAATAATGTTTTTTTAATATATACACTAGGGTAAAGGGTAAGTACTATAACACAATAAGTAACTTTAGAAAAACCAATGTATTATTCACAGTAAGTAGCACACTTTTTTTTATATTTTGAGAATGGCAGTATGCAGTTCAAAGGCAAGTACAACTTTGTAGTAACTTTTCAGAAAATCTGTTTCAGGTCAAGGTAAATGAAACAAAGCCAGTAGAAGGTAAGTAAATACTTTGCTATTATTTCACAGAAGCCTACCACTTCAGAGGTCCTTCCCTATCTAGTTATGACTGTCTCAGAGTCAGATTGGAGGGCAAAACAGGCAAGGATCAGCTGTAGAAAGTTCAAACAATACAAAGTCTTCTGTAGCATGTAAGTAACAGTATTTGTTGGAAAAAGGGGTCGGGGACTTCAGAGAAGGCACACAGGTGTTAGGCCTGGGCAAACATGTATCACAAACACACAAATCGGCACTCCAGCAACAAAGGAACAGCAAAGTAACTGTAGGTCAGTTTTACCAAGAGTCTCACAGTACCTTAGCAGTGAAGAAGAGGATGAAGGGGATTCATCACAACGCCCCACGATGTAGCAGCAGCAGACCCGGTCAGCGGATTCCTGGTCAGGCAGACGAAAGGATGGACACTGGAATGGCAGCAGCAATCGAGTGAAGAGGCTCTCCGCTATAGATTCTTCTCGGTTCTGTCATTTTGGAACCTTTTGGGAAGCACCAGTGAAGAACGATTACCGCCCGGCCGATTCGTCTCGCTTTCTCGGTCCTGCACTCTGTTGAGGGGACTTCAAATAGTGGAATCTTGCCTCTGGAGGTCCCGAAGGACTCCACCAAGGTTTCAGGAGGAGTCAATCATCGGAAGATGATGCACTGCAATGGCCACAGGTCCCAGGGCATTGGTGGTTTGCAGCATGTGAAGGTCACAGGTCGTTGTGGTATTGCTCGCAATGCAGGTTGTCTCAAACTGAACCCACCAGTCTAAAGGGGAGAGTCGTCCTCTTTGGGGTTCTCTTGAAGCTTGTAAGAAGGGGTCAAGCAGCAGTGGTTACTCAGAGGGCATGCCCGTCCTCTGGAAGTGGCTGCGGACATCTCTCCTCTGCCTCTTTGTTGGTTCTTCAGTTCCAGGGGTCAGCTTGTCTTCATCCGGATCCATGCCTTTTATGCAGGAACCCAGCCTATCAGCACCCATGCACCATTCAAACTTTGGGTGGTGGCTGTCTTTTCAGGACAGCCATCCCCCCAGTTGGAACTGGTTGCGGGCAGGCACATCAGAAGACAAAGGAGAGCAGAGTTTCGGAGTCCTCCCCCGTTTCCTCTCCTCACAGACACACTGGTGCCTGGGCGAGTTTCACAAAGGATTCCTGCTGAAGACAAAAGTCAAACCAGGACCTCCGCCACCCAGCACGGCAGAAGAAGGGACAAGCAAGCAGGAAATTCCAAAAAAAGCATACAGTCACCGTTTTGGGTCAATGGTGAACCTTCTGTGTTACTACTGTGGCTGTGAGTGTAGCCTGACTGTAAAAATGGCACAAAAGTAGGAAGAATAAAACCACTGCCACTATCCATTCATGTTGGCTTGCCACTGTAACCAAAAAGTTACAGGAGCACTGAGAAGGTGGGGAGTGCTGCCCTCACAATATAAAAGTTAGGGATACTAAATATCCCCCTGCCCTTGGGAACATTAGTTCTCACAAGGAAAATAACTGAAAATCAATAGTAAAGCCCCAGGGGCTCCCAGCCACACTACACAGACAGTGCTGTGTATGGCAAAAGTAAATGACAGATGCCATAAAACTTGGAGGAAAGCATTTCTCCAAGAAATAGTTCGAAAAAGAAAGTATCTGAAAAGATAGGGTAAAAAATGTTTTGGCAAAAGGTTCCCACTCACTCTGGGGAACAGACCAAAAATCCATAAGTCAAGCTAAAAGTGCTGGCCGACTCACATGTAGAGGAGATTGCGCATAAAAAGGAAAATCTATCTAACGCACACACTCTCTTTTTGTATCTGGATGACACACGGACATCCTGTCCCAGGGTAGAAGAGATCCCGCAAATATATGCGATGCACAGTGGGCTCTGGGTGATTTAGAAAACGTCCGTCCTGTTTCCAGTAAAGGTTGGAGCGGGAGCAATACCACACATCTGCCCATTTCAGGTGGCTGCTGATTCTTTCCTATATCTGGGTATATAGTTATGCTGCAGTGCGGAAGATTTTCTCAGCCACAGTGATTACATTGGGCATTAGCCCATTACTCAAAAATGTGAAGCCAGTGTGAACTATTGGTCGGCTCTTCCCCTCTCGCTGATTGGTCGAGCTGCCCTATTTAAAATTATGACCTTGCCCAAGTATTTGTTTTGCAGAACACGCCAGTCCGTATCCCTGAAGGAGCCTCCCTGAAAATTGAACAGACCTTGCAGAGGCTGCTATGGCAAGATATCAACCCAGGATTGCCCATTACACACTATTCATCTTGGTTTGGGAAGTGTGAGAAACCTGAGGGTATTCTGACTCCTAGACCCCTTGGCTCCTCTACGCAAGTGGCTAAGGAAACGCCATCGCTAATGGATCCCGACCCTGGGGGTGGTGAACCGAGGGAGGATCACCTTGGTAGAAAGTCACTGGGGACTGGGAGTGGGGTACTCTTGTGCGAGACATAGTATCCCCATTTCCCTAGTGATAACCAACCTAGCTCTTCCCCAACCTTTATGGGCTTTTGTGAGCCAACTCCACTAATTTGTCCACAATTGACACTTCACAGTATTGGGACAAAGAAGAAACTACTAAGAGCAATGAAGACTATGCTCTTTTACCACTCTAGTACTGGGACGCAGAGGATGCCTGCTAAGAACAATGAAGGTCAGCCATGTCCCTTTAATTGTGGTCAGGCAAGGCTGATTAATGATCTGCACCTGCAGCCTGTCAAGGGGCTGCAGGTGTATAAAAGACCAACCTAGCCAGTAAAGGGGAAACAGGGAGACCTACGTAAGGTGCATCAGAACGAGAAGACCAGCAGGATCTGTGCGAACTGTGGGGAGTGGAGTGTGCTGGGACAAAGGGTCTTGAGGCTGGCTTTAAAACTGCTAACCCTCTATGCATAGTCTGCACAGCGGGATGCAGTGCCGAGCTGGGCCTATCCCGTAATCATGAAGACTGGTGCTCATTGAGTGTGGACGTGAGAGCCACGCTCGAGCGTCTTAGGGGCAAAACAAAAACAAAGAGGTGATGGCTAGAAGGTTTAGAATGTATCTTATTCTCTGGCATTGCTCTGGGCAACCCTCCAGACCATCGTTCTTCGCCTGCCAAGCCATTACAGAAGGGGAAAGACCATATGCAAATCATGCTTGGTCCCACCCCAAAAGGGGCAGTCTTAGGGGCAGACTGAAGACCCTAACCATTGCGGTAGCAGTGGAAGCAGAGGAATCATTGAAGTGACGCCGCAAATGCATCCAATAGCTTAGAGTGCCAGTGAGTTTCAGAGACATAGGAATCCCCGAGCAGCTCTGCACGCGAGCGATACCTTAAAGCAACAGTATCAGTGAACTCATTGTCCATGCCTTTAAACTTGCAAATGCGACTTGACACAAACTGACAGGCCATTGTTAAAGCAAATAGAAGGATTAAGAAGAGATATAATATCCGAGAACAAATGTCCCATTGTGACTCAATTAAGGCTTTACACAGAGACTGTTATCCACCTGAAAGGGCAAATGAAACATTGTCCAAGCCACAGAAATGGTTTAAGTGTTTGCTGAATGAGCTAAAATGTTGGGAAATCTTTTAAGAGAAATATAGATGGATTTTCCCAATGAAAGCACATTGTGAAGATTTGTTGAATATATGTTGCGCAACAACTTAACTCAAATCTTAAAGCCAAGTACATTGTGGGCTGAAGAAAGCCAAACGGTGAACTTTTATGAATGAATGCAGTGTGACAAGGCCAAGATTGGCAGGAGTTTTGGGACACACAGCGGCAGGGCCACGAGGCTAACAAGGAGAAGCCAGAGAAGTGTGAAAATACCCACAAAGTCCAGAGGCCGATAAAATGAACTAAGTGAAAGTGACTTGGTGCACAGGAGCAAGGACCAAGAAACCTGTGTGTGCATGTGCACGTTGAGGAGGCCCTGGTTGCAAAACCTGTAATGGGTGGACTGTGCGGTCTAACAACTGCGCCTAGACCAGAGAGTCCTGCATGGTGACTTATAAGAACACCAGTTTCTGTGCTAATTCCCCTTAACTTGAGAGGCCCCCAGCAATTTTTCTGGACTCTGGACATTTTTGATTTTAATCTCCTGAGTGAGTGGAACTTTTTGCCACGCTCTCATTCGTTTTCTCTGACTGGGATTTTCATTTGTGCTGTTTTATGGAGTCTGATAACCTCAGTATGTTTAATCTAGGCATCTGCTTTTTGCTTTGTGACACCCAGCACTGTATGTGCAGTGTCATTGAAAAGTCCCTTGGACTTCTCCTTATGTTTAAAAACATTTTCTTGTGAGAACTACAGTTCCCAAGCATAGTAAGAATACTTGTATCTTAGTTACCTTTTCTTTTGTGGGTCTAACACACACCACCTTATGTGGGGTCTTACATTATAACTCCTTCTCCCACTCCTCATGGAACTTTTTGTTACAACTGACTACCTTAAATGGCTGGTGGCAGTGGTTACTTGTTACTACCTTTTCTGCAGGTTTCTGGCAGGCTGATATCTCAGCTGCAGAACAGCACCCATGGGTGACCATTTTCCTAAAATGCCCCCCTCTTCCTTTTTCACTGTTATTCGATTGTCATTTCCTTCCGGGCTTTTCTTCTATCTTTTAGAGTAGATTTGAGTACTTTGTGAGTTTTGCCTTTGGTGGGCTTCAGCCCTGAAACTCGCTCAGGCTCCAGTGTGTCTGGGAAGGCAGGAAGGGAGAGAGGGGCCCGAAACCTCACTCATTTGTCTGTAGGTATGCCTGGTGTAAACCAGTTCTAACTGGGCAGCTGGCTTGGAGGACAGCCATCCTCCAGGTGATTGACAGCTCTGAGTGTGTGAATGACTGAGATCCAGCATAAAAGTAGAGGTTTTTTGGACTACAGACAGTCGTCACTGGAAAAAGGAATCCGGAGCAGAAGATGAGCAGAGACGCCAAATAGCCTCAAGACCTTTTTCATTTTGGGCTATCAGCCGACTTGATGTGACTTTCCTGACCTGCAGAATCCCAATACCCAGGGTACCTGGACCATTATCGAGTGCATTGTCTTAGGAAGATCGGATCCAGCTGTAACTTTATAGGCATCTGTGTGGACCTACAGAGGCAGGAATTCTTCATCAAACGTCCCCTCACCAGAGTTCAGGACCAAGTAATCGAAGAGAATCCAACCAGTGACATTCGTTTCTTCTTGGTGCTAATAAAAAGGCGCCAAAACCACAAAGAGCCGCTGAAGTGACCTGAATCCATTGCTACTAACCCTTTCCCTCCACCTCCACGAGGGATGCCGCAGAAGCCCACCAGAGGTCCCCCCTTTCATCACCACGACCAAGGTGCAGGAATCGGGGTCTGCAACATTGCACCTAGAAGGAAGCCAGCTACAATGTCTTCTTCACTTTCAAGGCACTGTGGGGCTTGTGTTGTAATTACCTTGTGCCATTTTCGGTGCTTCCTGGCTTGGGAAGTGCTGTTTTCTTCAATTGAGTTGACCTCCAATCCTTTGTGCAGGCCTTGCAACTTGTGCACTATAAGGTAGGTTCCCCTTGAGCTCCTGTGTTTCTTCCAGAACTACTGACTTGTAAACTAACTTTTCATCTGAATATCTTCATCAGAACTGGAACTGTCCATTTGTCTTTGGCTGTCCTGGTTTCCCAAAGGTCCATCTTCTAATCCTATTGGCTTTGGCAATGCTGGTTCCTCCATATGTGTGAACACTTTTATTGCTAGGGAACAGACTGCCTATATCTCTATGGGAGAGTGTACTTGTTATTAACAAATGCTAGTTGTGTTCTGCCTAACTTTGAAACGTTCCCCCATCTCAATTTTGCAAAGGTGATTTATAAGACACTGACCTAAATTGGCGTCTCTCTGTGTGCTGGATATGTAAAGCATAGAAAAAGTTACTCACCTGCATTATTGTTTCTTATATTAGTTGATTCCGTTTTACATTGAATGTTATTAGTAGTTGCTTCATTTTAGATGTGCTTGTGTGCCTTGTGTATACATAAATATATTTGAATATAACTTTAAATGATTAAGTGTTTACTTGGATACCTGTGTGAACTGATTTCATTGTACTGCTTGACAGCTCACATAATTCCCTCCTAAGATAAGTCTGGCTGCTCAGCCACTCTACTGACTTGTGTAATACAGGCCTATATTAGGAGTTTGGTCCCTAATACCAAGAGATAAGTCTTAGGAAGTCCCACGCCAGTTGGACTTTAGAAAGACGTACCTAACAGTTTTGGACACACACAGACTTTTAAGTTGAACTCTTTGACTCAGACTTTCCTTAGTTTTATCCAGGTAGGGAAATCCCACCTTAGCTTAGGGCAAGTAAAGCCTTTAACCATCCTGACATTTAAGTTAATATCTTTTGGTATGAACTTTAAGTCTGTTGTCTGTGTCCTTCTTCATGATGCCTTAACAGAGGGTGGCATTGCGCTCCTTGTTGTCAGAAAATAATATAGGGCTTCTCAAATGGTGGTGACCAGTGGTTGGTTGCACAGTGATATAGCTGTCACCCATATTGCTATTGACCCGCTTCAGACACTGCATTGTGGTCTGAATAGGAAGTCACTGCCACTGGGGACGCAACAGGTTGCCCGCACACACAGATTGCCAATCTGCTTTGTTGGGGGCAGAGGATGCAGTGGCGTCTCTGTCGAATAAGATACACCTGCCAGAATTCTGTAACCTAGTTTTTGCCTGTAGGTGGAGGGCCAGGAGCATCACAGTAATTGAGTATATAATTTTGCGAGTTTGAAGTAACAGAGAAAGGGGTTGGTATAGTCACCCAACTGGGAGGAGGAACAGCAGGAATGGAGAAATCTGGTGAGTGAGGTGGGTTGAAACAGAGGCAACAGGGGGACAAGGGAAGGGCCCCCTTCAATAGAAAGGGTCGAGATGAGGAAGGGTGTGGAAGAGGAGAACCCCCCACCTACCTCCTTCAAACAAAATTAGGGGCCTGAGGCTGGAGACCCGTTGACGTAAAGAGTCAGCACAGTAGGGGGACAGGCACTAAAGTCCTGCTACGGAAAGCCTGTGCAAGAAATAAATTGAACCATCAAAACATAATCAATTGAATTAAAATCAAAAGAAATCCACAGTGAGGCGAAACCATTCTAAAGAGTTTGGCCGTTATCACCTTGACCTTCACCATTGCCACTTCACCGTTCAGAAATTCTGCCCTTTACACCAACATTTACTTTGCCAAAACGCTGAATGAAACATTCAAAGTCTAAAAAATGTATGACCACATCCACCTACTCCTGGGCCTCTCTAACTACTCTTTTTTGACCTGTGTAAAATGTTGTAAATGATTGTTGCACACATTGCGATTTGTATGTTTTGCTTGTGATGAAAGGACTACTGCTCTGCAGAAGTATAGGGTTAAGTAGTGTCCAAACCACCTACTCAGCCCCACACTACTACCAAACTAGCAATGATCCCGGTCATAAAGGTGAAACAGGCAAAGATATACCTCATTTGCCTCTTTTGGTGAAGTGGGCCGAGAGCAGGCTATATTGTCACGAGTGCTATGAGCTCATAACAATAGCAATCCAAACAGTGTTGGTACAATGATGGCAAAATAACATTTCTATAAATATAGGGACATTACGAATCAATAACAACAAACTAATTAAAAACATCCACCCTTGTAAAAGAAACATAGGGAATGCAGAACTTTGAAAAGCCCTCTGGTTTAATGAGCAGGAGTGTTCAGGCAAGAGGCGTAGTGGCAATATCAATTGTTCACGGATATATCTTTACAAAGTATAGAAAGGAGGACTTAAGAGTCACTATGATCCTTTAAAATGGACCAGGGAAACAGGGCCTCGTTAAAGTATCTTAGTTCTGTCTTTGAGTGCTCAATAGCACCAAGCTGGGTTTCTGACTGCTTTCACTGTGGTCAAGCTGATGCCAAGATGGAAGTCGTGCGCTCCCACTGGCGAGTTGGCATCGGGTCAGTGTCCGTTGTGTCAAGTCGGCATGCACAAGGGTCAAGTTGACAGCTTCCAATGGTAAGGGACGGCAGGAGATGGTGCTTTTACTGGGTTAAGTCATATTTGAGATTGGTAAGTCAATGGCTTCCAGCAGAAAGGCGTGGAAATCGGTTACCTCAGAGTCGAGCCGACGATCGGTATGATTGATGCAGTGTCTGGTACTGCATTGAGCTGGCATGTGAATTGGCTGGAAGTGCAGCAAGTAGTTTGAAGTTTCATAGAGTGCCAAAAGCAGCATTGTGAGTCTCGTAGCATCTTGAAGTCAGTCGTGGCCGTGACGGCTCAGACATCTTAAGGCGATGAAACGGGGTCCAAGCTACTTCTGGGAGGCCAAAGTCAGGGTCACCAGAGCAAGATGAGGCCTTCAGTCCTGCGCTTTCACTCCAGGAACCTGCCCGACACCTACATGGGATCCTTCACCTCCAATGGGAAGGGTCCTAGCTCCAGTGCAACTGCCAGCAGAGAAGCCTTAGTCCAACATCAGTGTCATCCCCCATTGTTCCCTGGGGAAGCGTATGGGGTAGGGCTCTTGTCTGCCTTGAATGCTTCTGTCTTCACATCTGTGGCAGAGGACTCTTGAATATGCTCTATTCCCAACAGAGTTCTAGGTGAATCCTTCGTCTTTCAGAGTCCAATGATGAATCAAAGGAGTGGGATTATATCTAACGATATGCATGCCACCAGGCTGACTAAGGTACTCAATTCTATTGTTTTAATTCCTAAATGCTGAAGATTATAAAGCCACCTCTGCCTTCTGTCACTTAGTGCGCCAGCAACTATCAGGAATGCACATGTGACCTTTAAAGTTGCTCTGCTGCCATTGCTGTGCTGTGTGGTGAGATGGAGTAAGGCGACTGGCGAGGTGGTATCATTTTGGCTATAGACTTTTATTCGTATGAAAAAAAGAACTTCTCTCCGTATTTCTAGAGGGGTTTGTCACTACCTCAGTACAGAATAACTCAGGTGCTCCTCAGGAGGTAAGTAAAAAAAAAAAAAATGCTATATATATATATATATATATATATATATATATATATATATATATATATATATATATATATATTACTGTCCTCTGTCCAAACCAACTAATCTATCCCTGCTGTTGAGATGGATTTCTGAACTCTGTCCGGGAACGGCAGAGGTTCAGAAGGCCAGCCTAGTAACTTGGAACAGGGTAACCTCTGGACAAGCCAGACCAATCAGGGTAGCGATGGCGGCGGTCAAGACTAAGGGCCTCATTACACGGTAGACGGTAGGGATTTAACGTTACCGGTAATGAAATACCGGTAACGTTAAATCCCCATGCGAATCACGACCTGACACACCGCTATTGGCGGCACCGCTAAGTACGGTGCCACTAATAGCGGGAAGTCCGCGTGTGCGCGACCCACCATCCCGTAAATTACACCATGTCGCTATTGGCACAGCATCACAAGTTGAGCGGACACGCCAATAGCGGCATGGTAAAGCCCCCCAAACCCCTTACCGCCATGGCGCAAATACCGGCATCGCGAACCACACGTTGAGAGAACTGAGCAGTGTTCCCACCTGCCACAGGTGGACACAATCAGCACAGGTGGAGGCAATGGAGACTGGCAGCTCAAAAGGAGCACACCACACCCCTTCCAACACCAAGATGGTTCCAATACTAGCAGCATTACATGGGCTGGAGGACATGATTGCAGCGCAGCTGCAACAACAACAGGCAGCGCAAAGAAGACGCAGAGGGAGGAGGAGGATGGCAAGACAGGCACAGCAAGCACCACCACGGCACCTAATCATACCACAGAGGCACCCACCAATCCCCAGGACCAGAGCCAGTCCATTTAACCTAACCCCTGAGCAGATACACACCCTGTACCGTCTGGACCGGGATACCATCACCAGCATCGTGGACACGACACACGACGACATTATGAGCCTCATAGACATCAGAACTGCCATCCCCCCTCTACTCAGGGTGGTGACTGTGCTCCACTTCCTGGCCAGAGGCACCTACCAGCATACAGTGGCCCAGATGCATGGCATCTCCCAAACAGTATTCTCACGCACGCTGAATCAGGTACTTGATGCCCTCCTGAAGCATGCACCTGAACACATATCCATGCCACGGACTGCCCAGGAGATTGCAAACACCAAAGTAGGATTCTATTCACTGGCAGGCATCCCAAGTTGCATCGGGGTCATCGACTGTACACATGTGGAATTGGTGGTCCCACATCGCAATGAAGTGGTCTACCGAAACAGGAAGCAATTCCACTCCATCAATGTCCAAATGGTATGTGACGCCAACAAGATAATCACACATTGCTGTGCCCGATTTCCCGGATCAACCCATGACTCCATGGTCCTGCGGAACTCAACTATCCCACGCTACATGGAGCGACAAACCGCACAACGTTCGTGGCTACTTGGTGAGTAGCAGGGCAAGCACATGGCAGTGTGATTGGGGCGGGGGGAGAGATGCATACTCCAACTGGGTGTGATTGGGGGGGAGAGATACATACTCCAACTGGGTGTGATTGGGGGGGAGAGAGAGATGCATACTCCAACTGGATGTGATTGGGGGGGAGATGCATACTCCAACTGGGTGTGATTGGGGGGGGGAGAGAGAGATACATACTCCAACTGGGTGTGATTGGGGGGGGGGAGATACATACTCCAACGGGGTGTGATTGGGGGGGGAGAGATACATACTCCAACTGGGTGTGATTGGGGGGTGGGGGGAGAGATACATACTCCAACTGGGTGTGATTGGGGGGGGAGGAGAGATACATACTCCAACTGGGTGTAGCTTGTCATCTGTCTGGGAAATGCACATAAAGATGTACGCCAACGTCCATCTGGGAAGGCCGCAATGTTCTAGTGATGAACCGACATGCAAGTATGAGCTACACTACACACCAGAAATTCCAGGTCTAGTAGCATCACACATCCATTCACATACACATTGCACAACATTGTACGCCACAAAATGGCCTGATTCCATACGTGCCATGAAGATAGTCATCCGGAATCAGTCCAGCACAACATCAATGCAATGTGCCGTATGATGCATGCAAAAGGATCAGCCCTAGCCATACACATTGCATTTCACCACGCACCTATACCACCACTGAAGTGATGCCTCACTGCATGGCAACATCTATGTTGGAATGGCAGTACAACAACAGTGAGGAACAAAATCTGCCTGGGCCCAGGGACACCTAAGACCTCGCCTCACCCAGGACATGTCAATTACTGTTGTAGACCGTAATGGGGCATGTCTACTTGCAGGGTCGAGCTCACCCTTGCACATTGCTGTCACACGGACCATCTGCATGTATGCCATTGACGGTGTACTGGAATCACTATGCAATGTCAATTTGTGTGATATGAAGAGGCTGCTCTGCAGGTGAACAGTAACGGGACCCCATTTGTTCCCCCATACAGGTGATGCGGGCTATCCCCTGAAGAGCCGCCTCCTCACACCTGTACGGAACCCACAGAACAGGCACGAAGAGGAATACAATTGTGCACATACCCGTACCCGCATCGTGATCGAACAGACCTTTGGCCTTTTGAAATCACGGTGTAGGTGCATTAGCAGGTCTGGTGGCGCTCTCCTGTATGGCCATGAGAAAGTGGCCAAGATCACCATGGCATGTATCATGCTGCACAATATGTGTATCAGATGGAATGTGCCACTGCCCCCTGACGTTGAAATAGAAGCACCTGATGAGGATGATGAAGCTGATGAGGACGGAGGCGAAGGGGATGCAGGACATGCAGGAGGGGATGGCCAGGAGGGACGTGCTGTGAGACAGCATCTGATCAACCATATATTCTGAGGGACATGTTTTGGTAATGTCACATGGACATGGGTAGTGATGCACTGGTGTATGTTTAGAAGTACGCAGTGAACACTGTCTCCAATAAAGTACACAAACACAATGAAGATGTCCAAGCCTGTGTTTTGATTAGACACCAGTGTATTAAGTAACGGAAAGATAAAAAAGTGCATGTCCCCAAACAGCCCACCACCCTTCCCCCCACCCCCCACAACAGACCCATAACACCCTCTCCCCCACCCCCCACAACAGACCCATGACACCCTTCACCCCACCCCCCACAACAGACCCATGACACCCTTCGCCCCACCCCCCACAACAGTTCCTCATGTGTCTGCCATGTTTGCGTTGGCCCATGCACGCAGAGGAATCGCCATTAACACCCTATTGGCCATTGTCTGTAGCAGCGTTTGGAGGATGGCCAGACGTGCGCCTGGTGGTGCATGTTGAGCGGCGGAAGGGGCTTGTCTGTGTTGAGCCGGCAGATGACGATGGGGCAGACTTTCCTGGTTGTGAGAAGTGGCGGTCCATTGTCTCGGCTATGCGAGTAAGGACCTCCCTGAGCCTGGATATCTCGTCACACAGCCTGTCAGTACAGGCGTCCATCCACTCAGTGGAGTGCCTTGCCGTCTCCACAATATCCACCCTGAGATGAGCAGCCTCCTCAACATGCTGGCCAACCAGCACAGTCAGTTCCTGTTGACGCTGCAGGATGGTGGGCAGATGGAGGGCAGTGCTGGGTGATGGTGTACTGGTTGCTGTGCCCTCAGATGCATCCATCGCAGCAGGTGAAGCCACCATGGGGGACATTATGGCTGGAATGTTATCCCCAACAGTAACATCAGACCCATGTGTCTGGAATGGTGCTGGCTCTGGGGTTCTAGGGTGGCTTGGGGTGTGCATCTCCATTGGGCCAACTATAGTGTCCTCAGGATCAGATAGGGGGGCAGTGGCGGCTGCCTCTCCAGCGGAGCTTGCCGCAGCTGATGGTGGGCCCTCAGTGGCTTGTATTGGTGGCTGTGGGTTCACCTCTGGTGGTGGGGCTGCAGTTTGTGGTGCAGCTACTTCTGCCCTGGCAGTGGCACTCCTACGATGTTTCACACTCATCAGGTGTGACCTTCCCCCCCCTTACCCCTTGATGTTGTGGGGGTGTCCTCCGAGTCCTGTGCCCTTGGCCTCTTACTCGTAGCTGGTGCCTGGGATGCATTTGCGGCATCCTCACCATCTGTATGTGAGCCTGTCTGGGACAAGAAGGGGGGTGGCATTGGTTGCGTTTCAATATACTTAATGCAGAATACATCAATGATGCAGTTGTGGCCATTGGGACTTAGTAGTTGTGGATGCAGGTGATGTGCCAGTTCAGTGCCTCATCCATGCATGGTTGTGTTTGGAACTTGTCTCTGGTGATGTGTGCATGTGTGTGTGTTTGGGTCTGACACTGACATGGTGAGGGATGGATGCATGTGTGGATGTGTGTCCATGCATGAGAGGATTCTGTGCTCACATATGGAGGGAACAGTACATTCACATAGCATCCTGTCATGTGTACACTCACCTCCATCCGAAGTGGTACCCACGACTAGCTCCATGGTGCCTACTCCCTCAATGGATTCCACAGCGATTAGGTTGCCACAGGTTTCCTCCCATTCATTAAGTCTGATGGGTGGACCAGCTCCACCTGCACTGGCGATTCGGTGGTTTTCGGCAAGGATGCCCCTCACCCGCAGTCTGAGGTCGTCCCACCTTTTCCTGCACTCACGCACAGTGCGGGTTCTGGTGCCCACTGCACTGACTTTCACTGCAACTTCTTCCCAGATGGCTTTTTTCTTAAGTAGTGCCGGCCGCCGCATGTCATTGGCAAAAACAACCTCTGCATTCTCAGCCAGGGTCTGGGTCAGCGTGTTCAACTCCTCTGCTGTAAATTTTTCTTTGCGCTGCCTGTCAGTGCTTTTTTTGAATGCCTTGGGCATGTTGAAGGTGTCCCGGATGATTTTCAACTGCTAACGACTCCAAACAGGTCCAGGGGGCAGAGGATGACAATGGATTGTGTTTTTGAAGATGGCCGCCGTGCTCGTTCCCGTTCCTGTGCGATGATGCTATTTCCGTTTCCGCGATTTAACGGTCACCGCTAACTGCTGTGACCGCTATTTGCATGCAGCAGGAGGGCAGAGGTGCAATCTGCACTTTCCTTGAGGGCGGTAAGTGACTTTTTTGGGTCTTTACCGCCATGGCGGTAGGGGGTTTACCGGCATGGCGCTATGCTCGTGTCCGCGTACTCGTAATGGTACGCTATTAGCGCCCTCTTGCAAGGGCGGACACGTAGATAGTGCCATGCCGGTATTTTGGGGTTTTTACCGCACAACGTGTAATGAGGCCCTAAGTCTCAAGAGGGGTGAGGGTGACTGAAAGCCCGCAATGAGGACACAAAGCAAGGACACTTACAAATTACTCCAAGCAGGTGTTATATTAAAAATATAGACACATTTATTACAAGGCCTTTGTAACATCGACCATAGTAAAGAATCGCAGTAAAACTCAAGTAAACCAACACATCACAATCAATACAATATATATATACAATTACCGAAGGGTCTAAAGAGATAGAAGCACGAAATATGCAGACCTCCTAGATGGGGAGGAAAACAGGCAGTGCAAGTAATCGTTAGACCCAGTTCGCCATCGGAGGCCACCTAACTAGAAGGAAGTCCGAGCCCTATGAAGAGTGTAGCCTTGTGCTCAAAAGTACCTGCACACGCGGGTGCCAACGTGCAAAGGAGAGTCTCTTCAGGGAAATCAGGCAGTTCAGAGCGGTGAACAAACGAGGACGAACAGATCTCTCCTACTCAAGCGCGTCCTCCACTTGTGTGCAGAAGCAGGGCGCAAGTGCAAAAAAGGTGTGCTGTTGAACACAGCGAGGAAAAGCTACAGGCTACTGCAGGAGGGGGGTGACCGGTTCCTAGCGTTGCTACTCACCGGTCCCCGATGCAGGCAGACCCAGGCTTCTCCGCATCAGTTTCAGTGCTGGCAGGTTCAGATACGAGCAGGGGACGTCTCGGCGTCGTGTAGATTCCGCGGCAGCAGAAGCTAGAGTGGAGGATGTCCCAAATGCAGCGAACCCGCACTGATTGTTACCACAGCAGGGCAACGCGACGGCCGTGTGTATTTCAGCCCAATGTACACTTCTCACTTCAGACCTAAGTCTGAGTGTACGAATCGTGTGAGTGTCAAGGACTCGGAATACAGCAGCAACCGGATGGCGGTGACAGAGCAAGACTCCTGTGTAGGCTGGTCAGTCCACTGTATCGCCCAGGGACGCTTCCGAAGGCTTACGTGCAGGAGATGATGAAGATGCCGAGAATAGTTGTTCCCACTATTCCAAAGGGTCGAAGTGCCAGTACAGGCCTTCTCGTTCGATCAGAGGCAGAGTGGTCTCACAGGGCGACAGCAGTGCAGAAGAGCAGTCCTTCAGCGGGTCACCAGCGATTCCTCGGTTCAGCCTCTTAGTTGCAGGATGCTTGGCTCCTTATCCTTTGTTCGTGAGAACTCAGGAGATCGACATGGTAGTGGTGTTTCCAGCCTCCTCTTAACCAGTGTTCCCTTCGCGCCAAAACAGAGAGGACCCATTGGGAGATCTGCTCATAAAACACTCACACCATACGTGGACCTATCACGGACCACAGTGGTCCCAGGCATTCAAGACACACTAGACTCTCTGGCACCCAGAATGTGTATTGGGAACAGACATCCCAGCCCACATCCTGGGGGCTCACACCAGGCCTGTAGAAGCCCGTGAAAGCATCTGTGTTTCGCGGGAAAGTACATGCCCAAATAAGGAAGGCCCCGAGTCGGCTCGATCTGGGGAAGGGGAAGGGGCAAGACGGTCAGCGGACAGGACAAAGAACCTCATGGTTTGGCCATTTTGGAAGCCAGGCCACCGTTTTGGCTAAGCGCGAGAAACACGCTTAAACAGCCAAAAGGAGCTCAAAACACAATGAAACGATCGCTGCCACCAGTCCCGTCTGTGATTCACTTGCACCGTTCGTTAACAATGCAATGAGAGTTTCTAGGGCCTGTAGAGTGACTAGAGACCCAAGAGAGCAGTAACTTAGCTTACAGTGCCCTCTCATGTCATGTTGCGCGAAAGCTGCAACATGATAAAAAGAACTACGGAAAACAGCGTTTCTCGGCAGAAGTGAGCGAAAAGCCCAGAGGAGCACGGCAGAAGGCTGCGCTTCTCTGGCAAAGTCTAGATCAGGGAGAAAAACAACAGCAAAAAGTTTAGGGGTTGCCACATGGAAGGAAAATTACCTACAAATAAGAAATCTTTCCTAACACCTACCACTAAGAAATAAACCAAAAAGGATTCAATGAACTTCTGCTCAAAGCCACCAGTAGAATGGCTCCCTTCTCCTGGTGAACCAATCCAGTCTTGGGCTGACTTAACAGCAGTCTCTTGGAGTAGGGTCTGATTTACAAAATACAACTAGACTAGGTTAATGACTCCCTTCTCCTGGTCTATCTGGATGAGTTTTGGAGACTGTTCTTTGATAGACTTCTAAAAACTTGTACATCTTGGTTCTCTGGGTTTAACTGCTGCGACGGGGGAGATCACTTCCGAGAAATATTTGACTCTTTGGGCTCCCTGGACCCCACCCAGCTTTCCCGCAACTCTGTTACCTGTATCTTCTCCAGAATGGGATCTGGCATGGATTCACATGTTCATGAATATTCCCTGTCGTCAGGCTGGGAATCCTCAGTACAAGAAAAGCAGTTTCACTTTCACTTACAAAGTGTATTCCTCCTCCTAAACAATCACTGTCCTCTGAGTCATAATGCCCCCATCCAATGACGGTCCTCTCCCTAAGCCCCTCCTCTGACAGCCATCTTCAGATTTCGACCGCACGCTTCAGTGTTGGGAGCCCTCAAATTTGCTCTGAAAGCCACTTCTATGTTTTTTCGTGTTTTTCGACAGAAAAAGGTTCTATTTTTGTTCCGAAAGAGCCTGTGTGCTTTTTTCTCTATCTGCCGACAGCGGGGATCCGTTGTTGGTGAATTTCAATGCCCATCAAGGGCGAATATCATCAAAGTTTCCAGAAGGCCATCGGGCCTACTTCGTGCCCTCCGACCATGACAAAGGAGGAGGAGGAGGAAGGAAGGTCCCTCATCATGCCCTGCACCAAGTGTGGGCTACAGAATGTGTTTGTGGAGGTCAAGAACCTGCAATGCCTCTACTGCCTGCATCCGGACCACAGGGAAGGCGATTGTGAGATCTGCTCCGGCTTCTCCAATAAGACATGCACAGTAGACTGCGGCGTGGCTGAACGCCAAGGCCTCTGCCCCGGGGCTCTGAGCAGGTTCATGCCTCACCAAGGGCCAGTCGGTCCGAGGAGCGGTCTTCTAAGTCCTGTGAGGGCACCTCATCCTTTAGGGCCCAAGATAAGGCCAAAACCGCAAGTCCGGGGTCGCCGCGGAAGCTGGTCCCACGGCAGGCAGGGTGTGATCGCCATCACCTTCCGCCTCCATTGCCAGCTGGCAATCGAGCTCCTCCTCCTGCCCAAGAAGGCCCAGGCAGCATAAGATAAGTCTTTGTTGACGATAGAGCTAGTGGTGGCAGCTCTCTCGAAAGCTAATGGTGCTGACCCTGAGAAAGTAGCCCCCACAGCACAGAATATATCCCTCCCTCCGAGGAGCGAAGCTGCCGCAGTGACTGTGATGAGGCCTGCTGGCATGCCAGAGAAGGGGACACTTGCAGAATCTGGTTACAGCCTCTCAGTGCGAAAAGGGGTGGGAGCGGAGGAGCTCCTGGATCAGTCCCAGTCCGTGGTCCAAGCCATGGAAATTTCCTCCACGGACATGGAAGAGGGCGACGACGGCGCGGGGCCTAGTGTTCCAATCATGCCAACTCCCCTGAGGGATGTGTCTCTGGACATCCTACAACCCTCCACACCTTGGTGTCGGAGATCCAGAAGAGGATGCTACAAGCACTGGTTCCAATGGTCCCCCAGACCCCAGATCAGTCGCCACCAAAAAAGGAGAAGCGTCATCTGACACCCCCGTTTCAGCCTCCACATGCACGTCGGGCCCCCTCACCCCCAGCAGACCGAGAGACGTGTACAGGGACGGATACGGTCACGACGACGATGACACTGTCTCAGCAGACGGCGGGTCCCCGCAACCTAGGGCGTCCCCACCGGATGAGGTGGGGTAGTTTCATTCAATTATTGCCAGATCCTCCAAGCTGTTCCAGCTTGTGCCCGAGGGAAGCCGGAAGGAGGGTTTCCTGTACCAGAGGCACAAGGCCAAGAGGAAGACATTCATGGTGGTTACCCTCCTGGACAACTTGTGGGAGGGGGGGGCCTGGCCCTCTTGAAGAACCCTTGTACAGCTTCAGCCAAATGGGATAGGCTGGAGAAGAAGTACCGGGTGCCTGAATCTGCACAGAAGTGCCTGAGGTCGCAACCATCGCCAGATAAGGTGCTTTAGGCAGCCGCACGGAAGTGGTCAGCTAACTCGTCTTCAGTTCCTCCGGACAGCGAGGGTAAGAAGATGGACGCCATAGGAAGGAAGGTGATTTACACTGCGGCGTCCACCATCAAGGTAAGGTGGCCAATGCACTGGCGATCCTAGCTGGGTACGACAGGGAGCTGTGGTATACGCTGGGTCCAATTTTGGAGTCCCCCCCCCCCCCGGACGACAAGAGGATGGAGGCAATCGCAGTGGCGCTGGATGTTGGTGACTCAGGGTTCCGGCAGATGGGGGAACAGTGTCTGCCTTCGTCGCCAAGGCTGGATGAAGGCCACTCATTTTCCCCCAGGAGGTCCAGGTGAAGGTACTGGACATACCTTTTGATGGAGGTAACCTTTTCGGGAAGGTCGTCGATTAGTCCCTTCAGGCCATCAAGGCGGATATGCAGACGGCCCGCTCCCTGGGCACCCTCCAGTAGCACCGCTCCTCCGGAGGAAAGTCGGGCAGGTCTTCAAAAGGTTTCTCCTCATCGTACCACCAGCCTTCCAGGTCCACGACTCAGGAGGCTCATAGAGGCCGTTCCCCGGCCTACGATGGACGAGGCCAGCGTCGCCAGCAGGGCAGGGTGCCAGAGCAAGGCGGAATGGGCCAGGACGTCGGGTCCCCACCCGTGCACCCTGGTGTGAGGCCGGCTTACACATTTGGTCAGCGATTGGGAAAAGATCACCACCGACAGATGAGTGGTGGACGCTCTCGCCCAAGGACACATCCTGGAGTTTCAGCAGAGGTGTCCGCGGATCCCTCTGATAGCCGTGAGGAGCAGCACATCCCTCAGCTGCTAGAGGAGGCACGGGCCATATTACGAAAAAGGGCTATAGAGTTAGTTCCTCAGCGACTCTGGGGCTCCGGAGTTATTCCAGATACTTCTTGGTAAGAAAGAAGACTGGGGGTTGGAGGCCCATTCTAGACCTACGACATCTGAACAAGTACCTAAAGTCACAGAAATTCAGGATGGTCACATTGCAGCACGTGCTTGGCCAACTGGAAAGAGAGGATTTCTTGACGTATTGACCTGGAGGACGCCTACTTCCACGTCTCCATTCACAGGAAACACTAGAGGTTTCTACACTTTGTAGTGCAGGGACAGCACTACCAGTTCAAGGCCCTACCCTTCGGCTTGAAGTCAGCCTCCAGACTGTTCATGAAGTGCCTGGCACCGGTGGCGGACCATCTGCATCTACGGGGGATTCACATATACCCGTACCTCGATAACTGGCTCATCCGGGCTCGCTCGTGAGATTGGCCGTCAGACACACACAGGCAGCCGTCGAGCTACTGTCGGATCTAGGATTCTCCATCAATTATCCAAAGTCCTGCTTGACACCATTGCAGAACGCGCTGTTCCTGTGGGCCAGACTCAGTACAATGTCCTGCCTAGCATCACCCTCGGAGGAGAGGGTCACGGCCATTCTGGGAAGGTGCGTCGGCTGTTGTCCATGAAGACAGCCACAGTGCGGACCAGCAAATCGTTGCTCGGCATGATGTCCTGCATCTACCTCATCTGCTCTGCAGGCTGCAGGTGCGACCTCTTCAGGAGTTCCTGGACGCTCGCTGGATACAATTGTCCGGAAACTTCGCAGACAAAATCACTCTGGGTGATGAATTCGTTGGGCGATAAGTTGGTGGGACTTCTGCTCCAACATTTCCCCCTCAGGTACATTGCTTCGTTCCTCTCTACTCCATGCTCCCTCCCGTAGTGTATTGCTCTGATTGCACTCCCTTATACCCTCCACCTACCCACTTCACCCCGCTCTAGCTTCTAAGCACTGTGGCACGAGCACCCCTCTATCTGCCGTGACTGAACTCACTTGCGGCCACAACCCCCATCGCCTCATATCTACGCCAGAATCTGCTGCGCAACCTCGTCTCAGAGACCAAACGTCACCACAGCTAAATGCTGACCGTCTAGTGACACACAAATGTATATTCAGCAATACTACCACAGCACCACGCGCCCCGGCTCCGAACAACCTATTGATGTTAAATTATCTAGATGAATCTGTGATGCGCCACCGCACACGCAATACTGCATGCATCGTCTCCTCTATGCATGGCACTGCTACAACGTTGATCGAACTATTTTAAGGTACCTCTTGATTCAGCTTTCACGCCTCGTACAAACCTACGTATGACCCAGACTATCTCTGCCATAAACGATCTCAGGTCCTTAACACCAACCGCCATGTACTGCACTCGCTGAATTACCATCTGTTACTCTGAACCTGTCTATCTTGTACTAATTAGCCTATACAGGCCCTTTGCCCAAATACCAGTTTGATGTTAAATTAGACCATTCCTGCCCAAATACCAGTTTTGATGTTAAACTAGACCATTCTGGCCATAGACGCTCTTAGGGTTTAAGCAGTTTTATATCGCCTATCACTGGTGCAAAACTCAACTAGCCTATTCTGCTACCTTTGCTGTGTTTTGAACTAGCCTATTCTGTTACCTTTACTGTTTTTTGAACTAGCCTATTTTGCTACCTATACTGTTTTTTGAACTAGCCTATTCTGCTACATTTACTGTTTTTTGAACTAGCCTATTCTGCTACCTTTACTGTTTTTTGAACTAGCCTATTCTTCTGCCTTTACTGTTTTTTGAACTAGCCTATTCTTCTGCCTTTACTTTTTTTTTTAACTAGCCTATTCTGCTACCTTTACTGTCATTTGAACTAGCCTATTTCTGGTATACCTACTGTTGACACGGCGCTCAATTTGCACTGCACTGCTAGTGACATTCTTAGGTCCTATAGATATCTTATCGCCTAGCCACACTTCTGCAGCAGCACTTTATTACCTCAACATACCTAGTTTGCTGCTCACCCAGTCAACCTTCACTGCAACTACTGTGCCCTCTTCCTACCACCCTTGCCTTTGACCTTTCGGATGTCACCCACTACCCTCTACAAGGTACCTAGCTAGCCCACCCAGAATGTGCCCATAATGATACACACTTTACACATTCAATACTCGCATCAGTTAGCTGTCACATCATGATTAGTACACTTTGTATCATTCCGCTGATACTTACTTTCACTAGGCCTGACAGACAACTTAATCGTGACAAGATGGAGCCCCTTAGGGACCCCCTTCCTAGGGCTCGCCTAAGCTCCATCACCGCCACCAATCCCACTATCATGCCCACTCTCTTCCTACTGGCACTGAATTCCACCAACTGAGACTCCAGAATCAAGCCTACCTCATTCCTACATACACTACACTCCTTCACCATACCTAGAGCATAGTATGGCACACCTATCCTGCCACCGACTGCCATTCAACTGCCTTGCCGCCGAGTAGGCATACCTACCACCAACCCAGACAAATCAGATCGAAACAACAGACTAGGCTCCAGACTCCCCACGCACCTTAACCTACCAGCCAAATATAACCCCAAGACCACCAGCAAACTGTGCACAGAATTCACCAATCATAAACAAATATGCAAAAGTTCCCACATTAACATGATAAAGAACCCTGTCGATAACAGCCCAAACCACACCCAGAAGGGCACTCAATACAGCCCATAAAAGGGGCTCTACTAAATGCCAGGTCCCTTGTTGCCCACGCAACTGAGATTGTAGATGTCATCCTGGCTAACAACTTTGACTTCCTTGCTGGGACAGAAACTTGGCTGCATGACGCAGCTGGCCCATCTCTATCCTTAGCTGTCCTTGACAACTATTCCATCATTGGAGCTGACAGACCCAATGCTCGAGGAGGAGGAACTGCCATCATCTTCAAATCCACACTAGACATGAGACTGGCCACCTCTTCCCCACTGGCGTCCTATGAACTCCTTTCAGTCAAGCTCCAAACGTCACCTAAAAACACTTTCACTATTCACCTAATATATAGGCCCCCAGGTCCTCCTGGATCTTTTGAAGAAGGCATTACGTCGCTAGTAGCTGACAACACCAAACCCACGGCGCAAAATATTATCCTAGGTGACTTCAACCTTGGCTATAATGACCCCATGACCTACCCGCCACCTCCCTAGCTAATGCACTACCATAACAAGGTTTCATACAAATAAGTACCCAACCTACCCATGAGAAAGGTAGGATACTTGACTGGGTAGCAGACCTTAATTGCAATATTACCCTTAAGAACTCCTCACCACTCGTGTGGTCTGATCATCACCGCCTATCCCTAGAAATCAATGTCAATAACCCAGAGTTGATAAAGCCTCCAGTTGCACCACCTTGTCTCACTAGAAATAAACGTAATATTACAGCTGAGGCTATAATACCCTTGGTAGTCCCCATACTCAATGAACTACCTGACACAAATGACCTGAATTTGCTGGTTGATACTTATGATTCTATGATCAAAGCCATAGACACCATTGCCCCGTTAAAACTGCGCAAAGGTAAACCTAGAGCACATCTGAACTCCTGGTTCACCCCTGAACTTAAATTACTACGCACAGAAAAAAGAAAACTTGAAACACTTTGGAAAAAGTCCCCTTCTCCAGAAAATAAAACCAACCTAACTAACATCACTGCCACATACAAAAGTGAGATTATCTGAACCAAAAATGAAACCTTCAATGACAGAATAAACCAAGCGGGATCCAGCACCAAAGAATTATTCAATATCTTAAGAGTTAGAAAACCCTAACTCACCTGTAGATAGCAGCACTAAGGATAAACCTTGATGCGCCAGCATCCAAAATGCTCTCTCTAACAAAATCACAGGGCTCGAGACCAAAATAGCTGACAAACGGCACCAACTTACCTCCGGCAATCCAACGAGTACGACTTTGCCCTCTACCGTATACCATAACTCAGGCTTCAAATTCAACAATGTATCCATACCTGAGGTACAAAAAATCATAGCATCACTGAAACCATCTAATTGCAAAGGTGGCAGTTGCCCAGCTCAGATCATAAAAGATGCGGCCAGAGATTTAGCCCCTTTTATTACCAAACTCCTCAATCGCCAGCAACTCAGACCCAAGTAACCTGAAGCAATCTTGGGTTCTCCCACTACTTAAGAAACAAACACTAGATCCGGCTATTCCCACTAACTATAGACCAATCACTACAGTCCCTTTTTTACTGAAAATCCTAGATAGAGTTGCATACTTGCAAATTCAAGACTATCTAGAGACAAACTTCTAGGAATACGTCAATCTGGCTTTAGACCCCAACATGGAACAGAAACGGCCCTTGTTGACCTTAAAAGCCAGATCGACAAACTAAAAGACAAAAGTAGAGTTGCCATCCTACTCCTCCTAGACTTATCAGCAGCCTTTGATCTCGTTGACCATAAATATTATGCGACCACCTGTTATGCATATGACACCCAGATACTCCTACCACTATAAGGCAGCTACGACACAGATGTTTGTCGGATCAACAAAGTCTACACCATCATTCAGGCATGGAATGCCACACACGGCCTCTGCCTCAATGATGACTAGACTGAGCTGCTCTTAGTTGGCTCACCCAGCAACCTACTGAACCTCAGTCCCAATTACACCAGTATCCACATAGATGGGAACAACATACCTATCGCCAAAAATGTAAAAACCCTAGGATTTTACCTCAATGCCAACTCCAATCTAACCAAACAGGTAAACATGACAGCCTCAGCCACCGCTTACACTGGCAAGCTGCTTAGGGCATTCAGACCCCTACTGTCATCCAATAGTTGCCTCACACTGGCCAGAGCATTCATACAGTCCAAACTGGACTACTGCACGGCCTCTAGTTGGGCACCAACAAAACTATAATTAACAAATTGCAGATTCTGCAAAATAATGCGCTTAGAGCCGCATTAAACATACCCAGAAGAGGGCACATCTCTGCAACTAGAAAACATTGTAAATGGCTCCACATACAAGAAAAAAATGACTTAAAAACCCTCTGCCTCACCCACAAAGCTTTGAACCACCAAACCCCACCATATCTTACTGAATAATTTACCCTGAAACTGTCCGTCAGAACCACAAGATCTACCAACACCTCATGCCTTGTGGTGCCCAGGTACAACCTTTAAAAGAGCTGGCAGAACCAGTTTCCTGGTTGTAGCCGCCCAATTATGGAACACACTTCCACAGGACATCAAACCTTTGAAAAATTCAGAAGTCACGTCATCACATGGCAACTCAACAAAAATTAACAGCACTTTCCTGACCTCAATCTTCACATTTACACTTGTATTCCCATCGTATGTATGTAATTCTTATTTTTCCTGTTATGCATTACATGCCACTGTATGTTTCTTACGCTCCTTTGCGCTTCACTTAGCCCAATATCTTTTATCCTTGTAACTTGACTGTAAACTGTACCTTGTAACCGTCATATTCTCATTAAGCGCCCAGATATCGCTGGGTCAGGCGCGCTATATAAATAAACAAACAAACATTGCCCGGGTCACAGGGTTTCAGAACCCTCTATTCCGGGAAACGGTCACCACAAACGCTTCCCTGGAAGGCTGGAGAGCCCACACCGGACGTCTGCACTCCAAAGGCCTGTGGCTGCGAGAGGAGAAGGATCTCCATATCAACATCTTGGAAATATGGGCAGTGTTCTGGGCCCTCAAGTCATTCCTTCCGTCTCTGAAGGGCAAGGTCGTGAGGATCTTCACGGCCAACACCACTGCAATGTTCTACATCAGGAAACAGGGGAGCACCCGATCCCCTGCGCTCTAAAGAGAAGCGCAGACCTTATGGTGCTGGGCCGTCGGGCAATAATAATTTAATAATAATAATAATAATTTTGCATTTATATAGCGCTACGAAGCCTCAATAAATGTTCCTCGTCCCTCTTCACTTAACGGGAGTCAAGAACACCATCGCGGATTCCCTCAGCAGGGAGTTGCGTTCAGCCATCCGAGAGCCCACTCCATCAGAGCTATCGCTGTGACTACGGCGTTCCTAGCTTATGTGCCCTTGTTGGACATCTGCAGGGCTGCTACATGAAGGTCCACTCACACCTTCACGAAGTTCTACTGCGTCGACAGGGATTCCAGGGAGGAGTCTAGAGTCAGCCAAGCGGTGCTACGCAGCCTGTTCGCTTGAGGTGAGTCTGTTCCAGAGTTAAGAGTTCATTGCTTCTGTTGAGCTTTGCCACCATCCGTGGTTGTGTAATGTTGTTGCTGTGTATTCGTTATTCATGAGCATGTGAATCCATGCCAGACCCCATGCTGGAGAAGGAACAAGCTACTTACCTGTAACTATTGTTCTCCAGCATGGGTCTGGCATGGATTCACATGCTCATGAATCTTCCCCGTCATCCGGCTGGGAATCCTCTAGTCTTGGCCGCCTGCCAAGCTACTGTGATCGGTCTGGCTTGTCCAGAAGGTTCCCCTGTTTCACTAAACTAGGTTGGCCTCCGAAACATCTGCCTACCAGGTCAGAGTTTAGCAATATTAACACTTTCAGCGGTACAGTCGGTTGCAGCTCGAGGGCCTCAACTTGCTCGAAAATGTCCTTTTAAGGAGTATGCTCATCCTTTTTGCATTGATTAAAGCTCAGCAGTTGGGGTGTTAAGGCGGATGCTGGTTGATGCTTGTCAATGCACTCCTCCTAGCTTCTTCACTGGGCTTGTGTTGTACTTTAAGGCAGACAGCCCAAAGCTGAGGAGAGTGTTGCAGGCAACAGCCTTGTCCTTGGTTTGGTTCAGAGACTCTATGGCACTTCCTTCCTA
This sequence comes from Ambystoma mexicanum, assembly GCF_040938575.1. Taxonomy (NCBI): domain Eukaryota; kingdom Metazoa; phylum Chordata; class Amphibia; order Caudata; family Ambystomatidae; genus Ambystoma; species Ambystoma mexicanum. Next base: position 1,346,868,382 of record NC_090921.1, read on the forward strand.
GGAAGCTTTCTTGCAGAGCCTAGCAGGGCACGCTGTGTGCTGACTGGGTACTGATTCTTGAGCTGATGGAGTGTCTTCTGGATTCAGTATCTCCCTCTGTTCCCTGTGAGATGTTTAGGGGAGGGATTGTGCTTCCCTCTTTGGAAATCCTAGCCTTCCGTCACTGGCGGAAGCTGTAAGGCAGACTGTACCTTCAGCCAGGTTCCAAATGAGTTCTTCTTGTTACTCATTGCAAAGGCTTCAGATCTGTCAAAAGAGGGGCCCAACCCTCTTTTAAAGCCAAATGAGCCCCAGTGATTTGTACAGGCTTAAGCCTACCTTAATGAACCAATCCTGGGTCCCCACCAATAATCTTCTGTTATTCATGAGGTCGTAACCATGCTTTGCAACGGGAAAGGTAAAGGGGGTAACAACGTGTACTACTAAGTCCCACCCATCTTCCTATCTGTTGTGAATAAAAGGGTCTCTCTCGTTAATTGAGCTCTCTGTGGTTCCAGATTAAAGGCAGGTCTCCCTTGAAGTTGTGGTGAGAGCAGAATTTCTGTCTGCATCAAATCATACTTCTACCCTCTGAATGGGGTGCCCCTGCAGGGGTTGCCTGCTGTGAACACATGTACCAGGCATGGCAGTTCACTGCCCTTGATACTGAGGGGCGGGAGCTGGCTTCAGGTTGACACATTGCATATCGAAGGTTGTTGGGGGTTTTCCTGTCTTTTGTTAGCTTCTGCAGCTATGCCCCATGTGGGCCTGTTTGAAGTATGCTCTATTAGTATGCTAATTATGTTTAATCACTGCCACCATTCTGCAGGGACATCAAAGCATAGGCTGGCCCTGGCAGGGGCAATCTTTTGCCCCCCCCACCCCTTTTGAGATGCCTTGATGTATTCTTGCATGTCACATTCCAACTTAATATCACAGCGAGGACTGCGCCTGTACACAGGTCTATGTGTATGTTGTGCGTTGAGCATGGGAAAATGTTTGCAGATTAGCCCCACAAATTTTCCAGAGGTTGACCTACCCTCATTCAATTTCATATGCAAGTTCAAAAAAAGCCCAAGCGAGTGCACACACACACCGTGCGGATGGTCGAATTCCTCACATGGGGACTGCCCCCGCGTATCGTCAGTGTTTGTCGTCAATGTCTCTAAAGTTACCTATATGCCTCCTGGTGACCACTTTGTGACAGTTCTTTGGTAATACCTTCTACTGTTCTGTATGTTTTTTTGGTTCTTCTTCGTCTCAGTCCTGTCGGGTTTTATAGATGAGATAGTAGAGACTTCACAATAACCCACAGTAGTAATTTCTGGTTGGTAGGGATGATTCGTCGATAGGGCTATGACTTCTGGGAACAAGGGTTTAGGGAGGTCTTTCACAAGACGGGAGTCCTTATCCCCATAATGGGAGTCTCTCCTTATGAAGTCATTCTGCTTTTTACCCCCTCTAGGGGGACTATTGGGTAGCAACCTCACCTCCCTAGTCTCATAGGGAAGGGCTCCCTCCTGGGGAGAAGTGACGAGAACCTGTGAATCATCACAGCTGGTGCTGCAGGTATATAGAGACTGGTAGATCAAAGGCACATGAGTACACAATTATTTTGGCATGGAACATTTATGAATGGGGGCTCTCTGATTAGCATATGTCCCTTTCAAAAACAAGATTACTTGCATCACTTTAATTACTAAAAACCAACCGCTCTACCAACCGTAACCACGCTTTGGTGTGCCTCAGCAGAATGGCACAGAAGTGATCACTCCCTTCGGCTGTCTTTTAGCCCACTTATTATCAAGTGATGTCTTTGCTTTCAGCTTTTCCTGCACAGGCCACTTGCTGGTTTTCTGGCATGTACAAGGGATATGCCTGTGTGTCTTGAGGAGCTGCAGCATTGACACTTGCATGATGCAGGGACTCATGTTTGTAAATGAAAATGGTAGGCACCAACAGCTATTAAACATCTTGCACCAGGTTGTCGTGTTGCAATTTTATCTTCTTTTCAAACCTACCCAAGAAAGCAGTGCCATCCACGTTCAGTGCTTAAAGTACGGTGAGCAGTCGAGGAAGGCTCTCGTTTTCATGAGTAATGGTCTAAGAATTGAGGTGCTTCACCTAAAAAGCACAAGTAAGAACAGGATGCTCGCAAGTAGTTTGTGCCACATAACTAGGTGCATACCCCAACATATACGTAATTAGGGAAGGTTGTTCAGTATGCTGCGCCTATGCGTGAAAGTTTTACATTTAAGAAAATTGACCTGCTGCTGCCACGTGAGTAGCATACAACCAAAAATACTACAGACAAAATAGTAAGTGCATGAGAGATTCACCCTTATGCAGGTGCTCCAAAGACATAATAAGTTATAAGTACATCAAGTTGAGATAAGTTAGTATGTTAAATTTATAAACTTACATGAGGTTCTCTTTCAAACTTGATACTCATAACTTGTTCGTGAAATTGGGAACATGAGCCATCTCTTATAAATAGCCTCTGCTTTAAATCCTCTGTCAAAACAAAGAGATTGAAACACAGTGAAGTATTTGTAAAGCCCCAGCTCTATGCAGTTACTTCTGGGCAGCTGGTTTAGTTGTGGGGACAGGGCGTGTATCCATAGAATCACAGGGGGTTTGGTGGTTATAACAAGGTCTCACTGAGACCAGCAGTAAACAAAACAAAATCACCATTGCAGCACCTCAAGAATACAATCTTAATTACTTGCCATACTTATGGCAACGTCCAGGGCTGGCCCTATGAATCAATGTAAACAACAAAACAAGAAAGAGAAGCCTCTTTCTTGAATATGCCCTCCAAATGACCCACAACAGCCAAAAAAATCATTCTTCACACTCTAATTTTTCCCTGCACATCAGGGTTTGTAAAGGCGCACTAGTGCAGGCAAATAGTCTAATCTAGTAACCCTGTGGATGGCACTGGGCCAGCACCGGCCCCTCTGAAGCACTCCATGTAATGGTGGCTGCCTTGAAGCCAAGGACTTATGCCCTGTTAAAAAATGGGGCACAGCATTATGCTGTGCCACACATCCTTTTTGTCAGGGCTGCAGGCCCCATGAGTGGCTGAGAGCAAGCACGACTGCACTCACAAAACCCGCTACTGTGAGACCATGCTGATATTGAGCATGGTACAGATGCGGAGTGCCCAAGTGAAGAGGCACTTTGCCATACTGGTGGGACATGGGGACCCCCGGCTGAGCCCTGGTTGAACACCACAGTTTGGAGAATGTTGTGGCTCTTGGCCGTCTAACTCCGGTCCATGTTGTTACATCACTTAAGCAAAGAAAGTATCATGCAGGGCAAAGGGACCAATTCCCCCACTGGTTTTCTGTCTACCGCTGTGTCGTGTTTTCAGTTATTTGCAGGGGCGTGAAGTGAATAATTAAGAGAAGACAACAATGAGACTGTCACAGAGTGAGTGTATGTTGGATCCTTTATTCTCCACGCCTCGGTGCGAACTGCTGCGTCCCGCTGCATCATTTCCCACCCCGCAATCTTATTGGATCGCATACACGCAACATTGCTTATCCATAACTGGTTTAACCCATTAGGGTAAGACACAACATCTTTCCTGGGTCCAATAAAGTACCTTCAGAATCAACGCAAATGGTCTCAACATCATATCTCCAAGGAGATGTGCAGGTCTCTTAAGGAGTCAAACTCTTCTCGAAAGAGCATATTGTTTAACCCTCCCAGGTATCATTTCTTTGCGTAGATGGCTCTTTTACCACAGATTCATGCATCTAATTTTCATCTTTATCATAGTGCTTCCTGAAGTGCGACATATTTCGTGTGACAACTCGATTTAGACTTCACGCCATCATCATAGATCCTTTCATGTGATTGGCCTTCATTGTCACAAGATCAAAAAGTGAGTCCGACATTCGCACCTGACGATGATGGACCAGTACCGAACCACTGGTTTAATGAGGATGGTTTTGTTTGTTTCCTCTGATCCGAATATAATGTCATGTTCTCTTTGTCCGGTCATTCGTGAACACCTCCCGATGATGATGGTGAACTTCTCCGACAGGAATGTGTTGTAATCTGGTCTGCAGTTTTCTCCCTATAATTAATTCTGCGGGAGTCTTGTGATGCCATAAGGGTAATGTTCTCAGCATGTTACATAGCACTAGATTCAGAGATATGAGACTTGGGTCGCGTTGTTGAACAACTTTCTTGAGGCTGCCCATAATTCTTTCAACCATTCCATTAGCTTGAGGCAATAATGGGGTTTCCTTCCTGTGGTCTATGCCCATGTACTGCATAAACTGGGCAAATTCATGCCCACTGAAAGGAGGATCTTTATCTGACTTGAGAACTTGTGGGATACCCCATGCAGAGAACATGTTGTCTAGCTCAGAGATAACACCTGTAGCTGATGTAGATGCTATGACCTGCACTGTGGGAAATCTGGAGTACTCATCCATCAGTACTAATAGGTATTTTCCATCTTTTAAAGACCCAACAAAAATCTATTGCAAGGCTACCCCAGACAGCATTTGGCAACGCAGACATGCCCAGCTGTTCAGATTTTTCTAGTCTCATGGTGCATTGACATAAATGACACACTTAACAGTGCGTTCAGCAAGTGCATCAAGTCCCAGGAACCACATTGTGTCTCTTTCCTGATGTTTGGCAGCTACTGCACCCTCTATGCCCTTTTTGACGAATCCCAGGGTATTGCCACATCTTCTATGGGGAGGCCCCTTTCCATGATGCCAGGGAGGTTAGGCCGCTACCCAATAGTCCCCCTCGGGGTGGTGCTCAGCGGGTGGATCTCATGGGGAGGGAAACCCTTCATGGGATTGGTGATAATGGCCCTGGTATCTGGCGGTATCCATTGGGCCCCTTGGTATCCCTACCCTCCTTAAACCCCACTCAGGTCTCCCTGGTCCCCCACACCACTATGTGTTGCAGTAAGGTAGAGGGTGTCCATGAAAGGACTGAGATGAGGAAGAGGGAGTCTCACCTAAGCTGTATGCAAAATATCACTGCGACGAGGAAGATTGTGCAAGGAGGAGAAGGCCAACCGCGGAACCAACACAGGCGGTACAGTTATCCATTAAGAACCCTGATATAAAAAGGGAAGAAGGATGTACCGTCTCGTCAAGCCATCCCTGGAGGGACAGGTAACGAGGCGGTTGCACCGACGCGAAAGACCCAAAGGCTGGAAGCCGAGACACGGAGGGTCGAAGTATCCAAGAGGTCCTGCCAAGACAGACCTGGCCAGGGGAAGAGAAGTGGGAAGCCCGACTTGCGAAAGTAGGAGATCGAGGACACGGGCAACCAAAGGCGTACAGGAGAGTCTGGAACTGCATAGCCGCGGCAAGGAGAACGCTGAGCGCAGTAGCAAGGACGAAGCTCGGCTCCAGCCACAGAAGGGACCGGAGACCATGCAGAGACTTCTGTGAAGGCATCATGAAGAAGGACACAAACAGATTCCAAATGCAAAACAACCAATTTTATTAACTTAAATGTCAGGATGGAAAAATACCTAACTTGCCCGATGCTAAGGTGGGATTTCCCTACCTAAATAAATAAAACCAATGAAAGTCAGAGTCAAATAGTTCAACTTAGGAATTGGTCTGTGTTCAAACCATATACTTGCCCTCACAACTATATCTGTAAAATGTGTAGGGATGTCAGCAACCAAAAAAAACAGTGTTTAACACAAGGTTCTAAGCTTCTTCCAGCTCGCAGCTCCCTTCCCCAAGTATAAAACGGTTCCACAAAGAAAAGTCTGAAAATTCCCTTTCTTGGATTTAGGATGCAAAAGTCTTAATCAGGTCTCAGTGTTCCCTCCCCAAGTTCCAAGTCACACAGTTCAAACAATCTTGAAATGAAGTGCTCCTAGTTAGACCCCAGGGTTCCCTTGCCCAAGTTTCAAGTTGCACAGTTTGAACAAAAAAACACAAAGTATCTGTGTCCTCTCAATTTTAAGTTCCACAGTTCAGTTAATGTTGTTTTCAAATATTTGTTCAGATAATTTGCAGCTTTCGCACAGGTTGAAAATGACACTGTAAATCAGGCTTCAGTATCTTTTGTTTGCATGTTCGTTTAAGTGCCATTAGATTTCAGTATACAGTGGTTTGTTTAGAGTTGTATTCATTTAGCCCTTCAACATATAATGGTTTGCTTGGATTTAAAGTTCCTTTCCCCTTTTGGGTTCCAAATGTTTTAGTTCTGTTTGGTAGCAAGGTTTTAATTCAGTTCGGTATTTAATAATTATAAGTCTTGCTTATGGTTCATTTTCGCTTCATCTTCCTCACACACCTTAGATGTTCTCATCTCCTCATACATCCCTCTCTAACCCTCTCACTACCGCTCTCTCTTGGACTGACCACTTTCTTCTTTCCTCTCACCTGACACACACTATCTCCTAGGCAAAGCCTACTTCAGCACTGCCACCTACCTTCTCAGTCATTCGGCCCATGAAGCGTGTGTCAATTGATGCCTTTGCCTCCACCTTCTCTGCTCCTCCTACTCCTGCGGCTGACTCCCACCCTGACACAGCCCTCTCCAATCTGCCTCTCGCCATTTCCAACACTCTTGACATCCTTGCCCGAGCCATGAGAATCTGTCTGAAGCCTACCTCTGAAGTGCAACTCTTGGTATGACTCCGACCTCACCGCACTGAAACGCAAGTGCAGGGGGGCTGAAAGGAAATGGAAGGCTTCGGGTGCATCCTCTGACAAAGTGGCTTGCCACCTGTTCCAAAGGCACTATAGACTCTGTCCTGTCCAAGAAGAGAGTCCACATCCAAGCCTGCATCTCTGCAGCCTCTAACAGCACGGCCAAACTCTTTAAAATCTGCAAGGAACTGGCCAATCCTTCCGCAGTTTCCACCTCTCCTGTTCCCTCCCAGACCCTCTGTACGGCCCTGACTCTCACTTCACTACTAAAACTCAGGACATCATGTCCTCGCTCTCTTCCCCCTCTCCTTCTACCACTCTTAGGCCCCCTCCGGCCGCCTCTCACTCTCCTCGTCCTTTCTCCTCTTTCTCTTTGATAACACCCGACGATGTCTCTAGACAAGTCCAATCTATGAAAGTGTCTTCTAAACAGGTGCTCCCCTGCTGCTTCAGAACCATCTAGGACCACATTGACACCCTCGCTCCAGTTTTCGCCGTGTTCTGCAATCACTCTTTTGCCACTGGTGCTTTCCCCTCTCCCCTCAAGCACTCCCTTGTGCACCCCCTCCTTAAAAAGCCTTCTGCCGATCCTACCTGTCCGGCTAACTATCGCCCGAACTCTATCACTCTTCTCCTGGGCAAACTCCTGGAAGAGCTGGCCATCGCCTAGCTTACTCTCCACACTAAAGCTGTTTGCTGTCTCCATGACCACCAGTCCGGCTTCAGAGAAGCCAGAGGCACAGAAACGGCTCTCCTGAACACCCATGAAAATCTGCTCTCCAATATCGACACCAGCACGCCTTCTGTCCACATCTTCCTTGACCTTTCCTCTGCTTTTGACATGGTCAATCACACCATGCTGATCAACCGACTCTGAGAAGCTGGGCATCACAGACGAGGCCCTAGAGTGGTTGACCTCTTTCCTCTTGGACCGAACCTCCCAGGTCCAACTTGGGTCCTTTATCTCGACCACCTCTCTCTCCACATGTGGTGTTCCCCAGGGCTCTAACCTCCCACCCTGCCTCCTCAATCTCTACGTGGCCCCTCTGGCCCACCTAATCTCCACCTTCTTCTCTAACTTTCAGTGCTATGCGGATGATACTCAGCTCCCTACAGCATCCTCTCCTCTCCTCTCTCGCACCTTCCAGACTGTCTATCCGCAATTCAGAATTGGTGTGCCTCCAACGATCTCTGCCTTAATGCCAGTAAGACGGAGATACTTCTCATCGGGGCCCCTGCTCCCGCTTTCCCCTCTCTCACTCTGGCCACCCTCCATGGTCCCTTTTCCTTTGCCTTCCTGTGAGGCAAAAAACCTTGGTGTCATCTTCGTCTCCACTCTCTCCTTCTCGTCTCACATCACGGACCTTTCCAAGAAGGCCCGCTACCAGCTGCACATCCTCCAAGGTACTCTTACTTTGCCCCATAAGCTTATTGTCTCCAGAGCGCTGGTTCTCTCTAGGTTGGACTACAGTAATAGCCTCTTTCTCAATCTACCTTCCTCTACTCTCCGCCCTCTGCAACTAATCCAGAACAGGACCGCACGATTTATCCTTGGCCTCAAGCCCAGGGACCGTATCTCTCTAGCCCTGAAATCTCTCCACTGGCTCCCAGTGGCTGCAAGGATCAAGTTCAAGACCCTCTGCATCATCCACAAGGATTTCAGGGGGCGTAGCCCGCACTACATTCAACACTCACTTCCTAAATCCCTTCCTATTCAAGCCCTTCGCTCTGCTTCCTCCAACTCTCTGAGGGTCGGATGCTTCTCCAGGCAGAGAGTAGGGGGTAAATCACTTTCGTCTGCAGGTGCCACCCTCTGGAAAGGCCTCCCTTCCCCTCTGAAACTTGAGCCGGAACACCTGAAGTTCCGGAAGCAGCTCGAAACCTTCCTTGTCTCCTCTGCTTTCTAGCTCTTCCTCCCTCCCTCCCCCCCTGTCTGTTGCGCCAACTGGTTGCCTGATTACCCTCAGTCTCACTGGGTACCTGGCACCTCCTGACCGATCTCCCCCTGCAATGCGTTTGGGCCTGTCAGGCACTAGGGGGCTGTAACTGTAACCTCTACAGTCCCCCGCCTCCTTGCCCTTACCCAGAGCCATGCTGTCCCGGCTTCACTTACTCCGAGCAATGTTGCCCTGATTGCACTCCTCCCCCCTTGCACTTCCCCCGTTCCCTTCCCCTGCACGTTGCATTACCGCACTTGCATGATCTAAATGACACAAGGTCTAGTAAGATGGGTGCTTGTCCTACACCCGTACCCTCCGTCTTGTCGCACCCAGAAACACATGTGTAAAGGCGCGCTATAAATGACTAATCATATCATATCTGTAGTTCAATATGTATCTGTTTTGCTTTAATTAAATCGCTCAGTGTTCCGAGACCTTCGAAAACGTGTTTAACACATGCCACTACTCCGATACAAAGTATTCCCATCTTTTTGATATTGACAATGAAAGGATCAGATACTTTCGAAAATGTGCTCCGAAACAAGCGACCGCTCTGATACAAAGTATTCAGCAAATAATAAAGTTCATGCACCGGGTTTCTCATTCACCAGAAACTCACTGGTCGCTTTAAAAGTTTGTGCTGCAGCGCGGATCACACAGCCTTCTGCTTTTAGTGGCAGGACTCCTGCCCCTCCGACACTCATGTGGTGGTCCTCCAACACAGTGGAAACGAGCACTTCGAGCAGAAAGGAAAGGGACAGCCTTCCCGCACGGCTCCCTTCATCTTTTTCAGTCTGCTCCAGGGAGTTCTAGCTCCCACACCATGCTTCCAGGGACCACCTCTCTCCGTGGTCACCAATGTCCCGGCGTCCTGCTCCAGTAAGGTTTTGTGCTGCATGCACCGGCCTCCTGGTCCTTCTCCTTTTACTTCGCTTTGCTGCTTGGTTATCTCCATTTATACACCTGCAGACCCTTGACAGGCTGCAGGTGTGGATGACCAATCAGCCTTGCCTGACCAAAATTAAAGGGACATGCCTGACCTTCACTGCTCTTAGCAGGCAACTTCCTCGTCCCAGGACTAGAGTGGTAAAAGAGCATAGTATTCATTGCTCTTAGTTGCCTCTTCTTCGTCCAAGTACTATCAAGTGTCAATTGTGGAGAAATGAGCGGAGCTGGCTTATAACAGCCAATGAAGGTTGGGGAAGGGTTCGGTGGTTGTCGCTATGGAAAGGGGGATACCATGTCTCGTCCAAGGGCATCCCAGTCCCCAAGGACCCTCCACCCAGGTGATCCTCCCTCGCTTCTCCGCTCCCAGGGTCGGGATCCAGTAGAAATATCCTTTCCCTGGCATCCTCTGAAGGGAGATCTCTAGCCATCTTCAATCATTCCCTGACTTGCATGAGAGGTTTTCATCATGAGTTGGTCGCTGATGTTTTTTTTCCACTACTCATGTGAACTTGCACGGCGCAGCCAAATAATGCAAGACTAAGAAAATGAGTCCACAACTTCTCCCGCCATCTGTGCCCTGGAAAGAGATGGTATAACAAGGGGGTTGTCCTACCCTCTATGAATCAAAGGAGTGCACAATATTAATCAGGTGCACACTAGTTTTTAAACCCTTTTGGGTGCCCATGCAACTGGGGCAACCGTTGTTGAAAACAACATGCTTGCTACTGACAAACACACATCTCGAACATATAAGAATGTTTCAGCTTTTATTAGTTTTCGCTGAAGCTTTTTCTTTTTTTGCGAAGTGTTTAAGTTTTTGTGTATACATCACAGTACATAATAACTGTTGTGGTAAACAAATGCATAGTTGTGTTGAACATTCAGTCTAACATATTTACAAATGACAAAAGGTGTAAAACATCCAATTGTGCATTTTAACAGTCATCTTGCTTGTAAGTAAAATATTCCATGTGTGTTAGGTCCAGAAAACACAGGATGAAAATGAAACTGAAGGAGACATTGACAGTGGGTCCCCTATGCCCAGCTATGGTCTGACCTACATCTAGATAAGATGTTAGGACTATGAGTGCAGCACCCAGTAACACCCATGTGGATTATGGGTCTATGTGCTGCTGACGTTTCGACAGAAATAGATGGAAGCCTTCTTCTTGGGCCAAAGGAATCAGGAAACTCTGTGTTTTGAAAAACAAGAAATGATAGAAGAAGGTAAGAGCAGTGTTAAAAAAGCAGCAAGGTGCTGGAGCAGTGAAAAAAAGGGGGTGTATCTAATACATAACAAACAAGTCCTAGATGGTTCCAGATAAACACTCCACTCACCACTGGTTGTGCTTCGAGCGGGAGCAGATGAGCGCAAGACGTTTCATGGTAGGGCAGAAGAGACGCCAATGTAGGCGTTGGTAATGAGGGAATCCGGAATATGGTCAGGCGGCCCGTGGGTATCATGCGAGGGACACCTGGAAATCAGTACAAGGTCCGTCTGGGTTCATACGGTGGTGAGCCTGGAATGCATAAAGAGAGGGGGAGAGATTACTCTGGTCATATGGTAACCATGGGAACAGGGTGAGACAGGTGAAGTGTGCAATAATTGTATACATGGTGGGGGTAATGAAGATACCTAACTAGTACCTGAAGGTCACCAGAGGAACGGGCCCAGTACTAGAGAAGGGCTGTGGCAAAGAGATCCAGAAATGAAGTCATCTGAATTGGGTTGTAAATAATTATTTTCCGTCTGGTTCGCCCTGGGTAGAAATTAAAGACAAGAAAGGGGGGGGGGAAAAGTGTTTTATATGGGTGAGGAACCTGACAACCAGCAGGAGCGTTGAAGAAAGATGTATAACAATGGATGCCATCTGGCATTCAAGGGACGGTACGGGGCATACCTGCGAAAGTTCGGGCGAGTTGGAGGAAGACCGGCATCTGGAAATGGCACCTGTGCTGACTCTGCGGAAACAAGCTGCATATGTATGCTTTCGTCCTGGACACTACTGCGTATGCGCAACAAGGTAGTGTTACGTCGGCGCCAGAACGAGGAAAGTGTCTCGCATCAAAAATGCGCAGACTCAAGAGAGCAGTGTCTCGCTACTGTGGCGGCTCCATGGGACAGTAAGGGGAGATCATGGGAAGCAAGACTGTATGGGTAGGTCGTGGGACCTGCCGTACAATGTGGCCTTATGGAACATGTAACGTCAGTGCGTCCGGCAAGAGAGTTGGCAGGGGAACTATATCACTGCTCAGGTGAGCAGCCGTGGGTCCTGCCCCTTCTTTCATTGTGCAGAGGGGATTAAAACCCCAGCCAGCTTGACACAGACACATCATAACATGCTCTGTACGACTGATTGCCTGTTACGTGGTCTTTGCTGGTCCCTGGTTGCCTGCTATCTCTTTCACCTTTCTCATCCTACTACCCTCTACTGCCTGGCTCTGTGATTGGTTTTCTGCCTTCTCCCCCAGTCCTTTTTCCAAACTTCCTGGTTGTCCTTCCTCTCCTGGCTTGCCGTGCATTTTGGTAGTCTTCTTAGAGCCTTGAACACCATCCTGCTGTTACAGCACCACTCTGTCCTCCAGGTGTTTCTTGCCTGTCATCAAAAACCGAAGTCCAGCTCCCCAGTTCAGCACTCGTTGCTGTCCCTACATCATGTTAACCTGCAGTGCTGTCGGTTGATACAGGGAGTGGGGGGTCTCATAGTGCCTCTCAGCGTACCTTCACTGGGGGTGCTCTGAGGCTGGCTCTTCAACACACATCTGCATACTAGATCATCAAAGAAGATGGGAGTCCTGTTCACAATGCCCAGACCGACCACAGAGAACTGGTACACAGCAACATAGTGACACCGTTATTGAAACATCCTTGAGGACTTCAAACTCTATTGATGCTCTCAACCAAACAAATGGTGGATTTCATTTTTTTTAATAGCTCCCTCATATTTCAGGTCTTCTCAGAATAAAAAGAAATTGACTTAACGTAATTGTCATAACAAGAAATTACCAGGGTTGTTCTTTAGATACAGGGGAGGGAGTCTGAGGCATGACATCAATGAACCCCTTCCGTGGCATGATAACACTGCCATCAATATACGTGACACTGCTTACTTTGATTTGGCACTTGGTGATTTGGTTTATGAAGTGCCTCTCATGAGGCACATCAAGGAGATCATACATCCGATCATGGTCAATTCTGATTCTCACCATACCAACATGTCATCTTAAAAGTAACTGACCCTGGACATGCAATAAAACAATTCCTGCATGAGGCACGGAAACACAGTGGAAACTGATGCCAACTTAAATGCGATCCTGCAACACCTGTAAACTCCAAAAGGTAAAAAATGAGGTAAGGTGGATTGACGCCTCATTCAAGTTAATTTGGTGGTACGCTGAGGAGCCGTCAAATGTGGAAAACAAGCGTGTGCTCTATGGTTGCCATTAAATAATTCATGTTGGACAAAGAGTGTCAATCAACCCCTATATGTTGACATTTAACTTACTAGACCAACACAATTTTAGACCACCATCCTGTTAGCAAGCCAACACCCCTGGAGACAACCATTTGGATGACTCGATTTCTTCAATCACACATTTCTTTTTATGCAGTTTATAAAACCTAGCCTTGTTTGCCACTCTAGCCAATACTGGTACATTCCTCACCTTACACACCTTTGGAGTCACCCCTTTAAACCAATGATGTGTTAAAATCCCAGCAGCCTGCCTAGTTTGTTGTAAATAACACTGGTGTGAATATTTGAATACCTTCTGTGGAAATGTCTTGCGACCCTCCAAACACACATAACAGGGACTTACTCATCAGAAGGCAGTTCAATGTTTGATGTACTCTGCTCCTCTCAGCCCAGAACACTGGTCCCCCGGAAGACCACATAACTTGCCCCTGGCAGACTTGCCCTTATTCTCTATCTGGGTCATTCGTAATGGACTACGGCAATGGGTGTTTGGAGGTCAACACTGGATTGATGTCACGGGTTAGTAGCACAACATTAGGTTTGTAGAAACTACACGTATAAAGCTTGGGGTAAATCATGGTGTAAGGTTCATCTGAATTTACCAACATCTCCAACCCCATCCACCATGTTAACTTTCAGAATATCCCACAAACCACTCGGCTTGCTCCCATTCATCTGCAAAAACCCTCCCTGTCATAGTCAGTTTTGTCACTCTCAACCAATCTAACAATGGTCATTGAAAGTTCTTGTCAGTTCCAGATTTGACCCACGTCAACCTGCACATTCTGGAGAAATGCCCTCTGCTGTCACACTGCCTGCACTCAGCATAATGGACAGGATATTTTTGTCATCCGTACCATGACAGAAGCACCCACATTTGGTGAGCATCCATTTAAGATTTGCTTTGAGTGGACTGGTCTTACCACCCCCTACCTGTGCTCCCACCAACATCACCCTGAAATTGTCCTTAAACCAGTCTTTCTGCCTCCACCTTAATTGTGCCTCTGCCATTATAAGGCATTCGCCTGGATTGCCCAGTCTGTGACCTTTGCACAGGCTGCCGTGCCTGCACCCCCTTCCCCACAATTTGCCTTTCTTTGTTTTGTGAGCCCCTGAATACTCATACTGGACTCATTCTTGACACTTTAATGGTTGCAGAGGATCCAAGGGGTCTAGGAGCGAGAATACCTCAGGTTTCTCACCCTTCCCAAAGGTAAGCCACAAGGTTGGAAATACAACTGAAACAGAAAAGTATTCAAAGGTCTCGGATACTCCCTCTCCTGCACACCTTAATACTGAAAAATCTGTCAAAAATAGGTTTTATTGGTTTGAAAATTAAACATTGCACTTTCTTTGCAGAGGAACTGTGCTTTTGGGAGTCTGCATCCAGAGTGGGAAAGACCTCCTTCTCGAAGTAAAGAGATATCCAGCTTTCTTTAGTTAATTAATGTGTAAGGGATGGAAATAGGTTTAGACACAAGACGGTGGACATTCTGTTTTACGGACATCCTGACCAGGGCCCTTAGTATTTCTGTTGAGGTAGGGTAACCCCTCATAGTAAGCAGGGCAACATGGGCTTTTCTTTTCCTTTTTTTGCCATTAATAAAAGTCTTTATCAAAATACCACCACTGTGTCAGCATTCTACTTCTCCACCCTTACACCTTCATGAGCGAGATTTACTATTTGTTGCCTAAGCGACATGGGGATTACTAAACAAGATCTTCTCATGACGACTCCTTCAGTGGAAGAGATAGTTCTTCATTAATCTGCTTGAATGCCATCCGTTCCATTGTTGATATTCTGTTGTCCTGATGGTCAACAGCCGAGACAAATCGCCATCTGTGGGATTTAATGAGATTGTTCACCTGGCAATAGTGTATTGTCATTTAGTTTTCTCAGCAATGACTGCTATTGCTATAGGACTGGATGGCAGAGTTTGTGTCAGGAAATTGACATATTCCTCTGCTATTGGACCAACTCGTGGAGTTAAGCATGGTTTGCCTTGAAATGGTTTGTGAACAATGCAAAAGTCACATTCTTTCAAACTCAGATCCCATCGCTCGATTTGAGGAGGCATTTTGCACTTGGGTCTGCCATAGATGGTGATCAATGCCCGGTGATCAGTTAGTATTGTAAAGCAAATGTTCATAGGCCCATACTACCGCAAGCCCTTCCTTCTCCGGTTGATAGTACCCTCTTTCTGTATCAGACAGGCTTCTACTGGCATAGTCAATTATGGATCTTTCTGCTTCTCCTCCCAGTTTATGCCGAGCAAGTATCACTCCCAGCCCTACGAGGCTTGCAACAACCTTGACCTGAGTGCATTAGGACGGGTCAAAATATCCCATCCTCGTTGCAGTTGTGTTTTCAATTATTTGCAGAGGCGTGAAGTGAATAATGGTGAGAAGATCACAATGAGACAAAGAGTGAGCATATGTTGCGTCCTTTACACCGCGGCACAGAGAATAAACTGCTGAACCCTGCTGTGTCATTTCCCACAGCTATTCCTGACCCTCAATCCTATTGGATCACATACACGCAACGCTACGTTTACGCGATCCATAACGGGTTTAACCCGTTAGGGTACAACAAGACATCCTGGTGACCCACTCGGCAGCTGTTACACAGATAATCAGAAGCTGATCTCTTTGGGGCTGAGGGTCTTTGTGTCTTTAGGCCTCTACCCTGAGAAGACCTATCAGAAGGAGAGGTGATATTGTTTCTATGTATGGTGCAGCAAATCCGAGAAACTTTTGGGGCAAAAAATTGAATGTGGTGTTCAAATGTTACCATCTCTTTCCACTGCCACTCCAACAGAGGACGCCAGCCCATGGCGGAGCAATCGCCATAAGAGGTACATCCTCAAGTCAGGTAAGCGCTGGCGCAGCAGTGAATGCACAGCATAACAGGGTGATGTAGATAAGGCAGCTTCCTTGGCCACTTCCGTAGTTAAGTGTAGGATACTTTTGACAGTGAGTGCAAGTGAAGTTGAAATAGGAGCGGTTTCCCCACAGTGACAATTTGGAGACTGTTGCTGTATAGCTTTTGACTGTGGAGCCCGGAAGGATTCGTAGAAAAAATGTGCAGTGATTGAAAATGAGTCATTGGCCATGTGATGGGTGTCGGCGCATTTTCTAACCTTATGGTGGAATCGACTGTACGTTGTAAGGACTGGCCATAAACCCCTCTCCTATGTTCTAGCCACCAGGCGTTTGAACTCTGTCTCTCTGCCCAAAGCTAAGGGGTTGATAGATTTACTGCAGTTAGATTTTGTGTGGAGTACATCCTGGCAAGTTGTAACTTTGGCAGATTCTGTCACACCTGCCTGCCCAGACTGTGTAGCAGTGGAGAGGAGGAGCAGATTGCCAGCTTATTATCCACTTTGGAGGAGGCAGAGTAGTTGGTTGCATGTGAAAAATTGTGCATGTGCAAGAAGATTGGTGTAATATTGGGCAGGCCCATGGAGGTAAATCATATGGAACTATTGGGTGAACTGGCAGGAGATTCGTAACATGTGGCAACATGTTCATACCTCCCGTCATTATGAGAGAGAAAGTAGTGGTATTGGCGCATGATGGACAAATTGGCATGTCTTTAAAAAAAGGCATTTGCGTGAATCATACAAGTGGCCTGCTGTAGACCGTGGTACACAAGTTGGTTAGGGAATGCATCCCTTAGTTGATCGAGAAGAGTCAAACGTGCGTGCTCAGTCCATCAATCTAGTTGAGGTTCTATACGCTGGTTGGATTAGGGCCACTAGATGTTTTGGACAGTAGGGATCTATTTGATTGGTTTTAGTGGATTACTCATCTAGATTGATTAAGGTTGTGGCTGTAGTGGTCACAGGAAAAGTAAATGAGTTCTTGACAGGGAGGGCATAACCTAGGTTTAATTGTGGACACTGGCATGTACTTTGTGTCATCTAAAATGATTGATTTCTTGGCCCAGCTCGCTATTGAACATCACCAGACTTTGTTGTACAATCCCATTTCAAACAGCCTAGTTGATAGAGTCCGTAGATATGTGAAAGATGATGTTCAAATTGCCCTGATTAACGGGTTGTGTTGGTGGCAACATTAAAGGAGGCAGTCAAAGCGCACAGACTCACACACAATGTATTAATTGGTTGCACCCCTTTTTCACTTGCAAGAGGCATACTTAACCGATACCAAGTGTGGAGCTAAAGCTATTCAAGCAAGGATTGTTGATGTGGTCAGATGGTGGAAGCCCCAGGTTTGTCGGCAATAGCTTGCCTCTGTAGCCGCCCCCCAAAAGAGTAGTCACATGGGTACAGGCGCTAGATGATGGGACCAAGTGAACAAGATCAGATTATCCATTCAGGATGCAAGGAGTTCTGATTAAACCATATTCACATTGTATCAAAGATTATATTAGCACTTTTCAATATACCAAACAATTCATAACACGTAATGCATTTACCTTACACAAATGCATACATATGAAATGTTTCATATAACAAGATAAAACACGATATATAAAGGAAAACAGACTCCTGTTTCACACATTCTCAACTAATCAGTGTCCCTGTGTTCCATAAATAAAATGGTTATTACAATTATAAGGCCTTGCCGAGCCAACATAGCGGACCAGCAGAATGGATCCTCATGGTCTTGGAACTTAAGATCGTAGACATTACATGAACACCTAAGTTTAGCTAATGTTATAGAAATCTTAAAGAAAGCACAACTGCTGGACCTTATTTGAGCACATGCATTTGGGTTATTGACCTGAAATACGTGTTTAAAATGTTCATATCTGATCAATTGTAGTTTAGGGAAGAAGATGATTAGATGTTGTAATGTTTCGATTGCCTCTGTATTACCACAAAAGTGACAAGTAAGGCTATCAAGTGGTATCCTAGATCTTAAGCCAATAATCTCCCTTGTAGGAAGTAGATTCATATCCCTCCTGCCCGGCTAACTATCGCCCAATCTCCATCGCTCCCTTCCTGGGCAAGCTCCTGGAGAAACTGGCCATCTCCCAGCTCAATCTCCACACTGAATCTGTTGGTTGTCTTCATGACCATCAGTCTGGCTTCAAAGCTGCCAGAAGCACGGAAACTCCTCTCCTGAACATCCATGAAGACCTGCTCAGCAACCTTGACTCTAATACCCTGTGCGTTCTCATCTTGCTTGACCTCTCTTCTGCCTTTGACACCGTCAACCATGCCATCGTGCTTAACCGTCTCCATGATATCCTGGGTATGACTGGTCAGGCTCTGGCGTGGCTGACTTCTTTCCTCTCCAATCGTCCCTCCCAGGTCCAACTGGGGTCCTTCCTCTCTGCCATCTTTTTCTCTACCTGTGGTGTCCCCCAGGGATCTAACCTCTCTCCCTGGCTGTTCAACCAATACCTGGCACTCCTTGCCCACTGCATCGCCGCTCTCTGTCCCAAATTTCAGTGCTATGCGGATGATAACCAGCTCATTTTCAGGCTACCCTCGGCCTCCTCCTCTCCTTCCCTCATCTCTTACTGTCTGTCCGCCATCCAGGAGTGGTGTGCCGCCAATGACCTCTGCCTTAATGCCAGTAAGACTGAGATTCTACTCATCGGCACACCCACTCCCTCCTTCCCTGCAGCTCTCTGGCCGGCCTCTCTTGGCCCTCTTCCTACTCCCACCTGCAAGGCTAAAAACCTCGGGGTCATCTTCGACTCTGCTCTCTCCTTCTCCACTCACATCTCTGACGTCTCTAAGAAGTCACACTACCAGCTGAACCTCCTTAGAGGTATTCTTCCTGTCCCCTCCTTCCCCCAGAAGCTCACTGTCTCCAGAGCCCTGGTCCTCTCTAGTCTGGACTATTGCAACAGCCTCTATCTAAATCTGCCTGCCTCTACTCTCCGCCCTCTGCAACTTAGCCAGAACAGGATTGCAAGATTTGTCCTTGGCCTAAAGCCCAGGATCGTATCTCTACAGGACTGAAATCCCTGCACTGGCTCCCAGTGGCTGCGAGGATTAAGTTCAAAACCCTGTACACAAGGCCTTCTGGGGTCTAGGGCCGAAATATCTTCAACTATCTCTTCCTTAATATCTTCTTTCTCGAGCTCTTCGCTCATCCGCCTCCAACTCCCTCAGTGTCAGTCGCTTCTCCAAGCAACGAGTTGGTGGCAGATTACTCTCTTCGGCTGGGGCTTCTCTCTGGAACAGCCTTCCTGCCTCCCTGAAACTCGAAGAGAACCATCTCTGGTTCCGGAAGCACCTCACAACTTCCTCTTTGCCACTGCTTTCTCTCCCCATCTCCCCTGCTGATTTCCTGACTGAAACTGCCTGGGTTACCTGGCCACCCTTTCTGATCGCTGGCCCAGGCCCCGTCAATTGCCCACTTGCACTGCCTCCCTGGCAACCCCTGCACCTGTGGACCGTTGTTCTGTATCCCTACAGTCCCCCTACCAGCACTTTTGTCTGCACTTCCTTGCACTTTCCACCAGCTGGCCGTTTATTTATTTTCCTATTTATTCCACTTTTTCCCATGTACTGCACTTTCCCCTCTCCATTCCCCCGCACACTTTTCCTTTCCCCCCCTCCCATGCACTTGCGCAATCTGAATGACACTTGGCCTGGTAGGATCTTGTCTGTCCTCCCTTTGTTTCCCCCCTTGCCTCGTTGCGCCTTGAAACACTTGTGTATAGGCGCGTTATAAATGCCATATCATATGTAAACGCAAGAATAAGACTCTCCATTTGTGACAAGGAAACCGGGATAGTTAAGGTTTGTTACTGTTGTAAGGCTTTTCGTCAGCTGCTACATTATGAGAGGCAATAGGCAGATATCCTGTCTCTGGTAGCGCTCCAATCCAGGTTATAAATAACTTTATTAATAGCCTGGCGACTCTCCAGCAGTGTCTTACTTGATAGATTCAGCATCCCCAGGATTCCCTGACAAGTGTTAACTTAGTTGTGAAGAACCAGAATTTGTCTGACTTCATCAATTGTAGTTCATGGTACAGAGACTTATAAGGAGGATCCAATACTTTCCTATAGAGCACAAAGGTTCTCCAGATGGCGTGAGCTTCCAGGAGGTCAAGCCCAGTTTGTATATTAGGGCCCCAACCTATAGGCATTTAGGGAGGCCCGGTGTCCGCCTCCAAATCTTCCCCTTCAATTTGGTCCATAGTAGGCTTGAAACTATTTTCGTTTTGCAGTATATTAGTACAGGTGTTAATGAGAAGCGGCCAAACCTAAAATTGATTCTTTTCATTTGGGCCGCAGGTTTCATACATTTGTCACAAAGCCTAATAGTCACATGAGAAGTCATGGGTTTTTTATTAAAAGTAAAGCCCAAGTAGGCGATTTCATACGCTAATTTCAACTTGGTATGATCTAAGAACCAAGAGAAGCTATGCTCCGTCTTTCTGAAGATAGATTTTTGATTTATCGCAATTGATTTTAAGGTAGTTTTTTGTCTATGTAGTCCTGGAGGGCATTTAAAAAAAATTCAAGCCCTATCTGAGTTCTATCAAAAATTACCGAACCGTCTGCATAGGCAAAGTTATGTACCAGCAACTGGGCCAGTCTGGGCGGCAATATTTTTTCTGTTTCTAATCTGGATTCCATATCGGATCTATAAAGATTAAAAAGGACAAGGGCCCAAACACACCCCTGTCAAAGTCCACTATGGGTGTTAATGAGTTCAGACATCCTACCCAAATTGTCCAGCTTGATACTAATCTTGGTATTGGAATGAAGTTGAAAGATGAGGCTTAGCAGAGACTCTGATAGACCCCATGTCCTCCGCTTTTTCCATCGTGTATTCTTTTTACCATATCAAAAGTGCTGGATAGGTTGAATACCATATAGATAGGGCCATTGTTATCTAGGGATACTTGTTGGAGCAGTGAGAGAAGACCATTTTGTCGAGTACTCACCCCCTTACAAAAGCCTAATTGGAGTTTAGCATAAAGGTTTGAGGTCTTAGTCCAATCGTTCAGTAAGTATAACGAAAGCAATGGCCTTACCTATCACTTCAAGCAGAGCAATAGGACGATCATTTGTGAATTTGTGGGTTGTTGGAAGTTGCCCTTCCTGTAGATGGGTGCAACAAATGAAGCCTTCCATGAGTAGGGGGTTATAGCACACTGCAGGATATGGTGGTAAAGTGTGGTTAGGTTTGAAGCCCACAGTGTGTGATTCCCTTTCAGGGTTGCATTAGATGGGCCATCTGGGCCAGCTGCGTCGGATAAATTAAGATTCATAATTCATGTGTAGATGTTGTCCCATGACAGGTCTAGGTTGTAGGACTTAGGGCGGGTATATATTATTATCTCACTGTTATGACCTGTTCCCTTGGAATGTTTTCTGCTATTGGGTTTGAGTGCAGCATTGCAATTCGCACTCACTGAATTTAGTATTCTCAAAAAGCAGTGACCTTGCTTATTTTGTATGATACGGAGCATTAGGCTTCAGTCATTTGCCCAAATGTATTTATAATTCTTGACCCAGTTTCTATGTCATTGTTTCTGTATTTTCTTTTTTCAAACAACTTTTTATTGTTTTACAACATAGTGAACACCTCTCCCCTACCTAGCCCCCACCCCCCTCCAGAGCACCGCCATTCCCTCTTGTTCGCTCATTCTGTGGGTGGGTCATCCGAGTAGATCTAGAAGTTTCAGTCTTTGTGGGCGCCATTGGATCCTGAAGTCTCCCTTTAGGAAGGTGAATGTCTTGCCCCATTCTGCAGCAAAGTTCCCCAGGTTGTTGTTTATGGAGTAGGTGGCCCATTCCAATGCTACTAGCTCCCATATCTTTCTTAGCCAATCTTGTTCTGTTGGGATAATCGGGCCCTTCCATCGTTGTGCAATGAGTGCCATAGCTGCTAACATGAAGATCACTTTTGCCTTTTGTCGTCCCACCCCTTCTTTGCCTATATTTCGCGTTCCCGTCAGGACCCATCTGGGATCCTCACTCGCTCCCACTCTGAATGCTTGCTCCTGTGCATGCTTGACCTCCCGCCAGAAGGGCTTTATCCTAGGGCAATCCCGTCAAATGTTTAGCCGTCCCCTCTTCCCCGCACCCTCTCAAACACTCCTTGGACACCTCTGTGTAGATGGCGTGTAGTCGTGTGGGAGTGTAGTGCCACCCATATAGACATCTTGGAGTTGTACCACCCTTGCCATTTTCGGAATTCTTCTCTATAGCCTCTCCTAGTCCTCCCGCTCTATACTTTCCCCCAGAATTTGGTGTCCCATTGGGCCATGTATGCCCAGTTATGCTTTGGGGTGGCGCTCTCCAGTAGCTTGTATAAGTCTGATATCAACCCCTTTATCCCACCCTTTGTCAGTAAGAACTTTTCAAATGGTGTAAGTGGGCGGGTTGCCGCGGCCCTGACGTCCCCGTTCATCACCCAGTGCCTAATCTGGAAGTATCTGTGTCTTTCCCTTCCTCCACCCCGAAGTCTTGCTTGCACTCCTGGAATGTTCTCACTCTTTGATCCCTAAACATGTCCCTGATTTTCCTGCATCCCCCTCTCTTCCATTGGTCAAACACCCCTTTTTCCATCCCTTCGGTGAAGCCTTTATTATTAAATATTGGAGTTAACAGGGGGGGCAAAGTTGTGATCCCCAGCTTTTTCGCTGCCCTGTCCCAGATGTCCGCGAGCCCCTTTGTTATGTCGCTTAGGTATAGGTGTTGCGGTCTGTGGTGGCTTGGTAGCCAGAGAACCTCCCCTAGGTCAGGTCGTGTTGGCCCACTGCCCTGTCCATTTGCACCCATTGTTTCTCTTCTCGAATCACCCTTTGCTGTGCCGCCTCAAAATATGCTTGGAAGTTGGGCAGGGCGAGCCCCCCCCTCCCTCTTTGGGGCCGCTAATAGGAGGCCGGCCAATCGCGGCCTCTTCCCTTCCCAGACAAACTCTTTTGTTGTTGTTGCTAGATCCCTGAGGAAGCAGAGAGGGGACCGCCAGTGGGATAGCCTGAAACAGATATAATAGTCGGGGTAATGTCACCATTTTAACTGCTGCTATCCTCCCCAGCCATGAAGTCCTTTATTATTGCCTTTATCAATGGTGGATAATTTGATGCATACCAGCCTACCAAAGTGGGGGTTATTTTGACCCTTAGGTACTTGATCCCCCCTGGGCTCCAATTGAATCGGGACCTCGCTTTTAATCCTGCCGCGGCTTTGTTGCTCAGCATTGTTTAGTAGTTCTGATTTCGTCAAGTTGACTCGCAGGCCTGTGACCACCCCAAATCTCATCAATAGTTCCATGCAGGCCTCTATTGACTTCCCTGGGCTGGTTAATGACAGGAGCATGTCGTCGCCAAATGCTGCCACCTTATGTTGCCTGCCCCCAAATGGGATATCCCAGATATACCCAGTCTCGCGTATCGCTTGAAGTAAGGATTCCAGGTAGATCACGTATAGGAGGGGGGAGAGTGGGCATCCCTGCTTGGTCCCCCGTCTCAG